>NC_091685.1:31828750-33175000 GCF_041296265.1 Equus caballus
GAGAGGCATTTGGAGAATGTTCTCTGTTGTCAGGATACGGGGTGAGTGCTTGTATATGTAACTTGATCAGCATGTGGGGTGTGTGTATGCATGAATGTTTGGATGTTTGGGAGTTTATGGCTTTGTGTGTGAATGTGTGTCTATGTGTAGCTGCTGGCAGAAATGAGCACGTATAAATGCGTGGGTGCCCCTGGGTGAGAGGGGTCTTTCTGCATGTGGAGTGTGTAGGGGTGGGCGCTGGGGCAAAGGGATTGGGGCAGGCTCCAGCGAGTTAAGTGGCGGGACCCTCCACCACCAGGGAGGAGGAGGGGCCGGAGCAGCAGCTGAAGTAGTGACAGCATCTCTAGTTTCACCATTGTGCCATCTGGGGGCAGCAGGGGAGGAGGTGCCCACAGTGGGCAGGGGGCTGGTGGCCCCAGGCCTCCTCATGCTGAGCCATCAGGGTTTCTGGGGGAGGGCTGGTCCAGGCAGACACTTTGGTCTGAAGGAATTGGTGGGAGGGTGGGGGGTGGACCATTTCTACAGTCCCACCTGGGGCAGGGCGGGGAGGGGCTCCACAGCCGTGAAGCCAAACCCAGTGAGAGATGATGGGGAACCCCGCCCCCCCGATTCTCTTTTTCTCCTTGATGACATCTTTTGTGGCACTGACAACTCTGTCCCTGTGAAATGACTGAGCCTGTGGATGCCCATATAGAGCCAGGGGTCGGGGCAAAGAGAGGTCTCGGCTGTCCCATGGGTGAGAAAGAAGAGAGAGAAGAAGGTGGAGAGGAAGAAGTGAGGGTTTGGTGAGCGACCTGCGGGGCAGGGACACCTGGGTCAGCGTCCCTGAGCTGGGAGCAGACCCCATGAGATTGTGCTGGATCTTAGAATGGGCAGGAGGGTCTACCAGGAGCCCAGTGTGGGCGGGCACTGGGGCAGGTGATCTAGACTGCTCAGGGGAACTGGGCTAGGACAGACAGAAGCTGTTTTGGGCGATGGGTCAGAGGCCCCAGGCACTCCAAGGAAGGCCTTGAGTTTGCGTGCTGGCCTCTAACTGCTGTGCACCTGGGGCTGGGGTGTGACCCGACTGGCCTCACTGTGGGCTCTCAGAATCTCCTCCGCCCAGCACCCATGAGCAGCTCACAGGAGCTGGCAGCCCTGCCGCTTGGTGTACAAACTGGTATAAGGGGTCATTTGTGATTTTTAATATGGTAGTGATGTTTGCTTCTGAATTACTTACATAGTAATTCACAAAATCTGTTATATCAATGTGGACTTCATACCTTTGTATCTGTTGTCCTCTCTGCCTGGAATACTTTACCCATCCTTAGTTTCCAGGAAAGCTCCCAGTCATACTTGAGAACCCCACTCAGGACCCATAGGGGCTCCCACTCAGGGTTAATCGCACACCCTTCTCAGAAGCTGTGGACATGTGGATTGTTGCACACGTCGCCCTGAGTTGCAATGACCTGAGTACCTGCTGGTCTCCCCTACTGACTGAGGCCTTCTGTGAGCTCAGGTAGGTTTCTGACTGCCACCTTCCCAGTCCCAGCCTCGGGTCTGGCGCTCCAAGGGGCCCAATTCATACGCGGTGAAGTGGTCCAAATGCCCTGGTGAGCTCTCCAGGGCGGGATGCACATGTGAGTGGTTTCTGTCTCCCCATGGTGTCTAACGCAGCACCTTTCATGGAACAAGAATTCAGGGAGTACTTTTGAATGAATGAATAAATGAATGAATAAGTGAGTGAGTGAGTGAATCAACAGACAGCCTCCTGGATCCCATGCCCCTCTGACTTCTCCCCGCTCATGTTTCCAGGCCCAATTTCATCCTCAGCCCCGCTCTACCTCTAACAACCACAGTGTTACCCAAGTGCCATCAACTTCTCCAGGTGTGCTCACTGGTCCCACGAGATGCTCCCTCCCAAGTGGGAAACCCTGCAAAGGATAATACCTTCTTACAGATCCACCTTGCACTTGTAGCATATTTAAGGCTCTGCGGTATCCTAAAGAAATGTGATCAACTGGCCTAAGCCCAGAATTTCCCTAATGTGTTTGACCATGGCACCCTCCCGAAATGCTTTATTTATTTATTTTCTAGCAGAACATCATTTATTTGGCAGACATTTAATGAGAGTCTGCTGTGGGCCAGGCTTGCGCTGGTTGGTGGAGAACACACAGTGTATGGCAGACATGGGCTCAGCAAGATACTAGGAGCCAAGGTTCGTGAGTGCTAAGCACTTTCCATCTCATTTCATCCTCACCTACACTCTAGGAGTTATATATTGTTGCCTCATTTTAAAGACACATGAACATGAGGCTGAGAGCAATTATGTGACCCCTCCAAGGACACATAGCTAACAAATGGCAGAGCTGGGACTCAAACCTGAGGGTTACTGAGAGCAGAGGTCAAACTCTTAAACACGAATGAGTGTTCTTAGAACACTTAGGAGTTACTGCTCGAGTTCAGCACCTCACCCCAGCCCCAACCCAGATCCCAGCCCTAGTCCCAGCTCCATCCTTAGCCAGGAAAACTCCTAGTCATACTTCAGAACCCTACTGAGGACGACTAGGAGCCCCCATTTGTTCCCTGGGGAAACTCAGCAAAAAAAAAAAAAAATACTGTGAGTCCAAGTGATAATTTTTACAATTCACATTTATTTTGGAAAAAAAAGGTTCTGCTAAAAATACTCCTACAAAGGCATTGGAGTAACAGGGTCAGGGGTGCTCATGGACACAGCTGGTAAGATTTCCTTGGTCACAGCAGTGGGGCTCCGGAGGAGCCAGGTCTGACCCACGGCCAGTTGGAACCCCAGCCATGTCACTCCTCAACCCCCAACATTGTCAGGAAAACCCACGTTTCTGACCAGAGGCGTGGTTCTGTGAAACCCCACCAGAACCCCCGGCCCCTGGTTGAGAGCTCTGGTCTGTGGGGTCCAGGCTGAGTGAACACCTGGTGGGGGGCAGTCCAGGCTCCAACTGCACATGGCTCTGACGGCAGGTCCTGGAGGCCATGGTCAGAGAGGGTGTCCAAATGCCCGGAGCGGAGTGCGTCCTGGGGACCTGGGATTTGACTGGCAAAGGGCCTGTCAGTGGAGAGGGGCTGAGTGAGGACCACCGGTAGCAGCATAGCATAGTGATTCCGAGGGCAGAAGCTGGGGTCAGAGACTGGCCAACCGTGTGGCCTGGGAACGCCACCAGGTCGCGTCTCTGAGTTTCCTGGTCTGTGGAGTGGGAATAATTGTGCCTGTCTCGCTGAAGTGCGTGAGGGTTAAGCTAGACACGGTGTATAAAAGTTAAGCATGACACCTGGCACATTGTTGGCACTCAAGACATAGCAGCTATGATTAGGATTTGGGGCTAGGCATGACCAAGCAGAAATTGCTCTTCTCTGCAGTCCAAGAGGCTGATTGTGAGGGAGTGTCCATGCCAGACCTACCCCAGGCCAGCCTCAGGGGCTTGACTTTGTGCCCCCTGCCCACCAGAGTCCCCCTCCATGGAAGAGAAAGCAGCCAGACTTCTCTGAGCAATCCAGAGGCACCTCCCCGGGCTGGCCTCCCAGATCCCCAAGGCAGTGGCCTCAACTGGAAAGGGTAATGGGATCCTTGCAATGGGAGGGGCTGTGTGGCCATGGACTCTGTGTCCCGAGTGTCAGAGAGAAGGCACCTGGCTCTGAGGTTTGCAGCAAGACCCTGGGTTGCCCGGTGTTAAGACTTGGGCCCTGAACAGGAAGGTGGTGTGCCTGGGGGAGATTCCGTGGAGAATCCCTGGCCTGACAGCTCCCTCTCTGGGGGGCTCCACCCCAGAAGAGCCCCTCCCCACACCGAGCCAGCGGGGCCCCTACTTGGCTCCTGAGCTGAGCTGCCTGGCCACCAGCCAGTGGGCGCCGTGGCCTCCAGAAGGCATTGCTTAGCATCCAGCACCGCCCCCCCATCCGCCCCCGGCCACCGGGACAGCCAGGTGTCTCCCAGTCTACCAGGGAGACAAAGTCAGCGTCACACTCAAAAGGAGGGGCTTGGCCCTTGCCAAGGTCCATCTCTGACCCAGATTCAAAGGAGGGAGCTGTTAGGATTTGTTAGCTGTCTCCCTTGCCATCTCTCTCCTTGTTCTCTCTTTGTGCTTTTTCACTGCGAGGGCCATCAGGTTGGGGACCAGAGATGAACAACAGGACTTGATGTCTCAAGAATTAGCAGCATAGACTCATAGGGTGATGGAATCTTAAAAACATGAGAATCTTAGAATGCTGGGGTTTTGCAATCTTAGAATCCTGGAATCTTTTCCCATGGAATGTTAGGATTCTGGACCCTTGTAGCCTCAGCATGGCCCCCAGAGTGTACGTGGTCCTGGCTCTGACCTCCTCCCACCCCCCTCCCATCGTCCCCCTCGAGCAGGGGCTGTCAGACCCTGAGTAGGGACAAGGCCCTTCACTCCCTCTCCTTCCCCCGGGAAAGCCGAGTCTCAGCCTGGGCAGCAGGGGCTGGAGGGGTGCAGATGGAGCTGCAGGTCCAGCCGGGAGCCCCACCCTGCCTTTGGCTGGCCCACTTGGCCAGGTGTTGAGTGAGCAGGCCTGGATAGTAACCTGGGGGTCTTTGGGGTCCCCATAGGGTGGCCCCGGGTGGGCTGCGGGACCCCTCTGAAGGGTTAAGCTCCTGCTGCTTCTTGCTGTATCAGCTTTCCTGAGGCGGGCTGCATGCTGGAAAGCTAAACTCAGACAGACTCTGGGTCTCGGGTCTTTTTAATTTTCCTGAAAGCTTAGCTCAGTCTGAACACATTCTTGAGGGTCAGCCACCACCCCCCCGCCCCCTTCATGGGTCCTAATCCGTGTCTGAGTTTGGGCATCTTATCTGACGATGTCCTGCTTTTCCCTAATCCCTGTCTACACCAGACCCTCCCTCAGCAGCCAGCAGGGCACAGGGCGTCGTGGGCGTGTGGAGAGAGGATTTCAGTGTCTGGAGGAATCTCCTGGAGGAGCTTGTTAACTGGAGGCTCCTGGGCTCGACCTCTGGGATTCTGAGTTAGGGGGTTGGAGTGGAGTCTGGAAACCTGCAAGTGGCATTGTCATAGCCCAGAAGATTCTGATACAGGTGGGTGATGGCAAAAATTTTGAGAAATCCTGGGAGGTGGGAAGGAGGGAGCACGAAATGCAGATGACCTGGGATCCTCTAGGATTCATCTGCTTCCCTACGTGTCAAGTTGGGGTGATAACACCGGTAAGGTCCCCACATGGGGCCTGGCGTAAGCTAAGTGCTCAGTGACTAGTGAAGCCCTGTGGCGTCAACCTCCTAGACCAGCCTCCGACGGGATGTCCCTGAGCCTTCCTGGGTCACAGAACAAAGGCCGAGTCATTTTCTGGGACCAGCACTCTGACCTTGGGTTCCCTGAAGGGGAAGCTGGCCAGCTTTGAGGCCGGTCCCTGTGGCAGGAACCATTTCCCGGGAGGCTGGGTCAAGGCCGGCAGGTGGCGTGCGCATGCGCAGTGTGGCTTCCTAGCTTTCCTCTGGGTCTTCCCCGCACGACCCACGATTGAGAAGGGAGGACCGCAGACCCTTCCAACCTGTCTGGGCGGTCCTTCCAGGGCCAGGGTGACCCAGGTAGAGACGGGCTTCCTGAGCAGTTCGCATGTCACGCGCCCCACCCCCAGCCCCTGCTCACCCCAGCCCTCCGCTCCGTGCCTCCGGGCTCTGCCACGTCCGCCTGCCCGCCTCCCGTGCCGTTACCGCCACTCGCATCTACTCTGGTCTGGTCGTGAGTGGAGGCTCTCAGAGAGGCCTGGAGGGCCCGGTGGTGGAGGGGGGCATCAGCGGAGCGCAGCCGAATTAAGAATCCGGTAGCACAGACTCCAACCCTGCTGTTCCAAGCCGCTGAAATGACTCTTTGGATTATCTGCGTCAGCGAGTGAGGAGGGAAAAGAAAGCAGCAGGGCCTGGCTTCTCCCGGAATAAAGGAGAGCTCTCCAGGGGTCTTCCTCCCTGAGGAGAGAGGGAGCATCATGCCCCCACCTGATGGCTGAACTGCCTCCCCCTTCTAGAACCCGATGTTCCCTCTGCCACTCTTCTGCTCAAGAACCTGCTGTGGCTGGATGATGCATACATCCCAACTGCCTCAACCTCTCCTTAAATCAAGCCCCACCTCCCACCACTCCTCTGGCCCATCCAGACCTGACTCCTCACTGTTGGACCATTCCTGCCTGTGCATCTTTGGTGACACTGTACCTCCCACGTGGAATGACCTGTCTCTCAACTTCCGTCATTTTTAAGACGGCCTCCTCCGTGATGCCCTCCCTGACAATCCTGGCCCATTTGAGCTCTCCCTTCTCTGACTAGCCAGCATCAGACACCAAGTGCTTCATGTCATCCACTTCAGTGTGACGGCGTGGGCACCAGAAGCACGTGAACACAGCCCTGCTCTGCCTGCTCCTGGCTGTGTCATCCTGAACAAGCCACTTCCCCTCCCTGAGCCTCAGTTTCCCCCTTCTCACCGGAGTGTATAAAGTGTTTTGCATGCCTGGCTCACCTAGTCCAAGGCTCTCATTTTACCCAGTGCAGACTGAGGCTCAGGGAGGGGAAATGGCTTGCCCAGATCCATGGCTCAAGTCAGTGATGGGGCAAGGCTGCTGCTGTGGTGGCAGGATGTATTTTCCTTAGCGTCACGCGGCGTCCTGTCCTTTGACTGTGTTTACATTACTTTCCCTGGCAGGAGTCTTCCAGCCGTTGTTACCGTCTTGGAACTACAGGGGCCCAGCAGACAGGCAGGAGTGGCCGAGGGCCCAGCACAGGGTGGGGGGTGGCCAGGGCCTGGGTCTTTCTTGTGCTTCAGCCAGGTGTGAGGAAGAGCTGGACAGGGGTGGGATCCCCCAGTCTTTTGGAGATGAGCCCCTGACTCACCCGAGAGGGGTACTAGGCTAGTGACGGCGCACAAGGGGGCGGCAGAGAGCTGAGCGGTAGCAGCAGCATGGGGACCAACCAGAAAGATGGGGCAAGTCTAGCAGATGCCATCTGAGCAGGAGGCACCTCTGGCTAGTAAACAGCCACTGCCCTGAGTCCCTGAGTGTCCCTGACAGCCGCTGCCACCCTAGCCCCGACTCTGAGGGCTCTTGGTCTATCCCTAAGGCTGTCATCTATTCTGATGGGTCTGCCCACGTCTTGCCAGCTGATGGATATTTTGAATATCATCCCCTGGGAAGAGGCTGGCTGACCATCAACAATAACCCATTTGGGGGGCTTCTGGGGCAGCAGGGGCGGGGGTGATGGCTCGGCTGTTAGCCAGCCTGGCCCTGTGCAGATCTGCTTGTCACACCCTCTCAGAGCAGCTGGCCCCCATTTCCACGGTGCCCTGGCCCACGTTTACAAGGCAGCTTTCCTTCCTTAAGTATCAACTGTGTGCAGAGCAGCCAGAAACTCCTCACATGCTGGGCAGGTGGGGGCTGGCACTGGGGGAGGGTGAGCCAGGAAGGGATTAGTAACCAGGCAGCAGGTGGCTCAGAGCTGTGTGCCTGGGCGAGTGGGCAGCGTCAGTGGAAGGCGCTTGGCAGCATGGCCTGCCACTCCCAGCCTAGAAGCAAGCAAGAGGTGGTGGGGGAGCTGCCCCAGCCACGGGGGGAGGTGAGCATCGCCCCGCAGTCCCGGACGGTCACAGTGACGTCTGTCTGTTTCCCTGAAGTGGAGACATGGAGGGTCGGGCTAGAACCCTCACCCTGAGAAGCAGGCACGTGATAGCCCAGGACCACCGAGGACTCGGACCCTGGAGGGAGGATGGGCAGACGTGCTGGCGAGCAGGCACCAGCCCAGCGGCTTAGGACAGGAAGCCATCTGACAGGAAGCACCAAGTGCCAGCCCCCTGTTGGCCCCCAGAGCAGTGGGGGTTGGGCTGGGGAGACAGAGTTAATCTAAAGAGCATCAGGGCAGCTCCCTCCAGAAGGTGACCTTGTGTGCCGGGACAGCTGCCACTCGTACTGGGCATCTTTAGGGCACAAAGGGCAGCCGGCTGGGCCATGGCTGGCCAGCTTGTGGGAAACCAGCCAGTGCCTTGCCTGTGGCTCGTTCTGCTGTTCCCCCCGGGGGCCCACGCCCCCATCTAATCCTTTCCTTCCCCTTGCATCTCGGGCTCTGGAGAACAGGTGAGTGACAGATGACAGGCTGGTCCATGCTGGATGCTCGCTCTGACCGCGGGCCTTTGGCTGGCCACCTGTGGCCTGAATCTTTCCCATTGGTCAGTGTCCCCTGGACAAAGGGAGAGGTCCCGAGCTGTGGTGTCCCTGGCCCCTCCCTAGCCTCCTCCCTCCACACAAAGAATTCTCACAGTATGTGAGTAGGAGCCCATTTGCTCAGAGAAGGTTAGGGTTGACCAGGATAAGGTGGTCATACCTGTGGCTTCAGGGGTCCGTGGATACTCCGAGACCCTCACACTGCCACTATCACAGCTCACCTAATGCCTGGAGGCCTCTCTCCTGGCCAAGGAGAGCTGAGGGCACCCATCTGCTCCCCGCTCCTGATGCATCCTGCAGAGGCTCACCCTGATTTGCAGGGCATCTGAGTTTGGAGCCACTTTCAACTCACTTCTTTTGTTGCCTGTGCTTTTGACAAACCAGAGCCAGAAAGGCCACATGGACCGGTGATGTCCTTCATGTGTTTTCTCAGCCCTGGGCCTTCTCGAACCCTGAGGAAGGAAGGGTCCCTTAGAAGAGCATCAAGGGTCACTTGACAGGTCCCCAGGGTGCCAGGGCCTCTCTTGGAACTTACAGAGAACAGGGATCATTTTATAACTAAAGCATTTATTTCCATTCAATTCACTAACCGGTTGTTCTGCTCAGGTGCCTGCATTTGCTCACAGGAGAGTCTGTGGGCAGACCCCTTGGCCGATGGTTTTCCCAAGGCCACGACCTTCAGACCTGGGCAAAGTTCTGGTGGAGGGAAGGAGGTGGGAGAGAAATCACACAGTTTCTCCCCAGGGGAGCAAAGCAGCATGCCTGCACGTGTCTGAGGGTGACGCTCTGGTCGGCTGGGTATCACAGTGAATGATCTGGGTCCTGGCCTCTGATGCAGCCTGGTTTAGGCTCCCAGAGCTGAAACTGGGTTCTGGCCATCTGAGGGCACTCAGGAACCTTGGAGGGGCCTATCTGCCTGGAAAGTACTGGACAGACTGGGGCAGAAGGAGAGTGGAGATGTGGGCAAAGACTTCTGGTTCTGCAGCCTCAGAGCCCGCTCGCTTCTCAATCTGTCGCTTTCAGAGAGTCCCGGGGTGGGATGCTCTCCCACCTTGGCCCCCCACCCTCTGCCCCAATCTCGCTCAGTCTCGGAAAGGCCCAGATGGCCCCGTGGCAGTTGGCTTTGGTGAGGCCTGGCAGCAGGTGGGAACTCTACTCGGGGGGGAGGAGGAAAGGGTGTCAATGAAAACCATATAAAAAATCCAGAAATGTGCATATAAAATCTCGCCCTTGGTGTATTGCCTAAGTCAGTAAGCAGAAAGCCCTTCTTCCTGGAGAAGGATCAAGTCCTCAAAAGGGAGGAAAATGTCCAAGTGTCACTTCATTGTCATAAAAAAACCAGCACACACCCCCCCCAAACCAAATCCGCCCCTGACCAAACGCCCCCGAGTCCACCAATCGCTGTAAACAAACCCAGACGCAGGAGCAATCCTCAGTGGCAGTCGTAGCTGACGGCAGTCACTGCAGTCCTCCAGGTGGGGGCTGGCGGGGTGGGCACCCAGCGGGCCGGGGTGGGCGTGGAGCCGCAGACCTGGGGGCGGCCATCCTCAGGAAGGTGACCTTTCTCCCTGACCCAGGAGGACAAAAGCCCCTTTTCAGCCCCATGTGCCGACGGGAGAAACAAGTCTCTTTCATTGGAGTTTCTGAAATATTCTCCAAAGACTGAAAAATTCTTCTGTTTGCCCAGTGGCAGTGGGAACGGGCTTTCCCGGAGTGGTTGTCGGGGTGGCTGCCTGTCCATCGCCTGCCCGTCCGCCCGTCCGCCCGGCTCGTGGCTGTTGAGCCGGGTCTGGAAGAACAGCCTGGGGACAGGAGAGAAGGGTGGCCCGTGTCGCTCCCCTTCACATTTGTTTTCCTGAAAGTGTTTCTAGGCTCTGGCCAGGTCACCTTCCCAGAGGGAGTTGGAGAGAAACTGCTTTTGGTCTCCGATTGGACAAATCGCATGGATCTCCCAAGCCCTTTTTTTCCCCAGGAACAATGATCGCTTTCCTTATTAGAATCCTCTTTAAAAAATATTCCTTGTATTTCCCGCCCCCTCCCAGGATCTATTTTCTTTTGTCCCCATTCCCTTTTTTCCATCATCTGAGTTGCACGTGCTCGTGGTGACGTCTCACGGCCGGGGCGCTGCGTGGTTCTCCCTGTGGTCCGCGGCCTCCCTGCAGGGGCTGGCCTCGCGGTGGACGGAGAGCCAGGGGGCGGGGCGTGGGCGGAGGGGGCGGGGCCTGGAGGAAGAGGTGAGCCGAGGCGGGTGAACGTCAAACCTCCACGGACTGGATCTGGTTCATCTGTGCCCGCATCACCTGGATACTGTTCAGGATTTTTTTCTGGTGGCCGGCCAAGGTGACCCCAACCCGGAGAATGTCCCTTTGGGAGAGAAGCACGTGTGTTAGAGAACTGTGGATAGAGGGGACTGGGGCCAGGCAGAGAGCTGCCTGGGTTTCTGTGGCGGGGGGTTTCCTGCTGGAGAGAGCAAGGGAGGGATGAGGGGCCCCAGTGGCGGCTGGAGCGAGTGACTGAGGTGGAAGGAGCACGTGCCTGGGAGTCCCAGCGCCCAGGTGCACCTGTGTCCTCTGCTACCAAGAAGGAGAGGGAACTCACACTGGCTAAGTACCCACTCGCTCCCTGTCTCCTTTGATCTTCCTACCCACCCGCAGTTCACAGAAGGAAAAACGGGGGCTGAGGGAGGTTCTGTGATTTGCCCAAGGTCACACAGCCAGTAGGTGGCAGGCAGACCTGGGTGTCGATCCAAATGTGACTCCAAAGCTGGCCATCTCACCCCGTGGTCTGCCACATCCCTGCTGGGACCCCGTCACTTCCTCACCCTCCAGAGCCCCTGCCTGGTGCAGTGGGCGGGGAGGGGTGCTAATGGCCGTGGAGGCGGCCGGGCACTTACTCCATCACCATCTGCGACACGACGTCGAAGGAGGTGAAGCCTGCGTTGGCGAAACTCTCCTTGTACTGCCCCATCTTGATGGCCTCCAGCCACTCGGCCACCGTGTTAAAGCTGGTGTAGTCGGGGATCGTGCGGTCCAGCAGTGGCAGGTTGATTCTGGGGGTGGGGTGGGCAACAGAGACAGTCAGGGCACGTGCTGGCATGGGGTGAGGGTAAGCGTGGGCACGGGCACACCTGCGGGCTGCGTGTGTACCTGCATGTGTGTATCCATCTGTGTGAACACAGGTGAGTGTGTGTGTACGTGATTATTTCTGTGTGAGTGCAGGTGTGAGTTTGAACCCATGTAAGTGTACACATGTCTGTGTGTGAATATGAGAGAGTGAGCATGTGTGTGGGACACAAGCTGGGGTGACCCGGGAGGTCTAGGGAGCCTCTGCGGGGCCGTGGAGAGGCTGGCCCCCATGGTGAGGCGGCCACTTCTCCATGCCTCCTGGCTTCAGCAGGGGGCAGTTCAGCTGGGCCAACTGTGCAAATGATTTGCTGTTCCCTCCTCCGTGCCGTTCTCCATCCTTCTCTACCCGGGTTGTGCTACAGGAAGCTGATCCTGTGGACTGCCTCTCAACATCCAGACAAAGCTGGTGGCACTAACGGGAATGACTTCCTGGCTGGCAAGGAGTGAAATGACCCTCATGAGGCTAAAAGCTCAGAGTGAGTTTATCCGGACAGTCAGGAGCAGCTGACGCAGGGTCGTGGTGAGGAGCGACAGGAGAGGCGAACACTGTTGGCCACAAGAACTTGGCAGGTGGAGGACTTGGGTCCAAAGAGTCTCTGGACACAGCCAGCCCCGGACCCTGAGGATAGCTAGCTGGGTGCGCCCCAGAAACCTGTGTGATGGAGGGTCCCTAAGAGTAAGAATATGCAGGGGCAGGAGTGGAGCCCGTGACAGCTGCCCAGACAAGGCGGTGGTGGCTGCAGGCCTATGGGAGCGCGCCCTGGGGGCGCTGGGAGAGGGGAAGCATTAGGATCACTGGAGCTAATGTGAGTTCAGCGGAGCCAGTCTCTGAGGCAGGGACAGTGACCCGAGTGTGGGGCACGTGTGTGTGTGTGGTGAGTATGTTCTGCCGGATGTGTAATGTGTGTGTGCTCACATGCCGATGGGTATGTGTAGGTGTGACAGCCTGAGAATGGATGTGAGTCCATGTGTGCGAGATTGTGTGTGCGTGAGCATAAGCAGGAGCATCTGTGCCTAACTGCGTGTTCACGTACGTGTGCAGGACTGTGTTTGTGTGTGCCTGCATTTGCGTGGCTGTGTTGAGGAGGATGCAGATGCACATCAGAGGGTCCAGCTTTGAGTGTGAGGGTAGCTAGGGAGGAAACAGTGACGAGTAAATCTCGTCACCAGCCGAGATTCTGGTAATTTCTCTTAAACAGTGTCCTCTCTGAGCACGCTTTAGAAGGCGCCTCCTCTGCCACCTATCATGAGCTTCCTTCTCCCCCAGTGGACAGTGTGTGTGCTGCACTCCTCTGCGCCCCCAGGCAGGGCAGACAGTCCGCAAACACCAGTGCTGTCCCTCCCGGATCCCAAGGTGTGGCTGAGAGTGTCTGCTTGGAGCAGGGGGAGCCATGGTGGGAGGGTATTCAGAGAGGGGAAGGGCCGGCTGGGGGGCTGGGGCGGAGCCAGCTGGGGAGGAGGGCCCGGGGCGGGATGGGGCCCTACCCAGAGGAGAGAGGCGCCACGGCTTTGAGGCTGTTGGGGTTGCGGATCGTCTTGTCCAGCGTGTTGACGATCTGGCCGAACTTGGGCCTGTGGTTGCGGTCCTTCTGCCAGCAGTCCAGCATGAGCTGGTGCAGGGCGCTGGGGCAGTCCATGGGCGGCGGCAGCCGATAGTCCTGCTCTATGGCGTTGATGACCTGGGGACCACACAGGGTGCGGTAGGGTTGGGTGGGTGGGGAAGAGCATCTGCCCTCTGGCCTGGCCCATCTTGCTCCCAGTGCGTTGCAGGACAGACCTATTTGGTTGCCATGGCAACTGCCTCCACCTCCCTGAGGCAGCCCCAGGGATGGGCCTTACCTGGGTTCCGACCATCTCTGGCCTCAGTCTGACCTGGCAGCTGGGTGCCTGCCCTCCTCTCACAATCTTGGGAAATCCAGCACCTTGAGGGAGCCTCTGCCTCAGGGCCCACCCGGCTGACCCTCCTGTGGGTAACTCCACCAGCTCTTCCCTCCCTCCCATCTCTGGGCCGCTTCCTGGCTTTGATGGGCCTGAGGACTCCTCTCTCTGGCCCTTGACCGTAGGGTGACCACCCTCTTGATTTCAGTGCTATTTCCTGCTCCAGGTGAGAGAGACCTCCCCTGTGAGGCCCCACAGCACGGCCTCGTACTCTCTTCCCACCGGCCCAGCCTAGCTCCTCTGCCAGGGAAAGGAGCTCAAACACGTCTCTCCAATCTGCCCTGCCACCGGGGCCAGACTCATCTTCTCCAGCTTGAGTGTGGGTCACGCTCCCTGCTCAAGAAGCTTCCTCAAGTCCTCTCTGTTCTGTATTGTTGCAAATCAAAAGTCCTTGGGTTGACTTTTAGTCACCCCATTATTGACCCTCACCAACTCTCCTCTCCACTGCCCCCAAATGTGGCCCCTCATCATCCCACCTCTGGGCCTTTGCACAGGCTGTTCTTTCCACTTGGATGCCCTCACATCTCCATGGCCCACTCCTGTTTGCATCCCACTTGTCCGGTGAAGACTTCCTGGCTGATCTTACCCACACTGCCCCTGCTTCAGCACCTACAGGCTTGACACTGGCCTTCTCCAATTTAGCAACCGATCATGAAAGTTCCTGATAACTACATCTCGTTCCAAGAATGATGGTCTTGTCCTGCAATTAGGTGGTAGACACCTGAGGGGCAAATATGGCCTCATTCAGGGTTGGCCACAACGTGAATGCATCCTGAAGACTTGCTGACCCTCTGGAGAGTCCAGGGTCCCATGCAGACATCTGAATCAGCCACTACCCAGCTGGGAGCTGCCCCAGCCCAGAATCTCAGAGACCCTGGGAGATGGGCAGAAGGCCAGGAACCCTGGATCTTCCCCTCCCATCTCACTGGCCAGAGAGGCTCGGCCTACCCCCTTGGAGACTTACGTCCTGGTTGGTCATGTCCCAGTAGGGCCGCTCCCCGTAGGACATCACCTCCCACATGACGATACCATAGCTCCACACGTCGCTGGCCGAGGTGAACTTTCGGTACTGGATGGCTTCTGGGGCCGTCCAGCGGATGGGGATCTTCCCGCCCTGTGGAACAGAACGAGGAAGCTTGATGGTGGGAGGCTGACCCATCTGACCTCTCCTCTCAATACTTCCGACCCTCTGCCCTGTGCTGTACCATCTCACCGAGTGCCTTATTGTTCCCCAAACTCACTGTGCTGCTTCAGACCCCTGGGCATTTGCACATGCTCTTCCCTCTGCATGAAGAGCCTTTTCCCACTCTGCCATCTGGAAACCTCCTTCTCCTCCTTTAAGTCCCTCTGAAAATCTTTCCTTATGTTCCAAAGAGTTGCCCACTCTCCTAATTCTACAACTGTGCTCCACATCTCTCCATCAAGGAGGCACTTCCCACACAGCAGTACTCAAGTGATTTGCCTACTTGCCCGGCTCTTCTTGTACTATCTTTGAGCCCTTTGAGGGCAGAGACTGTGTCTTATTCCTTTCTGTTTAAAACTCTTCAACATCCCGAACTGCTTTCAGGAGAGAGTCCTGAGCTTGGGCATTCCAGGGTCTCCAAGCTCTGACCACGCCCACCTCTCCAGCATCATTGCTCACCACCTTCCCCCTGACAGCCTGTCTTCCAGACACCCCTTGCCATGAGAACATGGCGTCTGACCAACTTTTACGGGCCCTTCATCACCACCTCTAGCGAGCCTTCCACTTCTCCCCAGGCTGGTGTCCTGACTCACAGGCCTGTCACCCCATGTGTCCCCCACCAGCCCGTGAGCTCCAAGACGGCAGAAACCGCGGTTCCCGTCTCTATGTCTCCAGGCCCGGCACAGGCCTGGCATTGCAGGGAGAGATGGCTCTCTATGCCCTCTTCCCTGGCACCGTGACTCCACTCTTCCCTGCCTGCATCTTACCAGGGCGCTGGTGTAGGTGGGGTCCGAGGTATCGTCCTCCAGAAAGCGTGAGAGCCCAAAGTCAGACACCTTGCAGACCAGGTTGCTGTTGACGAGGATGTTGCGGGCGGCCAGGTCGCGGTGCACGTAGTTCATGTCCGCCAGGTACTTCATGCCGGCCGCGATGCCCCGGAGCATGCCCACCAGCTGGATGACTGTGAACTGCCCGTCGTTTTGCTTTGGGAGGAGTGGAGAAAACACAGAGCAGATGGGAAGTCATGAATCCGAGCTCCGGGTCATCCTCACAGCGAGGAAGCAGAGCAGGACGCTGCCACCCTGGCCTGGGCTCCCGTGGGAAGGACTCAGACGCTGGGGGGCCTCAGAGAGGCCCGGGGAGGTGGGTTTCGGGGTGGTGGGGAGAACACGGTCTTTGGAGCAGACACTGCTGGTCTGACTCTGCTCTGCCCCTCGCTGGCTGTGCAACCTTGGAGAAGTGAACTAACCCCCTGAGTCAGCTCGTCTGTGTGTTGAATCGGGGTAGGTAACACCCACCTCCCGGGGCGGTCTGAGTTAACCAGGAAGGGGCAGGGCAGGCGCCTGGCACATACTAGGTGCTTAATTGGTGACTGGTCTGGTTGCGTGCTTCTGTGCTCTCTGTCTAGCTGGTGGACTGATCTCCTGGGGGTGCCTGGAAACTCTCCTCTGTTGGCCTTGTGCTCTGAACTCCTCCCTCCGGCCTAGACAGCTTTGGAGAGTTCCAGTACCTGGTGAAAACTCCAGACTAGGGGTCAAGAGATCTGGTTCCAGTCCTGGCTCTCCACTTGACCCTCTAGGTAACCCTGGGCAAACTCAACCTCTCTTTGAGCCTCAATTTCCTCTTGTATAGAGGAGAAGTCTGGTTAAGAGTGTAGATGGCAACAGGTTTCAGCTTATACGCCAACTTTAATCAGTGGTTGTGGTTTCCTGGATTAAGAAGGATTCTGAGATTGCTTCTAGGTTTGTTGGGAGAGAGTACTGGGGTTGATTAGCAATGCCTGCCATGATCAGGGAATGGGATGCGGTGGCATGTAAGCCACTCCTGACCCAGATCTTCTCCAAGATCCCTTCAGGCTCTGTCAGGATGAAGCTGTGTCCACCACTCCTTTTCCTGCCCCACCCCTGGGCCCCTGGAGCTCATAGCTTCCCCTACCCTGAGGAAGGAGTCCAGGGAGCCGTTCTCCATGAACTCGGTGATGATCATCACAGGCGTGCTCTTGGTGACAACACCCTCCAGGTGGATGACGTTGGGGTGGTCGAACTGGCCCATGATGGAGGCCTCACTCAGGAAGTCCCGGCGTTGCTTCTCGGTATAGCCCGACTTGAGTGTCTTGATGGCCACAAAGATCTCCCTCTTGCCTGGCAGTTTCAGGTGGCCACTGCAGACCTCGCCAAACTCCCCTGGGGCAGACACACCGAGAGGGGCAGGATGTCACTTGCCAGGTGGAAGTGCCACCTCCCCGTTCCCTGTAACCCCTACTCCTGGGCCTGCAGGAACTTTTTCTCCTCAGTGGTCAACTCATCCTCTCAGACACAGAACCCCTTTGTAGAACGTGGGGGCCCCCAAAAAGTCCCAGCCACCTTCGGGAGTAAGAGTGAATTCTCCATGGCTGTCCCGTGGTATTTGGCTGGGCGTGGGGTGAGGATATAGAGGGACCTGGGGAGATGGAGACAGGGACCTGGGACGAATGGGAAAGACAAACCACTAGAGGAGCCCAGAGAACCGGGTTCCAGACCTAGCTCATTCTCCGACACGATGTGCAAGCTTCTTCCCAGCCCCGTGCCTCAGTTTCCTCATTTGTGGATGAGCTCGTTTTACTGGATGACCTTTGAGGGCCTTTTGACTTTGGGCATTCTGAGCCTTCAGGCCTTGGAGGGTCCTCTGAAGCTCCTGCCCCCCCATCCCACCCTTTGCCCCAGGAGCAAACAACGAGGTGGTCTCCCCTCCCCGTGGCTGAGGCCATGATACCTGGAGGACACCACCGACCTACCTGCTCCGATCACCTGCTCAATTTTGACGCAGGAGATGTCAATTTCCTTGGCAAACTCCCGCACGGCCTCGTTGGGGTCCTCGTAGGTGAAAGGGTCGATGTAGATCTTCATGCCTGGGGTCACTGGGGGACAAGACCACGCTCGTCACATGCACAGACTCAAGATGTGGACCAACGGAAAGGTGAGAGCCAGTCCCTCCAGGGAGGGACATACACTCCCGTGTGGCCCCCGTAGGAACTGGGCAATGCCCTGCAGGTCACATGACCTCTCTGGGCCTTGGTGGGCAGCTAGACACTGAGCTGAATAGAAGGGTGAGGGGAACAGAGAGCTCAGCAAGGACAGCAGATAGGTTCTAGCTCTTGTTCCAACTCTAATTGATTAGTAATGGCTTCCTGGAGCAGCTAAAAGACTGTCATGATTGATAAGCAATGTCTGTTGTGGGTGTGGCCGTAAAAGGATAGGTTTGCCACTCAGTGATGGAGAATGGTGGTGGTTGAGGCGGGGAGGTTGGAAAGTAAAGGAAGAGAAAGTTAAGATGGAAGAGAGAGAACTGGAACGAAGATACAGAAAGAGCAGGTAACAGGCCCTGTTCCTGGCTTTCTGATAAGAGGATCTCCCTGTCTTTCAAGGCCTAACTCAAGCCTCCTCTCCCCTCAGGAGACTTCCTGGCTGCTTCGCCAGGGCCCGAGTACCCGCGGCTCCTGGGCCACATCCCCGGTCCCCTACTAGCCAAGTCTGGATCTCAAATTCCCTGGCGATCGGCATGAGGCTGGACATGGGGCTATTAATTTGATTCCGATATGATGTGGATTTTTATTTTTTGATGCAGAAAGAGAAGGAGGTAACGTGGACGTCAAAGACCCACTTCTGGCCCCAGCACTGAGTCAGCGGAACGCTCTGAAGGAAGGGGAAGATGATCCATCCCACATCCCCCTCCCAGATAACTGGTCTTCTGCCCCCAGACCCTCTGGCCCTCTCCCAGTCCAGGCCTCCCTCGAGCTTCCCCAGCTGCCTGCCCACACTCTCCCGCTGCTCTGGGCGCTGTCACTCAGAGGCAGCAAGTCTAGGAGTTGGGAGCTGGAGTCCCTGGGCCAAGGAAGGCTTGGCTGGTTGGTGAGTGAGGCCATCAACTCTGCTCAGCGGCCCTGACCTTGGATATGTTAATTGACCACTTTCTGTTTCAGACATTCCGGAATCTAGGAGTTGGCCCCTCCACATAGCAGTTGGCAAACCGGCCCACTGCTTGTTTTGTCAATAAAGTTTTATTGGAACACAGCCACACACAGTCCTTTGCCTGTGGCTGCTTTCCCGCTACAGCAACTGAATTGAGTAGTCACGATAGCGACCATATGGCCTGCAAAGTCTAAAATATTCGCTATCTGACCCTTTAAAGGAAAGCTGCTCTAACACCTTAGCTTTATCTTGGACTATCTGTGTGGTGTCTGTCTAGCTCTTTCGGTCAGGGTTTCGTAATTTGGGTCTGCGAACCACTCAGCAGGCCCAGGAAACCTCCTGAAATGGAATGCATTTATTATTATTGCCTTTATAAATGAGAAAAGTAATTCATCCTCCTTATAAATAGTCTAGAAATTATGGAAATAAATATTGTTGAAAGTAAAAGTTCTCCAACATCTATCCCTGAGTATAGATTTTTCTGTCTATATAGAGTATAGTTTTTTTTTTTTGGAGGAAGATTAGCCCTGAGCTAACTGCCGACAATCCTCCTCTTTTTGCTGAGGAAGACTGGCCCTGAGCTAACATCCGTGCCCATCTTCCTCTACTTTATATGTGGGATGCCTACCAAAGCATGGCCTGTCAAGCGGTCTCACGTCCGCACCCGGGGTCCGAACCAGCGAACCCCGGGCCGCCGAAGCGGAACGTGCAAACTTAACTGCTGTGCCACCGGGCCAGCCCCTCTGTCTTATAATTTTACATACACACCTGTGCATATTTGTGTTTCTCTGGCCACAGGAGCCAAAATTTGTCGCAGACTCAGAGGAGCCTGAGACCCGAGGAGCCACATGTTGGATGGTGGGAGCCTGGGAGGAGGGCGTGGGTGCGGGTCTTTTCTGCCTCCCTCCTCCCCTGGCAGGCTGCGTAAAGCTCCTCACACAGTAGACACTCAGTGTCTGTAGAGCTGAGCAGAAGCCGGACGATAGAGAGACTAAGAGTAATAGCAGCTGCCACCCACTTGGCCCTTTGTGCCTGACACCGTGCTAGGCTCTGTGTATGCATTATCTCATCTCCTCTGCTTGACAGCTCCTGGAGGAAGGGATCATTCTCATTGCATGCATGTGGAAACTGTGGCTCAGAGAGGCTAAGTAATCTGCCCAAGGCCACACAGCTAGCAAATGGCACAGCCAGGGTTTGAACCCAGGTCTGTCAGACTTGAGCCAAGGGCCGGTACTCTTGATCCCCATGCTCACTGCCTCCTGGATGAAATCCAGCCAGATCTGGTCCATGCTGCCTCCTCCTCCTGGCGTATTCAGCCCTGACTCCTCCTTCCCCAAGTCAGCCCTCCTTGGAGCGGGGCCCTCAGCTCCCTGGACTGCTCCCTCGCTTGCTGAGAGTCAGTGCTTGGCCTGTGGTTCTGGGCAGCTGACTTTCAGCTTCTCTCCCCGCAGCACGGGGGGGAGCCCTTTCTGCCGGGCTGTTGGGGAGGGAGGACGGGGGCGGGCCAGCTCCGGGAGCTAAGGAGAAGGCGTGCGGGAGCTCAAAGGCTGCTTGGGTGCTGCCAACCGATCAGGTGCCGTCCCCAAGCCTCGGCCAGGAGTGCTGGCCGGGCCGGCTCTCTGTCGCTTACAGGACACAGGCAAGGCCTTCACCTGGCATTCCAGGCTCTCTGTGCCGGCCCCACTCACGGCTCCCTGCTCCTGTACGTGCCAGCAGAAAGGGGCCAGACACACCTCATGAGTTTTTGCCTCTGTGCTTTGCATGTAGTTCCCTCCACCCAGAACAGCCTTCTCATCCTCTTTGTGTCCACATCAAATGCCCCCTCCTCCAGGAAGCCTGCCTGGATCCCTCCAGTACAGGCCCATGTTCTTTCCTCAGGCTCCCGCAGCCCCGTCACCACACTCCCTCCTATGGGCCTGACGTCTCTCTGGCTTTTCTGCCTTATATCAGGGCTCCTGGATATGCATGCCCACAGCCTCCTGCCACCCCTTTCTGGAACACTCTGCTGCCTGTGAGGGCTTCCTTTACCCTCTCTCCCCCACGGAGAAGTGTCTATCTCGTGCACGCTGCATCCCAGGGCCTGGCTCACAGCAGGTGCTCAATAATTGCTTATCGAAAGAATAATCATCACTCATTGAAGGGCCCTCTTTTTCTCCCTCCACCTGTTTGGGGTCAGGAATGCCTTTGAGAATTTGACAAAAACTACAAATCTGCTCTTTGAAAAAGTATTCACACATGTGCACACCCTCCCATACTCGGCATATAATTATGGAGTGTTCACAGGGCCTCGCAGCTCCAGGGGTCTGTGAACCCAGGGCATGGACTCTCGCTCTAGAATGTTTCCTCTGCCGTCATAGGTGAAGGTGGCATGCAGTCGATGCTTAATAACCGCTTATTGAATGTATGGCTCTGAGCGAAGCCGTCTCTGCTTCTGTGACCCTTCGGTTTCACTTTGCCATTAATAACACTATTGGCTCACAATTCAGTGTGGATTCAGAGTATCAGGTACCAAGAACCAGGCTCTGTTCTAGGCACTTCTTATAGGTACCGACCCAATTAATTCTCCTAGCAACCCTACCAGGGAAATGCTATTATTAGGCTGAATCTTATGAAGCTATCGATGTTTGACTGCTTCTGACCTACAAAAATGGCAGTTCATTTGGTCCATCCTAATATTATCCCCATTTTTTGGAGGAGGACGCTGTGCCATAAGAAAGGTTAAGTGACCTGCCCAAGAGGACACGGACACAGCTAATATGTGGCAGAAGTGGGTTTGAATGCAGGTTGTCTGGCTGTAGAGTCTACACTTGGAACCACCAGGCTACCAGTTTCTTCCAGGGGCTTCTCCAACCTGTCTCCTGGAACAGAAGGTGAGCGCCTCGTGGCCTGAGCCTTGCACAGGGTCTGGCTCCCAGGAGGGGCCTTTGTGGAGTGAAGTCGAATGGGGACCTCTGCAGGCTGTTTTCAGAAAATACTGGGCTGGCGTTTGGATGATTTATGGCGGTCGGGGCCACCAGCAGCCGTCCTGAACCCAAATGGGGAAATTCAAGATGAGCACGGAGGAACCAGGCATTCAGAGAGCTGGGTTTGAATTCTGGATCTGCCAGTAATAAGGATCACAAATAAGCTGATTTATGAGTTTGAATTCAGGATCAACCGCTGGATTGCTCCAGCTGTGTGCCCTTGGGTAAGTGACTTAACCTCTCTGTGCCTCACTTTTTTCATCTACAACCTGGAGATAATAAAGAGTACCTACCTTCTAAGGGGACTGCAAAGATTAAGTGAGAATCTTTTTAAAGGGCTTAGCACAGTAGCTGGCAAATAGAAAGCACCGAATAATTATTACCTGTTAACAAAGAGTTGGCTATTATTAAATATTATTATTAGAAAGCACTTTAATATCCATTAATTCATTTAATCCTCACAGCTCTGTGGAAGAAGTATCATTCTGTACTTCCCACGTAAAGATGGCAAGGCTCAGAGAGGTTCAAGGACTTCCCCAAGGTCACCTAGCACGCCAGGGGCGGAGTAGGGATGAGAAACCACGTGGGTCCCTCCGGCTCCACATCCAGCCACCAGAGACCTTGGTGCTCACGCCAAGCACCTGCTAAACGATGGAAAGCACGAGCCCAGGAGGGAGGCTTCGAGCCGACCATACATCACTGCCTCCGCTTCCTCCTCTGTCCTGGCCACAGAGGGCGGCCGGTGCACGCGGGGTCCCGGGGCTGGCAGGGCTTTGCAGAAACCAAGTCCTGCCCAGATGCAAGGAGTGGGAGCTGGAGCTAGAGAGTGTGTTGATCTGTGAACAAGTCCTGGGGTCTATTTTTAAAATAAGTCCCTGCTGTCACCTGTTCCCTTGTTACTGACTCACGCTCCAAATAGCGCCGCTCCCAAACGGCTCCAGGTGACAGAGCGTGCGAGCCTGTCTCATTCCAGGTCAGCGGGGTGTAGACGGCACGGCCTGGCTAAGCGTGTGCTCTGGAGCCAGACACCCTGGGTTCGTACCCCCGGCTCCTGCCCTGAGCAGCTGTGTGACCTCCCTGTGCCTCAGTTTCCTAATACGCAAAGTGGGAAATTATACAAATTAAATGAATAAACACACGTAAAGCATTAAAACAATTCTTGGCGCATAGAACACACTCAGTGTGTTTAGCTGCGTCTACGATCGTGATTTTATTACTTGGGGAGTGTGGGGGGGTGACGGAATTTATGACTTTTCTTTTTACAGGTGATTTTTATTGCTGTGTAGTTCGATTTGTTTTCTTGTGATCCTTCCACTGCTTTGATGTTTAGAAAGCCCTTTTCCATCCTCAGATCAGTTAAATAGTAACTAAACGATCTGGAGATGTTAGTGGTTTAATTATTTTTACATTTATATCTTAAAATGATTTTTAAACCCAAAGTCTCACCCAGAAGCTGCAGAACTCCCGGACTGCTCTTTCCTCAGACCCCACAACCGGCCCTATAGATCCAGTGGCTCTCCTTTCAGAATATGTCAGAATCCCACCACCCCCACCACCCCCACACGGCCGCCCTGGCCCAGCCTCTGTCATCTTGTCCCTGGATTCTTCCCACAGCCGCCTCCCGGGTCTCCTGGCTTCTGTCCTTGCCAGCACACCCAGCCCCTTGCATCCCTTCTCCACACAGCAGCCAGAGAAGTCCTGTCAACAGCGACTCAGAGCACGTCAGACCCTTCTAGAGCTCCCCGCTTGACTCAGAGTAAAAACCAAGGCCCCACAGTGGTTGACAAGATCTGCAAGCTGTGGCCCCCTCAGACCTCCCCCTCCTGCTCCCTCGCTTGGCTCCAGTCACACGGGCCTCCTGGCTCTTCCTGAAACCTGCCAGGCACACTCCAGCCCCAGGGCCTTTGCACTGCCTGTTCCCCCTGCCTGGGATGCTCTTCCCTCAGGTATCTCTACATAAGTTCACTCTCAGCTCCTTTGTGTCTTCAAACAAAACCCTCTCAATGAGGCCAACCCCAATGCCCCTATTTAAAGATGGAAGCCTGATCCCCACAACTCTCAACCCAGTACCTGTTCTACTTTGCCTTTTTCCGTAGCACCTTCATCTTCTACTATATCATACGTTACCCGTTTATTCCATGTATTTTTTAATTTCCTGTCCCCCCCACTAGGATATGAGTCCCCCAAGGCCAGGGGTATTTGGTCTGCTTAGTTGTGTGTCCCCAGCACCTAAAACATACAGAGTAAGCCACAACGCATATGTGACAAGTGAAGGGGCACACTGACGGCCCCCTGACGGGGTGGCCATCTGAGGAGCCCCAGGAGACTCTACTGAGTACAGTTGGAGAACCGCATCAGACCTGTTTGGGACTGCTGTTTGCTGAGTGAGCTGAAGTGAGGACTAAGGTCCTCCCCGCGACTGGTGGTTCTGCCAGGGTCGAGGGACCTGTGCTCTGCTCTTCTCTCCGTGGGGCCCCACCTGCACATGGGCCCCCAGCCCTGGCCTGAGGTAGGATGGTACAGCAGGGGAAATGGAGGCACTAGGTGGGGGGAAGTGGCTGCCCGAGAGGTCACTGGGGAGGGACTGAAGGGGGCATCTCGCCTCCTTTCTCTCCGGTCCTGGGCCAGAGCCTGGGGTCCTCGTCATTCAGCTCATGTGTTTGTTCTGCTAATAAGCATCTAGCGGCTCCTGTGCGCTGGGCAGCAAGCTGTGGGGGAGGCGGTGGTGAGGGGTGGACACCAGACAGTGTCAGCGCTCCAGGCGCACCCACTGCCACGGGGGAGGGACAGCAGCCAGGTTGGGGGGCTGTGCCAGCATAGACGAGTGAAGTGGGCTGGGGCTGGGGAAGGCGTCCCAGGGGTGTTTGTATATGATGAGGCCTGAGAGAGAGGAAGAGTCACACAGGTAAAGGGAAGGGGGAAGTGCTCCCAGTAGAGGGAACAGCATGTGCAAAGGCCCAGAGGTGAGCGCAAGCTTGGCCGTTCAGGGGACGGCGTGACTTTCAGTCTGGCTGCTGCAGTAAAGTAAAGTAAAGTGACAGCAGGCTGGAGAGGCTGCTGGGGAGCTGACAGTGAAAGGCCCAGGGCGCTGGTCCCGCTGGGGTGTACATACTGTGGCCGCTGGTGTAGTGCTGCAGCTTGTCCGTGTATTCCGAGTCAGCACGCTCAAACCCCCGTCTTCTGGAACAAGAGCAAAGGGCTGGAGCCACCTGGAGATGCCCGGGGAGCTGGGAGCCACAGTAGGTGATAGGGAGAGGGTGGGCAGGCCCTCGAAATCACACCCCTGCTAGAGGGCTCCCTGTCTGCCCCTCACCTAGCAGCCTCACCCTTCCTGGCCCACCCATCCCTTCCCGCCTCTCCCACTTCAATCCAGGCTCACTATTTCCCCTGTCCCCTCTCCAGCCACGCCCCCGTCAAAGAGCAAAGTCATCTCCCCTGGCCATGGCCCCCGGCCCCAGAAACCCCAGGGGCTTCGGGCCATCTGACCTTACGAGCCAGTCTGTTCTAAAGTGGGGAACTCTCTAAGGAAGAAGACAGCCTCTCTCTGCATTATGCCCAGCAGAAGCCAGGGGACTGGTCCCGCTCCCGCCTTGGCACGTGCTGTGCGAGCCTCCTGGGGTGCCCCTTCCCCCTCCCCCGCCTGTCTCTGTCCTCTCCGTCTTTCCAGCCGCCTCAGCCAGGGGGCCTGACCCGAGGTCCTCAGCCTCCCATCAGACACTCTGCCTGTGGCCCTATTCATGAATGGCCTCCACTAGTGCAGACAGTGGGGCGAGCTGCACTCCCTCACTGTCATCCCCTGGCGCCCAGCATCCTGCTGTCCTTCCTGCCCACCGTTCTGAGACCTTCCTTCATGCCGGAGTGTTAGTGTCTCAACGGGCCACCTCTTTGAATAGTTTCAAGGGCAACGCCTAACCCCCGGGGATGGACGCTGATGGTGGCCGTTTAGGCAGTGGGAGGCTGCTTGAGGGTGTCCAGGCCTCCCCGAGCCTCTCCCTGCCCCGGGTAGTGATGGGAATGCCTCCTCTGTTCACAGACACTGCTCAGGAATGGCTGCATGGATGGACGGCCCTCTTGGACAGCCAGCCTGGACGGGGCTGGGGAACACCCACCCACCCACCTGTTACACACGATGGCGATGACAACCACGGCAATGAGGAAGACCAGGCCAGCCGCCGAGGAGCCAATGATGAGTGGCAGCTTCTCCTGGATGCTCGTCTGGTACTCAGCTGGGGAGAGAGCACAGCACAGCGTTCTCAGGCCCGTCATCTCCATCGTCAGGCATCAGAACCCACACTCTAATGATGCTGCTCCTCCAAGATGATTAGAGCAGGGAGGGTGCTTAGAGATCAGGTGGTCCCGGACCAGGAGACGCAGCATACGGGCTGCAACCTCCCATGCTCTTGCCCAGGGTAGACATTACTAATCCATCCCAGCACTCCTTCCTGCTGACGTGGCTTCAGAAATCTTCTCAGTCCAGCTGCAAGCGCTGGAGCAACGTACAGATAAAACAGGTTTGTGCTCTCAGACTGAATACAATGCTTTCATTTTATAGATGAGAAAACTTTGGACCCGGGAATGGGAGTGACTTGCTCAGAGTGGCTCGGCAAGTTAGGGCTGAGCCCCCAAGAGTCCTAGGAAAGGAAGCGGCCTGGCTGACAGGATGGCAATGGGGGCGTCCAGAGACTTCCTGAGCCACTGAAACAGCACTTCTATCTACGGCTGTGCAGTTTGCACAGTGCACAAAGGTTGACATCTGGAAGGGAGGTGTCTTTTCTAATTTGCACAAAGCACTTTGCAGGAATGGTGGCCTTTGAGCTGCTCCGTCTGGGGAGTGAGTGCCCTCTGCACGCCGCCTACCTTCCGTCATGGTCTGGAAGTACATCTTGCCGCTGTAGCGCCCGTAGCCCGCCACGGTGCGTGCCCGCACCTGGAAGACATAGATGGCGCCGGCTTTGAGGCCCTGCACGGTGACCGTGTTGGTGGGGCTTTTTATGGCTGTGGCGTTGTACTCACTGAGCTCCTGCCGGGGAACAGAGAAGACAGTTAGCGAGGCTGGTGCCTACAGCAGGCCCAGAGCCCACCGCCCGCTCCTGCCCCTGGGAGCGGGTCTGGCCACTGGATACACGCCTGTGGTTCCCGACCCTTTGCTCCCTTCCCTGCAGGAGAACCACAGCCCACACCTTCCACGTGTGGCTGCGTAACGCTTCCCACTGAAGAAGGCAGAGTACGTTTCTCTGCCTTGCGGATGCTGAATTTGTCCCAGTGACTTGCTTTGGCCGTTGGAATATTCTAGAGGACAAGATGCAGGCAGAGGCTTTTCAAGCGCTTGTTGATTTAGCTTGGCCACTTGTGCGTCTGCTCTCTGCCATGAAGGGGGCTTAACCCGGGTAAACGCTGGTTCCAGAATGAGAAACATGTGGAGACAACCTTGACCTAACTCCTAGGCTGAAACAGGGCCACCTGTTGACCCACAGACACAAACCTACGAGCAAGAAAAATAGCCCCTCGCTGTCGTAGCCATTGGACTCGGGGGCCGGGGGGTGGTGGGTAGCTGTTCCCTCGCGTCCTCTCAGCAGCAGCTGACCTAATGCGTGTGCTGAGTGGTCACCGAGCGCAGACCCCGAGGACCAGACTGCGAGTTCTTGGAGATGGCAGGGAGGGGGCCCAGCTGATCCACTTCTGCGTCCCCCTCCCTGCCCCGTGCCTTGATGGGTTAAGCGGAAGGACCCCCGTTCAGCCTCAGCACACTGGAGAGAGGTGAGCATTGAGGCTCAGAAAGGGAAAATGATGCTCCAAGTAGACCAGCCGGTGGCTGCTTTGGGACTCAAAACCAGGCTCCCACATGGAGCCACCTCTAACGTCCAGCCTTTGAGCACCCAGGACCTAATGTTCCCTCCTTTGAGAGATGCAGAAGGCCAGTCTGGACCTCCTGAGTACTGCACACGGTGACCCGAGGGCCTGCAGAGGACAGAGCCAGGCGCTGCGGGAGGAGCGGAGACGTGGTGGAGTCGGACGCAGAGGGCACCGGCCTAGATGATGCTCATTCAGCATCTGTCAGCTCTCCAGCAAGCCTTCCCCAGATACCCTCTTTGCATGAGGCCCTGGGCTGGGCCCTGGGGACCCACGTGGGCTAAGGCACAGGCCTGGGCCTCAGAGAGCTGAGTACAGAAAAGCAATAGTGTGGCAAGCTTCACCCTTTGAGGATCACGGAGCCCTCTGAGAAGCCGATGAAAAGCTATGACCTCTTAAGCAGAAAAGTGCACACCTGATTGTACAGCCAATGATGGACGTGTCGGGGGTGCACAGAGCCCCTGAGACTCTCTTGAAACAATGTGTGGGCCACGGTCTTCCAGGTCATAACTGTAACTCCAGTGTTCTTACGTAATTGGGCGACTCCATTGCAATGATGTAATTACAATGTTAAGGTGTAGAGGTCAAGATCACAAACTGGAGCCAGACTTTCTGGGTTCAAATCTGGACTCTACTAATTACCTTTGTGACCTTGGGCAAGTTCCTTAACTTCTCTCTCCTCCTTTTCTTCATCTGTAAAATGGGGATAGTACTAACAGCTACTTGAGAGGGCTGTTTAGAGGATAAGATGAATTAATAGGTATAAATGCTTACACTGGTAGGGTAAGCACAATGAGCTGAGGGACATGTGGCCTGGCCTGGGTGGGGGATCTCAGGAACAAACAGAAGTCACCCAGGCAAAGAAGGGGGAGGGCATTCCCGGTGAGCAGCAGCAGGTGCAAAGGCCAGTAGGTGTGGAAGAGCTCAGGACGTAGGGGATGAAGGGGCCGGTCTGGACATGCTACCCTCCTCCCCTCTCCCCACGCCAGGGGGCAGCAGCAGATATCAAGTCTCTTTTCCTGAGTCAGCATCGCCCCCTCCTCCAGGAAGCCTTCCTGACTTCCCAGACATATGTGCCTGCTCTGAGCTGTGGAGCCCTGGCTGTGGGTGCCATAGGAGGGGTTTCCGCTCTGTCCCCTCACCCTGGGCCCAGGCTCGTCTCACCCCCTTCACTGTAAAATCCTGAGGGAAGGGGCCTCACATACAGGGCCTCACACAGAGGCCTTCCCCAGTGCCCACAACGTGAAGGCTGCACTCCTTAGCCTGGCATTCCAGACCCTCCGTGACCCGCCCTTTGCCCCTCTCTCCTGCCACATCCTAGTGTCCCCTAGGCTCCAGCCATCTCCGACTGCTTCCCCTTTCCTGGTGGCGCTGCCAGATGCTCAGTTAAATGTGAACTTCAGATAAACAATGAATAATTTTCTAGCGTAAGTATGTCCCATGCAATCTTGGAGACATACTTATACTAGAAATTTACTTTAAAAAATTCACATGTAACCTGCTGTCCTATATTTTATTTGGCACCCAACCTTCCCCGGACACTCTGAGCCTCTGCATGTGCAGCTGCCCCTGTCTGAAATGCCCTTTCCTCATTCGCCTCCAGTTACCTACTCATCGTTCAAGACTCAGCGCAAGCACCCCCTCAGCTGGCGAGGCTTCCCAGATGCCCCAGCCAGAGATCGCAGGTCCACTGTCTCCTCTCCCACCTACTGTTCTGACAGACACGTGTCTTCTCTCAGGATGGTGGATTCCCTGAGGCAGGGACCTTATCTGGTTCATCTGGGACCCCCAGACTCCACACACAGCACGTGCTCTCTAACTACTCACATAAGCAATGAACCAACTTGGAGCTACGTATTCAAGATCTCCCAGCCCAGGATGCAGCACCAGGGTTGGCCACTAGGTGCCGGCATCCAACATGGGATCCTCCAGGGCTCAGACAGGGATCCACGCCGGCCCGGGTGGGCGCTCCCTTAGGGGGCCGGAAGTTTTAAGTTCCTGATTATACGAGGGAGACGGGAGGAAACCACAGGTGGCACAGGTGCCTCGGGAGAACGAGGAACCAACCTGAATGGATCCCTTCTCCGCAGCCAGGCACAGGACAGAGCGGCGGGCTGGAAGGCGTTTCCAACACCAGTTCTTCCGCGTGCCCGCACTGCGATCTTGGGGAGGACCCTTCACTTCCCCGAGCCCGCGTTTTCTATCCCAGAAAATGGAACGATAAATGCCAAGCTCTCAGGGTTGTAAAGATCAAACGTGATCAGGTAGTGCCCGCCACGCACACTGGGGACGCTCCCCATCCTCTCTCTCTGAAGTTCCATCATCCGAATGAGGAGTAAGCCCCGACGGATTACGGGAAGGAATTTCGTATGAAATCCACGAGTCCTCAGTTTGAGTCCTTACCCAGAATAAAGGGCCAGTGAGGTACTGGCTGCATTTCTTATGCCCTCTCCGCCTTGGTTTTCTCATCTCTAAAGTGGGAAAACACCACATGGACCACACAGGGTGGCTGTGGAGATTCAACAGGAAAAAAACAGGTAAAGCCTTTAGCCTAGACTCTGACACACATCAGGACTCCATGCTGGCTGTCACCGTCATCGTCACTGACACCACGACACAGCAAGCCTTCCCCAGCGTTCACTGAAGGAATGCGAAACTCAGTGACTGAGGGAAGACCCTCTCCACATAGATACCGCTCCACGGACCCGGGCAACCACCCAGAGGCAGCCTGAACCGTCGGAGGTCACCCCTCCTCCCGCAACCTGGGCTCCCTCTGCCTGGAATGTCCTTCCCCTTGGCTTCTGCCAAGTAGAAATTTCTGTTGAATAAAAACATAAATCGATGTGGTCTACAAGGGCCTGTTGGCCACAGGTGGCCTCACAGATGACTCTTCTCCTCGAGCTCTCCGGGAGCCAAAGGGAGCCTGGGCTTGTGTGCCTCGGGGCAGCTGCCAAAGGAGGCCGCCTCCCTGGGGACGCTGGAACCGATGGAAACGGCCAGCCCTGGTGCGGTCAGCGCATCCAGGGGTCTTCCAGCACAGTGGCTGCCGGCTCCGGCTCCGGCTCCGGGCTCCGGGCAGGCTGGGGAATCCCAGTGGAGCTGGGGAAAGGGCAAGCGAGAACCCGCTCCAAAAGAGCCGTTTCTAAAGAAGGAAAGGAGGAGTGGGGAAGATGGGGGGGGGGGGGGGGGAGGCCGCACGGGACCGCAGGCCCAGGGTCTAACTTCTCTGCCTGGAAGATCCTGAGCGTTCGTTAAAGAAATCAATCGCAGGCACCAGGACGATTCCGAAGAGTTAGAGAAGAGCCGGCCGTGGACTCGTCAGAAATAAATCTCCCCGCCTGTGGCCTGGCTTGTCCCCACGGGGGGCTAACTCAGGAAGGGAGGGGTGGCAGCTGGGACGTCCCAGCCTTGCCTAGAGGTCAGGGACAGAAACCACTCCTGCTGCTCCTCCTAGCCCCCTGCTGGCATCTCCTCCAACACCATCATCAACTCCTTTTTCTCTCTCTCCTTCAGTCTTGCCATTCCCCTGGATTTGTTCCTTCCACTTCCGTTTTTCTTCCGCATGCTCTCATCTGTTCTCGGCTACGCCTCCCCACCCCGGCAAGCGCCATGACTACACCTGCAAATCATGCACCCACAGCTGCCCCAGGAAAAGGCCCCACCATCCCCGTCCTCTGAGCTTCAAAATATTGTCTGAATCTGTCAGCTTCTCACCATCTCTACCGCCAGCCCTCCAACTCCAAGCCACCATTGCTTTTCCCTTGGTGTCCCGTGAGAGCCCTGTACAGGGTCTCCCTGTGTCCCTGGGACCCCACTGTAGTCTATTCTCCACATAGCAAGCTACAGAAATCTTTAAAGTAATCTGAGTCAGATCACATCATTCCAGAACCTTCTGATGGCTTCCTATCATACTTTAAATTGAATCCAGACTCCAAAGGCCTGAAAGGCCCACCAAAACCCAGCCCTGCCTCCCTCTCCAAACTCCTCCCCTTCCCATCTCTCCCTTGTTCATGTCACTCTTGCCACACGCACCTTCTTTGTTCCCTGAATGCAGCCAGCACATTCCTGCCCCAGGGCCTTTACACATGCCATTCTTGCTGCCTGGAATGACCATGCTCTCATCACTTGTCTGGTGAACCAGCGTCTTTCAAGGCTTAGCTCAAATGTCACCTGAATGAAGACTTCCTCTCCCCATGCTAGGATTACAGGTCCCTCCTTGGGGCCTCTGTAGGATCTTTGCTGGCCCTTCTGAGGCTTGAATCCCATCTTGTCTAATGGCTATTTGTCTCTGAATCTGTCCTTCTCCCAGGACTGCGAAGTCCACTGTTTCCCCCGCACGAGACCCTCAGCACCCTATCAGCTACCCAGGCTGACTGTGTGGCCTCAGCCAGATGCCTTCCCCTCTCTGGTCCCACAGCTCTCTGTCGGGACACCTCTGAGGTTGGGCCAGAAGCTGCACCCCCTCATGCCTGCCCCTGACCCCTGATCTGTGACCTCTCTTCCAGCGAAGTCCCCAAGGCCCCCGGGCCTGTCTGGTTATTCTCAGTATTCCCGGGACCCAGCTCAGGGCCCATCCCAAAGTTGGTGACAGTGAATGTGGAATGAACCAGTGTCCATCTCCCCGGTGTCAGACGCCAAGCCGCCTCTCTCTCACCCCAGGCCGGGGAGGAGGGGCTGACAGAAGTAGGGCCACCTCCCAGCACAGCCAGGCCTCAGGCCAGCCCCTCTTTCACCATTTGTGCCTAAAACCCTCCATCAGAGCCTGGTCCTGTGCACCTCTTAATGGTCAGCCCAGAAGCATCCCTGGGAGAAGACTGGGAGGCAGGAGAGCCAGGTGGAGAGCACAGGGCCAAATCCTTGCTCTGCCACTTAGCAGCTGGGTGCTCTCGGACAAGTCACATAACTTCTCTGTGCCTCAGTTTCCCCTCCTGTCCAACAGGGTGAATAGAGCTGCTGCGAGGATGAATGAGATACTGGAGCTGATGCACTGAGCACATACTGAGTGCTCATGACATGTGGGCAGGTGGTACCCGTGCTGCCATGGGCCTGCTGGTCCTGCCACCCCGGCCAGGGGCCTGGCAATGCCTGAGCAGCGGCAGAAAGTAGGGCAGCGCTGCCTCCCGGTTCCCGCCTCCGTCAGCCTGCCCAGCCCCTCCCGCCTCGGTAGGAAATGGGTCGTAGGCAGGGCCCGCACTGGGATTCCTCATTTCCGCTCCGGTCTTTGGGGACAGACACTTTCAGTTTCATTTAATGATAAAGCTTCTTAATTAGTTTTTTTTTCCTTTTTGAATTCTGAGTCGCTAAGCCGTCCCTGCCAGAAGGTGCGGGCCTGCTGCCTCCTGCAGGGCCTGGGCTTGCCGGGCCGGGGAGCAGCCGGTCTGGCTATCGGGATGCCCGTGCCTGGCTCCTTCAAGGCCCTCGAGGGCCCGGCGAGGGGTGGAGCTGCTTCCCCTCCATCATACCCAGCTCAGGCCACGCAACACCTCTTGAGCACCTACTGTGCGCCAGGCTGGGGACACGCAGGGATGAGGCAAGGGCTCCACCCTCAAGGAACAGGCCACGGGAAGGGATTCATTCCCTTATTCATTCAACCAGTATTTATCGAGCATCTCCTTGGGGCCAGGCCCAGGGTGCTGGGGGGCAGGTGGAGAGTGGGACAGGTGTGGTCCCTGGCCTCTTGGGACGCACTGCCTAGAGGAGGGGATGAGCAAGGGAACTAACAAGCATAAACCAGCTGGGGAGGCTGGACAGGTGTCTGACAAGCCCCTGAGACCACCAGAGTTTGGCTGACCCGGCAGTGAATAGAGTGGAAGGGCCTGGCTGGGCCTCAGAAGGTGGGGCTCCAGCAGGGCTGGCTCTCAGTGGTTAGGGACAGCCTTTCCATCGATTTCTGGTTCCCAGTGGGCTTGCCCCCAACTAAAGCACTTCCTATAGTCATTTACACCTTAGTCTGAATGGGAGCCCAGTGACACTTTTCCCAGGGGCCTTTGCAGTCTCTGTGGCTGTTTGGTGCCTCAGGGAACAGGTAAGAAAAGTCACCAGTCAAAAGAGAGAGTTTCCCGGGCCTCTGATGTCCAGCCGCTCTGTCCCGCCTGGCCCCTGTTCTGTGCAGGCCTGACACTCAGATGTGCTGCTCCCCTGGCCTCACATGGGGCAGCCCTTGTCCACTGTGCAGCGGGCCAGGCAGAAGAGGGAGGTGCCTGAGGGCCGAGCCTGCGCTGGGCGCCTTCCTCCTTTTCCCCTTGATCTGCATGGCCCCCACACGAGCCACTCTCATTCACCCTTGACACAGGAGGAAACTGAGGCTTGGAGAGGAAGATGCCTGCCCAAGGCCACGTGGTGGTTATGGATGGAGCTGGGATTTCTGACTCCTAGTCCAGTGCTCCTTCCACCACACCAGTGGCTTCCCAGCCTGGGCCCCTGGGTCCCGGTCGTCCCTGAGGCAGGAATAAGTTATAAGCTCAAAGATCAGCCACTCTCCCCACACAGGGCATTCCAGCAGACGAAAACAAGTGTAGCTGAATCAGAGCAACGCGGGCGGAAGCCCCGCGCTCTCAGCCTACACAGAAGCTCTCTGAGCAGCTGCAAATCTCTGCTTCAGAATGGATGAATAACGAATTATTGCTTAATGGATGCAGCTTTTTGGAAAACCTGTTTTTTCAGAACATCAGGTCCACTCAAGTCAAGATGAAGTGGGTCTTCGTGGGGAAAGGGCTGTGACCATTGCATTTTACTGATTGCTGGTCTGATCCCCTAGACCAGAAAAGCAAAACTCAGAGAGGTCAAGGCACCTGCCTGAGGTCTCACAGCCAGGGAGGAGTGGAGCCAGAATGCAAGCCAGGCCGTATGACTCTGAGGCCAGTGCTCTTTCTGCTCCATCAGCGCACTTCATCTTGCAGGTCGGTAGAAGACCAGGCCCCAGGGGGCCCTCAGGGAGGTGGAGGGTGGAGGAGCGCCCGGGAGCACAGGTACCTTCTCATAGTACTGCAGCTCATAATCCAGGATGACGCCATTGGGCTGGTCGGGCTGGGACCACGACAGGGTGATGCTGTCCACGGTGCGGCTCACCTGGTGCATGATGGACACGGCCGACGGAGCTGGAAGAGAGGTCACAGGTCAGGTGTCAGGGGCAGGCATGAGGGGGTGCAGCTTCTGGCCCAACCTCAGAGGTGTCCCGACAGAGAGCTGTGGGACCAGAGAGGGGAAGGCATCTGGCTGAGGCCACACAGTCAGCCTGGGTAGCTGATAGGGTGCTGAGGGTCTCGTGCGGGGGCGACAGGTGCTCTCGTGGGGCAGCTTAGAGAACTGTGGCCATCCCTGGGGAAGCTCAAGCCATCTCAAGCCAAGAGAGAGGCACTGGGCCCTTCTCAGGCCTGGCCCCACATGGGCTGGGTGACAGGTTGTTTGTTCTCTCTTGGAGTTTAGTCTGCTGGACCAGCCATGGCGATGGGGCTCTGGGAGAGGGAAGCAGAGAAGGTGGCGGAGTCACTTATTCCTTCAACAAATTTGCAGTGAGTACCTACTATGTGCCAGGGATTCAGCAGTGAAGAAAACTGACCCCCTAAATTAAAGATACAAAAACAAATCCACAGCCACTATGGAAAACAGTTTGGTGGTTTCTTAAAAAGTTAAACATAGAATTACCGTAAGACCTAGCAATTCAACTGCTACTTATATGCCCCAAAGAACTGAAAACCTGTATTCAAATAAATCCTTGTACACGAATGTTTACAGCAGCACCGCTCACAACCGCCAGAAGGTGGGAACAACCCACGTCCCTCAGCGGATGGATGATAAACAAACTGTGTATACGCATACGAAAGAATCCTATTTATCCATAAAAAAGAATGAAGAACTGACATATGCTACAACGTGGATGAACCTCAAAAATATGCTAAGTGAAGGACAGACACAAAAGGTCACCTATTGCATGACCCCATTTATACGGAATATTCAGAATAAGTAAATGGATAGAGACGATCAGCAGATGGGTGGTGCCGGGGCTGGGGGTAGGGGAATGGGGACCGTCGGGTGTGGGGTTTTCTTCTGGGGTGATGAAAATGTTTCGGCACTAGATAGAGGCAGTAATTGCCCAACAGTGTGAATGCACGAAATGCCACTGAAATTACATGCTAAAATGGGTAATTGTACATTATATGAATTTCCCCTCAATCAATGAATTCCTCCCTCCTCGCCTGTTGCCACTGCCCCATGGAAGGTGACAAGTCAGGGGAGGCTGTGTTTAGTGCTAGAAGGACTCTCAGAAATAACTTAGTGCCATTCTCCCATTTTACAGATGTGTAAACTGAGGACCAGAGAGGGGTTGTGCGCTGCCCAAGACCACACAGCGAGTTCACGGCATGCAGCCCTTTCCGTGAGTCCTGATTTCACAATGCACCCCGGTCTGTATTTTTTGCCTTTTTCTCAATGGAACAAACCTGTGCAAAGTGCCTACTATGTGTCAGACATGGCCTGGGCCCTTTACACACGTATTTCCTGAGCTGACTGTCGGTGGGGGGGGGGGGGGGGGGAGTGTCAGCCTCGCTGTCCAGTGAAGACTCGGAAGCTCGGAGGGGCCAGCAGCTTCCTGAGGCCACACAGCCTGTCAGCAGGGGAGCTGGGGCCTGGGTCCAGGTCTGCCGTGCTCCAGAGCAGTGCTGGGCCCGAGAGCTGGGCCAGCAGGGCGGGACTCCCGACTCGGTCCCTTCCTGTGGTGTGGCTGCAGGGAGCCCCCTTGCCGCTCCGGGCCCAAGGTTTTCCTGGTCCCAGGAGGGGCTGAGGACTGTCGAGGAGGAAGGCAGCAGCGCCTGCAGCCTGTCTTGGCCCCTGGGCAGGGCTGTGACGAGCAGGTGTGCTGTCCTGGCCAGCACAGGGCAGCTGAATGCTGAGGCTCACCTTCTCCTCCGACCAGTCACACTTCACAAAGGCTTTGACCTGTGGACATGGGCGTGGACCGGGGACCTGCAGGGGCTCATGGCGGCTTGAAGCTTGGTGATGATGCACCTGTTTCTGTGCCTTCATCCCCAAGGGTGGAGGGAAACAGTCTGTTGTTCAGAAGACCCGGGCTCTGTTCTCTGGCCTGCTGCTAACCGGCTGTGTGACCTTAGGCAAGCTGCCCCCCTCTCTGGCCTTGGCTCCCTCCTCTGCACCACGGGCGCGGCTGGGAGATCTCTGGGGTCTTGCAGCTCAAGTGCTCCCGGCCTGTGCTTCCCGCGCAGCCCTGGGCCCGAAGCTGGGTCAGCCCAGGGCCAGCGTGGGCCTGACGGCTCTGGGCTTCCCTCCAGCACTCCAGGAGTCATGGAAAATTGGTCTAAGACACCCCAGACGGGTGGCAACCCCCACAAGAAGGACCTGGAGGCTGGTCCAGGCATCCCAGACAAGTCTCTGCTCCTTCTGTTCCCCAAGGAAGTGCTGCCTGGCCCTCAGCTCGGGTCCCAGCCCCATCAGGGCAGCCTCTTGAGAAACCCAGGGACCCGGCTCCCTGCAGTTTCCTCCTTAGTCAAACAGGGAGACTCCGGCTCCCCAGCTCCCTCCCAGGGTGTCGGGAAGACCCAGTCCGAAGGCTGCCCACTGACCACGTGTTGACCACATGCTGGGTACGGGGCTCTGCCCTTGATGTGCATTAACCCACTTGACAGGCACAACCGGTGGGGCAGACATCCTTGGGCCCAGTTTGTAGATGGGGAAGCTGAGAATAGGAATAAAGTGCCTTGCCCGAGGCTACACGGATAGTAAGTGGCAGGACAAAGCAACACAGTTTCACCAGAGGCCTGGGGGCAGGAAGCCACGTTTCTCTTGTTCCATGAAGTCATGTGTATGTGCGTGATAACAACAACAACAACAACAACAACGATAAAGCCACTAACCTACCCCTACTGAGCCCTTATCTGTGTCAAGCATGGTTCTAGGCTCTTTGCCCCTATTAACACAGGCATGACAGAATCCTCGCAACTGCCCTATGGGCTGGGGGCTCTTAACATCCCAGTTTATAGGTGGGGAAACTGAGGCTTGGAGCTGCTCAGTCACCTGCCCAAGGTTGTACAGCAAGGCAGTGGAGGGCTAGGACCTGAGATGGTGGCTCAGGCTCTTTGCCAGCCCAGCACTGGCGACTGCGCGGTGGGCCCGGTTCCAGGTCACTGCGCACCGGGAATGAATGAGGATGTTGCTGGAGCTGAGGGAGGGGTGCTCAGAGCTCGTCTGTAAAATGAGCCCAATGGTGATGTACCTCGGGGCTGTTGTGAGGAACGAATGATGAAATGGCGTCGAGTGCTCGGTGTGGTGCCTGGCCTGTGGTCTGCGCTGCGAGTGTCCACGGGGGTCACTGGGCACCTGCCATTGTGCACTGAGAGCTAACCTGTGTCATGTCGTCTGATCTTCTCAACAACAATGTGGGATTGGGGGGCGGTCCATATCCTCAATTTGCAGATGAGGAAACTGAGGCTCAGAGAGGCACCGTGACTTCCCCAGGGTTGTACAGCTAGTGAGGTGCCGGGCGGGGCCTGCAGCTGAGTCGTCCTGCCCCAGCTATGCCCCTGCTGCCCTCAGAGCCGGTCCTACTTCCTGCCCCTCGTTGCCTGACCTGACTGCAGCCGTGGCCCCAGCCCTCACTCCAACGCCACTTTGGCGTGGAGCTGAGCGCTCCGTTCTCCCTGTCTGCTGGCGGCCCTGCTCCTCCGTGAGGCCCGGGCCGGCCGCCCCTCTCTCTGGCCTGTGCTAGTCGGCTCCCCACTGAAAACAACCAAACAAGTCCCTTCTGGAGTGTCCCAGACCTGGACCAATCTGGGGGATCCTGAGGGGGCTCACCCTTCCTGCTGGCCCAGGAGGTACTCCCACCCCAACTTCTCAGCCAACCCACAGGGCAGTGACCGCTCAGGTCTCTCTGTGTATGTACATGTGTGTTCACATGTGTGCATGTGTGTGTGCACGCACGTGCTCTGAGAAGTCTGCGAGGATGTTTTAAACTCAGCTACCAAGGATTCGGAGAGGATGTCCTCCACCCCAGCCTCCAAGAGTCTGAGGATGATTCTGGTGGGAGGAGCTGGGTGCGGGCATCTCCAGGGCTCCTTGGAACGCTGGGGTCCCTCACCAAGGCGGGGAGGGGTGTGTGCGGGGGGGGGGGGGGGCGTGCTGCCATTGCACATCCCTTGTATCTGTGGCGCATCAGACACGCACCGAGCCCGCAAGGATGGGTAAGGAGTGTTCTCGGTGAGCCGCTGCTGTGTGTGCACTCACACACCTAGGGCTTCCTGCTTAGACGTGCAGAACGCTCAGCTGAGGAAATTCCAACCCAGCCCCAAAAGGCAGTGTAGCCTAGTGGTTGGGAGCCCAGGGACAGACCCGCCTGCAACTCCCCACTCCTCCACTCTCTCATGTCGTGACCTTGAGCAAGTTCTCTTAACCTCTCTGAGCTGCAGTTTCTACACCTGTCAAATGGGGACCCTCCTCTGGCAAGGATGCCATGGGTTTAAAAGAAGAAATGCATGTAAAGGTTTGAGTGCAGTGCCTGGCACTATCGGGACGGAGATATTATTAACACCATTTCGATTCCTTTTTTTTTTTGAGGAAGATTAGCCCTGAGCTAACATCTGCTGCCAATCCTCCTCTTTTTGCTGAGGAAGACTGGCCGTGAGCTAACATCCGTGCCCATCTTCCTCTACTTTATATGTGGGATGCCTGCCACAGCATGGTTTGCCAAGCGGTGCCATGTCCATACCCAGGATCCGAACCGGCGAACCCTGGGCCACTGAAGCGGAACGTGGGAACTTAACCGCTGCACCACCGGGCCAGCCCTCGATTCTTTTTTTTTTTTTTTAATTGAGTTAATGATAGGTTACAATCTTGTGCAATTTCAGTTGTACATTAATGTTTGTCAGTCATGTTGTAGGTGCACCACTTCACCCTTTGTGCCCACCCCCCACCCCACCTTTCCCCTGGTATCCACTAAACTGTTCTTAGTCCATAATTTTAAATTCCTCATATGAGTGGAGTCATACACAGATTATCCTTCTCTCACTCAGCCCTAGATTCTTAATAATAAGAATTAAGTGCCAGGGGCTGGGGGTGGGGGAAATGGGGAGATGCTGTGAGAGGGTACAAACTCCCGGCTATCAGATGGACAAGTTCTGGGATCAACGTACAGTGTGTGACTATAATTAACAATACTGTACTGTGTACGTGAAAGCTGTTCAGAGAGTAGATCTCAAATGTTATCACCGCACATAAGAAGTGGTACTTACATGAGGGGATGGAAGTGTTACCTTATTGTGGGAACCGTCTTGCAATATGTACATGTATGAAAACACCACACTGTCCACCTTAAACTTACATGTTATATGGCAATAATATCTCAATAAAGCTGGAAAACATATTTCAGTTCAGAGTCGCTCTGAGGCCGGCATTGGTGCTGGTGTGACGCTGGGGGCTGGGGCTCGAGGCAGGAACCTCGCCGGCTCCCTGCCTTCCGGGGGCTCCTGGCTAAGGGCAGACAGCATATCTGTCTTGACTCACGGTGCACCTACTCCAGGCTGGAGCTTTTGGGTCGGGGCGTGGCCAAGGTCATCTGGGCCCGAGAAGGGGCATTCCTGCTCCCTTCAAACTTTCCCGGTGATTTCACTTCCAGCAGCGAAGAAAAGCGGCAGAATGTGTCCCTAGAGATCACTGCACTTTTCAGACTTGAGGGGCATAAGGAGAGAACCAGAGACTTGTTAGAACTCACACTGCAGGCGCCACCCAGCAGAGATTCTGATCCAGCAAGTGTGGGGTGCGGCCTGGGGGTCTGCAGTTCTAAAAGCTCCCTCATGATGTCGATGCTGCTGGCGTGTGGACCACACTTTGAGCAGTAGCGGATTCGGGGCCAGAGAAGGGAAGCGACCTGTCCAAGGTCACCCAGCAGGTAGAGGTGGGGCCAGGACTGGGACTGGAGCCCAGCCCAGCCGAGTCCTGGTCTAGAATGTTTTCAGCCATCACGCAGCTTCTCACAGCCGGGCTTCTTCCCAAGACGGCCTCTCACCTGCCCAGGCCAAACGATGCCCCCGGGCGCTCAGGCCCAGAGAGCCCCAAAGCAGTGGTACCCGTAGTTCCAAGAGAGGCGTGGGGACCAGGCTGTCGAAGCAGGTGGGGGCTGGACCTCCAGGCCTAGGAGCGTGCCCTGCTCTGAAGGGACTGGGGAGCCACAGAAGGACAGCAGCAGGGGTGGCAACCTGCTCCTCAACTAAAACACAAGGCTGTCATTCTGACAACCCCTGTATGCCAATGATGCCCAGCAAATAAAGCAAAGGGATGGCCCCCACAGCTAACACCTGTAACACGTCCTTGTTCACTCTGTGCCAGGCACTTTTCCAAACGCTTCACGTCAGTTAGCTCATTTCACCCTCATCAACCCTATGAGGCTCGTGTGACTATTAGACCCATTTTATAGATGAGGCAACAGAGGCACTGAGGTAGGAACTAACTAGCTCAAAGGCACACACAGCAGGCAAGAGCTGGGGTTTGAACCCAGGCCCGCCCAGGTCCACATATCCTTTCCCCTCCGTTGGCTGCGGCAGAGGCAGGCTGACCAGGGAGGTCTGGGAACCAGTGGACCTCAGAGGGCCTCTGAGGACACCCTGGTCCAGCTCCCATCCTGTGCCTGCACAGCTAACTCCCCCCAGTGCTGACTCACTCACCCCCGCCCGCCCGGGCCGCCCGGCTCTGGAGCTCAGCTGTTGACGGAGGCAGGTCCCCCACGGCCATGGGGGTCTGGGCTTGGTGGGCTTAAGCTGGCAGGCTTGGGTTACGGGCAGCTAACCCGGACTCTGATCCCATAAGCCCCGTAACCCTGGGAGTGGCAAGGAGGCGGCATTTGCTGGGAAGATGATCAACCCGGGCCAGTGGGGGCCAAGCAGGGCCGGCCTTTCTCCTGGAATCCGGGGGGATTAACGGCGGAGAAAAGGGAACAGCTGGATGCTCTCCCATCTCTCCTGTTGCCTGCCGCCCACCCTGGGGTGTCAGGTTTCCCTGGAAGCTGGTCTTCAGGGAATTCTGGTATTTTCAATTACCAGCCGGGCGCGCCGGCGGGGATGGGGTCAGTGGTGCCCCGTGACCCCTGCAAGGAGATGGAGCCCCAGGGAGCAAGCACAAAAGAGGCTTGTGGCCGAGAGGGGGAGGGGAGCCGGCCAGGCGGGGCCTGCTTGGCTGGAGCAGGTGGTCCAGGGCCCTGCGACCCCAGTGAGCCCTGGGGGAGCGTCCAGTCCCTTCATTCCTCTGTCTGTCTCCGTCTCCCCCTCGGGGCATGAAGGGGTTGACTGAGGTGGTCTCTGAGGTCCCTCTGGCACGAGGATCCTGTGACGGGCAGGAAGTCAGGAGGCCTGTGACTCTGGCTCCTGCAAGAGGCTGGGGTTTGGGCCCCCACGTCTCTGAGCTCTGAGGAAGGCAGGAGACCCCTCCACTCGCCCTCATCCTTTCACCCGTCAGAAGACCCCCGGGGCATAGAGGCAGTGGGGAGAAGTCTGGGCACTGGGCAGCCTGGGACCCCACCCCAAGCCCGGCCTCTGTGACCCTGCTGCCTCTCTGACAACCTCACTCTGCTGACGGCCCTCAGCGGCTTCCCGCTGCACCCGGAATAAAACCCAGATGCTACACAGGCCCGCCAGGCCCACCTGCCTGGCACCCGCTGCCTCCTTCCACTCGCCCCCTCGCCCCAGCGCCCTCCACACTGGCCGCCTTTCTGCTCCCATCACACTGAGCTCCTTCTCAGGGCCTTGGCCCCGCAGTGCTTCTGCCGGGAAACCTCTTCCCCAAGATCTTCCAGGGCCAGCTCCACCTTTTCACTCGGGTCTCAGCTACACCGCCTCCTCAGAGAAGCCCTCCCTGACCACCCCCACCAGTCATTCGCTATCCCACACCCTCTTTCTTTTCTTTCTAGTGCTAACACTATCTGAGGGCAGTGACCTTGTCTGTCTTATCCAATCTTTTATCCCTAGTGCCTGGAACAGTGTGTGGCTCAGAGTAGACACTTGGTCGATACTTATTGGAGGAAAGAAGGAAGGAAGGAGGGCAGGCTCTCGCCTTTTCTAGCCCCTTCAGGAACCTGGCTGAGTCCACTGATCGTGGGGGCTGGACCCTGGAGCAGCGGCCTCGGGCGTAGCCAGGGGAAGGCAGCTGGCTTGTATGACAGTGCCTAACAACTCCCTCTTCCTCAGACCCCATGTCCACCTGCAATTTGACCCGATGCCATGACATGGGCCTCCTACCGAGCAGCCAGCCGACAACACCTCACCAGTTGTTGACTATTGTGCCCGCGTCCTCCAGGGTCTGTACCATAACAGGACTCCTGGAGCCTCCGATGAGGGCACAGCCCTTTTGAGCGTGCGTCTCCTGAACCTGTACCAACGCACTGAACTCACGACGATCCGGCTACCGTTCTGGGTGAGCTGACCGTAACTCTCACAACAGAATTTCCACAAATAGAACTCTTCCAGAAAACGGGCCTTCGTTTCCTTCCGACTGGACCAGGACTCTCAGAGCGTGGTGTGGGACGGAAAGAGGGAAAGCTGAGAACTGGTGCGAGGGTGACACTTTCTATGAAGAAAAGGTGTTCTGTGGCCAAGAAAGTCCAGACGCACAGAGTTCTAGACCCCTGCTTGTGGGGGCCACGTGCACATCCCTTTCTTCAAGGCTCTGACAGCAGGCGGCCCAGGTCGCCTGGTTTAACCCGGCAGTCCCAGTCTCATCCGGCCGCAGAACCGTTTTCTCACATCATAGTTAGTAATGTCTTTTGGAACTGGATCTGTGGAACATATTTTGGGAAAAAACAAAACAAAATCGGGTCCAGGGGATGTGTTATTTTTTTCCTCGAACCTGAGAAAGTTCCTCTCTAGGGTGTGACGCTGTTCACTCGCTCCTTCACTCTTCTCTTGGTTCAGCGGCAGATTTGGCCGTGTGGTCAGTGGAGCGGGGGTCATGACCTCCATCCTACAGGCGAGGAAAGTGGCGGTGGGCTCCAGTCTCCTGCCCAGGGCGCCTCAGCCCACAGGCGGCAGGAAGGGTCAGGGCCCAGGCTGGCCTGACTTGGCAGCCCAAGCTGCCTTTCGCCGCCCGTGCCCGGTCCAGTGTGGGATTTGGGTGGGCTGAGGCCAGGCCCTGGGCTTGCACTGTGCAGTCATCCGACCGCCCATCCTCGCGGGGGCTGCGAACCCCTTGGTCTCCTTTGCGGCTGCCCGGTGGGACCCAGTCCTACCCCAGCACCTGGACCAGCCAGGTAATGAGAGACAGAGGCTCTAGTCAGGTGGCCCAGGAACCCACCCCAACCCCTCTGTGCCTCAGTTTCTCCTCTGTAGAACAGGGACGACGGCAGGGATGTTGAGAGGTTAAATGAAGACCGGCACGGGAAGCGCCTGGCATAAGACTTGGTCCAGAACCAGGGGTCAGGGATGTCGGCCTTGTAGCCGTCTGCGCCGCAGGCTCGCAAGCAGCTCCTGAGCAGCCAGGCGCTCAGCAAGGGCTTGTGAACGGTGGTGGTGATGGTGACGCAGGGGAGAAGAGGCAGCCCTCAGGGTTCAGGTCCCAGCTCCCTCGGGCCCAGGGGACTGTGCGACCTCAGGCAAGTGACCTCTCCCTCTGAGCCCTCACCTGTAAAACGGGATGTGGCAGACACTACTCACTGCCTAACAAAGATCCATTCTTTTTCAAATTCACCAGATCCTGGTTTTTAGCTAGGTACATTGTGCCCAAATAAAAGACTACATTTCCCCAAACTCTCTGGCAGCTAGAATTGGCCATGTGACAACAGGCTTGCTAACAAGATATGAGCTGAAGTATTCTGTGGGACTTCTAGGACTTAAAAGGGATGGGCCCACCCTTCTCACTCTCCTTCTTCCGTCCTGTTGCCTGGGAAATCGATATGATAGTTGGAGCTCTTGCAGCCATTTTGGCCTGTAAGGACAAGAAGCTGTGTGCTGTGAAGCCCGGATCCCTGATGATTTCACAGAGTTGCCCTAACTCCTATCTTCTCACATCCTTTACACATAAGAAAAATAAACCTCTGTTTTGTCTCAGCCACTATGGTAGACTGGTTGTATTAATCGCCTCTCTGTACCAAAACACTTTGCCCTATAGATTGTTTAATCATCTCTCTCTCTGACTCAGGTGACTTCTCTGACCAGTGGGATATCAGCAAGCAGATCTAAGCAGAGGCTTGAAAAAGCCCCTGCATACATGAATGTGCCGGCCGGCGGCCCTGGTCCCCTGGGATTGCCATGAGGACATGCCCAGAGCAGCCTGCTGGAGGACAAGACCACGCAGCCAAGCTGCTGCCCCGGCCGCCCCACCCAGGGCCACTCCTGACCAGCTGCCAGAGTCAGTTCAAACAGTGCTGAAGCCCTAACAGCAGCCAGAGAGCTGCCGAGTGACCAGAGCAGACCGCGTGCCAACACCAACGCTCCCGCCAAGCCCTGCCCGGCGGACCCAGGGTCTCCCGAGCTGGGAAGCGCTTCCTGCTTTTGGTTTTGTGGCTGGTGGTTAAACAGCATCACCGCAGCGGTGGCTCTCTGTTATGGCTCCTCCTGTTATATCCGCTAAACCCCATGTTAACGGGGGCTCTGGGCCGGCAGTGCCTTCCCTGCAGAACGCCTGGGAGGATCAGAGGGGACCTGCGCGTGGAGGGCTCGTCCAGGGAGAGGAGCGCCCTCTCCCTCTCTCTTTGTTTCCCAGGCACCGGCCTCGCCAGGGGCTCTTTTGGCCCATTTCTCTCTGATCCTCTTGGAAGCCTGGGAGAGAAGGAGGTGAGTCCTTGCTCGCACCAGTTCCAGAGACGAGCCACCGTGTGCCCGCTCCCCGGGAGGGTGGAGGATCAGAAGAGAGCGCGGGTAGCAGAAAAACGGCTTTGGAAAGTTGAAAGTCTTTCCAGGAGAAAGCCACGTCGAGCGGTCTCATGGACAGAGGCTGGGGCACCTGGCCAGGGTGCTGGAGACCTGCCACAGACCCGCTGTGTCATCCTGGGCAGCCACCTGGAGCCTCTCTGGGCCTCAGTTCTTCTCTATAAAAGGGGACGTCTGCCCTGGGTGAACCCCGAGGCCCTGGCAATGCTGATCTGCTTTCATTTGACTTCCGTTGCCTTCCGGGATAGGCAGAATAATGGCCTCCAAAGATGTCCTCGTCCTAATCCTGGACTCTGTGAATATGTTACCTTACGTGGCAAAAGGGACTTTGCAGACGTCATTAAGGTTACGGCCTTGGAGATGGGGAGATTATCCCGGATTATCCAGGTGGACCGAGTCTAATCACTTAAGTCCTTTAAGAGGAGACTCTCTCCCAGCCGAGTCAGAGCCCCAAGGGCCGGGGTGTGAGGAGGACTCCGGCACCATCGCTGCTTCTGAGAGGCAGGGGTCCAAGTGCGAGGAGTGGGCCGGGGCCTCCCGGAGCGAAGGGCAGCTCCCAGTGGACAGTCAGCAAGGACATGGAGCCCTCACTCCTCCAACCACATGGAACCGGATTCTGCTAACACCTGAATGAGCAGGGAAACAGATCGCCCCTAAGCCATCAGCAAGGAACACAGCCCTGCCGACACCTCGCTTCCAGCCTGATGAGATCCAGACTGGACTTCTGACCTCCAGAACTGTAAGGAGAGAACCATGTGTCTTTCTAAGTTGCTGGGCTGGTGGTGTCTTGTAGCAGCCACAGGAACGATCACACTGGCTTTCATTTTAAGCCCAGCCGCCACGTATGGGGCTGGGCACTCTGTCCACATTATTGCAAATGGCAACCATCTGGGAAAGCTGGAAGGACAGATACGTGCCCATTACAAAGGCGCGGACACTGAGGCTCGGAGAAGTGAGTTTCTTAGACAGCCTGGTCACGTGCTTGGAAAGGGCTGGATGGGGGCTGAGTCTGTCAAGCCCAGCATGATGCCTTCTCCCACCCGGCCGACCAGGACATGCCGCGGGGGCACCTTGCGATGGGTCACTCTTCCGTTCAGTCGGGTGTCTGCCCAGCAGGCTGCGTGTGGACGGGTCCATGTGCACAGCCAACCCCCCACTGCAGAAGGCTTGGGTCCAGCCAACATGGCCCCGAGTAGGCAGTGACACAATTATTCAGCTCTGCCCCTGAAGGTCTGGCGACTGCAGGCAAGTCACTTAACTCTCAACGCCTCACTTTCCTTACCTGTAAGATGGGAGACTAACAGCCCCCAGCTCACGGCATGGTTGTGAAGATGCATCGTCAAGGACTTGGAAGGGTGTCTGGCACACGGTCGAGACTGCATAAATGGGAGCCATTGTGACAATGAGTGTGAAGATGGAATGATGGCCTCTTTTTTTTTTTTTCTTTGAGGAAGATTAGCCCTGAGCTAACTGCTGCCAACCCTCCTCTTTTCGCTGAGGAAGACTGGCCCTGAGCTAACATCCATGCCCATCTTCCTCCACTTTATATGTGGGACGCCTGCCACAGCATGGCCTGCCAAACGGTGCCATGTCTGCACTGGGGATCCAAACCGGTGAACCCCTGGCCGCCAAAGTGGAACGTGCACACTTAACCACTGCGCCACCGGGCTGGCCCCAGATTGCCTCTTTTTGAGCGCAGCCTGGGAGGCACCTGGAGGACACCAGCTCAGAGCCTGACGTCAGCCCCCAAGGAGGGAGGGACGGTCCCTGCGGGAAGACGCGGTCAGACGCGGGCTCAGGGACTTGTCGGAGGCTACGGGCCGGTGAGCTGCCAGGCGTGATTCGAAGCCAGGTCTGTTGCCCGATTCCAATCCCTCTGCCCCGCTCCCCCACCTCCGGGGCCGGGCAGAGATGCGGCCGCTCAGAGGTTGCTCGGGGTGGGATGCTGTCCCGGGCAGGAGCGCTGCAGGTGGCCCTGAGGACCAGTCCCCATCACTGACGTGCGGCACATGCCCCAGGTCTGCGCGGCCGGCTCTGCCCTGCTGCTCGGGTCTCAGCTGAAACGCCACCTCCTCAGAGACGCTCTCCTCCAATGCCCACCCCGAGGCCTGCCCTCCCTTCCCCTCCCTCTCGACGCTGTCTTGGCCTTGTGTGCCGAGGCCGAGGACTCTGGACAGCCAGACCGAATCCTGGGTCAGCCCCTTCCCAGCCGAGTGAGCCCGGCCTTTGCTTGGTCTCTCCCAAGGCCTGTTTCCTCGTGCTTAAGTGGGGACACGCAGGCCAGCCCCTTTCCTCCAGGGGCCTGAGAGGACTCTCGAATCCAGGGCAGAAAGGCATTATGGGATGGCGGAGTGTAGCTCGAAGGCGGCGTGACGGCTTTATGAAGTCAGAAGACAGCTCCGGCCCCGGGGACTGCCGAGGGATTGCGAGCAAGGCCCAGTGACTTGCCCCAAAGAAATACTTTTCCCTTTTAAGGCAATGAGCTAGATATTTGTATATTGAATTTTAGGGTCTGATTAAAACCGACCACTGAAAGCATTTGTCTGGAAATTGAGTCCCCAAACTTGCTCTCCAGCCTTGTCGTACTTCTTCACACCCACTTCACTCCACGCTTCTCTGAACTCTCCTGAGAATGTTCACTGAGCTTTCACTGGGGTGCGCCCCCTGTCTAGGTACTGGGAAAACTGCAGTGGGAAAAAGCAGACCATAGTGTACCACCCAGAGCTGATGGTGGGGGAGACAGACAGGAACGAAATGGGGGCATGTGACCAAGTCAGGAAGGTCCATGAAGATGAGTTAAGGTCTGAAGGAAGAGTCGGGGGGAGAAGCATTCCAGGCAGAGGGAACAGCATGTGCAAAGACCCTGTGGCAGAGGAGCCTGGTGCTTAGGAGGAACAGAAAGGAGAACTCTCCCTCCAGCCTGCTCCCGCGCTTCCCTCCTCCACTGGACACCTTTCTCCCTGCACGATTCCATCTCTGCTTGTTAGAAGCCTCTCCATTCTTCAAAGCCAAGCTCAAATGCCTCCTCTTCCAGGAAGCCTTCCGTGGAATGCCTTTCTCCCATTCGCCAGGAGGAAATGATCTCCTCCGCCTATAACCTCACCTCCTGACCCCTCCTTGGGCCTCATTCGTGTCATCTTGTATGTTGACTCTGTCCATGCTCATCTTCCCACGAAGGGCTTAAATCCTCAGTGGCAGGAATTGTGTCTCCTCCAGTGTAGACTTGGAGTCCCACCGTCCTGGGTTTCAATCCTAGTGGAGGCCCCTTAGTAGTGGGACTTTGCATAAACGGCTTGACTTCTCTGGGCCAGTGTTTCCTCATCTGGCAAAGGAGGATACCGTGGCGAGGGTGTGGTGTGGCTGCACAGCCCCAGCTGCTCTGGGCTTGTCCAGGGGCTTGGAACAAAGGGGCGGGGAGCGTGGTTAAGGTCCAGAAAGCTCAGGGCACTGAGACTCACTTGGACCTGAGTTTCCCAAATTTGTCTGATGGTGAGAAACACTTGAGCCACTTGCTAAAAATGCAGATTCCCAGGGCTGATGCCTGGGCTTTGGATTCAGCAGGCCTGGGGTGGGTCGAGGAACCTGTGTCCTGCAAAAGCTCTCCTCTAGTTCTGATGCACAATTTGGTGGGGAAACTGAGGCCCAGAGGGAGGAAGCGACTTTCTCAAGTGTGACAGGTCGGATCCATCATCTCTGCTCTTCCCCTCCTGCTGGTCCAGAGAGAATGAGGGGACATCTGGAACAGACTGAATCCCACCCACATTCTGGAGGCCTGCCCCACACGGACCGCCTGGTGCAGAAGAGCTAAACCCTAGCTGACCCACAGACTAGCGAGTGAGAAGATAAATGCTTAGGGTCGGAGACCACTGACTTTGGGGTGGTTTTGTTACACAGCGGTACTGCAGCCATAACAGACTCATACACTAAGGTCACAGGGCAAATGAATGTCAAAGCTGGGCTTCAGACTGAGCCCTGCCCCTAAGCCAGTGCTGGTTTCTCACTGCTCTGAGTTTCAGCCCTGAGGGCACCCCGGCACCCTCCTCTCCGGAAGCCCCTCCTTTCCACTCCGCCCCATCTCTATTCTCGGGAACGTCCAGCTCGGGACGGGAGGGTTCCGTCCCAGCAGCCCAGACTCTGCTCTGTGCTGTGAAGAGCTGCCCTGAGGAGGCGGTCCATCCTCGGGGCTCCCAGAGGAAGGCAGGGAGGCCCCCACAGCCAGGGAAAGGGCGCCAGGGGCTTGGGAATTTCTAACTTCTCCTGGCTGGGAAGAGTTCCCTCCTTTCCACCCTTGCCGGGAGCCTGGGCGTCCCCAGCGCGGAGCTTTGTCAAGCCGGGGAGACTCCCGGTGGAAGCTTCACCATCTGGTGGGTGTCTCTGCCAACAGCTGCTGGCTTTTGAGGGTTCTCTCAGATTGCCGCCTTGAGTCAGCCCCACCCGGACGCCGGACCCCGGGGCTTAAATGCCCCCACAGCCCTGCTCCAACTGCAGGCACGTGCTCAACACGTACTCAGCCATGGCCACACCGCCACCGTTCCCAAGCAAAACCGCACTCCTTCGCAGACGCCAACGCACCGACGGGCAGAGCCACGTTCAGACACACAGCCTCGTGCTCAACACCCCCTCCACGCCCCTCAGCTTCTGACACACCCATGCTCACGAACACACGTCCAAATAAGCCGCAGGGCCACGGTCACCCAAACACATGCAATGACACACCCACACATTCCCACAAACGCACGCTCACACACGGTGAGACCCACAGTCACACTCAGGGTTCCTCGGATGTACCCTGGATTTTGCCCGAGCACTGGAGTCCATCAGACCCGGTTAATCCTGCCTCTTACCCTTCCTGCTTTGTGACTCAACTTCTCTGAGCATCATCTGTAAAACGGGGACGTGGATGCCTAAGGAGGCCAGGGGGATGCAGTGACATCATGCGTGGGAAGACCCCTCAAACAGGTGGAGCTGGTTGCCCCCTCTCCTTCCATGTCCCTGTGCATGCCCTTCCCCCTTCTCAAATTCCATTTCTTTCTATTGCTCCCTTCAAAATTCTACTGGTCCTTCAAATTGCAGGTCAAATCCTGCCTCCTACAGGAAGTCTTCCTGGCTCTCCACCTCTGGAGCCGCTGAGTGCTTACTGTGCATGCCCCACTAGGTATCAGAAAGATAAGCTGAGCAGCCCGCTCACTTTCCCTCCTGGAGCCTTACCTCTCTTGGCTCTTCCTTAGACAGGGCCCAGACCATGCTCCCGGCAGGGGCTTGGCAAGGGTTGTTGAGTGAATAACTGAGAGGCACATTCACAGTGCCAACCACAAAGTTTTCAACCTGCAGGTACCATAAGTGCTTGAAAATCTCATGTGGCCTTCACTTGGGGGATGAGGCTGGGAAGTGTCTCCTGGACCTGGCCATGTGGCGGTCTCAGGTGATCCTGAGGACAGTGGGCTTGGTGGAGAGAAGTGGCTGGAAGCTCAGTGGGGTGGACTGAAGAGGGAGTGGGGGTGTGTGGGACGGCACTCTTGGTAACTTTTTTGCATGAAGGAAAGCAGGGCAGAAGACGGGGGGCGACGTGGGGTCACCGAAAGGATGATTAGAGGTGACCTTAGGAGAGGAGTCTTGCTGGAGTCAGACTGGAGGGGGCTGCAGGCTCAGAGAGGCACCAGTGGAAACCGCTGGATGTCCACGGGAGTCCGCCTCCCCACCGTCCACTGTGGTAGATGTTCATGTTAGGTCGGGAGAAGGACATCCCCAACCTCCTTTGTGGCTCCGTGAGGCCACGTGACCCAGATCTCTCCAGTGGGACGTGCACAGAAGCGACGGGTGCCACCTCCGCTGGCTCAAACACATCGGTGCCCTGGGTCCTCCCCCTCCCCCTTCCTGCAGGCTGCAGCACCGGCCGGCCTGCGACCCGGCTTCAACCACGCCAACCAGGAGCGTGGAGGGTGGCGGGACACCAGGTCGAAGGAGCCGGGTCCCTGCATCTCCGAGTGGCTCAGAGCTACCCCGCTAACCTGGACTGCTCGTCCTGGACTCTCACGTGAGCGAGAAACGCATTGCTGTGCGCTAAGCCACCCACCCCTGGGCCTTTTTGCTGGAGCAGCTTCCTTTTTACTTTCAAAAATACCTGTTCAATAAGTGACAGCAACGATTATAAAAACCTCTACAGTGGAGAGGGAACACGGACCCTCCCAGGCGCTGGGATCACAGGAACGGCCTCTGCAAAGAGGAAGCCAGTCCACAGACGGAGGGGGCCTTTGACCAGCGCCTGCGGAGGCCCCGTTTGCCACCGCGTGGCGCGCGCCGCCCCAGAGCCTGCATTTGAAGCGCTCACCTGCTTGGTTGGTGGTGATGTTCACGGAAGCGAACTGAGGCGAGAAGGGGCTCTGGTCGGTGACGCCGTTCACGGCCTGGATCTCGAAGGTGTACTGGGTGTGGGCCAGCAGGTCGCTGATGTAAATGCGCGGCTCGGTCAGGCCCAGCTGGCGGGGTGCGTACTGCACGTTGTCCCCACAGCGGGTGCAGGCGCCCCGGCCCGAGCCGCAGCTCTTGCAGATGATGTTGTACACGAGATCCTCGCGGCCTCCCGAGTCGCGGGGCGGGGTCCACTCCAGCATGAGCGAGGTCTCGTTGACACTGGAGATCACGGCCTGGGGTGCGGAGGGAATGGCTGGGGAGGGGGAGAGGTGTCGGTCAGTGGGGGCTGGGGGAGTACGTTCCCCAAGAGACCACTGTGTGCCCACTGCCCTGGCTCCGGCCAGGTCGCCTTCAGATCCTTTCTCTTCTCCACCCCCAGAGAGAAGTTTCTAGAATATTACTCTTATCCTGGTGCACATCTACTTAAACCTTTCTCCCCAGGCTCCCTCCTCCTCAATGTCTGTGACCAATAACTGTCTTTTTGTGCTGGGGATACCCAACAATATCTATTTCCCCTTCTTCCATATAACAGAGCTCAATTTTGTTCAGGGTGGCAGTATGTCCAGCTGAAAAATGATTATTTCCCAGCTTCCTGTGATTAAGTTCTGGCTACTGATATACAGCAGGAGTTGTTGGTTAAGACTTTTTCTTAAAAGGAGACAGCTATAGCATATCCCTATGTCCCTTTCTTTCTTTCTGCTGCCTAGGATGTGTGTGATGGCTGGCACGTCAGCAGCAGTGTTGGACTATGAAGTGACCTGAAGGATAGAAACCACCTGTTACGGAAGGCAGAGCAGAAAGAAAGAGCCAGGTCCCAGAGAACTTCAGGGATTGGTCACACTATCCCAGGACTGCCTGCCTTTGGGATCCTATCGTGTGAGAGAATAAACCCTTATGGTTTAAGCCCCTGGAGTCAGCTCTCTGCTCCCTGCAGCTGAATGCCATTCCTGTCTGCTACAGGGGCTGTAACACTGCCCTCACAGTCACCCCATTCCTGGAGGACCCTGGCCTGTGACTCAGGCAGCGGCTGCCAGGTGAGAACACTGGGCAGCCTTTTCTGCCACAGATACCACCTGTGTTGCCTTTTCTTCTGCCAAGCTTTCCGTTCTCCATCCCTGTGTGAATCAAGTCCTTGACTTTATCTTCCATGTGACTTAGCAGAAGGGGGCAAGGAGCCAGATGCCCGCTCCGTGGTATCTGCACGTCGGCCGCACGACTACCCCAGGATTGTCCTTTTCCAGCTCGTTTTCCATTTCCCCTCCCACCAGGAAACTGGCCGCTTCTCACTCAGGCAAGGCTGGCGATAGCTGGACAGCTGCCCAGCCCTTGCCCTGTGCTTCCCTGCAGGCGGCCTCGGGCCTCGGTCAGGCGCCGGCCGCAGGGGCCTGGACGTACTTGTGCAGGGCATGTCCAGGGGGTCCAGGTCTGCTCGGTAGTAGCCGTTGCGGCAGACGCAGTTGGTGGCCCCTTCGGACGTGGTCCGGCTGTTGATGGGGCAGTGGGCGCAGGCCTCGTCCCCCTGGTTGGCCTTGAAGGTTCCAGATGGGCAACCTGGGAGAGAAGACAAGGGGAGTCATTGGGGAAACCGGAGGAGGACTCAGAGAGGCCACAAGGCACAGAGGGACCACATAGCATCACAGGGGGGACCACACGGCATCAAGGATGGACCACGCAGCCTCACGAAGGGGCCACGCAGCCTCACGGAGGGCCCAGGCAGCATCATGCCTGGGACACCCATCTACTGAAGCTCTTGGGGTCTCCAGGCTCCAGCAAGGCAGTCCTAGCTGTGTCCAGAATGTTCTGGGCTACCTGGTTTCTTGTCTCTGCAGCTGTCTGTGGGTTTGGCTGGGCCCTCGGCGACCCTTCCTGACCTCCCCCAGCCTGGCTGTGCCACCGCTTCTGGGATCCACCCTGACTCAGACTGGAGGCCCAGAGGAGGTCTGGGTCAGCGCCCATGGTGCAGACTTGCTCACCAACAGCTGGCTGGGCTCTGACTCTCCTAACTAGATTCCCGGGTCACAGCTGATCAAGATGATTACATCACAGAAGAAAGATCTAGCACGGAGCTGGGCAGGTAGGGAGGCGATGTGGTGGAACAGGAAAGAATGCCGGCTTCAACTCCCAGCTTGGCATTTTACCAGCTGTGTGGCCCTAGACAAGTGGCTTAGCCATTCTGAGACTCAGTTTCCTAGTTTGTAAAGTTATGATTCTAAGGCCCATTTCTGCAGCCCATGGTGAGCACGTGGCACAGGCACGTAAGGCACAGCAGGCCTTGCACAGTGTCGGAGCCCAGTGACTAGCAGCAGCTGCTATAGCAGAGGTCTGATCAGTTCATTGAAATAAAGGGGGCCTGCAGTACCAGGGACAGCCCGAGAAGGGAGTGTTTGCACTCGAGGCTCTCCCAGGGCCTCTGGCCTTCCTCCCTGCGCCGGGGGATGCTCGGGATTTGGGTTCAGGCCCTGCAGCTCAGGGCACAGGCTTAGGTTCTATAAGAGGTGACCGCTCCTGTGTGGGCCTGTGTGCAAATCCACCCTACGCTTCCTCCTGGCCCTGGGCTGGGAATCCGCAGGCCCGGGGTCTAGGCCCTGCCCCTTTCCTGGCCTCAGTTTTTTCTTCTGCTTACGGGGGTTCATAATCCCAGCTCTGCTGTGGTGCTGCTGGGGGATCTTAGAAAGAGTAAGCGGTAAGGAGGACAGGGAAGAGTTTTGCAAGGGGCAAGTTCCTCCTTGGGATCAGATGCGGTTAAACTGTCCACAGACCAGGGGACCTCACCTGGATCACATTCCATGCCCATGTGCTGTGTGACCTTTTGTAAGCGACCCCACCTCTCTGAGCATCCGTTTCCTCATATGTAAATGGCTAACATAAATCTCCCTAAATCATTTTTCCAGCCCCAGTCTTCCAGCTTATCTTCCAGGTCTTAGCAAACCGCCCTCCCCACCTCCCCCAATCAGCTCGGGCCTCAGAGACCCCGCCTCCTCGGTGCTCACGCACTGGAGTTCAGAGTGCTTTACTCCCCTGCCATCAGTATCCATCAAGGGGTCTCCCGGCATGCTGCAGCCCCCCAGGATTGGAGCCACGTCTGATTCACGGCTGCTCCTCCTGTGCCTGACACAGAACCGGGCACACAGTGGGCGCTCCGTAAACACTTCCTGAAGCTGCCTGCGTAAGTGGAACAAGCATGGGCTTTGGAGAGCTTGCAAGGAGAAAGGCAGTGAAGCACGCTGGTTAGCGTGCAGGCTGCCTGGCAAATCCCAGGTCCACCTGTGCCAGCAGCGTGACCTCGGGCAAGTCACTTAAGCTGTTTCCTCATTTGTAAAACGGGGACAATAGTATCCACTTCCTAGAGCTGTTGTGAGGATTACATTGGTTAATTTTGGCAAAAATGCCTAGAACAATTCCTGGCATTATTACACTGTATCTGGTTCAAATACCAATCTGCTGGGTGACCTCAGACAAGCAGTTCAAACTCTCTGAGCTGCAGTTTTCTCATTGGTAAGAAAGCCTCCACCCCATAAAGTAGCCGTGAGGACTGCCTGCAATGAACGGTGCCTGGCGCAGGGTTGGGGAGGGGTTGCACTTATCATCTCAGGGCTTGCCAGGTAAAGTGAGTGCTCAGCAAACAAGCCAAGGACAACACCCTGGGGATGGGGACGCTAGAAAACAGTCCCCCCTCACCGCCCCCCCGGCCCTGCTGTGCCTGCCTTTTGGAGAGAGCATCCTAATCAACAACCGCCCTGGCTGACGCCGCTGACCAGGCCTGTGGGGTCTCGGAGAAGAGCCACACCAGCCTGTCCACGAAGGGGAAGACAGGACTGTGACACAACCAACCAGGCTTCAGGGACACCAACGAGGATGGCGAGGCCCCTGGGGAGTAACTAGGGCTTCCCCAGTGCAGAGGGGGAAACCAGGGCTCTGAGGGGGTCAACACGAGCCGGCCAACGTTCACTGGGTACTTACTAAGCGCTGGCGCTGTTCCAGGCACTTAACACAGAGCAGCTCCTCCCAGCCTCACCAGCCCAATGCCTCACCCAGCCCGGTGATGCAGGCACCGCTGCCGCCCCCCTTCTCAGATGGGGAAGGAAAGCACAGGAGTGAGTAATTTGCCAAGGATGTGGGCTTACAGCCGCAGAGCTGGGAGTCCATCCCAGGCGGTCTGACTCCAGAGGCCACTGCCCTAACCACCACACCGTGCTGCCTTTAAGTGACTTGCGCTGCGTCAACGGTCCACGAGTGCTGGGCAGGGACTGGCAGCTCCTGCCCTGGGTGCCCATCCCACCCAGGGCTCTCTCGACATCACCGTGCTGGCTCTGGGGCCCCCGCGTCCTCTTGTCCTGCCTCCGTCTCACCTTCCTTTTAGGCACCCACCTTTCCCTGCCAGCTGGCTGAAGGGGCAGCCTCGGCACCTTGGCTCTGTCCAGTCAAGACATGCAGGCTGCAGGCCTGGCTCTGGTCAAGCAGCTGGCCTCTCTGAGCCTCAGTTTCCCCCGCTGTAGAATGGGGGCACAGGGCTCCTGTGAGGGTCTAGGATCAGCCTGACAGATGCCAAAGGGTTATGGCCCCAGACCAGGGTCCCTGGCTCCCTCACGGGTGAAAGGCTGCCCCGCTCGCACGCCTCTTCCATCTGCCAGCGATTCCCTGAGCCCGGCTGGCGGGGGCTGCCCGCTGCCAACCCCTCCATCTGGACCACCTTCCCGGCTGTCCTCTCCCGTCACCACATCCTGGTCAGGCTGCCTCCTCCAGAAGCCTTCCCTCATTAGGGGTGTGCCCCACCCCCCTCGGCCCTCCCACTGGGCCCTCCCACCGGGCCCTCCGTGGTTTCGGCATCTGCCTACACTGTGCTTCATAAAACCTGCTCTTCGGTCCCGGGAGGCGGCATCCTTCTCCCCAATCACCAGGAACCCTCAGCCCCTCCCTCCCCTCACCCCCTGCAGCCAGTCAGTTACCAGGCCTTCCCTCCTCAGCAGTGCCCGTCATGGCTCTTCTCTGCCATCCTCCCACCCCTGCAGGTGTCCAGAAAGCTCTTCCCACCCACTCCTCAGCCTCTCTTGGCCATCTGGCCCCCTCCTGCCCACTTTCCAGAGAGAGCTTTCTAAAGTGCAAACCTTTCCGTGTCACTTAAAAATCCACAGTGGCATAAATGGAATATTATTTGGCCATAAAAAGGAAGGAAGTACTGACACATGTTACGACACGGCCGACCCTTGAAAACGTGCTGAGTGAAAGAAGCCAGACAAAAACGGCGACACAGAGTCTGCTTCCATTTATGTGGAAACGCCCAGCAGAGGCACATCTACAGAGACTGAAAGGAGGGCTGCCGGGGGCTGGGGCGAGCAGGGAATGGGCAGTGACGGCTAACGGGTGATGTGCGTTCTTTCTGAGGCGAAGCGAATGTTCTAAAAGTGGTTGTGGTGATGGTCGCACAATTTTGTGAACATACTAAACATCACTGAATTGTACAATTTAAATAGGTGAATTGCATGATACTTGAATTATATTACAATAAAGCTGCTATTTAAAAAAATCCACAACAGCTCCCCAAACTCCTTAGGACCCCGGGACCCCAGGGCCGGCACCTGCCCATCTCTCAGTGCCCACCACCCCAAGCCTGACGCTCCACAGTCAACCACGCACGGCGCCCGCTGCCAGGCCCACCTGCACACCTCCGGCCTTTGTCCTCCTGCTCTCGTTACCTGGAAGGCCCTCCCTTTGTCATCAGGCGAACTCCTATGCCCCTTTGAGCCTCAGCAAAGGCATCCTCTTCCAGGAAGCCTTCCCTGGGCCCGAGTGCAGGGTGCAAGTGCCTATTTCAATGACTCACTCACGAATCTGTAAGTACTGGCCTGACTGTGAACTCTCAGTACGATGCCGGGTACCAGGTGGGAGACAGGGGGATGAAAGGAGGAGCTGGAGAGCATCCAGTTCAACCACCTTATTGACACTTGAGGAAACTGAGGCCCAGAGAGAGCAGACACACACGGCTCTTTTTATTTTTTTAAGATCGGCACCTGCGCTAACATACATTGCCAATCTTTTTTTTCCTTCTTCTTCTCTCCAAAGCCCCCCAGTACATAGATGTACATTCTAGTTGTAGGTCCTTCTGGTTGTGGCATGTGGGACGCCACCTCAGCATGGCCTGATGAGTGGTGCCATGTCGCGCCAAGGATCCGAACCAGCGAAACCCTGGGCCAAGTGAACAAAACTTCATCACTCGGCCACGGGGCGGCCCCACAGGTGGCTCTTAGTGGCAGAGGCAGATTATTATTATTATTATTATTATTATTTTGAGGAAGATTAGCCCTGAGCTAACATCTGCTGCCAATCCTCCTCTTTTTGCTGAGGAAGACTGGCCCGGAGCTAACATCCATGCCCATCTTCCTCTACTTTATATGTGGGACGCCTACCACAGCATGGCTTGCCAAGCGGTGTCACGTCCGGGATCCGAACCGGTGAATCCCAGGCCTCCGAGAAGCAGAACATGTGCACTTAACCGCTGTGCCACCGGGCCGGCCCTGCAGAGGCAGATTCTGATCCCAGGAGTCCTGAGGGGCTGGGGGGTGTGCTGGGGCCTCAGCTCCCATCGGCCACCACTTTTCCCATGGAGGCAGGTCTAGGGCAGCTGCCCATCCAGAGTGCCCGGCACCCTAGGGGCCACGCTGCCCCCAGCTTCTCAGCGGGCAGGGCACCGGTCCTGCCAGCATCTGAGTCTCATGCAGAAGAGGGAAGAGAACAATGAGACCTGAAGACACAGACTGGGCAGCTGCTCCTCTAGCCGTGGTGTGGGCACAGACAGGCCTCCTGCCCTCTCTGACACTCAGCGTCCTCTGGAAGGAGCTGGTGGCACCTGTGTGGTATAGACACAGTGGGAGCCTCTGAACGGGTCTCCCTGCTCTGCGTCCACCTCCCCACATCTGATGAGAGCGACTCCGACCCACCGCACCTGCTGACTCACCAGCGGCTCCCTGGGGCCCTCACAGCAACTCCGCCACCTCGCCCTGATCCATGGGCCTGCAAGGTTGGCTCTGCAGCCTTCCTGCTGCTTCCGGCCACTCCCCTCGCTCACTGGGCTCCAGCCCATCGGTCGTTGAGAGTGTTCTCACCTCAGGGCCTTGGGCCATGCTGTACCTTCTGCCTGGATGCTGCCCCTGCTCTTCTCATGGCTGATCCTTTTCATCCTTCAGGCCCCAGCTTAAATGTCACCGCCTCCGAGAGGCCCTCCCTGACCACACTGGCTAAAGCAATTCTCTTGTTGCGCTCTGTCTGTCTGTCTCCTTCATCGACCCTCATCACAACCTGTCATTATATTAGAAGAGAGTTTATACACTTGTGTGCCGCACTGGAAGTCCATGGGGAGGGGAAGGGAGCCAGCTTTGTCCGGTTCTCATTGGTTCCCCAGCTCCTGGCAGAGTGGTGGGAACACAGCAGGTGCTCAGTACTTGTTGAATGACTGAATATGCCCCTTACAGGCGTCGTGAGACCCAGACGAGAAAGCGGGTGAGAAGGGGCTCAGCCAAGTGAACGCCAGGTTGGTGCCACAATTATCATCTCGATTTCATCAGGTCACAAGGATGCTCAGATCCCTCTCCACTGCTCATTTGCCCTCCCCAGGGGTCTTCCACTAGGGTGACCAGCTCCTCCTGTTCTCAAACCAGAATTCCCGCCTCCCGGAAACACCCTTGGTCTTGGCCAACCCTCCTGATGCTTCTCCAGCCCCATCTGTCACCTCTGTCTTCTGTTTGCAGCTCCTCAGACGCCCTGGCTGCACACGCACTCGTCCTTTTGCTTGGATGCCCTTCACCCATCATGTTGCCCCGGGGATTGGTGAATCTGACCCGCTCGGCCCCGGGGGCCCGCCCTCCGCACTACTGCAGACACTCAGACCTCCAGTGCAGAGCACCAGACACACGCTCTGTAGGCCCTGGTGTGCTGGTAAATGGCTGGGGAGAAAAAGCCCTGATTTGTTGTTTTTCCCAATTTCTAAGGCTCCCTTATTTCAAGCTACCAATTTGAGATAACTGAACACTGAGTTGGGGAGAAATGAACAAAGCCGGCTTTTGCGAGCCACGCCGGCATGAAGCCGCTGCACCCCACCACTGGATGTGACCCAGATGTGACTTATCTGTGTTCTGCCCGTGGCTCGGTGAACCCTGGCTGGGGCAGGGGCTGGGTCTTTAATCCCCGCATCCCCAGCACCGAGTACAGGGTCTGGCACACAGTAGGTGCTCAGCCAATGCAGTTTGCCGGATGAAGGCAGGTCTGTCTCCCCAACTGGACAGTGAGCAACTCGAGGGCAGGGGCTGAGGGTTTGAGAGGTTATTCACCCAAAGTGCTTAGAACATACAGCAAGTGCCGTATTAATGTTGGCTCTTCGTATGCATCCAGCATGTCAGGACAATAATAATTCCCATTTATTATGTGCTTGCCGGGGCCGGGCCCAGTGCAAGCGATTTACATGGATTCTCTCACTGAATCCTGAAGTGGGTACCACTATCGCCCCCACTTTACAGATGATGAAACTGAGGCCCAGAGGGCATGAAGTGATCCCCCCCACCCCTCCCTGCAAAGGTCACATAGCTACCAAGTGGCAGAGCCGAGGTTTGACTCCAGGCCTTTGCAGTTCCGATGACTGGACACAGAAATCATCAGGTGGCTGAATGTCAGGGCTGGAGACCATCTTGTGGGGCCTACGGAGGGGACAGGGCTGGTCGGGGTCACTCCGCAAGAGAGGCAAAACCTGGGCCCCAACCCCAGGCCTTGGGGCCAGCAGCCAGCCAGCACCTGCCTCCTGCAGACGCCCAGAGCCGGTGGCCAGGCAACCCACGGCAGGATGGCAGCCGGCCTCGAGGGGAGGGAGGATTACAGGGAAACAGATTTTCCTCCTGCCTGCCCCCTGGGCTCCGGGGATAGGTGATAATTGACCGAGCGAGCCCTGAGTCAGGCCAAGGCAGGGCTCCATCTGGGCCTGGCACGGCGGGGCCGCTAATTGGCACCGGGCGATCCTCGAGGCCTCCTTGGCCAGCCTGCTGCTGCTTCCCTGTCTCCTCCCACTGACTCCGGCTTAATCCGCAAACCGACCAGTGCCACGGTGGAGTGGAGGCTCAGCCAGGCCCCGTGTGCCAGGCCCCGGGGGCCGGGAAGGCGCGTCTCTGTCCTCCTGGGGGTCCAGCCGACCCGAGGGCTTGGTCTGTGGCTCTGGGCAGAGGCAGGCTCACCACAGCCTGGCCCCCTCCCGAGGACCTGGGCAGGAGGACTGAGGAAGCAGAGCCCGGGCACGACCTGCACAGCCGGCTGCCAGGGCTGAAGCCACGCCCGCCTCTTGCCAGTAGTGTGATCGCGGGCGAGTTACGTAACTCTCAGTGCCTCAGTTTCCCTGTCTGGATGACGGGGAGAATGGTAACACTGACCTTATATTTGTTGGGAAGATTCCCTGAGTTAACACGGAGAAAGCACTTGCCAGGCTCACGTAAGCGGTATACAGTGTTAGTATTAGAGTCATTCCTTCTCGGCCCGTCACTTGCTACGTGCTCATCCCTGGGGATACAGGGATGAAGAGGTGGTCTCTGCCCTCAGGAGCGCAGCTCCACTTCACTCCACTTGGGGAGTTATGACTTATTCAAGAGGCTTTAGTTAGGCCCCGATGATGGGCCGAGCACTAGGATGTGGGGACAAGGGGCCCAGGCCCTGCCTGTGAGAGGCCATGGCTGAGCAGGGGCTGGCACACTTGGCTTTGACCAGGCCTGACTGCTGGCCACTATGGGCAGCGGGGCCGGGGTGGGGGCCCAGGTTCAGCAGTGCCGGGTGGAAGGGCAGCTGGCTCACCTTCCCGCCTTGGCATCTCGAGGAAGTTCTGGATTTGGGTTGGGAGAGGAGTTGGGATAGAAGAAAGAGTCCTGGGCCCAGAAGGGGGATGCTGAGGCTGGGCTGCCCCTGTGGCCTCGTGGTCTCCCTTGCTCTGTGAGCCCAGGCCACTTCCTGCCCACCCTGGGCACAGCTGGGGCCATCTCTAGGGCCTCTTCCAGCTGTGGGCACACCCACCCACCCCAGGCCCTACGTTCTCCCTGAACTGTGGAAAACCCAATTTGTTTCCAGAGCCTGTGCCGTGCACATGTCAGGGCTGAGCTCGTGGTGAGCTTGTGGCCGAGCAGGCGGGGCTGGGGGTCTCCTGCATGCAAAGTGGTTTTTGCATTTTGCACGCTTCCTGCTTTTGCTGAGCTTGGGCAGGTGGAGTCAGTCCCCGGGGGCCAGGCTGGGCAGGGTGCCGAACCCCCTGTACTGGGCAGAGCCCCGCAGGAAGCAGGCGGTGAGCTTCCGGGCTAGAGGCAGGAGCTGCCGATCTACCCTGCGCCCCCGGGTGAGCTGCGACCTCCCTCTGTCCTGACACCACCCTGCACAGAGGAGGCTCCACGCCCGCTTTAGAGATGAGGAAACTGAGGCTCGCAGAAAGGAAGTGCCTTGTCAAAGTCACTCAGAGGCTTCAGGGCAGAGCCTGAGCCCAGGGTCCATGTTCTTTCTGACACCCACCTCTGAGGCCCCAGTGTCCCAGCTTGATGGAGGTACCCTTCCTCTCTCTTCCACCTCTTCCTCTCCCCTTCTCTCCCGGAGAAGGGGGCCCTGCCTGGCCAGCTTATGTCCAGGGAGCGCCTCAGGGTCATTCCCCTGCTGTGGTAACTCCTCCTGGACCACCCCGGGGGGTGTCATCATGCTGCCCCCCACTCCCCGACACGTCCGACTCCCCCTGCTGGAACCGGCTCTGTGGGTCCCACCTGCAGCTGGCAGGACCACAGAAGTCAGAGGGTAGCGGCAGGGACTGTGTTAACACATGTCCTCTCTCCCTGAGGGTGGACCAGGCCCCCCCAGGCCAGCCTCCACACCAGCCAGCTGCCGAGGCCCTCCTCTGCTCAACGCTCTTCAGTGGCTCCCTCGTGCCTGTCCGAGTCCAGCCTGCTTCAGCCTCCCCTCTGCGGTCCATCTCGCCAGCCTCAGCTCCCCCCGCCCTCCCAGCCACACCCTGGGCTCCATCACAGCAGACAGCTTCCAGCTCCCAACAAGCTATGCTCGGTCTCACCTCCGGGCCTTTGCTCAGGCTGCTCCCTCTGCCTGAGACGCTGTCCCAGCTCCAGCCTGGCTAACTTGTTTTCATCCTTCAAATCTCAGCTCCAGCCCAGACTCCCTTTTGGTCCTACTCCGTGGATGCCACCCCCCACCAGGGCTGGGTTTGGGGCTCTTTCCTGTGCTCCTGAAGCACAGGCACTTTGCCTCTGGCTGCACGATGACACGGTTGCAACTGTCTGCCTCCCACACCAGGCTGCGTGCCGAGGGACAGCAGGGACCCACACTGTCTGGCACCGCTCAGTCCTTGCTTGGCCAAGAGGGGATGGACACAAGGCCTCAGGAAGCGTTTGTTGACTGACTGACTGAGGCTCAAAACGGTGGGATCTTGTGCTTATGCTCACTCAGCTTGTGTGTGGACTGGAGATTTTGTTCTAGGCCTCTGGAGCCCCCAAGACCATGTCAGAGCCCCCAGAGCTGCTCCCTGTGCCCCCATGAGGAGCTCTCAAGGCGTCCTACGTTGGTCTTTCTTGGCATTTGGTTAACATCTGTCTCTCCATCTCCCACCTGCCCAGCGGCAAGCTCCATGAAGGCAGCTACCACACCTGCCCTGTTCACCACCTGGTGCAGAGCAGGCATACGCAGCTGCTCCCGACGGACAGGCTGGGAGGCCTGTGGGGCCCTTGGCCCCAAGGCCGGAGTCATGGAACTCTCACCACTACTGTGTCTCCTGACGTCTCCTCCCCAGTTGTGTGTGTGTGTGTGTGGGGCGGGGGGGAGATCACAGTCTCCTGGGGAGCTGGGTCCTGAACCCCACCACCTACAAAGGTGGGTGAGCCTGTCTCATACCCACCGGCCCTTCCAGGTCCCAGATGCCACGTTAGGCTCCCCATCCCGGCTCTGGCCTGCCTCCCTTCACGCCATCCCCACGGTAGGGGCTGAGAGCTCCCGCCTGCCCAGCAGGCAGCCCCATTCCTCCAATTTCCTCCCAATTAATCAAGCTCTGAACTTTTTAATTATCTGCCCGCAGGGTGACTCCCCACTCTGGTGAAGCAATTAAGGACATTTCCAAGTGCTGTGTGGCTGCCGGCAGGCTGCTCTGACCAGGCCCTGACGGAGGAGGTGAGCAGGGGGAGGGGGTGGTGACAGGAGGGGTGGACAGGAATCCCCCTGGGCCACGGGGCTGCTGGGAGGCTGGGGTCCTGGCCAGGGTCATTCCAGGGATCTGGGGCTACCCTGTCCAGGGTGAGCCCCCGCCCCCCGTTCACTCAACAGCCCTTTCTCCGCAGCCAGAGTCTTCACGGCTTCACAGATTCCAGTTTCCAGGTCCCAGGGGCCGGGTGAGGTGCTTTACAATCTTCCCGTACCCTCACCCTCACCCTGGGAGTAGGAAATAGAATTATCTCTGTTTTACAGATGAGGAAACAGAGGCTCAAGAACGTCAGGCAACTCCAGAGACGCAGCTGGCATTTGAAGGCAGCTCTGAGCCCACATCCACTTCATTCTATTGTCTCTTAAAGGTCAGGATGGCCTGTCAAGTGCCAGGAGCCCCGAGGAGACCTGAAGAACACGGGCTCTCCATGTGCAGGGCGGCGGGCGGGAGAGGGCATTGTAGGCAGAGGGGACCACCTGAGCAAAGGCACGGAGGCGTGAAACGGCACGGTGCGTGCGTGCGTGTGTGGGGAGCTGCGAATAGTTCAGGGTCGCTGAAGCGTGAAGTTCAAGGCTGGGAGAGGCGGGAGATGAGGCTGGAGAGGCCGGCCGGGGTGGGAGGGGGGTCTGAGTCACTGGAAGTCAGGAGAACTTTCAAGATCTTCTGGTCCAAGCTCCTTGTTATAGGACTACAGCTACACAACCCAGACAGGGATACTGACTTGCCTAAAGTCACACAGCAATTAGTGGCTGATAGGGCTGGGGCTGCAGACCAGGAGTTCCGCTGCACAGGTTGGAAGGGAAGAAAGTGGGGGGGGGGGGGGGCAGTGGCAGCTGTCGGATCTCTGTGGAGCTCCCAACTGGCTTCCTGCTTTCACCCCTGTGATCCTAGCTCCCCACTTTCCTCTGGCTGCAGTCTGCTCTTAGCCGTCAGCCAGAGGGAGCCTGCAGAACAGGAATCAGCTGTGTGTGGCTCCTCTGCTCAAAGGCCTTTGACAGCTCCCCCTTCACTTGGAGTAAAAACCAAGAGCCTGCAAAGCCCCCTTTACCCCTCTGGTTAAATTTATCCCTAAGTATTTCATTATTTTTGATATAATTGTATCCTCTTTACCTCTATGAACTTACCTCCTACTACCCTCCTTCTTGCCCACTCCACTCCAGTCCCACTGGCCTCCCAGCTGTCCTGGAGTGCGTCAGGCCTCCTCTAGCCTCAGGGCCTTTGCACGTGCTGTTTCCTCTGCCTGGTTCAAGTCCTACCTCAGCTACCTCTTCACAATGTCCCTCTCTGAGCCTCACATCCCTCATCTATAATTGGGGTTAATGCTGCACACCCCACCTTCCTTCCTAGGCTAACACAGGATCCTAGTGAGAAAATGAGGAACAGACAGCTCCACAAATGCCCTCCCTCCAGCTCGAGGCTATCACTGCAATGGGGCTTGTAAAAATCCTCATTGGGTCCTTGAGAAAACAGGCCCTTTGATGAGTAGTGGGCTCTAGGCTCCCAGACCTTAAGCTGGATCGACACGCCGGGGCCTCCCAGCCTGTAATCCTCAGGACTCACAGATGCTGGAAAAGCGAGTGTTAAATAATAGTCTGGATGTGCCCGAGGGGAAGCCGGATGTGTTTGGAAAGCTTGACACATCTGGCAGGGCCAGGCCTGAGTCCCCCGGCACATCTGGCTGCTGTATGGACAGGTGGTGTCATGGGTCACTGAGGCAGTCCTGGTGCCAGGAGGGGGGGTGATGGCCGGATGGAGCTGGGAGCATCTCCCAGGCTACCCACGGCCATAGTCCCCCTGTGGGTCCCCCTTCAGACCGTCATTGTGCTTTGGAGGCTGTGTTCTGGGAGGCCGACTTCGGACCCAGAGCCTGGGCCGCCAGATTCCAGAACCCCTGCCTCGTTCGGTCGGCGCCAGCTGCCCCTGCTGGGGTTCGAGGAGCCGGGGAAGGGGCTTCCCCTCTCCAGCTGGGGGTGCATTTTCGGGGTCACCTCACGTAGCACTTCCCCTTCTCCGGGATCCAGAAACGTGGTCATCAGCTCCACCTGAAGGAGCCCCCTGGGCTGAGACTGGCCTCCCCACCCCCCACCTGCCCCCAGAAAGCCATGGTCATTAATAAAGGACACAATTAGCTGTCAGCGGAGAACATGTCTGGAATTTTTTACCTGCTTGGTAAGCTCGGTTAAGGCAACAAACCCCCGGACCCCCCGGGAAAGCAGCTGCCACACACCTTTCAGGGGCCCCTCTGCCCGGACCCGGGGCAGGAGGGGCCTGTGACTTTTTCTGTGTCGGTTCCGCAGGCCTGGGCCTGCGCGGGGCAGTTTTTTCCAGGCCAGTGGAGAAAGTGACAGAGTAAGAGAGATTTCCTGGCAGAAGTTGTTTTTTTCAACCCAACAGGCAATACAATTCAATACCATTTTCTCCCCCTTCCTGGGCCGACTTCAGGCTTTCAGAGCTGGAACTCTAGAGAGAAGAGGCAGGCCCATTTCTCACTCTGCACCGGACATTTTACAGCTGGGGAAACTGAGGCCCAGGGCGGGGAAGTGACCTTGTGTGTGACAGAAGGAAATAAACGCACTCTTCTTTTACGTTCTATAGGGTCCCCCGGCTCGCTTAACTGGGAGTAGCCAAAGGCTGGGGGAATGCCTCAAAGTTCCTGACGGTCATTCTCCGCCCACTGACGAATCCTGACTACGCAATGCGCCAGGGCCAGGGGAGGACAGCAGGGAATGGCGAAGACGTGGTGCCCACCCTCATGGAGCTGGGGCCTAGCAAGAGCGACAGAGGGACAGAGCAGCCGAAAAACACAGATACTGTACACAAGAGTGGGGGTCACGGGGGAGACAGCGGGGCTGAGGCGGGGCCACGGGGTCGCCTTGGGGAGCGTCGTCAGGAGAGGCCTTTTTGAAAAGGTGGTATTTAAAAGGCGGTCCCTGGGGACAGGACCATTTGGCCGAGCAGGAACAATATTTGCAAAGGCGGGGAAGGCTTCGCCTCGGTTCCTGCTCAGTGTGTGGGGTAACAGCAGGACATCTCTGGGCCCCTAAAATCCGTTTGGCCCCAGCTGTCTACAATCCCAGACAGACACTCCTGTGCCGGGGAAGTCACTTCCTGCCTGGGCGCCTTTGTCCTGACAATGCCATGAGGTCGAGGTTTGTTACTCCTATTCTGCGGATGAGAAACTGAGGCTCAGAGCAGTACAGCACCTTCTGTGGGGCACACGGACACCGGACTCAGGAGCCCAGGCCGCCAACACCCCTCTCTCTCTGCCCTTCTGGGTGCCTTCCAGAACCACCGCTTCCCCCAGGAACCTGAAAGGTCGAACTGCTGGAGCCCTGGTGGCCTGTGACTTGAATGCTAATGACAATCACACTCAAGAGGTCCTGGCATTTGGCGCCTCAAGGAAAAAGGATTAGGAAATACAAATAGGGAGAGGGGGGCCTGCCCGCCTTCACATCGAGGCTCCTGGGTTGGGGGCCTGCAATCCCTCTCCCTCCTAGGGGTCCAGAAACCATCGCCCTCTTCCTGTCAGCTTCTGGGGAGCAGGAGTGGGCTCAGCTAACCCAAGCCATAAATCAAATGCACAAGATGTGGCTTGGCAGCCATCCCAGTGAAAAAGATCTGGGGGTTTGAGTTGACCACAAGCCAAAAGCTGCTGCAAAAGCCAATGTGGTCTTAGACTGTAGGACCAGAAGCAGAGTGACAGCCCAGCGTGCTCCCTGCCTCCCAGGCAAGGTCCGTTTTGAGCTCCTCATTTTAAGGAGGTCCAATGAGTGACAGCAGACAGGACCTCTCCGGCCTCCAGCTTGTCTTCCATCTGCAGCCAACTCTGGGTGGTGCTGGAGGAGCTCGGCGTGAGGTGTCAGGGACGAACTCTCCTGGGCAGCATTTTCTGTGCACACAGCAGGGTTCCGGAGCCCCACTTGCTCTAGAGCATTCTCTAGTCTGGATCCCCGGGAAGTGTGAAGTCCCTCCTTAATCTTGCTCAGCTTCTGCCTCCACGTCAGAGCCCTGCTGGACACCGAGGCTTTGAGAGCATGGGGGTGGTCTCACGAGGGCCTGCCCCTGACTTGAGTACAGACTTAATTTAAAAAGCCCCATCCAGTTTTTTCTAAGTAATGACTTTGTGCCCAGCTCTGTGTTGGGCACAAGCACAACCTTGTGCCAGCACAAGGCACAGAGTGGAATCAGTCATCGTCCTCGGCCTTGAGGCTGACAGTCTAGAAGGGGAGAGTGAATATGATCAGCGAGGGTATCAAAGAAAGCTTCCCAGAGGGGGGGCCATTTGAACTGGGTATTAAAGGATGAGTAGGAGTCCATCAGGGCCAGAAGAGATGAGGGACATTTCAGGCAGATGAACAGTGTGTGTGAAGGCATGGAGGGGTGAAGGGCAAGGCCGGTGGCTGAAGCGTGGGATGTATGGGGGAAAGGGTGGGACACAAGGCCGGAAAGGTGATCTGGGGTTCCGTCACAATGCACTTTGCGTGCTCAGTGACGGAGTCTGGGGTTTCATCCTCTAAGAGCAGGAAGCTAGGGGTGATCCCGTGTGGGTGCACAGATGGCCGTGGAGCCCCAGTGCCCTCACCCTTTCCTCCCAGCAGCCTGCCAGGCCCGGCCTGCCCTCCCACTCTGGCCTCCACTGGCCCACTCCCGAGTCTGAACTCTTTCCCCTCCTCGCTGTTTCCCCAGTTCTTGAGCCCTTTCTCCCGTGTTGTGACCAGTCCCACCTCTCCCACTGTTACAAATGAACCGAGCTATTAACAGCGGGAGCCGCCATCTCTAACGACTACCTACTGTGTGCCAGGCTGAGGGCTTCATGTAAGTTATTGGGGGGCCGTGCATCACAGTGGTTAGGCCTTGGCCTTGAACCCTATCTCTGCCACTGACCCTGGGCAAGTTATTCAACGTTTCTTTGTGCCTCAGTTTCCCCATCTGGAAAATGGATCTATTAATAGGACTTACCTGGTGAAGATTCAGAGTTAACACCATGGAGTGTGTTAGCTTCCGTCAACAATCCTTGTAGCAATTCTGCCAGGCAGATACTATTGATATTCCCATTTATAGAGGAGACAAGGTTTTGTGAGGCTAAGAAACCCACAGGCAGTTACTGGCGTCAGAGCTGGGAGGGGAGGGGGAGCACTGCATCTCAGGCCAAAGGCGGACAACGAGTCTATCCCATGGCCTCACCTCTTCCAGGCTGGCGCCTGGGCTGGGCCTAGGGACCCAAAGCTCAGTGGGCTCCCAGCCTGGTGCGGCTGATGCCCAAGCAAACAGGCAGCTTCCACAGAGTGTGATCAGCGCCAGGGGACGCGGGGGTAGGAAGGGCGGGCCCTGGGAGCCCAGAGAAGGGGACCTTAACCTGGTTGTTTCCTGGAGGCGATAATACGAGCTGTCTTGAAAGCTCACGAAGAAGGCCAAGACAAAAGAATGAAAGGAAGGGCATGCTAGGCAGAGGGAACAGCTTGTGCAAAGGTGTGGAGAGGAGAAACTGCACAGCGAGGCTGAGGGCCTGCAGCTGGAACCCCCTCTGAGTGCGGGCTTTCAGGATGTGGGGCTGGCTGGACAGGCAGGCGGTGGGGGGCGCAGCAACCAGCCTGCCGCCCAGCACCGGACAATGCGTCAGCGCCTCGGTGCCCACTGTCTGTGGGTCAGATAGCCTGCCTGTGGCACGATGGCCTGTGAGCACACAGGGAATCGGGAAGAAGCCTGCCCAGTCGCTGGAATGGGACACTCCTGGATCATTAAGTGCCCCCGGCAGAGCAGGGACCTCCTCTGCAGGGCTCCTTGGAGTCGAACCGATCCCAAGCTTTCCCAGGGACAGACGGCTTCTTAAAAAGCGACTTTGAAAACACGCCTATTCTGAATCTTACAAAAATCCCACGCCTTCTCAGTTTTAAAGGGTCAAAAGTTGAAAATTATGAGCCAACAGCAAGATCTGCAGAACAAGTGATCTTCGGCCAACGGCTGGGGTACTTCGTGACAAATTGCCCAGACGCGGTCATTTTAGAGCGATCACCTTTAAATGGCACTTCCATCTTCCCCTAAACGTCTCCTTTATTTGAACAGCGTGTTTATGGGGCCCGGGCTGCCGTTCTCAGCTTGTGCTTTGGAGAAGGAAACAGAGAGAGAGAGACAGACAGACATCAAAGCCGAGCATGATGACAAACCTCTAATCTCAGAAACTCTCCTCTTATCTCAGTCCTTATAAAAATGAGGAGGCCCGGCTGTCGCTCAGAGTGGCTCGGAAAGCTCATAAACTTGACAAGCACTTCATTCTGGCACCCACAGGGAAGGACTCTAATCCTTGGGAAAAGTGGCGATGAAGGGTGGGGAGGCAACCTCTGGTGAAGGGCAGCCTGCGGAGAAAGCCCACGCTGTCACCAAGTGAGGGCTTGAGAGCACAGCTTCCTCGCTTACTTTCTCTGACCTCACGGCAACCCTGTTTGAGAGTCTACTTCGTTAAAAGAGAGGCCAGAACTAACATTTTAACATTTGTAATCGTCTGATAAATAGCAGCTCACACTTAGAGCTTACTCTGGGCCAGGCGCTGTTTTAAGTGCCTTACGTGGATTAATTCACGTAATCTCAAATTAGACTATAATTATCCTCATTTACGTGGTGGGTACAGGTACAGAGGGGAAAGTCACTTGTCCAGTATCACTGACTCGGCGAGTGGCCGTGCAGGGATTTAAGCTGCGATGGAAGCCATGTGCTCTGTCTCACTCACAGCTCGCCCATCATTCAGGGGCCAGGCTCCAGGCTGGGGAGGATTAACGCAGCTCTGTTGTCTCCCCTCTTTTCATCACAACATCCTGATGAACTCCTGGCCCTGCTTTACAGCTGAAGAAATAGAGGATCAGAGCGGGTGAGCGGCCTTCAGCCACGCTGGGACCCAGCCCCCAGATCTGACCAGACTGAGAGCCCCCAGGGGCTGGGATCTGCCAGGGTCCCAAGGATCAGAACCTGGTGGCACCGGGCTGCAGGCTTTGTTTGCTCTGCTGGGCTTGGAGCCCTTTTCTGACCCTGAGGGCTCTGGAGCCCGCCCAGATTGGCCTCCTCAGAGAGGCAGTACAGAGCAGTGGTCAGTGCTTGGGCTCAACCCAGCTTCACCACTTCCTAGCTGGGTGACCTTGGGTAAGCCACATGACCTCTCTGTGCCTTTTGTCATCTGCAAAACGGAGGTAATAACGCTTAACGCTATCTCCCTCTAAGGTCGTGGAGAAGATGGTTAACCCACGTGAGGCGCTTAGAACACTGCCAAGCGTGCAGGAAGTGCTCAATGAGTGTTAAATGTTATTACTGTGGTCTCCTCTCCTGGAGGGGCTTACTCTGCACTGGGGACCCTGCTGTCAAACCAGACGGCCTCCTGCCCACCCCTGAAGCCCCGTGCATCACAGAGAGCTGCCCAACCTCCTGCAGCCCCATCCCTGTAGAAAGCAGCGCGCTGGGTTCACATCCCAGCCCTGACTCTTCCGAGCAGAGGCTGAGCACATGAACACCCGCCTTTGAGCCTCTGTTCTATTGTTTGTAAAACAAGGGTAAGAACACCTGTTTTTATTTTATTTTTTTGCTGAGGAAGATTCACCCTGAGCTACCATCTGCACCAATCTTCCTCTATTTCGTACGTGGGACGCTGCCACAGCCTGGCTGACAAGCGGTGTGTGGGTCCACACCGGGATCTGAATCTGCAAACCTGGGCTGCCAAAGTGGAGTGTGCGAACTTAACCACTACACCACAGGGCCGGCCCCAGAACAGCTGTTTTAACGGCACAGCAGTAAGAGCAGGGGCTTAGACTCAGACAGACCTGGGGCTCTACTTCGTGCTCTCCGCGTGACCTTTGGACAGTTGCTTGAACCCCTGGGGCCTCGGTTTCCTCAGCTGTAAGATAGAGACACTCCCTTGTTGGGTATTATCTTGTGAGGACAAAATGCGGTTACAGCTGGACGATGCCAGGTGCCTGCAGGGGCTCATGAAGTGGCTGTAAGTATTACCCATGTCTCCTTGTAGGGATCATTTTTTCAAGAGACTCGAAGCCTTACTATGTGCCAGGCACTGTTCTAGCTGCCAGGGACACAGCAGCAAACAAAACGAGCGAGTTCCCTCCTTCTAGAGCTTATGATCAAATGAGGAAGATAGGCGATGAACAGAAAATAAACACAGGATAATGCGCTGGAGGATACTGGGGGTGGGGGGGGGCGGTCCCGGAGGGCTTCTCTGAGGAGGTGACTCGGGAGCTGAGACCTGAGGGACAAGAAGGAGCTGGCTGTGAGGAGAGCACAGGGAAGAGGATTCAGGCAGAGGGAACAGCACGTGCAAAGGCCCTTCCTCACGAGGGAATAAATAAGCCCAGCGTGTTTGAGGAGCTGCAGGGGCCTGTGGGGCTGGAGAGGGGTGAAGAAGAGTGGGAGACGGGGGCAGAGCGGGAGGAAGGAGCCAGAGCCTCAGGCCCTGTGGGCTCAGAAAGGAGATGCAGGTGGACTGTGAGTGTGATGGGAAGCCACTGGGGGCCTCAGGCAGGGCTGTGAAATGCCCTGTGACGGGAGCAGGTCCCTCTGTCTGCTGAGCAGAGCCCAGACTCATCATGGTCCAGGCAGAGAGGACGGCGGGTGGACCGCACAGGGACTGTGAGAGTGGAGAGAGGGGGTCAGATTTCCCGAGGACCCGTGGGCAGCTTCTTCTGCCCACATGAACATGAGGGGTGACAGGTGAGACTCCATGTTCTGCTTCCGTGAAGCAACAAAAGTGTTTCCTTCAGAGGATTTCACTGTTTCAGCAGTGCCTTCTCCCCAAGGACGCGCAATCAGCGAGCTGGCTGCCCATCGAGAGCCGGTAATGAGGCTTCTGGGACAGGTGCCCAGGGGGCTGGCAGAGCCTCGTCTCCGGGCCCTGTGGAGCCTGTAGCCACGCTGCTCCTTGGCAGACAGCTGAAAGGGAAGAAAGCTGCTCCAGGCAGCTCCTTGCTCCATCTCTAGAGTCCCCCCGGTTGCGCCTCCCCCGAGCCCAGGCATGTGGCTCCCCAAGCCGCCCCAGGGCCCCACCAGACCCCTGCTGGAGGTCTGGGCTCTTGCCCAGCTCCTGGCGTCTGCCCTCTGCCCCCCGCCGTGTCTCCCTCCCTCTGAACTCGGCTCAAGCTGGGAGAGGCCAAGGACGCGTCTGCCGGGGAACCGAGCTGTTACCCTGTCTGGACCCAACGTGCGTCAAAACAGGCTTCCTCCTGGAGAGCGCAGGCCTTCCTCCCCGAGTTAATCTGGCCTCTCAGCCACTGGGCCAGGCAGCGGAGGAGCGGCCCTGGGGCCCACAGGGCACGGGGCTGCCACTCACGTCTCCCACGGCCTTTGACTGCTCCCAACTTCAAGACGGACGCACCTACTCCTGACGCCAGCCTGTGAATCCCAACCTTCCAGAACAACCATGCTTATTGCTTCTGTGTTTCCTGAGGTGGCCACAGCTGTGCCTCACAACGGACCTGTGAGGGGGTGTTATTATGCTGATGAGGAAGGCGAGGCTCAGAGAGGGGAGCGGCTACCTGAGGACACACAGATGGTGGTGGCAGAAGTGGGTCAAGTTCTCTACCTCTGGCTTTGAGCTGAGCATGGTCTCCTTGGCCCCAGGCCCTCTCTGCCACCCAGTTCCCTCCTGCCCTATGAGGACTGAAATGACAGCAGGAGGTTCTGGTGACATCAGAGGAGTAACTGACAAGGCCGTTTATGGGTAGCAACAGACAGGAATGGACAGCAAGGCACGTGTCCTGAGTGAGCTGTAAAATCGACTGCGAGGACATCCACTCAGATATGACACAGCCATCTCAGACGACGTAGGCACTAACACATGCCCTCTGACTACGGATACCATTATCAGAGCCGTCACACTGCTCTCGTGGTTGGTGGTGTACAGATTCACTCATTCATTCGTTTGTTCATTCACTCATTCCACAGACACTGATTCAGAACCTGCCGTGTGGCAGGCACCACTGGGACAGAAAGACGTCAGATACAACCCCTGCCCTTAGTAACTGCCACCCGGTGGTACAGCTCTGTCCTTCCACTCGACAGTGAGCTTCACAGGTGGCTAAGAGAGTGGCCTTGGGAGTCAGACCACGTCTTGGCTGTGTGACCTTGGGAAACTTATTTTACCTCTCTGTGCCTCAGTTTCTCCATATGAGAAATGGGGATAATAGCAATGCTCACCACGTAAGGTCACTGTGGTGGTTAAATGAGTTAACATGTGTAAAGTGCTTAGCTCTGTTCTTTCACGTTTTCAAGGACACATAGGATTTCCCAACCAAGGTCTTACTGTCCTGATGGTCACCACTGGGTTTCATTCCTATCAATTGTGCCCCAGGCTTCCTCCTCTTTTAAGCATCCTGGCAGAGAGTATGCAAAATTCATTTGTCAGGAGATATCTGTTGAGGACGTGTTTACACTTGTGCTTAAAGTGATCACTATTCCTTCAATAAATATTTTCTTGAATGCCAGGCACTGTTCTAGGGGCTTTAGCCACATCATCCTATTTAATCTTCATACCATCCCTATGAGGGTGACACTATTTCCCCTATTTTGCAGAGGAGAAAACAGGCTTAGAGAGACCACATGACTATCCATCCAACCATCCATCCATCCACCCATCCATCCACCCATCCAACCGTTCATGCACCCATCCATCCATCCATCCACCCATCCATCCATCCATCCACCCATCCATCCATGCAACCATCCATCCATCGATCCATCGATCCATCCATCCATCCATCCATCCAACCATCCATCCATCCATCCAACCATCCATCCATCCATCCACCCATCCATCCACGCAACCATCCATCCATCGATCCATCGATCCATCGATCCATCCAACCATCCATCCATCCATCCACCCATCCAACCATTCATCCACCCATCCAACCAACCATCCATCCATCGATCCATCCATCGATCCATCCATCCATCCATCCATCCAACCATCCATCCATCCATCCAACCATCCATCCATCCATCCACCCATCCATCCACGCAACCATCCATCCATCGATCCATCGATCCATCGATCCATCCAACCATCCATCCATCCATCCACCCATCCAACCATTCATCCACCCATCCAACCAACCATCCATCCATCGATCCATCCATCGATCGATCGATCCATCCATCCATCCAAGATTTACTGAGTACCTATCATGAGCCAGGCATGCACTGTGCCAGGGCTAGGTTCAAGTCCCAGGTAGTAACAAATGAGACCCAGTCCCTGCCCTATCACCAACCAATGTTAAATAATGAGCAGTATGATGAGGGCCACAAGTGCAGGAGGGCAGGGTATGATGGGTGAGTTCAATAGGGGCCTAACAGTGCATGTTATTGGGCTTCAGCCCTACTAGGAAAGCCAGCCTAGAAACTTCCTCCTCTACCCCTAAGCCACTTCTCTGAAGTCCCATCTTTGCCCCTTGTCAACACTGCAAACTCCCGTTCACCAGGATCGGTGGCCTCTCCTAAGACACCTTCTGATCATCTTACAGGCCATAGATATCATTCATCCCCAGAGAAGCGAATGTATCTGGACACTATGCTGGACCTCACACTTGTCACTCGTTTGCTGTCTGAGTGCTGACTGCAGTGTTCCCTCCTTTGGGAAGTATTCCTCAACCACCACTCAGCCACCCAAACTAGTCTGCGAATAGTCAGGTTGCTGTCTTCTCCAAGTTCCCACAGGAACTTGTTTCTACGTCCTACGATCTCCCCATATCATCATGATTTCCCCTTTGACTTTCTTCCCCAGTAGACTAGGAGCCTGTAAGCAGGCCGTATTCATCTCTGAATCTAGTACATAGCAGGGAACGTGGTGGGTACTCAATAAAAGTTGGTTTCAGAATAAATGAAGCGGGCGAGAAAACCCGGGTCTGAGTCCTGGCATTGATAATTCTGGCCAACGGCCTTGAGCAAGTCAAGGTTAGGATTTAGACTTGGTATGCAAATAGTTTCGTCTCAGCCTCCAACTCCTATCAATTGTTTGGTAGCTGCCTAGAGTGTTGTGTTGAGAAGGATGCTGAAGTAGCATCTGGGTTTAGTGGGAGGAGCATCATGATGGACTTGCAATGTCTGCTTTGGATTCAGGAGAGGAGCGGGTGGGTGCTCCTCATTTTTGATAGTCTAGGAAAGTCATTTTCCTCTAAGGCTTGGTTTTTCCCATCTGCAAAGTGAGGAGACTAGACTTAATTATCTGACACTCGAGGATCTGTGCCCCACTTCCTCCTCTAGGATGATTTTTCCTTGGGGACGGGAGCCACATGCCAGCCCAGCCCGGGGCCTGGCGCACAGCAGGTGCTGGTGGCATGAACACTCTTATGTTGTCACCATGAGACTCTGTGGGGAGAATAGGACTTATTACTCTAGTTTGATATGAGGAAAGCATGACTGAGAGGGAAGTGAAGATTATGCCCAGAGCCACACAGAGCCTCCACTAGGACCTGGATCCTCTGACTCCTGGGCCAGTGCTCCTGTCCCTAGTTAGCCGCACGAACCTGTCTAAACAAATATTCCCCCTGACGTCAATCAAATAATGTTCCCAGTCACAGCAGCACTGCATTTTGACTCCTCAAAGCATTTTCATATTCATTATTGTGCTTGAGCTTCACAAGGACTCTGGTGAGAGAGGTGACTGTTGTCCTCAGTCGGCAGGTTTGGACACTGACGCTCAGAGAGGGCATGTGATTTGCTGGGGTCACACAGAGCTGGGACTCAAACCCAGGTCTTCTGGTTCCAAACCCCACGCGCTGTCCACCTCACCAGTGTGTTCCCCTGCACGTCCTCTTCCCTCACGACCCCCTCTGCTTTTTCAGGAACAATGAAGGAGCAGAGACATCAAGGGGATGTAACAGGAGCCAAGCTCCCTGCTCCCATGAGCCCAAGCCCCACCTCGGGCCACCTCTTTGAGGGAGCGGCCTTGAAGGGGAGAGATGGGGTCATAAGATCTGAGCGGCGGGGCGCCAGCTGGACCACAGGCCTCCGAGGTCTTCTCCGCGACCCCGGCCTGGGCTCACACCAGCTGGGTAAACAGGAGCTGGCGCCCTCCAAGGACGGGGGCATTCCTGCCCCTCTCACACCGCCTGTCTGTTGCTAAGGATTCTGGGAAGGAGGCGGGGAAAACTAAGGGGAGAAGCTGACCGGACCAGCCACACAGAAGGACTGGTCTGGCACTGCCCCCAGGAAGACAGGGATGACCTGGAAATAGACAGGATATGGCGGTACTGGTCTGGCATCCACCCTCTCCCCTCCCCCCAGCTCCACAGAAGCCTGCTTTCAGCTTATTCTCCACACTCTGCCACTCTGGGCATGTTACTTGGTCTCCTTGACTCAACTTACCCACCTGCAAATGGGCCTGGGGACAAATACTTCAGGACTAGAGAAACTCTTTTTTCTCCCATGTGCACCCTTTCCCGAGACCCCATCTCTCCAGAAGGAGCAGCTTCTAAAAACTTGTGACTCTGTAAACAGGGGATCGTCCCCACCCCATACGGCAGCCGCCCGGACCAGATGGCTGTGTGTGTGGAGTCACGTCAGCGAGCCTCTCACCCCCAACTCTGGAAATGGTCCTGGACAGGGACCGGGGGACACCAGGCCGTGGGAAACCCACTTCCTCTCTTCAGGCCTCAGGTGCTTTCTTCATCACCCCTGTGAGTTGAGGAGAATCAGCCCCTCCTGGGTGGGACATCTTTTGAAGGACTCTGCGCTTTCCCACCTCTGTGCCTTCATTTCCCCAGTGTCCCCCAACGCCACATGTTCAAATCCAGCTCAGAGACCCCCTTTTCTGTAATGCCTCCCCTGGTCTGGCCCCAGCCCCCGAGAACTCTAAGCCTCTCTTTCCACCTCCTGCACCCCCACGGGACTTTGCATCTCCGAGAACAGGAAAAGGGTCCTGAGCTGGCCCCCTCCTGGCACAGCTGGCTCTGACAGGCTGGGCACTGACTTAGCCTCCTCAGTCTCCCCGGTGCCCAGCACAGGGCCTGGAGCACAGCAGACGCCCAATATGGCTTTGTTCACTGGATAGAAGAAATGAGCAAGAGGACCGGTCACAACCCCCGGCGCTGGGTGCAAGCGACAGAAGGCCGGGGGGACGCCACAGCTCTGAAATCCACTCATTTTCTTGACACACACAGAAAAGGTGAGACAAACGTGAGCCCAGGCAGAGAGGACTCAGGCTCCCAACCAGGTGCAGGGCACACAAGGGCCCCTAGAAGGTCAAGTCCAATTAATGGCTGGTCATCAGACCTCAGCTGGTTGCTCCCTGGTTGAGCAGCCACCATGCACTCGCTCCTGCTTGCATGCAAGGACAAAAACTCCCAGTGCAGAATATTCTACGGGTCAACGTACCACGGAGCCACCTCTCGCAAAACCACAGTAATCGTCTTCCTCCACCGTGTTTTCAGATAATGGGAAAACGGGGACAAGAAAGGTGACCTCGACTCCTCGTCTGGTTCATCTTTGCACCCCCAGTGTCTGGTGCAGAGCAGGACTGAACAAGCCGGGGGAATGAGTGGCTGACCCCCCACCCCGGCACGCAAGCTGAGCTCCCAGCACACCGCCCCTTGGACACACACGCTCTGTGGAGTGCAGACGATCAGAAGGCTTCCAGGGGATCAAAAGAGCTCCTCCGGAGAGGCCGGGGCCGCTGGAGAGGCCGCTCTGCGGGCCCCTGGGGCCCCCAGGCCGGTGATTCATGTCTCGCCTGCTTGGGGTGGGAGCGCAAGCCGAGTATGAGCTGAATTCATAAGACCTTCTCTGTTTTATCTCACAGATGTTTCTGGGATGGATGTGTCAAGAAAAAAAAGGCTGAAGTTGAAAAATTCCAACTCAGCACATGTCCTCCAGCCCTCGGAGACGTGACAAGGGATTAAAACGCCTTTTCTCCTCATTTGCCCAACATCTCAGGAGAAAGCTAAATTGCATCCCCGTCAGGGCTGTTCTGGGCACCTGCTGGCAGAGAAGACGACCTCCTCATTAGCCCGGCTTTCCTTTGGAAACAAGCGCACAAAAGTCGCATTCCGGGGACGCGTGTGAGCGCGTGTGGTGTCAGGCACCCCTTGCTGTGTCTCCAGAACCCGTTCCCATACATCATAAAACATGATATATGTTCATAAAACATATATCATATAACTTCTGAGTGCTTCCTATGTGCCAGCCAGGGCGCCAAGGACCTTTCATCTTACCCTTACACATGCTCACACATGCACATGCCTATTTGTGTGCACAGAACGTGTGCGTATGTACACCTGAGCCTCTCTCTCTATATCCATACGCAAACAGATGAACACACGTCCGCGTGTCTCTGTGCAGATAGGTACAGAGACGTGTGTACACGCCCTCATGGGATGTCCTTATTCACAATAGGGACCGTCTATTGAGCTCATTCTGTATAAGATGCTTTACGTTTATTACTATTCTTTATGTTATCACTAATCCTGCAAGGCAAATGGTCTTATCCACATCAGGGGTTGACAAACTACGGCCCACGGGCCGAATTCGGCCAGCCACTTGTCCTGAAAATAAAGTTTTACTGGAACGCAGTCACGTCCATTTATTTACGTCTTGTCTATGGATGCTTTTATGCTACCATGGCAGACTTCAGTTGTACGTTAACTCTCTGCATCTTTACCGTTTGCTGACTGCTAATCTGCATTTTGCACACGAGGAAACTGAGACTCCGATCGGGTATTTAAGCCCAAGGTCATGCACCAGGTGAGTGTTCAGTGAACTGAACATCTGGCCACACACAGATGCTCTCCCGATTCTGGGTGTCTCTGTGGGTGTTAACTGCAGTGCTGCCTACAACCCTGTCACCCGCTGTCCTGTGCTCACACACCTGGGGAAGGTCTGTGGGACCCTCTTTGAATGAGTCTATCAGAAAAAAACATGCAGGTTTTATTTGTTGGGATCAGGGTTGTTATTACCTAGGTCATTCAAATGTAATAATTTCTGTCTACTTAGTCAATCAATCTCTGAGAAAGCTAAGCTGAAATACCTCACTAAGAATGTGGATTTGACAATTTCTTCTTGCAAGCATATTGGTTCTCTTTTTTTTTAAATTTAAGTGTTTTGACACTGTGTTGTGAGCGCATGCAAGTTCAAGATTATTATATCTTCCTGGTGAATTATTCATTTTGCCACTAAGTAACAAGCCTCCCTGTCCCCAGTAACGCTTCTTGTGTTAAAGTCTTTCTACTCCCTAATATTTTTCTTGCTACCGGTTTTATTATAGAGAATATTTGCTGATATACCATTTTCTATCCCTTTACCTATGCCCTTCGTGCATCATTATCTTTTAGACATTATCTGTGTCTCTTGTAAACAGAGCTGAGATTTTTCCCCATCTAAACTAAGAATCTCTGTTTTTTAACACTTGAGTTTAATCCATTTTCATTTATTGTGATTACTAATATATTTGACCTTTTTATACTATCTTATATACTGTGTTTTATTTATCATCCATTTAAAACTTTTTCTCCTTTCTTGCCTTCTGTGGAGTTGACTGAATTTTCTTTATGCCTTTTAATTCCCTCTACTGGTTCAGAAATTATATATTCTAGTCTTTTAAGGCTACACTTACATATTTAACACGCACATTTGTTTTAATGAAGTTGAACGTTAATTGATATCGCCATCTACCTCCCAAACAATCTGAGCATGTTTCAGTTCCAATCTTATTCCTCCTATCTTCCAGTGATCCAAGGAGTTTCCTTTCTTCCAAGCCTGTGTCAACATCACCTCCAGTATTTTTGTGTGTTCAGACGGATGTAGGGAGATGGGGGCGTCCATGTCAGCCCAGCCTACCCAAGTTCCAGAAAGTTCACCCTCTATCTGTGCACATGTGTACTCACCAACCCATATGTGCATAAATGTGTATATGCACAGCTGTGTACTTATATGTGAGTCTAAGTACACCTGCATGCCCCTCTGTGAGGGAGTAGCTGCAGTCATTAACCAAATATTTGTTGTGCCCCTCCCCTTCTATAGAAAGCATGGGCTGGGCCCTCGGAGTCTTAGGTGGGGGTGCCTAACAATTGTGACAATATCTGATAAATGCCCTGACAGAAGTCTGGAAGGCTGGAGGAGAACAGAGGAAGAGTACTTAACCAGGCTGTGTAGTCAAGGAAGGCTTCCTGGAGGAACAAGCACCTGACCTGAATCTTGACAGAGGAACGGACTAAAGCAGAGTGGCCTGGCTAGGGTGGCCCACACTGCGACAATCACTGGGGTTGCATCCTAGCCTGAGGGTTAGAAGCTGTGTGACTCTCAGCAAGTCCCTTAACCTCTCTGATAAAAATCCTTTCACACCTTGAAGAAGTATTGTGACTCCAATGAGAAAACGGGTGTGAATGTGCCCAGCGAGCTGAGAAGGGCTATATCGGGGTCAAGATCTTAAAATCATAGCAATGGGTACAGGCGCCATGTCTTAAGTCCCTACTATGTGTCAGGCACAGTATCGCTAACCTGCCCAGTGTGAAGAGGTGGCACTGGTTCACCCTTACTACCAAAGAGGAACCCAAAGATCAGAGGTGACAAGACTCCCCCAAGGCCATGCAGGGGCAGGACAGGCATGGCCACTCAGGGTTCCGTGTTCCAAGGCCTGCACCTGCTCCTGCCTGGCGCCCTAGCCTGCATTCTCTTGTCCCCACTTTCTGGCTCTCCATCCCTCTCCCCACTCCCTGCTCAAAGAGCCAGGGCCCCCCCCCACCCCCCCCACCATCCTCCTGGACTGCAAGCGTGGAAACCGACGCCATTGGCTGCTCTGTGCGGGGCCTGGGGAAGCCCAATTCCTTCCCGCCCCAGCGCCCCTCCCTCCCGGGGCTCCCTCTGCAGGCTTATGTGGGGCAGAGAATCAGGTTAATGGAATCCTGGCTGCCTCTGGCTAGGGGGGCGAGAGCCCCCTCTGGAATGCATCATGGTCACCCTCTGTTGCCAGCCCAGCCCAGTCCAGCCCCTCCTGAGCCCTTGAGGAGCCCAGGGTGGGGGTGTCACTCCTGCCCGAGGGAGCCCAGGTAGGCGGCTCCTACCCACAGCTACCACGGGGATTTGATTTCAGTGTTCATTTTGGACACTCCCTTTTAAACATCTCCATCAGCGATTCTTGATATCTATGCCAGCGCGGCGTGGTGTAGGCTTGAAGCTCTGGATCTGGAAAGCCCCGGATGCCTGCCCTGCTCTGTCTGACCTTAGGCAAAATGCTCCCTGAACCTCAGTCTCTTCATCTGTAAAGTGGGAATAATGGTGGACTGGCTCGTAAGGGTTGTTGGGGTTAAATGAGATGATTCATGCAAAGGGCCAACCAGGTTGCCTGGCACATAGTAGGAATTCAATAACTATTTGTTGAATAGACAGATGTTACTGTTCTGGAGAGGGTGCAGAGCGCCTACAGATGAGTTTTTGTGCAAAATGCTGCCCTTCGGAGGGGTGGAGTCAGCAGGGGGCAGTCACCCTGTCCCACTTTTGGGTTTCTATCCAGTGCTCTCTTAACCTCACCATAACCCCTCCCAGGGCCTGAACACCTACCATGTGCAAGACACTCTGCGAGGCGCGTTCCAGAAATCACCTCGCTTACTGCCCATCGCCAGCCCTGCGGCCGCCCCGACCCTCGGCGGGACTGCTGCTCTGCCTCGACAGAGTGGACCCACAGAGACACGAGCAGCGCCCACTGAGCTTCTCTGGGGGGCCCTGGGGTCACCGCTTGTCTTGTGATCCCAGGTTCAGATTCTGGGCTTCACACTTTACAGTCCACACTGAGCTCTCTTCACGCACCCAGCTCCCCACCTCCGGGCAACCACACGACGGCCGTTCCACCTCTGAGATGCTGCGCAGTTCCAGGCCTCTGTTTGCCTGCCTGTAAAATGGGGTGGCTGGACTAAATGTTTCCTCACCCTGGGACTGTTGGTATAAAAGGAACAAACATGAGTTGCAAGTCTATGGGGGCCAGGCATGCATGCCCTCCTGGTAACCCTGCAAGGGAGGCGCTGTTATTAGCTCCATGTTACAGATGGGGAAACAGAGGCACATGGGGGTAATGTCACTTGCTCAACTAACTCAGCAATATGAGGCCAGTCTAGGACTTGAGCGCAGGCCCGTCTGGCGCTTTTCCTGGTGCGCACGGCCTCCTGCTCTGAGGAGACAGCTGCAGAGGCTGCAAAGACCTGGCAGGAATCATGCGGGCCCCGTGTGGGTCCCGTTCGGTGCCTGAGCACCACCCCCTGGCCCTGGAGCACGGCGTCGGCCGCCAGCCTCCATGGACAGAGGCTCCGTAGCTAGCACCGCTCAGCACCCATGGAATTCCTGCGAAAGCCCTTTCTCTGTTTTTGGAGCCCAGCCCAGGGTTGGCCCACCAGCCCTGGGAAGGAATTTGTAGCTCCTCATTTCTAAAGCAAGGAAAAGCAAATTGTAAGCTCCAGTCCCACCCCTCCAGTCAAACCCAAGCATTGTCACAAAGTTGCACAGCCATTCACCGCTTACAAATCCCAACCGCCTGAGCCTGGCACTCGAAACCTCCGCCCAGCGCCTCAGCACCCTCCTCCTGCCCCACTTCCATCATCCGGCACCTTCCACGCTGTCCAAGTGAAAGCTTCCTAATGATTCTCCAACGCCACCCACACACAGCCTTTGCTCCTTCTGCTCCCTCTGCCCGCAGTGCCCTCACCACCATCCCTCTAGATCTAAATTCTGCCTACTTCTAAGACCCACCCCCTGCTCCAGGGAGGCCTCCATGATGCCCTGGTCATTTCTCTCCACTCTGACCCCAGCTCTTTGTCTGCTTCCCTAAACAGCCCCACCATTCTGTTTCTTAGGGCAGGGGGTATCTTGGTTCACATCCATCTCCCCAGTACCCAGAATAGGGCCTGGCCCTCAGAAGGGGATCCGAAAATGATGACTGACTGAATGGATGACTGACTGATGGGGGCAGAGTGTTCGGTGAAAATCGGCGTGGTCATCTGTGTACCTGGCAGGCAGGTGAGGGTCAGGGCAGGTGGGGGAAGGCCTTTGGGACTCACGCACCCAGGGCCCCTCACACCCTGGCTGGGAATCTGGGTGGGGCCCACAGAGCCAACTTCCTGCCCCCCACTAGAAGCTGATCCAGCAGGCCCCTAAGACACCAGTAACAAAAGGAGAAATATGCCCCTCTGGATTGTGTTGGGAGTGGGGAGGGGCCGAGGACAGGCCCAGGCAACTTCTCCCGCCTTCCCTGCCAAGACTTGAGGGCCTGGGGGGCTTGCCTGTGGCTCCTGCCCCCCAGCCCTCCCCTGCCTGGCCTGGAGTGGCCCACCGCACGGGCTGCTGGGAAGGGTAATGAGTTAGCCAATGTCACGTGCTTTGCATAGAATCCGGCACAAGCACATAAGATGTTCTTCCAGCTCTCACACGCTCTCGTTCTTGAGTGTGACATTACAGCACCTGGAGGGTGAGACACTCTACGGTTTTTGACTATGACATTCCACTGCCACAGCAGGCTACAGTTCCTCCAAGTGAACATTCTGTGTGTGTGTGTGCGTGCGCGCGTTTACTGTAAGAGGCCACAGTTCCCTGACCGTAACATTCTAAAATTCCTGCTTGTAAAGCTAAACTTTCAATATTCTATGGTTGGAAAATTCCACAATTCTATGATTATGACCTTTTTATGCCTGCAATGTTCAAAAACTGCTGCTTCTCAGTCTGATGTATTTAGACTTCTCAGTGCTTCCATGAGGACACGATTGTAAGGTTCTGTAATTCTGTGATTATAACCTTCGTAGCATTCCTGTAACATTCTGAAATTGTTGGTTGACTGCGGCTTGAACACTGCACGGCTCTGTGGCTGTAACGGGCAGGGACTCTGACATCCGGCGAGCCGGCGATGCGGGTTCTGTGACCTCACGACCTTCCCCCCCGCGGCCAGCCCCTGGCTCTTGGCAGCTCCAGCAGGACTCACAGCTCCCTCAGAAAGGTCTCCTGCTTTCTTCCAGAGTCTGGACCCTCTGGCCTCTTGCTGCCAGAACAAGGATTAGGCCAACTAAATGCTGATCGGTGCAGATGCGGAAGAGGGCCCAGAGCAACGGTGGTGGTGGTGGCGGGGGGGCGGGGGGCAGGGCTTGGCGGGAGGCGGCGGGTCTGGAAGAGCCCTGGATGCTACCCTTGTTGGGAGGGTCATGGAGCAGCCCAGGCGCTGCTGCTGGACGTCCCACCAGGGTCCACGGAGAGGCACGTGCACCCACAGGAGCCCCCAGTCAGAAACCGCCGAGTCCCATGCAGTCCCCCAAATCCTTGCGAGCCGAGGCCCTGATGGCACCCCTGCTCCGGGTGCTGACACAAGACCTAGCACAGCCACGACGCCCAGGAGTGCCTCAGCCCCGATGGAGCGAGCAGGGCTGGGGACGCAGCCCGGCGGAGTCCTCTGTCCCATGAGCTCCTGCTCGGAAGGGTCTGCGTTTGTCTGGGGGTCAGTGTGGCCGCCTCCTCCTTATTCTGAGTATGCGTGAGTGTGTACGTGCACACGCAGGACTCGGGTTCCCAAGTCTGCAGCTCTGCTCTGTCTCTGTGCACGTCCCTTGTGTGTGGGTCTCATGTTAAAGCCCCACAGGACAAGGCCGGGGTCTGGGCACCTTTTGGTTGGTGCTGCTTCCTGGTGGGAGTGGGAGGGGGAGGGTCAGCCGTCGCGTCCAGGGCCAGTCCCTAAGCTGAGAATCCACGCCAGGTCTGCGTGAATCACTCCGCCCCCGGATGTGTGGGTGCCAGGGCTCGGGCTTGGGGCTCCAGAGCTTCATTACAGCCATCACGGTCATCAGCTCCTTTTATTGAGTGCTTACTATGTCCCGGGCACCTTACAAGGGTTTGCTCAATTAAGGCCTCTCAGAGACCCCACCAGGTGAGTGCTACCATTACCCGTTTTCCAGACGAGAAAACGGAGGCATCAAGAGATGCAGCCCAAGATGCAGGTGGACTAGGGGTGGAGCTGCAGTGGAAACCCGGGCTGGATGGACAGCACAGCCACTGTCACGACTGCCATGCTACAGGCCAGGCTGGCGGCCACTGGCCCCTCTGCTGAGAACACGGCTCAGGGAGCACGTCCATCCCTGGCCTGGGGAGAGCGGTGAGTCTCTTCCACCTACTTCTGCAGGCCCCTCGCTGTGGGCCGGGCACCTGGTGGGGTGGGGAGGGGAGGGAGTAGGGGACACAGAGATGCAAGCCATCTACTACGTGGCAGCAAATACAGGCAAGAGAGGCGCAGGGCCCAGGGGACAGCACGTGCTCCGGGGGCGCTAAGCTCCAACTGAGACATTCGTCTGGGGAACCAGGAGGGGTCCTGGAGGTGGCAAGATCTGACCTGGATCTGGGGTAATGCGCAGGGTTGCCTCGGGGCTGGGGAATAGAGAAAGGTGAAGCTTTTTCTCCTTTCATAGGAGTTTTGTGCACCAGTGTGTGTGTGTGTGTGTGTGTGTGTGTGTGTGGCGGGGCTTGGGGGGAGGAGCAGGAACTCTAAATTCCACACTAATTTACTGAGAATTTCAGGAAAAACTGGTTTGGCTTCACTGGACTGAAAACAAGGATCAACTGGGGGTCAAAGGCAGGAGGAGGGGCCGTGGGGCATCCGAGAGAATTCACGTTACTGTGCAGCCCTCCCCGGGTGCAGCCCTGCGTCAGGCAGGGACGCTGAGACGAGCCAGAAGCAGGTCCGGTGTTGGAGGGGCTCACGGGCCCGGGGAAGGCAGTGGGACAGCATCTCTCAAGGTTGGACAAGGCCTGGCCCCTCGGGAAGGGAAGTGTCCTCTCTCCAGACCTCGGGGGCCAGGCTGGGAAACAAGGCTGCCTGCCCGCTGGGAGGGACCCCTGGGAAATCCATGTTGCTTTAGAAGTGGTCAACGCAATTTCGGGGTGGGTATTTTGGATCAGCATTAAAATTGAAACACAGGAATTTTTAATTCTCTCGGAGTTCCTGGACCCCCTGAAAATACATCTGGGATTCCCCCACCCTGGGGTTTGCAGACCCAGTTTGAGAAAGCTTGTGAGATACAGCCCCGAAGCTGCAGCCACAGAGAAACTCCAAACGTATCCAAACTCCAAACTCCAAGGCCGTGGGGAGGGAGGTGCACCCCACCTTTTCTGAAGGGCACGCACCCTACATACATCAGCTCGCTGCTTCCGGAGTCTGGCTGAGCCTGCTCGGCCTCTGCAAGACCACAGCCTTGAGTGAGGCAGCAGCCCCAGCACAGCCTTTCTGCCTCCTGTCTCCTCGCTCCACTTCAATCAGCCCCCGCCAGTAGCCAATCACAGGACCACACCACTCTCCTGCTCAAAACCCTCCATGGCTCCCCAGTGCCCTCAGGGTTACAGCTAAACCCCTCAGCTGGCAGAGAGGGCCTCCTCACTCCTCCAGCCTCAGCCCTTATGCCCTGCCCTCCACTCTTAGCTCCCAGCTAAGACATGGTAGACAAAGGGTCCTGACCCAGCTCTGCCTCTGCCACCAGCCAGCTTCCCTCCGACGATCCTCCTTTGTCTAACTTTCTTGGCAGACGCTTCTCTGGCTCTGGCCAGGGGGCCGGAGTGTTGATTTGTTTTCCACCTGTAGCAGGATCTCGTCCCTGAGGCAGCCAAGTCCTCCCCGAGGGTGCCTGCTTTGCCTTGCAAAACACAGAGGCCTCACCTGGCACCCAGGTGGCCCGAGCACCCAGTTGCCATTCTGACCTCCTGTCCAGATTCGGGTTCTCTGGGCCAGCTGCACGTCCCTTCTCCAAGCCCGCTCAGAGCAGGAAGGGGTTCAGGGAGCATCTTGTTCTCCCCTCCCTGCCTCCTCCAAATTACGGGGGGGACCCAGCAGAAGCCCAGAGAGGCTGGGAGACTTGGAGGCAGTAGCAGAGCCAAGACTGGGACCTGGGCATCCTGGCTCCTGGCTCAGTGCTCTTCTCACCCCAATACAGGCTCCCTCCCAGCCTCCTCCACTCCTGACTGAAGGGTGGCTGTCACAGTGTTTGCATGAGGGGGCTGGGCATGCAGATCACCGCGGAAAAACTGTATCCTTGGTGGGAGGAGGATGCCACACCTAGAGTATCAGCCCCATTTCACAGGAGCTCAGAGAGGCGAAGTGCTTTTCCTAAGGCCACACAGCAAGAAAGTATCAGAACTAGGACACGAATCCAGGTCTTCCTGAACCCAGAGGCCATGTCCAGAAAGTGTGGTCAGTTTACGGGGTCTGCTGGGGACCCAGGCTCGGTCACAGACTGTGCTCCTCACTTATGAATGTTCCGGGAGCAACTGGTGACCTGAGAACACTCCTTTGAGAAGGGGAGGAGAGTGTCGCATCTCAGGGTTCTCTGTCCGCGGGGCCAGGCAGGAGCCAGGCTCTCTGTTACCAGCTCTGCCCAACCTTGGGCTGCCTGACAATGCCCCCGGAACCTGGCTTCAGCTAGCCCACCCTGCCCAGGCCACAGGCGCCCTGGGACAGAATGCTCACGGGGCTGCCATCCTGGGCTGGAGCTGAAAATTAAATTAAAACCACGACAGGGACAGTTAATTAAAGCAGATTAGCGCGAGACTAATTAGGGACACTGACACTGGAACCATCGCACTCCAAGATGTTAATTAGCTGTTCATTAATGTCAGCTCCCTGTTCAAGAGAGAAATATGAACAGCCCTTCTCTGGGGCTTCATTCCGGAGCTGAATAAACAGGGGTGGCTGCCCAGTGGCTGTCCCAGCCCCCACCCATCTTCCCGCCCTCCCTTTGGCCCTGGTATCTGCCCACTCCGTTTGTCTCCCTCCCACATCACTTTCTGAGTATTGGCACTGCCAGCAAGACCCTGGACTCATGGGAAGCAAGAGCTCAGCTGGTGCCCAACACACAGGCTCTGGAAGAACGGTGGCTTGTCGGTTCTGCAAGCTGGCATTGGGCACAGGGAACCCCCTGTCCTTGCCTCATCGTTCTCTCGTCTGGGTTAGGTGAAGGCCATTCTCCCTCTCTCCCTTCCTTCTATTCATTCATTTACCCATCCATTCATCTTTCAGTTCCTCTGGCCAAACATTCTATGCCTCCCATATGCACAAACGTACACACACATTTTGTGTACGATTTCCATCCATCCATCCATCCATTAGTTCATTCAGTCCTCCGTCTGTCCATCCAACTGTCCATCAGTCCATCCATCGAAACATCTCATCATCCTCTATATGCATACATAAAAATCTGGTGTACAATTTCCATCCATCCGTCCATATGAACATCCATCCGTCTGTCCATCCATCCACCCGTCCACCCTTCCATCCATCCATCCAACCGTCCATTCACCAATCTGTCTTTGATCCATCTAGTCATGTATTCAGCATTTTCACCTGTCTATTGATCCTTTTATTGAAACCCACCTACTTCTCCCTCCCCTCCCACACACCCATCCTTCCCTTTGCTGATCCATTCGTCTAGTTGTTCAGCCATCCACTCACTCTATTCACCCACCCATCAACCAGTCTTCCCCCACCAACCCATCCATCCATCCAATGAACCTACCAATCCGTCTGCTGAATCTGCAAACACAGCGGCCGCTCTCCCATCCACTCATCTAAACACTGATTCTCCACCGACCTACCAGACCTCCCACCCACCCACTCCCCTCATACACATCTGCTGAACACCTACCACGTGCCAGGGACTAGGCTAGGCTCTAGGGTAGAGGAGGAATGCAGAAATGAAGAAAAGCTTGGACAGTAGGATCTCTACTCTCACTCCCACTTTACAGATGAGAAAACCAAGATCAAAAGAGGTGAAGCTACTTGCCTAAGGTCATCCATCAAATTATTCATCTATCATTCATTCAATTATTATTGATTGTATTGCCTGCCTATTGCATATGACAGACACAGTTCCTGACTCTAAGAGCATCACGGTCTAGAGCAGAGATTCTCAAGAGAATCTGATGAAAGTTATCACTGTTGTTCCCCAAATGCACATATGCGCGCACAGAAAACACTTTGTGGACAATTTTAGCGAGTTTACAAACCTCCTTAAAGTCTACCCATACCCCTCAGGTCGCGGTCCATGGTGCTGGTTTGGGAGCCGCACAGACAAATAGAACGCCAAGCCCAGTGTTCTACACATTATAATACAAAAGTGAGGATGGGCCCAGGAAGGCTTCCTGGAGGAGGCGACACCCAAGTTGAGTTGTGAAGGACGGGCAGGGTTAGCCGAATGGAGGTTAGCTAACCTCCATCTGCATTTTCTGTTGTGCATGCAAAGCTTAGAGATGGGGCGCAGCTGAGGGTTTTTCTGGGAACTGTGGGGTCGTCTGGCTGGCTGGGGTGTGACCGGATCCTGCTGCATTTGGGGGAGGTGCTGGAGTCAAGACTTGGATCCAGGCCCCCTGCCCAGTTCTTCCTAGGACACAAGGACCTGCTCCTGGCTCTACTTCCGCCCCTGCTCTGGGACTGGCTGGGGTAAGACACGCCTCAGTGCCTTTCAGCTTGGGGCCAGGCCCTGACTGCTGCCAAGCTGTCTCCTGGAGGCCCCTGGGCCTGCTGTCCTCTGCCAGGCAGAGGAGCTCCCTTCCAGGCATGAAGCTCAGCCATGTGGCTCTGTGGGATGGGTCCTCCCTCATTCTAGCCTCCGTCTGAGGTGGGAGTCGGGGAGGAGGGGCGGAGGTCTCGGCAGCCGCTGGCCTGGAGCTGTGCTGGGACCAGCTGAGAGATAGCTGGAGCGGTGAATGGCAGCCTCTCCGGAGGTCAGACCAGGCTCTGGCCCAGAGACTGGTGCATGCCCTGTCCCGTGCTGGTCCCTGTGGGCCAACTCAGCCTTCCCTTCACTCTTGCCCACTCTAGCCTTGCTCCATGGTGGTGGGCACCTGGCTCCAGATCAGTATGCCATCAGGTCAAGGTTACCACTGGTCAGCTTCATTGGAGGCAACTAAACATCCCCAGGGGAGCACAGATTTAGGAGACAAAGACCTGGGTTCAAATCACACCTCTGCCATTTAGGGGTGACCTGACTTGAAGGGAGTGACCTTACGGTTCTGAGCCTCAGCTGTGAAATAGCGACAATGCCTTCTTTTCCTGCCTTTATTTTTAATTTATTTTTAACATTGCTTGGTGGGCCATTTTCCATCCCTTTACTTTTGATCCTTCATCATTTTGCTTTAGATGTATCTTTTTTAAAGAGCAGAAAGCTGGATTTATTCTATTTTTTAACCCTATCTAAGAGTCATTGTCTATTAATAAGGAGATATGGCCTATTCACATTTATTGTAGTACTGTAATTGGTGCATAGTAAATGCCTAACAAAGCATTTGTTATTCTTTCCTCCAGCATCACCCAAGGGCCTTCTCCATTGCTCCTCATCTCTTATTCATTCGCCTTTTCACAAGTGCCCTCTGCTCCCACAAGTACCACTTCTGAGCCTCATATGCTGGGGGATATCTGGCCCTATTGGCACTAGGATTACATTTGCTGAGCAAAAGCAACCCAAGCTTCTGAGTATCTCATAAACCAACTGTCGGCACAGGAAAGACCTTCCAGATCCTCACACCAGGATACTGAGGGTCAAGGTCAGACGTCTTTAGTATAGATGTTGGGGATGAATTGGATCCTCTGTTACCCGATCCAGGGGTTAAAAGAAGCCCCAAAGTGCCACTAACCTAAGGCCCAGGAAAGGGAGCAGAGAAATGGGAACGTGAGAGGAAAAACCCAAGAACCAGAAGAAAGGTCCCTGAAAGCTGGAGGGATGGAGGGGGTTGTGCCAAGAGCTTGGGTTTTGTTACTAAGACAGGCTTCTGAACTCGGCTCTGCTCCAATTTTCTATTCAATTCTGGGCGAGTCATCTCCCCTCTCTGGGCCTCAGGCTCCGCTTCCGAGATAGCAGAAAGCTGGGTTTGGTGACTTGCCAGATTGCACTGTAAAATTCTGTCGATACATCTAGAGAGGCAGTTTAGAGCAATGCTAACGGAAGTCACTGATGATTGTCCCAATAGCTGATCTCCCCTCATTCCTTAATTAATAGCCCCTGACTTTAGTTGGGCACATGGCCTCCTGGAATCAAGTCTACACTTCCTGCCTGTCTTGCAGATAGATAGCATCATGTGATATTATCAAAAATGGTAGGTGCAATTTCTAGGAAGCATCCTTAAAAGAAATGTGCACATCTGTCTTTATCTTTTCCTCTTTCCTGCTGACTGAAATGTGGATGTGATGGCTGGAGCTCTAGCAGCCAACTTAGATCATGAGACCAAGAAACAAGGAGCCTGGGACCTTTGTGATCACAGAACCACCAGACCAGCACTGGAATATTTACCTCTGGACCTAGTTGAGAGAGGAATAAACTCCTACCTTGTTTAAGTCATTGTTAACGGTTTTCTGTCACTCACAATCCAAACCGAGATAGCTGGTTAAAAACGCCTGCCATGGATTCAAACATACCTAGTTTGAATCCTAGCTCTACCACTGACCATCTGAGTGATCTTATGCCTCTGAGTCTCAGTTTCCCCATCTGTGAAATGGCTATAGTAATGCGTACTTCTCAGCATAGATCTAAGGAGGAAATGAAATATAAATTAAAGCTATTGGCATAGTCTCTATTTCATAATTAAGGGCTTGGTAAATAACAGCTGCTGTTGCTATTACCATTATTATTACCGTCAGCTAGTGTCTTCCCCAGGAGCTCCATGAAAGCTCAAAGTCCCGTAGCTCTATTTTAGGGGAATCGTCACCACTTCACACGTGACACTTTGGGGAGGTCCACATACGAATGGTAAGAGCGAGGCGTCGATGCCAGAAAGAGCTGGGTTCAAACCTCCACTTTACCATTTACTAGCTGAGTGATTGTGGTAAGCCTTGCCACCTTTTTGAGCCTGCCTCCTTGTTTCTCATCTTTTCCTGGAGATGGTGACACAAATCACCTTAGGGCTGTGGCGAGGTTTCAACTCTGCCACCTCGGGAAGGGCCGAGGCTGGGGTTCCTGCTGGAGAAGCGGGAGCTGTGGCCGTGGCCTGGGAAGCATCTGTTGAAAGGGGGATCCGTGAACGGTGAGGGTGTGACCGGCCCTGGTCTTGGCTTTCCGGAGAGCACAGTCAGGCCATCACTCGTCTTTTGGCCTAACTGGTCCGGTGGGGGTGGTTAGGATGCAAGGAGAAAAACCAAAGCTCCATTTAAAAAACCCAATCAATTTGCGGCAATTCAAATAAAAGCCATTAGATGCGGCTTCCCCACTGGAGACCCAGGGGCCTCTCCCCACCAGGATCCCAGGAAATTGATTGGCAATTACTGACACTAATGGGGGCTGCAGAGGCCTAGTGATTTCCCCATTATTCTCTGGGGACAGTGATGACACATCAAGATCTGTCAGGTTTTCTGTCCTGGGGCGGTCAAGACCCCAGATCTGGTCAGAGACGGGGCAGCCAGCTGGGGTAGAGCCCCCTGGGGACCCTCACCCCTTTACTTATTTATAGGTTCGTTTGACTCATGGTGAGTTAATGGCCCTACTGGGGCCGTGCAGATGGTGGGTCCTGTGACGGAAGGACGGGTGGGGGACCGGACAGGCTTCCAGGCCTGCCCTTCGACCTGGATCTGGAGTTGCATAAAGGAGGCCTCAGTCCTCACAGGAAGTCAGGGGGCAGAAAGGGAGAGAAAGGGTCGCCAGAGAGGCCAAAATGAGGTTGTGAGAGGCAGCGGCTGGAGACAGGGTTTTGAGACAGAATGAGACAGCACAAAGAACAGCAGAGAGAGGCATCTGCCAGAGACCAAGCTGCGGAACTGCCAAGCTGGCAGGGCCCTAAGCAGTCATCTAGTGCAGACACGCCTTGCTATAGATCCTCGGCAGCTAAGGCTCAGAGAGGGGAAGGCACTGGCCTGAAGTCTCACAGCACAGACTGGGGAAGCTGGGACTAGAACTTGACTAGCTGTCCAGTGAGCTGGGAAGTGAGATTTAGTGTGGGACACGAGGGCCTGGGGTGGGTGGGGGGACATTTATTTTCACTTACTGGGGCCATCTCTGAGCCTGGGGATGGGGACCCCATCTGGTGGGCAGGGAGACACGTAAATAGACAATGATGCTCCAGAGGGACAGCTGCTGTGACCGGGGTGTGGGAGCTCAGGATGGCTGATTATCCCCGTCTTGGGGAGTGGTGGCTAAGGAAGGTTCCTGGAGGAGGTGATGTCAAAACTGAGGCCTGAAGTGGGTGTTAGAGAAATGGTGAGGAGGAGGGCGAGGAAAGAAGGGAATTCTAGGCCAGACAACAGCGTGTGCAAAGGCTCAGAGGTAGGACCAAGCACAACCAGGCCGCAGAGTATGGCTGGAGGCAGACAGGTGCTAAGGGAAGGTGTCTGGGGCCGGACGGTGACCGGCTTGCCTTGTAGGGCGGGGAGGAGTCTGAGGTTTGTCCTGTGCAATCAGGATGTGTCTTAGGGAGACACACAACGTGACCAGATTTCCGCTTTAGAAAGATGGTTCTGCAACCGGCAGAAGGGAACGGACCGAGGGGAAGGGGGAAGGCGGGAAGCAGTTAGGAGGCTGCTGAGAAATCCAGGAGAAAGACGGCGAGGCCTGGACCAGGGCAAGGAGGCAGTGGGGCCTGAAGGTGAGGTGACCACTCAGATATTTAGGAGGGAAAATGGACAGGATTAGGTGTCTGATGCATGACAGGTGTGAGGGTGACGGAGGGCTGGAGGACGACTTGGGGGTGGGAGGAGGAGGCGTGGGGGCTGGCCAGGTGTCCTGGGCTTGAGGGCGGAAGGGACGAGCACAATGACCCTGAAGGCAGATGGACCACCGGCTTTGGGGAAGGGTGAAAGGAGGTGACAGACTGAGGCTCAGAGAGGTTAAGTGTCTTATCCAAGGTCACACAGGCAGGAGGGGCCCAGCTTGATTTAACCCCAAAGCCCACACATTTCCTGCCACTCAAGTTGCCCTTTAGGGGGAAGCCTGAAGGGCTGGGCCCTTCCCGCCCAGCAGTTCCACATCTTATGCCCTGAGCACCTGTCCGTCCTCCCAGCCTCACCCCAGGCAGCTTGGGGCTGGGTTTCTCCCGCTTCACCTGTGAGGTCTGGAGCTGGCAGAACCTCAGGCCGACCCATCCTTGGTTCTGGGTTCTCCGCCCTTCGGCACATGAGCAGTGAGGCTGAGACCACTCCAGTCTGTGGTTTGTGCCCCTGAGAATTCTCAGCAGCCAGGGGGTCTCCCACGCCCAGAGTGCCTGCGGGGGCCAGGCCCACCTTTAACCCGCGGGCTCTGAGCTCTGGCAGAGCGAGGCTGAGGATAGGCACCTGCTGGTTAGGTGCCTCCCCGGCCTGTCAGGGAGCACCTGGCCACAGCACATTCCAAGACCCGAAAATGCAGCTCGGAAGCCAAAGCCCCAGTGTGCGGAGCACAGAGACGGCTGGAGACAAGGCCCCAAGTGAGCGCTCTGAGCTGAAAGGAGCCCGTGGGTGTGTGTGGCCACAGTGTTCTGTACGACCAAAAAGGCAGCAGAGTAGCCCAGCAGCAGCATGGCTTTGAGCCCGGCAGGTGTGGGTTCTGATCCTGGCTGGGATAGTTTCTAGCTGTGTGACCCTGGGAAAGTCACTAAACCTCTCTGTGTCACATTTCATCTGTAAAATGAGGATAATATCAGCCCCTGCCTTTAGGGTGGTTGTGAGGATCCAACGAGTTAACATATGCTGAAAACAAACTACAGACCGAGAATAGTGCACAGCACGACGACGTTGCTAGGCATGATGATGATGACGGTGGCTACATCAAATCCACGTCGTTCTAGTCTGGCCTGGACTGACCCTGTGGAGGGAGCCAGCCTGGTTATATTTAGTCTTGGCTCATCCTCACCCCCGGGGGCTGGCTGTGGCATCGAGCGAGGCTGCCCATCCACCATGGTATCGATCTTCCTGCCTCCCAGGAAGGCACGATGCATTTAGCGCATCAGCCAGCTGCCGGCAGATCGCCCCAGCTGGGGGCCGGCCGGCCTGCTTGCAGCTCCGCAAGTGGGTCAGAGAGTTGCAGGAGAGTAAAACTTCTCAGAGGGGCCCCCAGGACGGTCCGGGGCTTCCGTGGGCAGATGCCCTCATCGGTGCCCTCGCAGGAGCCTTGGACAGAGGTCCTGGTTTGGCACCTGACTCCCCAGGATGACCTTAGGCAAAGCACTCAGCCACCATCAGCCTCGTTACTGTGGTGTTTACACACCTTGTTCCCACCCATCATCCCATTTGATCCTCATAATAAGCCTGGGAGTTGGGCAGAGTACGACTTATAACTCCCACTTTATAGAAGGGGCAACTGAGGCTCAGGAGAGCTGAGCCACGAGCCTGCCCAAGGGCATACTGCAGGTGAGCGGCCCAGCCAGGTGTCGGGTCTGTCTGACCCCGCACCGCAGGCCCCTCCCACACAGGGGCCGTGGGGAGTCACTGGGCAGCAAGAGTTGTGGCCAAGGAGCTGACGGGGCCAGAGAGTGGACAGCAGCACTCTGGTCAGCACCAGGAGAGGCAGCAGGGGCCAGAGGAGAAGGAGCCGGGGGAGCCAAGAGGGCCCCGGTGAGCGTGTGTGCATGTGTGCACGTGTGCGTGTGTGTGCACGTGTCAGAGTGGGAATGGGCACTGCAGGCAGAAGGAATGCGAATCTGAGACATAAGGCGCAGGTGGGCGGACGGGGTAGTTGGGCCAACGACAAAGGGTGGGGGCGGGGACACCAGGATGGCGGTGGGGTACGGAGAGGGCAGGGGCAGGACTGGGCCTGTGACCAGCGAGAGCTCCCGTGGGGGCGGGGGCAAGTCTGGGCACCCCGGTCAAGCAGGGCCTTCGGCCAGCCCACGGCTCCTCCCCGATGACAGCACACGGCAGGGCTGGGTCTCAGTGTCTGGTTGGAGGCGGGCTGGCAGGCGAATGACAGCAGGTCAGCTTCCACCCCAGACAGAGACCCCCAAATCCACACCCAGGAGCTGCAAGGAAAGTGTTAACCAGCCCTGGAGGGGGTGTTCGCTGGCTAAGCCCAGGCGCCTGAGGTGAGAGGGGAGGGGGCCAATCGGGCCTGGGGAAGAGGTGTTATTACCCCATTTTACAGATGGGGGCAAGAGGGGCCCAGGGAGGTTAAGAAATTGGCCTCAGGTCACACAGCCTGCGAGTATAAAGCTGGGTTCTCAACTTTCCCCTGCTGCCAACGCCCACACACCTTCTGCTCGCGAGAACAGCAGATGCCCGGGCAGACTCGGCAGCCTCACGGGCTGAACCCTTGGCCAGAAAACCAGGAGCTCCAGCTCCATGCCGCCCAGGGCTGTGAGCAGGCTTCCGGCCCCAGGCCCCCACGCGGCCTCGGCGACCTGCACCGGGACCTCAGAAACTCTGCAAACCATGAGCAACAGCCTTTGCAAACATAACATAATGGATTCTGGAAGCTTTAAATAGTTTTTGGAGCCGGCACACAGCTTCCAGAACTGACAAATTGCTTCCAAAATGTTCAAATGCCTCTGGAATCTTTGAACAGCCCCCAAACTTGGCCCAAAATCGAGGGCCAAGCAGGGCCTGGGGCCAAGGCGGGGCTCAGGCCACCGGCCAGCCGACCGGCCCACCAACGGGCCCTCCTCCCAACTCAGGCTGGCTGGGCCGCAGCCTGAAGGGGCCTGACCACCCCCCCGGGCTGACTGAGCAGCTTCACAGGGGCCCCGAATGAGCACTGGACTCAGAGGAGGGGGCAAGAATGCTTCATCCGGCCTCCAGCTTGATGGGTGACCTTGGGCAAGTCACTTCTTTCTGGGCCTCAGTTTCCCGATTTACAAAACAGGATTTCCGTGTGAGAGTTTTAGGGTGTGGGTGGGCAGCCCATCTTCGGGATTCAGATCCAGTCCCCCCCCGGGCTGTGGCTGTCCGGGTTCCAGGGGCGGTGGGCGGCGCAGGGCATGGCTCCACTGTGGGAGAGCAGCCCCCAGTCCCCAGGGCTCTGCTGCCCGTGAGGGGCACTCCTTCTTGTCACTCTTCACGGAAGCTGGGTTTAAGCCCCGCCTCCTTGCCCTGGACAAGAGCCTCTCAGGAGAGGCCCCTCTGTGGGGGTCCCACCCGAGTGGCACGGCCCCAGCCCAGGCGCCTTCACGTGTGACCACAGAGGGAGCCGGTTCCAGCCACCCCAGCTGTCTCCACGGCGACGGGCAGGGAGCCGAGCTGGGCTTTTGAAGAACACTCGCAGCAGCGCCAGCGTACCCCCGATGAGCTTTGTGAAGCACGACATCCCAGGCCAGGCCCGCGCCTTGTGAACCACGGCTGCCAGTGGCCTCGGCTGGCCTGGTGAGGACACGGTTTCTGGGCTGCCAGGCTTGGAGCTCCTGCTTCCTCCCAGGATCCTTGGGCCCTAACTCAGGCCCACCCACCCTATCTTGGGAGCTTTTGCGGTAGATGCGCCTCAGCTGGAGCTGGCTTCTTGGCTGTGTGACTTTGAGCAAGGGCATTCACCTCTCTGAGCCTCAGCATCCTCAGCTATAAAGCGGGCAGGAGGGGACCACAATGATGCAATGCAAGGAGGACTGACGGAGAAATGGACAGAAGGGGCAGAGCACAGTACACAGTAGGTGCTGGCTTCCCTCCCCGTGCCCCTTTTCAGCCTTGCCCCTGCAGAGGTGCATAGGGCCACCTCCTCCAGGCAGCGCGGGTCCCCTCCTCCTGCATTAGAGCGCTCGGCACATCGACCTGTAACAGTCTATTTATTTACTCGGTTCCCAGATAAGCTTGAGTAACTGACAATGGGCCTGACTGTCTTCACTGAGCCAAGCTCAAGGCTGGTGCTCAACACGTCCTCGGAAAATGAGTAAGAGCCAGCGAGTAAACACGGCTCCTGAACCTCAGATCTAGGGGTGTGGCCTGGGGAGTGCCAGGGGGCACGTTTGCAGGTGGCAGGAGAGGACAGTTATTCTGGTAACTGACAGGAAGCCCGGATGCCATGTGCGGGGTGCCCCGGGTGTCCCGGTGCCCAGCGGGTGAAGGCTCCTGACATCCCCCTGGAGCTCCCAGTCTGCGGGAGGGAGCAGTTTCAGAGAAGCCGAGTCATCCGCTGTGGTCGTGTGGCTGGTGGACCGCGGTGCCGGCGCCGCGCACTTCATCCTCGAAGATCTGGGCGTGCCCACCTGTCTCCCGAGGCCAGTGGCGCCAGCTGCCGACCCTGCCTCCCAGCTGGCCTCCTGTCACTCTCTCTCTTCTGCCCTCACCACCACCCACCTCAAATGTCTCGAGGTCAACCTCCTGCGGCACAGGCCCCTCACGCCCCCGCAAGGAGCCAGACCCTCCCCTGGAGCAGGCACCGAGATGTCCCCACCGGCAGCCTCCATCTCTGATGCCCGACTTCACTCCCTTCTCTTGATCCCATCCCCAGCGCCTCCCTCCCCTCCTTTCCACCTGCATGTCAGGCTCCAAACTGCCTGAAATGTCGCTCCCAGAATGACCCGCTCCAGCAGGCAGTGCCCCTTAAAGACAAAAGACCCTGTGAGAATCCTGGCCCTGCCACTTACAAGCTGTGTGACCTGTGACAAGTTACTGAACCTCTCTGAGCCTGGATTTCCTCCTCTGGAAAACAGGAGAAGAGGACCTGCTTGACAAATTGTTGTGAGGATGAGGTGAGTCGACGGGTGAAAAGTACTAGGTACCTGGTGGACTTTACTTAAAGAACTATAATGGATTATAATATCAAACCATAACACAAGCATATAATATGCCCGATTATAATACATTACAAATAATCAATTAAAACGGAACTAGATGTCGGCTTCTGGTTAGGGGCTTGTGGGTGATAAAAGAAAAATATACAACACAGATTTAAGTGCCTGAGCCCAGTGAGTGTGGCCTGTAGTCATTCGTTCATCCGTCTGTCTGTTCATCAGTCTGTCTGTCCATCCAACAATGGCCAATCCATCAATCTGGCCGTTCTATCGACACTCATCAAACTCCTGCCGGGTGCAGGGTGCTGGTGAAGCCTCAGATGGGTGAGCAGCAAACTTCACCCCACCCGTGATGAAGACCCATCCTGGCCACAGCTCACGGAGCCCCCGGAATGCCCGCTGGCTCCCAGGCCCCGCTAATCCTCACAGCCGTCAGCACGCCCACTTCACACAGGAGGACACTAAGGCCCAGAGAGGCCGAGGCCAGGATCCAGCCTCTCGGCAGGCCCTTCTTGACCGGGTGCCACATGCTTCTCTCCCACTGGCTGGCCTGGGAAGCGCCCTTGGCCGCGGGATTGAAGTCCCCTCCTGCCTTCACCGGCAACATCATCTCATCGTCTTTTACGAGCCCCTCACTCTCCACAGCCCCCGCTCCCAACTCCCTTCATTCTGAAAGATACCCCCACCTCAGTGGGGTGGGTCTGGCACCTCTGAGCACCAGCCCCGCACCCCCTCCCCACCGGCTTCCAAGGACTCATAATTTCCATCTCCATCCGTTCCTTATTAATTTTCTTACAAAATGTGTTCCATGATTTCACTGACAACACGGCTGCTCACTCCGGGTGGAAGCCTTGCAGAAAATCCCCAGGTGGGCCCGAGGGCCCCCAGGCGGCTCTGGGCCACCCCCTGCCACCTCCTCAACCCCCCAGAGATGCAGCTTCTCTGCTCCCTGCAAGGCTGTCCTCTCTCCTTGGCCAGAGGGACATCTGGGTCAAGGAGGCACTGACCAGCGGTGCCTAAATTTGCTATTTCATCCTCCTGCCAATGTCCAGAGAGGTGGGTGCCATGCCTGCATTTTACAACAAACATCCAGGGGCACAGAGAAGTGAACTCATTGCCCCGGGCCACACAGCTTAGCAGGGCTGGGGCTGAGATCTTAGGACCGGACCTGACTCCACAGGCTTGTTCCCCTCTGCCTCCTGGACACAGTTTTTGCCCCACGCTCCCAGGGCCCAGGAAGGGTTATTTTTAGCTCCTTATCTCACCCAGGCCACCCACGAGGAGGACGGGCCCAGGGTCTGGGGCCATACTGGGAGTGAAAGTGAGGGGGAAGACGACATTCTGGCCTGGACATCCCAAGGGTGGCGGTGCTGATGGGGCTGGCGCTGACTTGCTCTGAGGTCCTGATCACCAGGGCACGAGGGGTCAAACCTGGGTCAAAGGAGAGCCTGAGTTCACCGTGTTCGAGCTGAACTTGGCCCTCAGGGGTTCCTAGGCCGGCAGTGCTCACAGCCAGGATGGCTGGGCTCATTCTCAGACCAAGAACATCAGAGACGAAAGTGGGGTCCTGGGTGATTCTCATCTACACCCGGGGCTAAGAACCACTCATCTGTCCACGTCCCTCATTGTACAGATGGGAAATGGAGGCTCAGAGAGGATACGGAACTCACCCAGGGTCACACAGCAAGTGGTTGTCAAGCTGAGACCAGACCCTGCTTCTTCTGACGACCCAGTTTAAGCCTTGTCACCTCGCCCCAGAGGCAGGGAAGAGGGCATTTCAACAAGAGGCCACTCAGGGTTGCCAGCGGGCTGGGTGGGTTTGGGGAGGAGGACTAGGGGCTACCAGGGCCCCTGCACAAATGTCGACCCTCTTTGGTGTGCCAGGACGTTTGGAAGTCCCCCATGGGAGCTTTCCCAGCCTTGGGGTGGGATGACAGGGCCCAAGTGATACCTCAGGGGAGACGAGGTGACAAGGAATAAGATGGGGTGGGGAGGCAGAGAGCTTGGAAGGACACTCTGCTGCAGCCCGTTGTCACGGGAAGTCCCCAGGCTCCCTGCCCCACGCCCGTCCCAAGAAGCAGAGCTGTCTCAATCTTCCCAGAGAGCTCTGGGAGGCAGAGGGGTCCGGGCCGTCGGAGGCCTCTCGTTTAGCTCCTTCTTTGACTTTTGGGGAGACTGAGGGCCAGAGGGGAGAAGCGACTTGGCCCAGGTCAGGGAGTGAGTTAGCAGGTGCCCGATTTGGGGGGTGGGGGAAGACAGGTGGATCTGTAGCTCCTGGAAGACAGCAAGGAGGAGGCGGCTCAATGGCCAAACGACCAGCTTGTCTCCCCCAACCTCACCCCTGCCACCATGAGGCCCAGGGAACAGAAGAAAGGGCGGAGGACGGGGAAGCCCTGCTGAGTGATACTGGGGGTGTCTTCCTGCCGTGGGACGGCATCGGCTGCAGCTGAGCTCCAGCTCCGGTCTCCTAGGCCTCTTCTCTTTGGCCAGCGCCCAGGTCTGTGGCACAGGAGCCACCCAGTCCAAATCGCTCCGCCAGGACTTCAAGGTCCTGTACCACCTGCCCCCTGTGCTCTCTTTGCTCCTCCTACCCGACCCCAACCATCTCACCCAACACCAGACTGAGCTCTGGGCCACTTCACAGCACACAAAGCACTGTAGTGTCCACGCTGAATTCTCCACCTGGAATGACCTTTGGCCCATCTTCACCTGGCAGACTCCTATTCAGCCTTCAAAGCCCCAAACAAGGTTGGTTTCCTCAGCAAAGCCCTGCCCCACCTTTAAAACTGATTGAAGCTGGCCAGCCCTTCTTGGGCTCACGTGTTATACAGCATGTCCCTCTAACATGACACTTCCCAGGGCAGGGCAGGGGGCTCATATTCTTATTCTCCTCTGTGCCTGGCGCAGAGCAGGTGCACAGCACACGCTGGGTCTTCCCTTGCTACTGGCTCCTCCTTGGTGCCTAACACAGTGCCAGGTACACTCAAAGACCAGGAAGGCTGGGGCCGGCCCCGTGGCGCAGTGATTAAGTGCGCACGTTCCACTTTGGCGGCCCGGGGTTCGCCGGTTCGGATCCCAGGTGTGGACATGGCACCAGTTGGCACGCCATGCTGAGGCAGGCGTCCCACATATAAAGTAGAAAAAGATGGGCACAGATGTTAGCTCAGGGCCAGTCTTCCTCAGCGAAAAGAGGAGGACTGGCAGTAGTTAGCTCAGGGCTAATCTTCCTCAAAAAAAAAAAAAAAAAAAGACCAGGAAGAAGACCTGCTCAATGACAAGAAGCAGCCTGGAGACAGACCTGTGCGACCTGGGAGAAGTCTCCTAACCTTGCTGGGCCTCAGTTTCCTCATCTGCAAAATGGGAGTAACTGAATCTACCTTGCAGAGAAAAGGGGGGATTCAACAAGGCAACCCGGGTTAAGGAGCCTGACACAGAGTAATGCTAAATAAATGAATTTATACATACACATAAAATACTTCATATATATATAATGTGTTATATGTATTATTAAATGCTAATAAGAATGAATAAAGACCCCAGTTCCCTAGAAACTTGTTCTCAGGCACTGATCCCTTGGAAAAACATCTTAGGAGGGTTTCCGTCTGATCTGTAGACATCTCTGCACCCCAGCCTAAGCTCCACTTAATTGTCTTGCTCTGAGGGTGCCGAGTAAATACTCCAGGCCAGCTGGTGCCTGGAAACCGCCAATTGCCGGGGAGCAGCTCGTTAATTTTCCCGTCTCCGTGCACAGACCCTGCAGCTTCTGCAACTCATCTTGGGAAATTGAGTGGAGCGGGTCAGGCCGGGGCCAGGGGTCGCAGGAAGTGGGGCTGGGGGTGCCAGGGGACTTGAAAGGACCTGCAGAGGCACCACTGGGAAGCTGTCCAGGCTGGAGGAAGCGGGCCCGGAGCTGCCGAAAGACAGATGGATCCCAGGCCCGGCCTGGCCCTGCGGCTCTGACGCAGCTTTCAGGTCTGCGCTGGTGGGGAGGAGGCCAGGCCTCAGAGAGAGGCTGGACACGCACCAGCCCTCAGGGTGGCCGGTTCCGGGGCCTGCGGGTGCCCCGCCAACAGAGGAGAGGCAGCGCGGCATGGCAGTGGAGAGCAGGACTCTGGAGCGAGGCTCCTTGGGTTTGAATCCTGGCCCTGCAAATTAGTGACGTGTGCTCTTAACTTTTGTGCCTCAGCTTCCCCCTCCGCGAAATGAGACGGAGAAGAAGGACACCCATGTCGTAGGGGTGCTGTGGGAGTTAAACATGCACGGAAAGCTTAGAACTGTGCCCTGTATGTGGAAACCGCTCAGTGGAGGTTCAAGCTACTATTCTTATCGTTCCTTCTTCCCCATTTGGAAGCATCCCACCTGGAAGTTCTCACCTGCAAATGGTGAGCCTGGACTTGACTCTGTGGTGACACATCAATTTCACCCCACACCCCAGCTCCCAGGAGACTGCCTGCAGCCTCTCTGGACCGGGTGAAGGAGTGTGGTGATGGATTTGTGATGTCTGCCCTGGGCCCGGGAAGGGAAAGTGGCAGCCCACAGCCCTCTCACATGCCTTCACGGGGACATTTCATCTACTCGGCAGGTACTATTGAGCTCCTGCTCTGTGCCGGGACTGGGCGAGGCCCTGGGATACAAACGTGAGCAAAAACAGACATGGTTTCCCACTGGGGCCAAGCGTCCAGTGGGGAGGGCCTTCACCAACTGACCACACAGGTACACGTGTGCTAGAACTGTGACAGGTGCAGGGAAGGGGGGCAGGGCCCTTCCAGCACTAGTTAGCTGTGCGACCTTAGACTGGGCACTCAGCCCGCCTGCGCCTCTGTCCCCTCATCCACTGGGCACAGTGACCCTTTTCCGGCCGGAAGTGCTCAAGTTTCCTGGAATTTGCTTTTCTTTTATGCCCATGGCCTTTGTCTAGAATGTTCTTTCGCGCTGTCCTCTTTTTTTTTTTTGAGGAAGATTAGCCCCAAGCTAACATCTGTTGCCAATCCTCCTCTTTTTGCTGAGGAAGACTGGCCCTGAGCTAACATCCGTGCCCATCTTCCTCCACTTTATATGTGGAATGCCTACCACAGCATGGCGTGCCAAGCAGTGCCAGGATCCGAACTGGCAAACCCCTGAAGCGGAGTGTGTGCACTTAACCACTGTGCCACCAGGCCAGCCTCTCCACTGTCCTCTTTTTTGAGAATAACTATTCATGCCCCAGCACCAGCTCAGACGTTCCTACGTCTCCCTGCAAACAGTCACTCCCGCCTCTGTGCTGCCAGAGAATCTGCAGAGCCCTCCACACTGCAGGGCACTGCCAGCGTGCACACGGGGCTGTCCAGGACATCTGCCCTTCGACTAGGAGCTCCTGGAGGGCACGGCTGTGTCTGCGTCCTCTTCTTCAACTCCCAGCAGTGCTAGAGATTGCCTGGCACATGGCACAGGCTCAGTTCACGGGGGCTGAAGCAGGCAGGGAGCTGGACCAGATGACGTTTTTTTTTTTTTTTTTTTAGATTTTTTTTATTTTTTCCTTTTTCTCCCCAAAGCCCCCCTGGTACATAGTTGTATATTCTTCGTTGTGGGTTCTTCTAGTTGTGGCATGTGGGACGCTGCCTCAGCGTGGTTTGATGAGCAGTGCCATGTCCGCGCCCAGGATTCGAACAAACGAAACACTGGGCTGCCTGCAGCGGAGCGCGCGAACTTAACCACTCGGCCACGGGGCCAGCCCCTGGACCAGATGACTTTTGACCTCTAAGAAGTTGGGCTCCTACTATGCTTAGATCCCACCAGTACGCTCAGGTCAGAAGGCCTTGTGTTGAATGCCGGTTCTGCCACTTCCTAGTCGTGCTTGGCCAAGTTACTGGGCCATTCTGAGCCTTGGCATCTCTGTCCATAAAATGGGGATGCCTCAGAATTATGTGGCACAGAGTCAGAGTCTGAGCATACAGCAGGTGCTCAATAAAAGCCATTTCTCCCCTTTTGTTCCTTCATAAGGTGCCACTCAGGGCCAGCATCTGTGCCCTGCAGTACCCAGAGCAGACACAAGGTCCTGGAAGAAAACACATGGGCAGCTCCAATTCTCAGCTGCAGGGCCCAGAGGACCAAGGAGACAGAGGGGAAGAAAGGAAGGCGGCAGGTCCCTCCAAGTGCCCCCAGCTGGACTGGGCACCCGCAGGCTGATCTGCAAAGAGTGGGACCCATGGCTCACGTGTGCCAGGCCACCCCAGGGTCCTTGGCTCTCTGCACTCCCCCGCCTGGCTGGGAAGCGCCCCGCCCCTCCCTCGAGCGTGGGCGCCTGCCTCTCGGTGCGGTGCGGCAGCCTGAGTGCTGGTAATAAAGACACCTCTGTGTGTCTCTGGGGAAGCGGGGCTGGGGGCGCGGCGAGGGGGGGCCCACAAAGCTCCCGCAGCTGTGTGTTTGCAAACAGGGGAGCTGAGCTGTGCAGAGGGGCTGAAAGCACTAATTGTCTTTAATTAAAGGAGGTTGGAGGCAGCGCAGGCTCTGACAAAAGAGATTTCCAGCCTGTTAGCAGCTTCAGCCTGCGCCAGGGCTGGGCCGCCCAGGCGCGCCCCCAGCTTTGTCCCCGTGGGGCCTGGCCCCGTGGAGGGCACAGCCAACACCTGCCCAGTGGGGATGGGGAGGGGGCCAAGAACACGCAGGAGGACCGTGCTGTGAGAGCTGGGCTCCCAGGGCTGGGAAGACCTCCTGGAGGTGCAGCCTGTCTCTCACGCACTCATTCATTCATTCCTCACCAGCATCACTGGGTGCTCACTATGTGCTGGGCCAGTGGTCAGCACTGGGGACACAGAGATGTAACAGTCCCTGCATTTCAAGAACTTCCCATACCAAGAGGCTGCATGGGACAGTGACTGGGAGCATGGACTCTGACGCCAGCATGCCTGTGTTTGAACCCTGGCTCTGCCCCTTCCCAGCTGTGTGACCTTGAGCAAGTTTCTTCACCTCTCTGTGCCTCAGTTTTCCCATCTGTAGCAGGAGGATGATAAAAACGGCACATCCTTTACAGGCTGTGTGAGGATCCCTGAGTTTTCCTAAAATGTTCGTCGAGTCATTCTACAAACACCAACGGTCAGGATTCACTCCCTCGTTTATCCAGCTCCAGACCTGGTTGGAGTCCCCAGAGGCACTCAGTTGATGGGAAGAGCCCTGGTCTAGGAGGCTGGCTGGGTTCCAGTCCCAGCTCTGCCAGTCACTTGTTGTGTGGCTTCCCGGCCTCAGTTTCCCCACCCCACAACGAGGGTGGGGCAGTGCAGCATGTGAGGGAGGGTTCTGCAGGCACGGATGTCTCACGGCTTCCTCCAGCGCCCTGGGAATCGAGGCTCCTCTGAAAGGCGGCCGAGCCGGGCTCCTGCTCCTGCTGCATACAAATGGCTCAGCCTCCCAGCCAGCAAGGCGGCTCCTTTAGCGCGCTCGTTCTTTTGTCTTCTCTCTCACCAGGCCCACCCTCCCAGGTCCTCAGACACATCTGCAGCCCCCCTTGCAGGCACATATGCACTGGCGATCTCTCTCTCACACACGCATACACAGACATATGCACGCACCTGCCTGAGTCTCGCCCCCACCCCCACCCGATAGAATGAGTCTCCCGGCCCTCCCACCCTCGAAGGCTTGCTGGCCCCTGGGTCCAGGGTGGGCGGGAGGGAGGTGGCTGCTCACGGCCTCTGATCCCCTCCAACCCAGCTGGCTGGGCTGGGTGGTCGCAGGGAGGCGGAGGCGGGGGGGGGGGGGGGGGGGGCAGAGGGCACGAGCGTCCTGGGGCCAGACTTCTCAGGCGGTGGGAGGGGAGGTCGGCTCCTGAAAGGGAGGGCCCACGTCAGGCCACAGGGGAGGGGCAGGTCTGGAATTCCCACCCTGGGGAGCACTGCGGGAGGTTGGGGACGTTTACCCAATGCCCTCTCTGGGCCCACGGCCCCTTGTTCAATCTATTCAAAGGCCCTGATGAGGAGACCAAGGCTCAGTGAGGATGGGTGTGGCTCAGATGGGGTCATGCCAAACCAGGGCACACTCTGGCCCTGCAGAACCCATTTTCTGAAGTTCTTTCAGAAGCAGCAGGCCAGGCTCCCCCGAGGCCAGCAGAGGCCAGATATGACAGGTGGATGATATGGACTCCAGGGATGCGGTGGCTCATCCCCCGCCTGCAGGGGGCGCCAATCTGAGGGATTCTAGCCTTGGCGGGAAGGAAAGGGGCGACCATGAGCGCTCAGATCCCCTAGACTGACAGACAGACTCTGAGCTGGCCAGGCCTTAGGGTGAGTTCCCAGCAGTGGCTCCCGCTGAGGCCCGGCCTCAGCATCACTCAGGACTACGCTCTCCAAAACCTGCCTGGGTGACCTCTTCCCTATGACTCCTGACCCCCAGCCCCTCGGTCTGCCCTCACCCCTGACCTCAGGGGAAACGGGCTGTGATCATGGCTCCACCAGCTCCCTAGAGCCCGAGGGGGTGAAACACCCAGTCGTCCGCCTTCCACTGGGCTGTGGGTCCTCTGAGGGTGGAGCCCGCATCTTCTCTTCTGACCCTGAGCACCCACTGTGTGTCAGGCAGAACACAGGCGCTCTGCCGGCTTTAGCTCATCTGAGCCTCACACAGCTTTTCCAGGCCAACTCTCTTGTCCCCATTTTACAGATGAGAAAACTGACTCAGGAGTGGAGGCACCTGCTCAGGGCACAGAGAGCCTCTGAACTGGGGCTGTGTAAATCGGGACCCTGGGCTGGCTTCCCCCCAGGCCTCCCTTGGACCGGGCATGGGGCCAGGGCTGTTCAGTACCTGTGTACAGCAAACAAACTGCGAGAAGGAGCGTGTGCTCAGCCTGGCCCCACGATTCCCCCAGCTGGCAGGGGAGGAGACTGAGGCAGCCGCCCAGGGATGTGTGCACCCACGCCCCCTCCTAAAGGGGAAGGTGGGACCACTTTTGGGGCCCAGCTTGACCCCTGAGTGTCTGGTTGAGGACCGAGGCTTCCCTCTCCAGCCTACGGCTCACCCAGGGCCCCTGTCGTGTCCAGGCATGGGCGAGTGGTCCCCTTAGGGCCTGAGAGAGAGGGCTGGAGACATCCTGGGGGCGGGGCAGGCACAGAGAAGTGAGGTGGAGACCCCAAGACGACAGACAGTCAGACGGTGCAGCATGACGGGCAGTCAGACGAGGACGAGACCAGAGGCCCAATCAAGGTAGACCCCGAGAGATGCGAAGAAGCAAGAGGGGAACACAGGACAAGGGGACGGAGAGCCAAGGTGGGGGGGGAGAAGGTGAAAGGGGAGGAGGAGTGAAGTTCAGAGAGAGCGGAGGGGCGGGAAGGGTGTGTGCGCAGGGTGGGGAGGGCTGGCAGGGCCAGGGCCAGGCCCAGAGCAGAGCAGGGGGGCTGGAGGGGGAGGTGGGGGGAGGATGAGGTCCCTAGGGGGCTGTCATATGAGCTGCTGTCCTAGCCGGAGGCACCAGCTGTGAGGAAGGGTGTGTGCGTGGGTGAGACCACACGAAAGTGAGTGGGTTTGTGTGTCTACATGTGTGTTTCAGGGTGTGAAAGTGTGTTTTCAGGCCCAGGCAGGTGTGGGAAGCAGACCGGGGTGTCTTTTTTTGTTCTCTTGGATCCACACACCCTTCTCATTTTGTATTCATGAAGAACTGAACTGAAAGATGAAGTCATATTTAATATGGCCTTCAGTGGCAGGATGGGGGTTGGTGCAGATTTGTTCTAAACAAAAGGCCCCAGGTGAGGAAATTGGTCAATTGATCAACTGGTTTTCTCCATCCACCCATCTATCCATCCATTTATCCATTCATCTATCCATGCATCTATCCATCCATCCATCCATCCATTTATCCATCCATCCACCTATCTATCTATCCATCCATCCATCCATCCACCCATGCATCTACCCATCTATCCATCCAACCATCCACCCACCTGCCACTCACTCACCAAGTACCTAATATGTACCAGGCACCATGCTGGGGCAGGAGTACCAAAAACACAAACCCAATAAGCTCCTGTCTGCGGCAGCCTGGAGTAGTTGGAAAAGTCTACGGGGTCCTGAGTTTAAATGCTGGTCCCATAAATTAACATGCTCTGTGAGTCTGGGCAAGCCCCTTTGCCTCTCTGAACCCATTTTCTCACCTGTCACAAGGGGAGGTGATTCCTGTCCCCTGGGGTTAGTGTGGGACTGGAGGAGACAGTGTGTGAGGGCTGGCACGGGTCTCTAAAGTGCAGGCTCAGGCACTGTGGCCTCCAAACCACTACTACGGGCCGGGAACCGCCTTGGGATGCTCTTGACTCTCCAATCCAATGGCCAGGGTGATTCTTACTGAAGATGCTGAGCATGCAGAGGCTGCCAACTCTGCTAGGCCCGGGAGACGGCCACAGCTGTGCAGCCCCGCTAGGGCGCTAGGGTGGGAGGCGGGTCAGCCCTGCCCAGCCCAGGCAGCTGTGGAATGAGGATGGGAATGGGGGAAGGCAGGTGCCCCACCCTGGGAAGCCCCACACCTGCCTACCTCTCAGGAACATTCGGGGCCTCCTCAAGCTATTTCTGCTTGTCCTCCAGGTCTCGGAGTCAGGTGCCCCTTCCTCCAAGAAGCCCTCTGGGACGCCCAGGCTAACTGTAGTCCTACCTGTACCTCCCAGTCCCCACTGTGAGCCCCTGGAGGCAGAGGCCATGTCATTGGGTCCCCCTTTGTGTTCAGGTCCAGCACGAGGTCCAGCATGCTGCAGGCTCCAGCCATTTCCAGGGGCGGCTGGGACATTTGCTGGTCCACAGGCCACGAGTCAGACCATTTTCTGCCTGGTGCTCCTGAGGATGGGGATGAGGCTGCTGCTTTCCCTGAGGACCAAAACTCCACTTCCTCAGACCCTGTATCCCTCCTTGGCGAGGGGGCATTAGGATTCTCCTCACTCGGAAGGTTAGGGGTGGGGTCAGGGTGACACAGGGGTATATGAAGAGGGGATGAGAAATCCCAGCTCTGCCCCGAACCGGCCTGATGTGCTGGGAGCCTCATCTTCCTTAGCTGTAAACCAGGCGGGTAATTTCGTGGTGGTGGGTGGGGAAGGGCAGGGAGGGTCTTGGCCAAAGGAGAGGTTTGTGGTGGGTGGCTCTTTAGACACCATCTCTCAGTGGCTGCCCCTTCCCCCTCCTTGGGATTTTTCCCCCACAGTCATATGCAGTGTTTTGCAAATGAAGCTTCCAGACAATAGCCTGTCCCTGCAACCACGTCAACCCCCCAAAGGCCCTCCGAGGTGGACATTCTGGCCTGTCCCCCCACCGCAGGCAGACCTGGGCTTGGCTGCCAGCTCTGCTCCAGTCTAGCCTTGGGCCTGGACCCTCCAAGGCTCAAATGGGAACCCAATAACCCAACGGGGCCACCACTTCCCCAAGCACCCTGGTAGGCCAGGGGGACCACTCCTTGACAAGGCCTGCCAGCCTCCTCCCCCACTTCTCCCCTCTTCCCCAAGCTGGGCTCTGGGCCGAGCAGGGCCGAGCAGGGGGGCCCTCTACTCTCCGCCAGGACGTGACATTCACCAGCATCACTTCTGGTCCCATCTGCGGAGCGCCCCACCCCCTCGGCAGCTAATCCCCACAAAGCCCAGCGCTGGGCCCCGCATGACAAGCAGGCCCCGCGCTGCCTGCAGCTCCAGCGGGCGTGCTCGGAGGGGCCGAGGCGGGATTCGGCGCGCCTGTCACTCTCTCCATCCGCTCGTCTAATTGGATTCCCAACACGCAGAGGTCAGCAGAAACGCTGGGGAGAGGAGAATCAAAGAGAAGGGGCGTCCGGAGATAAAGAGAGCCATTCTTCCTGGGCCACAAAGACTGCCGCGGAGAGGGGCTGCCCATCTGGAGGGGGACGGCTGGGGGAGCCCGAGGAGGCGGCAGGGGCTGAGGGGCCTGCTTCCTCTGGCCTGGCGCTTCCCCACCTCTGCTCCCACGGTGCCTTGGGCTCGTCCGTCATCCCGCCCACTGTGGGCTCTGGGCATCCTTCAAGGCCTGCCCTCTGACTCCTGCCTGCTCTAGGAAGCCATCCGGGAATGCGGCGGGAAGGCTCAGGGGTCGGCAGGACTGGGTCCCTACCCTGGCTTGCCACCTGTCACCCCTTGAGAGGTGCAGGCAGGTCCTTGCAGTTCTCTGGCCTCAGTTTCCTCTCTGTGGAATGAAGATAACACCAGCTACCACAGAGGGCAGTGGCCAGGGTGAGGTTGAAGAGACATTAGCACAGGGCTCGGGGCACAGGGCTGGCACACAGTAGGACACACAACTGCCTTCCTCCACGTGTGTCCCCTCCCTTCCTCCCAGACGCACCGCTGTGCCTCTGCTGGCCCGTCCAGGACCGGCCCTGCTCTGGGGTACTGTGTAGACACAGCCTCCCCGCACAGGAAGAAGGAGCCAGTGCTGTGTAAACATAACGCCCCAGACAGATGTGAGAGGAATGACAATCTCCGGCCGGCCCGGCTGCACCACCGCCCCGTGCCTCCGAGCGACGAGAACCTGGAGGCTCCGGGCAGTGGAGGGAGATGCCCAAGGCCACCTGGCTGGAGACCAGCAGAGCCCGACCGAGGAAGGTGCCCCCGCCCAGCGCTCTCGCCGCCTCCCCACCCAGGCCCCCATGCTTTCCCGTGAATGATGAGCAGATTCTGCGTGTGCGTGTTGTGCACAGGACCAGCGGGGGAGGTGGGCGGGCACGCTGCCTCGCTGCAAAACGGGCCCTATTTGCTAAGAACGTCGGAACTGCTGACTTTGGTTCATGCAAGAGACATGAAGAGGGCCTCAAAGGGAATCTCTAAGAGACAGAAAATCAATGGCCCTGACATCCTGGCCCCCAGAAAGTGCGTGTGTGTGTGCGCGTGTGTGCCCGCCACACATACACACGCACACACTCTGCTAGTTGATCCCTTGCACACACACACATGCTCACATATATCCATGCTCGAGTTCGTGTACGCCTGGCTTGATATAATGTACACCTGTCCGCCTGAATACCTACACGCAGGCCTGATCTCCTTGTGGGTGGGTGTGCACACACACTCCCAAGGACACTGACAGGGACCCACACATGCAAGGATGGAGGCACACACGTGTTTGGTGTGGCACTCATGTTCCTTTGTATCCCCTGGTCCGACTGATCCAGCACACGCACGAGTATGCTTCTCCCTGCACACACATGTGCACGACACAGGAACACACAATACAAGGGCAGCAATGGCTTACAGCAGGCTCCGGGGTGGCCTGTGCAGGTAAGGTCATGCCCCACACCTGAAATGTATGTACCTGCTCGTATGTCCAGAGCTGTTCCAACCGCACCCATGGGTGTTAGGCCAGTGGGCACACTTGTGCATTCACAGGCACACATACACACTCCCAGCAGGCCCAGCAAGCACTCTCACACCCGCACACGCCTGACGGGGCCGGAACACACGCACACGCATGCGTGCTGGGGGTGCTCTGCACTGATCCAGCACATGCGCGCATGCACATCCCCCCAGGCCTCCAGGGAGCTCCCACAGACAGCTCTGACAACGGGGTGTGGGGGGAGGGCAGCCCATGGCTGGGGTTGCCAGGGATACGGCTGTGGGGCTCCCAAAGCTGCACAGCCTGCCCAGGCAGTGCAACAGGCCAGCGACCACTCTTAGGTCCTTAGAATGTTGCCAGTCAGACAGTGACGCCTTTAAGGGAAGAACCTTGAGTCTGGTTTCCTGGAAGCAGCCAGGGTGACATAAGGCCCTGGGCCCAGAATTCCCTGGGGACATAGGGACACAGGTGGGAAATAGCTCTGACTGGCCCCCAAGCCCTACTCAGCCCTCTCTTCATGCTCCACCGGACAACAGGGGTGATGGGGCCTTACTTGCTGTGTGGCCTGGAGGAAGTCACTTACTCTCTCTGAGCCCCTGTTTCCTCATCTGCAGAAGGGGATGGTAACAGCCCTGAGCATTTATACAGCAAGTTCCAGGCTACGACCAGCAGTGACCACACGCCATGAGCGGGGTGCTGTGTCCGCGCTTCCCTTTCATCATCTCATTGAGTCCTCACGCCTCGCCTGTAACATTCCATTTACTATTACACCCATTTTATTGATGAGGCCATCAAAGCTTCAGGAAGTGAGTCACCCGTCCCGGGTCACATGGTAGTAAATGTCGGAGGCAGTATTTGAACCTGGGCAGCTGGCTCTTACCTACCGGGTGAGACCTTCCTGCTCACGGGCATCTGGGGTGTGACAGGTAATGGGGGGTCTTTATCCCCATGTCACAGGCAGTCATGGCTGACTGTTGGCCTCTCGAGGTTGGCACCGTGAGGACCAAGCAGAGCAGAATCAGAGGCTGTTAGTGCATTAGTGTCATCCACAGAGGGTGACACTGAGCTCCGGGGGGGTGGGGGGGTGCTCCACCAGGGTCCCAGGGCGACGGGGCAGAGGTCAAATCTGGACCCAGGCCCCCCGACTCTGAGCTCCTCCTGTGCTGCCCAATAAAAGCACTGTGTCTGGTTAAGACATGCCATTCCCCCAGCACATACCCGGCGCCCACTGTGTGCCCAGGCTTGCCTGTGACTGGGAGGGCATTACCAACCACCACTCCCCCCGACGTGAACACACTCCTGGAGCTCTGCCGGGGCACGGGGCTGGTGCCCCCCTGAGAAATAACCCTTCCTGGAGCAGGAACACCCCCCTCCCCATCCTTCTTGTGTCTTCTGAGCTCCCTAAACTCCTCGGAGCCTCGCCCAAACCCCGTGAGGCTGGGATGGTCGGCCGCATTTAACAACAAGGAAACTGAGGCTCAGAAAAAGGACCTGACCAAGCAAGACAGCAGCGGGCCAGAGTCTAAACCTGACCAGGAAACTCGGCGTGCTGGACAGTGCCTCTCCCCCTCCTCCAGCTCTGTGTCTGCACAGACCCGGGCAGCCGGTAGGCTCCCCCAAGCTCCTGTGGGGAGATGGGTCCCCCAGCAGGCTCTGGTCTAGGACCCCCAGCAGGCAAGGGAGCAAGGGCTGAAGTTACCTTTGTTCCTGTGAAAACATGAGTAAGACTAAAAGATGCTTTCTGAGGCCTCCAGCTCCAAGAAGGATTTGTGATCTTATGGGAAATGCTGAGTATTAGAATAAGGACCCTCCATCCGTGCCTAGAAACATCTGTCCCAACCACAGACAGACAGACCTGCTGGGCATCTGGCCATGCTGGTCCCTCGGGAGCCCAGCAAGGGCCTTTGTTCGTAACATCCCTCACAGCAGGGTTGGGAGGGTACGGTGCTGAGACGGGGCGGGCGGGCTTTGCAGTAGATACTTACTGAGCACCTTCTATGAGCCAAGCTCTAGCCTAGAAACCGGAGATAGTGGTGGACAAGACGTCTGTCCCCACGTTTCTGAGCTGAACCTACACCCCAGCTGGGGAGACAGGTAGTGATGGAACAAACAGGTGAACCCACAGTCCATCAGATGGCAATAGGGCAATGGAAAGAAGTAAAGTGGGAGGGGGGCTGGGCTGCATGCACGCACACGTGTGTGCATGCATGTGCACCCTTTAAAAAATAGCGTGATGGGGGACCTTGGTGAGAAGGTGGCATTTGGTCAGAGACCTGAAGAGGGTGAGAGAACAATCAACGTGGACAGCTGAAGAAACAACATTCCAGGTAGAAGAACCTGCCAGGGAGGCCCGTGTCTGGAGTGGAGGAGGCAAGGAGGAAACGGGAGATGGGTCAGAGGGGGAGGGGCGGGAGAGATGGGGCAGGGCCTCGTGGGCCACTGTTAGGACCTTGGCTTTTGCTCTGTGTGACATGGGGGGCTTCAGGGGGTTCTGAGCAGAGGAGGGCGTGACCTGACTCAGTTGCAGAGGGGCCTCTACTCAGGGGGAGGACACACTGCAGGGGCAGGGAATGAGCCGGGGAGATGGCCAGTAGGCAGCTGGGTCTGTGCGTCTGGACTTGAGAGAAGAGGTCCTGGCTGGAGAGAAGTCCAGAGAGGGCACGTGAAGCCATCGGCCTGGATGGAATCAGCCACAGAGGGAGAGAGGAGAGGGGTCAAGGGCTCAGCTGACCAGGTGGAGAGGAGGGAGATGAGCAGGAACTGGCCCCAAAGCACCTGGAGAGGCAGGGGGACGCCAGGACAGAGGGTGGCCCCAGAAGACACTGTGGTCATTTGTCAAACGCTGAGGGCAGGTCAGGGAAGTTGGGGCCTGGGAACTGCCCAGTGCATCGGCCATATGGACATCAGTGGTGGCCTTGATTCTGAGCAGTTTTATGGGAATGCTGGGGCAGAGGTCTGAGACGAATGGCTTCAAGAGAGGCCCTGGCACAGAAATCAGAAGCGAGGGGGCCGGGAGGCTCAAAGCCTGGGCGTCAGCACCAGACTGACCCGCTGACCCAGTGCCAGTCCCAGCTCTGACCCTTCCCAGTGGTGAGTCTGGGCAGCTCGCTGCACCTCGCTGATCCTTCATTTCCCCGTCTGAAGAATGCGGTTAATGCCCCTCTTACGTCCTAGGGTTGTTAAGAACCAAATGAGACAAAAATTGTGAGAAAATTCATCATTTTACTAATGATGAAACACTATAAATATGCCAGTGGGAAGAGGATAGATTTTGGATTTCATTTCTGGCTCCACCATCCATTAGCTGTGTGATCTTGGGCTGGTTATTTAACCTCTCTGAGCCTCCACTTCTTCCTCTATAAAACGAGAATAACAGTCATGCCTAACTTGTACGGATTCAGGAAAGTACCATACGCCAAGCCTGGGGCATGAGGCTGGTGTACAGCAGGCACTCAGCTACTGCATGTCACTTCCTCCCAGTGGGGGACAGGGAGCTGGGGGTGGGGGGCCTGACTTTGAGTGCTGGGTCCCCAACAAGTCGTTTCATCTAAGGTCTTTGGGCTCCCTCTTCATAACTGAGAAGCTGGTGATCAGTCACCCAAGGCCCCTTTGTTGGCAGTGGGGGGCAGACAGAGAGGACGAGAGACAAGTGTGTCAGGTTTGGAAGCTGGTGACATAGGAGTGACTGTGCATCAGAGGCCATCTCCTTGGCCTGTGGTTAATGGGGCAGATGGGCTGATGATCAGAAAACAAACCCCTGTGATTGAAACAATGGCACTGGGGCTGGCCAGGTGGCATAGTGGTTAGGTTCGCACATTCCTCTTCGGTGGCCTGGGGTTAGCAGGTTCGGATCCCGGGCATGGACCTAGCACCATTGTCGAGCCACACTGTAGTAGCATCCCACACAAAACAGAGGAAGACTGGCAACAGATGTTAGCTCAGGGCCAATCTTCCTCACACAGACACACAACTAAAAACAAACAAAAACAAAAAACCAATGGCACCATCCAGACTCCACGGGGTCCGCGGAGAAAGAGCAGGGAGGCCTGGTGAAGAGCAAAGAGCCAGAGATACAAGGGCGGGTGGGAGTCCCAGGGCTGCCACGCCCCTCGCGGGGACCCCTGCCACCACTGCCCCCCTGAGCCCAGCCAAGGGCCAGTTCGTCCGCATGGTTGTGGGGGCTGGTTCACACCCCGCCACAGACCCCCCACACTCCTCTCTGGGCCGTGGGGACCCTCCCTGAGGCCGCCCACCTCTTCCCACCCGGGATGGAGACGAAGGTGTCCTGGGCGTTTGGGGGACCCCGGGGGCCTCATCCTGGCAGTGGTGCAGGTCAAGGCGGGGGAGAGGGGAGCTGTGTGACGGGACATCTCAGAGCCGACGAGCGGCTCCAGGGACGGCCAGGAGCACCGGGCTTGGTCGCAGCTCTGCCCGCGGCCTGCAGGGCGGCCCTGGTCCTCCCTGGGCTTTGGGTTCCCTGGTCTCTAGAACAGCGTAATGCCCTTCGCCTTGCTTCTCTCCCTCCACATCACTCAGATCAAAGCATCTCATAGGGTGAGACCAAATGCTACACAAAAGCAGCCTCTAATCTCCTCTGGAACAAGGCAGGGTGTAAGTAAATAAATACTGTGCATATGTAAGACATTATAATTACAAATGGCATTTCCCCCCAAGCTATGGAAAAAACCCCAGCTCGGTGTGGTGTGAAGAATTCTCATTAGGACTCCGGAGCCCCGAGTTCTGATCCCGGCTCTGTACCTGACAAGGTGAACGAACCTAGGCAAGCCCCCCAGCCCCTCCCTGCCCAGAAGCCTTCCTCGGATCGAGGCTGGTTTTAGGGGGGCTTTGTAAGCCCTCCATCCCAGGGAAAGGCAGTTGGGGGTGGGGGCAGGCTTTGCTAGGCAGGTCTCCGTTCAAGCCTCTCACCTGCTGTGTGGCCTTGGGCAACTCCCTTCCCCTCTCTGGGCCTCCGTTCCTCCTCTGAGGTCAAAGTTCCTACATGGAGGCTTGGAGCTGGGAGAGGGAGGCTGAGGACAAAGGGCCCCGGGGAGGGGCTCCCCAGCAGGGTGCGGCTGAGGCCCGAGCGGGCCTGTGGGCCTAAGCCAGCAGCTGCAGAGCAATGAAAATCTCTTAACCACACAGAATTGTTAACGGCTCCCAAATCCTGTTGTACCGCAGGCTTAGAAAGGCTTAAACTGTTAAATGCATAAACTTCCTCAATAAACGGGCGGGCCTCTCTCGCCAGATCCCGAAGCAGCCCAGATGAAAAGGCGCGGCTGGAGGGAGGGAGCTGCCCCAGCTGTTTATGGCTCCGGAGGCAGGCAGCCGCCACCAAACCTGTCCACCCCGTGCCTTTGGGGTCTGACCCGGGTCTGGGGCTGAGAGAGGACAGCGCAGGGGCTCCGGGGTCAGGCGGCCTGGGTTCAAACCCTACCCCTTCCTAACCGTGTCACCTTGGACAAGCTGCTCGCCCTCTCCAAGCCTCAGTTTCCTCTTCTGTTAACAGGAACGAGGATGCCTAACCCCGACGGGAGGCCCGAGGGAGGAGCTGCCCGGTCCACAGGAGGCTCCTGACACAGTGAGCCCCGGGCTCCTGCTACAAAGCCTTTCTGCCACCTCCTCCGAGAAGCAGGGGAAATCAGAAATGGGGGGCACGAGAGCAGACGCCTGCCTCTGCCCCCTCCGAGGCTGTGACTCTGGGCCCGGTCTCCGTCTCCTGATCTGTGGGGGATTCGACAGGGGCCCTGTAGGGAGGGGGCGTTGGGGGAAAGCTGTGTGGGGGGCGGGGGGAATCTTCTCTCTGGCCAGAGGTCAGCCAGGGCCGGGTGGGCCGCCTTCCAGGAGGATCTTTGCTCCCTTGGCACAGAGAGAGGAGGCCCATACCGGTTCCCCACCCAGGAGCCTTCGTGCGGGGACCCAGCTCCATCCTGCCCGATGTCTCTTGATACGAAAGCAACACTTCCTTCAAGGTTCAGCCACGGGCCGCCCTCCTCCCCCTTGAAGCCCTTCTGGTTGCCCCACGAGGGTGGCCCCCTCGTCCTTTGAAGTCACTCAGTCCCGCACGTGAGCCACTCTGTCGGTTATCTGTCAAACCCTTTACCTCCACCATCTCAGGGGCCCCTCGGTAACAGCGGTGGGGATGGGCAGAGTCCTTTCAGGCTTCGGCCCCCTCTGGTTAATAAGTTGTCCCAGCAAGTTGGAGAAAGCTGTGTTCACATTGTGCCTCTGCTACTCACTGGCTGTGTGAGCTTGGACAACTAGCTGACCCTCTCTGGACCTCAATTGCATCATTTGTAAAACAGAGCTAAGCATATCAACAGAAGATTCAACAAGATAACGGAGCCCAGCGCTGGGCACCGGAGGCCCCTTTTGCCCCAGCCCTGGCCCTCTCCAAGCCTCTCAGGACTCCTTGTAGCCTCTGCCTCACTCGGCCCTTTGACAGCGTGGACTTAAAGCCCAGCCCTCTGCCCTTCTCCTGTGGCCAGGAACACGGCTCTTCTACTCTCCCGCCCCCGGATGGCTGAATCTCGTCTGGGGTCAGCAAGAGGCTAGGGTTAAAAAAAATCAGTATCATTTCTGAACATCTTTTTTCTGGACTAATTCCTGCCCTCAGTTCCTCCCATTCTCCGAAGCCCTGAGAAAATGGCTCCTCCTCCAGGAAGCCTCCCCAGCTCTCCCTGGATTCCCTGCTAAGTGCCCCAAGGCTGTAGCCATGGCTGGGCTGTCTCCCCCACCCCAGACTGGAGGACAAGAAGGGCCATCCTCATCTCTGCAGTTCCCACGCCTGGCCCAGGGACGGCTGCATAGTCGGTGCCTGGGGAGTGTTATTTGCGTGAAAAATGATGGAGCTGTTACGAGGTTCTGGAGCCAAAAGTATCTAATATCTCCTGCCTAGACGCAGGAAGAAATACTAAGATCCATCCCATGTCCTGACATCTAGATCCTTCCAATCAACCGACTCGGAGACGACAGAGGGCCGGAGCAAGCCTCCCACGCTTCTCAGGAGCACCCACCCTGCTGCCTCTGGGCCTTTGCACCTCCTCCTTGTCCGGCTAGCTCCTGCTCCTCACTCAGCTCCACCTGAACAGCTCCTCTCCCAGGAAGCCTTCCTCTGACCACCAAAGCCCTGGCTGACACTCCCCTGGATGGGCTGGGTGCTTTGTCCACCTTCCCTGTCCGCAGATCCGCAGACATGTCTGTCAACATCTCTAGACTGGGTGGTCCCTGAGGGTGGGGGCCATGACTGATCTTTCCAAGGACCCCAATGTGTGGCACATAACGGGCACTCGATATGTGTTAGTGTCCCCGTCCTCTATGAAGACATCGCCGACCCCTCTAAGCAGCAAAAAAATCAGAAGCTGGTGTTCAGAGGATGTCTGATGGCTGGCTGGCTGGATGGACGGACAGGTGGACCAATGGATGGACAGATGGATGGACAGTTGTGAACAAGCACAGATGCTTTGAGACCATATAAGAAAGGAGACGTGGGGGACTGGGGTACTTCCAATTTTTAAGAACAAAGACCTGAATAGCCTGAGTGCCTTGGCCGGGGTCCCCATCCGATGCCCCTCCCAAAAAGCTGGCCTGCATGGTCTCAGCCCAGGCCTGAGCTTGGGGGTCTGCAGAAAGTGCCTAGCACCCCGCCCCCCTCAGCTGGGCATCTCCACCCTGTTCTTAAAGAGAAGCAGCAGAACTTTCTGTTTCCGTGTGGGGGTCTGGGCCTCGCCTCCCACCCAGCATTCCAACGCGCACACCCTCCCCCAGCACAGCTCTGCCAGCTGGCGGCCTCTCTCCTCCTGCCCCGGAGACTGACCGCACCCCACCCCCGCAGACTTGCCAGACACATCTGGGCCACTGGTCCAGCCTCTGTGGGAAGGGCTGGAGCCGAGAGCCGGGCGGGAAAGAGGCCGCCCCGAGGGTGGCCCAGGATCCCACTCTGAGGGTCCAGAGAGGACTCCCGGCCCCTCCCTCCCTTGGCTGGGGAAACACAAGATTCTGGGAGAAAAACAGAAAATAAAGTCACAGGCATAAGATCCCAGGCTGGTGAGCACGCCGGGAAAAAGGCCCGCGAAGGCTGCGGCCAGGAGGGTACCTCAGCCCAGCCTTTCTGGAGCTCCTTCGGCAAAGCGTGTCAAAAGCTCTAAAAAAAGTACACACCCTTTGACCCCACAATTCCACACCCGGAGACGTATCCTATGCAAATACTAGCAGCGGGCCAAACGACAGAGCGACCATGGGGCCCATCCCAGCTTCAGGATCATGGTTAAGAACGAAAACTGCGCCCCGTGAGCAGTGTTCATGTCCATCAACAGAGGATTGGTAAATAAACGATGCGAGCTCCACCTACGGAGTCTGAGAGGCTCCCAGAATGATGCTGTAGATCTAACATGACGTGGAAAAACGTCCACAAAATACGAATTAGTCAAAATCCCTCGTGTATTTTTATCAGGAGTCTATTTTTTCTTTAAAAAAAATCAATACGTGTAAAAACTCATAAGTACACCTAGAAGGATCCACCCCAGTCTGTTAACAGTGGTTCTTTCTGGGTGATTTTAATTTTCTCCTTTTTGCTTCTCAGTAATGTCTAAAGATCCTACAAATAAGCTGCATTGCTTTCGTGATAAGGAAGTTATTTTTTCCTCAAAACAAAATGCTCATCAGGGAAAAAAACATTCACAGGCAAAAGACGGTGTTGGTAAAAGTCCTGATTCTTGTTTTTATAACACTTTTCTAGGTATTTTCTCATTGACTCTGCACAGCAGCCCTCCTATTTATTCTGTTTTACAGATGAGAAAATAAAGGCTGGGAGAGGGTCAGCTGCTCGCCCAAGGTCACACAGCTAGTGAGAGGCAGAGCTGGGGTTGGAAACCAGGTCTCCAAGGTCAAGGAGAGGCCATGGGTGGGGGAGAGAGCGGGGCCGGGGGCTGCCAAGTGGGGCAGGGCGGGGGAGAGGCTGGGAGGAGAAGCCCGGCAGCTGGGAGCTGGGAAGTCTGAGTTGCAGCCAGGGCAGCAACGTGTGCATGCGTGCAACCGCCCCCTCCCGCTGGCCCGCAGCCCCTCTCGCTGTCCAAGCCGAATATTAAAAATCCCATGATGCCCCGATGGGACCACAGCAGCCACACCCCCTGTGGAGCCGCCTCCTGGTCCGTCGGGGCGGGGGGGGGGGGGGGGGGGGGGGGGGGGGGGGGGGGGGGGGGCGGCGTCTGGCAGCAGGAGAGAGGACGGTAGGGCCCCCAACAGTGGCTGGTGGAGTGGGGGCTCCCGATGGACAGGGACAAGTGGGGGCTGAGGTAGGAAAGAGAAACCAAGGGAAATAGGGATACAGAGACAAACTTGGAGACACCGAGGCAGGACACACACATAATCAAACCCATAAACATCTGGGAAACAGACTCGGGGTCTTGGGTGGGAGCAGCTGCTGCAGGGCAGGGATTCCAGGGCCACCATCCCGTCACCTCCAGCGGATCCACTGCGGGCAAGGCCAAGCAGGGATTGTGATCTTGAGGAGGCTGGGGCCCGGAGGATGGCGGGGAGAGTTCTTCTGAAGGAAGTCCCAGGAGTGCCCCACCTGGCAGGCGTATGTGGGGGCGCCATAAACTGAGCAGATGAACAGAGAGGGACAGCCGTGCCTAAGCCCCTGCACCCAGTAGGGCACACGACACCCACAGACATGCCCCATCCCGTCAGACCTTAGGCCTTTATTCATGTGGCTCCACGACCTACAATGCCCTCCCCTCTTCACCCATCCAGATCCTACTTACTCTTCAAGGCCAAATTCAAATGCCACCTCTTCCCTGAAGCCTTCCTAGACTCCCAGTCAGAAAAGATGCCATCTTCCTCATATTCTCAACGTGCTTTGTCTGGATAGACTTCATGCTCTGCCTTGTTCCCAGGGTGTCTGAGTCCCCGGCTCGCCTAGGAGCCACTTCAGGCCAAACCCTGAGTCTCAGGTGCTCTCCTCCAGCTTTCCCAGGGCGGCCCCTGTCAGCTGAAAGGACACCTCTTCCAAGAGCCTTCCCTGAACCACCTGGCTGAAGCAGGTCCTCCCTTTGACCTCTACTCTTGCCCTCAATTTTCCTTTTTTTTTTTTTGAGGAAGATTAGCCCTGAGCTAACTGCTGCCAATCCTCCTCTTTTTGCTGAGGAAGACTGGCCCTGAGCTCACATCCATGCCCATCCTCCTCTACTTTATATGTGGGATGCCTACCACAGCATGGCTTGCCAAGCGGTGCCATGTCTACACCCGGGATCCAAACCGGCAAACCCCGGGCCGCTGGAGTGGAACATGCGCACTTAACCACTGCGCCACTGGGCCGGCCCCTGTTGCCCTTGGTTTTCTTTCCTTTTACTCATCACAGTCTGTAACTATTTTACTTATTTGTTAATTTACTTTTTTCCCTCCATCTTTCCCGTATCCACCCACCCAGACTAAAACCTCTGGGAGGGCAGTGAACGTGTCCGTCTTGTTCACTTCTGTGTCCTGCAGCACCGGTATGTGCCTGACTCATAGAAGGTACTCAGTAAGTGTCTGTTGGAGGGCTAAGGGGCATACAGAGGGTACTCGATGCATGCTTGTTAACATGAACGGTGGACTGGCTTCCCCAGGCCCCTCCCGCCCCGCTGTGCCCTGCACACAGCAGACACCCGAGGAAGTCGGTCAGATCGAGTACATTTAACCTGTAGTTTCGTGAACCACCCAGTGCACTGGGACCCCCCACCCACCACTGCCCACCCCTGGGATGGCTCCCATTCCCACGAGGACTTGCCTCCCCATCCGCCGAGAAGACTTTCTCCAGCCTTCTGTTCTCTAGTGTGTACTAACAGAGCCATGGAGTTTCCCTATCAAATTATGTTTCCATATTAAATGGATCTTTCCAAACCCCACCCACCCAGAGATTCTGCTAACGTCCCCTCCCATCCCCTTAGGGTGGATGCTCCCTGGGGTGGCCGCAGGGCTGGGCCTGTGGTCATTGTCTGGCCTTGATTCCTGCTCCGTCTGGCCAAGGATGTGGTATCGCATCGTGTGTCTGAGCTAATGGTCCTGTTACAAAAGCATCAGCCCTGCTTGCTTAAAAATGCTGACTCTTGGCCCCACTTTAGAGCCACATAACCAGACCTGGGGGAGGGGCTCATGCCAGACCCAGGAATCTGCGTCTTAGCAACCTTCCCAGCGGATTCGGAGGCACAGTCAGGGCTGAGAACCCCTGAGCGAGAGGGGGAGAAAGCACTGTGCCAAGCACTCAGATGTGAGCTGCAATCACCATTCCCACACGTTCTGGGCCGGCCCGCGGGACTTGGGCTGGAGCAGCCCCACATCTGGGTGGCTGCTGCACAGGCCACAGCAGCAGCTGGTGTCCTTCTGGCTCCCGGAGCTCATTAATCACACCTTAACTGGCCCCCACTCGCACCCAGCGGCCGGCTGGGCTGGGCCTGAGCCTGGGGAAGCTGTAGATCTGGGGGGGTGGGGGGAAGAGGGGAGTGGCGGGGAGCCAGTGCTGGAAACTCTGTCCTAGCATTACCTCGAGCCCCACCATTTGCAAGGAGAAGCTGGACTCCAATAACTTGCCTGTGACGGGCAACCTCTGCTATGGCCCCCGTGACCCCCACCCCCCCTCATTCACAGCCTGTGCACCTCACTGCCCTGGAGTGCAGGCTGAATTTGGTGACTCACTTTTCATGTAGAGAATACAGCAGAAGTGATAAGACCTCATTTCTGAGATGAGGTTATAGAAAGACGGTGGCTTCCATCTTGGGTGCTCTCTCACGCTCTCTCGGATCGCTTACTCTGGGGAAGCCACTGCACACATGAGAGGCCATGTGGCGAGGGACCGAGGCCCGCAAACAACCGCGAGAGCGAGCGTGGAAGCAGATCCCTCCCGACTCGGGCCTTCAGATGAAACTGCAGCCCCCAGCCGCCAGCCTGTCTGCAACCTCAGGGGAGACCTGGAGCCTGGGGTGCCCACACCTGGACGCCTGACCCTCAGGCCCTGAGAGATAATAAACGTTTGTTGTTTTAAGCTGCTAAATTTTGGGGTGACTTGTTATGCAGCAAGAGAGAAATAATACACCTCCTCATCTCATTCCAGCAACAATTCTTCCTACAGCCCCCCGAGCCCTTAGCCACAGGCACATAAAGTTTACGGGTCCCCCGAAAGGGCCACACTCATTCACGGCCCCAGGTCTTTTTTCATGCCTATCCATCCTCCAGAAGGCCTGGCCACCTAGTCAACACATCCATCTCCCAAGACTCGGCTCCAGTGTCACCTCCTCTGTGAAGCCCTCCCTCTTTTTCTGTGCCCACTGCAGCCTGAGCAGCTCCTGCTAAAGCAAGTCTGACACATTCCCTGCTTGTTCATTTAGTCATCAGCTCCTCGAGGGCAGGGCCACAGCTGGATTCTTCTCTGTCTTACCTGATGCTCACTCAGCACAAGGTTTGACACACAGCAGGCGCAGGGAAGGTTTGATGAGTGAATAAACAATGAGCAGTGAGTGAGTGATTCTGCCCCCATGGCCTGCCATCTCCCAAGGCTGTGCACGTTCACACTTGAGTACAGAAAACCCAATCTGTTCTCTCCCACAACAAACCAGCCTTTTCTCCCAGCTTCCCAGTGCTTGTCCAGGACCATCATCTCCCCGAAAGCTGGAATTCCCCGTCCGTCGGATTCCCCCACCTCCCCCTTCCAACCGGTCTCCACGTCTCGTCCGACTCACTGCCAAGACGCCCCATGGTTCCGCCCCTCCTCTTCTCAGGCACCCTGGACGCCCAGTCAAACCAGCCAGCATCTCTGAGATCACGGCAACAGCTTCCCTACAGGCTGCTGCTCCCGTCCCGTGCACCCCCCTTATCCTTCCAGAGACCTTTAGATGCTGCCTCAGAGCACGGAGGAGGAGCCACAGAGACGGTGGCTGTGACAGCACTTTACCAAGACAAGGGTCACTGCAATCGCCCCAGGCTGAACTTCCACTGGCTCTCCAGGGCCCCCAGGACAGGGTCCAAACTCTTAGCCTGGCATTTGAAGCACCCAGGATCCGAGTCCAACGGAGAAGGCAAGAGGAAGTGGCACAGAGAGGTTCAAATCTCCTATACCTCCAGCATCACCATCACAGCTCACTCCATGGAGCACCTGCGGCAGGCTGGGCTTTGCATACATCATCTCACTTAGTTAACGTTTATTAAGCTCTTACTGTGTACCAGAAACCAGTATAAATGCTTTACAGGTCTTAAGTTCTTGAATCCTCACAAACGCCCTATGAAAGAAGGTTTCACACTCGGCCCAGGACAGACAGCTGATAACCGCAGGGCTGGGATTCAAACCTAGGTCTGTCTGCCTTCACAGCCTCCTCAGCACCACGAGTACCTCCTACAAACTCATGTTTGCAAACCACCCTCATGGTTCTTTGCCATAATCAAGCACTACCTGTACTATTGCTTAGTCAATATTTTTCCTTAAATGAACTCAAGTGGCACAATGGTTAAGAGGGTGGCTTAGAATCACAGGACCCGGGTAAGACGCCTGTATGAGCTCTCGGGGCCTCAACCTCTTCATAGAAAATGGCACTTCCCCTCACAGGGTTCTCGTGAGGATGAAATGAATTACAGCTATCAGCACACAGTGAGAGTGTTGTCAGGACACCTGGCTCACAGTAGGGCTGCCGTTCCCCATCTCTCTGAACCGGAAGGAACCGTGTGACTTGCTTTGGCCAGTGAAATGGGCAGCAGGGTGGTGTGTGGGCCATTCCCGGCGGAGCTGTGGAGAGCGCACGGCCCGCCACACTCTCCCCCACCTCTCCCGAAGATCCCAGCATCCCAGGCTCCTCCGCGGCTCCTCCACCCGCCTGGCTCCCAGAGGGAGGAGTCCCAAGCTGACCCACGATGGACGCGGAACACGGAGCGAGACATAAACTCCTCCTGTTCTGTCACTTCACCCCAGCCTGGCCTATACTTACCAATGTTATTTACTATGACATGAATTTCCTTACAAAGGAAACCGTATCCCTTTTGTAAACAAAGACATACAGTACCGCTTGCCATCGTTAATATTCATACAATAATTAAAAGGAGAAATGTTTATCCTCATGCCGACTAAAATCATCTTCATCTCCTCTGTAGAACGCACACGTACCACCATCCAAGAAGCGCTCTTCAAACGCCTTCCTCTGAGAAGCAGAACCACGGCTGCGGCTTTGCAAACCCTGTCCACACACTGCCACGTGGTCAACTCCAGGCCACCGCCCTCGCCAGCCTGCGCTCCCAGCTGCCAGGCCCGAGTCTGCAGCCAACACCCACTCCACGCCCTTCCAGGGCACCTGCCCCGCTGGGGTCCTTACCTCGGCAGACGGTACCATTCTCCACGGCCTCGAAGCCCGCTTTGCACATGCAGCGCCCGATGGGCACCAGCCACTCGCCGTCCCCGTTACAGTAGAGCTTGATGGGCACGTCCACCTCCTCGGCATTGGCGATGCAGCTGCCCCGGGCGGCCACCAGCGACGTGCTCTCAGCCCCCGACAGCGTCTCCTGGAAGATGGCGCCATTCTGGATGATGCGGGGGCACTTGCGGTAGAAGACGCGCACGGCGATGAGGGACATGCAGCCGCCGTAGTCCTGGAAGGCCAGGTAGAAGCCGCTGCGGGACACGGGCCCAAAGCTCCGCACCTCGGTGTTGATCTTCATGACCCGGCCACCCAGATCCACCTGGGAGAAGCTCTCATCGGCCGCGATGGTGTCCACCTTCACCCACGGATTCTCCATCCAGTTGGGGAAGGTCTTGGTGGCCGAGTCGAAGTCGGCCTCATAGTAATAGAGGTTGAAGGTCTCCTTGCAGGAGCCGGGCACGCTGGGGATGCTGCTGCAGTCGCGCACCGAGAACTTCATCTCCACGTGGATGCGGTGGGCGCCGCGGCGCCGGATGAACTTGGTCCGTAGCCAGTTGTTCTGGCTCGACTCAAACACATTGCACACCTGGTACGTGCGGATCGTGTTCATGTTCTCATCGTAGCCGCTCACCTCTTCCCACTGTGGGCGAAATGCTAGTCAGGTGAGGGAGGTAGGGGCTCAGCCCCAGGGAATGCCCTAAGAGGGGAGAGACAGACCCTGCCTTAGGGAATCCTCCAGTCTGATGGTGGACGACAGGACTCCTAGCATCAGGGGCCTCCCAGTCTAATGGGGGAGGCACAGACTCTACCTCAGGGATCTTCCAGTCTGATAAAGAAGACATGATCCCTACCATCAGCGAACTCCCAAGCTGAGCGGGAGACATGGCCTCGGCCCTGAGGAACGCTCCCATCTGTGAGGGGGACACGCCGATCTGCTGGGAAGGGCGCACACCTGCTCTTGGTACCCCCCTAGTCAGTACGGGAGATGTGACCCCTCCCCCGGGGTTCACTAATCTGATAAAGGAGACAAGGCCCCTGCTCCTGGGAAGCTCCCACCTGGAAGGGAAAAGATGGAGCGGCCCGCCCCGAGCCAGTTCCCTCTCTGAGAGCAGACACAGCCTTGTGCTTGGGGAGCTGCCAGTCTGATGGGGAGGGCGAGATTCTGCCTGCTGGGGGCTCCAAGTCTGACCAGGGAGATAGAGCCCTCGCTGCTGGGGAGTCCCAGTCCGATGGAAAAAGAGCCCTCACCCCAGGGACGGGGAGACAGGGCCCTTCCCCGGGCTCCAGCTCTGCTCTGGAGCCTGAAGTGGCCAGCTGGTGTGTGGAGGGAGACCTCCCATTCTTCCTGCTGGGGGCAGGTGCTTCTGTGCCCTCCCCGGACCCAGCCTGGGCTCTCAGCGCCCAGCTGAGTGCTCCCCAGCCCCCTGCTAGAGGGGCCGGGCCGGCTGGGGAAAGTGGGGAGTAGAGGGGTCCCGGGCCCATGTTCTCTCCTCACAGGCCCAGCTCACTCGCACCGCTATTCCGTTCACACTCTTATGCCTTCCTTGAGTACCCCCTCGACTTCTCAGTCCATCCTTCTGGGATCTCTTCCCGCAGGTTCTCCCTCCAGCGGCAGCGTCTGCCTTCAGCGACCCTCCCTTGGGTGTTGGGCGCGATCTGCCTGGGTGAGAGCTGGGCCCTCCAGCCCTCCTGGCTTGCTCTCCCCAGGGGGACTGAACGCTCGCTGAGGGGAGCGACTGCTCCCGCCTTCTCCTGTGTCTCCTTGTGGGGCTGGCTTCACCTGGGGTGGACCCAAAAAGGCGAGACCCCAAAGAGCCCCAACAGCGGAGCGCCGCCTCCCACCCATGTGGGGCCAGGGGCGGGGCTGGGACAGGCTCTCATTTCCTTGTCATAATTAGCACACGTGGTACACATGGCTATCCCCATTTTACAAATGACGGAGTAGAGACCAGAGAATTGAGACCACTTGGCCCAAGTCACACAGACTCAGACGCATTCACGTGCTTGCCCAGGCTGCCTCGACGCACGAGGACCCAACAGTGCGCCAGGAGTCCTGGGTCTTGTCCCAGCTCTGCAAACTTGAGGTGTGGCCTTCGGCAAGTCACCTCCCCTCTCTGGGCCTCTATTTCCCCAGCTGCCAAATGTGACTGTTGGTGAGGGAGGCAGGTGATGGGAGAGGTGTCACCCCCAAGTGGGCATTCTTTGTCCCTTTGCCTCTTTCATATTCCCTGGGCCAAGTCTGCGCAGGGCGGAGCAGTGGCTGCTGGGCTGGGGAGGGACGATGCTGTGAAAGGCGTGCGTGGGGAAGGCCGAGCTGGAGCCTGCTGGCCCGGCCTCTACTTCAATGGCGGCTCTGAAACTCCCTACATTGCATTTAATTTTTTTTTTTTGGTGGCACCATGTGACAAAGTCAGCCCCTTGTTACAACCACTGCTCTTCTTCAGAACTTAATTAGAGCACTTAATTAGAGCACTCTGCCTTTCTCCCCTCTCTCTAATTAACATGCAAAGGCCCTGCAGCCTGAACACCCCAAATAATTGCGTCCGGGGGCCCTGCAGCCCGGCCTGGCCTCATTACCGGCAGGGTGGGGCTGTGGGCCCAGCCGCCTGCGCAGATGGAAAATTGGTGACAAGAAAGAGCCACAGAAAGAGGCCTGACCCTGGGCCCTGCCTATTGAGAGCGAGGCCTGAGGGGGGTGGCGGGGGGGGGGGGGCTGCTCCTGGGGCAGCAGCTGAGTCCCAGCAGAGGAGCTGGAATGGGGGGAGGGGAAGGCCGGGCTGTGGGAGCCCAGGGCCCTCCCCAGAGACGAGGGAGATGAGGAAGGAATGATATTAAAGCCGATGACGGTGACGATGGTGACAGATGTTAGAGCTACGTGTTATTGGGAGCCCATTCTACACCAGGCACGGTGCTAGACACATTTCAGGAAAACCTCACAACGGTCCTGTGAGGAAGACATTATCATCACCATTTTACAGATGAGGAAACTGAAGCTCAGACAGGTTAAGGAACTGACCCCAGATCACACAGCTGTGAGTGGCAAAACTGCGGCAGAAGTTCAGGAGTATCTGACTCCACAGCCCATGTGTAAGCACTGCGCTGGGTGTCAGATGGGCTCAGACCACTGGACCCAAGGAAGCGGGATGATAAGAGCTCAGGCAGGCAGAGCCTTGGGTGATGGGGGACCCAGAAAGAACGCCCAGGAAACTCGGTCACAGCCCTGGACACAAACCTGAGCCCCATCACTTACCAGCTGTAGGGCTCCTGGTAGGTGGCTACAGCTCTCTGAGCCTCAGTTTCCTCACCTATAAAACGGAGGTGATTCCTCCCCATGGGACTGGAGAGGATGTGTGTAAGGTGCTTGATACAGTATCTGGCACACAGTGGGTGCTCGGGAAGTGACAGTCCACTTCCCTCATCTGTAAAATGGGGGTAGTGCCAGCACCTACTTCTCAGCCTCACCCTGAGGATTCCATGGGGGAGCTAAATGCATCCAGCATGTTGTCATGGTAACTGGCGCTCCATCAACGGTAGGGGACCAGGCAGGTGGGGCAATGAGAGGCCGCGCCCTGGGCCCTGAAAAGGGAAAAGGGCTGGAACGTGAGGGAGCATCCAGGCCCCGCAGCAGAACCCGAGGTATCCTGGGGGACCAGGCAGGGTTTGGGGACCACTGACTCACCCCTGATGGAGGATGCACGATCCAGCCCAGCTCCGCCGTGGCAGTGGTGGAGTCCATCAGCGTTTCTGCGGGGAGAGCAAAGAGTCACGCAGGCCCTCCTGCCAAGAGCTGTCAATCACCCCAAGACCCCACCCCTCGAGGGTCTTCTTTACAGAGCGCCACCTACTTCCATGGCTCCAAACAAATCTGGCTCTAATTCTATAGATCAACCTCCCTTTAGGTCCTGCCCCCGCTCCATAACCCTACCCACTCCCACGCTCCAGCCAATTGTCTGGCTCCGTTCCTCCAGGGCCCAATTCCATCCCTTCTACATATGGCCACGCCCAACCTCTCGACCAATCATGTCCCACCAACCTAGGTACCGCCCCCTTCCCTCCCTTTCTGATCTGGAAGGGTCTTAACCTGGGTTTCCAGGGTGGGCTTCAGAGAGTCCACAAGGAAACCCTCGAAATGTTGTCAAACCGAGGGCGCCTGTGTGCTTTTTCGCTTGCATCAAATTTTCAAAAACTGGAACATGGGCCTTAGAGGGGCTGCCCTTGTGTCCCAGCTGAGCCCCATCAGTTCCCCAGCTCAGCCCTCTGGCCCACACTTCCTGTCAGGGATACCCTCCCCTCTTCTCTGGGGACTGGAGTCCTCCCTCGAGTCCCCATCCCGGGGCCCCTTCCCCCAGGGCTTGACCAACTCCGCCCCTAGGACGGCCCTGGGGGTGGAGATGTGTTGAGGGCCAGCACTGTGCCCAGTGGGGCCAGTTCGTCACCTGCCCTCCGGGAACTCAAGAGACTCAGATCAGCTTCTGAACCAGCCAGGGCCCCACTTGCCTCCCTTCATTCCAGCAGCCGGAGGGAAGGAGACCACAGGGTCAGAGAGACCCCTATTCATCCCAGATCAGGCTCAGGACCCGCCATCCCTTCCCTGCCACAGGGGCTTCAAACCACTTCGAACTGAATTGCAAGGCACTGAGCAGATTTAAATTGGCCTCTTGTGCGCATTCATTCAACAAATACATCCTGATGCCCATTAGGTACCAGGCGCTGTGCTGGGTACCCTAAGACAGATAAGGGAGAACACCAAGACCCTATGCTGGAGCGGTTCATAGTCTGGTGTGGAAATGAGGTGTGCATACAAATAGCTACGAGAGAGTAGGCAGAGAGACCTAGAAAGTCAGAGCTGACCCTTCCACACCACCTAGCTCAGGGAGGGTGGATGAGAGGCAGGCTTGCTGCCATCCTCCAATTCTGTGCCAGGGCAGACATCGCCAATCAATCCCCACACTCTGTGGCACATGATGCTTCTCCCACGGCACTCCAGGTGACCGAGACCCACCTTTTCAGATGCTATCGCTGGTCAGCCCAACTGCCTCCTTTTGGAGACAGGGTAACTGAGGCACAGAGAGGAGAAGAGACTTCCTAAAGATCACAGAGGAGTTGGTGGCAGAGTGGGTGGTGCAGGTATTCTGCCTCTGACCCTGTAAATTTCTAGACACTTAGCCTGGGCTGGATGAACTAGGGCAAGGAGCGTGGGGGCAGGGTGCCCCGTCTCCAGGCCACTGTGAAGGTGGAAATGGGAGTAACAAGGTCTTGAACTGGGGCAGGGGCGGTGTGGATCGGAGGGCGGGGATGGGAGGAAGCACTTAGCCGGAGGTGACCCCCGTCAGACCCGCGAGCTGACAAGAGAGGATGCAGCAGCGTCCCCATGACCGCCTGTGGCTCGTGTTTGCGGTCACTGTGTCCCTTTGCGTTGGGGGCTGGAGATGGGGGTGGGGGTGCCAGGGACAGTGGAGTCCAGTGCCAAGGGCGTCTTTTTAATGGCAAATTGGAGGGAAGTTCTATTGCGCTTCTTTGGAGCTGAAAAAAGGGTTCCTTTTCACACTCCGAATGCTACAGATTCTTCTTCCTGGAGAGAACAAGGGCTGAACTTTTAACCTGTTTTCTCTCATCGGCCTCAGCCAGAGACGCGCCAGGCCGGGCTCTCTGCCTGGGCCCGAGGAACAGCTGCTGGGAGCTGTGTCGAACAAGGAAGAGGAGAGACTCTGCTTGGGACGAGAACGGGGTCGGGCGGGGGAGGCAAGCCCGCCAAGCAGGTGGCCCCACCCCTTGGCTGGATTCCTGGGCTGACCCAGAGGCCAAGCTCTAGAGGATTCCACGGCCCAGAGGAGGGGCCATGAACTGACATCCTCATTGTATGGTGGAAACTTCGGCCCAGGGAGGGCAAATGACTTGCCAAAAGTCACACACTGAAAGGGGTGCTCGGACCCTGGGGCCCCACTGCCCCCTCTGCCTCCCACCACACCTGGAACCAGCAAGGGGAGGATCTCAAAGGACTGGAGGTGGGTGGGCTGGCCGGTTCAGACAGGAATGGGCTAAGGGGGAGTGTGCAGTGGGTGCATCTTCTTGGAGGATGCAAGAAGGCGGGCGCCCGCCGTGTTCCCTTCCTGCCACGGCAGTCCCGGGCTCTGCCTGGAAGCTGTTGCCCTCAGGGCTGTGGCGGGAGGGGACACACGGGTGCACTCCCCCCACTTGCCCGGGCCTTTTGCTTTTCAATGACGACATGTCCCTCCACCCCCTGCAGAAAAGGCAGTGAGCAGAGCAGATAACTAGGGGTCAGGAGGTCAGAGACTTCGCTTCTAACCCCCGCTCAGCCACCTACTTGCTTTGTAACCTTGGACTTGTAACCTTTCTCAGCCTCGGTTTCCTCACCTGGCAAACATCCATGAGACCTTCCGAGTGTGGACAGGAGGACTCAGTATGACGGGAAGTGTGTTAGCTTGGAGCCCAGAACAAGCAGCTCGTCAGTGAGCGACTGCTACTGACCCTGAACACACGCATCTCCTCTGAGCTCATCAGGTGGCCCCAGAAGGGCAGGCGGGTCCAAGAGGCTCCCGCTCAGGCTGCCTGGCTCCCCGCTCCCCCCTAGACCATGTCTGCCAACGACGACAAACGTCAGCCTCTCGCTTGAGAGCCGCAGTTTCTGGGGAGGCGGCCCTCTTGGATGCCCTGCGTTGCCTCTTTGTTCCTCTCAAACCAAGCACAAGAGTCAAACTCAGTTCCCGGGGGGAGTCTGGAGTTGGCAGTTCTTGCCTCAGGACCCCAGGGGGGTTCAGGAAGCCAAGCCCTATTTCTACCACCGGCACTTCCTTCCTTCTCCTCATCACCCCCAGACACCTCCCCTCTAATCCCACACATCTATGAAGGGAGGGAAGTCATGTCCCCTGAGACAGAGACCCTGACTATTGGGAGCCAGATACCCTCACAGACATTCTCACAACAATGCCAAGAGATAGTTGATACTGTCCTGTTTCACAGACGGGAAAACCGAGTCTTCCAAAGGCTCAGGGCCTCGCCGGAGCTCACACGTCTACTCCATCCACAAGCTGTGCTCCAGCTGCGCAGACAGTGTGCTGCCCTCTCTCGCCCCTGCACCTCACGCATACTGTTCCCTCTCCGCACCATCTTTGCCTGCCCGAATTCTCATCTGGGAAGTCTCAACCCAGGTCACCTCCTCTTGGAAGTCCTCCTGAATCCCCACCACCCCCGCAGCTCTGCAGCTGCTGGCGTTTCCAGAAGTCCCAGCACTTGCAGACATCCTGGGCAGGTGCTGCCCGCCTGCCATCCTGTTCCAATGGTCTATGGTCTCCTGAAGGGTGGGTGCTGGGTCCTGGTTCTAGAGCCCCCAAGACTAGCACAGGGCTTGGCACATAGTAGGTCTTCAGCCAACGGCTGACATTCCCCCTAAACTGTAGGACTTGAGCACATGCTAGGGTTCCGTTCCATCGGGACAACATTCACGACTTCAGCCATTTCCCCCTACAACCTGTACTGTTATTTAGTTACTATTTTTCTTCCACTTGACTCTTTTTTTCTTAAGTGCATTTTAAAGAGGAAGAAGGAATCATTATTATAAATGGAAAACCAATATCCGTTGCCATAAAAAGAAGGAAAATAACCCAAGACTATTACAATGAAAAATGTTTGTCCCCAAACTACCTAACATTGTTCCACTTCCCACACTTTGGGGACCACTAGGCTCCATCAGGCTGTCTCTCGAGGGCTGGAAATGCCCCCATCCCCATCCCCACTGTGACAATGACAACCCCTCACGCAGGGGAAGCTGTTTCCTATGTACACAGATAATTAATCGCCGCACGACGTGGCAAAGACGGCAGCAGGGATGTGCACGGGGCACCGTGGGCTACGGGACTGAGTGTGAAAGAAAGGAGGAAATGCCCGGTTTAGGGTGGGCTTCCTGGAGGAAGTGACACTTGAATAGGGGCTTAAAGTTAGAAGGGAGTCGGGAGAGGCCGAGTGAGAAGGCCATGCTGGGCAGAGAGGACAGAGAGGCAAAGGCAAGATGAACAATAGCATGGCTGGTGGGGATGAATGGTGGGTGCGGCGCGGGGGGCAGACAGGGAGGGGTGAGAGCTGAGGGTCGAACCTGGAGAGCTGGAGCAGGGGCTGCCCAGTAAAGGTCAGCAGCTCTCCGAGGCCCCCTTGCTGGACCACGTCCCCCTGCCTGCATCCTCGCCAGCCTCCCTGGTGCCACCCTCCACTCCGCCTGACACTGCCCTTCTCCTGCCTTGGGGCACTCCCACCCCAGCTGGCCCTACGGAAATGTCCAGTTCCCGATCCCCAGGGGTCGATGAGGAAACTGAGGCTGTGTGGACATATTCTTAGCATCCGAGCAAAGGCTGGGACCTCTGGCCACCAGGCTAGCGTGCCTTCCTTGGTGGGAAAACAGGGCTTGGCGATGGGGGCCATTTTGGCTGTAGCCCCTCTGCGACCGCACCCCCTCTCCTTCCTGGAGACTGCACAGAAGAAAGCAATCAGGAGGCCCTGATTGCACGGGCCGGGGAGGCCCTCGGGCCCCTCCGGCTATGTGTGAACGAGCAGTGTGCATTTCAGAAATATTTGAGCTCAAAGAGGAGACACACTGAAGTCGTTAGCGTTGGGCCGACAGGCGGGTGGCTGCTCGGAGCCCTGGAGGACGCTCCCACCACCCCGTTTTCAGGCTGGGACGGGTGCTTGCCCTCTGCTGCCCGATCCACCCCTGTTCAGCTGTCTGCCTGGCTCTCGGGCCATAATTCTCTCAGGCCACAGACACTGTTCATCTGCCCTAATGACAGCGCGTGACAGTTCCAAAGACATGTGGAGGAGCCTTCATTAAGCACCTACTGTGTGCCAGGCATTGCGCTGGGCACTTAAATACCGTTGCAACCCCGTGACAACCTGTGGGGTACACACGAGCAGCCCCATTTTACAGATGAGGAAACTGAGGCCAGAGAGGTGGAACGACCTACACGAGGGCACACAGGCAGGGCTGGGATTGAGCCCACATCTGTCTCACTCCACATCTGTGTTATCATTAAGATGCCGCAGTTACAGGCTTAAAAAACAGACAATGCAGCACAAAACAAAAAACTCATTGGGGCTTTTTGCGTGTGTTTATTCTCTCCCTCTGTGTGGGCCTGCATGAGGGCAGGAAGGGAGGGGAGGAGGCCACAAACTGTCCAGGCTAGAACTCGGCCCTGACACTCTCTAGTGTGTGGCTGCAGGCAGGCCTGTGTGCCTCTCTGGGCCTCAGTTTCCCCATCTGTAAAATGGGTTGTGTGAGAATTCAGTGACGTCATGTAGGTGAGTCCTGCTGATGTGACATCTCCCGGGTCCTCGTTCAGCTCTGTGTCTGACTCGCTCGCTGCTGTGCCCCCAGCACCGGGCACTGTTCTGGTGCACAGCAGATGTGTCAACCTCCACGCGGCCGCAGGGGGATGTTTCTAAAGCCCACGTCTGATCACGTCTTAACTGAGCTGAATGCCCTCCAGCGCTCCCCCTGCCAGCAGGACAAAGTCCTAGCTCCCCAACGATGCATTCAAGGCCCCTGCCAACCGGGCCAGTGAGTGACCTGCCAGCCGCACGCTCCCACGTCCCTGGTGTCCAGCATCCTGAATTTCCTTCTGCTTGCAGAAGGCACTATGTTTCCTGGGGCCTCAGTGACTTGACCATCCCAGATTTTTCTCCCTGGAATGCCTGGCCCTCCCAGCTTTGTCAGCCTGGCTAACTTCTCTCCCAAAACTTAGCTCAAAGGCACCTTCTTCCTGGCAGCTGTGCCTGAATTCTCCTGGGTTAAGTTACGAGATCACAGTCAGTCAACGAACATCTACTCTGCCTGATTGTGCCGGGCCCCTGTGCTGGGCACTGGGGACGCAGAAACAGATCGTAGGTCCTTCCCTCAGGCAGCTTTGAAACGAGAGCCCGAGACGTGAACTTTCCACAGGGAGACGCAGAGCGAGACGGCGGGTCCGGGCCGGGAGCCAGGGAAGCCGGAGGAAGAAGGGATTAGCGTTGACCAGGAGATTAGCAAAGGCGTCTCAGAGGAGATGGCGTTTGAGCTGGGAGAAGAGGGGAAGGGCCCGCCACGTGGAGGGCACAGCAGAGTCAAAGGCACGGAGGGAGGAAGTGCAGGGCGAGGCTGGGCCGTCGTGAGCGCGATGACTGGTTCTCAGCGGTGGGCTCTGGGCTAAGCGTTTAGCCCTCATTACTTCATTTCATTGAAATATTTGTAAAGCAGGCACTTTAGTATCTCCCGTTACAGATGGAAAACTAGTTAGGGGAGGCCGTTCAAGGTTTCCATGGCCAGAAAGTGGTGGGGCTGCGTCTGCCTTATACCTAAGCCGGTGTTCCCAGCCACTGCACCACGCTGCAATTTCTGGCCCACAAAGTGGGAGCAAAATGCTTTGTGGGAGGATATGGCAGCTCAGGATGGGGCCGGACTACGGAGGGCCTCGAATGTGGGGCTAAGGAGTGTGGATTGTCCCATAGGCAATGGGGAGCTATCAAGGATTCCTGAGGAGGGTAGTGACGTGCTCTGTCCTGAGCACATGGACAGGAGAACACTGTCTATCGTGAAGATGGATGGACACACAGTAGCTGTTGCCCCAGGGTCTTTGCTCCAGATCAGCCAGCAGCCCGTAACCCAGGCAGCGAGTCGGCCTGGCCTGTGACCCAAGCAGCAGAGGCCACTGTGGACCCTTTCCAGCAGCTCCGGTTGCTCCCTGTCTGGGGCTAAAGGGCTGAGATGGCTCAAACACAGGCCTATTTCCCGGACCACAGCCTGCGAGGTGCCAGCTGCAGCCTGGAGGCCCGGCCGGCGGCCTATCACGGGCTGGGGGTCGGAGCATTCCTTCCACGGTCCACACAGGAAACTCCAAGAGGAGGCGACAGTCAGGAGTCAGGAGGTAAAGCTCAAGACCATCAATAAGCTGGGCGACTTGGAAAAGTCACTTCACCTCCCTGAGCCTCCGTTTCCTCATCTGTAAAATGGGGACCACAAGATCCTCGCTTTGTGGACCTCACAGGGTGGCTGTAAGGATCCGAGGCGGCAGTGGGCGCAGAGGCTGGACCCCAGGAGGTGCAGCGAGCATCGCTAACACTGCGGGGGCCGACGGTGGGCAGGCACGTCAACATCCCAGGGCAACCTGATGGGGAAACCGAAGCTCGGGGACACCAAAGTTTCCCCCAAGGCCAAATGGCTGCTAGGCGACACAGCAGGATCTGACCCGCTTGGTCTGAGCCCAGAAACCGCTACGCTAGGTTATGCTGATTCACAAAACGGCGGGGAACACATCACAGCTTTCACGTCCATGCCCACGCCCACGGCGCCTGAGTGGGTGGCTCCATACACCCTGCAAGGCTGTCACTATTATCCCCATTGTACAGATGGGGAAACCGAGCCCAGAAAGGCTAAGAGACCTACCCAAAGTCACACAGCCAGAAAGAAGCAGAGCTGGGTTTGAACCCAGATCAGCCCGACTGGGTTTCCTAGGCTTCTCCTCTGGAAACCAGATGAGGATCAGGCGGCTAAGAGGGCCTGGGGGTCACCGGCCCAAAGCAAGGCGGCGGGGGGTGGCGATGCCAGAGCAGCCCCGGGCCAGCTCGGGGCAGGCTGTGGATTTTCCAAAGTGAAACCTGCCAACAGGCAGCGCGTTGTTTTTCCAGCTCGGCCCCTGCTCCGCCCTCGGGCGCGCGGAGAGGAGACTCAGCTAATGCAAAATCCTTCTGTCCCAGGACCCGCAGCGCACGCCCCTTCTTGTCCTCCCTCCGCTGCCTCGGTGGCCTGCCTGCAGCCTGCGCGTGTTTTCTCGGGCCGGGGCGGAGGAGTCCCCGCGACGCCGGGTCCTCCGCTCTGTCCCCCGCCTGCCCACCGCTGGCCTGGGCTTCCGCCAGCGCCGGCCGCCCGGCTGAAACCCAATCCTCCGGGCCAGCCGGGCCGCTCGCTAACAGCGGGCCGCATTGTGCAGCCAGGGCTCTGGGAGAGTTTGGATTCGCTGCTTGGGGACCCACTTAACCTCCGCAAAGGACAGGATGATGGATGGGGGTCTGGGAAGGGGTTGCTGGGGGTGGGGTGGGCGGTAAATGAATACCAGGGCTTGCTGGGGAAGGAAGGAAGGGAGGTGAGGATGGGAACAGCCCTGAACATGTCAGAGCTCCATTAGTCCTCACGATAACCCTGAAGGACGCCCGGCACTGGTCCCATTTTATACACAAGGAAACTGAAGCTCAGAGAGGTTAGGTGACTTGGCTAAGGTCGCACAGCAAGTCAGAAATTGAACCCAGGCCCAGTGCCCTCAAGTGTTCCCAACACTCCAGGCTGCCCCTCACAGTCAGCCTTTGCCTGTGACTTTTAATCCTTAAAGGCCTTTTACTTTGCTGAATCCACAGAACCTTCCAACCCATGAAGTAGGGAATAAAAACACGAGAGCAGCTGGCATTACTGAGCGCCTACTGCATTCCAGGCACTGTACTGAGCACCTACTGTGTGCCAGGCACTGTACTCAGTACCTACTGCGTGCCAGGCACTGAGCTGAGCTGTCCAGAGATCCTAGCAGTGAGCTGATGGGGTGGGAACAATCGTCACAGCCATCTGCCAGAAGAGAAGCAGAAACTCAGAGAGGTGGTCACCTGGCAAGACGTGGCAGAGTCAGGACCCCCCTCGGGCTGGCTAATGGAGGCCAGGGGCCTGGGCACCCCAGTTGCTCATGGCAGCACCCCTTCTGAGCGGTTGCTAAGTATCTGGCATCTCGCCTCTGCCCGCTGGACCAGAGCTCGCGCTCTGCAGTGCGGCACTCAAGGCATTGCTCCTTCTCCTGCAGGATCGCTTGCCCTGCTGCCTGCCTGGGACGCTCCAACACATCCGTCAAGACCCATCTCAGATGTCACCTCCTCTGAGAAGCCTTCCCGACAACCCCTGCCCCGGGGCTCCCAGAGCACTGTGTGTATCTCCCGTTGTGACTCTGCCCCACGCGCCCTGCGGGCAGGTCTGAGTCTGGTTTGCTGTGGTACCCTCAGGCTCTCTGTTAAACTGCCCGCCCCCACGTCCCACTCTCAGCCTACTCAGGAATCCAACGCCCCTTCCCATCTACACCATCAGTCTGGGGGTCTGGGATTTCCCTCCAGGAGATATGGTCACTGGTATCAAGACGGCGCCACACACTATGTAATTCCAAGTGCTCACTCAGCGCCAGCCGCCGCACTGGGCTGTCACATCTATTACCTCCCTTGATGCTCACAACACCCTATGAGATAGAATTATTATTATCTCTGTTTACCCATCTGCCCATTTTTCATCTATCCATTCATCCATCCACTTTCTCACTTACCCCATCCCTCTGTCTACCATTCCACTCGCCCAATAACCTACCACCCATTCATCCACCCACCCACCCATCTATCTAGTGTCCCACTTAGCTATCCATTCACCATTCACACATTTCCCCACTAAACCAACTTCTCTTCCTTCCTCTCTTCCTATAGGTGGAGGTATAAAAGGAGCTTCAGAGAGGTTAAGCAACCTGCCCAACATCACACAGCTAGTAAGGGGCAGATCCAGGAGTTAAACCGGGTACTCTTTTAACCATGCTGCTAGGTGGTCTCCCACTTTCTCGCTTTATTTTTAACGGTCCTGTTGCATTCAGGTTTAATACTGTAAGTCACCTCAAATCCTTTTGGATGTGAGTGGAGTGTTAATTACAAATCAATAAGACGCAGGCCACTGTAAGTCGAGGCTGGGGTCTGTCAGGTTGGAGTCAATTAGCAAGCCTGCTGCAGGACCTGCTGGGACTGGATCTATTTGCCTAATTGGCACAGGTTTCTCCCAGCGAAGGACAATTAACTCAAATCCCAGAATCCAGACCACCCCTCTGCTTCCGGGCAAGATGTCAGGCATTTAGCCACATGAAATTTTACTGTTCACTCATTCACCCATTGACCCACACACCCACTCATCATCTACCTTTCCACCCACCCAATCCTTGCAATCATCCATGAACTATCCCGCTGTCCACTCAGCCACCCTCCTACCTGTTTACCCACCTGCATGCCTTTCTATTCACTCATCCTTCCATCCAGCCATCCCCTTGTTCACTTACCCAACAATCCAGCCACCCATCCATCGACCCACTCATCCACTCCCATACCCTTCCATCCATTGAACCACCCAATCCAAGCTACTATTTATGAAATCATTCTGCTTACTTGCCATCCACTCACCCATTTGCCCACCCATCCATCTACCCTCTCACTTACCCCATCCATCTATCATTCCACTTACCCAATAATCCACCACCCATTTGCTCTCCCATACATCTAGCATCCCACTTAGGTATCCATCCATCCATCCATCCATCCATCCATCCATCCATCCATCTTCCCACTGAATCAACCTCCCTCCCTCCCTCCCTCCCTCCCTTTCTCTCTTTTATCTGTCCACCTGACCATTCATTTTACCTGTCCATCTATTCACACCACTCAGTTGTACATCTAAAAATCTGCTACCCATCTATCCACTCCTCCTATCCAGCCAGGCTATGTTTATTGAATCCCTACTACGTGCCAGGCCCATGCTAGGTACCAAAGAATCAAAAACAGACAGTCACCGACTTCAAGAAATGTGCTGATTTGGGACAAACTCTAAACGCTCAGTGGCCCCTCCTCCCCCAGTTCCCAAGGACTTTCCAGGTCCCCCATTCCACCCTTGCGTTTGGCCCCTTGCTCAGGCTGGCATCCCAGCCTCTGTGCTCCTGCCCCTGGATCTGGTTTCCCTCTGCCCATTTCACAGGGGCCCCTCTGGGCCTGAAGACCTGGCTTCCCCCATCGGATCCAGCACGGATACGGCTGAGGCCCGTCCCACTCCACAGAGGACCCAGTGAGGAACCTGAGCCCAGATTCAGCCTCTCCCCCACTGTGGTCCCTGCTGCACAGTCTGGAAGGGGGATCCCAGGCATAAACAGACATAACCCCATGGTAGAGGGGGGACCCAAACTCCACCTGGAGTCAAAGGAGACTTCCCAAACGAGTGACACCTGACCTGAACCCCAAATACTGAGTAGGAGACAGCCAGGCTTGGGGGAGGGAAATGGGAAGGAGAGAAGGAGAGAGGGTAGTGCAGGCGAACGAAGAGCTTGTGCAAAGGCTGGGAGGAGAGAATAACCATGGCCCCCGCAGGGAGCTCCACAAGGGAGAAACCAGGCCCAGGAGAGAGAACTTCCAGACACCACAAGGAGCCTTGAATGCCAGGCTGAAGGGCTAAGACAATCCAAAGGGCAGCAGGGAGCCATCGAAGTGGGGTGGCCTGATTCAGCTATCACTGCATTCTCTTGTGTAACTGATCCATTTTACAGATGAAGAAATTGCAGCCTTGGGACCAGAGAGGTCAGGGAGCTGCCCCAGGCCACACAGCGGTCAGGAGCAGAGCAGAGATTCCACTCCAGGTCTGATGGCTCCAAAGCCTGAGCAGCTGCTGCCTCGGAGGAGCCGTTTCCAGAATACCCGCACCCCTCCCACATTGACACTCCCCTCCAGCTCTGCCTCTGTAGCCCTTGGCTGCCTGGGCCCAGGGACAGAACCCCCAGCGCGCCATCTCTGCTCAGCAAGACTCCACCTGCTCCCCCTCCCTCACTGGCTCGCTTGCCAACCACGCCTGGCATCTCACGCGCTTAAGCAGACCCAACTCTGCTTGGCTGTTTGCTCACGTGCTGATGTTCACAGGAGGGTCACCCAGCAATTTCCCATTGTCGCCTTCACGATCAAAGCCACCATGTCGTCATCGTCAGCTACCGTTCACTCCCCAACGCCCCTGACACCCTGCGAGGTGACGCCAAAGAGCCTGGCCTGATGGCTTCCGGCACGAGCTCTGGGGCTCGTGACGTGGCCAGCACGGAAGGGTTAATGACAGCAGGACGGGCCTGAGAAGGAACAGGACTTGAAGGGAAGGGGGTCCTGAGGGTGGAGGAGACACCGGGGAAGGGGCACCCTGAGCCCGAGGCCCGGAGGAGGAGACCGGCCAGGAGGGGAGCACCCCACCCCCACAGCAGCATTTCCATCGTCATGGTGACCACTGACTGGAGGCCAGGACCCTGCGGTGCAGCGGACATCCGGGACGGCATCTGAGTTCATCTAAGCCTGATTTCAAGGCATGTGTCATTGTCCCCACTTTGCAGATAGTCAAACTGAGGCTCAGCGAGGACGAGTTAGCGGGCCAAGATGTCCTGCAAGTTGGTGGGGAAAGCGGACCTTGCTTTCTGGGCTGTGAGACCCAAACTCCTCTCGTGACCCCAAGGAGCCCTTTGGGAGTCCAGTCTCAGGTGAGGGCTGAAGCAGGTGGTGGGGTCGGGAAGGGGCTTCCAGGCCTGAAGGTGGCAGTACGGAATCGGCGAGCAGGAATGGTCTGAGCCGGAGGTGGGAGGCTGTTGCCAGGAAGGAGTGGCCAGGGGACAAGGCCACCTGACCACCCGTCCAGTTCTCTTCCCGCCATAACCTGTGATGCCTTTGCAGCGTGAGGAGTGTCAGGAGGAGGGTGGTGTCCGCTCTAGGAGGTCCACAAGGTGGGCTGGCACAGTCCCCTCACAATGGGCTTTCCTGGGCTTCTGAGGGGTGGGCGTGGGGGCGCAGAGACTTCTTGCCCGTGCAAGAGACCATTCCATGAATCACGGAAGGCTTCCAAGGGGAGGTGGGCTACAATCCTGGGGGGCAGGGCCCCCTTCCTCACCTGTGGCTTTACAGGCCTCCAGGCCAGTGCTGCCCTGGGACACTGACCAGGTGCTGACGGGCCAGGCAGAGATGCCTCCATCACGTGTGCTGAGAGGACCATCCAGACCAGCCTGACAGTCAAGGTCCTTGTGTGGGCTGGCCCCAGCCTCTGATCCCCACTCACTTCCCCTCTGTACGGGCCAGTCTGCTCACTGTTGAGCGCATGCCTTCTTGTCTCCCACTGCCGAGCCTTTGCTCCTGGTCTCACCCTTGCCTGGAACACCCTCTCTGTGAAGATGGGGGCACTGGGGGCAGGCAGGCAGGCAGATTGAGGCCCAGGGCAGGAAAGAAGGGCTGCTTAAATAGACGTGCCAGCTTCTCCTCTCACCCCCTTCCCAAGTCACTTCCTCTGCCCAGGATGCCCACCTTCTTCACCCGGGAAATTCCTCTTTACCTTTTAAGACTTAGCTCAGCATCTCTTCTTCCAGGAAGCTTTCTTTGACCACCATCCCCTCTTTCCTCGCTTGGTTAGATGCCCCTTCTCTGGGCCACACCCCTCCAGAGTGTGTCTATGCTGTTTCCCAGCCTGGTGTTTGGATGGGGGCTGGGGTCCTGGAATGCTGGCTGCTGAGCAGAACACAGAGGCCCTTGGTGTCCAGTGTGACCAGGAGCCAGCTCTCCTCAGACACGAAGAGAGGCCATGTCAGACGGCGAGCAGTTGGTCCATGTCAAGCCCACGAACACGACGGGGCTGGGCCGACCTCAGAGCTGGACCGAGGAGCAGCCTTCCCAAGGTGCTGGCTGTGACACTCGGCTGATCCACCCGGGAGACCACAGGCACACGGGGCACGGTCTGGCCCAGCTCCCTGCCCTGATCAGCCCTCCACTCTCCAGGCCCACATGTGGGCTCCTCCTCGCCAGGAACCCTGTGGTGGTGGCGGCGGCAGCGGCGGCCTGGGGCGGCCCTGGCAGACCTGCTGACGCTGGGAGCAGGCTCAGGAATTCCTGCTCTAATTGAGAAATTGGATCTGGAACCTCAAGCATCCCGCCACACTGGCGTGCACCCGCGGGGATGGATGCTTCTCTGACGGGGTTAAGGTGTGTGGTGGGTGGTCCTGTCCCCTTATGCCGACCAGGGCTTCCCTTCAGGCCCTCTGCTCCCCACCTCCACCCCTGGTCTGCAGCCCCAGAGACCTCATCTGGGAACTGAGAGCCCTTAACAAGACTCGCTCACAAGCACAGATGCCAAGCTCTTGGCACAGGCCTGGCACAGCCAGCGTAGCTCAGGAGAGGGTAGTACCACCATCTCTGTCACTCCCCTCATCACCCAGAGGCCAACGGGACTGACAACAGCCCCCAGGGAAATCTCCGGGGTGTGGTGGGAGGCACAGCTGCCCCTGAACAGGGATAACAATCATAATCCTGACTTCCAGCGATTGAGTACCTACTATGTGCCAGGCACTGTGCGAACTACTTTTCCGGTGATGCCATTTGGTCCTTATTTAACAGATGAGGAAACTGAGGCTCAGAGAAGGGCAGTGACTTGCCCGGGGTCACCAGGGAGTTGGTGGCAGCACGGGGATTCCGAGCGCCATCTGGGGCTTCCCGCTGTCTCCCAGCAAAGCTCAGAAAGTCCCCCGTGCTAGGCCTGGCAGGGAGCGTTAACTTGGCCTTATTTAAAGTTGCAATTATCTGTCCCATTTCCCACTGGTTATGGCTGAGCTCTCCGGGGAGGCGGGGAGACCCTAATGGAGCATGCCACGAACAGGGAGTTCCCAAGGAATCGTTCCTGAGCCTGTGACTGCATGAGCCCGGAGGACATGCGCTCCCCCCACCCCTGTGCCTGGGCCTCTCTCCCCTCTGTCCCTGCCCTGGGGAGCTGACCGGGCCAGCGGGGGGGCTGGGAGGGGCTTCCCCTGGCTGGGAAGGCTCCTTGTCAGTCTTGCAGAGGCCCCTGAAGGGGTCACACCATGAGCTGAGGTGTGAAGATAGCGCTTGACCATGTAGAGATGGGAAGGCTGAGGCAGCCGGGGGGATTGGTCCAAGGTCCCAGGGGGAGGCCGCAGTGTGTGGGGCCTGCAACTCAGAGTGACACAGACCTAGAGATGGGCCCCCGAAAGCTCGTGGGGAGGTGGAACGATGGAACTGAGGAAGGGCCCCAGGGATGGAACAGAGTACGGTACTCACAGCCATGGGTTTGGGGTTTTCAGTGGGCAGGTGCCTCCTGGAGGCCTTGTGAGGTGACAGAGGACAAAGGGAGCCCCATCCTACAGAGGAACAGCCTCAGAGAAGGTCTGGGACAAGGCCGCATGTTGCCGCCTGGACACAGAATTATCGAGACATATGCCCACTCCCCTCTCCACTCCTCCGATTCCCACACACTCCCTGACCAAGGCCCCGCCTGGAACAGACCAGCAAGGGCGACACCCGAGCAGGCAGTTCTGGTCCCCGCCATCGAGCAGGAGCACACGCTGGGTGCCAGGATGAGAGGCAGGAGAGTGGCAGCCCGGTGGTGCCACCCAGGGGTCGGGTCCAAACGCCGGAGAAGCAGCGTAGCCCGGGGAACTGAGCGCGTGGGCTCAGCAGTCAGATGCACATTTGTCCCCACTTCCTAACCCCGTGACCTCAGGCAAGCAACTTCCTTCCCATTCTGAGCTGCGGAAAGGGAACGACAGTGGAACCCGCCTTGCAGGTGGTTATGACAATGAGATCATGCATGGAAAGCACTTAGCCTGGGGTCTGGCTATAGTAAGTGCTCAGGAAAATACTGACTGTCGTGATTACAACTCAGATTTCTACACGACCTGGCACAAAGCAGTCACTCAATAAATGGAAGTTATAACATTGCTAATTATTATCGACATCAGCCAGGCGCCTCTGGTCAAGGCTAAGGCAGACCCTAGCTCTGCCATCTGTGGTGGACAGACTAATGGCCCCCCAAAGAGGTCCACATCCTAGTCCCCAGAGCCTGTGAATGTTACCTTACTTGGCAAAAGGGACTTTGCAGTTGAGATTAAGTTAAGGATTTTGAGATGGAAATTAGCCTGGATTATCCAAGGGGGGCTAATGACATCACAAGGGTCCTTAAAGAGAGGCAGGAGGCAAGTCAGAGAGGAGATGCGAGGACAGGAGCAGAGGGTGCCGGGATGGAGTTTGAAGCTGGAGGGAGGGGCCACAGCCCCGGATGCAGGCGGCCTCTAGATGCTGGAGGGGGCAAGGGGACAGGTTCTCCGCTGCAGCCTCTGGAGAGAGCACAGCCCCACGGATACCTCAACTTCAGCCCAGTGAAACCCACTTCAGATGTCTGACCTCCAGAACGGTAAGATGGAAAATTTGTGTTGTTTTAAGCCACCAAGCTGCGCCTGTTGGTTACAGCAGCAATAAGAAACTAATACACGGTCCTTAACAGAGAAAATGGTCGCCTCCTGCACCCCAGCCACGGCTCCATCCTCAAGAACCCCACACACTCACTCCCATGGCTGGGAAAAAGCCCACCCCCTGCTCGGAGAGGACCGTGGGGGAGGCTGAGAGCCCTCCCCTCCAGGATTTCCCGTCCTGCCCACTGGTGTGCACTTCCAGGAGAGGCTGGGGGTTGTGGGAGGACAATGCTGACCCCATGTCACTGGGCACCCATGGGCCCAGCAACCGTCTCTGTTCTGGACAGATGGGAGAGCAGGATGGGCGTGGTCTACTCTCGGGGTTACCCTCTATCTGGTGCTCACCATATGCCAAGCCCTGCCCAGCACCCGATCTTCCCCAAACCTGGGAACTATTATCAGCCTCATTTTGCAGATGGAGAAACTGAGGCTCAGAGAAGTGAAACAACTTTCCCAAGGCCATCCAGCAGAATGTGGTCTGGTCTCTGCTTGCACAGGCCCAGGCATGGGCAGCTCTGGCCCTCCCTGGACACCCTGTCCACTCCCAGGCCACTCATTTCCTGACAGCCCTCCGGGCAGGGGACCTCTGCTGCAGGCGGGGCTGTGGAAACCGGGGCTACTCCTGCCCGAGCACTCTCTGGGCCTCGGGGGTAGAAATTGTGCCCCCTTGTCTGCCTCACAGAGGTCTGCACAGTAGCTGAGGTCACAGGTGCAGGGAGACCCTTCGGAGAGCCGGACCCCCCGGGGGAGGAAGAGCTGCTCTGAGAATCACGGAACCAGCACTCCTGGACGGATGCCAGCCCTTCCTCAGGGCGAGCAGCCTGCAGCCTGTGTGACGTCCTCTCCCGCACGGCCTCATGCAGGCTTCCTACAGCTAGCCATCACATTCCCATTCCTCAGAAAGTAACGATAATGAGGACAATGATAATCATGGCCATTCGTGGAGCCTCTAGCCACGCCAGGCCCCAAGATAAGAGCTTACTGATGCCCTCTCCTTCCGTCCTCTCACATAGCCCCTAGGAGGAAACTCCTAAACCAGCCTCCTTTCTAACTAGCACGCTGGAGCTCAGAAGCCCACTCAGGCACCCCTCCCTCCCACGGCCTCTGCGAATATCCTCACTGTACAGAGGAGGTCACGGGCCCAGAGACGTTCCTGGCTTGCTCAAGGCCCAGCGTCTCAGTGTGGGGCTGGGCTGGGAACCTGCATCTCCAGGCCCCGAGATGAGTCTGCCTTCCTCTCGGCCACAGCACATCCTTGGTGTGACATCCTCTGGAGACGGAGGTCCAGCTGAGGGCCCTGGGGACAGGCGGGTCCAGCGTCTGCCCAGCGGGGTGGCGTATGGCTCTAAATCCATCTCCTCCTGCCTCCAGTGGGACCCAAGACCCTGGACCCCAGCAGCTGGGAGCTGGGAAGTCGGAATCACGGGTCCCCAGTGGCTCTTGCTGCCCTCAGGGACACTGCCTGCACCCTGGACCCTCCCAGGAGACGTTCGCCTCAGATGACTTCCTGGTGGCGTCGGTGCCAGGCTGGGAGGAGGGAGGCGGGGCATCTCTGCCACAGCAGGCCTCAGAGCCCCGCTCGGAATCCCAATCGAGCTATTTTTAACGTGCTTTAATTTTCATTTTCTTTTATTGGAAAACACAGATGGTGACTCGCTGCCCCTCACACACACTGAGCGAGGCGCCGACAGGAGAGATGCGCAGCAGACACATGGACGGCCCTCCCACGCCCGGGGAGCCGGAGCCAGCAACCGAGTCCCGCGGCCGCTCCGGGTCTCGGCCTCCCCAGCTGTAAAATGGGGATGGCTGAGGAGGCCCCCAGAGCCCCCGCCAGCCCCTCAGTCTATGAGGGTCTCGGCTGGACGAGGGGGGAGGCGAAGTGGACGCGGGTAGCAAAGGGCACCCAGTGTCAAGGGCACCGTTGTCAGGGAAAGAGAGACATGGCGGGGGGGGACACAGTAACACTGCCAGCCCCATTTGGAGGGCTTCCTATCCCCATTTTACAGATGGGGAAACTGAGGCCCAGGCAATGGAGAGCCCTGCCCAAGAGCCCAGCGCCGGCCGGACCCAGGTCTGCGTGAGCACATCTGCGGTTCTCATTCTTGCCCTTCTCCAAACTGCTCCCGGCCAGATGCTCTGTTATTTATTTTTCTCATTATAAAAGCAATACATGCTCATTAAAGACAATTTGGAAATGTAGGAAAGTCAGAAGGAAATGTAAAGTACAAAACAATAATCATCTCCCCGCGTCGTCCCTTCACGACCACAGCCAACATTTTGGCTTGTTCTTTCCATTCTTTTTCTCTTCGCATAATTTGTGATGCTTTCCACATCCTTTGGTGGCAGCAGCTGGCTGAGCATCACAATGGACTCGGGTGCCTTTTAAAAACACCAGTCCTGGCTGTCCTTTACCCCAAAAGACAGAAAGAATTAGAATCTTGGGAGCGGGTGGGCAATTGGCGGCTGTGAATCCATATTTTCAACAAGTTTCCCAGGTGTTCCTGAGGCAGCCAGCTGGACTGTCCCACAGACCTGCACTTGGCAAGACCACGGTCTGAGCTGTGTGGCCCTGGGTGAGTGAATTCACGTCTTGGAGCTGCAGTTTCCCCATCTGGAAAAATGGGGCCCTCCTTTGCAGGGCCGTGGAGAGGATGAGAGAAAAAGGCCAAACAGGAGCTTATATCCACCTGAGACATTGCCACCCTCCCAATGCTGTCATCATAACTGTCCCAAAGCCACCATCTAACAGTCCTAAGGCCACTTTCCTGGGGTGCAGCTGGTATGGTGGAGAGGCCCCCGGAGGAGAGAAAAATGGACTACAACAGGGGGAAGCGACCACCGCAGGCCATGGGGTGTGCCCAGCTGGCCTGGCCTCCACTTGCCTCCTCTCCCCAGTTGCATCAGCCCCCTGCACATGATGGCACATGGAGCCACAGGACTCACTGTCCTTCCTGGGAACAGGACGGCAGGAGGCAGAGTCTTAGGGGCTCAGGCTTTGGGAAGGACAGGAAGCTGCTTCCTGAGGCCAGGGGGGAGCCACCTGGAGCCAGGGAAGGGGAGCACAGATGGCGCAGGAGGTGCTCTGAGGAGCAAAACCAACGGAGATGTCGATTAAGGCCCTGCCTCTGCCTCCCCAGAGCGTCCCCTTCCACAACACAACTCAGACCCCCTCACTGAAGGATTGTCACTGGCTCCCCACTACCCACAGGTGAAGGTGCAAAGGAGCCTGGTGGTCACGTCCATCAACACCGACATGTGCCGGGCTCCAGGAATGAACCTCCTGCCATTCCCCTGCCCGCTCCCGCCCGCCCCTCCTACTCCGTACACCAGGCACTCCGTCCTTAAAAACCAGGTCACCACTGCCGCGCCTGGAGCTGACCTTAGCCAAAAGTCTCCCCCAGGCCACCCTACATGCCAAAATTCTGCTTGGCCTTCAGGGCCTGGCTCAATGGTCCTCCTCCTGGGCTCCCTCAGCCCCTCTTTCTGAGTGCCCCACCCCCACCAAACTGTGGGGTCTGGGAGGGCAGGGCTGGTCCAATTTCACCGTCTAAATAAACTAAGCATGAGCTTCTCCAAGTCTCAGTTTCCCTGGCTGTAAAGGTGCGTCCTGTTACCTGCCCCACCTGCCTCAGAGGTTCGGCATCTGCAGCACTTAGAGGAAGTGGATGCATTTTGAAAACTGTAAAGGGCACCGACCTTAGTTGATGGGCAGAGAGAGTGTTGCATGGGTGAGATTTGGGCAGGCCCTTGAGGTCCCCCCCCACACCCAGGCCTGCTGTTGGCTGTGCCCAAAGTCTGGCTTTGCAGGCCGCAGGCTGTGGGGAGAGGGCCCCTCCAGACATGCTACTGTCATCAAGGAAGGTGAGCTGCTACTCGCCCCTGTGCGAACACCAGTCCCCACACCTCCTCTGAAGCTGTCCCAGAACACAAGGGGGCAGGGGTGGGGGAAACTGCCTTGATTCTCTGCCCAAAGGCTCAGAGACACCTAGTAAGGTAGCCCGAGGCACAGCCACGGAGGGCCGGTTATTATGGACGTGGCCGTGGGCTGAGCTCCTTAAAAATGACAGCAGCAGACTCAGGCACAGCACTTCACAGTTTGCAAGGCACTTTCCCCTTCACCGTCTCAGGCTTTTCTTACAACCCTACGACGTGGACATTCATTCATTCATCAGACCTTCGCTGAGCCTCGTGCTGGGGGAATGCAGACGATGGGGCGGGGCAGGGGCCGGGAGGGCGAGGGGCAGACTGACCACCATTAAGCGCAATACGGGGTAACAGGTGCCACCATCGAGGGGTGCATGGGGGCACACAGGAGACAGGCAAGCCATGGCATGCTCACCTCGCAGGTGAGATAACTGTGGCTCAGTGAGGCCAAGGGCTTCGCTCAAGGCAGTGGTGACGAGGAGCTGGGCTGTGCTCTCTCAGGATGCCTCGGGGCAGGTGGAGAAATGACCCAGGAAAATAACTAGGGAAAGCATTTTCCAAGCAGAGGAAAGAGCAAGTGCAAAGGCCCTGAGGAGGGCGTCTTAGTGATTGGATTCGATGGTCTGGTGTGTTACTAGTAGTGAGCATGATGGTGCCTGCTGTGTGGACGTCCCGGAGCCCCATGCATGAGGCAGTGCCCGCGCAAATGAGTGCCAGCTGTCCCTGGACACCCAGACCTGTGGGGGCCTAGATCCAAGGACTGCCTGGTGCCCTGGTGAGGTGCCACCCGTCTCCCTGCCCTCATCCAGCTGCTTGGAGCCCCTCCTGGGAGGAACCGCCTCCCCGCCGTGTCCCTTCGCACGGTGCTCCCTGACCTCCTGCCTTCCCAGCTTGGGGTCCTGGACACCTGGCAGGGTGCTTTCAAGCTGTCCGGGGCCATCCCCCAGTTTTGGGGATCCCCATATCTAAAAAATAATAGCTTACACACAGTGAGCACAGTCTGATTTTTCATAACATTAGGATCCCCGTTACACAGATGCGAAAACTGAGGCTTAGAGAGATGACAAAATTGGCTCGGGGTGCCCCAGCTGGTCGGGGAAGAGCAAGGATGTGGATTCCTACCTGACTCCAGGCCCCAGAGTCTGCTCTTAGCTTCCTTTCTAGAATGCCCTCAGCTCTCTCCCATCCGGTCAACCCTCCCATCCTTCAAGGACCACTGCCTTCGGGAGACTCCTTGCCTGATTGACCTCAGTGCTCCCTGGAGCCTGTCTGCACCTGTGTCACCCCGTGAGCTGGTGCCCATGGGTCAGCAGGGGCTCCCAGGGAGGGTGGGGGCTCCCGGAGGGCAGGGCTCCAGCAGAGAGAGAGGGACCCAAGCTCCGAGCACCCCCAGGCCCCCGGCAGGAGCAGCCCACCGATCACACGAGCCTGGAGAAGGCCCTCCTCTCGCCCTCTGACATCACCCCGCGGTTACTCTGAGTCCTAACAAAATAGATTTTAAGTGAAAAAAGTATATGCTTATTATGAGGCACTGAAACAATTTAGAAGGGTATAAAGTGAAAAGTTAATGCTGTTTCCCCAGAGCCAGTCATAATTAGACAGCGTTTAGACGTTTCACTGTGCATAAAATAGAGAGAGAGAGGCACCAATGCATATTCATCCCTTTGAAAGTCACAAACGCAACCGCACTCCACATATCGTTTCTAACCTGCTTTTGACGTACCATAGACATCTTCTGACCCTGGTACAGAAGGTTCTAGCACATTCTTTCTACTGGAGGCTTGATAATCTAGTCTGGGGACAGCCTCCTCATGCCTAAGATTCTTGTATGTAGCCCCTCTCTACTCACCCCTCAGGGTGTCTGGAGGAGAAACTGAGGCAACAGGTGCCAGGTTTGCGGCCTGGCCCAGGGTTGCGCCACCTGCAGGGGCCAGCTGGGTTCCCTGGCGGAAGTGGGGTCGGAGCATGTCCGTGGCTGGAGAACATCCTCCTGCTCCCCCCATCTTCCCACAGGCCTGTCTCCCCTCCTGTCAGCCCCTCCCCGCCCTGCCCACTTCCCCCACACCTCATAAATCTGCTAGCCCAGCCGGGCCGCCCTCCTTAGACGCCCAGATAAAGCCACACGCTGGCAAAGGGAAGGAGGCCTGGGTCCCTGGGCGCTGACGCGGCTGGGCCTTTCCCCGGGGGTCTGGGGGTCAGTCTGGCTGAAGGCTCCCTGTGCACATCTCCGGGGCCCCTTCCAGTCCAGCCGCCCGGCTGAGCCCCCTGCCTCCCCTCCAGACCTTCCTGCCGCCCATCCATCCCAAAACCGCAGCCGCGCAGACCTTTCCTGAACACCCCTTTTATCATGTCACTCCCTGCTCGTGGCCTGCTGGTGGCTCCCCAGCGCCTGTGGGAGAAAGCGCAAACCTCTTCCCCCGGAATTCCTGAGGCAGCCCAGCCGCCCCCTCCAGTCCATGTCCCCCCCCCACCCCCCAGCCCCCGAGCCTCCGCTGCACTGGCTCCTCTCCCTGCGGTTTCCACCTCCCCACTTTGGCTGAGTCCCCGTAGTGAACACCGTGTGCCCAGAGACAATGTGGGCTGCACCCCCGGCAGTGTGACCCTGGGCCCATCACTTCCACTCTCGGAGCCCTGTCTTCTCGTCTGACAAAGAACCACCTGTCCAGAGCCGTCCTGAAGACCACATGGGATGAGCTTTGCCCATTGCAGGCCCAGAGCCTGGCCCTTCATAAGGACTAAGTAAGTGTTAGTCTCCCTCCTGCCTTTTCTGTGCCTAATAACAATAACAATAATAATAATGATAGCAGCAAACGCACATAGTGCTTGTGCTGGCTCAGCTGGAAGCATTTACATGTATTACCTTATTTCATCTTCTAAATACTCCTAGGAGACGGGCAGCGTATTGTCCCCATTTTACAGATGGGGAAACTGAGGCACAGAGCAGTGACGTCATTGCCAGGGTCATGTGACCAGCCAAGGGCAGAATGAAGATTTGAACTGATGCACCTAGCGCCCCCAGGAAGCTTTCTTGAGACCAGGGAGAGGTCTATCCTCTCTGTCCTGCTCATCCTCTAATAACACGGATTCCGAGGTGCCCTGAGGGCACCGGGCCTGGGGATGGGGGAGGACAGACCCCTGGGACAGACGGGCCTTCCTTTCCACAGACCACAGCTTGGCTGAAGGTGGCCTCCTACACATTCACTTTGGGGACCCCCTCCCTGCATCCACCTAAAAGTAATTCCTGATCTTTGTTTAAAAAAAAAAACTATAAAAGGGAGTGAAAATGAACTTGGGGAAGGCAGGTCAGTGCAGTCAAGGAGAACGGAGCTTTCAGGGTCCCAGTGCCTCAGACAAGTCCCTCCTGCTCGCTGGACCTGTGTCCTCACGGGGACCCGATGCTGCATTCTAGAACACTATTCCGTAAGAACGCTCCCCCTTTGGAGTTCTCTTCAATCCCCTGATCCCTCAAAGAGGAAGTCTCCACTGGGGCCGCGAGGCTTCAACACCTCTTGGAACACGCTGGAGAGAGCGGGCGAGCCTCAGGCCGCCTCTGGGGCTCACCCCTTCTCCCCTGACCACCCCTCCCCTGTGGACCTCCGGCCGCCACCCTAGTGCCTGTGGGGGCCTCTGGCTCTCACATGCAGCAAATGGGAGGTGAAGGGAAGCCACTCCCCGCGGGCAGCCTTGGCCAGGGAGGGCGGTGGAGATTCTGGGGTCAGCCCCACGGCCCCACGCCACGCCCTGGTGAGATGGTGCCCACAGCAGTGACCGGCTCCGTGACACGCCCTGGCATTGCCTTTGCTGCTCCCCTGGCCCTCTGGGCCCCCAGCCTCTGTGTCAGCCCCTCCTTTCGGCGGGAGGGAGCCCCGTCGAGAGAGCGAGCGGCAGCTGGAGCTGGACAGAGCGCGGCCGGGCCCCGGGTCTGCTGTCCTACAGCCAGTTACCTCGTTTGTGTCGAGAGAGACTGGCGTTTTATTTACGGCGGGCATGTGGACCTTCCTTCCTAATACATTTACTCCAGTAAATAGAAAAGTGAGTCATTTCAGGAAGAACAGCGAGAACACGGCTCCAACAGTGGAAATTGAGGCTGACAATGGGGAACCACAGGACCAACGCTCCTTCAAGCCCGAGCTTTCTGGTTGGGCTTGGGGACATTCCTATTATCTTTGTGGGTTGAAAGAGCTTCTGGCTGTCCCGTCTCTCTCCCAGGGTGGCCACAGTGGGTGCAGCATCTGTGGGGTGCCCCATGGGGAGTGCACAGAACGCCCTGGCAGGCACGGTGCTCAGGCCCGGGACTTGGGGTCCTGCAGTGGCCTGGAACCCCACGCCCCGCGCCCACCCTACTCGGTGTCATAGGCTCATGTAAGGGTGAAGCCAGGGTTGGGGAGCAGGCCCAAGGTCCTTCCCCTCGTCTCCCCAATCCCAGCACCCTCTGGGCTCGAGGCAGAGGTTTCGGGAAGGCCCCCTCCGCACATCTGGAGCTCATTATGCCGAGGAGCTGGAGAGGCTGAGGATATAAATGGGTCCAGCAAGGGTTTAGATAAATACAGGGACGAGAGATCCGCGCCAGGTTACGGAGGGGAAGTGAAAGGATGTTCGAGGAAGATCCTTAACCTTGTCAAGCTCCCCGACAAACTGTCCCCCGGGGGCCGTCGACTCAGCAGCCTCCTCTCCTGCCCCCCCAACGGGCAGCCCGAGTGCGGCCAGAGCAGGGCCAGCTCCCTGTCAGGACGCCGAGGTTTTGCCAGGGGCCGATCCTTCTGCCTGCTTGGCCATCCCCTCCCCTTTCGCTCGGCTCAGGGGAATTCTCCGGCCGCCCAGGTTGGGTGTGGACGGACTGACTTGTATGTCTGCCGAACCCACCACCCTCGGCCACGAGAGCACACTGGAGGGCCCAGGGGGTAGTAATTATATGACAGCAAAGAACATCGACCATTTATCGAGCGTCCCTCATGGGCCACGTGTTTCATATGCATTTATGCATCGACTCATTTAATCCCCACAACGGAATGGTGAGGCAGGTCCCCTGATCATTCCCACTTTTCAGGAACCTGAAGCTCAGAGAGGTGAAGCCACCTGCCCAGGGTCACACAGTCAGGAAATAGGGGAGCCAGGATGCAAATCCAGGGCTGCCGGACTTGGGAGCTCACGCTCTTTCTTCCGCACCAGGATGCCTCACCCAGCAGGTGAAAAAAGATGGTTGACTGGAAGAATGCATGGGAAACGAAATGTCAGCCTGGATCCGACCCCATCAGGCCCTTGTCAGAGGCTCTTATGGGAAAGGGGGTTTTATTTCCCCTGCATGTCCCGTCTACACAGTAGGAGTGCCGCGCAGTGCTTTTCTGTCTACACAAGTCATCCAGACGGTCGTAAATCACATCTGAAGGGAGCCGCAGACGTTACGAAGAACACGCATCACACTGCAGACTCACAAGGAGCCTGCAGAGTAGGTTTCATTTGACAGATGAGGAAACTGAGGCGAAGAGAGGAGAAAGGACCCACCCGGGGCCACGAGAGCCAGTGATCAGCCAGGGCCCAAAGCCTTGCAGGGCCACGGCCGGATTTGGGGAGAAGCTGGCCCCAACCTGGGGCCTTGGTTTCCTCCTCTCTATGATGGGGACGATGACCCCAATATTCTCCTCCTCGCTGGAGCCCCATGTCCCTCCAGGACGAGGAGGGGCCCCCCCAGCTCGGTGACTCAGCGACACGAGCTCCTGCCTCTGTGCAGCAGGTCAACCCCACCTCGTGCATCCTCCCAGGCAAGTGTCCTCGAGCTCGTCCATCCTCACTTTCTATACGGGGACAGCAAGGCTCGGAGGGGCCAAGCACCTGCTGAAGACCCAGGATCTGAACCCAGGTCAGCTCACATCTCTGCGAGGCAGAGGCGTGGAACCTTCTGGAAAGGTGTGGAGGCAGGGAAGATGGGCACCGAAGGGCAGGCTGCAATGAGACCTGGGGGAGAATGTGAGGAAGTCAGCTCAGTGGTGGACAAAATGCTGACGCGGGCCTGGGCCTCGGGGTGAGGGCCTTCCTGTGTTGCAGGGATCATCAGAGACACGGGGGATCACGTTACAGCCCCGGGACACTTCCGGGCAGGTGAGCACACCTCAGCACTCCTGCCGCCTGGTGCCTATCAGCCCTGAGTGCAGGAAGCAGACGGTGTGGGCTGCAGGTGCGAGCTTGGCCCCATCTGCCCTGGCGGCTCACAGGCTCACCTGCTGTGTGACCTTGGGCACATCCCATCCTTCTCTGGGCTTCAGCTTCCCCATTTGGCATGTGAGGAGCTTGGACTTGGATGAGACCAGAGGTCCTCAAACTTCAGTTATTCCTAGATTGTTTTTAGGACATTGGCCATATCCATGTGACCACCTGAACTACACTTTATTTTTAAATTGACTCCCTTATTTCTACTGAAAGAAATTCATTAGCAAAGGAAAACTCAGGTTGCCACTGTAACTAGAAGGAAGCCAGCACCGATTCCTGGAACCAGTAGTGTGCAGAGGTGCTTAAGAACATGGGCTCTGGAGCCAGCTGCCTGGGTTCATAATCCTTGCTCTGACACTCACGAACTGTGCGACCTCGGGCAAGTGACTTAACCTCTCTGTGCCTCAGCTTACTCATCTGCTAGATGAAGATAATAATAGTGCGTATCTCATAAAGTTATTATAAGGATGAAAGGAGTCAATATTTGCAAAGCACCGGCATTTGGTAAGTGCTGCGACGTGTTTGCTGAATAAAAATACATAAACAACTATGCAAAAGGAAAGCAAGATGATGCCCAGGCATTCCAGCTCCCTAATAGGGTCTGAGCCCGAGGCCTGTTTTTTCCCTACTGAAAAGGGAGATTAGGGGCTGTCAGAGAGGTGTTAGAGACATGTTGGCAGGAAACAGAGACTTTCTCGTGAGTAATCAGCAGGCCCAGAGGAGGGGAAGGGGCCGTCCTGCCCCGTGACTCAGTGTTATTTAATGCCATTTCCGTGTCCCCCCCGAGTCTGCTCTGTCCAACACCCTGGTAAACACGGGACTAAAGCACGTCCGACGTCTGACTCTGATGACCCGGGACTCCAGGAAGAGACGAGAGCAAAGCTCTGATGCCACAGAACGGTCTGGGCCAGGCACCCCCTGGACCCCACATCCCTTCGTTCTCCTGCCCCTTGTCTGCTGAAACCCTCCTACGCCACAGCCACCGCGTGCCCTGGATCGTCTCGGCCAGCCCCTAGTTAAACCGTCCGCTGCACGTCCTCTCACGGGGAGGCGGGACAGGGCACAAGTTAAGAGCAAGGATTCTGCGCTTCACACCCCATGGCTGATCTGCCTGGAGCGCGTCAGTCACATCCCTGCCCCGTTCCATTTCCTCATCTGCCGCACAGGGACAAAACCGCCTCCCTCAGAGCGGCGGGGGAGGCTAAGGGCTTGGCACAGCTCAGGGCACACGGCGCTCAAGAACCTCACGTTGTTGTTGTTAGCAATAAACCCCAAGTGCGAGAAAAAGGTCCCTTGTCAAAGCACGTGTCTGGATCGCAGTCATTGTGGCCCTTCGTGCATTCGCTCCTCACGCCCATCCTTCTGTCTGTCCGTCCTCTGACCAGCTGACTCCTCTCAGCCCCGCAGCCGCCAGTGTAGGGCTAGAACCCAGTGGAGACCCAGCTGAGTGAATGTTTGCTGAGTGAATGACTGAAGTAATGTCTCCCCAGAGGCTGGGGAGGAGGTGGTGTCCTTCCCTCTCCATCCTGGGCCCACACCCTCAGCTTCCTTTCCTTTTCCTTCTAAGAGGAACCAGAAGGGACGGCTTTCCTCGGCGGGAGCTGACGTCAGACAACCAGAAAAACACCTTCTGTCGTCACCTGTGGAACTGAACACACGGTTTGAACCCCTCTCTTCACCAGGCCTCTGCTGGGTGTTTACGAGGGGCCCAGCCCTGGGCTAGGCAGCGTGAGGGACAGGGTTCCAACAGAAACACGAGTCCCAGGCCCCGCCTTCTGTTCCTCTTTCTCCAGGGCACGAGCATGTGCTGGCATCAAACTCCCAAAGTACAAAGGACCAGGCTGGCCCTGAAGACAGGAGCTCACAGACAACGGGCTCCATGACATGCATAGCCTAGCTTGTTAGTTTCCGTCAAATAATACACACTCTGCCACTTCTAGAAGAATCGGAAGGAAGTTTATAATTTAAAAAACATACATATGTGACATGTGAATGACATTTATATAAAAAGAGCATGCAGAAAGCCCTGAGAGGTAAGAGAAAGAGAACCGTTCCATAAATCTGGGATGAGATAATGACTATAATCATGAAAGTGTTTGCTGCTTTGAGCTTCCCAGCAGCCTAAGTGAGAAAGAAAGCAGGTTGAGAGGGGAAGATGAGGGAAATAAGAACAACAGTCAAAACTTATGGAGTGCTTACTCTGTGCAAGGTATTAAGAGCTTTATCTGTAGAAACACACTGAATATTCACAGCAACCCCCTGAAATAGATAAGATTATCTGCTCCATTTAACAGATGGGGAAACTGAGGCAAGAGAGGACAAGTCACAGCTCAGTGGCTAGCTTTGCCACCACACTCTTCTGCCAGGCCCCTTACTGGTGCCTTCTCATTGGCTTTGCATAACTCTCCCAGGTGAGCTGTGTTACTATCCTCATTCACTAAAAGACGTAACAGAAGCACAGAGAGGCCAAGTGACTTGCCCAAAGTTACACAGCATGTCAGTGGCAGAGGGGGCCTGCCCAACCTTCCTGCCTGCTGGCAGGCTGGCTCAGCGCCACAGCACGATGGGTTCTGGAGCTCATGCCACCAACAAAAGGAAGCAGAGTTCATTTCAGGAGACGAGACAGGTCACACCTGAGTCCCCTAAAGGCAGTGGAATCCCTGCTGGCAGACGGCCCTGATGACTGCGGGTCTGGCAATGCCAGCTCACAGGCTGCGTGCCATGCTGAGGTGTCTGCTTTGCCCCCAGGGGGGTGCGTCATCTCAGAGCCCCTGCCCCCTGCCCATGGCCGTGTGAAGGCATGGGCAGACGGGACTTGGGGGACCCCAAACCCCTCTCATTTTCCCTCCCAGGATGACAAAGAGGCCCGGGAACAGCCTGGTTGGTCCAGAGTCAACAGACCTTGACTGAGTCTGACCTCGGCCCGCTCCACCGGCGGCAGCAACGTCAAGGACTGAGTAACGCAACTCAGTGAAAGCACTTAGCACGCTGTCGGGCACACAGATAACGCTTCATCAATTCTAGCTATTATTGCTACAATTAACCTGGCCCGGGCCTATCTGTGGGCCACGGCCGCTCTGACCATGATGGACAGACACGAGCCTGCTTTACGGGGCCTAGGTCCAGTGACCAAGGTTGGAGCCAAAGGCAGTTCTCTCCCGTCCACCTGGATTTCTGGTATGAGGCAGCTGGTGCAGAAACCCGAGTTCCAGTCCGGGGCCTGCGTCTGACTGGTTGTGTGATGTGGGGCCGGCCAACCTCCTCCGGGCCTCAGTTTCCCCCTTCCACAAAATAAGAGGCTCAGATTGAGGGACTCGCCCACTCTGTCTGTCACTTCATCCTTTATTTCTTCCGACTTGGCAACATCCCCGAGGAGGCAGGCAGGCCGGTCCCCACCTGCTTCCAGAAATGAGGAGAGCGAGGCTGAGAAGAGAAGGGATCCACACCCGAGGCTGCCGTGGATCCGAAGGGCGCGGTGGGAGGTGTGGACACGGCCCCAGAGCTGGGCTTGCTTCCCGGCTCCTGCACGCCCTAGCTCGAAGGTCACCTTCCCGCCCCGCCTTCTCCACCCCGAAAGGTGGGAGTGAGACCCCCCATGCAGGGGGCGGTGTGGGTGAGGAGCATGGCCAGAGGGCCGAGCACGGAGCACGGAGCACGGCCCACCATAGGTGGTCCATCAGGCCAGTTTCACCATCTCATCTCCCCCCTGCAGAAAACTCTGGAATGGCTTCCTGTTGCTCCAAGGATGAGAGCGCGCAGGGCGGGGCTGGACCAGGATCCCACAGGCCTCCCCACTCAGCCCACCCCCTCCCCCTCCCAGTCCCAGCCACTCTGGGTCCTTTCAGCTCCAGGAATCCACGCTCCTGATGGGTGTCTGCCCAGGCTGTTCCCCCTGCGTGGTGCACCCTGCCTTCCCTGTGAGCCAGGTCAGCTCTCGCTCATCTTTCAGGTGGCACTCGTGCACCACTTCCTCCAGGAAGCCTTCCCTGGCCTCCCTACCAGATCCAATCCCCCCTTACAGCCTCTTTTGGAGGAGTGGTCCCAGATGCAGTGGCCCATGTCTGGGAGGTTCTTTGATGACTGTCTGCTCTGCCACCGGGCTCTCGCGTGGTCTTCCCACTGCTGCCCCCGGCCCCCGGCCTGGCCTGGCCCACAGCAGGTGCTCACACACGACGGATCCTGAGCAGAGCAGAGCTGATCTCTCGGTGGTTGGCGGTCTTTCCCACCAGGCCTTGGTGGCTTATAGAGAAGTTAAACTGATCGTGTTCTGTCCCCACTTTGCAGGCTGATGGCAGGGGTCAAGGGCAGGGCGTGGGCAGACAGACTTTGAAAGATAAGCTGCAGGTTGTCATAGGAGCCAGATGACACACCAGTCCCATCAGTGCGAAGACACCAGACCCTCTGTGTTCACGGCTACTGACCCACATGAGGCCCAACCTGACTGCCACTGCTGCGCACCCACTGTGTGCCAGGGCCCTGCACAGACCATGATTACCCATTAAATTCTCCCAACCCTGTGACGTAAGGATTGTCACGCTCTCTTAGAGAAGAAGGAAACTGAGGCTCAGAGAGGTGAAGTCACTGGCTCAGAGCCACATATTAGAAAGTGGAGAGGGGTGTTCAGATTAACTGAGAAATAACACGTACACAGTAAAGCCACAGATCTTTGGCGCACAGCTCAATGAATTTCTCAAATGTGTACACCGGTGCGGCTACCACGCAGAAAGTTCCCCGTGTCCCGTCCTCGTCAATAACCCCCCACACACGCAATCACTAGCCTGACTTCCACCATCATTGATTACTTTCACCTGCCTTGGAAGTTCCTATAAATGGAATCACTCAGTATGGTTCTTTGGTGTCTGGCCCGTCTTGCTCAGCGTAACGACTGTGAGATTTATCCATCACGCTGCGTGGTATCCGCATTTGTTCTTTTTTATGGCTGCATCGTAGTCCACTGTGTGAATACGCCACCCTTTATTTCCCGAGTCTTTGTTGATGGGCATTCGGGTCTTTTCCAGCTGGGGCTGTTATGAGCAAAGCGTCCACGAACCTTGCAGTCTAGCACCTAGCCGGCGCTCACGTGCCCTCATGTCATCGACGTTTATGCTAAGCAGGAGATGGACGGTTGGGCATGGGGTAGGCACACATCTAGCTTTATTGGAAACCACGGAACTGTTTTCCAAAGGGGTTCTATGGCTGGTTTTATTCACAGCATTGCCCCAATCTGTTTCTTCAGGAAATCATGATGTGGGGTGATTTTAATATTTTGGATAAAGGTGATTTATTGTGTTAACAATGAAATGAGATTTGATTCTTAATACTACTGGGTGATTTCCATTAGAAACACATTCACAGATCAATTATCACTCTCTGTCAGGCCTCCCATGTGCGGTTCAGGGGTTCAGATAAATGAACCCCTTTATTTCACAGCTCCGTTAACGGCTGCCCTGGACACCAGGTCAGGCTTCCTGACGCAGAGCCTGGGGGCTGCAGGCCAGAAGCGGATGAGATGACCACTTGTGGAGGGGTGGGAAGAGCCCACTACACGCCAGGTACCATCCTCACAGCTCTTTCTCATCTCCTTTGACCCTCCCAACCGTGTGAGAAGCAGTCATGACTACCCCCTTTTTTTTTTTTGAGGAAGATTAGCCCTGAGCTAACTGCTGCCAATCCTCCTCTTTTTGCCGAGCAAGACTGGCCCTGAGCTAACATCCGTGCCCATCTCCTCTACTTTATACTTGGGACGCCTACCACAGCATGGCTTGACAAGCAGTGCCATGTCCGCACCTTGGATCCGAACCAGCGATCGCCGGGCCACCAAAGCGGAACGTGCGAACTCAACTGCTGTGCCCCCGGGCGGGCCCCATGACTACCTCATTTTACAGAGGAAGAAACTGAGGCTCAGAGAGGTGAAGTGCCTTGGCCTGGGTCCCACAGGAAGTGAGTCTCTGGAAGGGGAGGCCTCCTGGTACTGGGGGTTGGCAGCCCATCAGGACGTTCCTGAGCCCTGGGTCAATGTGACTGTTGACAGCCAATGCACTCGCAAGAGTATGATGCCTAGTACACAGTCTGTGCTCAATAAATGCCTGTTGGTAACTGAGTGACCAAATGAGCGTAGCTGATGTCAAAGTGGGAACAGAACAAGGACCCCTGGGTGAACCCGGGGGTTGAACTTCTCTGCCCAGAAAGATGACATGAAAGCCCTTGGAATAGAGAGTCCATGAACCCCATTCCCCTTCTGATCCGGGGTGGCCTAGGAGCCAGGATCACTGCTCGGAGCTCCCGCTCCCAGCTTCACCCCTCACCCCTTCTACCGGCATTTCCTCCATTGCTCCCCACTGGCCCTGTGCCCACCCCAGATGAGAAGTCTGCCTCGTTCTGGGCGTCCTCCTCCATCCGCCGGCGGTCTCACGTCACAGAATGTGACTGCCATGAACCCAGACTTTGCAAGGCCTTTACAGGGCTGGGCTCCAACGGGCCAGGAGGGTGATGTGCAGGGCCCTCAGGGCAGGGGACCTGGGTCAGGCCCTGGCTTGGCCCCCGCCCACCCACTCAAAAGAGGCCCAGACCGGGTTCAAATCCCGACTCAACCACTTCCCCGCTGAGGGCAGGTGCCTTCACCACACTGAGCTTCACGGCTCGTCTCTAAAACCGGAAGAACAGAGACCCCCGGGAGACGGGCCCGGACGGCAGGCAGCCAGCGCACGGCGCACCTGACGCTCTCCGGCAGGGTGACTGCTCTCGCGGCTCCGGTCCTCACGGTCATCACACGGAGCCAGAGGCAACGGGAGAAACCGGCCGAGCTCCCTCGCTGGGAAGAAAACCAGGCTGTCCGAGTGAAGACATCCTGCTCCCAAGGCTCTTAGATTTCCTTCCAGATCTCCAGACAGGAGGAACAGATGGCCCCACAGTCCACTCACTCACTCAACAAGTATTTAAGTGCCTACTGTGTGCCAGGAGCTATTCTAAGTGTCAGGCAAAGAGCATCTAACAGGTAACTAGTTGGTCTCCTCCGGGCTGGGGCCAGGGGGCCCCCTTATCTCCCTAGGAGAGACAAGCCGGCTTGGGATTAGATAAGAGGGAGCCTGGGGGGCGCGGCTGGGGCAGAGCAGCCAGCTATGGGAGGGGGGACACAGCCCGCTCCAGGAACGCGGTTTTCAGGCGTTTTACTGAGAAGGAGGATAAAGTGGAGGGGACGGAGTCTCGAGGTGTCAGGTTAGGGAGACAAGTCCCAGCAGCCCCAGGGTGAGAGGAGAGGCCTCCCATGCGGCCGCCAGGGGAGAGCCTGCGGAGGCGAGGGGATGGAGTAACGGGATTGGGGGGTCTCCAAAGTCAGCCCCCCCCCGTCCACCTTTAGGCCACACCCGTGGGTCCACATGCACCCTAGTTGGCCAGGCCACTGTCGCTGGGGAGGAGGAGCCCGTGGAAGCTGGGACCGCCCCCTCCGCCGCTCAAGGGAGGCTTGGGGCTCGGGGAACAGAGGTGGGCAGAGGGGAGCAGGGTGCTCGGGCCCAGGTACCGATCCCGCCTCAACTAAGGCAGCCTGGGCGATGGCAGGGGCAGCTCACACTTGCCGGGCAAAAGTGAGTCCAAGGCCGCCCATGACTAAGGGCGGAGGAGTTGGCCCTGCTGGGTGCTTCTTGGGCTGAGGGACACCGGGCTCTGGAGGAGAAGGCAGGGTGGGGAAGGGCATCCAGGCAGAGGGAACAGCAGTAGCCAGGACCCGGGACTATGAAAGGGTAGGGTGAGTGCTGGGAATGGCAGGACACTGAGGGTGGCAGGACACACGGCTGGGGTGAGATGAGTGGGTCTCAACTGGGCACCGTGACCCCTGCTGCCAGTTAGCATTTAGAAATGTGTGGAGGCAGGTCTGGTGGTCACGATGACAACTGAGACTTGTGACCGCTCTTGCTCACTGCTGCCACCGCAGTGGTGCCACCTGCAACCCGCCAGACAGCAGGACCCCAGGGCCATGGGTCCAACCCTTTGAGGACTGTCAGGGCAGGACGACCACGGGAGGCGCCGCCACAGGCTGGAGCCTCGGGTAGTAAGCGTCTTGCAAGGAGCAGGACAATCCCACAAAAGGAAGAGCTGTCCTGACCAAAACATGAACAGCGACCTTGTTTAAAAAGAACAGATTAGACCAATCGTGACACTCACCCCGCAAAAGAAGGACAACACCCAATGACCACAGTCGAAGAGAATGTCGGTGAGGCCAATGATGGGGACGTCCCCCAGATGGAAAGGGCCTGACCACGTTGGTACCACTGAAAAAGATCTCAGGGTCATTGGGGACCACAAGCTGAGTACAAGGAAGCAACAAAAGGCTCAGGCAAATCGTTTGGGCCTGAAGCTTCAAAAACAGGGTTTATTTAGCTAATCCCTCCCAGGCCCCCTGCCTCAGCGCCTGGTTTCTCTAAGGATTTATTTTGTGAAAATGTCTCTCTCAACAAGTAAGTTATCCTGCCCTGAGCCGACGAGGGAATTCTTCTCTGCGCTCAAAACCACAAACCCTGGGCAGCGCAGCGCAGCTTTCTGCAGCGTCAGGTTATGAATCACTCATCAAATCTGAGCTGATTCCAGGCCGGGCGTGGGGGCGGGGAGCCTTGTTCCCAGCCCCGGGGTTGCTGTGCTAGCTCGGGCCAGTTTCTCCTGACTCCGACTCCCCAGGGGTGATCCGCTGGGGACACCAGAAATGCCCAGGCTGGCGTAGGTCTGATCTACTGTGCCAGGCCCTCCAGGTGGATGAGCTCCTCGAGGCCTCAGGACAGCCAGGGGAGCTCAGGCTGGTAAGCCCATCTCAGAGACGAGGCTCAGGGTGAAAAGCAAAGTGGCAGAACTAAGGCCAGAAGCCATAGGGGTCCAAGCTCTGAGCGGCTTTAGTAAGCCAACCAAGACTCCCCAGAATGCTTGCTCACTGCCGATGCCCCAGGGGTGCCATCCCCAACCTGTGGGACTACAGGACGCCAAGGCCACTGGTCCAACCTTTCAAGGAATGTGGGGGCACCTCGGCCCCAGGGGTTCCTCCATCACAGCTTGCGAACACCTCTCCTCTCTGCCAACCTCAAGGCCCAGCTCGAGTCTCATCCCTGCTGGAAACCTCTGCAGCAGAGCCCGGGCGCACAGTAGGTCCTCAGTAGACATTCGTCGAATGCAAGGAATAAACGATCAAAATGACCACCAACAGCATTCGAGCTGCGTAAGTGGCTACTGAAGGACTAAACGAGTGGCTGGCTGGGTGCGGTGCGGTCCTGGAACAGGAAGGCACGAGGGACGCATATGTGGACGTGAACCCCGCTTCTGCCACTTACCAGGTGGGCGACTTCAGGGAAACCGCTTCGGTTCCATGAGCCTTGGTTTTCGCATCTATGAGATGGGGACCGTGGCGGTACTGTCCACGGGGAGCTGTCATGAAGATGCAACAGGATAAGGCACGCGCAGAGCCTGGCACAGCACCCGGCACCCGGGCTCAGAGACGGGAACTGTCACCCCAACGACCATCATCACCCTTTACGACTGGTCCTCGACGGCTTCGGACCAAGCACACCTGAGGTTTCCCGGCATCGGAAAGACCATCAACGCAGACACGCACACGGCCAGGCCTATTCAGGGACAAGAAAACGGCAAAGGAAAGAGAGAAAGGGAAGCGAGGACCAGACCCCCAAGCGAATAAAGCCGTGTGTGCTTCTGTGCAGACCACCCCCAAAGAGGGGGCCGGCCAGGAGGGACCCCCAAGAATCCTTCTGGCCCCAAAGTGGGGATTTCTCAACTCTGAGATGAGCTGGTGTTTGTCACCTTCCAGCGGATTGATCGGGTCCCGCCTCAAGGCAGAGCATGACCCTGAAGGCCTCTGCCAGGCGGGGCCGATGACAGAGCCACCTTCTTCTGGCCGAGACCCCGCTCCAGTCCCTTCCAGGGTCCACCTAGTTTTTGAGGCATCACACAGCCTGTGCATTATCATCACTTCCTCCCACTTCCAAGGTCTTGAGGGGGTGTCACGCTGAGTTGTAAAAGCTTCTAGGATAGGAGAGGAAGTTATTTTTGTGGGCAGACAGTGTATTCATTCATGCCCTCATTCATAAAACAGCGGTGAGAGCCCGCTGGTGACAGACCCTGTGCTAGGCACTGGCAGCCCAAGAACGACTAAGATCAGACAGTCTCTCCATTCCCGTCTAGTGGGGAGGCCGATGCTGACAAGATTAGCCACACCCTGGTGTTAGAAGGTCATCGATAAAAGACTTGTAGATAAAGGGCTGAGGGTGGGTACAGAGCAGGATATACTAAGGAGGGAACATTTGAGTTGGGCCTTGAAGGATGACTAGGAGTTCGCCAGACAGAGACAGGAGAGAAGGGCATTCATTCTAGGCAGCAGCTATGGCTTGAACAAAGGTCTGGGGGCACAAGAGTTTATGACATAAGTGTATGAAACCTGGAACTTATGGATGAGAAGGACAGGGACAGGCAGGGAGGTCAGCAGGGGCCAGGTCACCACCACCTGGGCTAGTAAACCAGGGAAGCGGTTTGATTTGGATTTTTTAGATAATAAGGAGCCCAAGGTCTGAGCAGGGCAGTAACACGGTCTGAGCTGCAGTTCTGAAGACTCAGTGGCAATGGTTCGTGGGGTCCAGGAGAGGAAGGGTGAGGCCTTGAGGGCAGGTGGTGGTGGCAAGGATGGAAAGTCAAGGAGGAGTGGGATCAGCCAGGGAGAGACAGAGGCGCAGATGAGACGCACGTGCTGGCTCTGGCCCAGGGCCTCTGCCCCGAGATCCACCAGGCAGCCGGATTAGGAGACGGGAGCACTGGGTGACGCCCAGGACTCCTAGTTGGGCCGATGGCTGGATTCAAAGATGCCAGAGGCCCCTGGGGGCATCCCACGTACTTGGCTGTGTCTTCCCTTCGGAATCTGCCCAGAGAGCCATTGCCAAGGTGGCAGCCCAGATTTCTGAGCCAACCAGCCTCCCCCAGCCTCCCCTCCCCTCCAGCTCTGATGGGGGACGGGGAGAGGGGCAGGCCGGGCCCTGCGTCTCCATCAACGAAGTTCCATTATCCTCCGGGGCCGGGGACCCCCTGCCGCCGCCCCACAGCGCGCTGGGAAGAAAAGCTCCTCTCTGACAAGAAAGCCGCGTTCCAGACCGGGCCTGGGGTCTGGACAGCGCCTTTATCCACAGTGACCCTGCACAGTGTCAGCGGCACAAATGCAGCGGGCTGCAGGGTCTGCCCCCACCCCCAGAGGGTCTGGTGCTGAAGCTGCGAAAGGGCCTCCCCCTGGGGCCTATGGGAACCAGACTGCGGCCTGCGGGCCCCATTGATGCTCCCAGGCCCCTCCCCGCCCCCTGAGGAATCGTGCTCTGGCCCGGATGGTGACCAAGGCGGGTTTGTGGGGTGGGGGCAGCTAAACAGAGCCCCTTCTTATGCACTGGAAGGAAGTCTTTGTCCGGCCTCCAGAATTATTTGGGAGGAGAGCTGAAGGGGAAAGGCTTTTGTGCCTCTGAGCCCAGCCCCTGGGCCTCATCCCTACACCAGCCACGCAAGAGGGGCCTCCTGGTCTCCAACATTCCCCCCGACCCGCCTGCTCGCTCCTCACTCAAGCCCCCTCCAGGGTCAGTCTTGCCAAGGAGGAAAAGGGAGGCCTCACCTGACCAGCCTCCTGCAGACACCTGTCTGCACGTACCTTTAGAGGCGGCGGGGTGGCGCCCTCCCTTCCACATGCCGTCCCCCACCCCCTTAGGGCAACAATAATGATGACCAACTACTATTATCTTTATTGAGTACTTTCTCTGTGCCAGGCACGGTGCTATGTGCCTCTTTGTGCTATATGATCATCCTCATTTTACTGATGGGGAACTGAGGCTCAGAGAGGGAAAGCAGCCTATCTAAGGTCACAGAGCGTGGAAGTGGCTGAGGCAGGATTTGAACACAAGTCCGTCAGATTCCCGTGTCCACACTCTTAACCACCACACAAGACCCCGTCTGCTAAGGAGGGGCGAATAGGCGGGGGGTTCTCTTCTAAGTCCAGTGGCCTTGTCCACTCCCAGCCCTCAGGCAGACTGACTTCCAAAGACACGAATCCTTAGGCTGTCCTGGGGTGGGAGGGGCAACAAACTCCCATAATTTCAGCCAAATGAGTCCAGTTAAATTGAAGATTTTCCAGTCACGTAGAACCGAGAGCGGGGCTCTCCCCAGGGCCCTCGGATCAGACCCCTGCGAAGTGGAGGGAGAGTCACCGTTCAGGGAGGTCCCGGGAGCCAGAGAGGCCGCCCTCAGCCGCTCCCCCTGCTCAGGCCCCGGGGGAAGCCCGCCCTCCTTTTCCAAAGGGAAACTCACTGCGGACTTCGGAGTTCCCGGCTTCCCTGGTTCTTGCCAGCGGCCTCCGGAGGACCCTCCGGAGGACGCTGCAACCCTGGGCCCAGGCCGGAGGGGCAGAGTGGGTTCAAAGCCCCGCTAGGCAGGCTCGGCGAGCGCTCCCCTCTCGGAGCCTCAGTTTCTCCATCTGAAGACTGGGGAGCCCTGCGGCTGCTCCCGAGCCCCCTGAGAGAGACATCAGCCCACAGCCCCACCCCAGGCTGGCCTCCAAGTGGGGCCCAGGGCGGAGCTCTGTCCTCTGGCTCAGGCCCTCCTGATGGGGGTGGTCTCCTGGCTGTAGTTGTGTCTTTAGAAGCCAGAAGTCCAAGTCCAGAGTCCCAGGTCCACTCCTGCCCCATCCCCGCGAGTCCCAGCAACCCGATGTAGCAGCGATGAGCACGGGCTTTGGAGTCAGAAGATGGGAGTTCGAATCCCAGCTCTGCCAGTGACTGGCTGTTACAGAATCCCCCCCGAGATTCAGTTTTCTCACCTCGAAAACAGGTAATAATAGTCCTGCCTCACAGCGGCAGATTCCACAAGGCAAGGTAATTAGCGCAGAGGAAGCATACGCCAGTTACCACGGCGCGAGCCTGCTCTGTAAAGTCAACACTGTGCTCACGGTTTTTGCCGTTCACATCGTTACTCATCACCATGTCACCTTGACAAGTCCTCGGTCCTCTCCGGGTCCTGGTCGCCCCGTCTGAGTATGAAGGGGCTGACTAGACAGGCAGCTGAGGGAGGGCGACGCACAGAGAACCCAGACAGTCCTGGGTTTGAATCTGAGCAAAACCCGCCTTGGGCAAATCCTTTCCCCTCTCTGAGCCTTGGTTTCCTCCTCTGTATCATGGGCCTCATTCTCCATCTGTATTCAGCTGACATTGGCTGTTGAGCATGTCACGTGCCAGGTCCTGGGGCAGATGCTGCTGGTAAACAGATGAAGAGGGCACAGTCCTACCTCCAGGTGGTGGGTCACAGTGACACCCCCTCCCAGGAGGGGCCACTGAGACAGTGCCTGAGAACAGGCCTCAGGAACTGCACAGAGCTGCACTGTCAACTGCTATTAAGGGTCCCCAGAGGGCCTCCAACTGCAAATCAGAAAATAAAGGAGGGGGTCCCTAAATATTCACCTGCCACACAAGAATAAGAACCCTCTAGCAGAGGCACAAAAGGCAGTTTTAACATCTAGTCCTGCCTCTGTGTGTGTGTGTGTGTGTGTGTGTGTGCGCGGCGCGCGCGAGCACGCAGGCGCTGGGGGGCATGGAACCAATGAGGTCATGTGGAATCAGACTATTTTGTTTTAACACAGCATTTTAAAAATACTCTTAATGATATGAAGATGGAAAGATTTTCTCCAAAGTTAAAGAGAACTGTTAGAGCCGCCCTCTGCCCCGCCCCCCAGGCGCTCCCCCAGATCCTCCTGCCCCCCACCTCCAGGCATCAGCCCCCCACCTTCCCCATGCCCCCTCACCTCTCCCAGGCCCCCGCAGCTCTTCGCTCCCACTCCTGGGAGCCAACTGGCCCACACATCTGGGCAGAAGGGAGCCAGAATTCGCGCGCCCCACCCTCTTTGGAAAGAGCCCTTTCCAAATGGGTTCTGATTTCATCCTCACAGCAACATTGGGAGGCAGACCTTACGATCCCCACTGCACAGATGGGGAAGCTCATCACCCCTGGAGCTCAGAGAGTCTGTGTCCTCAGCCTGAGGTCACACAGCCTGCAAATGGTCTAGGGCCCTGCAGCCCAGTCCTTTCCTCTAGAGGGCGCTGTGTCCCGGGGCCGCTGCTGCCGGGCTCCGCAGGTTCCGACCCCCAAGCGTGAACCCTAGGATGCTGGACCGAGGAGCAGGCAAATTCCCCCAGAGTGTGGACTGGGTCAGGGTACAGCCTGGATAAAGGTGTTCCCAGCCCTGGCTTCTGTGCCCCGCCCTCTACACACTGATGCTGATCATTCACTGAGCACTTAGGATGTGTCACAACCTAATAAGGCGAGGACGATTATTATCCCCATTTGCAGATAAGGAAACTGGGGCTCTGAGACGGCAAGCAAGCTGTCCCCGGTCATGCCTAGAAAAAGCCGGCACCTGGACTCGAACCTGTTGGTGTTGTCGTGGAGCCCCTCGGCCAGCTGCCTCGCACTGCAGCCCCAGCCCCGCTTTATTCAACCACCTAGGGCCCAACACACGTCTCTTGTTTAACCCAGACTTCTTACTGAGCCTCTGACCTCCCTAAGGATGGCGAAAAGGCTTAGTCCTCTCTGTACCCCTCTAAGGACCCCGGCACACAGCAGGTGCTTAATGTGTGCAGATCCAAGGGTGCTGGCCATGAGGTTAGGCTGGCCAGGGCATAGAAGGTGCCAAGTCTCATCCTCCTGTCCCACAGAGAGATGAACCACGGCCCAAAGACGGAAAGGACTTGTGCACAGTCACCCAGCGAGTCCTGACTAGGTTGGACCTGGAAGCAGGCCAGGCCCTTGCCCGCCCCTCTGCCCTCCAGACCCCCCAGAACGGCTAGCACATGCTGGAGTCGCCAACGCAGCTGCCAAGGTATCGCAGTGTCAATCAATTATTAATTTATGTTAGAAACGAAAAGACAGATGCTTCCACATCACAAACGCAGAGAGGGCCTCGCAGGGTGGGAGGGGGGGCAAAGGGCCAGGGTGAGAAGACGCTCACGGTGCCTCCTCGCCCCTTCTCCTTCCCCCCAAATCGAATGAAGCACAGCAGGGAGAAGCCCAGGGCCGTCTGTCAGCGGGTTCCCAGCCTGCCACCTCAGCCCCCTGAACTCTGAGGAGCCTCATCTCTGTCCCCCGCTTTGCTCGTGTCCCCAGTCTATTGCCCGCACAGCTGTCAGATCCTGTCACTTCCTCAAAACCCTCACTACTCCCATCTCACACCAGGTGAAGCCAAGTCCTGCCTGACTGAGGCCCCCTGCCCTCTGATGGCACCTCCTCCCACTCTCCCCTCGCCCTCCTGCTCCAGCCACACTGGCCTCCTCGCACGTTCCTGCCTCAGGGCCTTTGCTCTGACTGTCTCCTCGCCTGGTACACCCTCCCCCAGGTTTCCACAGGGCTCCCTCTCTCTCTTCCTTCGGGCCTCTGCTCAAACACGGCCTCCTCTGAAAGGCCCCTCCTGGCCCCTCTCCTCCGGCCCGCCCCCTCATCGCCCTTCCTCTGCTCTATTTTTCTTCTCAGCACTGTCACCACCTGACTGGCTCACCAGACGTCAGTCCTAGTCTTGCCCACTAGAAGGAAAGCTCCACTGTAACCCGTTCACAGTCGCATGGGTGGCAAGAGGCTTAGGTGTCAAAGGCACCAGGCTGCAGACCCCCAGGGGCCAGGGACCCCCGGCACCACCCAGCTGAACACCAGAGAGAAGGAGGGGAAGGGTCAGCCGACTTGATGCCCCCGGATCTGAATGTACATCTGCCCCCACTTACCCACCCTCCCGGCCACTCCGCCTCGCTGAGTATCAGAAGCCTCCTCGTCCGTCCAGAAGAGCAGTCCCGGCGTGCCCTCCTCCCAGGGGCTGTGCTCATCCGGTGCGTGAGCTCCCGAAGGCCAGGCCCACCATGCCTGACTCACTTCGGCTCCCCCACCCCCACCGGGGGCCTGGCCCGGTGCCAAGCCCCTGCAGACTTCAATACCAGGCTGTTCAATTAAGGGAGATGACGGATGTCACAGCACTCTGCCAACTGTCACCCAGAAGAACAAACAGAAGCGTACCCTCCTTTTGCGTATCCTGAGAACTGTTTGTTCGCTCATTCATTCATTCATTGCTCCAAGCAATACCCATTTATTGAGCACCTACTACGGGCCAGGCACCGTTCCAGGCCCAGGGAATCTAGTGATGGAGCAGCTCAGTCACGGCCCCTGCTCTCGTGGAGTTTATGGTCTGGCAGGAGAGAGAGAGAGAGATGGTCAAAGATTCAACACCAATTATTTTTAAATTATGACTTTGACAAATGCTGCAAAAGATCAGCCTGTGGAGCTGTCGGTAGCTCAGGGAAAACCTTAAAACTGGAAAATGGGGGCCAGCCTGGTGGCGCAGCGGTTAAGTTTGCACATTCCGATTTGGAGGCCCCGGGTTCGCTGGTTCAGATCCCGGGTGCAGACATGGCACTGCTTGGCACGCCATGCTGTGGTAGGCGTCCCACATATAAAGTAGAGGAAGATGGGCATGGATGTTAGCTCAGGGCCAGCCTTCCTCAGCAAAAAGAGGAGGATTGGTGGTGGATGTTAGCTCAGGGCTAATCTTCCTCAAAAAAAAAAAAAAAAAAAGTGGAAAATGGGTGAGAGTTATCCAGGTGATGACTGAGGGGAACAGTGTTCCAGGTAGTTGGATCAGCCAGTGCAAAGCCCCAGTGATTGGAGGAAGCATAGGGAGTGTAAGGGATTGAATGGGCAGAGCAGCTGAAACTGCGAGACTGAGGTGGGTGATGGACGTGAGTCATCTCCACCATCACTGGGCCTTGGGACCGGTGGGTCCTTATCCCGGGAGCAAGAGGAAGTCATAGAGATGTTTTAGAGAAACAACATGATTAGATGCAAAATCCAGTCCCAGGTCACGTTCTCCTAATATTGGTCCACGTGTCTCTCTGTCCCCGTGCGGCCAGAGTTGGCTCAAGTCTCTCAAATTGGAGAATTTAAAGGCACAAGGTCCTCTCCTCCCAGCATCTCATGCCCAGGTGAGAACGTCCACCACCCTCAGGACTGAGCATCCCAAAGGTGTCTAGGTGCCCGCTGACTGAGGTCTGCCCGCTGGCCGAGGTCTGCTCAACAGCACAGTTGTCACAGAGAATGAAAACCTGCCCAGAAATCCAGGAAACTCGGCACGGCTCCCCCTGTGATCCTAACTGGGAGGCATTACCCCGAGTGAGCAGATTATCAGGATGTGTAATTTCTGGAATAAACACAGCTGTGTTTGTTTCTCCGAGCGGCGCTCCAGACAGCAGCAGCCTGGCCCGCCGCGTGCAGCTGGAGCCTCGCACCTTGGGACGGATGCCGTCGGGCAGCAGAGAAAACGCCCCCCCGAAGGCCACCAGCGGCTGCCATCCAGGCAGATCTGTCTGGAGGCTGATTCAGGGCCCCTCGAGAAGCGGGCAGACAGAGTACAGAGGTGCCACACTCCTGGGAGGGGAAGCGACCGTCGAGAACCCTCCAGGTCTCTTCCCTTCAGGATGAGGGTCGGTCACAATCCGCAGAACAATCTAGGGCAGTTAGCCTAGGAGGTCCATGTGGAAGAACCCTGAGAAGGTCAGAGTCCAGCCTCGGGGCTTTCCAGACAGGGCAAGTGAGGTCCAGGGAAGGGAACGGGAAGAACACGGCAGGGGACACCATACACACAGCCTCCGCTCTGTGCCAGGCCCAGAAACAGTCCCAGAAACGGCTCAGCTCTGTAGCCGCCGTGCAGCCATGCAGCCTGCAGTCAATCCCAGCTCCATCGCCCAGGAAGCCTGTGACCATGGGCAAGTCACATGTCATCTCTGTGAGCCTCGGTTTCCTCCTCTGTAAAGTGGGTATAATCATTCCTATTCTGCGGGGCTGTCCTGAGGATGAAGCAGGATTCTGCATGTAGAGGGCTCTTTGCTGTGTCTGGCACATTGTAAGGAGCCCACGAATGATGGCTACTCCTCACTCATTCATTCATTTGTTATTACTGAGCACCTGCTCCGTCCCAGGCACCATGCCGGACACTTGCAAACTAGAGACAAAAGTCCCTGCTGTTATGAAGCTTACCTTCTTACGGGGAGAAAGACGATGACAAAATGCTGCTTTACTTTTGGCATCATTATTATTCCCATTTTACAGAACGGTAAACTGAAGATCAGATGGTTAAGTAAATTTTAAAATTTCCATTATTTATTTTATCCTATCTCATTCTCAAAAGGGCAGAGGCAGATGTTAAATAATTTATCCAAGTCTCTACAGCTAGAAAAGGGAGCCACTGACTTTGAAGGTCTTATCTCCCTCAGAAAGAGTTTCAGTGGTTACAGACATAGCCCCAAGTTCCAGGCTTGCAACTGGCTGTGTGTGACCTCAGGCCGGTGCTGCCCCTTTCTGGGTCTCAGTTTCCCCATATGTCCAGCTCTGATATTTTGCATTCTGGGATGGTCCCCAGGGTGCTGCTTGGGTTGTCTGGGTTCTGTGGAAGAGCTGAGCCCCAGCAGGGTGCCCACAGCCTTTCCCTGGCACCGAGGGGTGAAGAGGTAGGGTAGGACCAGACGCTGAGGAGCCCTCTGGGAGCTGGAAGGCTTTGGGGGGGCAGAGAAGGGGCCAGGAAGCTGCCCTCCCCCGACATGTTCACCCTCCCATAGTCCCCAGCATTCTGGCCCACCTCCCAGCATGTCTGTTACATCCTGGTCCCTCCCTTGGCCAGAGGAGCAGGCTGGGCAGGACTAGCTTGCACCCGGGGTCTGGCTTAATCGAGGCCAGACCCATGCAGCCCCTCCTGGCTGCAGCCTGCCTCTCCCTGCTCTGGATGCCCCCCGACGCCACCCTCCACGGCCATCTTCCTGAGCGCCTCCCTGCCTCTGGTTTCTTCCTTGGCTCCCTACTGCCTCCAGCATCAAGGCCAAACGCCGAAGGCTGTCCCTCAAGGCCTCTGGTACGCGGCTCAGCCTCCTCCGCCAGCCTCTTCTCCCATTTCTCTCCTTCGCACACTTTCATTCACTGTGGCTTCTACAAACCTGCCCCTTTCCGGCCTCTAGGCCTTTGCTCAGGCTGCTGGCTCTGCTAAGAAGGCCCTTCATTCCTTTCACGGTGTGTCACTACCCAGCCAGATACGCCTTTCCTGCCAGCCCAGGCTCGAACTCTTTCCCCTTGCTCTCAACATATTCCATCTTACACACAAGTATGTATTAATCACATCACTGAACATCTCTGAACCTGCTTTTTTTATCTGCAAAACAAGTGTTAGTAACTATTATGCAGGGTTGTCGAGGGGAATAAACGAGAACATGTCAGAAAAGCAGCTAGTATGGTGCCTAGCACTTAATAGGGTCTTAATAGTGGGAGGCTGCTATGAGGACGATGCTGATGATGGAAGAGGAAGAGAAGAGAAAGAGAAAGGAAGGAAGAGATGGAAAAGGAAGGAGACCTTGCCTCCCCCTCTCCAGGGATATAACTCTGAAATTATGACGTCAATTCTGTTTAACTCCTCTCTGTTTCCCCAGCATCCTGGAAGCTTTCATAAATGATTGTTGAATGGATATTCAGATGAATGAGTGGGTGGATGGATGAATGGATGGATGGATGGAAGGACAGAGGGTGAGATTATGGGAAGGAAGGAAGGATGTATGGACAGTTGAATGGAAACAGTTAAGTCTGGAGGAGACTGAGCGTGCTATCCCAGAAGCCTAGCAGCGTAGCATCCCACTGGCAGCTGAGGCTTCTGGGACCAGATGCCAAATCTGTTTCCCCTGGCACCAAGCTCCCGTGCTCCTGGCCAGCATCAGTCTGCTCTCAAGGTTGAGTGAGTGGAAGCTCGGGGCAGCTGATGCCCAGGGGAGTTCCAGTTCTTCCCCCACCTGTCACCAGCCTCCGAGAGCACCGGCCTCTGACAGCAGGGACGTGTCTCCAAAAGTGCGAGCCAAGTCAATGGGAAAATAGGATTTACTTTACAGAAATTCACTTTGGGGGCCAACTTCTCCGGAAGTCCCCAGTGCAGAAACTTTGGCAAATCCACAGTCAAAGGCTTAGAAGGTTTCTCCAAACCTGGGGAGTATGCTGTTTGCCAGCTCTTTCTAAGCCCAGAAACTGGAGAATAAGGAAATATCACAGTCCAGATACCAAAGGGAATCTGAGGGGGAGAAATGCACTCTGGTTTTTGGTGTTTGTTCATTCTTCCATCTATTTATCCACCCAACTATCTAAAACATGCAATCATCCTGCCATTATCCATCTATTTATCTATCCATCCATCCATCCAACCATCCAACTGCCATCAACCTGCCCATCATTCACGCAACCATCCAATCCATGCAATTATCATCCATCCAGCCACTCATCCATCCAACCATCAATCACTCCAGCACCCATCCAACCACTCAGCTGCCACCCACCTATCCAACTGTACCCTATCCAGCCAGTATGGTTGAGGATCTCCCATTATGGGTGGGGGAAACCAGACATGATGACACAGTGCACAGTATGGCCTAACCTGGGCAACATAAAAGAGGTACATACAAGGTGCCACCAAGAACACAGAGACCAACAAGGACAGGAGGTTCAACCCTGCACACAGAAGGGGGAGGGACCAGAGAGAGAGGACATGGCAGTCTTCAAACAGGAGGAGACGCAAGCTTGGTCTTAATAAGCAGCAGCAGGAAACAGCCAGAGAGAGAAAGTGAGAAGGGTACCCAGGCAACGTGAAACAGCATGGTGGATTCCAGAAGCCCAAAGGCCTGAGTCCTCATTGCCTCTTGGTTAACTGCGGACCCTGGGCCAGTTCCCAGTTTTCCCAAGTCCACCAGCCTCGACTCCCAGAGAGAAAGGCCCTTGTCTGACTCCATCAGGGAGCGAAGCTGCCATCTGCTGCCCTGGATTGTCCTCTGGTGGCTACAACAGGGGTGAACCCAGAGGGGAGAAAAGTGGGCCCCCAGAGTTTGGTGGGACAGGCCTTGCTGCCAAGCAGACCGGCTGTAGGTCCCAAGCTCACATGTGGCTGTGAGTTACTTAACCTCTGAGTATTTCTTCCGTCTTCCGAAAAGAAGCAGCCACTGAGAGTCCCCTCGCAGGCCCTGGTGAGGACTGGATGAGGTCATACGGGGGAGAACTTGGTCGGCTGTAGGTAACACGGGCTGTTCTTCCCAATCGCTGGCAGTATTCAAGTCCTGCGGTGTGCCAGGCACAGGACTCGAACAGTCTGCCTGTCTCTGAAGTCCAGGATCTTCCCCCATGTCTCCTGCCTCCTCTCTGTCCCTGGACCCAGGCCAAGGGGACATCGGAACCCTTTCAACTCCAGAAGGGGCCGCTCAGAAGGGAGGGCTGAGCTTTGCTGGCATGGCGGGGCTTCCGGGCCGGCTCGGGGACACCCAGCGTCAGGGTCTCCTTGGCAGCTCGGGGGCCTTTCGACTGTGCTCCCCAGAGCTGCAGGAGCTGCCATCTGAGGCCACGGGAAGTGACAGCTGACGCTGATGGGGACAGGCAAGGGGACGTGCCGGCCGGGGCCCTGACTCGAACAGACTCCCTGGGCCACGGCGTTTCGCGGGTTCCAGAAGGGCCCTGCGGGCTCTGGCTGAGGCTGTTCCCAGGCTCTGCCTCCCCCAGAGAGGCGGAGAAGCCCCATTCAGGCGGGACGCATCCCACTGTGCACTAAGCCGCTTTCTCCCCACTTACACGTTTCAGATGCTTTTTGTCCTTCCGGCTTCCCATGGACTCAGGCCAAGTGACAAGTTGGTGCTGTGGACATATGTCGTCGCCATAATGGGAATGTTGACCCCACGCTCTCTCCCTGCTGAGGCCAGGCAGCTTGCACCCCGCCCCAGCGCTTGGCATGCCCTGTTCTCAGCCACACAGGCCTCTTTCCAGCTCCCCCAGTACGATACACACTTGCAAGCCTCCTATTCGATCTTCGCAGATGGCGGCCCGTTGCTGGGAATGCCTGCCTCGCCGGTTCTTCGCCGGGCTCCTCCTTAAGAATCCTCTTAGAAGCCGCCTCTTCCAGGAAGCCTTTCCTAACCCCGCTTGACAGTGGAGGAAACTGAGGCTCAAAGAGGTAAGTGGAAAGGGCCAGGGTCATCCTGTTTTAAGTGTCAGAGCAAGAGGTCCCACGGCATGGCCCGACTCTAGGACTCCGTGCTTTCCACCCCACCGACTCTGCCCTCAAAAGAGAAACCAAAGGAAGCCTTGCTCTCTGCTTTCAGACATGGTAGACGCCTGCAAGAAGGAGCTGATGCTGCTGGATTGTTCTAGAAGGCAGAAACAGGAACCACGGAGGGAAGTTACAGAAAAAGAGACTCCCCATTTCAAGGTTAGAAGACATTTCTCACACCCTCACTGCCTGCGAGCTGTGTGACCATGGGTAAGTCACTTCAGCTCTCTGAACCTCACTTCTCCATCTGTAGCATGGTAGTAACGAGACCCTTGCTATTTCTCTCCCCCAAACACGTAAACTAGAGCTTGTAAACTGCCAGCCAGGGAGCCAAATCCAGCCTGTAAACATGGTTTGGTTTGGCCAGGACTATATTTTAGAACAAACTGAACAAACATTTAAAAATCAGTTTTTGGGGGGGCTGGCCCTGTGGCCGAGTGGTTAAGTTCGCGCACTCTGCTTCGGCGGCCCAGGGTTTCACCGGTTGGGATCCTGGGTGCAGACCTAGCACCACTCATCAAGTCTGCTAAGGTGGCGTCCCACATGCCACAACTAGAAGGACCCACAACTAGAATATACAACTATGTACTAGGGGGCTTTGGGAGAAAAAGGGAAAAAAAAGAGAGAAGATTGGCAACAGATGTTAGCTCAGGGCCAATCTTTAAAAATAAATACATAAATAAATAAATAAAAATAAAAAATAAATAAAACTCAGTTTTTCCCTAAACATCAGTACTTTACCCATCAGAGGATCTGGTAAAATAGGACACTGATCCTGGCAACACGGTCAGAAGTGGGTGGGTAGCGCCCGCCTTCTTAAGACAGGACCCGTGCTCTCCCAGGGGCACTGCTGTCTGTCTAACACCCAGCTCACCTCACTCACAACTGGGTCCAGCGTGAGAGTCTGGGGTCTCTGGCCAGGAGCCCTGTGACTTACTCTCTACATGACACTGGCCTTAATTCCTTGATCAGTCAGCAAGGGGAGCCCCATTTCTTGCTCAATGATTTAACACATAAAATTTGACTCTGCCTCGCCCGTTGTCTGCAACGTCTCTTTGGAGGTGATGCTCAGAGCTCAGTGGCCCCCACCCACCCACTTCACCATTTTCACACATTTCCACGTGCTCTGGGCCAACCTGTGGTCCAAACTCAGAACTGAGAGCAGCTGACCAACGCCTTTAGATTTTTAGTTTCCTCCAACGCTTCCCTACTCCCATGGTGGCCCCTGGCCACGATGGGAGTGACAAACCACAGCCACACTGTCACAGGTTCTTTTCTAGTTGAAAGAAGAACACAGTGGCTCCTGGCACAGCCTTCTGATGTGGCTGAAATCATGATCCCCGATTTGCCGATAGAGAAACTGAGGCCCAGAGGCATGACATGACCTGCCCCAGGGTACAGGGGCACCATGGACCCCCCTCCTCCAAATTCACTCCTACCAGCCCAGGGCCGCCTCCCCTGGCTTCAAGCCTCATGCCAGGTCTTGAATAGCTGTGACTCTGGGCTGCTGTTTTTCATTAATTTGTAGGTTCCTTTACTGCACAAACATCTATTTAGCGTCTATCAAGAGGGAGTCTTGTGCCAGGGATGGTTATAAGCGGAGAGTCCCGCCCTCTCTGGGGAGACAGATAACACCGGAAGCCAATGCTGGGAGGTAAGTGCTGGGGGTGGGGCGGGACAGAAGGGAGAGAGTAAGGTGTCTGGCTTCCTGTTACCCACACCTGCATGGACAGTAAACTGCTTGTGGCAGACAGTCTCCAAATACGGCCACGGACACAGCCTGCCAGGCTAAACGCAGCACTAACCTCCCATTCAGCATCGTCTAAATCTAAGACCAACCTGGACCACAGGTTGGCCCAGAGCACGCGGAGACGTGCGCAAACGAAGCGGGTGGGAAGTGGGGACCCAGACCTCTGAGATCACCCCAGAGACAGGTTCAAGACGATGGGCAACGCATAGCCAAATGTTTGGTGTTAAATCATTGAGCAAGAAGCGAGGCTTCCCTTTAACGACTAAACAGAAAAGCAAGCCCAGGGGATTTTCCCTGACCTTGAACCTATAAGGAAGCCCGGATGAATCTGAGCCGGCTTTGTGACTTGCTTTGGCTGCAGAGGTGATGTTTTGCGACAACAGAGCCTCAAGAAGGCTTGCAGCCTCTGCTTCACCCTCTTGGGAGCCGCCTGCCACGCAGAAAAGCTCCGTCTAGACTACCGACTGGTGAGAGAGGGGCCCAGGTTCCAGACATCCCTGCCAGGGCCTCAAAGATGAATGTGAGGCCACGATGGACCTGCCAGCACAACCTAGCTGAGTTCAAACTCATGAGTGATCCCGGCGGGCACCACACGGAGCAGAATAAAGGCCCAGCTGAACCCCAGCCATTGTTGTTTTAAGCCAAGATGTTTTGGGGTGGCTTGTTAGGCAGCGATGGATAACAGATACACTTTCGAGGGGTGGAGCCTGGACGTTTTATAGCTCTGCCCTCCCCTGCCTGGACCCTGGCCTTGGGCACTGAGTCCTGGAGCTGGAAGGGGCCTCCACAATCACGGAGTCCCAGCCCCTCACTTTATAGACGAGGCCGCTGAGGCCCAGGGAGGAGAAGCAACTTACTCCAGGTCACACCAAGGGACGGGCAGATCCAGGAGGCCAACTCGAAGTCGACAGAGGCCGGCAAGGAATGCAAACGTGGGACTCAAGCTGGTGGCGAGTTACCCCCAGTGCCCACGTCTTCTGTCTGAAGAGGCAGCCACCATCCGGCTCCAGCCAACTGTGGCCATGTGGGAACGTGGGCCCAGCGAAGCCAGATTGTCTGACTTTTCACAGAAGCCAGAAACAGGATTTCTCTGGAAAATCTCTTGAGTTTTAAATGTTGGCTGAAAATGCAAATTAGAATGACAAGCTCTGGGCCATTGGGACTGGCCTTGGGCTTCGAGCTTGGTTTGGCCACTGACCTTGGACGAGCGGCGTGATGCCCCCCCAGGCCTCAGTTTCCTCATCTCTAAAGTGGCCCCGCGGCTTCTGCCCACTTACGGAGCTGCTGAGAAAACCGGATGAGCTAATGGATTTGGAAGCACAGGCTACAAACAGCCCTGTGACTGTTCCACGGCCTCAGTTCTCCACGGAGGCGCCCCGTACAACGTAACGACTTAACACCCGATTTGTCTAAGTTAGAACAACATTATTCTGACCATTATGACAGAGATTGCATTTTTATGGCAGGTTTGTGAGTTCCAGAACCCTCCCGCTCGCATTATCTCAGGATGTTGATGGAGTCAGAGGCTGGACGGCTGCCTTGGAGACCCTGCCAGAGCCGGGCCCTTCCTCTGAGCTGGGAGGCACATTCCAGAAGTGGCTCGAGTGGCAGTGAAGAGCATGAGCTCCGGAGCCCCCCAGACCTGGGTTTGAATCCCTGTGTCCCACTCTCAGGTGGTGTCCCCGAGCTAGTCACTCTCTGAGCTGCGGCGTCCACATCCGTAAAATGGGCTAATAACGAAACCGTGTGGTGGGGCCGTCGGAGAGACTGCAGGAGATGACACAGACAGTGCTCTCAGCGGAGCCGCTGGCACGGGAATGGGCGGCTATTGTCATCAGCACGGCATGGAGGTCGGTGCCGGGCAGGCACAGGGCCAAGAAGGAGGCACAGCCACAGAAGATCCTGCCCCTTTCCTGGGATCAGGAGGCCAAACTGGGGTGGAGGGGACGGGGGCGGACAGGGGGCAAGGGGCCTTTGAGGAAAACCTGGATGGGAACCAGAGAGGCAGGCCGGAGGGCCGCCCAGCCACCCACGAGAGTCAGACAGACTCCGAGCTTAACTCTATCTTCGGCTTTTCCCTGCGGTCGAGTGAAGAGGGGCTGGTGGGGAGCCGGAGGCAGAGTCCCCCCAGTAAAATGGGACCCATGTCCCCTACTCTGAATCCAGTTTTCCCATCGGTATCGAGCAATAACAGCCACAGTTAATATTCACTGCGTGCTTATCACACGTGAGGCATGCACTTGGTCAGTCAGCTTCATGGATGAACACATTCATTCCCCACAACCACCCCAAGAGCTAGGAACTATGAGCATCCTCATTTTAGAGAGGAGGGAACGAGGGCTCAGAGAGGTTAAGTAACCGGCCAGATGACACACAGTAAAGGACGGTCTGACTCCAAACACCCTTCTTGTAACCCCCAGGCTTTGCTGCTGCTCGTTGAACAAGAGAAAAAGTGGTCAGCGCTAGGCGAAAGGGCTAAGGACCAAGTCTGGCAAGGAGTGAGGGTGCTGACAGTTCACAGTAATGACAACTAATGAACAGCAGGTCGAGCCGCAGGTCAGGCTGTTCTGCTGGGCACCGTATACAGGATCCCACTGAATCCTCACCAGGAGCCTCCGACAGGCAGCACCTCCAGTTTACAGATTAGGAGACTGAGGCTCAGAGAGGGCATCACCTGCTCAAGGCCACAAAGCAGATAAGGTCTCCTCCCCCAGGGGCTGCAGCAGGGCAACAGATGGCGCCATGGAGCTTGCCTCACAGAGCCCAGGCTAAGGTGGGCTAGGCAAGTCCCCCAGGTGACACAGGGGCTCCAGAGAGACAGGTGTCCCCTCTCCCACTCTTCGCAAGGAAGCCGCTTTAAAAGGCCCTAAAACGCTTTCAAGGCAGCCTTATCAGCCTGAGCTGATCCCAATCAAGAAGCTTCCAGGTGCTGTCGCGATCAACGGCCCGCCCCACCCTGGGCTGTGCAAACATTCTCTCCCGCCCTGCCCTCCCCCAGCCCAGCCCGCCTGTTCACCAGCGGGAGGCAGCCTGGCGGTGCGCACGAACTCTGACTGATGTCACTTCATTTCAGTCTTTTCCAGTTTCCCGCTGAGGTTTCTCTTCCTCTTTCCCAGGAGTCCCATGTTTTATCTTGGGTCACTGGGAGGCATATCTGCCTGCCGGATGCAAAGACCCGGGCAGTGTGTTAAAAATACGGATCCCGCAGCCTCGTTCCTGACCTACCAAATCTCCAGCCAAGTCAGGCAAGCAGGCCAGGCCACGAGATGGGATGGACCTTGGTCGGAGGGGTGGGCCAGGCCCACCTCCGCCAGGAGGCCGCCCGGATCTCACCCCTCCACCCTCAGAGGGAGCACACTCCCCTGCCTTGCTCAGCCCAGCCAGCTCCACCTGCCCCTTCCTGGAGGGGTCTCTCTGCGTGCAGGGGTCCGACCTCCAGTGTAAACTCATAGGTGAGCTCTGGGCAGGCAGAGCTGACCAGCTGCCGGGCCCTGCTGAGAGCCCTGCACCGCTGCCCAGAGAACCCGTCCCGACTGTGGCTGGGAGGCTGATGCAAAGGGGGCCAGAGGCAGGAAAGACACCCGTCCTGAGGGGCACAGGGGCCAGAGCAGGGCAGAAAGGCTGGCAGAGGGGCCAACCGAGGGCTCCAGAGACGGGGAAGCAAGTCCCCACCGTGTGCCTGCATGCAGGCTCCTCGTCACAACTGTTTTGAGAATCTTCTGAAAGCTAAGGCCCCTCTTCCCAGGAAAATCCATATTAACGTCCAACATTCTATTATAATTTCAGGGTGATCACACACGCCCAGAACTAAGGAGGCCCGGGGACCGCAGCTGAGAGCCCCCTAGTGTAAGAGCCCGAGTATTTGCCCCCATGGGGCCCTGGAGAAGGAGGCAGAGACAGCGTCCTGGGTCCGCCACGCTGGCAGGGTTGCCGTCCCAAGGCGCGGGGAAGCTGGGAGCCTGTGCCATGGTTTGGAGGAGACACTGAGGGCTGATCCGTTGCCTGGACAATCCAAATGCCAAAACGGGGGCCACTAGGACACAGCCATCACTGACCACACCCACGGGTGCTCCGAAGAAGGGGACCGCGGAGGAGCCTAGAACAGCGTCTAATGCACACGGCCGTGCGCCTGACACTTTACGGGGGGAAGTCCAGGGAGCCCACGCTCCTCGCCCAGGGCACACGGCGTGCGGCGCTGGGACTGGAACCTGGTCTGACGGCCCTGGAGGCTGTGCCTTTTTCTGCCCCACACGCCTGTGAAGGCGGCTGGCCTTGTTCCCACCAAAGCCGGAATCCCTTCTCCCACCCAGCGTCTGACGTGCAGTGGGTACCCGGTGACTCTTTTAAAATATATGCACGGATGGAGGAATGAATGAATAAGTCGACTTGCTTTTGAATTCTACACCATTTGGGTTTTAAATCTAAGCCCTGATTTCCCGGCTAAGACGGATACATGAAAGCAGCTTCCTTTAAAAATGAGAAGCAGAAGAAACAAACATGAAAGGAAAACCAATTCCAAATTAATCCCACTCAAGGTCGCTGGGTCTTAGATAGGTAATGCCCAAGAAGTGGGCCCGGCAGAGGGCTGGGACGGGGGTGGGAGAGACAAGAAGTGAATGGGGGCGGGCAGGCAGGCTCCCCCCATAAAGAAGGGGACTTGTCGAGTGCTTGGCTGCTGCTGGTCCATCTGAACCCCTAGCTCTGGCTGAACTGCTCTGGTCATTGCCTTCCTACATCCTGGACCCCTGCTCACACTAGCCCCTGGCTTCTCCCCAGGCAGAGCTCCTTCATCTCCTGGGCCAGAGGACTCTCTCCTCCATCTCTGCATCATTCTCCTGATACTTACCGCTTAACGCAGTATACTACATTCATTCGTTCGTTCGCTCGACATTCATTCATTCAACGTTCCTTAGCTGACTGTGTCATTCAGTTACTGGGCGTCCCCGTGAGTGGGCTCAGCTCCAGGCACCGGGGACGCCGTGACAAACATGGCAGACAGAAACCTCCTCCCTCCCTCCCAGAGTTTACAGGCTAGAGGGCGAGGTGGGCACTGAAAAAGGAGGCCAGCACATTTCAGGCGACGCCGGGCGTTACGAAGCAAAACAAAGCAGGCGGGAGCGAGAGCGGCCGCACTGGGTCTATTTTAGATGAGGCAATCAGGGAAGGCCTCTGGGGAGGCGGCATCTGGACGGAGCTCTTTTCACCACTACTGTGGACACAAAAGTGAGCCAGATGAGGTCCCTCAGGGAGCTCACAGTCTAGCAGAGAACAGAGAAGCTGGTCTTTTCTAGACTGGGCAAGACGGGGTCTGGCTCATCTAAACATTCCGCACACTAGAAGTCAGTGATCTTTCCAGAGACAAATCTGGCCAGCTCCCTCAGTGGCTCAAGAACCTTCACTGGCTCCCCACTGCCCTCAGCATCAAGTTCAAACTTCCCAGCCTTCCATCCTAGCCCTTCAGGGCCTGCCCTGCGCTCCATTCTCAGCCTCATCCCCCACTGCTGCCCTCGGCACCCATCCCCCTCAGATACACCTAAGGCGGTGCCTCTGTGTCCTTACACATGCCCCTTCTTTTTCCAGGCAAAATCCTCCTCACCCTCTGAGTCCCAAAGTCAGCCTTAACTTTTCAGAACACAGCTCGTGAGTGTGACAGGTGGCTGAGAGTTTCATTGCAGGGAGAATGGGTAATGAGAAAATGAGGCAAAGAATAAAGCCATGAAGACGAAACAACTCTCTTGCAGCCTAAGCCGCCTCTGCTGCCCCAGGTGGGTCCCAGCTTCCTCCTGGTGGTACTCTGGGACACACTTCCCACATCAGATCTTGCCACCTGTTTTCCCTATCGGCGTGTCCCCCGTCGCCCTGCCCACCCCAGGGCCCAGCACCACGCCAGCCAGAGAGGAAGCTCCATAAATATTTGGAGATCAAACGCAGAAACGCTCAAAGGAGACCGGTTTTCTCTAGACTTGCACCTCTGGATTCCATCTAGTGGCTGGTCTGTCCCTGGCCTCTTCCCCTGTTGGGCGTGTTCCCTCTCTAAGCGCCCACTCCAGATGCTCGACCTGTGTTTCCCTCGGGGGTCTCACGGTTTAGGGGCGCTACGAAGCTCGTCATCCTATGCCAGGCTTCCCCCCGCCACCCCCAATATATACACCCACTCTCTCCTCTCCCACGTTCCAAAGGCTGGGACTTCCCAGGGCCTCAATGCTCAGGACAGCCTTGTTACTGCAGAGTATGAGGCGGGGGAGGGGCGAGGCGTGGTGGCCGCCCGTCTCTGGGTACGGGGAGCCCCAGGAGCTGGCCTCCACCCCTCCAAGGTTCAGACTTGTTTCCACAGACCGTGCGGCTCCTGGAAGGATCCTGTCTCTTCTGGGATGTGCTACAAGCAGCCCTGCCCAGTCCATCTTCCGCCCCCTAAAGGCCATACACAGTTCCTTGAAGTGGACTTCTCTCACCCCTTTCTGGTCTGCATTTCAGAACCCCCCGGTGAGACAGGCAGGACAGCCTTATGTTCACCCTCTTTTGACGGATGAGGAAACCGAGACCCAGAAAAGGGAAGGAGGGTGCGTGTGACGGAATCCCAAGAGAGAAATTAGACCATTCACACCGGAGAAACTGAGGCCCCTCTAGGAAGGGAGCTGGCCCAGGGTCCCAGCGTAAGTTAGAAGCAAGGCCCCTGAGCTCCACCTCACGCTGTCTCCCCATCCACTTGGCCAGCTCCCTGTAACCCCTGACGGACCAGATCCTCAGTGTCCAGGGCACACTGAAGCAAGGTTTGGGGTGCCCAGTGCACCCCCCCCCCCGCCCCCAGTGGCTGCCCAAGTGGTCATCTCCTCCTGTGACATCAGCAGCTGATGAGCCCTGTGTCCAGGGCCCAGCGTCCAGTCTGGCCAAAGCCCACCAGATTGCAACCATCCCCTGCCAGGGCCATGGGCGGACAGACAAGGCCCTTCTATCTGCCCCACGGTAATTAGAAACACACCCAGCCCTCTTCCAATGAAAGAGGGGCCAATTGTCTTCCCCTCCAGCCGCTGACAGCAACCTAAAAAGCAATATTTATGCCAAGCTCCCCATAATACTGTAAACATCGCAATGCATAGCGGGCCAACGCGTGAGTCATTTCCCCAAAGCCGGAGTTATTAAGTGGTACCTCAGCCCTATTCCAGGGAGCTCTCGCCAGCAGCCAGGCCCCGGGGCTGCCCTCCACACCCACGGCCCGTGGCACCACCGGTGCCCCAGCGGCCCCACTCCGGGAAACCACAGGCAGCCGCCAAACCCGCCAGGAGCCGGAGGACAGCTGCCTCGGTGCCAGAAACTGTGGCTGCCATCCAGCGACACCCCTCCACCCGCTGATCCACAGTTCCTACAGTGCTCATTCCTGAGAGAGAAACTGAAGTTATAGCACGGGGTCCCCCACCGTGCCATTCCCAGGGGCTGCGGCCCCCATGCCTGGTCTGATCGGTTTGTTTGTTTGTTTGTTTGTTTTGAGCTGCAAGAGGGAATGGGGCTTCCCACCACCCCAACGCAGCCCGAGATAGGGGTACACATGCTTCACCCCTCAGCCTGGAGTGGCAGAATCCTGGAAGGGGTCCCCCTGTTTAGGGCCCTGTTTAGGGACAAGAAGATCCAGCAAAATGAACAGAACATAGGCTTCAGAGACCTCAGACCCGGCTTCTATTTTTATCACCCGATGGCCTTGCAGGAGACACTGACTTTTCTGGGCCCCGGTTTCCCCATCTATTAAGAGGAAGTAGGAATCGTACCCACCTGGCTTCCATGGGAGACTGATTTTGGGGAATCCAACAAAATCGTGGGTGGGAAAGCATTTCATAAAGCCTAAAGTACCTTGTCAACTGTGCAGCACGTTGTAAAGCACAGAGAGCTGCGTAGAGCGCAAACTACTTCATAAACTGTAAAGTGTTCTGAAAACTGTAAAGTGCAGTAAACACGAGAACCATTATTCATATTCATTTCTTGCCCTGCAAGCTCGGCCATTTCTGGTGGACACACCCAGACCCCACTAACTTTCCCAGAGCAAGCTGGCTCGGGAGACCTGGCAGCCACCCCGTCTCCGTGGGGTTCCGGAGGGACCAACACGCGAGGCCACGGAGAGAGGGCCCAGAGACCCTGGCCAAAGCCAACACATGGCAAGAGCATCTGGTCTGGCCCTGGCGGCAGCTGGAGAGTTCCCGGGGCTCCGGCGGCCACGCTGAGCTCTGCCGCCAGAGGGGCGGTGGCCGGCAGGGGTGCCCGGAGACTCCGCGCAGCGGAGAGATGCCCACCGACCCATCCCCCCTAGTCCTCTCGGGGAGGGGACCCCATTGTACGCCGCAGGCGATGGGCAGGCACCGGCGCGGGGGGCTGGCGCGCTCACTTCCACTCTGCCAGTCCCCGCTCTTCGGGGCGCCGACCCCTTCCCGGGGGCGCGGACCGGGAGCCCCCACCCGGCCGGCGCGGTGCCTCCCTCCCGCTGCTCCCTGCCAAACTTTCCAGCCCCGACTGCGGCCGGGCCCCCCGGCCGGCGCCCCTCCACTCGGCGCCGCGCAAGGCCCAGCCGCGCGAAGGGGGTGCCCGGGCCCAGGCGGCGAGCGCGCGTGGGCAGCCCCCGGCCCTGGGCGGCGCTCGCCGGGCTGGCTACAAAGCCTCGGCAAGATGGTCCCTCGCCTCCTCCTGGCACAGTCAATCAGCGTCCGCCGCTCCCCGGGCGCCCGCGGGGCCCGCGCCCCCCGCCGCGGCCGGACACACCTCCCCGCGGCCACCTGCGCCCGGCGCGAGCCCCCGGGCAAACTTTGCGGGCCGCGGGGCGGAGGTGGGCGCCGCCGGCCGCCGCGCCCGGCCGCTCCCCGCCCCCATCGCCGCCCGCCCGCTCACCTTCCACGGCGGCGAGCAGCGGCAGCAGCAGCAGCGCGGCCCCCAGCCTCCGCAGGGCCATGGCTGCGCTTCCCGGGGCCTCGGGCCGCGGCGCCGCGGGGGCCCGGGCGGCCCGGGCGGGAGCGCGCGCCCCGGGCTCGGGGGGCCGGGGGGAGCGGCGAGGCGCGGCGCACACACAGCCGCCGCCACCGCGCAGCCAGCAGAATGAGCCATCCAGCCCGGGCAGAACGGGGACCCGGGCTCCGCCAGCGCCGGGCACGGCCCACCTGAGCCACGGGAGCGGGGGGAGCCCGGCCGGGCCGCCGCCCCCCGCGTGCGCCCGGGACCCCGGCGGGCCGCGCGCGCCCCCAGAGCCCCAGCCCCCCGCTTCCGCAGGGCCACCCGGGGGCCACGCGGGCGCCGGAGCGCGGAACCCACGCGCGCCCCGGGCGACGGAGCCCCAGGTCTCCCCCCGCGCAGCAGTGGTCTCTCCCGGCGCTGTGGCTCCTCCAGATAAAGCAGCGATTTCAGCCCAAATGTTTCTGAATTTTTATTGAATGCTGCAAAGCCGGAGAGCGTCTGGCGCGGCTGACAGGGGCAGGGAGCGGGGACCCGGGGGGAGGACTGGGAAGGGGCTGCCCAAAGCGGGGGGCTGGCCTTACCTGTCAGGGCCGGGAGTGCCACCCCCTCGCCTCAGCCCTGCCACCCGGGTCCCTGCGGCTCCGAAAGGGACCGAACTGCAATGAATGAAAAAAAAAGGCGGGGGTGGGGGGGGGGGGGGAAGATGGGAACAAAACGGGCGGCTTTCCCAGGCGCTGGGGCTGGGCTGGGGCCTCCGCCTGGGAGAGCGGGCCTTGGCGCGGGCACGAGGGCCTGGGGGGGGTCACTCCGGTGGAGGTGGGCCGGGCCCTGGCAGGCAGACCCCGGGCCTACCCTCCTTGCCTTGTTCTGAGCGAGCCCACCAGCCCCTCCCTGCGCAGCCTTCTAACTGTACGTTGTATTTCCTCTCTGTTCATCTTGTTCCCCATGCAGTTTGGGGGTGGCGCAGGCCAATGGGGGGCATCTGAGGAAGCCCCTTCCCCCCCTTGGAATGGACCTGTCTGTGCAGCCATGGTTTTGTGCATGGCTGTCCCTTCCGGGCAGACGCTACCCCTCGTTCCATCCCTGTGGGCCCAGCCCTGCTCTGACGGCCTTCATCACCATCATCATTAACAGGCTTCGCTGAGGCCGGATGGTGGGCGGGCTGCAGGGGGCCTTCGGGACTGACCCGGCCAGCCAGGGCCCTTGGCCTTTAGAAGCCATACTGCTGACAAACAAGACTTAGCCAGAAGCTTCTTGCTCTGTGGAGTGGGTGTAAGAGCCCAGTGGAGGTACAGATAGTTTAAATTCAGCCTATGCCACCAAGACCTCTCCTGTCCCTTTGTCCCACGAATGACCAAAATGTCCCAGCAGTCCCCTCCCTTCAGGGCCCACCCTACCGTCCATACCAAGAAAAGGGCACCACAGGCTCTGAAACCCCCAACTAAGGTTTGGAAAATTGGGTCATCTTTTGAAGCTTGAAGATTCCAGCTGAAATGGGTGTCATCCTGGAAAGCCACCAGGAGGAAGTGGGCCTAGGAAGCTGGGAGAGACTGCCTGGAAAGCAGAAGTGAGCAGAGAGAAAGGAAATGGGGTGAGGCGGATGGGAGATTTTCCCCCTCTTGAGCCTCCAGACTCCTTGACCCGGTCAACATCCGCTGGGGTGGGGCTGGCCTTTATTTCCAGTCCCTGCTTGTCAGACTCTCCAGGGAACCCAGGGTTTGAGAACCCCTGAGCTTGGCCCGTCCTGGGGCAAGACTCCCTTTCCTGGACAGAGCGGCCACAGGCCATTGCCCTCACCAGTGCCAACATCCAGGTGCCCCGCCCCTTCCCAATTCAAGATGGGTTTCTTGAGCGCCTGTTATGCACTGGGTAGATTTAGTTCTTTGGACCAGTTTCTATGCCCCAGGCCCTTGTCACCATCACCCGCCCCAGCTGCACCTACCTCCCTTTTTGACTCAAAATAGCAACAGCAGTGGCATTGATTAAGGATCTGGTACCAGCACTAGGCTGACCTTGGTTTGTGCCTTGTTCCCCTCAGTCTTTCAACCCTATGAGGGAGGTGCTGACCTTTTCAGATGACGAAACTGAGGACCAGATGAGTAATTTGCCCAAGGTCACACAGCACACAGCAGTCAGAGCCAGGAATCAACCCCAGGCCTGTCCAACCCCAGCGCCAATTCCCCTTGTGCCTTTCCTAGACGCATAGAGCTCAGGGAGTCATTTGTCAAACTTCCCACATCCCATTTCACAGATAAGAAAACCGAGGCCAAAAGAAGGAAGCAACACCCTCAACGTTATGTAACTAAATAGACATCAGTCCAGGGCCTTTAACTGGCTGAAAAGAAGAGTAGTGATAACAATAGAGTAAGGCCCCTTCTCTCCCGTCTTTTTCTCCCCAAACGTGAATTTGTGCCCCATTTGGGATCCCAAGGGATGGCTGGGTTTTGTAGTCTGGCCAGGCCCGTCCTCACTGGTCTCTGTGGCAGTGCCTTTGTCCCAGCTGTGTGCTCCACCTGGTTGCCCTCTCCACTCTAATGTCTTGGATTGCCCCCCCCCAACTCCATCCCCCCCCCCAAGAGCTTTAATTGACTTTGGTCTCACCCCTGCCTCAGACCATTTGCACCTATTATCTGTTTCCTGAAAGATGGTCAGTCCGTGTTTGTTTGTTTCTAATTTGCATCTTATCTCTACACCCCTGCAGACTGTGAGCGGCCTGACGGGACACCGCTCGACCCCTGGGGCAGGCGGCCCCAGAGAGCATCTGACCCCGTCCCCTCCTCAGTGGAGGAAGAGGCGCCTTAAGCTTCATTTGTCTAATGACAACAGCTCCTCGCATTTGCCATCACGCTGTAACAGTTTACAAAGCAGCGTTCACACCCGTCAGCTCCACGATGCTCACACAGCCAGCCCATCCTGCCAGGCGGCCAGCAGCAGCGGGAGCTCCTTCTTTCGGAAGGGGAAATCGGGGCTCAGAGAGGGAAAAAAGGACTTGCCCAAGGACACACACAGCAGGTTTTAGGGAGGTGCAGCTGGAACTAGGCTTCAGTGACCTGATTGGTCCAAGTCTCTTTCAATCACATTTGATTAACAAACATTAAGTGGGCACTTCCCACATGCCAGACCCTGGGGAGGCAGAGACACAGCCACGGACCTGCCCAACAAGGCCCTGCTCTTCCAGAACCTGTGTTCTGCTGTAAGACCTCTATATGGACGAGATAATTAAGACACTGGTGAATGCAAGGAAGACAGTGCGCAGGGTGATGGCACAGTGGGTGACTGAGGGGAGGGGCTTCCAGCCAGGGGATCAGAGAAGGCCTCTTTGAAGGGGGAACGTGACAGCTGAAAGCTGAACAATGAGGAGTCCGCCACACAAGATTGCCGAAAGAGTTCCAGACGGAAGGAAGGAACAGCAGATGCAAAGGCCCTGAGGTGGGAATGCGCTGGGTACCCTGGAGGAGTAGGAGCTGAGGGGTGGCGAGCACCTGGAGTGTGGAGATCAGGTCGTAGAGGAGGAAGATGGATTGTATTTTGAGCACAATGGGGAGCCATGGAGGATCGTAAGTAGAGAATGAATTGATCTGAGGGAGGGGAGGCAGCGTGAGCTTGGTTTAGCAGGGCCTGGGGGCAGCCTGGGTACTAACCTGCCACCATCCTCCTGGCCTATGGGGCTGGCCTGGCCTCTATACCCCTAGACTGAGACTCCAGGGTATGTCCCAGCCCTCTCTTAACTCACTGTGTGACCTTAGGCAGGGCACTCACCCTCTCTGGGCCCCACTTGCCACGAATGCAAAATGAGGGCCCCAGCCAAGGTGGTTTCTCTGAGGCCACTTTGAGACCTGACTCACTCATTGTGGTGGATTCAGTGGGGACAGCAGGACCTGTATCCTCATCTCAGCCATATCAAGGGATGCCAATGAGTTCGGGACCCCCTCGGCCTTTCCTGAGGCCTTCCTCCTGGCGGGGGGTGGGGGGGGGAGATGCTTGTGTTATGCTGAGTGACAGAGCCTGGAGGCCACCTCGCAGTGTGCCTGGGTCTCCGACCCCATCCCAGTGCCCCTTCCCTGCCCAGTGCGGGACTGATGGGGGCACACGGCCAGCTGTGGATCAGATCACACCTGGAGCCAGTGCCAGGCCAGGGGCAGTTTCTCAGTAGAGACCTGGCTCAGGTCTCGTTCTGCCACGGGTTTGCTGTGTGTTCTCAGATAGGCCCCTTCCCCTCTCTGGGCCTGCACTGGAATGAAGCTCATGGACCAAGCACCATATACAAGCCCCAGAGGGAACTTTTGATTTTCTAATAGCTGCATTAAAAAAGTAAAAAGAAACAGGTGAAGTTAATTTTAATATGTTTATTTATTTAACCCAATATATCCAAAATGCCATTGTTTCAACAGGTAATTAATGAACTACTTTACGTTCTTTTCTCATACTAAGTCTTTGAAACCTGGTGTGTATTTTATATTTCAGCATTTCTCAGTTCGCACCAGCCACACTGCAAGCGCTCGGTAGCCGCGTGTGGCTGGTGGCTGGTGGTTACCATACTCAACGGCGTCGATGTAGACACTGACGGCAATAATTACTCTATGGAGTACAAAGTGCTCTTTGACAGAGGTTATCCAAACCCTCCAGGGGCCCAGAGGAGGAAGTCACCACCTCTGCCTGGAGAAGGAGGGAAGGCTCCCTGGAGGAGGGGACAGTTGAAAGCTTCAAAAAAAATTTTGACAGTTAATATCTTTCCTCCTTCTTTTAAGAAAACTTTTTTCTACCTCATGATAAAAGTGGCACCCGCTCATTGTTGCAAATTAAGAACAGATAGAAGAGTTAAGGAGGAAACTAAAACCACCCATCATTTCCCCAGCCTGAGAGCCACTGCTCACGTTCTGATCCACTTCCTTCCAGGCGTTTTTCTAGGCACAGTGTTTTGCACATAGCTATAGTTTTGCCGTATGCACCCTGCTGCGTCCTACTTTTTCCCGCCTAGCACCGCGGAGCGAGCATTTCCCTGGGGACGTTGAAACTCAGGCGACAGCATTGCTATTGGCTGTGTAGTATTCCAGGAAAGGGACGGCCATAAGATCTGCGACTCCTCCCTGCCTCCCCACTGCTCGGCTTTGCATGCCCTCTGAGCACAGAGGCTGCAGGGGTCGTGGAGAGGAGCGACCAGGAGGGACCCCGAAAGCCAGGCCGGGCCATACGCTGCACTGCCAGCCCTGGGCCTTTGTGCCTCGGAGCTGCAGGCTGGGCTGGGCTGCGGCCGCGAGCAGCCCGTCTCCCCGCTGCCACCTGGTGGCCCTGGCTGGGAACGCGCCCTCCGGGAGCACCCTCGCAGCCACCGTGGCCCCAGGCAGCAGGTGCCGCCGCCCTGGGTTCCCACTTTTGACCCCTGGGTCTCCACCCCGCCCGGTGACCAGCCCTCAGGGGCGGAGGTCATCTGAGCTTTTATTCTTGAGAAGAGCTTCTCTCCTGCTCTAATGCTGAAGGGTTGCAGCTTTGGGAGAGAGAATGCCTGGGTTTGAATTCAGCTCCACCTCCTAGGAGCCCCGGGACTGTGGGCCAGCCCCTCCACTTACTGTGCCTCAGTTTCCTCTTCTGTAGCATGGGCTAATCATGGTGTCCATCCCCTAGCGTTGGGAGGCTGAAATGTGGTAATACGTGCAATGCTGAGCAGGGAGACCGGTCCACAGTCGAGAGCTTGATGTTTTTCATTGTTTGACGTCAGAGGGAAACTAAATGCAGAATAGAGGGGATGGATCTTATTTAGTCTCATCCTCTGTCTCTAGTTCTCTGCTCTTAACCCTCCAGCCCCTGGAGAGTTTTCCTGAAGTTCTAAAGCTCTAGTTGAGCCATTTTCCTGCTCAAAATTCTTCAACGGCTCCCCATCGCTCCCTGCAATGAACAGAAACTCCCTAGCCTGGCATTCACGGCCCCTCAGGAATGGTACCCAGCCCACCTGCCCAGTCTCGTCTCCCACCGTTCACCTCCGGGTCCCCTCTGCTGCAGCCAGACTGTTGTCCTTAGCACTCCAGGAGCCTCCTCCATCCCCCGACCCCAGCTCTCCTCATGCCCAGCCTCGACCTGGACCACATCCTCGTCCTGCCTTCCAGAACATCACTCACCCTCCAAAGACCGCCTCTCGGACCACCTCCTCCAGGAGTCCTGCCGTTGATCAACTCCCCCTTTTAAAGCTCCCCAGCATGCTCACGGCACCCCCTCACCCCCACCCCCGCCCCCCGCCATTTCCTTCAACTTGTATTCTTGCAAAGCAGCCTCGCGGAGTAGAAAGAGCCTGGGCTCTGGGGTGACGGGGGTGTGTGTGCAGATGCTGTGTGATCTTGAGCAGGACGGTACTCAAGCTCTTGAAGCCTCAGTTTCTCTGTCTGTAACATGGGCCTGGTCCTTACAGGTGTGTTATGAGTGTAGAACCAGAGGTCACACACAAGGCGCCTGCCTGCCCCTTAGACACGGGTGCGATGTCAGCATCCTTTCCCCCTGCCAGTTCATGCCCTCTGGATGGAAGCCCCTCTGGGCACACTGCATCCTGTTCACTCTGGATCCCAGAGGGCCTGGCACATGGGCACCGAGGGATCGCTTCCTGTAGTGAATGGAAGCTTCTCTCCCATCAGCAAAAAGAACTTTCTTGGCACTGGAAGCGGGTGGTAAAATGCTACCCATATCCTTGAGCCATGGGAATTACCACTTGGAGCCAATCAGTCATTTCCTCCTGCGAGCTGGGGGGGCCTGGATGGTCCAGCTCATCGGGGAGGGTGCCGGTAGGGGTGGGTGGGAGTCTGGCTTGCAGTGGGCAGCCTGTCTCCACAGCCTGTTCCCATCCATCATCGGCTTTGATCCTCACAGCAATCTCGGGAGCCTGGCAGCCCTCTCACTTTACCAGGGGAGGAAACAGCAGCCAGGAACGGAAGGGACTTGGCTAAGGTCACTCGACAGACTCACCAACACTGGGCTGGGAGCCAGGTCTCCCGATCCCCAGATGCTGGTCCTTTGAAGCGTGTCGTTGTCATCTGGTCCGGATTAAACGTAAGGAGACCTGAGTTCAAATCCCGCCGCCGCTGTTTACTTTCTGCACAGCTTTGGGTTGCGTCACTTCTGGAGCCTCAGTTTCCTTGTGGCCGAGGGGTGGTGCCCTGTTGTGAGATGAAAGGAGCCAGGAGATGGGAAACGCCTCTGTAAACTGTGGGGTGCCGTGTGCAGGTAAAAGGTTGTTACTGGCGCGCACCGACCCTGATAGGGGATGCTTTGATCTTTGCGCCGCGTGGCCCTACACAGGGTTTTATGGCGGCTTCCTGGGCCAGCCGTTTCCCAGCTCGCCTCCCTCTCGCAGTTTGAAAGAGCTGTTTCGGTGGGTGCCTGGCAACGAGGTGCCGCAGGGTGGGGCTGCTGGCTGGGGGGCTGGGTGTGGAGGCTCTGAGGGCCAGGGGAGCTGCCCCGATCCGGGAACGATCAGAAAAGACCCAGGCTGGAGCGGGCTGGGGTTGGGGAAACACGGAAGGGTGAGGCCTTCCTGAAGGACCCTTGTACACGAAAAGAGGAAGTCCTCAAGCCAGGAGTAGCTGAGCTGTCTGAGAAGATCTGGGATAACAGTGCCCCCACAGGGCAGAGATAACAACTGGTTCACACTGAAACAGGACCAGGCACAAGGAGGTATTAGCCAAAGGGGTGAGTGGATGGAAGGATGGATGGATGGGTGCAGAGGACAGACGATGAGGACAAACAGGCTTCCAGGAGGTGGTGACGTATGAGCTGTGGCAATTCTCTGGATTGCAAGAAATTGACTCAGGAGTTTTGGGAAGGACACATCTGCAATCAAAAACAGGAATTGCTACCCTGTGATCAGGACTTAATGGGACCCAGCAAAAGCCTCAGGAGGCCTGAACCTAATTTGTGCTTATTCAGAATCTAGGGCCTTTCTAACCATTGAGATAATGACAGCAGTACCCATAGCTGCCGGGGGCCGTGTGAACGTTTTGCAGATGGTGTCTCATTCACCCCTCAACAGATTCCCTCAGGATGCTTCTTGAGGCTTCCCTGCCCTTGCTCCTCTCTCTCTCTGCAGGCCGTTCCCCTCTGCACCCACCCCGACTGCCTGACTCCGGGCCTCTCCCAAGAGGTGGGATTGGCCCAGCCTGGACGTGAGCCCAGTGTGGGCGGAGCGTTCAGGCCACCACAAGGGCCCCTGGGTCTCGCTGGAGAGGGAACAGCCCTGCCCAGGGTCTCGTGGTGGGTGGGGGCCGTGTCAGGACTAGAACTCAGATCTCCTGGTGCCTTTCTCTCTTTGCGCCAGGAGGGGAGCAGGCACCTGGGGCCCAGGAGAGGTTCTGAGAAGAGGCGAGGAGGACGGGCTTCGAGGTTGTGGGCCCAAACTTCTCAACCTTCCCCGACTTCGCCTGGATGGACTCTCTTCCTGAGAAGTGGGCTCGAAACGTTGTGCCTCAGTCCAAGCCTTTGATGTTGATGATGAAGGAATCCTAGAAGTTTTAAATCCAGAAAAACCTGGCATTGACTTCTCCACTCCTCTCATTTTATAAATGAAGAAACTGAGTCTCAGAGAAGGAAAGTGACTAAATCAAGGTCACACAGCAAGTTCGTAGGCAATGGTGGTGAGATGTTCCCTGGGTTATGGGGTGGAATTGGTAATTGGCCTCAGACTTCCAGCTTCGGGGCTGGGACAAGGAGCTCAGGGGGCGTCCAAGGAGCCCAGCAGGGTGGTTCTCATCTTTCTAGGACCATCTTGAAGGTTGGGCAGAGTTTGGCACGGTAAAAGCATTGGAAAGCAGCCAGCTTGTCAATTCCACCTATTAGCTAGCAGTCTATTATTTTCCTCTGGGATTAATTTTTAAATGCGAATGGTATGTTTTATCACACATTTGCACATTTAACATCCACCGATGGCCGATCTCTGAGCAGGGGCCAGGCCTTCCTCCCTGCAGTGGCTCCAGGGCCCCACGCGGCCCCAGGGGAACACAGGAACGAGGGATGCAGGGCTGCAGGTTCAAACCTCTTGCGGCTGAATTCTGATTCTGCGCCATGCCCAAGATCTATGTGGGAGGGGCGAGCAGTGGCAGTGGCACCAGGGGACAATGGTTGAAAATCGAGAGCTGGTTCTCCTTGCTGGGACATTTTCCTCCACTTAATTAATATCACAAAGGGAAGCCGGTCTGCACTGGATTGTGGGGATTATGCAAATGAGGCCATAGAAAGGGAGATTTCCCAGCTCCTGGTTGTTCCGGCTGCAGTTAAGGCCAGTCCAGAAAATACCCACCAAGGCCGCAACCTCGACTAAGGCCGTGGGGGAGGCGCCCGGAGGGACCCTGACTCGACAGGGCCCGGCCTGAGGCCAGAGCTTGCAGAGGGAAGCCGGGGGAGGGGGTGGGTTTTCCCAGCACAAAGGAGCTCAGAGGGGTCGCTGCCCGGGAACTGGGCCGTAAAACCCAGAGCTTAGTTCTTCCTCTCCAAGAAGACAGAGGCTTAGGAGGAAGGGCGAGCCCTTTGGAGTCAGAACTGGGTTCGAATCCCTGCGCTGCTGCTTGCTGGCCGTGTGACCCTGGGTGAGTCATTTCACTCCTTGGTCTCCTCGCCTGTGAAATGGGAGGCAGCGACAGCCCCCTGGAGCCGAGGCGAGGATGGGATGAGGTCAAGGCCTCCAGATGCCTGGCGAGGCTGATAATGCTGGTTCTGCCTCCTCTTCCACCTGCTGCATGCGGAATGAATATAACTGTAATTCATGTAATGTCATAATGTGAGTAATATAAATAATAATATCGGGGCCGACCCAGTGGCCGAGTGGCACTCCGTTCCAGCTGCCCAGGGTTTTGCTGGTTCGGATCCTGGGCGCTGACACGGCACTGCTCGTCAGGCCATGCTGAGGCGGCATCCCACATGCTGCAACTAGAAGGACCCACAACCAAAAAAAAAATACAGAACTATGAACCGGGGGACTTTGGGGAGAAAAAAGGGAAAATAAAATCTTTAAAGAATAACATATAATATAATAATGTAACATTAAACTATGTGACTATACACACTATATATATAATATAACAGTGAAAAATGACGTAACAGCAAACAGTTCCTACGAGGGCTGGAGACTGCTCTCTGCTCTTTACGTACAGGAGCTCATTTGAAGCCCACGACAACCCTATGAGGTAAGTAATAATACCCCCATTTTGTGGATGAGGAAACTGAGGGAGATTAAGAAACTTGCTGAAGTTTGCACAGCTGGTGAGTGCACGGACTGGGCGTCCTGATACGGCGTCCCCGGGAGTGTGTGTACAGCAGGGACGCATCTCTTGCGCCCCCACCTCTGAGCAGAGCCTGGCTGGTCAGGGGCCCTCATCACCAGCTGTGTAGATGCCACAGAAGGGCCTGACAGCCATCAGGTTTGACCCGCCTGTTTTACAGTTGGGAAACTGAGGCCCAAAGAGGGAGAGTCATCTGCCCGAGGCAGTAGACAAGGTCATCAGCAGGTCTCTGGCCTCCCAGCCCGGAGCTTTCTTCCCTCCCTGCCCCCATGCACCACCGGGGAATCGATTTCTGAACCACCAGCTGCCTCATGGGCTGAAAATGTTTGCTGAGCTTGAGTCACGAGCTCTGAGCGAGACCCCAGGGTGGCGGCAGGCGCAAGAGCCAAACAGCCGTCACACCCGTCTGACCACAGAGAGAGGCCCAGACAGAGAGGGGAGCTCTGGGTCAGGTTCCGGGGACAAGGGGGTGGGCTATGGCGGAGGGAATGAGCAGCCCCTGGTCCCTGTCCCCCAGGAGCTCAGTCTGGCCGGGCAGGCGGACCGCGACGGGAACCAGCACCACAAGGGCTTTATCAAGAGCTCGTGTGTAGCGTCGTGCACTGTGCCATTCTCTCCCTCAATCTTCATGACAAGCACTGGCTGGTATAATAATAATATATAAGATAGTGTTGTTGTTGTTGTTGTTGTTGTCGTTAGTGCCGTTGAGTCGATTCTGACTCCTAGCGCCTGTGCACAGCAGAGCGGAACCCTGCCTGGTCCTCCTGGGCCGTCCTCTCACCTCCCAGTGCTGTATCAGATGATGCTCCGCTGCTATTCCTAGTGTCTTCATGGCTAATTTTTCCAGAAGTGGGTGGCCGGGTCCTTCTTTCTAGTCTCCTTCTGTCTAGTCTGGAAGCTCCGCTGAAACCTGTCCCCCGTGGATGACCCTGCTGGTATTTGAAATACTGGTGGCATAGCTTTCAGCTATAAGATGATGTAACAATAATGCTATAACGTCACCTGTAGAACAGTGTCACCCGTGTAATAATTTCATTTATACAATATCACAGCCATTTTACAGATAAGGGCATTGAGGCTCAGAGAGACTGCATAACTTGCCCAAGGTCACACAGCACTGCAGCAGGTGAGGGAGGCAATATTCACACCCAGTTCTGCAGGTCCCTGGGCCTGTGCTCTATTACTACTCGGTCCGATATGGTGACCACAGGCCGCATGTGGCTACTGTGCACTTGAAACGTGGCTAGTATGCATCGAGATCTGCCATTAATGTAAAATACACACCGAATTTCAAAGGTTTAGTAAGGAAAAAAAGAATGTAAGATATCTCATTAATAGTTTTTAAAAAAATATTACTGGGGCCGGCCTGGTGGCACAGTGGTTAAGTTTGCACATCCTGCTTTGGCGGCCCGGGGTTCGCCGGTTCGGATCCCGGGTGCGGACATGGCACCGCTTGGCAAGCCATGCTGTGGTAGGCATCCCACGTGTAAAGTGGAGGAAGATGGGCATGGACGTGAGCTCAGGGCCAGTCTTCCTCAGCAAAAAGAAGAGGATTGGCAGCAGTTAGCTCAGGGCTAATCTTCCTTAAATAAATAAATAAATAAAATAAAATATTAGTGACACGTTGAAATAATATTCGAGATAATATTATTGGGTTAAATATGGGTTAAATAAAATGTTATTAGAATTAATTTCACCCATTTACTTTTACTTTTTTTAACCAGAAAATTTAAAATTACACGTGCGGCTTGCGTTAGATTCTGATTTGACAGTCGCTCCAAACCTGCTCTGTCCGATAGAACTTCCTGCAACGGTAAAAATGTTCCCTTCTGCATGTCCAGCGTGGTAGCCGTGAGCCATATGTGGCGATTGAGAGCTTGAAATATGACTATTGGGACTGAGAAAATAGTTTTTAATTTTATTTCATTGTAATTAATTTATGTTTGAATTTAAGTACCTACATGCAGCTAGCAGCTACCATATTGACAGCACAGCTCCGGACAATTACTCTTTCCTGCCCCGTGATGACAAATAAGGTCCACAGTGTGTTAGCATCCTGATAGATGTGCTTCTACTGGGGATGGAGGCGCTGGGAGGGGCGCAGTGGATGTGACTGTCTTCATTGTAGTTGTGGAAAGGGAGACTCAGAGAGGTTTAGAGATTGCCAAGGGCACACAGCTTGGAGGCGGTCAAGTCAGATAGGCTTGGCTCCAAGCCCCAGCCTTGTCCTCGAGGTCTGCCCCCTCCTTTGCGGGGGGATCTGTCTCCAAGGAGTCCCTCCAAGGCTAACACTGGCTTGCACCCCCCCACCCCCACCGAGAGCCCACCCGACTCCCATCGCCCTGCTGGAAACCCCCAGATGTGGTCACTTGCATGGTCTGTCCTGAGGGACTGCCCACACCTGTGGCAGGTCTCGCTCTGTCGCTCCTTCCCCACCCGCATCCCTCAGCACTTCATGCTCCAACCGCAGCTTCTCTGTGCCAGCCACACCCTGTCTCGTCCCCTCCCTCCCATCCTGTCCCCCCTCTGCCCTTGTGGGTGGCCTGCTTGATTTCTACAGCGTCTCAGACATCCCCCGTTACTTCAGAATGCAGAACTGGGGCTCCCGACTCCTGTGGGAGCAATACCAGAAGCAGCCCGACTCGCTGCTGTTCTGCCAGGCTGCCACCACCGTCTCTGTGCCTCTGGGTAAGCCACTTCTCTCTGAGCCTCAGTTTCCTCAGATGTAAAGTGGAAATAATGCTACCGCTGGGTTCTTATGAACATTAAATGCAAACAGGGATGCAAAGAACCCTGGTAACTATAAAATAAAATACAAACATGGGAAATAATTATGGCACCCACTATGAGTGCTTATTTACCAGGTCCTCAGCTAAGCATTTTCACGCTGCAGTGATGTGAAAATACGCCCCCAAATTCTTAGATCCTCCTCGCTACAGGAGGTGGAGCCTAATTCCCTCCCTTTGAGGGTGGTCTGGACTCAGTGACTAGCTTCTAACTAATAGAATAAAGCAGAGGTGAGGATAGTGACCTTGGAGACAGGGTCGTGAAAAGGCACTGTGGCTTCCTCCTCTTGCTCCCTCTTAGACTGCTCGTTTGGGGGAAATTAGCTGCCATGTCTTCAGGACACTCAGGCACACAGCGGGAGGCCCAGGGGTGAGGAACAAAGGCATCCTACAAGTAGTCAGTGAGGAACTGAGGCTCCTGCCACAGCCCAGTGAGGGAGCCATCAGGGAAGCGGGTCCCCCAGCCCCAGCCAACCCTTCAGGTGAGCGCAGCCCCTGCAGACATTCTGACCGTAGCCTGGTGACAGACCCTGAGGCAGAGCCACCCATCGAAGCCACTCCCGAATTCCTGACCCACAGAAACTGGGAAATAATAGCTGTTGTTTTAAGCCATAAAGTTTCGGGGCTAATTTGTTACACACTAATAGACAACTAAAACACATGCATCATCTCATTAACTCTCATAACATAATGATGTAGATACTGTGATCATGGCCCATTTTAAAGATGAGAAAACCAAGGCTCAGAGAGGAGGAGACCACTGCCTGGGGCCACTCAGTAAGGACGTGGTGGACTCGGGCCCTCAGCCCTGGTCCATTTGGATTAGAAGCTGGTGTGCGTGGAGCCGTGTGCCAGCGTCTCCTCCGGGGGCTCAATGACTGTGCACAGGTCTGTCTGGGCTCCGCTGTGAGCCACGTGCCCCCAAGAGCAGGAGCTGTAAACTACACGTCTGGAACTAATTCCCACGCCTAGCAGCCAGTAGGTGCTCATTAAACACAAGTTCGAATGAGACACGTGGTGTTTAATGATGGGTGGTCCCTCGGGCAAACCCTTCCAAACCCTCGTGGGGTCCAGGGCAACACGCAAATGTGTTCCTCATACCATATAGCTGGATATTTAAAAGTTATGAATCAAACTAATCAACAGTAAATGAGTTATGATAAATATACCCTCATTATAACACAGGATAAAATATGTGTAAAGCTATGGTTTTTATGATGGAAAGTCAGCAAAGTATCAAAGACAACGAATCTAATTATTATTGCACAGGCCTGGGTCGCATCTTGATGGCTGATGGGGTTTGAATGGGTGATGAAATAAACAAGAACATGATTAATAAATGAGTCTCTGTTTATTCTATCAATTTTGTGTTTCTTGCCTTTATTCCAGCAAAATCAGTAATTGTGTTGTTATCATCAAGATTTTCATATCATTTCTGTCCCGTTGATAGTAATGTGAAATTAGACAACTTTTCTCAAGTTATTGTATTTCTTAGATAGTTCTTAATTAATTTCAATCGGAAAACACTTGCTCTGTTGAGGATGAGGCAAGAAATTGTCAATATTCTTAAAGCAATGTTTAGGTTAGGAAACGAGCCATCAATCTTGCATAGCAAGCTTAAGTGTCGTAACAGGGTTTCAGATGATAAATTATGATTAGTGCAGAAAATACTGCAAACTATTGGAGTTCTTCATGTAAATCCTATCACGTATGTCTTGGTTTTTACTGTTACTCAAACTGCCCTCTAGACCCCACGTTCATGTAAGCAACTGATGCCATGCCTTAAACATGTGAGACAGGGACCCACATATCTGCACACTTAAGAGTAATACGAATTGTTTAATATTGCAAAATGTCCCTCCGCGGTCCCGTGCACCTCTCGCGGATGCCACGCCCTTTTCTGAGCAACTCTGGAATCACAAATTGGAACATGAAGAGAAGCAAGCACACGGATGCTCAGGACTCCTGGGAATTTACTGCATTTGTGCTGTCTAAGAGGAAGGATTTAATAAGTTAATTAATTTGTCTTTTCTCTTACCTAGGAGCAAAGGCTTTTCTTATGCTGTTCCAAGCAGCATCCATCGGCAAGGTCAGTGGCCATACAACCCACAAACATTTGGACGCAGCCATGCTTTGCGTCAAGCACACAGAGCACCAGATGAGCAGAAGCCTTTCCTTTCTCCTCCTGGGGGCCTGAAGCGTGTTAGTCGCGAGAGTGGATGTTGATGGCGATGGGATGTGCTGGGCCAAGTGGCAGAGGCTCCCCGTGTTCCTGAATCAGTTGTCTGTGCTTGTGATGGGTGGGTTTCTGTGCTACTCATGTGTGGTCTGGTGGATTGTGGCTGGGGCATGAGCTAGCTATGCAGAAACCCAGAGTAAGAGTTTAAAAGCTTTCATCACGGCAGTATAGCATTGCTGTTACAGCCAAACTCATGTTCATTTTTCCAGTCATTCATCTTTTTACAATTATTTTATAAAATGTTCTAAGACAAATGTAATATGTTTCTCTTGTTTCCTGCGCAATTTCAGTACCACTGCTATATGAAGCATTGACTGTCATTTCAAAATAGCACTTTATATATTGGCATCTCTATCATTCCAAGTTATATAACTTTTTTTTTTATTGTGGTAAAAAAATGTGTAACATAAAATTGACCATCTTAACCTTTTTTTTTTTTGAGGAAGATTAGCCCTGAGCTAACATCTGCCACCAATCCTCCTCTTTTTGCTGAGGAAGACTGGCCCTGAGCTCACATCCATGCCCATCTTCCTCTACTTTGTATGTGGGACGCCTGCCACAGCATGGCTTGATGAGCGGTGTGTAGGTTCGCACCCAGGATCAGAACCAGAGAACCCCAGGCCACCAAAGTGGAATGTGTGCACTTAACCACTGCGCCATTAGACCAGCCCCATCTTAACCATTTTTCAATGCACACTTCAATAGTTCAATTGTGTTAAGTATATTCACAGTGTCACGAAACAAATCTCTGGCAATGTTTCATCTTGCAAAGTGGAAACTCTATACCCTTTAAAAACCAGCTCCCCTTCCCACCCTCACGCCAGCCCCTGGCAACCACCATCCTACTTTCTGTTTTTATGAATTTGAATACTTTAGATAGCTTACTAGTAATTCATTTTTATTCTCTTTTATAAAAGTATCGGTCTGCGACAGATTGGAAATTTAAAAAGCAAAATGGTCCTGTGCAACAGACAATTTCAGAAGCACAGCCCACAAAGTGCAGGGCCCAGGACAGGGCCCCTCTGGCACAGGTGGGTGTAGAGGCATTTCCGATTCACTTTGCCGGGCCTCAGTTTCTCCAAGTGCAGAAGGGGGTGATTGAGTAGCAATGCCCTGAAGAACTTGCAGCCACATCACCCCGGGTGCCCTGGTCATTGGAATTCCCCGAGGCAGGAACTGGCTGTCCGGCTGGGCAGCCACCCTCTGTCCCCTCCTGGTGGGCCCTGCTCCAAGTCCCATTTCATGCACCGAGGACTCCTTTGTCTCCACTGACACCTGGTTTCCTGCCTCTGCAGCCACAGAAGGGCCTTCTCATGGATGACACACACGGGCAACTTCCACTGCTCACGTCCTGCCCAAAGGTTCGTGGCATTTCCCCACCAGATCCACCTTCCTCTTGGGTTGACGGTCACTCCTGTTTGCCATGACTCACACTAGGAATGAAAGCTGACTCTAACGAGGATGCAATCAAGGAGGGGCCCCACATTGCAGAATTTGGGGGATGAAAGGGACTGGACTCTACTTTTTCTCTTATTTCACAGGTAATACACAATCACTGCAGAACAACCCCCAAAAGACAACATACATATGTATTTTTAAAAATCACCCATGACTCCAGCGCCCAGTGATAATCACCTTTAACAGTTTAGTGAATATTTTGCCTATTTTTTAACACACATTTTAAAACAACAACATTAGCAGGAATGTGCCACTTGTATTGTTTATAATCTGCTTTTCCCATTCAACAATTTCTCTACCTCTCTGTACGTACTACGGTATCATCAGCTGGGGTGGCTGCAGAGTATTCCATGGGGTTTGTGTTTGGCAGTTGACGGGACCAACGTCCTTTGGTTGGACACTTATTCTCTCTTTCTCTCTTTCTCGATTTCTCCCTCTCTATTATAAACAATAAACAGTGATCCTGGGGGCCGGCCCCGTGGCTGAGTGGTTAGGTTTGCGCGCTCCACTTCATCGGCCAAGGGTTTTGCCGGTTCGGATCCTGGGCGCGGACCCATGGCACCGCTTATCAGGCTGTGCTGAGGCGGCATCCCACGTGCCACAGCTAGAAGGACCCACAACTAAGAATATATATGTATACAACTATGTACCGGGGGGCTTTGGGGAGAAAAAGGAAAAATAAAATCTTTTAAAAACAAACAAACAACAAAAAAACCGATCCTGAAGTCAATTTTTTCATTATTTCTTTATGAAATCCCAGAAGTGGAGTTTCTAGGCCAAAGGATGTGCATACCGTATTTAAGAGACTTTGGCTACAGGATTTGACGTCACTGACTAATGCTGCCGTGAACAGGATCAAAGGCGTGCATTTCTGCTCATGCCTGCCAACACTGGCTGTTATCGCTTTTCGTTTTGAAAGCCATAGAAACGTGCACAGAGGTGACGGGCTTCTGCCCCAGGAAAGTTAGGGAAGGACGAGGGTGGAAAGCAGGTTTTCTGATGCCCAAGTGAGGAGGTTTCCCCGTGATTCTCGGGCCCCTTGAGTTGACAGAGGGAGATACAAGGCGATGAATCGAGAATGGAAAATGCCCCCCTGTGTTCCTTGTCATTATGTGACGTTGGATGAGTAACTCTTCCTGTCTGAGCCTCAGTTTCCCCACTTGTAAAACGAGGAGGCTGCATGAGTCGATTGCTCCGGTCTTTCTCAGCTCTAAGATCAAGGCTACCCCCCTACCCCGTTTACAAGTTCTTCCCCAGTTCTAATAGCTAGAATGAAAAATCTCACATGCGCACAGTCCTTTACAGTTTACAAACCGTTTCTGTGAAATAGAGGAGAGTATTGTCGTTAGTGTCATCTCACAAACAAGCGAGCAGAGGCTCAGGGAGTTCGAGTGGCTTCACCTGTGAGAATCGCCACAATGCCAGGCAAATCCCCCAGCCGTCCTCCAGAACACCTCCTAACAGGACAGCCGCCTCCCAGCTCGTCCCACAGAGAAACTCTGGACCCAGCAGTCTCTATCCGCCTGGCACAGGCTATTCACGCGGCTACATGCTGCGTGATTCACGCACTGAGCGCCTACTCTGTGCCAGGCTGAGCCAGGGCGGGGGATGCGGAGACGAGCAAGGAGCTTGCAGTGTGGGGGAGATACATACACAGACCCTTTCAACAGCGGGCGAGAGGTACTCTGAAAGAGGGCAGTGTGAGCGCGGTGGGAGCGCAGGGGGCCTGAGCCCAGATCAGCACAGGCTCCTGGAGGAAGCGATGCCTGACTCTCACCTTGAAGAGGGGTAGGTGGCAGCTGGGTGAAGAAGGACAGAGGGGGTGTTTGGGGCAGAGATCTGGGGACGACAGAGGGAACAGCACCTCCGGGAACTCCAAAAAGACCTTGGGGCTTGGACTCCATCCAGCAGACGGAGAAAATGTAAACTTATTTATTTATTAATTCATTCAAAGTAACAATAATAAACCCGTTACACAGTGAAATAAATATCTTTTTATGAAAGATGTGTATTTTCCAAAATAAAAGTATTTAGCGGGCAGAGTGGCATTGTTTTACGTTTTTTGCAGGTCTCTTTCATGTCTGGCTTATTATCGTGATGAAATTTTGACCTCGCAAACTGCCCGAAAGTGTCTTGGGGATCCCGGAGCACGTTCTGAGGAGGAGGGATTGGGTGAGGGGGTCCTGGAGGCAGAGAGGCCGGCGAGGAGGCAGTTCTCACGTCCCATCCCCTCATAGGAGCTGAGGCAGAGGGGAGACTGGGGGCCTCAAGGAGGGGCGGGGTTGGGAGATGCTAGGGGGCCTGGGAGGGGGCCTGGGAGGGCGCCTGGGGCACGATTTTGACTGGGGGGCTGGGAAGCAGGCTCAGGCTCCAGCTTAGGTGCCGGGGTGCTGGCTGCCGAGCTGGGGCCCTGGTGGAGGAGCAGGTTTGGGGAGGAGATGATAAATCATGCTTGGAACTTGTTGAGTTTAGAGTGTCTGTGAACGCCCATGTGCAGGGCCCAGAGATGGGCGCCTGGCCATAAAGAGGATGAGTCTGTGTGGGTGGGACAGTGTCGCTGAGGACAGAACTGCCAGGACCAGGGAGGAGGGTCCCCAAGCTGGGGGACACCTACTGCTGTTGTGAGACCTACAGGGGGACGGGAAGGGGTGTGTGGTCTGGAAGCTGCGCACCAGCCAGGCAAGGGGCGGACGTGAGGGCCTGTCTCCTCCCGGCCTTGCTGAGCAGACACTCGTCATGCAAGCCAGCTCCGAGAAGGAGCAGCCAAGGAGAGGCTTAGCAGGACTCAGCCCAGAGGGGAACTGGGGACACAGGAGGAGGGGTGGCTGGAGGCCCAGGAACTGGGCCAGGTTCTGGGGGTACGCAGTGTGCCCAGCTAGGGGTGGGGGAAATTCAGGGGAGGAGCATGTTCAGGGGCTTCAGTGGAAAAGGGGCCACAGGGGGTTCTCATCTTTGAATCTCGTGTGGTTTGAGAATCCGGATACCCTGCCAGTGGAGGCAGGCGCTGGGCCAGGCGACCCCAATGTGGGCCTTCCAGCATCGAGCAGTGGGCCTGACCTCAGCCCTGCGCTCTGGTTCTGTTCCGTGAGGTCTCGCACGCTTGATCTGGTTGTAAGAATGCCGGTCCCAGGCTGCCCTGGTCCTTCCTCAGGCCGTGGGGTGACCTCTGCTCGTGTACTGGCCCCCGTCAGCCTGGCTGGATCCAGGCCCTCACATGATGTCATCGGTCCCCCATCTCTTGCCTCTATTTTCCTCTCCAAGGGCTTTATCCCCAAACATTCTCTCCCCATGTGTTGGCAAGATGGCTCCTTGCAGAGTAAGCCCAGGAAAAAGAGGGCTCCCTTTTCTCAATATTCCCCCACAAAATTCCTGGATAGACTCTCGTTGGCCTGACAGGAGTCACACGCCCATTTCTGAACCAGTCATCGTGGCCACTGGAGAATGGACTGTGCCACTCGGCCAGGATTAAGACGTGGGCCCCCTCTTGGAACGGGAAGTGGGGTGGGTGGGGGCAGCAACATCAGCCCCCCTAAATTGCATAGACAGCAAGTGAGGACGGGAGGTCCCCAAAGGAAAACCAGGAGGCTGCTGCCGGGAGAAGGGGCTGGACCTTGAGGAGGTGACAGCCATTCCCACTGGGCTGACGTTCCCGGGGCTGAGGGCCTGCGTGCCTGGAAGTAATGCGTGTCCCCCCTTCCCCTGACCTGCAGTATACAGCCGGGGTACCCACACACCACTTGGGGATCAGTCCGGCTTGGCCCCCCGCCCCCTGTTTGTGTGACCTTGAGTGAGTCATTTCCCCTCTCTGAGCCTCCGTTTCCTCCTCTGTAAAATGGAGCGAGTCTTTACAAGAGGAGAGGGCACAGCGAGGAGGCCGCGTGAGGACGGAGGCAAAGGCGGGAGCCCCGGGGGCTGGGAGAGGTGAGCAAGGATGCTGCCGAGAGTCTTCCGAGGGACCACGGCCTGCCACCCTTTCCCCTCAGACTGCTGGCCTCCAGAGCTGTGAGAGGACAAATTTCTGTTGTTTGAAGTCACCCAGTTTGTGGCATTTTGTCGCAGCAGCCCTAGGAGACGAATGTATCATCCGAAATGATTTCATTTATTCATGTGTTTATTCTCCATCCTTCTCCCCAAGGGATCGGCTCCATGAGGCCAGGGACCGTCTGTCTTTGTCACTGCTGTGTTCCGAGTGTCTGGAACAGTACCTGTTGTGTAGTAGGTGTTCCCGACATATTTGGTCGAGTCAAAGAATGGGCGAATGCATATTCTCGAAGGACCTTTTCTCAGACCGGCCCAAGCCTGCTGCTCTAGCCAGGCCCTGCTCAGGCCCCTCCACCCCACCGCCTAGACAGTTTGTTACTGACAAATTGCTCCGGTGCAGACCACGTCCCCGTCCCCAGAGATACGCACCCAGACAGGCTACCGCGACAGGGGAAGTGTAGCCCATTGGTGATGAGCTTGGAGGCCTGGTGACCCCAGACCGGGTTTAAATCCTGTCCCTGGCTTGCCCTACAGCATACAGGACTCGGTCAAGTCCTTCATCTCTCAGTTTTCTCCTTTGGAAAATGGGGAGAGGATCCCCATCCTTCCAGTGCCTGGAACACAGTAGGTGCTCAAGAAACAGGAGCTGTAGTCAACTCTCCTTGGATGTCCTACCTTCCCCACGAGGCTGGCCTGAGTCCCTGCCTCCTGCAGGAAGCCCTCCCAGACCACCCCTGCCCCGGCCCCGGCTCTCCCAGCTCAGACCTCTGAACGGCTGCTCCCTTGCGGCTCGGCACAGCCTGCCTGGGATCATTAATGCTCTTTCGGTGCATATGTGGCCGTCTCCCCGGCTGCCTCAGCCGTTGGCCATGTTTTAATGAGGATTCCTCTTTGTGAATAAAGAAGCAAGCCTTTGATCTCCCTTCTGGCACTGGCTGTCTCTGATAGCCTGCACTGAGCACCTGCTGAGAGCCGGGCGGGGGTTCAAGGCTGGCCTCTGCTTCCGCTCGCTGTTGGACCCTTGGCAGGTGGCCTTCCTTCTCCCAGCCTCAGTTTCCCCATAACTCGAAAGGGCCCATGCAGAGCAGACATTCTGTTGTATGTAAATTAGCCAATCCATGAATTCAGCAAAATGCCACCTTAGCCCCAGTTTCTTTTGGCACGTCCCCTTCTTAAATTTCAGCTACAAATCAGCTATTCCCCCCAGCTCACTGATGAGGAACAGCGGGGCCAGAGAGCTAACGCGGCTTGTCCAAGGTATGGGACAGAGGCGGGACTGGATCCCAGGTCGCCTGACTCCTGGTCTGGCTTATTCCCATGACCCCAAGGCCAAGGTTGCTGGGAATGCTGTGGTCAGCCGCTGACACTTGGGGTGTCAGGACCTGCAGGCCCACTCTGCCCCGGGAGGGGGCCGTCTGCGAGCCTGGGCAGAGGTCAGGCTGGGACATTGAGTGGGGTCGCTGGGGGCTAAGGCTGGGGAGTTTTGTTAGGGGGGTCTGGAAGGGACAGTAGGATGTAGAGAAGGGCCCACTTTCAAAGGTGGACGCAGTCGTCACATAACTCCTCCAGTCACCCAGCGGCTCTGCTTCTTGGGGACAGGAACGTTTGTGGGGCCGTGTGCTTCGTTGGCCCCAGCTTTGTGCATAAAGGAAGAGGCTCAGGGAGGAGACAAGTGTAGTCTGGGGCTGGTGACAGGGCTGGAACTGGCCCCAAACCACGACCTTGCACCGACCTCACCCCCATGGCCCAGAGGGGGACAGGATCAGTGGGGAAGCTCCCAGGAGGCCCAGACCCAGAGGGACACACAGCCAGGTGTCTGGGGAAAGTGTTTTGTGGCCTGCGGGGGCGGCGGGGGACAGCAACGGAGAGAGGAGAGGCAGAGTGTGAGAGGATAAAAAGAGACATGAAGAGAGAAACAGAGAGAGCAAGCAGGGAGAGATAGAAAGGAAGGAAGGAGGGTAGGTGGAGGAGAGAGACAAGGGGGAACATGGCCTCACCTCCGTTTTCTGAGCTGAGCCCATTTCCAGATCTACGGAATGGAAGGGGAGGGACGGCTTCCTCAGCTGGTTGACAGGAGTGTAAGAGCACTGGCCACCTGACCCCGTGGGGCTCCTTGCTGGGCAAGGCGTGGAGGGAGGCTGGTGGGGTTCAGGGCTGGAGCCCCTCAAGGGACCGGAGGCCTGGGTTGTGCTCAGGAGCTGGGCGATCTTCAAGGAGGCACAGACCCTTTCCTGAGCCTCAGTTTAGGCATCTGTAGCACGGTCAGAGTTGGGCCCCGTGTGTGTGTGTGCGTGCGTGCACGTGCGCACGTGTATAAGAGACAGCACCTAGGCTCTGACATTCTGGATTCCACTACTCCTGGGCTCTGGGCCTCACGTGGGAGGGGGTCAGCTGGTCCGCAGTCCCCTCCTTGGAAGAGATGCAGCCAGGGCCCCAGCTGCCTCCCACTGCTCATCCCAGCGCCTCCCTCCCTCTGGCTCCCGGCTCCCTCCTCACTGCCAGACAAACTCCAACACGGAAAAAATGAGTGTTTGGGGCCAGTCATTAATGGACGGAAACTCACTGTTTCCTTCTCTTCCTGTTCTGGGATCCATCCTGCTCTTGGCCATTTAATACCAACAGTGGCTGCCATTATTGGGCGCCTACTGTGTGCCTGGCCTGGAGCTAAAGTCTTCAATAAATCATGTCATCAAACTCTCAGGATGACCCTCTGTAACAGATGCCCACTTTACACACGAGGAAAGTGGGGCTCCGTGGGGCGAAGTGACCAGCCTGAGGACGGAAGCCAGAGATGGCAGAGCTGAGCCTGGGACGCGAGTCTGGCTGGGTCTAAGGCCAGGGCTCTCCCCACATCACCCCAACTCTGGCACTGCAGGGCGCTGAGGTCCTGGTTGGCTACTACCCTTACATAAGTCACCTCCCTACTCTGAGCCTCAGTTTCTTCATCAACAAAATGGGACAAATAATACGTGTCCACTCTCCATAACTAATAATAGCTCACCTTTGGCGCACTTAACATGACCTTGCACCATTCTAAGCAAGAATGATAACGATTTAGTTAACTTAATGGTTGCAACAACCCCCCCTCCCCTGCCTCCTTGGTGGTGATTAATCTCATCCCCATTTTACAGGCGAGGGTCCCAAGCACAGCTGTTAGCTTGCCCAGGTTGCACGTGGGGCCACACAGCCGGGGACCAGGAGGCAGGCTAAAGCCGGGACCTCATCAGGTCTGCGACCTTGGGCAAGTCACAGCCTGCCTCTGGGCCTCAGTTTCCCCATATGTCCAAGGGTTGCAGTACCAAGCAGGTGTTTGTAGAGCCACACCTCAGTGCCATGAATGAACGAAGTCATATTCAGCCCCGAGCTAAGATGCCGCCTCTGCCACGTCGCAGCCGCGACCGGCGACTTGGGGCAAGTGACTTGGCCTTGCGGCGCTTGGAGAAAGGGGTGCGCGTCCAGGGCCCCGCCGAGGGAGGGCCTTGGGTCCCAGCCCCCTTTCCTGTCCCCGCCCACCGGCGCAGGGGTGTGGGAAGGGAAGCCGGGGGCAGGGGGATTAGCCCCGGGTCCCCCCGGGGCGCGCTTTTCACCGCGGCCTCCGGGATCAGCCCTGCCCCTCCAGGCCCCGGGCGGCCTGTGTTTGCCGAGGGGATCGCGCCGGCAGCTTTCATGAGCGCAGCCCGGCCTGCTCCCCGCCGCCGGCCCCGAGCAGATGGGCCGCAGTGGGAGCCCCGGCGGCCCTAAGCGGATCGGCGCCTTTCTTCCCACCCTTTGTGCGGCTCCCCGCGGCCGCCTGCGCCCAGACCACAAAGGCCGCTTGTTCGGCCGCCTCTGGGGGCGCAGGGGTCACGGCTGACAGCGGCGCCCTTGGAGACGGCGGCACCCCGTGTGAGCAGCAGCGCCCGAGCACCCGGCTCCAGGGAGGACCCGAGGGCCTCGCTCCACCCCAGGTCGCAGGAGGCAGTCTGCATGGAGGGGCTCCATGCGGGAGGAGGGGGCCTGCCCTTCCACCCCCCCAACCCTGGGCTCAGAGACCGGTAGGACTCAGCCAAGTCACACAGCAAGTTAGTGGCCGATCAGCGTTGGCTCCCAGGGCCCCTAGCACCCAGCCGGGCTCCCTGCCATCTTGAAAATGTGGTCTCCCTTTCCTGCTGGCTTATTCCTCATGTCTGTGGGGCTCAGAAGAATCTGAGACAAGGAAGGTCGGGCCGCAGAAACTGGAGGGACTTGGCAAGCTGGAGCCTTGAGCCCCAGAAACAGCCCCAGGAGGGGCATCTGATGACACTGTCTGGGGCCGAGGTCCAAGCGAGAGGTGGCAGCTGAGGAGAGGAAGGGACAGGAATTACCTACCCTGTGAGTTTATTAAAAAATTGTTGACTGAGTGCCTGCTCTCCGGTGGGTGCTGAGGAAACAGAGAAACGCGATCAGGTTCCATCCTCGGGGGTCCTCAGTGTGCTGGGGTGGGGGACGGATTTGTAGGGAGCAAGCCCTGGACCAGGAGTTCTCAGCCTCGGTGCTACTGACATGTGGAGGCTGTCCTGCGCCCCGTAGGATGTCTGACAGCATCCTGGGCCTCTCCCCACTGGATCTCAGTAGCACCCCCTGACTCCCCCAGCTATGACAAACAAAAATGTCTCCAGACATTGCCAAATGTCCCCCGAGGTGGGGAGGGGGGGTGGTCAAAATCTCCTCGGTTGAGAACCGTTGGTCTAGTTGGTAACCCTGGCCATGCGTCTGTGCACTCATTCAACACGTGTTTCTTGAGCTCCGAGTGTGTGCTGGAGCTCTTCCAGGGCCTGGGGGTACAGCCGTGGAGTGACGGGTGTCAAATTCATACCTATTGCATTTGCCTCCTGGAGGACAGAGTGAAATATTCTATGCAGGGCTGAAATGGGGGCCAGGGGTACCCACAGGCTCCTGGAGGAGGTACCATTTAGCCAAGCTTGGAAGAATCAATAGGAGGTACTGGAACAAAGTGGGAAAGAGGACCTCCCAGGCTGAACAGGGAGGGATGGCCATTCCGGGTTTGGTCCCCAGAGGTTCACGGAGGGCGTGCAGGGGCATCTCTGGGGATACAGACGGACTAAGACAGGCCTCTTCCCGCATGCGGAGGGTTCAGGGTGCGCAAACGTCTCTGCCCTGTCTGGAGGTTGCAGAGGGATCAGAAAGAGCTTCCCAGAGAAGGGGAGACAGGAGCCCAGTCTTGAGGCTGAGCGGGCAGGAGCTGGGCAGGCAGGGGAGGGAGGGAGCAGCCCCTGCACAGGCTGCAGAGCGGGAGAGAGCCCGAGGGTTTGCATGAACTGCAAGGAGGTTTTTGGGACAGGAGCACAGCATTCTGACAGCAGAGGGAGGAGGACGAGGCTGGAGCGGGAGGCGGGGGAGAGGGACTCGGCTAAAAAGTCTGGACTTGATCCTGGAGGCGCTGGGGAGCCACAGAGGGTGTTTGAGCAGGGGAGTGTTTTATTTTAGAAAATTCGCTATGGCTGCTTTGAGGAGACTGGATCTGAGAGGAGTGGGACAAGAGGCAGGGGACGGCTGCAGAAGTTCAGGAGTGAGATCAGGACGGCAGTGGGCCTGGAGTGGAGGCGACAGATCCCGGACCCTTAGGATACGGGCTTGAGTGTGGGGCTGAGAGAGCTGGGGGCGGCATCTGGGTGGATTGCGGGTGCCTGGCAGTGCAGCCCCGAAACGACTCACCAGATTAGAAACAGCGGGTCACAGAGCGAGTGGAGAAGGATATGCCTGTGAATCTCAGAACACAAATTATTTTTGAAACTTCGCTCTCCTGCATCATCTTTAAATATTAACAACCGACACTTTTTAAGAGCTTAATGCTGTGCCAGGCCGTGTTCTAAGTGCATTAACTTCCTGTGCATTAACTTGCTAAGTCCTCACAACAACCTTATAAGGAGGCATTTTTTATCATCTCCATTTTGCAGAGAAAAACACTGAGGCACAGAGAGAGTAAGTAACTTGTCCAAGGTTACCCAGCCAGCAAGCGGCTGAGCCAGGATTTGAACTCGGGCAGTCTGGTTCCAGAGGCTGTGCTGTCTGCTGTTAGACTGCCAAAATGTAGAGTTTGTTTAAGCCTGCTATTGGTACAGTTCTAGAACCTTAATATAAAAGTGGAAAAGCAATGGAATTCCGTCTTCTGGTTGTTGCGGAGCGATGTAAACTGGAAAACCGCCTTCTGGAGTCTCAGGGAAACCCTGCATCTTGGCAGTGACTACCGCCACCTGGTGGCAGTGTACCCACAGCAAAGGCCGAGCCCAGTGTCTTTGGGCGTCGAATCTATGAAACCCCGGGCCAGAGTGATGAGGGCTTGCTAAGGTAGAAACGACTGTTGTGAAAGTAAGTCCTCTGTGGGGCAGGAAAAGGAGTCGAGGCTCCCAGTGCCCAGGGCGCATGCTGAGTGCTCTGAGGGGCTGTGACTGTGGGGGCTCAGGATGGGGTTGCCAGGCCCCGTGCACACTCCCGCACCAGTTCCCTAGACGACCGGCATTAGGCATTTCTGAAACAGCTGGTGGGAGCTAGGGGTGGGGTGGGTATTGCTCTGCAAACATGGGTCTGTACCCATGACCCCGACCTTCTAATCCCAGGGCTTAACTGACTTCATTAACTGCAGGGGGCTTGATGGAGACCCCCCAAATCATTCTCTGTCAACCCACATTCATAGAAGTCCCATTCCTGAGGGCTGTGCAGGAAAACCTCCTGCCTGGAGCCAGCGGACTGGAGGTGGTGACCCCTGGATGTGAACCCTCGGCACGCTGGTGACAGGGTGGGATGGGCCCCACCCCCTCGCCTGCCCCAAGGGCAGCGAGGGAGAAACTGGGTGAAAGCAGAGCATGCTGGGTAGCCCGGCCCGGAGCTGAGCGGTCCAGCCTCCCCCACCCCCGTGGTTGCCATGACAACCGAGTGGGGGAGGCAGGAGGAGAGGAGAGACCACTTGCCCCTCAGACAATGGGAAACTATTCCAGGTCACCCTTGTCCTTGTCCTGAGGGGCTGGGGGCCCCCAGGAGTTCTGGGCTCTTCGCACCCTGCAGTATCAGGATTTGGGGGAGCAGTCTTCAGCTCAGGCCAGGCCTGGGGAACCAAGAGTGGGGGGTCACAGACAGGATCCCCCTCCCCCGGAAAATCTCCACCCTACCAGAGCCTCCTCCTTCCTGGGCTCCTCCATCTCCCAATGTAGGCTAATTCCAGATGAAGTCCGGTTCCCATTCTGAGCGCCCCCTCCGCTGCAGAACTTGACCTTGTGGTGGGAGGTGAATGCCGGCGCAGGGAGGAGGTGCGGCCGCTTTGGGGATAAGCCAAATATTTTATGAGTAATTTAATATCTGGAGCGCGAACCACTGAGCAGAGAACCCGTCAGCTGCCCGAAGCAAGGATCTGGTCTGGTCCTCACGATGCAGTGGAGAGGATGGGGCACCAACAGGGACAACCAGGGGCTGCAGGGAAGTTAACCCTTTAAGGGCCCTGAGAGGGAGCCGGGAGGGGGCCGCGCAGGTGTACCTGCCACGCAGCGGATGCTGTGCTCTGCACGTTAGGTGGCGTGAGCACTTGAACTTGGGAGGGAAAGGCTTTGAGGCACCCCGATGTGAGTTTGGCTCCTGCTAAGTGTGTGACCCCGGGCTAGTGACTCCACCTGTCTGAGGCTCAGTGTTCTTATCTGTACAATGGGGATGATAATAAGGGCACCTACGTCACCAATAAGAATCTGGTGACAGTCAACACAAAGAATTTAGTGTGGCGCCCGGGACACAGCAGGTGCTCAATAAAGGGACCTGCCCTCTGGCCCCGATGCGGTGTGAACCCAGCAACAGCCCTTCAAAGCTCCCAGCATCCTTCGTAGAGGTCTCCCCGCTGCCTAGCCGATGTCCTGGACCCTCCCCTCCAGCCCTGGAGGGCGCCTGGTGGGCTTTTGTCACATTCTGTGTAAGCCACAGTGTGTCTCCTCCTGCCACCTGCTTGAGCACCCCCTCGAGGTTTCTGGGAAGGGGTCCTGTCCAGCCTGGTGGCATGCAAGGGGCATGGGCCCTGGACTCAGACAGACCTGGGTCAGAATCCCAACTCAGCCACATTCTAGCTGTGTGACGGAGGCAAGCATTTTCCCTCTCTGGGCCTTCATTTCCTCATCTGCAAAATATGATTAATGAGATACCTTCCTCACAAGGACGCTGTTACAGTGAACGAGGATCATGCTGCAAAGGAGCTAGCACAGAGCCTGGTACTCAGTAGGTGCTCATTAAATGATTCTTTATCATTGATGCTTCAAGAGAGTGGCTTAGGTGCCACCCTGTCTTAGTCCGTGTCCCAGCTCTGCCACGTACCAGCTGTGAGGGCTTGGCCAAGTTACTTTACCTCCCTGTACCTCAGTTTCCACATCCGTGAAATGGGCATAATAATGGTAGCTGCCTCGTGGGGATCAGACGAGTTAAGACGCAGAAAGTGATGGAACAGCACCTGGAACAGAGGAGGAGCTCAGTCAACGGTAGCTGCTCTAATTCTCTTCTTCTGAGGTTAAGAGGCGTTTTGTGAAAAGGTGTCTTAACTCCCCTCCCCTGCCCTCATCCCGCCATTCCTGGCTCTGGGAGGCAGGTCACCAGGCCACCTTTGGCTGGGGCCTGGGGTTGTAGCACGGTGAGCTCACTCCCCACTCTGGGTTTATCTTTCAACCCGGCTGGGGGACTCCAACTCGTTGGTGAACTCATTTGTTAATCATTAAACCACCCTTTTTGGACAGCCTGGTTCCAACCATCGATCACTTCCTGGAAGAAATTTAATGTGCCTGAGCTGAGGTGACCCAGAGGTCATCTGGTTTAGCCTCCTCGTTTTACACAAAGGGAAACTGAGGCTCAAGAGGGGAAGGGTGGTTCCCAAAGTCATACAGCAAGTGGATGTTCAGGCAGAACTCGAACCCGGGTCTCCTGGCTCCCAGTCCAGTGCTCCCCCTCCACAGCAGGCTGCCCCGGGGGCCTGGCCATAACTCACGCCCCCTCCCACCGATGAGCAGTGGAGGCCCAGAGATGTGAGGGGACTGGCCCACAGCCCCACAGCCCACGCGAGGGGCCCGATTCAAAACCTGAGCAAGCTCTGTGCCTCGTCCATCGGGGGAGCAGGACCTGGGCAGGCCGGTCCTTGGCCTCATCTCAGTGCCCCAGAAGGAAGAGCCCGACAGGCCAGGGGTAAGACCCCCATCTTACAGATGAGGAAACCGAGTCCCAGAGAGTAGAGTCACTTACCCGAGTGAGGCGATGACTCTGGGACCACTGCTCCTGGACTTACTCTGCCCCATTAGCTATTTTAACGTCATTGCGCTGGGTCTCCAAGGCCCGACTGGCTTGGGTCCAATTAAAAGGACATGCATTGAGCACCTGGGTATACAAATTGGGCAACTCGATTCCCCACGGTGTCTGCGTTTCTCTTTCCTGGCTGCGTTGAGCACCTACCTGTGTGGCACCACCCTGGGTACCTTACAAACGTTACCTTTATCTTCTTCATAGCCCACAGCCCATGGACCATTGTCCCTATTGTATAGATGAGGAAACAGCTCAAAGGGGAGTGGTGACTCCAGGTCACACAGCCCCCCACCCGACGGAGGGCAGACGTCCCCGCTGGGGCGGGGCCCGGCGAGGCTGACTTCTATGTACTGTCTTGAATCACATTCGCTGACGTGGTCCAAACAAGGTCTGCAGACAGCTCTCCAACGAGGGCCCAGCTGTCTGTCTCATGGACTCCGTTGCCCGCAGGGAGGGCTGTCCGGGAGGTGCCAGCCCGGGAACGAGAGCCCGCACCGCAGCGCAGCCATGCACCCCAGCCAGACCCAGGCCGGAAGGCGAAAGGGAAGTTTCTTCCAAGGTGAGCACAGGGCTTTTCAGCTTGCAAAGCTTTTTCTCCTCTTGTACATCATCCGAACCTCACCACAACCACGAGTCTTGTTATGCAGATGAGGATGCTCACCATCTGTTGAGGACCTACCACGTGTCAGGTGTGGCGTGCGGTTCTTTACAATAACCACTCTTGATTGTGTGCCTACTAGGCGCCAGGCAGGCGCTTTACATACACCGGCTCATTTACGGCTCAAACCAAAGTTGGGTCCATCTTACAGCCAATGGAACAGACGCTCAGGGTTGAGGTGACGTCCTTGCCCCGGGTCACCCAGCTAGAATGTGGCAAAGCCACAATGAACCTGGCGGGGCTCTTGTGAGAAGCCAGTGAGAACGCGCACAAAGCATGGGGCCCGTGCCTGGCGCCAGGTAGGTTCTCCGAACGGCGTATTTCCTTCTTTTGTCCTCTTTCTGCCGTCGGCTTGTTTACATTCTCCCTGTGCCCCAGAAGCCGTAATTGCTTATAGGGACAAATATGTGATGTGATGGCGTGGATGAGAAGAATCTGCGAAAGACACAAGGAAAAAGAGGAGGGGGAGGCAGAAAGATCTAGAACCGACGTGAGGAAGGAGGAAATACGCCCCCAGCAGACTGGCTGCTGGCGCCTCTTTCTGGAGATCTGGGGTCTCCGTCCTCTACTGCGACCCTGGGGAAGAGCCCGTCTCCTTGTGTCTGAATGGGGACCGTGCCCACGTCGGGGGGTTCTGTGAGGATTAAATGGTTACTGTCTGTACCACCCGCACAGTCACGATCTCGGTCAAGGTTCTCCCTGCCAGCCTGCCTCTGTCTCCCCTGGAAGTGCTGAGCCTTCTGGTGGGAATTGTCCCGAGGGCCTAGGAGACATGGTTACATTCCCTCTCTACGCAGGACGTAATTTGACATTCCTTCTGGCTTGCCTTTGTTCCTTCCACTCAGTAACTATTTTCTGAGCATATATCACTATATCTGTTTCTAGGCCCTGGACTCTCTGGAGTAAGAAAGACTCATCTATCAGTTGATTGACTAACACACCCATGAGTTCATTCATTCATTTGATAAACATGAGTCTTCTGGGCTCTCTGGGCTGTGAAGTGTCAGTTTCTGGCCTCCTTCGTTCCCTGCTGGGTCCCGGGTGTGTTCTGTATAAGTGAGGATGCTGGGTGAGTGAGGATGACGGGGGACTTGCCCACTGTGTCCTCCTTGGCTGTCCGTGTCACAAGCTCCCCGCGATTCCTGATCAGTAGGCTTGGGGTGGGCCTGAGAATCTGTTTCGGTCACAAGTGAGTCTAATGCAGTTGATCTAGTTCAACCCCCTCCTTCTGTGGGGAAATTTGAGGCTCAGAGAGGGGCAGCGAATTGTCTGAGGTCACACAGTAAGTAGGTTCCAAGGCCAGCCTAGAACTGGGAGCTTTTGACTTGCCGTCCAGGGTACTTCCTGCTCTCTGCCAGGTCCCCTCCCTGTGGGTGTCCCTCCCTGGGTGGGCCCTGCTGGATTTCTTGAACAAACATTCCCTTTTCTCCAGGATCTGGTCAACAGCATGCCTCCTGGCTACGTGCAAAAATAAACGCAGCTCGCCGCTTGCTCTGAGAGGAGGGCATGTGTCTGCGCGTGTGTTAGGTACGGGGTTAAGGCAGGGCACCTGGTGCCCCGCTGTCAGCAGGAGACCAGAAAGATGAGGACTTAGAGGAGAAATGGGAGTGAGACCCACAGTGCTCAGAGCAAGGGGTGCTCCGCGTCGGGGAAACGGACTGTCCCCACTTCGTCCTTCCTCCATCTGCCCATCAACTCCCTCACCATGGCCGTCAGAACACAGTCACAACAACCACCACGGCAGCAATAACAGTAAGAGACTCGTCACCGAGTGCGGGCCCCTGTGCTGCCCGCGGACGAGAGAATTCCAGCTCACGGCACGTCCACATGCTGAGCTAGGGCTCCTGACCCTCGCCGCTTGAAGGGTCCTGGGCTCAGCAGCACCGACTGCCCCCCAGCAAGACCCCAGGTGGGTGTTGTGCACATTAAATTTGAGGAGCCCTGCTCCATCACAGCACCCCAATTCCGATAACAGCCCACCATCGATAACTGTAGCTCGCGTTTGTGGAGAACATTCTGTGTGCTGGGGGGCTTCCCACGGTGAATCGCATTTAACCCTCATCAGCTTGCTGGGGTGGGTACGATTATCACTCCCATGTTACAGATGAGGAAATGGTAACTCAGAGAGGTTAAGTGATTAGCCCAAGAACACACAGCCTGTAAGTGGCAGAGGTGGGGTTTGGATACAGCCTCTCTGGGACCACTGTCCCTCTCATTCCTGAGCCCCCAGGCTTTCTTCCCTTGCTGCATTTCTCGTCTCCTGTGGGTTTCAACAGACAAGAGGTCTGTTTCTCATTTTTCCCTTGACCCCATAAAGCCACTGGACGCCTGAGGGTGGAGGCTGGGCAACTTCTAGTCACAGCGTCCATGCCATCACTCAGCCCTTTCACGGGGGCCAGGGGGCCACCTGCGGTGGAACCCCCTGGGGCGTTTGAGGAAAGTGCAGATTCTTGGGTCCCCCCGCCGATCCTACAGGTCAGAACCTCTGGGATGGGGCCCAGGCACCGCAAGTTTTCAGGCGACTTCTTTGCCCACTAAAATTGGGGACCCAGCACCTGAGATCACTCAGGGCAGGGACTGCAAGGCCCATTTTACAGTCAAGGGCAATGAGGCCCAGAGAGTTTTTCACTCGCTGTCCTGAGACTGGAAGCTGGCAGCCTCGCTTAACGGACGGGGCATCTGGCTTGGGGATCAGGCAGCTCTGGGTTCAAATTCCTGCTCCTCTCCTTCCAAGGCTGGAGCCAGACCTGGGTTTAGAGCAGGGCGGCAGGTCCAGCCCACAGACTTTGTGCAGCTTGCTAGCTAAGATTGCTTTTTACGGGGCCGGCCCCGTGGCCGAGTGGCTTTTTTTTTTTTTTATTCTTCTCCCCAAAGCCCCCCAGTACATAGTTGTAGATTCTGGTTGTGAGTGCCTCTGGTTGTGCTATGTGGGACGCTGCCTCATCGTGGCCTGATGAGCAGTGCCATGTCCGCGCCCAGGATTCGAACCGGCAAAACCCTGGGCCACTGAAGCGGAGCACATGAACTTAACCACTCAGCTACCACAGGGACTAGAGCAGCCATTCTCAAATGGTGGCTGCATCAGAACCACCTGGAGGGCCAGTGATTGCTGGGCCCCACCCCAGAGTTTCTGCTTCAGCCAGTCTGGGGCGGGGCCTGAGAACCTGCATTTCTGACAAGCTCCCAGGTGGTGCCGATGCTGGAGCCACACCCTGAGGACCCTGGTTTAGAGGGACTTGGGTCTTCAGAGCTGGCCCGCAGCCCCACCTGGAAGCCCATAGCCCACCCAGGAGGTGGGACGGGCTTGAGGAGAAGAGAGAGGAGAGGGAGGGGCTCCCATGGTTGGGTCCCATCTCATCCGCCCGCCCACCAGCCCCTCTTCCAGGCCGTTCTTCTCCTGGTGTCTGCTCCCCCCTGGTGGCAGCAAGCCTGGAGCTGGCCTGGCATGTTCAACCTTAATAGCCCATCTCTCCATCTGGAAACACATTTCAAAGTTTGCATGTCCTTTCCCCTGGAGAATTCACTTCTAGGAATTTAATCCAAGAAAAGCATCGAGGATGCGTACCAGGACGCATTATTTGTAAGAGTAAAACAGGAGACCGGGGCGGTCATTTGACACAGCTGGTAAGGAGCCTGGGCAGGATTTGAAGTTGGGTCTCTCCGACTCAAGAGCCAGTACCCCCGGCTGCCACACCACACAGCCCCCCAGGGGTCCCCCACCTGCCATAACAGAGCAGCAAGGAGAGCATCAACAACAGAGCTGGGCTGCCTCCCGCTGAATCCCTGTTCTATTACTTACTAGTTGTGTGATGTCGGACAGGTCACTAACTGCTCTGGGACTCTGTTCCCTTCTGGAAAATGGAACGTGAGTTCACTGAGGGCTCAGCACCATGCCCTGTGCGGGCCGTTATCATTATCACCCAGGAAGCCCCTACCTTCCTTCTTCTTTGCCGTTTCCCCTCCTTTCCTCTTCTTAACTGGCTCAGAGCACTGCGGGTCACCGGGAGGGGCAGGCGGGTCAGGATCCCCTGGGGTGGAGGCGGAGAAGCCCGGGCGGGGCACTGTGGCCAGGAGGCAGCAGACATTCAGTGGGGCCGCCCACACTGCTCCCACCACTGCCCCTGCCCACAGGCTGGACCCCTGCAGTCTGGGTAATAGGGCGCAGAGCTTAACGCAGGATCCCTGGGCGAAGCAGGCCTGGGTCTAAACCCTAGATCTCCCGTGTGACGGGGGCAAGGAACACCCCCTCCCCAAGCCTCAGTATTCTCATCTGTGGAATGGGAGCAAGAGGATTAGAGCAGCCGTTCTTGGAGTGTGGTCCTCCAGGCGGCATCACGCGGGAGCCCTTCGGAAACTCGAATCTTGGCGAGCCCTCCTGGTGATGCTCATGAAGGCTGAGAACCACGGGACTCGGACATCTCCCCCACAGGCTTGTCGTGACTCATAAAGGAGAGAGCACACGCCGGGCGTTTAGATCCACGATCGCGAGCTGGGGTTATTGTTATAGCCCGCTCCTTCTTGGCCTCGGCTGACCGGGCCGGGAGGATCCTCGCTCCAGGTCCCCTCTTCTGGGAACTGGAATTGGAGATATTGGTCTCATGTCCCTTTCACGAGGGGAGGGGCTAACTTGGTGGCCAAGGCTGGTGCTGCTGGCATCCGTCCTCCTCCACCTGCCTTAACCATTGAGGCCAATCTGCAGAGAGAGGCTCAGAGTGGGAGGTGTCGGAGGGACACGCCCCTGGCCTGGGGGCGTCCCTGTCCACTGAACTGGGCTGTCCCACCTGCTCCTGGGTCCTGAAGGACACCTCTGGGCTCGCCTGATGAGTCCTTCCTTTTCTCCTAAGTTGGTTTGAGGAGGTTTCTGTCACTTGCAACTAAAAGGGCTCTGAGTCAGGGTCAAGGTGGGTGTACGAAGGTCAAGGGTCACGGCCCTGAGGGGAAGCACTTCCCTTCCTCCCCCTGCCCAGCCGCTAGCCCAGCCAGGAGATCTGGATTTCAACCCCGTCCCCATCCACACAAGGAAGGGCGAAGGGGAAAAGGAGACGTCTGGGCAGTTATGGGTAGGCGAGGTCTGGAGACCCATCTGAGGTCACTTCTGGGCTCTCCGTTGTTCTTGGTCCTGGTTCCTGTGATGACACCTCGTCCGTGTCCCCAGAGAGCTGTGGAGGTGACCCCTCCCCACCGGGTGGAAAAGAGCAATAAAGGTGAAGGGTTTAGATACACCTGTGTTTGTGCCAAGCAAGGGGTGCTTGAGTGTAACGGGCTGAACGTGCAGAGAAACCCCGGAAGCTGGGTGGGGAGGGCAGGAGAGGGGCACTGCTCAGTGTCCTGCCAGGCGTCTGGTGGGGCAAAGGCGGCAGGCTCAGCAAGTCAGGGTGGGGGGGCCTTGCAGCAAGGCGGGGTGTTCTGCATGTGCTCGACACGAGCAGCCAGATCTGCTCTGGTGTGCAATGTAGCTCTGTTTGGACAGACCCACCTGCAGAGGCTCGAGAACGTGGACTCCTGAGGTCCCATGGGTTCAGGTAAGAGGCTGGAGGACCATGGAGGGGGGCTGCAGAAGAGAATTCCAGCAGGTGAGGGGGGCGGCAAGGAGGTGGTATGTCTACACGTTTAGCAAGAGCTTTGAGACAAACAGAAGCAGGCTCCAGTCTGGGCTGTGCACCTGTCAGCTGTGTGGCCCTGGGCAAATCACTTGCTTTCTCTGAGCCTCAGATTCTTACTTGTAAAATGGGGATAATACTATGTACCTCCTAGGGTTTGCGGTGGGGATTGAGTGAGCTGACGTTCCTAAAGCACTGGGTGCACAGTAAATCACTGCGGTGTGGTTGTTATGATTCTAACTGCTATTACTACACTCACAGGGCAGGCAGGCAGTTTATACTAAAGGAGTCAAGCAGCAAAAAGAAGGCTGAGTCCTTGGAGAAAAGGCTCGACGCCCTGTCGGAAAGTCTGAAGGTGGGGCAGGTCAAAGGCCAGGCCTGAGACCCAGAAGATGAGTCAGAAGCTCGCCCAGTGAATGGGGTCCTGAGAAACACTGCAGCCAAACAGGAGGCCCGACTGGTGCCTTGACCCTGTGTGACCGGCCAGCGCGCCGCAAACCCCGCCCACCTCGGGCCAGGATTGGTCGACGGCCTCGGCGGAGAAGGGCTGGTAGGAGGGGCTGCAGAGGGCAGGTGCGGCGCGGGGACTCCGGGCGGGTCCTGAGCGTGTGGTCTTGGCCAATCAGGCAACGGGTCTTTATTGAGCGGCTGCTGTGCATCTGGGGCTCTGCGGGGTTCAGAGACGGGCAGGGTGAGGCGTGCACAGCCTAGCTGTGAGGTCAGAGGAGCGAGAGCTGGGAGGGCTGGAGTTGTGCGGCTTCAGCCGGAGGGCTGGCTTGAAGGAGGTTTGAAAGGACGGTTAGATAGGCGTAGGGAGCAGGGAGAAAGAACAGCGAGAGGCAAGAAAGCACGGGCTTGCCTAGAAGACAGAAAGGGCCCGGTTGGTCTGGGCGGAGATGTTCTTCATCCAGGAGAGGAGGGAGTGACACTGGGAGGCCGATCCGTAGAGAACCTTGATGGCCAGGCTTATGGGCTGGGACTATATCCCCTGGGCAGTGGGGAGCCACAGAAGGTTATTGAGCAGAGGAGTGACATTTATTCTAACTGGATGGCTGAGCTTGTGCCAGGCTGGGAAGACATTGGAAGGGGAGCATGTGGGGAGAATGAAAAGGGGAAGGGTCTTGGTTCCAAGGTCAACCAAGGCGGACCCCTGGGTCTCTGGGGTTGGGGTATGTGATGTTACAAGCAGAAAACCCCGTTAGGGGCTGGTGTAGACATGTTGTCTTGAAAGAGGTCTCAGGTCATCAGTGGGCAGACCTGCCCTTGAATCCCAGCTCTGCTGTGGGATCAAGGACAACCCCCTTGTCCCTTGATCGTCAGTTTTCTCCCCTTTAAAGTGGGTAGGATGCCACCCATCGCCAAAGATGAGTGTGGGGACTAGTGAGAGAATGAGGAAAGGGGCTGGCCCCGTGCTGGGAGCGTAGTGGGTGCTTGATAGATGGTGTTCCCTCCCCGTCTCCCACTGTGTGGCTGTCGCAGAGCTGGACGCAGAGTCTGATCTTCCAGGCACCTCCAATTAGAGAGAGTTTCTGTTTTCAGAAGTCATTCATTCATTCATTCATTCATTCATTCATTCATTGTTTAGTCATTCAACCAGCATTCAAACAGCATTTCTGAGCACCTACTGTGTTGACACAGAAGCTGGGACACGGTTGAATTAGACCACTGTCCCTTGGCCTTAAGGAGTTTATTTGCTCATTCATTCGGCAACATCTGTGGCGCCCTACTGGACGCTTTGCTGGGCGGGGGGTGGTGTTGGGGATAAAGTGAGCATTGCTGGCGGCAGAGGGAGTGGGGAGGGGACCAGTCAGCCCCATGGGTCACGCCTCTCTGTCCGGGAAGAGCAGGAACCCAGAGAAGATGCTGTTGGCCCCTTCCATGCCCAGCAGGGAGTTCCGGTCGGTGGCCTGCAGGAAGACGGTCTCCTCCAGCTCCAGCTTGAGGACTATGCCACCCGTGGTGACCTGGAAGGTGTTGTGGACAAAGTCGCAGAAGGTGACCACCTTCTGGATGCGCTCCCGGCCGCGCATGAGGTTCACGCACAGGTTCCCCCGCGAGCTGGCGTGGTAGGCAAAGTAGTAGAGGCCGGGCACCTTGCAGGTGAACTTGCCGCTGCGAGGCTGGTAGTTGTCATTCACGTTGGTGATCAGGTGGTCGAAGCGGATGACCTGGTCCTTCCGCAGGGGGATGTTGACGGTCCGCATGGCTGAGAAGCCAATCTTTTGTGTGGTCTTGTAGTCTCCTGATTCTCCCTTGGGGCCACGGGCTCCTGGGGGCCCTGGGGCACCTTTGGGGCCAGCGGGGCCCTTGGGGCCCACTTTTCCTGGGTTCCCAGGAATCCCTGGCTCCCCCTTCTCTCCGAAGTTGCCACGGTGTGCAGCTAGCCCCGGCAGCCCTGGAAAAGCAGAGACAAGAGAAAGGAGGAGGTCAGAGGTCACTGACAGCCCAAGGAAGAAGCCCCAGGCTGGGGGACGGGGGGCCTGGCTGTGTGACCTTGGGCAGGTCCCTGTTCCTCTATGGGCCTCAGCTTCCCATCTGTGAAAAAGAGCAGGGGGTCAGAGAGGGCCTCTGAGTCTCCTTCCAGCCCAGCTTTCTGAGTCTGTGATGTGCTTGACAGCAGAGGGGACCGACCCGTGGGGTGGGGAGCAGTGTCTTCCTAAGGAGGGTGCTGGGCTTGCCCTCCTCACAAGCTCGTACAGGCGCCCTTGTCTGGGTCTAAGCCTGGAGCTGATTACGAATGCTTGGCATGCTTGTCTCTCTCTCTGCTCCCTCTCCCATGGCAGACATCCTTAATCTATCAGGGCCTTTCTTGCTGGCCCTGGAAGTGGGCCTCAGGCGCCTTCTCACTCCACTGCTCCAAGCGGCCACCTCCCCTTGGTCTGTCACAACATGAGAGAGACCCTCTTTCCCAGCAGAGTGGCAGAGTATAGTGGTGAGAGTGCAGGCCCTGCGGACAGACAAGTGTGCTTCTCAAGTCACGTCTGCCACTATTAGTTGTGTCACCTTGATGGAGTCACACTCTCGAGGCTCAGCTTCCTCATCTGTGAAATGAGGGTGATGCTATTTTGTGGGACCGTGAGGATTAAACGAGATGAAGCGAGGAGAGTGGCTGGCTGCAGTGAAATGAATGAGTGACCTGCGTTCTGCCCAAGCGCTTTCGAGGTGGGAAGTCCCATTTGAACCCTGTGACAGTCCCGCAAAGGCACCATCGCCTCTGTGAGCAAGCAGCAGTTCAGAGAGGGGAAGCCGCTTGCCTGGAGCTGACCCAGGACCGCCTGGCCGCAGGGGAGCTCCGTCTCTATCTGGGTTTAGTTGTAAGAGAGCCATGGTCTGGTCTTAGCCTCAACATCTACTGGGCTCCCTTGGGCAAGTCAGTAGCCTTTCTGGCCATCAGTTTTCCCATCTGTAAAATGGGGATTAGAGTTCCCTCCTTGCAAACTTATTGCAAATTTATGGCGAGGGCTCAGCAAGCTGGTGGATTGGCAGGTGCTTTTTTGACCTCAAAGGCAGGCAGCTGTGACCTGGGAGGCAAGAAAGGGGCCTTGTTGAGTGACAGGCTTGTGTCCCCAAAGCCCGCAGTACCTTTCTCTCCCTTAGTCCCCGGGGTCCCGGGTTTGCCGTCAGTGCCCGGTGACCCAGGGATGCCGGGAATTCCAGGAATGCCCTGGGACGCGGGGCAGCTGCTCTGGGCCCGGGAGACGTCGAGTGGACCCAGGAGCAGCAGTGGCAGCAGCGCCAGGATGCCGCCCATGGTCAGGGTCTTCATCGCCGCACCGTCTCAGCTGCTTCCTGTGGGGGGACAAGCAGGTGGGCTGGGTTACTCCTATGGGGACTCCTCACGCTTGTTCATTCCTTCCTCAGTTCATGTGGCGGCTGAGTGTGTCTCAGCCACAGAGCCTGCATGGCCCCTGCCTTCTGAGGCTGGCAGTTCAGGGGGAGACAGACGATGAACAGGCCAACCCACAAGTAAATAGGAAGCGTTAGAGACCGTGACGGGTGCTCCAACAGGATGCAAGGGGGCCTGGGGGGAGAGTCGTGGGCTGGGGCAGGAGGGGGCTGGTTTTGTGAGGGAAGTCCTCCCGCCAGGAAAGTTTGCTGGCTGGGGACGGTGTCTCTGAGATGTGAGGGTTAGGCTGAGAACTGAAGGTTCAGAAAGGGCTGGGGCAAGAATGTTCCGGGAGAAACGGACAGCAGGGGCAAAGGCCCAGTGGTAGAACAGGGCCTGGAGTGTGGAGGACCAGCAGCGAGGCCAGTGTGGCCAGAGGGGGCAAAGAGACAGGAGGTCAGGGCCTTGATGGCCGTGGTGGCGGGTTTTGGGTTTTACTGCAGGTGTTCTCATTCATTAGGGCTTCAGAAGTCAGGGTGCCTCGGCTGCCTCCACAGCGGGCCACTGTACATCCGCAGGGCAGCCCTGCATGGAGGAAGCTATTATTTCTACACCGAAGAGGAGACTGAGGCTCAGAGAGGCCCAGCCACTTTCTCAGGGTCACACAGGAAGGACTGCAGCCAGGACTTGAACCCAGGCCTGTCTGGCACTGAAGCCAGTGTCCCTGCCAAGCACACCAGGCCATCTCTTCTGGCGGAATATTCTCAGGTCCCTCCAAAGGCTGTGGGCCTGGTGAGAGGGCAGTGCTGGCCCCTTCTTAATCCCAGAGGACCAGGAAGAAGCCCTGGGCTGTCTTGACCTGGTCAGCAGGGCCAGTGCCCCATGGCACTAATTCTCAGGACAGAAGGGACCTTAAAATTCATTTAGTCCAAACTTAGCCTATTTTTTTCTTTAATCAAGGTGACATTCACGTAACATAAATTTAACCATTTTAAAGCAACATCTCGTGGCATTTAGCACGTTCATAATGCTGTGCAACCACCACTTCTGTCTGGTTCCAAAACATTTTCGTCATCCCAAACTAAAGCTCTGTGCTCACTAAGCAGTTACACCTCAGTCCCACTTCCCTCCTCGGCCCGCGGCAACCGCTAACCTGCCTTCTGACTCTACGGATTTTCCTGTTCTGGACCTTTCGTGTAAATGGAGTCACAATACGTGGCCTTTTGTGTCTGGCTTCCTTCATCTAGCATCGTGCTTCTGAGGTCCGTCTACGTTGTAGCACGTGTCAGCACTTCATCCCTTTTTATGGCTGAGTAATATTCCACCGTAGGGACACTTTCCGGTCTGTGTCTCCATTCATTGTGGATGGGCTTTTGGAAGTCTCCGTTTTTGGCTCTTGTGAGTAGCGCTGCTGTGAGCATTCCTGTCCGAGGATTCGTCTGAATCCCTGTGTTGGATTCTTTTGGCTATGTACCTCGGGATGGAATTGCTGGGTCTTATGGTCATTCTGTGTTGAACTTTTTGAGGAACCCTCAGTCTACTGTTAAGCCTCCTCAATAATATCTCTGCCGAGGGTTCTTCCATCCGTGGCTTGCACCATCTCGGTGATGGGCAGCTCATTACCTACCGAGGCAGCCCCCTCCACCTTTGCCCAGATCCAAATTCTCCCCATCCTTCAAGGCTCAGGTCAAAGGCTTTCTCCTCCAGGAAGCCTTCCCCCATAGCCCCTCAGCCCACAGAGGCTGAGCTGTTTCCTGCTTTTAAAATGGGAGAGCAGAGTGGTCCCTGCCCGTCTCCCAGGGGAGCTGAGGATCCAGGGGAGGCCACGGCTAGGAAAGAATTGTGCAGTTCAAGCTCTTGTTCAGCCTCGTTGCTGCTGCTGTCTGATCCTCACAGCACTCTTGATGATGGGGAAACTGAGGCTCAAGCATTAGAAAGCAACCTGCCCAAAGTCCCCCAGCAAGTTGGTTAACGGCACAACCGTGGCCAAACCCCTCTCTCTGCCTCGTGCCGGCTGAGCCGACCTGGAATGTGGCAGTGGACGCCTTCCTGCACCCAGAGAACCTGCTGATTATGGGCTCGTGAGCTCAGGAAGTCGGCCTCAGCCCCTCAGTCTAGTCCTGACCATTCATTGCCCAGACCCCTGAGTTACGCCAGAGCCCGTGCTGGGAGCCAAGGAAGGCAGGCTGCAAAAGCGGGTGAGGCCAGGGCTTCGAGTGACCGGCTCAGGCTCTGTCGTGCTCTGTAGAGAGGGCGGCTCAGGGAGATGATCCTGCTTCCCTTTGAGGAAGCACCAGTTCCCACTCTTGCTGGAGGTTTTACGAAATGACAATTTGACAACTTTCATAATCCGTGCATTGGGCACTTTGCAGGTGCCAGGCTCTGTGCCAAACGCTTTCATGCCGTTATCTTATTTACTTAGGTGCTTACAACAGCTCCCTGAGAGAGCACCCCGCTTTGTCATTTTATAGGAAGGAAACTGGGCATGAGAGAGGGCGAGGGCCTCAATCACGGTCACACAGCCCCCATGCGGCTTGGATTCAAACCCCGTCCCACTGGATCTGGAAATTCACGGGGTGTGGCATGGAGGCCCCTCCACCTGGTGGTTAAAACAGGGGCTTTGGAGCCAGACAGCCTGCGAGGAGCTCCCGCACAGGCTGCGCGTAGAGCAGGGCCGGCGCTCCCTGAGCCTGTTTCCTTCCTGTTCCGGCTCCTGTTTTAGGCAGCAGCCCCCGGTGCTGAGCGGCCCGGAGGGTCATGAGGAAACAACGCTGCCAGGGTCCCGATCAGGCCTCTGCCACTTCTTAGCTAAGGCCTTGGGCAAGTCACTTCTCCTCTCTTGGCCAGTGTCCCCCTCTATAAAATGGGGATAAGGCGAATCTCTAGCTCACACAGTTCCAGGAGGATGGATGAGTTAGGGCTTACGACAGAGCCTGGCACGTCGGAAGTGTTTGATGGGTGTGAGCTGTTTTTTTATTATCACCATCATCCAAGAATCTCCAAGTTTCGGGACCTGACGGGAGATGGTTGGAAAAGTGGAAAGGATCCGGTCCTTTGTGAGATTGGGCTCAGGGAGACGGAGTCTGAGGCAGGGCAGCCCAGGGGTGGTGCGCTCTAACCAGCTCCAGGGCCTTCTTGGGGAAGCGGGAGGTGGGGGGAGCGGGGGGAGCTGGGGGGAGATAGGGGGAGCGGGAAGGTCTGGATTCTGGCCCATTTCAGGGGCCACCAAGTCTGAGACTTGGGCGAGGACTCAACCTCATCAGGTCTGACAGCCCTATGCCTTCACCCTCCATCACCCTGTCCGCCTTGCTCCTCACGTTTTTCTCCACATTACTGACCCATCCATCCCCTTCCAGCCCCAGCAGTGCCTTTTCCCCTGACTTAGATTCAGGCCAACTTGACCTTGAACTCCCCCTCTGCTGCCACCTTGCTGCGTGACCTCAGGTAAGTGTCTTAACCTCTCTGAGCCTCTTTGGCAAGTTGATTTCTACCTGTCAGGGCTGCCAGAAGAGTAAATGAGATAGAGCCTAAAAGGAATGAGGTCCCTAGTGCATGCCTGATCCCACCTCTCCTTTGCAAACATTATCGAGTTCCCTCAGGACCAATAACTAGTTACAACTCCACCCGCAAGTCAAATTATTTTCTTGAAAGAGTCAAGCTGCGCTTTCTCAGCAGACTGCGAGGAAATAAGAGAAGGCAGGTGTCGGAGAAGTGCCAGGTGGCGGGGCCTGGGTTCTAACTTCACCTCTGCCTCTGGCATTTCTTGCATCAGGCAGTGTGCTGAGCCCTGGCTGAGCCCGATGTCCTTGAGGGCTCGCGGCAGCCCTGAAAGGTTCCGTTATCCCCAAAGAAAGTCTAGGTTCAGAGAGGTTACGTGACTTGCCCCAGATCACCAGCACCTAAGAGACAAAAGCAGGACTCAGCTTCAGTCTCAATGACCCCAAAGCCCTTACGCTGGTGGCTCACGTTTTAGGCTGCCTCCCCATCCCCTGGGGCCCCGGGTGACAGCAGACCCACAAGCTCCCCCAGAGGGAGTCTGACTCCCAGGGTCTGGGCCCAGGAACCCTCGCTGTTAAAGCCCCAGGGGGCTCTGAGGCAGCGGCTGCAAAGCCTGCACTTTGGGAAGCACCGCCCTCCGCCTTGTTGGTCCTGCAGCCAGCCCCCCCGCACCGAGCCCACCTTCACCTGGGAGCCGGTGTCCTGGGATGCCGCGGGCCGGGCAGCAGTGCGACCTGGAGCCAGAGCCTGCTGCTCTCCGTCCAAAGCGGAAGTCCCATTCCCCAGAGGCAGGAGGGGCCTTCCCCTGGCGGCCCCCTTCCAGGCCCAGCCGGCTGGCCCCCCTCCCTGTCACCCCACTCTCACCCCCCGCCCCCCCGCTGCCCTCAGACAGTTTCAGGTCCCGTTTCTGCAATCTGGAGGGGTTTACTGTAAAGAGGGTGGGTGGGCATGAGTTGGGTTTCGCTGGCTCAGCAGCTGTGGGGAGAACAGGCTGTCCTGGGAGGTGTCCACAGCCGGGGGCGAACTGCCAAGGGCCCGCCCTCGTGATTTTCCACAGAGGGCAGGGGTGTCCCTCAACGAAATGAGAACGTGGCCTGCCTGGTGCCTCAGGGCCGGACTTGGGGTCGGATCTGTATTCGGGCTCTGCCACTTTTCAGCCAAGGCAGCTGAGGAAGCCCCAGTGGCCCCTGCTTATGACGGGACGCTCACTGCACCTGCTCTGCAGGTGGTACAGGGCACCTGGGGCTCGGCTGGGACAGCGGAGGAGAAGGAGGAGGGAAACCTGTGAAGTGCGGTGCACACGTCAATTGTTCACATCCTGCCACATCCCAGGCTTCCCCTTTCTGGGCTCGTCTCTTCTGCTTTCTTCTCATTTTGGCACCCCTGCTCTTTGCCTGCTCTCGGAAAATAATCTAATCATGAAAAATGCGTTTAAATGTGGTCATTATTTATTTATGCCCCTTCCTCTGCTCCCAGCAGGGCCTGAAGCTGATGGCGATAATAGGCACCGGCAGGACCCATTGCTCGTTGATCCTGGAGTCGCACCAAGTCAGGGCTTAGAGGTCTACGGCCCCACTCTGCTCACTTTACATATGGGGAAACTGAGGCCAAGAGGGGAGCGAGTCAAGTCTCTGTGCGCTGGGGCCTGGAGAGAGCCGCAGCGAGTCAGCCGTGCTTCGGCGCAGGGAGCGGCCCTTCCACCGGGGAGGCTGGCGTTAATGACACGCGGTTTCGCGGCTTCTGTGATAAACGGCACAATGGAGTGGCTGCTGGAGCCCACAGCTCCCGCAAGAGGCCGATGCAGGATTCGGACCAGGCCCCGGCCCCCTGGCAGAGGCTGCGGCCGAGACCCCGGGACCCCCTCTCAGGAGTCATGGGCAGGCGCCGGGAGCAGCCGTGGGTCAGGAAAACCCTCTGACCTCTGTGCTTGGAGATGGAAAAGCGTTGGGCGTGCAGATGCTGCCTGATGGGAATGAGGTGTTGCCTGCAGCGGGGAAGGGGAGGAAGGGGCGAGCTTGACAAAACCAAAGGGTCTCTGGGCTCAGCCGACTGTAGACCCAAGGGACCCAGGCCGGGGGAGGAGAAGGCAAGGCTCTGAGAAGGTCCAGGGGTCCGTCTGAGGGTCCCTGAGGCCGTGTGGACCCGGGCCTCTCATTCCTCGGTGGCCATGGCAATGGGACAGATGGGCTTGACCTCAGGGTGGGAGCAGTGCGAGGCTGAGAACAGGAAGCACGGAGAGGGGGTGAGACCACTGGCTTAGGAATCAGCCCCATCCTGAGTTTGAAGCCCAGCTCTGCCTCTCTCGAGCTATGTGGCCTCAGGCATGTGTACTGACCTCAGTGTCCTCGTACATGAATTGGGGGCTTGGGCACCCCCCTCCTGGGGTTGTCGTGGGGCTGGTGAGGGAGCCCTGCACGTCCAGGGAGGGCCTGGCTAAGTGCCGGCTCTCGGTGGGCGCCCAACACAAGCCTGGGAACAGTATTATTTCTAAGAAGAGGGGACAGGATCCTTGGCCTGGATTAGGATCAGGAGTGGGGGGTCTCTGGGTCTTGGTCCATGAATGGGAGCCAGCTGGTCTCTGCACCATGAGATTGCTGACTTGCATCCCTGACAGAGAGGGGACGACACTACAAACAGTAGAAAAGAGACACAGAACCCTCCACAGCCCGCGGTCTGAGAGAGTCCTTGCAGCTTGCGGGGTCCCATTCTGGTTCCCGTTCCACACCCCTCCCCTTCTTGCCTACCCCCCTTAAAAACCCTTGCCCGGCTCCCCTCAGCCCAGAGACAAGCTGGCATTTTCAAAGGCCCGTCTCTCCTGACGAAGAGAGAACAACAAGGAAACAATTATGGAAAATAAACATGGTATAAAAATTGTCGTTTCCGAAGCACAGGTTTCTGAGCTGACCCTGCGGCCGACATAAGTGGGCTATTGATTTTTAAACAACGGAGAAATGGGAAGAAGCATGTAGCACTTGGGGCATCGCCCGGAACACGGCAGAGTGTCGATGGAGGGAGAGCTGTGAGCGGACTGGCCCCGTGACCCTGGCCCCGGCCCTGCCAGGGGCCCGAGAGCCATGCCCTTGCTCTGTTCTCGCCCTTGGTGAGTGTGCGTGAGTGTGAGTGTGAGTGTCTTTCTCTCTCCCTCCCTCCCTTCTGACACATGCCCTTGCTATGAGACAAGCATCAAAGCGGCCCCACCCTCAAGGATGCTCAGAGGCCTGTGGGGGAGGCAGACCTATAAGGAAATAAGTGCTCCAAAGGCGGTTGGTGGACTACGTACATTGGATTTACCAGGCCAACCGCCCACTCACCTCCTGTGCCGTCCTCCCCAAACCTTCATGAGACAGCCTTGGGTCCAGAACTCTGTCTTTTGTTTTGTAAATAGATGTGCAGAGAACTTTGTTGTACCACCAGATTTGGGAACCTGGGCTCTAAAGGGTCACGAGTTTATGGTCCAAGTCTGTGGAGGGCTCTGTGGGGACACAAAGGGGAGAACCAGGGAAGGATTCATGGAGGAGGCGATCTTTGTGTTGAATCCTGACAGTTGAGTGTGTATCTGGGTGGATGGAGGATTTGTGGGAGTGGGAAAGGGGGGTCCACAGGATGAAGGAACCTCACGGGCAGAGCTGCTCTGACAGCCCGCCCACCTTGGTTGGCTGGTGCCTCTGTGAGCTCCGTGGGGCCTTGTGGAACCAAAGTGAGACCCCAGCCAGGCCAGGGCAGCTTCTCCCAGGCCTGAGGGAGCCTGGGGTCTCACTGGGCCCCGTGGTGGGACCTGCCGTCTGCACAGGAAAGTTACACTTTTTATCTTTTTGAACCTGAACCGTCAATCGCTTCTCGTGGCTGTCACAGCAAAAGTGCTGCAGCTCCTAGCGAGCCTCCTGGTCCCCCAGCAAGGATCGGGGCAGCCGGGCCAAACTGTCAGGCCCCTCACAGTGAAACCCTGACAGCAGGGAGGTGGCGGGTGTCAGATGGTGAATCAGGCATCCAGGAGACAGACTCTCTCGTCCAGTCCTGCCCATCCCCGAGCGTGGCTGTAAGTATTAAAGGACTTGAGAGACGGGCCGGCACAATGCCTGGTGCATAGTAAGTGCTCAATGAGTGGTAGCTATTATGATTTTCTTTATTCACTCATTCCTTTATTCTGCTTTTAGTCATTCATTTACTCCCTGATTCTTTCATGCATTCACCCTAGTTCGCTCATTAATTTGACACAAATCCTTGGCGCATCTGGTCTGTATCTACCCTGGGCACACCTGAGCCCAAACCTCTCCCGTGACAGGCGCTCCTGAAATTCAACATAGCTCAACACGGGTCTGGGAATTCAAATGCACTCCCGTCTACCTGTGGGCATGGGTCCCTGTACTGGTGGCAGTGCCCCTTTCACACCAGTGACGGCAGATGACCCCTCGGCACCCTCTCGCAGCCTTCAGCCACACTTGAGCATCTCTCTCCCAAACAGCCAAGTGGTGCTGGGTGTCTCCACATTGCACCCACCCTGACTGAGCCCCAGGTAGGTGCCCCGTCTGGGTTTGGAGCCCACCGACACCTGCGGCAGGTGCGAAGCCGATGAAGACACCTGCTTCTTCAAGGAGCTGGCAGCGAGGAATCTGAGCATGTGGATTTATTGATTTAATTATTTATTTCTATATCTCCCCGCCTCTTCCAAGACTCGGAAAAGACTAATGACAGTACCAGAAGGTATTGGTTAAGTGTCAAAGCAGTGCCTCCTGAAGGAGCTCAGAGGAGGGAGAGAATTCGTGGGGCAAGTGGAGTCAAGGCGGGCTTCCCGGAGGAGGAGTCCATCAGGTGGGGAGAATGCCTTGAGCAAGGACGCAGAGGCTGGCTGGTGTGGCCGGCAGGTGGGTTCATGCAGGGAAAATGAGGGAGCTGGGGCAGCCCGGGGGCCGGCGTAGGCCCTAGTCGGGGAAGAGCAGGAAGCCGGAGAAGACGCTGTCGGAGCCCCTGGTGCCCACCATGCCGTTGTAGTCGTTGACCGCCAGCCACACCTCCTCGCCCACCTGCAGCTGCAGCAGCACGCCGCCTGAGCTGACCTGCTTGCTGTTGGACATGTGGTCGCAGAAGGCGGTCACCTTGGCGCCGTTGCGGTACAGCTGCACGCACAGGTTGGCTGTCTGCGACGTGTGGTGGGCAAAGTAGTAGATGCCAGGGACCCTGCAGGTGAACTTGCCCGTGCTCGTGTCATAATGCCCCTGCGGGTTGGTGACGACCGTGTTGAACTTCACCAGGCTGTTGGCGGCCGGGTACTGGTCTGTCTGCCGTGTGACCGTGAACACCGACTGGTGCTTCTGCTTGTATCTGCCCTCCTCGCCCGGCTCCCCACGGGGGCCCACGAGGCCGGGAAGGCCTGCCATCCCAGAGGTTCCCATGGGGCCGTTTTTCCCAGGGTGGCCAGGTGTGCCGGGTTCTCCCTTCTGACCCTTGGGTCCTTGAGTCCCAGGGACAGCTGGGATCCCTGGGGAGAGAGCAGGTGAGAGGGAAGTGATGGGCAGGCCCAGGGGAGAGGGGGCCTGAGGCTGTCCTCGTGGGGACACACCATGGGGGTCTGGTCTCTGGAACTTCCTTCCCCACGTGGCCTGTCCACCTGGAGCAGTGCGCAGGGAAGAGGGGACAGAGACCCTGGCTCAGGTCCCGCCTCCCCATGCACTTGCCCTCTGACCTTGGCCAAGGCACCTCTCTGTCTCTCGGCCTCAGTTTCCACATTCATGATGGAGAGGGTAGGACCAGCCGGCTCAGGAGGTGTCAGACCTGGGCGGGATCTCAGACAGCGTGTCAGAGACCATGACTGTCAGCCCACAGACAGCATGTGGCCTCAGATTCCTTCCACTTGGCCTGCACGATGTTTTTTTACTTTTTCTTTATGGCCCAACATTAACAGATTCAGACCTCACCTGAAAGTCTACGGTCTTAGTTTCTCTGGACAGAATTCAGGAGATGGGTCAAAGGCGGATTTCCTGGGAAGCTCAGGAAACTTAAGCTTTGGGCCCTATTAACTTGCTTTGACCCCTTCAAGGCTCTTTGCCTAATTGTATATTTCTAATTTTTTTTCAACATTTTATGTTGAAATAGTTCTAGATTAATGGGAAGTGGCAAAAAAAAAAAAAAAAAAAAAAGGACAAGAAGGTCCCATGTACCTTCCACCTAGTTTTCCCAATGGTACGTGTTGCCTAATTGAAGCTCAGTGTCAGACCCAGGAAACAGACCTGCGTGTAACACACAGAGCTCCAGCTTGACACGCGCTGGTGGTGTGTGCACACAGTTCTAATACGATTGTGTCGCTTGTGCAGACTTGTATAATTACTCCCCTGCAATCCATGTATCCATAATTTTGTGTGATTTTTCTTAAAGCGGGCTCTCAACGTTTGCTAAGTTCAGAGCCCCATGAAACCTGTATCCATGCCTGAGATGGAAGCATCCCGGGCCAGCTCAGCACATGGGAAGCACCGGATGAAGCCAGAGAGAAGCCACCGCTTCAGGGGGCTGCTCCCGCCAGCTGCCCTGGCCCCACTCAGCCCACTTCAGCCCCTCATGAGAGCTGGCCTCGTTCCACTTCCTCATGTTACAGATATGGAAACTGAGGCCAGACTTGCCCAAGGCCCTGATTATCTGAGCCTCTGTGAGATTCTTTTTCTCCCCCCGTCCAAACCATGCTCATCTTTTAGGGTCTGGCTCTAGTCTCCTCTTCCAGGAAGCCCTCTCTGACCACCCTGGGACCGTCATGGCCACTTCCTCCTCTGAATTCCTTAGGGGTGGGTGTCTGTGCAGACCTGTTTGTGACAGATCCTCTGTGGCTTGTGAGCCTTTTAGCTTCCAGAGTTAGGAGTCGGGCATCAGGACCCAGAAGATCTAGGCTTCAGCTGTGTGACTCTGGGCAGGTGACCTCCCCTCCCTGAGCCTCTGTTTGTGTAGCTGAGATAAGGGGTCCCACAGAGCCACTGGAAGAGTGGGGTGGGAGAATGCATGTGCCAGGCACCTCATAGGAAGTGCTCAGAATGTCAGGTCCCTCTGATGCCTGTCAGATGCTAGGCGGGGCTGTGTCTCATCCTTTGGGATGTCTTTCTGCAGCCAACTGGGCACAGCAGGACCCGGTGTTGGGAGGGGGCTTGAGAGGCAGTGTAGGGTAGTGGTTAAGGGCGTGGCCTTTGGAGTTGGACAGGATCCCACTGTGTGACTTGGGACAAGTTGCTCAATCTCTCTGAACCTCAGCTTTGACATCTGTAAAATGGGAGTAAGTGACTTCTTAAAAAGGATTTTGGCCTCAGTTTTCTCATTTATAAAATAGAGTTCACAATCTAATCTGCCCCATGAGATAAATATATGCAGAGCGTTTGGAACTGTGCCTGGCACACCGTGGGAGCTCAAAAATCAGTGGCCATCAGCCACCTGGGCCAGCGAGACGGCCAGAGGCAGCTGGAAGTACAGAGTCCCAAAAAATGTCAGACCTGGGGGCCTCATTCGGCTCACCCCCAAATTGAAGACTTCTGGAATGTTGGTAAAATTCCACTCCATTGCTGGGAGGGAAGGCGACAGTGGGGAAATTCCTAAGGACACTCCCCTAGCCTGGCATCCTCAGCCCGCTGCCTCTACCACCCCCGTCACCTCTGCCCACCCCACCCAGCCTCACCCACGCCCACTCCAGACACAGTCTGCCTCCCGAACACGCACCTGCTCACAGTCAATGGACCCCCCAGACTTGCGCTCTCGCCCAACACAGCCACCCATTCATGTCCTCGGCCCCCTCTGCTCACGCTGGGGCTTGCCCGGGGCTCTGCAGCTCCAGGGTCTCTGCCTTCGATCCTGACTTCTCACTGCCACCCCGCCAACCACCAGAGTCCTAGGCAGGCAGGTGAGCACGATCTCTGATAATAACCACGGCAGCCTGCACGCACCCGGGACCTACCATGTGCTCAGAACTACTCTGTGTTTAAAGGTGTTTCGTCATCCCAGCACCGCTGTGCAGTAGGGATGCCATCTCCCCATTTTACAGATGAGGAAACTGAGGCCTTGCGAATTGGGAAGTGGGAAGTGGTGGGGCTGAGATTTGGACCCTGGGCGTCTGGGTGCTGTCTGTTCACGGTGGGGGCCCACCTCCCCCAGGGGTCCAGGCTGCAGGGCAAGCAGTGGAGGGCTGTGAGGAGACAGAAGCCGAGTGTGGCAGAGTTTGCCGGGTCCTCACGTGGGTCATCTCCCGGGACGCTCCTTATTCTCTCCCTATTATCAGATGAGGAAACTGAGGAGCCAGGAGGTGACCTGGGGAGGCCTGGGCCCTGGGGAGGGAGGGACTGCACTTGTGGCGAGAGTTGGACTCTGCCCTGAGGGCGGGTGTGGCAGGAGGGACTGCACTTCTTGCCATCAAATTGCTGTCCTTGGTCCCCCAGGTCAGCCCCAGATGGACACTCCGACCCCTGCCCCCTCAAGCCCTCGGGGTCCCCTCCCTGCCAGGCCAGCAGACTCACCTGGCTCACCCTTGGGCCCCGGCAGCCCGTCGTGGCCATCCTTCCCTGGGGTCCCAGGCATGCCCGGCATCCCAGGGATCCCGTAGCAGTCTGTGCTGGCCTGGCCCCCAAGTGGCAGTGCCAGCAGGAGCAGCAGCAGATGTAGGCCCAGGGGGAGCCGGGAGCTGGACCCCACGTCCATCCTGGGGAAGGAGGTGGATGAGGAGAGAGCTGGGCTGACTACCCAGCCCCTCATCTGCCCTTCTGGCCCCCTCACTCCCCAGGGCTGGTCTTCAGCCAGCAGGAGCCTTCCTCCCTCCCCAGGCCCCACACCCCTCGGGACCACAGGATGGATGGAGAATGGGCCTCTCCTTCAAGCCCAGGCCCCCCGCTCAGCAGGGAGAGGGACCCTCCTTTCCCCCACACATCCAGCTGTCCTGGGGCCCTGTCTCAGGAAGGCAGCAGGGGGAAAACTGCCATTTGGCCTCACCTGGGTAGGGTCCTGGCCTCACCTGGGGGTGGGAGGTTCCTGGTCCGGTCCTAGAGATGTCCTCAGGTCTGCTTCCCGTCTCCCAGGCAGGAGGACACCGAGCCAGAGCGGAGGCTGCACGGAGGGCCCAGAGCTGGCTGGGCGGCCCCCTCCCCTCCTGCGCCCTCCCCCCAGTCCCACATCCCCTTTCCCGTAATTTTTTCTGACTTGACACTTTTTTTGGGTGAAGAGCCAGGCTGACCACAGTGACGCCCCTGTGTGACCTGCGCCCCCACCCCCGGGTCATGAGTGTGTGAAATAGGGAAATGTCCGCTGCCCCGGATCTGGGGAGGGCGTATGTTCACCAGCCCCCTGGCTACTTCCCCTGGGGTCGGGTTCAGCCCGTCTACTGTCCATCTGCGTTTGTGGGCACCCGCTGACCCTGAGCTCAATCGTTTCACAACATTCCCCAGAAGGAAGTTAAAATCCTCTCTTTCTAGATGAGGAAACTGAGGCTCAGGCGGGGGGAAAGGCCCTGCCCCAGGTCACACAGTGAGTGGTTCTTGGGATCCAAAGCCTTATTCTGACCCCTCTGCTTAGCTGCCCCCAGAAACAAGCCTCAGATGCACTTGTCAAGTGGCAGGCTTTATTCTAGAAACTTCTGTAGGCCCCATCCCATTTGTTGCACTTGGGGGTGGATACCCAGGATGGGCAAGCTTTGATAGCAGGCAGCCTGCTGTGTGGACAGGCTGCTCTGGCTACAGAGTCAGGGGCCTTGGGGTCTCCTTCCAGCCCTCCACTCCCTTGCCCTGAGGCCTTCAGCAAACCGCTGGCCACCCAAGGCCTCAGTCTTCCCATCTGTATACCCGGGGGGTGGGGGGCAAGCTTTGCATGTTGGCGCCTCTTCCTCTGCTGGGGCCCCTGGTTTCCCTTGTTGATCCCCCCTTCCCTGCAGGCACCCCCTCCCTCCCCTCCATCCCCAGTGCTCCTGCCTCTGGTCTTGGAGCCCATTATAGCTGGTGAGCGGTGGCCAACTGGGGCCAGGCTGGCAGAGCTGAAAGAGGCCCCTCTTCTCTTCCTCTTCTCCTCATATGGGATTCCAGGGAGAAAGGGGGTGTCAAGCAGGAGACGGTTCCCATCCCAACCCCGCTCCTGCCACCTCTGTCCCTCGGGGTGAGCGGCTTGACCTCCTCTGTAAACGGGGGTTCCAGCAGCTCCCATGTGTGATGGGGTAAAGGACTCAGCACACATGATGCTGGGCCTGTGCTAGGCATGGGGAGGAGTTCAGAGCTCAGTCTCTGCCTCACGTAGGACCCTTGGGGCCTCGGTCTCCCTGTCTGCACCTCCACCCTTGGCACAGGCTGCAGAGTGTGGGACCAGAGCGAGGACGTGAACGCACGTGGCCCTGGGAGTCCCCGGTAGGTGGAGGGCTGGGAAGAGGAGAGTGACGGGCACAGCATTTTTTTGAGGGGGCACCCAGCCACAGGGCACCCGGGGCTCCCATCTTCTGTTCTAGAGGCGTTTGCTCCCGGGCCGGCTTGTCCAGCAGGTGGCAGCCTCGGCCCGCGCTCAGCCCTCCCCTGCCCCGCCCGCCCACCCAGCTCCTTCCATCCTCCCAAAGGGACCAGGGATTTGCCGGCACAGGGGTGGGTATGAGTGGAACTGAGGGGAAGGGGCAGCCAGACACTCTCCCCCCGTTTCTACAGCCTGGCCTCTCCTGCCAGGCTCTCCCCCTGACGTTCTCTTTGAGTCCCATTGCAATGAAAGGAGCCCCCCGCTTTGGGATCAGGCAGACGCGGGTTGAATCCAGGTCCCGCCACGTTCTGGCATCGCGACCTCGGGTAGATGTCTCCTCCTCGAGCCTCAGTGTCTTCCTCCGTTTTCCCGGGGTAAACGCATCCCCAGCCGCCAGCATCCAGCTCTGAGCAGGTGCTCGGAGCCCTGGTTCCTTCCCCGTCTGTGGGGTGCATGCTGGGCGGGCGGGGGAGAGCTGGGCAGGTGGAGACCCCAAGAGGGCCGAGGGCCAGGAGGAGGCCAGCCCTGCCCGGGGGCGCAGTGGGGTCACGCTCTTCTCCCCGACCCCCAAAGGCTGCTGACGGGCCGGGCAGGGCGGCCCCAGGAGAGGGTCCTGAGGGTGTGTTGAAGGCGGGGGTGTGCACGTGGGCTCCGAGGCTGTGTGTGTGTCTGTTCGCGGATGGGAGACATGGTCCCTGTGTCCCGAGGACGGCCCTGAGGGAGTGTGAGCGTGCACGGTCAGTGTGCAAGGGCGAATTTCCAAGGCAGGTGCGTGTTGGACGGAGAGCAGGTGGCGCACACCTGCCTGCAGGACATGTGGCTGGGACGGGCGTCTCAAGGTGCGTGTGTGAGAGAGTACCTCTGATGGTTGCCAGGGGGCATTTGGGCAGCTGAAGTGTCCGCGAGTGTGCCTGTGGGTTTGAAGGTGTGCCTGGTGTGTGTGAGCAGGGGTGTGTACAGGCGTGTCTAAGGGAGTGGGCGTGTGCCGATGGAGGGGGTCACTGTGCCCCTGTTTCGGTGGGGGGTGGACGAGTGTTGGTCCAGGAATGTGGGTCCACGTGCATCTCGAGGGAGGTGTGAGTGTGTGTGTGGTGTACATGTGCACAACTCTGTGTGTGTTCGTGCGTGCGTGTGTGTAGCACAAAGATAAAGCCAGCTTCCTCTGGGAACACATGGAGGCCGCTGGACACTTTCAGGACTGAGCACCCGGCCTCCTTGTTTTCCTCGCCTACAAACGACGTAGCAGGCTTCTCACTTCCTAGCGGCTCCTGGACGGGCTAAATGGGACCCTGGGAACTCACCGGGAACATTCTAGACCCTCCCAGCCCCCAGCCCAGGCGAGAGGCCCAGCAGGCAGCAGCCCCTCTGCCTGCTTGGGTGGAAGCCCAGGGCTGGAATCAGGAGACCTGGCTTTGGGGAGGACAGCTGGATGCCCTTGGGCCGATTGCTGCCCCTCTCTGAGCCCTGCCCCTGCCTTTCTGGTTCAGGGCTGGAAAGCCCGGGTGTCATCGGTCAGGCGTGTGGCTGTGGAGGCTGGCGAGGGCAGCACGTAAACGCACAGGCTTGGGCATCCACAAGACTTGGAGTCAGATCCCAGCTCCGCCCCTTAAACACTGACCTTGGGCTTTGGGTCCGCCCCAAACCCTCAGCCTCAGTGTCATCATCTGTAAAATGGGGTCAAGGTACCCGCCTCAAAGCTCGACGGTACAGATTAAGCAAAATGGAATAAGAGCTAAAACTTACACAGCCCCGACTGTGAACCAGGTGCTGCTCTGCGGTCTTCGTACATTAAGCCGTTTAATCCTCCTAACAGCCCTTCGAGGCAGGTGCCATCATTGGTCCCACTCTACAGGTGGGGAAACTGAGGCACCGTAGTCACGTGACATGCGCGTGATGGGACAGCTGGTAAACGGTGGCCCGGGATTTGAACCCAGGCCAACGAGGCTCCGGGGAGCTGCTAAATTCCTACTGTAAAGTACTACAGCTGGGCCGGCCTTGTCAGCGCTCAGGACTTGTTGTCACCTCCGAACGCCCAGGGCAGTAACGGAACCTCAAGACCAGCAGACACGGACGCAGGACTTTATTCCGGGAAGAGTTCTAAGACACGGATCTCCCTTCAGGCATCTAAAGCAGCAGCACCCACACCTTACAGAGCACAGCATAGACACCAGAGAGGTGGCGTGAGTGGGCCAGGGTCACACAGCAGGAAGCGGGTGAGGCCAGGGCGGGGAGGGGTCCTTCCTGGGCTCAGGTGGACGGGAAGATGAGGAAGCCGCTGAAGACGCTGTCCGCCTCGGAGCCCTGGTAAATCCGGCCACGTTCTTTTTCAATCCGGACCTTGTCCCCTCGGTCTAGCTGGAGCACGGTGCCCCCGGACACCACCTGGAAGATGCCCCTGCTGTTGGTGTCGCAGAAGCCCAAGGAGTGCCGGACCTGGTCCCTCCTCAAGGACACGATGGACAGGCAGACGTCCCACTTGGACACCACCTGGAAGGTGAAGTAGTAGTAACCCGGGACGGAGCAGACGAAGTGGCTCGTTCTGCTGTCGTACGAGCCCTCCTGGTTGGTGATGACCTCGTCGAAGATGACCATGTTGCTGTCCAGCGGCGCGTTCCGCCTCACGGCCGAGAAGGCCGGCCGTGGCTGGTCCTTCAAGTTTCCTGGGTTTCCCTTGATGCCCTTCAATCCTGGGGCACCAGGGACCCCCGGGGGACCACTGGGCCCTGGGTAGCCCATGTTGCCAGGACTTCCAGGGACCCCAGGCTCCCCCTGGTCTCCTTTAAGGCCTCGGATGCCTGTCTGGATGCCGGGGGCCCCTGTGGGGAGAAAGGCCAGATGGAGAGTAACAGTCTGGTGTCCGCCAGTCCTCAGAGACAGCCGGGACCCCAGACTGCTGTGGGATAGAGGATGGGGGAGTGCCTGAGCTTTCAAGACATTGATTCTGACCGGCTGTGTGACCTTGGGAAAGTGTCCCAACCTCTCTGAGCCTCAGCTGCTTTATCTATAAAATGGAGAGAAGTGTGAATGGGCACTTGGGAAGGTGTCAGGTTCTGGGAAAAACAGGACACTGGCTCCTCTGCTGTGCTCCTGCCCATGGCCGTGCCCTCCTCACCCTGCCAGCCCACTGATCCTGACTTCTTCAGGTGCCAGGACTCCTCGTAGGACACCCAGATGCAAACTGTTGGGAGTGTCTCTGCAGATCTTCCCGGCCTGCCATGGACTAGGAGACTCGGGGGCATTAAGTGAGAGCTTCCCTTCTCACACTGGCCCTGTCCTCCTCCCTTTTCCTTCATCCTCAGCCTTTTTTCTAGAATATGAGAGTTTCTGAAACCTCAAGGTGGAAAGGGGATCAGGGACACAGTTGGGGGCCGGGGGCTGGAAGGAAGCAAAAAGGCTAGTTGCCATTAATCGACCCCTCTCTATGTGCCAAGAGGGTTATTTCTTCATTTTACAGATGAGGAAACAGTCTCAGAGAGGGTCAGTAACTTGCTCGAGGTCACACAGCAATTCAAGGGCTCCTGAGTCTAACGCCTAGGGCATTGATCTTTCCGGTAACTGAACAATGACCAAAGACTAGGCACTGCTTTGGGACCTTTCATATTCTTTGCTGCGGAGATCCATTCTCCAGAGGAGGACGATGTGGCCAAAGGAAGAGGACGACCCAGGCATGAGGAGGGTATGGAGAAGGCGCCTGGGGACGCGGCTCAGGGAGAAGGCTGGTACCCTCAGCTCCTGGGACCAAGTGCAGATTGGAGGGGCTTCACGAGGGGGACCAGGTGGACTCCTGCTTCTTGGTGCCACCCCCAGGTCTCCACCTTGGAGGCCAGGACAGGCCAAGGGATGAGGGGCTGGGGTCCAGGGGGGAGGTGCCTACCTGGCTCTCCTCGCTCCCCCTTGGGGCCTGGCCGCCCGGGTCGGCCTGGTATTCCGGGGGCCCCATCCTTCCCGTTCAGAGCTCGGCACACGTCCTGGGTCCCCGTGGAGGCCAGGGATACGGCCAGCACGCCGACCATCAGCCAGCCCCAGGGGGCTTCCATGATGCCACTGTGGAGACACGGGGCAGGGCCCCGGCAGGCTGACATCACGCGCTCGTGCACACCCAACTTACGCACTTGAATCCCCCCCGACGATGACATAAACACACCCCCCACCTCCAATGCACACACCGCCCCTCAAGGACCTTCGACGTCCACCCTGCACCCAGCTCCAGGGGCCCCCCACGCACAGAACCACAAGCTCACACAGAGGCACACGCGCCACTGAGCGCACGCAGAGAGTTACACACTCAGAGACGCACAAGCACAACCTCTCACCCCACACCCACGCAACACGGTAAGAGAACTCGGAAGTCCACTGCGCACTCCTGGACACACAAACGGCCACCCAAACAGACGCCATCGCTCACTCGCCTGGACGCGCACGTTCAGACCCTCCTACAGAGGATCAATTCCATTGAGCAAATATTTATTGAGCGCCTGCTCCTTATTTAATTAACCCAGATGGCAGAGCTGTGCGTGCACGCAGCAATTCACAAACACCTGACACAACACATCTGCTCGCTCCTCTGCACACTCGGCCCGTTTCAGCACCCGCTGGAGGACAGACGGCTGACTGTCACCCACTGTGCCCTCTGAGGAGCTGCTTAACTGGGCTCCGACACTCCCAGCCTGTTTTCAGCTTCTTGTGTTTTGGGGACCAGGACCCAGGAACTCTGGTTAGAGCCGATGGGTCCATGGAAACACCTCCTACCCTCCCCCAGGCCCAAGGCGTCCAGGGCCTCCACTCACTCATTCTGGGTCCTGGATCGGTGTCCCCCACCCGCCACCCGGCAACCCTTTCCCGGCCCAGGACTAGCCAGCTGTACTCTTCCTCGCCCTGCCTCTGTTGTCAGCCTCCGAGGCCAGTTCAGGTTCCTAACTTCACAGCCCCCTCCCTCTCAGGCCCTGGACTCACCTGCCGGGTTGTCAACTCGACTGGGTGTCCTGCCCTCCGCCCGGGGAGCCCTGTGGGACACCCAGCAGGGGCGGTGCTGAACTGTCGCCAACTTTCACATCCCTTCCCACTTCCTCTTCTCCTTCTCTGGGCCCCCCCACCCCCCGCCCCCGGCATTGCCCCAGGGGCCAGAGGCCCGCCAGGGACATTTTGAGCAAACCTCAGCAAGACTGGGACATCGGACATCCTGCCCCAGCTACAGCTGTGGGGGGCGGGGATGGCATGGGGGGCGGGGACGGCACGGTGGGCGTCAGCGAGGCAGGGGGTGGTGAGAACCAGAGGCGCACGGACCATGGTGGGGGCAGATCTTTCTCAAAATGGGTAACTTGTAAGACTTTGTTCTGATTGTGAAAGCAACACGTACTCACGGTCAAAACCTTGGGAAGCACAGAGAAGGACAGTGCGGTGGTAACGAGGAGCTTGGTAATCAGCTTCCCAGAACGGCCACTTCCTAGTTGCGTGTCCTTAGGAAGATTCTTAACCTGCTGGGGCCTCAGTTTCCCTATTCATAAATTGGGAACAGTAGCTTCTACCTCATTTGATTATTGTCAAGTTTTAATGAGATAATATACATATGAAACCCTTGGCACACGATGAATGCTTAAAAATTAGCTTTTGTCAACATTTGTTTAAAAAGTGACAATAGCCCGTGAATTCTACCATCCAGAGAATTGCTGTTAGCGTTTGCACGGATCATGTGGCCTTGCTCACTCTCACTGACGGGGTGCTCTCTACCTGTCAGCACTGCTCCCGTCATCATTGCCAGCTTGGATCCCGAGACAGCTTTTCTTCAGATTGAGTGACTCTCTCTCTCCCAGGCTGGAAACCAATATGTTCAAGCCTGGGCTGACCACGTCTTTCTGCTGCTTCTCATGACCATGTTTTTTTCCTGAGAATTTTGCCAGAGAGAGGAGGAGAGGAAGAGGAGGAGGAAAAAGGAGGGTGGTTGTACATGGGCGGATGAAGACGGTCTGGGGCCAGGCTCTGCAGGCCTTCGGGACTCCTTTTGCAGTTGCATCTTGTGTGGCATCCGATATGTACACCAGACACAAATGAGGATGCTCCAGTGCAAGAGCCGGGCCCAGAGCTCCTCCTCCCAGCCCCTCGCAGTCCCCAGGATTCAGGACGTTGGGAGAGCTGGAATCTCTGTGTGACCTTGGGCAAGCCAATCATGTCTCTGGACCTCAGTTTCCCTATCTGTAAGTTAAGGACGATACGGCCTCCTCAGTGGGCTGCTGAGGGTACGCATTTCTGAGGAAGTTTATACTGTCAAACACCACATTAAAATAATTCACCATTATGAACAATATCTGTGTAAACTTGGGCAAGTTGCCTAACCTCTCTGAGCCTCATTTTCTCCAGCTATCAAGATGAGGGTGTGGTGGGAGGCAGGAAGCTTGCCCCAAACGGTCTGTAACGTCCCTTCCAGCGTCCATCTTCTTTGCATTGTGTCCGCCTCGCTGCCCTGTAAGAGGAGTTAGAAATATCTCGTCAGAGCCAGAACAGTCAGCCTGGTTGCTCCCATTTTACAGATGAAGAAACTAAAGACGACAGACAGAAAGACTTGCCCAAGGTCACGCAGAAAACGGCAGAGGAAATCCAAATACTGTGAACGGCTTCTCAAAGTATAGTTTTCGAAATATTAGAAGCACAATTTTTATAGAAATATATAGTGAGCAGACATCAATATATTTTTGTAGCTTATTCATGAAGGACCCAACGGGATGACAAAGCTAGTTCAAGGAAGGATATGAGAAAAAAATATTTATGTATTCCTATACATGGAGAGAGAAGAGAGAGATTGGATAAAAACAAAAACAATAACAAAAAAAAAGAATTCTGGAATATTCATAAGAATGCTAAGTTAGCTACAAAACTGTTCAATGTGCTATAGGGCAATAAAGTCATAACGTTGGGGTTATCTTCTCTATTGGAAGAAATCATTTGCATCTCTACCAGACAAAAATAATTTGCAACTTATCAGTTTTCTACCAGCTACCAGCTGTCTTTACAGAGCCCGGGCCCTGATCAATAGTCAACAATAAGTCAAGCAAAGTGACATTGCCCTGGAGTGTCAGGTGACCCTTCCGAGGGCTTGTTAGACACTGTTCTAATTTGACTTTGAAAGGACACGGTTATCTGTCTACCTTATTTCCACGAGTCGGATGATTTCACTTATCAGGCTGTGGTAAGACCACAGACACTTTGCGAGGAATAAAGCCATCAATAGTAATGAACAGATCATGAGTGTGAAAAGTCAGGGGTCAGGGTGGCCTGTGAATGGCACACACCACGGACACCTTCAACCCGAGGGCGTGGGTGACGGTGGTCTTCCTTTTCTGCAAAGCTCAGATCCTGGAGGGGAGGCCACAGAGGCCGGGGTGAGAGGAGACCCACTGGCATGCTCATAACGTCGTGGTCCACCAGGCCCAGCCCCAGAGCGTAGTCAGGCGTCTAACGAATAACAAGAAAATAATCTCTCTCTTTTTGTTTTTGTTTTTTTTTTGAGGAAGATTAGCCCTGAGCTAACTGCTGCCAATCCTCCTCTTTCTGCTGAGGAAGACTGGCCCTGAGCTAACATCTATGTCCATCTTCCTCTACTTTATATGTGGGACACCTACCACAGCATGGCTTGCCAAGCGGTGCCATGTCCACACCCGGGATCCGAACTGGTGAACCCTGGGCCACCGAAGTGTACGAACTTAACCGCTGCACCACTGGGCTGGCCTCGAAAATAATCTTTAAATGACTCAAATTCTTTGTGGTGGAGCCACATCTCACCCAAGAGTTGGGTTCCAAAATCAGCATATTAGGCAAAAATCGTAAGTGGTCAATATTACCATTGGAGAAGTCTTAGGAGAGCAGCGTGTCGGGGACCAGATAACATTTCACAACAGTCCTGTGCGGTCAGTTTGAGTTTGACTTTAGAACAGATTTCTCTGCCTTTAGCTGAGCACCTGTTGGCTAATGTATAGCCCCCTCTCCCAAAGGAATTGAGTCTTTGAAGACTGGAGTCACAGTGGGGCGGTGGTTAGAGCAGGAGAGGCTCACGGGATCTGAGGCCGGCTTGGGGACAGCAGGTCCACTCAGGCCGCCTCATCCACGCTCCGTCCAGAAAGGGGCTCCCTGAGGGTCTACAGTGATGGCGGCACCGCCACCTTCTTTAAGCTGGTATTTTTGGCTCTTTCTTTCTCTGAATCTTTTAAGGCAAAATGCAGATAGGCAGACGTTGTATAATGTGACTCTGGAGTTCTTGTATATATTTTTTCATTTAAAACAATTGAGGTATAATTTACATACAGTAAAATGAGCAGATCTTAAGCGCACTGTTAATGGCTTTCCACGTGCACCAATACACCCTTTACCACCACCCAGAGAGAGCAGAACGCATGCAGAGCATTCCCATCACCCAGCGAGCTGCCTCCTTCCCTGCAGAATCCCCAGTACCCCCAGGGGACCAGCGTCCTGGCTTCCGTCAGTGTCGGTTCCTTCCACCTGTTCCTGAACTTCACGGGCGCAGAATCGTGCACTCTGTGCTCTTTCATTTCACACGCTCGTGAGGTTCATCCGGGTTGTTGCGGTGTCTGTTGCGTTTCTGTCGCTGAGTGTGTCCCACTGTGTCGTCTACCACACTGTGTCTGGCCTTTCTCTGAGTGGTGGGCATTTTTGGTCACGATGAATAAAGCTGCTACGAAAGTTCTCGTTCACGTCCTGCGCCCTGTGCCGCCCTGTGACGGACACGCTCCTCCTCTGCTGTGCCGTCTGGACGCCATGAAGGGGGCAGCATTTGCGCCCATAGCCGTTCCTCTCCCACCCGCTGCCACACGCCTCTCTCCATCAAACAGCAAACCTCCGGGCCCCTGCCCAACCACGTTTTCTGCCTCTCCCGGCTCTTTATTATGGAGATTGTCTTCATCACGTCTTTCTGGCTAAATCCTTCCCCTCCTCCTGGGCCTTTGGGTCTCTTCTCTTGTTCCCCATCCCACCCCCCCAATCAGATCAGGGTACTGCTGGGGGCAGTTGGGAATTGGGGAGGGAGCTGTCGAAGCCTGTCACACGTCTTCAGTGCACATTCTTTATTCTTTGCCTCTCTCTGCAGATAAAAGCGCTTCTGGGGATTTTTTATGAAAAACGGAGGGGATGGTAAACAGCAAATAATTTGGCATGCAGATGGAGTGGCGTGGGTTCAAATTCAGCGTCTGCCTCCTTTTTGCTTTGTGCTCCTGCACCAGCGAACTCCTGTGTCTGGGGAGGACCATCAACCCCCGGGACTGGCGAGGCTTCCACAGGACTGTGGCTTGTCCCTGGCACCTGGTGGGCACAGAGCAAAAGGCCCGTCTCCTCCGTCTTCCCCCGCCTGTCACTTCGGGGACCAGCGCAAGTGACCACTTGAGAAGTTTGGGAAAGAAAATGGAAAAGGAAGATGAAACAAGGCAAAAGTGATTTCTTTGGGGGAGAGTGAAGAAAAATAAGAAGAAAACGAGCCCCCACTAGCTGCCGGCCCCAGCTGGAGACCACCAGCCTCCCGGGGGCCCAGAGGTTAGCAGCCAAGCCTGCGAGGGCCAGTGGACGACTCTGGGAGAAGCTCCCAGCACCCAGGTCTAGCCGGAAAGGCGCTAATGGAAGCCACCAGGCGCGCCGGCAGATGAGATGTAAAAAGATTAAGAGGATTAGGAGAGAGTCTGGCAAACAAACAGAGACGGCTGGGGAGCCAGCAGGGCAGCAGCACCTCTGCCTTGTGGGGGCTGGGCCTTGGGTGCCGAGGGCTGCCAGGCCCCCGAAGCCAGGGAATGTGGCACCCGGAAGGCTGGGATAATGCCAGCTCCCAAGGAGCTCGAATAGATGCAAGGGTCGCAGGAGCATGGCCAGGGCAAAGCCCCCGAGCAGAAATGATTTCCCTCACCTGCCCATGGTGGGCCTGAAAGGCCACCTTTACCCAGTCGTTCCATGGGTGAGCATTGCCCTCCCTGGGATGTCTTAAAACTGAAGATGCATCTTGGTGCGTTTGCCAGATGGGGGTGGGCGCTCCCTGGTGAGCCCTACCACTAGGCTTCGTAGTAGGGCTTAACACACCATCTCATTTCGTCATCACAACCCCAAGGAGGCAGCACTGTGATGAACCCCTTTCACAGATGAGTCAACGGATGCTCAGAGAGGGTAAGTGACTCGCACAAGGTCACATAGCCAGTAAGTAGTAGAGTTATTTCCACCCCATCAGGTAGCTTTCTGAAGATGTTTCATTGGCATCCTACAGATCGGGGGTCTGAAACAGGAACTCTGAAAGGGAGAGGAGAATGGAGGAGATGAAAGTATCGGTTATGGGGACTGTGAAGGCAGCATTAGCCAGCTCACAAATGGTCTCCCCTGTGCCAAGCTTGTTACATACCTCATCTCACGCCATTGACACAGTGTCCTCACAGGGCTATATTTTGGTTCATTTTCAAAGATGAAGAAACTGAGCCTCAGAGAGGTGCAGTGACTTGCTCACGGGTCCAGGGTTGCCAGATTTAACAAATAAAAATACAGGATGCCCAGTTCAATTTGAATTTCAGATAAACCGTAGGACACACGGGATAGAATTATACTAAAGAAATTATTCATCCTATATTTTATCTGGCAACCTACTGGGGTCACGCAGCCGGTGAGTGGTGGTTCCCCATGTCCCTGGCTCACTGGAAAGCCTGTCCTGATAGAGAGGGTGGGCTGAAGGGGACACTCCCCCCTGCCTCCCTGGGGAAGATGAGCCTCAGTGCCCCCCAGGCCGTGATCACCGCTCCTGTGGGCCAGCCGACCACCCCAGCCGAGTTCCCCCACCGTGGCCCCCACGTCACCGCCATGGCAGGCTGCCCCTGGGGGACCTCTTCCTGCCCCGGACTCTCATCAGGAAAGGCCACTGTGGGCTGCAGGACGGCAACTTGGGTTCCCTTCCCAGCTCTGCCGGGTGTCCTCGGATGAACCACCCCTCCGGGCCTCAGTTTCCCCATCTGTGAAGAGGGGGGAGTTGAGCGGAAGCAGCAGTTGCCGTGGGTCGGAGTCTGCTGGGGGAGCAGGCGAGGATACTTCGCTCGAGCTGCGCCCCCTCCTGTGGTGGGGTCGCTGGGGGCCCAGGGTCGTGCGAGGAGGCAGCCCGGCACCGTTCTGGGGCTCTGAGACAAACCGAGGGTCCTTCCAACCTTGACACATTGGCTGGGCCCGCCCCGGACGTTTGGATGTGAGCTTTTTGCATCTGACAAGTGGGGAGCAGGTGCTGAGGGTCTAGAAATGCCTGGATGGAGGAGGAGAAGGGGCAAGTCCAGGTTTGTGGGGTGGGCGTCAGGGGGAGGTCAGTAAATCTCCCCTGGGGCTGAGACCATTTCCAACCCGGGAATTCAGAACTAGTTCTTACATCTGAGTAGAGATTTAGGTTTTTCACCTGGTTCCCGGCCAGGGGACTGGTGAGACAACTGCTGTCATCCCCAGTGAACGGATGGGACGACTGAGGCTCAGAGAGAGCAGCCTGTTCCTGGCGTCACACAGCAGACCTGGTCCAGTCTCCCTTCTCTGTGGTGGGGACTCCGCCCACCACCCCGGCCCTGGGGTGGTCCTGGAAGGTGTCCGGGATTGCGATGTCCTGTCCCAGCCCCTTCCCTTCGCAGGCTCCTGGGTTCCCTGCGTTGCTCTTTTCACTGTGATGTTCTGAGCTCCCTCTGTGTCCCGCCAGCAGCTCACGGGTCCCACACCCCCTGACCATGGGTCCCATCACCCCTTCTCTTTCCCTTGAGCCGGGGCAATGCCCAGGGGCACACAGCCAGCGGAGGGGGCAGAGCCGGGATGTGGGCGCGGGTCCGCAGCGCTCCAGCTTGCTCTCATTTTCCGCCCAAGGAGCCGCTCCGACAGCTGCTCCTGCCATCTTTCCTCCCCCCTCCCCAGACCTCTGCTGATTACAAATAAACACTCGGGCTACGCGGGAGAGTAATTAACTCTCCAATGTGGGGAGAACTAATCAGCCTGGAGTTGGCTGCAGGTGGGAAGAGCGAAGGCTTTGCCTAAGTAACATGCAAATAACCCCCGTGGTATGCAAACCAGCCCCTCTGGGCTCCTGGGAAGGGCTGTCAGAGCCACTAGGCTGGCTGTGAGGAGGGACAGGCCCTGGGACGGTGGCCCTGCTGCAGGGGGCCTGGTGCCTCAGGTTCGGGGGGTGCTGGAGGGGTCAGAGTAGGCGTGGGGGGGCTCACCTTCGGGGCTCCCCAGCGCACCTGTGATCCTTGTGTCTGGAGCGCTGGGGGGAGGCAGAGGGAGAAACAGGCTCGGGGCTGCGGGGGACTGGCTTCAAATCTGAACACCACTGGCCCTTAGCTATGTGACCCTGGACAAGTCACTTCCACCTTCCTGAGCCTCAGTTTTCTTCTTGGAAGATGGGGATAATAGTACCTACTTTTCAGGTCTGTCCTGGAGACAGTGCAAAGAGAGCTGGACGGAACAGCAAGTGCCCAGCCTGGTCCGGCACTAGGTGTTGCGTGAAGGGACGCTGGACAGGAAGCCTCAGGACGTGCTGGAGCTTCCCACGGGGGCCATGTGCTGCCTAGTCAAGCCAGCCCCTGGGGCCCGTCCTCACCCGGTCTGCCTTTCGGGGTGCAGTTGACCTCCTGACTAGAAGGGTTCCGGGAGCGGCCTCCTGTTCCCAGGCACGTTCTCTCTCCCGCTGCCTTGGCTGAAATCTGGCCCCAGACCAGGGTAAGGAGAGCGGGGCTCCCAGGGAGCAAAGTTGAGAGAGGCACTCCCTCTGGGAGCGTGCAAGTGCAGACTCGACCCCGAGAGGGAGCAGCTCCCTCAAATTTTGCACGCCCTGGGCACCCCACTCACCTAGCCCTTGTCCAGGCCCTGCTGAAACTCGACTATGGTCGAGTCACCTCTCAGGTTAAGCTCTGTCCTCAGAAGTGCAGGGATGTGGGGCCCAGAGAGGGGCATGAGGCACTTTTCTGAGTGATGGAAATATTTTATATCTTGGCTGGGGTGTTAGTTACACAGGTGTAGACATTTGTCAAAACGCAGCCAGTGGTACACTTAAGTTATATGCATTTTGCGGTAGATACATTTTACCTCTATAAAACATAATTTAAAAATAAAATAAAAGGTAGGCATCTTCTGGGAGAGATCAGCCACTAATGTACAATGATGATGATGATCAAAGTGGTCATCCAATTTCTGCTTGTATACTTCCTGTGATGGGGAGCTCACTACCTGTGGAGCCAGGCCATCACTCGTTGGACAGTGGAACTGTAGTTTGAACCCGGATCTGACTCCAGAGTCCAAGGCCTTGGCCTCTACTCTACTGACTCTCCCAGGATTGTGTGTGCTCAGGAATTGTCACAAGCGTTAAGTGAGGTGTGATTATGTAAAATGTTTGTCCCATGTGGTAGAAATATTAAGAGCTCCTGTGCATCTGGAAACACAGGAGACTTGCACTCCCCCATCCCAGCATTTGCGGCGGGGGGGGGGGGGGCCGGGGACCAGTTCTGTGCACAGAAGTGACATTGCTGCTGCAAACCCTTGAGCACGCCCTTGTCCTGCCGCTGCTGCTGTGACGTCCTCCTGCGGTGGGGAAGCCACAGGATCCAGACGCGGGCCTGGCTCGCTGAGTGTGTGTGCGGAGGACCCCTGTCCCGGAGCGTCATCTGGACCGCCAGGCTTTGCAGGAGTGATGGGTAAACCTGGGTGGTGTCAGCCACTGAGATGTGTGTTGTTCCTACAGCATGACTGACTTATTGTGACCGATACAGCACAGCATGGGCCCCACACAGAATGGCGAGATGTGGACATGGTGCCGACGTCGTCGTAGTGTTATTCACCCTCCTCCTCCTCTTCATTTTCAGGGCTGTCGTGGTCACTAACACCGTCACAAAACCCTGCAGGCTGCAGGCGGCACCGCGCCCAGCGGATCCCAGCTGAGCTGTCCAGGGTCCTGCCCTCGGCCGAGCTCTCCACCGCTGCCCAGGCTTCTGTCAGCTCTGTGCCATCCGGGCTGGGCACCCCGGATTCCAAAATGAAAGCCACCCAGACCCACCTTCGGAGAGCTTGCATTCTGCTGGGGGCAGAGACAGAAATAACGTCCAAAGTGAGCAGGTCAAGGAGAGCCAGAGACACATAGAAACCAGAGGAGGGAGCTCCCAGGGGCTCAGAGGAGCGCCACCCCCGTGCAGGAATCTTGGGAGACTTCTTGGAGGAGCAAGGGAAGGTGGCAGCGGTGACTCCCCACCTCAGTGCTCACAGGCTGTCATCACGACTCAGGTCTGAGTCCCAGCCTCTCTACTTCCCTCTGTGTAACGCAGAGCAGGCGACTTCTCTTCTAAAGCCCTGGTTTTCTCGTTTGTAAATTGGGGACAATAAAAGGACATCTTCGTAGTGTTGTTGTGAGAATTGAACAAGTTAGCCCCTGTAAAGTGCTTCTCTCAGTCCCTGGCATGTAGTAATCGCTCAATAAACAGCTGTTGCTGTGACCTCATTCGGCCTTGCAACAACCCTGCAAGAGAATAGAAATAATTAGTGTTAACTCCACTTACAGAGGAGAAAAATGGAGGCTCAGAAAGGGCAAGTGACTTGCCTAAACACACACAGCTAAGAAGTGGTTGAGCTTGGACTGGACGCAGGGCCTGACTTTCGCCAGAGCCTGTCTGGGGTTAGGATTTGTGTCCTCAGCTCTTGGGCCTGCCTGCTTCCTCTGGCCTGACCACACCTCCCACCCTTTCGATGCCTGGCCTTTGAGATCCCACTATCTTTTTTATTTTGGTAAAATATAATAACAAAGATTTTACCATTTTAACCATTTTTAAGTGTACAGTTCACGGCGTCAAGTACATTTACATCGTTGTGCAACCATCACCACCATCCGCCTCCAGAACTCTTTCCATCTTCCCAAACTGAAGCTCTGTTCCCATTAGACCGTAACTCTGCGTTCCCCTCTTCCTGTCCTTGGCAATTGCTATTTTCTGTTCCGTCTCTGTGAATCTAGCCACTCTAGGTCCCTCATACGCGTGGAATCATGCAGTATTTGTTCTTTCGTCACTGGCATGTTTCGCTTGGCCCAATGTCCTCCAGCTTCCTCCATTTCTAGTGTGTGTCAGGATTTCCTTCCTTGTTAAAGGTGAATAATATTCCATTGTATGTATGGTCCACATTTCGTGTATCCGGTCACCCATCTGTGGACGCTTGGGTTACTTCCATGTTGTGGCTATTGTGGTTAATGCTGCCACGAACGTGGTGTACAAATTTCTGATAGTGTCCCTGCCTTCATGACACCCCACTACTGCCTCCACCCCAGGGGCCACTCCAGGGGCTTTGCCAGGATCCACCGTTCCCAATGATCCAGGAACCGGACCCCCAGCCAGCCCACGGACCGCTGGCTGTCTTGCTGCCCCGTCAGCTCCCTGCCTTTGCTGTCACAGTTGCCCCGCCTGGCGTGTCCTTCCGCACCATCTCCAGAGTCCAAATTCCCCCGTTCCCTGAGGCTCGTCTTAAAAGCACCCCCCTCTGGGAAGCCTTCTCTGCCCTCTGACACCCTCTCCTGCCCTCCGGTCCTGACCCTTGTCCATCCCTCGCTTAGGTCTCCAATGACCTTAAACCTCAGCGTACTGTTACCCTTACCTGGTCTCACCTCCCCGTGCCCTCCAGAAAAGGGAATTTCCTTCAGAATATTGTTGAGATGATTGCCCCCTGAAGAGAATAAAACACAAGAGTCCTCCCCCAGAACTTTCCAGCTCAGGTGACCAAAGACTCTGGTTTAAGGCACTGGTGTGACAAATGAGGGGTCACGTGGCTTCCCGAGTCTCGCCACACTCGGGACTGTTTGAGCTAGAAAAGGCAGTGGAACCAACAGGTAAGTGGCCCTTGTCTGAGCGGCACTCAGAGCCGGACAAGCCCTGGGAGGAGGAGGGGGAGGCCCTGGGGAGCAGGGAGGCGGGGGGAGGAAAGGGTGGGCGAGAGAGGAGGAGGGCTGAGTGCCCGTGTCCGCCACTCACGTCGTTGGGTGGGGTTCAGTTCACTTCTTTGGATTGAGTTCAGCTAGCTGCGTTGGGTGGGGTTCAGTTCGTGTCATTGGGTGGGGTTCAGTTCACTTCGTTGGATTGAGGTCAGCTCGCTGCGTTGGGTGGGGTTCGAGGCCCGGCCGGACCCCAGGAGCTTCTCTGGGAGAACATGCAGTTGAAAATGGGCGTGCAGGCCCAGCCAGCTCCCTCCCGCCTGTTATCTTGTCCTTCCCAAGAGGACGAACGGGGCAGGGCGGGGATGAGGGGCAGGGACCGTGGGCTCCCCCTCCCCCTGTGGGCCCCAATCCCCAGGTAAGAGGCCGCTTGCCCTTCCGCGATGCCTGGAGTGGACGGTCCTTGGGACTGCTCCCAAGGCGGGTCGAGAAGGGTCATGATGGACACTGAATTCCTCACTTGCTGGAGAACCTCCTAGACAACCCTGCCCCTCCAGGCTGGGTGACACGAGGCAGGTTCCCTTACTCTCGCTCCTCTGTACCTCGGTGCGTCGCTCTGTAACGTGGGGAGAGTAATGTGAGCCGCTACACACACCTTCCGTGAGATGGACGGAATCAACACGAGCAGCCTTCTCTGGGACCCCCACTTGATTTCTCCCACCTCCTGGCTCCAGACAGATGGGCAGTTGCTGGGGGACCTGGCAGGAGGTGGCACGAACAGGGGTAGGGGCTGGTGCACGAGCCTTCTCCCTTCGTTCCCACCATCACTGGCAGGAGCCGAGGCTATAGGGGGCTTCTGGAGGCTGCCTCACCCTGGTGGGGAGGAGAGGGAGCCAAGCTCCTAGGTTGGCCTCTGGGGACAGCCTGGGGTGTGGCATCCAAGCTGCTGTTAGAGCCAGGCTGGGGCACCAGCTCTGCCCAGACGCCCCATGAGGGCCCCGGCTTGGGAGCCCGGAGCTCGGTGCTCGGCCCAGCTCTGTCTGTGCTGCCCCAGCCCTCTCCGTTCCGTCTCAGGGTGTCAGTGTCTCTAATGTGCGCCATCCCACCTACCTCGTGGGGCTGGGGGCAGACGCCACGGGATGATGCTCGTGAAGGAGCGGCCCCAGAGCCAGGTGGGTCTCAGGGCATCAGAGTCCCACCAGTGGGTGACATGCTCGGGTCCCCGCAGACGTGCAGCAGGAGGCAGAACAGGGTCTGAACTTAGGGACGTTTATGAGCCGAGAGAAGGCTGGCTGGGCGTCCTCTGTTCCCTCTGCAGCCGCGTGAGGCCTTGAGTGAGTGACGCCTCCTCGGAGCCTCAGTTTCCCGACGAGACTGGCAACGGCAGTTAGCTAAACTGCAGGCAGGCAGGTCTTTATTCTCTAATTATATGTAAATGTGCACAACTTCTCTGCCTGGTGGATTTGTCATTCCCAGTTTGCAGATAAGAAAACTGGGAGCTCCAAGAGGTGATGCCACTTGCCCCAGGCCACACACTGAGAGAGCGGAGCTTCAAACTGAGCTTCCGCCTATAAAGCTGTGCAGCCTTGAGGGAGCACCTGTGCCTCTCTGAGCTTTAGTTTCCCCCTCTGTAAAGCACAGTGCAGCCTCTCCTGTGCAGGTGCTAACCAATGGCAGGCAGCAAAACTCGGAGGCCCGACTGAGGTGTGAACCAGGGGCTGCAAGACCCCTTGGCCCTGCCTGTGCTCCAGGCTGCCTCCATCCCCGAGAAGTGGGACCCGGGGATCGCCCAGAGCGCTGGCCGCCTGGCTGGGACCTTCCCAGGCCTTCATCTGAGCCTCCGGATTCCTTGAAGGCCTCCGCCTGAGTTCGTTGGCCTGCTGCCTGGTTTTACGCAGCCCAGGCCTCCGCCCGGGGCTGGTTTCGAGGATGCGCTGGCCTCGCTGGCAGCTCCATTCCCAGAGCCCCGGGGCCTGGGGGTCTCCCGTGGCGCGAGGTGGCCGTGCCCTCCTACGGCTGTCAGCACCTCGAAGGGCTGACTGGGGGCGCCATTCCCGAGCACCCTCGCTGCTTCTTGGCAGGATGGGGTGGCCAGGTTATTTTTGTGATAAAAGTTTAATAAATTGAAAGGCACGGTTTTCATTCTGCGGGTAATTAACTGCCCCCGCTGCGCTCCCTCCTAATTGTCTCCCTCACTCCAGACGGGCGGAGATCAATAGGAAGCGGCCGCTGCACGGTGAAAGTCACAATTAATTAATTGTCGGGCGTGTGTGTGTCTCCATCTCTGTCACATCAAAGGGCCCTGGGCGGCAGCTGCCCACAATCCTGGCTCTGCTGGGCCAGCCCAGCCCCAAGCCCCCAGGTGCACGTGACCACCAGCCTCCCTGCCTCTCCCTCGGGTAATGGGAAGCTCCTGGAGAAGGGGTCCCCTGAGACCCCAGGCTCAGGAGCCTTCTTTGACAACATTTTCCTGCCACCCCACCCCAGCGCAGTCTCTGCTGCATCTCTGCCCCTGTGCTCGTGTCCTGGTCCCCCTGCCCCGTCCTTGCCTGTCCCATCACTTCTCCTGCCTGCCGTCTAAGCCCAGAGCTTTCCAGGCTGGAAGTTTGGCCTTATCTGGAGTAGTGGTGTCCTCTGGTGGCGGGGGTGGGTATTGACTGGGAGAGGGACCGAGCTGGGATGCTGGGAGGGTGCTGCATTCTTACCTGGGTGGTGGTTTCACCGGTGAACACCTACGGAACAAGCCACTTTGCTGTACACTTAAGACTAGTGCAAACAGGAGACACACACAGACCGATGCCCCTCCCCATCCAGAATAACAACTCACGCTTATGTGCCAGGCATTGAGATATCCGAGTGACAGGGAGCACAGCTGGTGAGCCTTGAAACCACACGCCCTGCTTAACTTCTCTTTCCTAACCTTCACCACCAGCCTCGGAGATAGGCAAAAACATCCCTGTTTTACAGATGGGGAAACGGAGCCACAGAGAGGGGTTGGGAGGGAACTGAGGCGAGCGGGGGGAGAGCAGGATGGAGGGGAAGGAGGGCAGGAGAGGGGAGGACTGCGTGCATCCGGGGCTTGTGTGTGCCAGGCACAGCCGGGGCCTCCCGTCCGTCCACCGATACTCGGAGGCAGAGCCACACGTCCGTTTACAGACGGGGACGCTGAGGCTCGAGAGGTGGGTCCCCTGCCTGAGGTCACAGGGCCTGGGAATGATAACCCGGGTCGGGAAACTGGGCTGTCTCGTTCCAACGTCTCTCTGAGGGTGACACACGGAGGAGGGGGGGCAGGATAGAGAGAAGGGAGAGTGAGGGGCCCTGAGGTGGGTGAGCCAATCCGGGAATACCAGCAAGGGGTGAGCATGAAAGAGGTGGTGTAAAGATGCGCACATGGGTGAATGCACACAAGCAGGCATGCAGGCACACACATACCTGCACACATATACAAGCACACACAGACGCACGCACACGGATGTGTGCAGACAGGCACACCTGCACTTGCACACACATACAAGCACACACAGATCACACACACGGATGCATGCAGACAGGCACACATGCACCTGCACACACAAAAGCACACACATAAGCACACACAGATGCACACACACAGGCACACCCGCACCTGCACACACACATAAGCACGCACGCATATGCACACACACCAATGCTTTGGCTCTGCTCCGCCCTTTCTAGCGGGGATTCCTGCTGCCTCTCTGGGGCCAGTGAGCCCAGCTTTCTCTCATCTCTAGAGAGGCCGAGGACAGGTGGCCCCAAGGCTGCTGTGGCCGCACACTGCCCAGCACACAGAGGGCTTGGCCTTCCTCCTCCACCTCAGCCGGGCAGGGGACATGGGGCTCCCAGCCGCCCAGCCCCCTGTCCGAGACCCGCAGCTCTGCAGGTGAAGGTGGCTTTGGGGGGCTCAGACTCCGCTGGCCCGGACTCTGGGGACCCTGGGCCAGAGTCCTTTCTCTCCCACCCCCCAGCGGACTCAGTGCCGCCCCGGAGCTCAGGGGCTGACAAATATTGTAAGAGCGTCCTCGCTGGCGGGGACAGGGGCGCCTGTCCTTCTGTCGGCTGTTTCTCGGGGAGAACACAGCAGCCAGTCCAGCCTCCCACTCGCGCTGGTCGTCAGGGGAGGCCACCTCCGTGATCCCATTGCCGTCACCGCCTGTCATGGAGCCTTTGAAGTGACGCCTGATTTTACAGTCTGTCTGAAGTCGCTCGCTGTTTATGCAGCAGCTGGTCCAGCAAGTCCACCCGCCGGGGCTTTCCGTGACGGTGCCAGCCGCCAGGGACTCGGGGAGGCAGCCGCGGGGTCTCCGGGGGGGTAGTGAGAGGCAGCCGAGATGCCACTTCAGTCCTCAGGGTCTGCTAAACCTAGTTTGCTTATTTTTTGTTTAAAAGGACAAAAAAAAAAAAAAGAGTTTCCAAGAACCCCAATGTACAATTCTCTTCAAAGAAAAAGGAATAAAGATTTGGGAGAAAAAAAAACGGGGGCCAAAGGTAAAGCTTTTCAATTTCTTTGAACGTTTTTCCTGCTGCGGCAGCTGCGTGGGGGAAGGCGCAGGGCCGGGATCCTCTCACGGATGCCAGTGTTCCGTGTGACCTTGGGCAAGTCACTTCTCTCTGCCGTCAGCTCTCCGCTGAGGGTTTGACCAGGTCTGCCCCATTCCACATTCGGGGACCTTCTCACAGACTGTTTGTTTCCCTGAGACTCACTGCCCTGGGCCACCTCCCCCTTCTCTGTGTCAAAGTCTTCCTCAGCCCGGGAAGTCAGAGAGAGAGGTGAAGGGGCCTCTGGGGACCAGCCGAGCAGGATGATCCCTCAGACGTGAGTGCATCAAAGCTCCATTTTGAGGATGTTACAGCTGGAGATCAGGGGGGTTAAGTGACTTGTCCAATGTCACACAGCGAGGGAGTCCATGGGAGAAGCAGGACTGAATGTGTCTTAATAGCTCCCCAGCCAGGGGCTTTTTATCCTGCCTCATTAAGCTGCCGGAGGAAGTTCCCAGAGAGCAGGGGCCACACTAGTGTGACTTACACTTTTCAACGGAGGCTCTTGAGAGTGCAGTTTAAGGCTGAGGCTCTCGGGTCAGGCAGAACTTGGGCCTGGATCTGCCATGCTGTTCATGTGACCTTAGGCAACTGATTTCCCATCTCTGAGCCTCAGTTGCTCTAACTGCAAGATGGGGCTATTCCTCATGCCCTCTTTATGCGTAGCTGTGAGGACAAGGGACAGGATGCACAGGAGGTGACCAGCACGGTGCATGGCAAGCATGAGCTCTCCCTGAAGGCTGGCAGCCACCCCTGCGAGCCTTTAGCCTGGGGCTGGGGCCGCGTCTGTTCTCCTCGTCCAGCACTTGCAGAAGGAGGGCACACGGGGCCAGTCTCCGGGGCCTGGCTGTCACGTCCGCCTCTCGCGCCACGCCCACTCCCCCAGAGCCCGTTCCCGGGAGAGACAGGCAGCCCCACAGGCCGTGCAGGAACTGTCAACTGCATCTCGCTGAGGGGCCTCTGCTGACACTGATGAGACCCCAGCGGGTGGGGCAGGCCAGGAGCCACCCAGGGCCCGGCCTCACTCCCCCTGGGCCCGGCCTCCCTTGGCCTCCCTGTCACAGCTCTGGCTGCAGCCCCGGGAGGTGACCCTGAAGGTGGCCTGGGGCTGGGGAGCTGTCAGTCTGGGCACCAACCTTAAATGGAGCTGGTGGGTGGGCAGCTGGGGGGGCTCAGCTCCAGGCAACGGGTACAGAGGGCAGGTGCCTGGCGGATGTGGTCTCAGGGCTCAGATACCGGATGAACCAGGTTGGAATCCTGACCCGGATGCCACAGCTCACCCGCTGGGTGACCTGGGGCAAGTCAAGTGGCCTCTCTGCTCAGGTTCTTCAATTGAAAACGGGGCTGGGGTGAGTACTCTCCCCTCAGGGCTGCTGGGGACACTGGGACAATGCCAGTGCCTGACACACACAGTGGGAACACAGCAAGTGGGAGATGCTGTGAATCTTGTCACGCTCTTGCCCTCACGGTGGGGCATGGGATTCATTCATTCGTTCACTCATTCACTGTTCAATAAGGCTTTATTGCATGCTTGCTACAATTTGCCAGCCCAGTTCCAGGCGCTGGGGAGACATCGGTGAACATAGAAAAGACCTCTGCCCTTGTGGAGTTGATATTCTAGTGGGAGCGGGAATGGGAAACTAGAAGCCCAGAAAGGACAAAGGACCAGGCTGGGCAGCAGCAGGAAGTGGAGGAAAGAACACAGAAGACCTGTGCAAATCCTGGCCAGCCACTAACTTGCTGTGTGACCTTGCACAGAGCACTTCCCTCTCTGGGCTTTAGTTTCTACATTTGCAAAATGGGACTAATTACCCAGCCTTGCGTTACCAAGAGATGAGTCTCCAACAAGAGAGATTTGAGAAGTCACTCGGAGGATAGGGTTCCTCTCCCCGCACAGCGTCCCTCCCCCGAGACTCGGGGCCAAGCAGCTGGCAGAGAAGAGGTGGCACCACCTGTGGCAATTCTCTCAGCCTGGACACCCCAGCCTGGAGTACCCCGAAGCACAAGCCTGCAGATGGCTGCTCCACCTTTTGAAGTCTGGCCCTCAGTGGGGGCAGGAGTTCTGCACGTCTCCCCCAGCCCTAGACCCTCCAGACTAGGACCCCCTCCTTGAAATCCTGTTTCTTCTAGTGCCCCCAGGGTAGGATTCTGGGGATCTAGGCAACCTTGCTGCTAGAGAAGGCCACTGACATTCATTCATTCATCACCAATCTGTTTGTCAGTCAACAAACACTCATCCAGCATTTACCATGTGGCAACCCCATGTTAAGCACAAGAGATCAGGGATGTGTCAATTTCTTTAGCAATTAAGCACTTCTGAGGTTCCGGGCTCTGTGCCTGGCACTGGGGACAAAGTGATAATTGATTTATTCAATGTTTAGCATCACCTGCCGTGGGCCCTGTGCTGAGTGCCAAACAAATATTGAGGCCCTACTCTGTGCCAAGCGCTCTGCCAGGTCCAGGGAACAAAGACCCCCAGGATCCCTGAGCACCACCTCCGAGCCGGGCACCGCGAGGGCCCAGGAGAGCGGCGGCCGGTGTTTTGTATGCGGATGTGAAACCAGCTTCTCCCTGTGGCTAATGAGTCACCCGGCTTCACAAGAGAAGCACGAACAGGCCCCCATGTCCATGAATTTGCTAATTGAGCTCCTCGAACTCAGACATTAACCTGCATTACCATAAATACGGAGGGAACAGCCGTTCTCAGCTGATGCTCCGTGGTAATGGAGAAAATCGGTCGAGGAATGAAACTGAAATGGAATCATAAAACCTTATTTTCATCATTAATTTGAGCCTAGTCTCCCCCAAATGCCTTTCACTAAATCTTTCTACACCACGCCGGGGCTGGGGAGAGGAGGAGGGGCTGAAGGCGGGGAGAGGCTCTGCCCTGGAGGCTGGGGGTCACACTGGGCTGGAGGGGCTGCCTGCTGGGCTTCACTGGGGGCAGCCAGCCCTGGTCCACGGCACAGAGAGGTGCTTTTGAGATGAGTGAACCCAGCTCCACAGGCAGGGAGAAATGGGGGTGGGGAGTAACAAGCTAGACAGACAGATGGGAAGGCAGGACTGACCGACCGCCAGGTAGATAGAGTGAAACACACAGACAAACTCAAAGACAGGTGGGCAGCCAGCTGACCAATAAGAGAATAGTTAACAGACAGACAGACTGACAGACAGTTGTGATGACGGACTACAGGTGGACTGAGAGATGGGAGGCCAGTCTGACCATTGGGAGGACAGACAGACTTAATGGGAAAACAGAGAGGAAGACCAACAGATAGACAGACTGACAGACAGATGGACAGCCAGTCTGACCCACAAGACGCCTGACAACCAACAGGCAGACTGACAGAATCACAGGCAGACAGACGGGCACAGTGACAGTCCAGGAAGTAGATTGACAGAGAGGCAGGCAGCCAGTCTGCCCATTGAGAGGACAGATGGACGGATGGACTGACGGACAGCAGGGAGTGGAGGCTGCAGTGGGGCAGTGGATGGGGTTGCTGACCCTCCCTAGATGGGCGTGGGGGGAGGGGCAGGGGGAGGAGGAGGCCCGTGGACGCCTTCGCATCGCGTGTCAAGCCCCTTGCGTGAGGGAGTCTGGCGTGCGGGGTGCTCCCCTGGGCCCAGGCTTCCCGGCCTCTTCCCCTCCTTCTCCTCCTCACAGACATGTGCCTCATCTGGCACGCAAGGCAAGGAGGCTCAGAGCCACTGATGATGTCTGCTCCGCAGTCGGGGAGTAGGGGCAGCACCTGGACCCTGCATGGGACCCAGCGAAGGGTCCTCACCCTGGGGACATGAGGGGTTGGGAAGCCGTGGAGGCAGCCTTCTGGTCTGCTGCCCCTCTGCCATGTTGGCCCCCTCTGACTCTGGCCACAACTCTGTTTGACAGGTTCTGTTATTACCTCCATTTAACGGAGTGGAAAACTGGGGCTCAGAGAGGGTAAATGCTCAGGTCAAGGACTCTCAGCATGAGGGTGGCTGGAGCTACCTTATTCTGGGAGACAGGCACCCTACAGGAAGCCCATGTATGCTCTGCTGCTCTGCAGTTGCAAGGCCCAATGCGCTTGTGGGCAGTGAGTCTGCCGGACCCTGGGGTTTGCCATAGGAATCCTACTAGCCCTCAGATGGAGACCACCTCGTCCAGCGTCAGCTCTTTCGGTGATCAGGATGCTCCGTCTGAGGGACTGCCATCTGTCTCTGTTAGTTGCAACGTTAGGTGGGGTGAGTCCCCAATAACTGGGGCCCTGGTCAGACTGAGTCCCTGTGGCTTCCCCCCAACCCCCGAGAATGTGGCTGGTGGGGAGAAACTCGGGGCTTTCCTAAGGAGTGCCCTGCTCCTCCATGAATGGGCCTCAACTCCCACCACCTCAGTTTTCATCCATTTCTCTTTTGGGTCATCAAGCACTCAGGACAAGAAATGCTTCCATTTATCAATATAACGATAGTAGTAGACGTGTGGTAATGGCCACTTACGGAGTGTTAACCAAGAGAAGACAAACTGTGTTCCAAGCCATGGATGTGTTAACTCACACCTCGGGGTCACTCTGTGAGGACAGCGTCTTCCCCATGTTGCTGGAGGGACATCAAAGTGCACGTGGTTTCTCTAAAGTCCCGTAGTAAGAGGCAGAACCAGGACCTAGACTCCGGTCTGAGGCAGAGCCTGGGCTTTTCCTGCTGCCCCAGGCTGTCTTGGAGATGCAGCTGGAGCTTGGTGGGGCTTCTGAGAGCCGTGGCTGGACCATGGCGAGCACGGGAGGAGGGGAAGGTGGTGGCAGATGGTGGGGCTGGGCGGGTCAGAGAACCCGCAGAGCTGTGAGGCAGGTGGCCCTGGTGACTTCCAGGCAGCTTCCTCCACCGCCCTGGGCTGCTGCAGGTGAGAAACACTGTCCCATCGCTCATGAAAGAAACATCAGTGTTAATCGGATCAGGGCCCACACCCTGGGCTGGGCACTTCATCCATTTTTAATTTATTTCTTCCTTGAAACTCAACCCATGGGGGAGGGAGCTGAGAGAAGGCTGTGGGAGGACACGGGGGAGAGGGTGGGCATGCTACACCTTCTGTGTTGGCTCGAGGGGCCGTGGTAGCACAGAAGTTAACAGCTCAGGTTTGGAATCACATACCTGGGCGTGATTTCAGCTCAGTTACTTACTGGCCAAGTGACCTTGAACAAGTCACTGCCCCTCTCTGAGCCTCAGTTTCCTCTTCTGCAACATGTGGCTAATGATATCTATGTTCATGGGTTGTAGTAGCATAACTCCAATAGGAGTCCGACAAGTGGCAGCTGCTGTCCTAAGGGCTGGGCTGCCCTCAAGAGGACCCTAGAACCATGGAATGTTTTGTCTTTCTCCCTGCCTGGAAGCTCATCTCTTCCTACGGCAAAATGATCCCTCACTGGCGGAACTCTGACTATAAGAAGGGTTTCTAGGGTAGAGTTGATGTCTGTCTTTCTGAAGCCTCCACTGTCTGACTCTGAGAAGAAAATCCCAAGTCCCTTTCCTGGGACACCCCTTCCAGGACCTGAAGACAATGGTGGGTGATGCTCCTCCATCCTCACCAGGGTCTTTGCACTGTCTCCCCTTGCCATGGCTTCAAGACCCCCTCCGCGCTGGCATCCTCCCCTGGAAATACTCAAGGCCCCCCAGAACCGGGGCTGCATCAGCCTCACCCAGCCCCTGAGAAGCTCCATAAAGGAGTGTTCAGGCAAGAAGAGAGGCAAGAGCTGTAGACATGACAGTCCAGCATGGAGCATGGAGGGAAAAGCACCCACCCTGACCATCACCCTGTGCTTCTAATAATCCAGCCTCAGGTCCTCCCAAAGTCCAGAGGTGGCCCCAGCCCAGGTCCTGGAGGCAGGGGCCTGCAGGCGCGGCGTCAGCACCACGGACAGCTCCGCAGCGCCACTGGGCTGCTCGCGTGTCCCACCTGGTTTGAGGCTCAGGGGAGACCTGAGAAGGTGATGGTCCTCAGACAGTTGGTTACAGGCTGTCAGACCAGGCCGTCTGGTGACAGGGTGGAAGTGATGGATAGCTGCTGGACGAATGATTGATTGAATGTCTTGGTTTCAGCCAGGACAAGAGTTAGGGGAAAGCATGGAGCAAAAAGTTCAGAAAATTAGGAGACCTCGGGGAAAGGAATTTGGACCTGAAGTTGGAGGCAAGCATCTTGTCTGAGCCTCACTTTTCCCAGCTGTGAAAGGGTGGGAAGAAGGACGGAAATAGAGAGGGCTTTGTGCATAATCCTTTGGACACTTGGCCTTTCTTGAGGGTACAGCCAGGAGTGTCTACCTGGACTGGGAGGGAGGGATGCTGGGAGAATCTCAGGGGAGGAGCCAAACACATGTGTTAAGCAGGATTCTGGGACTCTCTGTGCATGTGCAACTGGACATTCCATGTCCAGGATGTCCCTGTGAGGATCCTTACACTGAGGCAGAAGGATTCCTATTCTGAGCATCTCGACAGACATGCAATTCTGTGAGAAGAGAAGAGACTGGGGGAGGGAGGGGATCAGAGGTGACCATCTGGGTTTGGCATGCGTGCACACACACATGCACACACGTTCCTACCTCCCTCTCCACACAGGCACACCACTGATACACTGGGACACATTGGCCCGCGGCACAGTCGAGGAAATGCATATACACCACACACACACATGCAATCACATACCTACACCAATCACAGACATGTGTGTGTTTTACATATTTTAGTCACTGGGTTCTACACACAAAGGTACGTCCACCAACCTCAGCTGCCCCCACCTCCAGGGCATATACTCACCCACCTCAGTCATGCTCACAGAGACACACATGTACAATCAGGCAGCAGCAGTCACACACACACTTGGAGATAATGCCACACATACCCTTTTGCATAGTCACATGCTACCACATGCACAAAAATGTCCACACAAGCCCTCACAGTCATCCACTTACACGGAAGCACAAGTCCGTGGCACGGGCCCCTCTGCCCCACCACTCGCCCTCTTTGGCCGTTGGGCCCCAGTTGCTTTCCCCAAGGAGAAAGCGCAGAGGACAGAATCGGGTGTGATCTGCTGGCTGGCCGGGTGATTCCGAGCTTAGGAGAGGGCCCGCATCCTTACACACCCCTCCAGCACACCCCACCACTGCCCTCCCCAAGGAGTCAGGCTGACCCGGGTTTGAACCCTGTTCCCCACTCACCAGTTGTGTAACATAACCCCCCGGTGCCTTGGTTTCCTTACTGATGAAAAGGGGATGGTAATAGTACTGTTCTCTCTAGGCTGCTGTGGGGAGAGGAAGGCGTAATGCATGGAAAGCACTTGTCACTGTGTCTGGCACATGATAAAAGTGTGGTAAATAGTGACTCATTATTGTTAATAACAATAAGCCACCCGCATAGGCTCTCATCAGATGCCATACAGACAGCCTTCTCTTACAGCCCTTTTCACTCGAGCGCGTAGGGGAGAATAATTGCCTTTAGCATCCAAAGAGGATGTCAGCATTGGGAGGGAGGGGGACGCACCTGGGCTCCCTCACCACCTGGCCCCAGCCCTTGGGTCACCTTGGCCATGCCTCCACTTGAACTTCTTGGCTTCCTTCACCTGAATCTGCATCACCTCTACCCCTGCCCCTGCCCCCTGCCCAGCCAAGCCCCCCCTCCCCGGCTCCCTTCTTCTTCCCTTGGGCTCCTGACACCTCGAACCAGGAAAGTGGCTTTCTAGATTATTTTGGTTTATTTTACCTTTGATGCTGGACCCCTCGTTTTTGGTATTCAGCGAGAAACTCTTCACTAATCTCCCCGCTCTAAATGCTCATCACATTTCTCTTAAAGCCACAGGAGCTCCCCCCTTTCCCATCTTTTATTCATCACCTTCCACCAGCCCCAACACAGGAGACATGGAAATGCAAACCCTCCAAGGACTGTGAATTTCACGCCAGCAGCTGACCGTTCCCCAGCCACCTACGGTGGGGGAAATGGAGGTGTCCTAATGAGGTGGCTAGTCATCGGGGATGGAATGTGAGAGGTGGTGGCCCACAGGCCTTGGGCATCTCACCCTGGGTGGAGTGGGAGATAGAGGAACAAGAGTGAGGGGGCTCCCCTGGGGGCCAGGATTCTAGACTACTGGGGCTTCCCACCTCTTCCTACTTCCAAAGCCTCATTCATATTCACCGACAGCCTCACCCTTACACCATCCCAGAGACACTCAGCCACACTCCTCCAATTATGGTGACCAACACCAGACACTGTCCCTGTGTCCTACCCTCATATCATCCTCTAATCCTCATGACAAGCCTGTGCCTTGTGTATAAGTATTGACCCCATGTTACAGGTGATGAAATGAGGCTCAAAGAGGTAAAGTGATGTGTTCAAGGTCACACAGAAGGGAAGGATGAAGAACTGACCCCGAGACAGGGCTGATACCAGGGCCCCACGAAGGGCTATTTGTGCCTTTATCACTCACTGAGTTCTTACCACGAGCCAGCCCTGGCTGGGCACTGGGGTTCTCTGGCTAAATAGGGACAGTTGTGGCCTTAATCAGTCCACGGTGAAGGTGGGGGATCTATCACAGTGCAATATTAGTGCTGTAACGGGGGAGCCTGGGGGTCTGCGGGCTCTCAGAGAAGGAGGCATCCAGTCCTCAATTAGGGGAGGTGCCAGAGGCTGAGAGCCGCAGTAGGAGCAGCAGTTAGCGAGGGGGAGGAGGAGGAAGAAAGTCCCTCTAGTGGAAAACACACATGGCACCGCCATGGAGAGAGTCAGGAGTGTTTTCTCATGGCCTGCAGGCATTTTTTGTGACTAGAAGGTCCTCTGTGAGTTTGCTGGGGTGTAAGGACAGGGGGTGAGGTGAGAGGTGTGGGTGGGGCCGGATTAGAAAGGTTCACTTGGTGCCTTGGACCGCTTCTTCCCACACTTCCTCCACCCCCGAGTCATACTGTCTGTTCTCCTTCCCAGAGAGCCTCTCACAGGGGAGCCGGTTTTACCCACATGTGGGCACAGAGAGCTCTTCTTCCAACAGGCTTCTTATTTGCCCAGGGGAGTCCCAAGAAAGCAAGGCTTACTCCAAAGAGGTGAGATCCTGGTGGCAAAAACTCAGGTATTGGTTCTGATTAAAGGGTAAGGTGCTCCTCGGCCTGAGCATTTCCTTTTTCTTTTCTTTTCTGGTTTTTTTTTTTTTTTTTTTTTTTTTTTTGCGAGGAGGATTGACCCTGAGCTAACATCTGTGCCAATCTTCCTCTATTTCGCAAGTGGGTGCCTCCACAGCATGGCTTGATGAGCAGTGTGTCAGTTCATGCCCGGGATCTGAACCCGTGAACCCCAGGCTGCCAAAGTGGAGCACATGAACTTAACCACTATGCCACCGGGCTGGCCCCCTGAGGATTTCCTTTTGCTTCCCAAATCACTCCTCTGGGGAGTTCATTTCTCTTCTGCAGGCGGTGCCTGAAAGGGCACCCATGAGCCAGGAGGTGGAACAGGGTCCAAAGCTGCTTTGGGGAGCCTTCCTTTAAAGACAAACTGTGAGAAGTTAGGTGACCTGGGTTCAGACCCAGACTATGCCTCTGATGCTGTGTGAACTCGGGCAAGTCCTTTTCCCTCTCTGAGTAAGGCTGGATTTCTTTATTTAAGAAACAAGGAGGGTGTAGAGAACAAACAGTCTGATTCTGTTCAAGTACTCTAATTCCATAATAAGAGCAAAGGGACTTGTTCTAACATTCTATGATCCTGTCATTTGGCTTCTCTGTTTTCTCCAGCCTGTGAGCATCTTGAGGGCAAAGTTTATCTTATTTAATCCAGAGCTCATGGAGCCAAGCACAGGGCCTGTCACAGAAGAGGTGCTCAGTAAATATACATCCATTCATTCAACAAATATCTTTTAGGTACAAATGAGGGCCATCAGTGTGCTGCATGCTGGGGATGAAGCACTGAGGAAATTCAATGCAGTACCTGCTTTTTTAGAGCATAACAAATGATGGGGGCAGAACAAAAATAAGTAAATAAACAATGAAAGGGAGAACTTCAACTCGTTGTAAGTGCTATAAATACAACATTGGGTACCATGGTACAAAGTGGCTCAGGAGGGAGTCCTCTCTGGGGCGGTCATACTTGGCTGGAACCTTCAGCAGCCATGGAAGAACATCCCTGGCAGAGGGAAGAGCTTGATGCCGAGGTCTGGCACGTTCAAGAAATAAAATGAAGGGCGTGAGTGAGGGGAGGACGGTTGGAGGGAGGTTGAAGAGGCTGCCAGGAGCAGATCACGTAGGGTGCTGTAGGCCAGGTGAAGACTTAGATGTCATTACCAGCTTCATAGGAGGCTTTTGGAGGGTTGTAACTAGGGAAATGGCATGGTCTGGTTTATGTTTTTAGAAGGTCTCTCCGGCTGCTTGTGGAGAATGGATTACCGGAGCGACAGAGGAAGCAGGGCGACCCATGGAGAGGCTCCTGCAGACGTGCAGGGGAGGGGTGGTGGCGGCGGCTCGGACTGGGGGCGGATGGAGAGAAATTGTTAGATTTAGGGCACACTTTGGAGAGAGGGCTGCCAGGACCTGCTCATCTGTCGCAGCGCAACCAGCCCCGCCATTGACGTCCAGCACCCTGGACAGCGCAACCTGCGCCTTCCCGGAGGGGCTGGTTCCGTTTCTCAGGAGACGCCGCGATTCCAGAGGGCAGCCCCCAGAACCCCTCCCTTGTGGCTTTTGAACATTTTTACTTTTAATCATACAACATTTTCACAGACAGAAAAATCAGAAAGTAACGTAACAGACACGTGTCCACCAAGATTAAATGGGTGTTAACAGTTTGCCATGCTTGTTTCAGAGCCCCCTTTTAAAAAGAAAACAAACGAAACACTGTCGATATAGCCTCATACCGCTTCCCTCCTTGCCTTTCTTCCCCAGAGATAACTGAGCTGAAGCTGGTGTTTATCTGGCCCGGGCATGTACTGTCATCATCTAGTTATGCATTCTGAACCTGTAATTCTATTGTTACGTGTATTTTAAAAGTTTACATAAATGGTATAATTCTGTACATATTCCTCTGTCATTTATTTTTTCACTCCATAGTCTGTCCTGGAGATTCACCCATATTGGGATGTGTTGATCTAGTTTGTTCGTTTTAACTGTGATAGATTATTTCATTGTACTCATAAAGCAGCTTATTTTCCTGTTCCCCTGCTGAGACACAGTTAGGCTGCTCCTCATTTTCTATTACACACTAAGGTGCAGTAAATATCCTTGCACATGTATCCTTTTGCCTGAGTTTCTCTAGGATGCACAGAAAACACTGTGGGGGGCCCCACCCAGATTCCTCTGTCCTGCAGGTGCACTCACCCCCCAGCTGCTGTTAGCGTTGGCTGCTAAGGACTCATAGCTTCTCCCCTCTTAGGAACTTCCTCGCCCGGGAAGTTATATGACCTCCCCACCCATGCAGTAGCCCACAGCCAACGACTGATGGACGTGGGGTTACAAAAGAGTGCCCCTCTTGCCTCAAGGCAGATCAAACCGGTGATGTCATTAATGCTGACGAGGTCCCCATGGGATCAGGTGGAAGCTCACCTCCAACAGAGAGCTCATCGTTGGTCAGCATTTCCTCCAACCCTCTCTGCCATCCCCCCGCTCTTTCACCTGAGAGCCGCCCGTCAGTGTGTCACCTGCACAAGAGTCTCAGGCACGAACCTAAGACACCCATACACTAAGGTGGGGCTGCTGGGGCTTAGATCTTCTCATCTTAAAATTTACTAAGTGTTTCCAAATTGCTCTCCAAAGTAGTTGAACCAATTTACATTCCCACCAGAAGTTTCTAAACACTGCTATTCCGCACCCCCCCTCCACTTTCATCAATACTGGTGTTATAGGCTCATTTTGCTGATCAGACTAGTGTAATGTGCTATCGCATTATTGTTTTAATTTGCATTTCCATGTTTACTAGTGATGTTGAGAATCTTTTTAAAATCTTTATTGGCCATTCAAATTTCTTCCTCTGTTATTTGTTCATAGCTTTTGCTCATTTTCCTATTGTTTTGGAATGTTTTGAGAAATTGATTCTTTTAAAGTTTTAAAGAAATTTTATTTCAGAAACTAACTCTACTGGTTGGTTGTACAGGTTGCAAATATCTTCTCCCAGCTGTGGATTTAACAAATTTATTTTTTGTCGTGTGCAAGTTTTTGATTTTAATGAAATAGGATTTATCATCGTTTTCCTTTATCATTTGTACTTCTTGCTCTTGTTTATTTTCTACTCTAGTGTTGTAAAGTTACTTTCTTGTTTATAGTCTGTTTTTTACATTTGGGACTTTGATCAGGCTGGCGCTCATTTTGGAGCAGTGTGAGCAGAGATCTGATTGTACCTTTTTCTGTGAAGGTACCTAATTGTCCTAATATCACCCATTAACTAGACCATTCTTTACTCCTTGTCATGTTTCAAACTCTCATATATATATATTTGGATCTGTTCCTAGGCATTATTCTCTGTTCTTTTTATCTGTTTCTCTATTCCTGGGGCCAAATAAAACTATTTTAATTATTAGAGCTTTATAGTAATTATTAATATCTGGCAGGGTAAAGCTTCCCTTTCTCTTTCTTCTTCACAGTTGTCTTGGCTATTCTGAGTTCTTTATTATTCCATATCTGTTTTCAGATGAGCTTGTCAAGTTGCAGAGAAAACTGTTGCAAATTTTATCAGAAATAAAGAGTATAGATTCAACTGGAGGGGACTAGCCGACTTCACGACAACAAGGTTTCCCTCATTGTCACACGATCTGGTTCTTCTCTGGCCATTATTCTCCCCGTCCTCTGCGTTCCATCCTCGAACAGGGGGCTGCCTAGGAAATGAAACTCCACACGCTTCCCATCCTTCAATGCCTAGCCTCCTCCTTCAGGAAGGCCTTGATGACAGCCCTGGCCCCCCAGGCTCCCCCTCCTCTGACCTCCTCTAGCATTCCCGTATGCCCCATTCCCTGGGCACTTCACACGCCGGATCCGACTGGGGAGCCACTTGTGTGCACTCTGTACCTTCACCTAGTCTCGGCTTCTGAAGAGGAGGCGCTGCATCCCCTTCATCTTTGCGTCCCCAGCGGCACCCAGCATACAGCAGGTGCTCAGTAAGCTCTGATGACTGCCCTTAGGGAAGAGAAGTGTGTAGGAAGAGGTTCTTCCTCACAGGAAACAGCTGGTCTTGTGAGGACAGATCCTGGGGTGGAGTTTGGTATTTCAGGAGGAAACACACCTGGCTTGAAATCAGATCTATCTCTACAGTTGGTCCTGCCACGTGGGACACTGGCCTCTCTGAGCACGCGTGTGCTCATCTGTAAGATGGAGACAATAGTACCAATCTCACAGGGCTGCTGTGCCTATGAGGGAGATTGTAGGAGGCACACTAAAGGTGTTTTCTCCCTGGTCCCACTTTTCCAATTTGAGGGAGGTGCAGGAATGAAGACCCTCAGCTACAGAGGCTGCTGGAGATCACTTCCTGCTCATCGATAAGGCCGCACGGGCGCCTTCCCCAAATGTCTGAGTTATTGATGCCAGTGGACACAGTTGGGCTCTGCTCTGCCTCTGATGCCATCACCCCGGCTCCCGCTGCTGTCCCCTTCCTCCTGGAGCAGAGGTGGGTCCTCAGCACCCTAATGTAACTATGGAAGATGCTCGCACCATCTTCCCTTCCCCAGCCCACAGCATCCAGGTCTCTCAATGGAGCCCTGGGTCCCAAGGAAGTTGTTCCCATGAAATGCTCCTTCCTCATATCTTCCTCCTCCAGGAGGTGACTTTCTTCCACAAGAGAACATGAGGCAAGGGCAATCGGGACATCTGGAAGAGAAAATTTGGGGCTTGAGGGGGTGCTTCCTAGCGGAGCATGGGCGCAGGAGTTGGACAAGCCTGGGTTCTGATTCAGCCGCCCACAAAGTTGACTATGGGCAAGTTGAGCTCTCTAAGACTCAGCCTCCCCCTGTATAAAATGAGGGCTTGAACCCACCTCCTGGGACAGGTGAGAAGACCAGAGAGGAAGAGATGTATGGGATGCATACAGGAGGCACACAGCATAAGGCTGCTCCTTCCTCACCAGGAGATGCCAAGGTTGTAGGGATGGAAAAAACAAGAGACAAAGGCAAAGATGAGGCAGAATTTATTCTCATTGTGGGCAAGTTCAAGACTCAGGATGGAGATCACAGAGAGACAGATCTCTGGGATCCTGAGGGGCAACTCATGCCAGGGGCAGGGGCCACACTTTGGCAAGTGCCAGGCCCCCTGTGTTCCCCCGACCGTGAGGATCCAGAGCCCAGGAACTGGGTGAGAGTGGGGTGGGGGTGGGAGGAAAACAGGGTCCTCCCCGGATCGTGTCCTGACCATGTTTCCGACTTCCATAGGAAGGAAGAGCAGCTTGGCTATATAGTAATATAATATATAGAGGTGCAGAGAGCTGGCCGCGGCCCCTGGGCGGGGCTGAGATCCCCCCAAATTATTGCAGGAAGGAGAGGGGGGCTCAGTGCTGGTGTCTCCGCGGAACAGCTGTGCTGGCTACGGGGAGGGTGGGGCAAGGGGTGGGGGCTGGGCTGGCCCTCCCTCGGGGCGGCAGGGGGCACCCGGCATCCTGCCCGGTGGGGTTCCTTGGACCCTGCCTGCCAAGCCTCCCCTGGGATGGGGCTTTCTCACCCTGGTGACTTTTATGTGCTTTGACGACCATTTTTGCATTGTCAAGAGTGAGGAAAAAATATTCTGACATGGTACAAAAAAGATATTTACATACCCTGGTGGGCCGTAAGGGGGAGGGTCAGTCTCTGACTGGGGGGCTTCCCAAGCCCCTTTGCACCCATAGCTGTCCATGTGGGATGTTGCAGGGGAAAGAACCCTGGGCTGGGAGGCAGAGGCCTCAGCTCGGAAACTTGGCCGCCATGTGACCTTGGACAAGGCACACTGCTCTCTCAGCCTCCATCTCCCCAGATGGCACAGCAGAGGTGGATTTGGGGCTGAAAAGCTAGGATGTGATGTCATGTCCCTGACCCCAGGAGTGGGGCTGTGGGGGAGGTTAGGGCTGGGCAATGAGGCTGGCAGAGGGACGTCCAAGTGAGGAGCCCTGGGCCGTGGAAGGGCATCAGAGACTAGGGGGAAGGTGGTGGCCCCTGGCCCCTGGCCCGGCAGCCCGGTGCAGCTGAGGGCATCTTATGACCTTGGCGATGCCTCCTCAGAAGGCGGCCAGAGGGCTGGCCGGGAACCCTGTTTTCCTGTTGAAGCAGCGGTGGGAGGCAGGTGGAGGCTGCAGGTGGCCCCCCTGCCAGCTAGAAGGAGGGCTCAGACCTGAGATAGAGCCGGGGGTGGGCTCACCCGGGCGGAGACAAAGGTGGGCCTGGTGCTGGTTTGGTTCAGAAGTGGCCCCTGGCTCGGCCTCCACGCATGGGGGGAGGGGGCGTGAGCCTCTCCCAGGCCCTGCAGGTGCTGGGACCCGGGCCTGCATTCCATGGGCAGCGCCACAGGGAGTTCTCTGCCCACAGGCTTGTAACACGCATCCTCCTTCACGACATGCCACTCACGGTCACGCACATGTGCCCCCAGTCTTCATGGATAAGCATGCGCAGCATAACTGGCACACATCCATGCTGGGACCTGACCGATGGACATGCACACACACACACACACACACACACATGTTCACACAGGTCACCACGACCTCGTGAGAACACACCCCTACAGCACAAGAGCACACAAACACACAGGCACACACACACGCACACAGAGGCAGGGTGTGGGCTCGGTGGTGCTGAGGTCCCAGCGTCTGGGAAGGCGAGGGCCCTCTGCCCTGGGGCGGGTGTCCCGGCCACACTGGGCACCCAAGGCCCCTTTGCAGGCAGCCTGACCCCTGATCACTCCACATCCTGCCATGGAGCCCTTGGCCTCCTGGCACCTGAGAGGAGGGACAGAGGCCTGGGGCTGTCTCGACCACTGGTCAGCCGTGCAAGTCCTCCTGGACCTGGAGCTGGCCTGGGTGCTGCCCAGGCCCCACTGGCCTTGGGTTAGAGGTGCCGGCGGGGCCCCTGGGTGCTGGTCAGCTGGGCCCTCATGGTCTGGATGCTGCCCAGGATCTTCTTCTGGTGGCCCATGAGGGTGATGCCCAGGGCACGCACATCCCTGTGGGGGAAGCAGGGTGCTGACCAGGTTGGCCTGGGGGGCATACCCATCCCCCGAAGCTGCCAAATCCTCAGCGGCTCTGCCTCTGGCCCTCTGCCCTCTCCCCCAGCCCCACCCCCTGGGGACCACCTCCACCCTCCCACTCACTGAGCGTTCATACGCAGCACCATGCCCAGAGAGGAGTAGCCACCAGCAGCAAAGTGGTCCCGGTAGCGGCCCATGCGGATGGAGTCCAGCCAGTCCCCCACGGTGAGGCCCCCGCTGCCCCCTCGGAGGTCAAAGCAGCTCCGGGCAAAGGCGGGGGGCGGGCACCTGAGGCACAGGGGCCCTTGGTGAGTGGCCTGCCAGGCCTTTGCCTTCCTTGGGGACACTGGGCATAGCCACCCTCAGCCTCCATCCGGGCTCAGCAGTGGGCAAGGGGTATGAGGGCCGGGATCCCAGGCCTGGAAGGAGAGGGCCAAGGAAGGCCCAGGCAGGCAGGAGTCAGGCGCCCAGGCAGGGATCAGGGGCCCAGGCAGGGGTCAGGGGTCTAGGATGGACAGGGGTCCAGGGCCCAGGCTGGGTCTGGTCCAGGGGTCAGGGTCTGGACTAAGCCCGGGCCTTATCTGGGGCAATGCTGGGAAGGCAGCCGGGCTTGGGCAGAGCTGGGGTGGGCGCCAGGCACCTGCTGACAGTGGCCGTGGCCCTGAGAGTCTCAGGGCTCCGGATGAGGGCATCGAGGACACTGAGGATCTGGGAAAAGCGAGGCCGCTGGGCCCGGTCCTTGTGCCAACAGTCGAGCATGAGCTGGTGCAGGGCGCGGGGGCAGCCCATGGGTGCAGGCAGGCGGTACCCCTCCTCCACAGAGCTGATGACCTGGGGAGCGGGGCATGGCGCTGGGCTGGAGGCTGTCGCCCCTCCAAGGCCCCCCCAACCCCCGTCTCTGCCCAGCCAGGGCCCCGAGCTCACGTCACGGTTGGTCATGTTCCAGTAGGGCCTCTCCCCGTAGGCCAGCACCTCCCACATGACCACACCAAAACTCCACACGTCGCTGGCCGAGGAGAAGGTCCGGAAGGCGATGGCCTCAGGGGCCGTCCAGCGGATGGGGATCTTCCCGCCCTGCGATGGACGTGGGTCTGTGAGGGCTCCTCCGCAGCCCGAGCCAGGGAGCGGAGCACCAGGGTCCTGCTCCCACCCTCCAGGGCCTGTTCTGATGGGGAGAGCGGCTCACGAGCTGCCGTGAGCACAAACGGGAGGACGCTTGTGAAGCCCGGCACAGCGGACGCTCAGGAAAGGGCCAGCAGCCGATGCGCCAGCCAGCACAGAGTGCGGGAATGGGCCAATGGCTCCTGACTCCTCCTCCTTTTCCTTCTTCTTCTTCTTTTTTTTTTTTTTTTGAGGAAGATTAGCCCTGAGCTAACATCTGCTGCCAATCCTCCTCTTTTTGCTGAGGAAGACTGGCCCTGAGCTAACATCCATGCCCATCTTCCTCTACTTTCTATGTAGGATGCCTGCCACTGCATGGCTTGCCAAGTGGTGCCATGTCTGCAACCGGGATCCGAACCGGTGAACCCCGGGCCGCCGAGAAGCGGAACATGCGCACTTAACCCCTGCGCCACCCGGCTGGCCCCCTTCCTCTTCTTCTTCCTTTTTTTTTGGTCACAAAATCCTTTCTCTAAGTGAAACCTTATTCAGAGGGTCAGTGGGTGAGCTCCACAGGGAAGGTTCCGGTTGAGGCAGGCGGTGAAGCCAGAGCCCCGTCCACTCGGCCGCCCCCTGTAAGGCAGCTCCCAGGCACCTCCAGAGAAGCCCAAGTCTCCACGGAACACGTGTTGAAAACACTGGTTTTTACCCAACCTTAGAGACAGATGTGGAATCGACCTGATTCAGAGAGATGCCAATTCTCCCCAAATCTCCCGCGAGTGAGTGACGGTGGGGACCAGCCCTGGTGTCTCCCCAGGTGACGGAGGGAAGGCAGGAAAGGTGGCTCCCAGTCCCCAGAGGGGACATTGAGGTGCAGAGCAGAGGGAGGGCTCGCCCCAGGTGGAAGGCAGCCTAGAAACGGCCAGCTTCACTCGACGACCTGGGGGAGCCCTCCCGCGCCCTCCCTGGGCCCATCGGAAGGTGGAGCGGGCTGCGCACCGTGGTGGTGTAGGCGGCGTCGGGATCGTCCTCCAGCACCCGCGAGAGCCCGAAGTCGGACACCTTGCAGACCAGGTTGCCGTCCACCAGGACGTTGCGGGCGGCCAGGTCGCGGTGCACGTAGCCCAGGTCGGAGAGATAGCGCATGCCGGCGGCCACGCCTCTGAGCATGCCCACCAGCTGCATGACGGTGAACTGCCCATCGTGGGTCTGCGGGGGACACGGCTCGGCTTCAGCAAGGCTCCGAGCAGCCCGCAAAGTGTCTCACTCGTAGGAAGCAGGGTTCTGCTCACGGTCGGGCTCACGGCCTCGTTTACACTCGGAGCAACCCTGAGAGGCAGGTGGGGCAGCGATGGCTGCTCATCCATTTTGCAGAAGGACAAATGGGGGCTCAGAGAGGTTAAGCCCTGTGCCTAAGAGCACCCAGCGAATAAAAGGCAGGGCGGGGGCTGGGAATCCAGTGATTTCTGCCACACCCACCATGCCTCCCAGCTGCGGAGGCCCTGGGTCCCCACAGAGCACCCCCTTAGCCTGTGTGCAGGGCAGCGGGACCCGTGCAGCAGGGCAACTCTAACGGGATGGGGGCTGAGAGGCAGTCTGATTGGCTGATCCTTAGGACCCCCTACACCTGATCCCCCTCCCCAGGGCTGTCGGGTCCAAGCTCTGGGGGTGTTGGAGGCCTGCCACTGTCTCCCAGCGCCCGGACTGAATGGCCCTCCCCGAGCCCACGTGAAAGGGGGCGGGGCACGCACCCTCAGGAAGGCGTCCAGGGAACCATTCTCCATGTACTCCGTCACGATCATTGCCAGGCGGCCTGGGGAGGGGATGGGGCGTGGGTGGCTCTTGGGGGATCAGGCCTGCTATATCAGAGACCCCAGGAACACGCCCCCTGATGAGCTGCCAGGAGCTGGGCGAGTACTGAGGGCCCCAGGGAGCCTGGGTTTCTCCCCCCACCTGAATCACCCAGGGACCTGAGCCGGGGGTACGGGCAGAGCAGGGTGGTCTAGGGAGGGCCCCAGAGGCCCATGCTGGACAGGAGGGGCCCTCAGGTGAGGCTGCCCTCGCCTGGCACCTACCACGGGTGACGACACCTTCAAGGCGGATGATATTGGGGTGGTCAAACTGCCCCATGATGGATGCCTCACTCAGAAAGTCCCGCCGCTGTCTCTCTGTGTAGCCGGCTTTGAGGGCCTTGATGGCCACGGACACGTCCTGCTGCCCCGGCACCCGCAGCCATCCGTAGCAGACTTCCCCGGATTCTCCTGTGGACCCCGAGTGGGGCAGGCCGGGGAGGGTGGTGGGTCCCTCCTCCCCTTGCCCTGAACCCCCCCAGCCTCACACACCCATGCCAGGCTCCTCCGCTCCCCTCTCCCGCTGCCTGGGAAGCCCCTCTGTGATGGCCCCAGCCCCACCGCCCAGGAAGCTCACCAGAGCCGATGATCTTCTCAATGTGGATCCTGGAGGCCTCGATCTCTCGGGTGAAACTGCGGCCCGCCCGGCCCGGCTCCTCATAGGTGTGGGGTTCCGCACAGAGCTGGGGCTCCGGGATCTTCCCCGGGGGGTGGTGCAGGGGCAGGAAGACGGGTGGGGGTGCTGAGGGGCCAGGAGAGAAGGGCTGTCAGCTGGGTTCCCGGGCCTGGGAAGGGTCTGGGGTGGGGTGAGGCGTGTCTCTGGGAATCTCAGGATATGGTGGCAAACAGTAGGCGCCCAATAAGAGTTCGCCAAATGAAAGTAGGGTCTCTATGAAGTAGCCGTGGGGTCTCTAGGGGACTTTGGGGTCTCCAGTGAGTTCTGAGCGTGTCTGTCATTTTCTAGGGTCACTTCTAGAGTCCTTAAGATCGTTCCAAATTGTTTTGAGGTAGGAATGTGGCAAAAAAGGTTTCATCACAAGTGCCAAGGTAGATGGACTGGGAGTGGCTCTCTAGAAGACCGTGTGACGCTGGATCCTCGGGCTGCATTCAGGCTCAGCGGGCATCAGTACCACGACCGATACTACTGTCTCCACGGGCAAAGTGGGTGTGGAGGCAGACATCCCCATATTTGCCTCATTTTCAGAGCTTTGCCGGGTCCTTAAAAAGCTCTCTGTAGCAGGGGTTCTTGTCCAAGATTGTATGACTCCCCCCGAGAAGACTGTCTGCAAAATTGTGTGTGAGTGCACACATCAGGGCATTCCCCGGGAGAAGGTCTCCAGCATCCTCAGTGGGGTCTGTGAACCCAGGAAAGGTGAACAGCTCTGGGGTCTCCAGTCTTGTGACATCCTGGGGTCCATCTCTCGGGCTCTGGTCTTTTCTGTGGGCACCTTGCTCCTTCCTACCTCTGCCATCCCCAGACCAGCAGTGGCCCCACCGTGACCTCCTCTTTGCCCCCAGATGCCGGGGCCCCCGCACTCACCCTGCCCAGCAGTGGCCCCGCCGTGACCTCCTCTTTGCCCCCAGATGCCGGGGCCCCGCACTCACCCTGCCCGTTCTGATAGCGCATCTTCTCCTCGTCTGAGTCCTGGAAGGCCTTGCTGTAGCCGCAGTGCCTGGGGAGGAGGGGCACGGTTCTCCCCGAGGCCAGACCGCCCCTCGCCCCAGCCCTGACCCCACGCAGGGACAAGTCAGCACCCCTCCCTTCTACTCCTCTCCCCCTTCAGGTCAGCGCCTGCCACCCCAGCACCTGCCCCTGCAGGGGGAGTCCTCGCTCTCAGGCTCTCAACCCAGCTGAGCTGCGACATCCTTGACATTTACAGACACTTACAATTTACAAAGTCTGTGGCATCATTAGCCCTGTTTTACAGGAGACCATCCCTGGTGGAGGGGTTAGGAGATGAGGCTTCTGATGCCAAGCCTGCTGTGTGACATTGACAAACCCCTTCCCTTCCCTGGGCCTTAGTTTCTCCATCTATTGGATGATCCTTCATTCTCGCCATCTGGGATCCTAAGCCTGCACTGAGCCAGTATCCCAGGCCCTCCTCCCTCTGGAACGGAGCAGGGGAGGGGAGAGTGACCCAGAGCATGGTCTTTGGCTGTGACAGACCTGGGCTCCTGTCCCAGTTCTGGCTTCTATCTGGCTGAAGCAGCCTAACCTCTCTGATCCCCAATATGCTCACCTGCAAAAAGAGGTCAGAATCTCTGCATCCCTGGAGTGTCATTAGGATTAAATGAGATGGAGGTGGTGATGCTCGAAGGAGACCGAGCAGGGCTGGCTGGTGGATGGATGTGGCTGAGAGAGTCAAGGAGGACAACTGGGTTTGGGGCTTGAGTAACCCCAGGAATGGTGGGGCTGTGTCCTAAGATGAGGGGCCTGTGGGGTGTGTGGCTTTGGGGGGCTGTTTACTAAAACACATCCGAGTGGACACAGGAGTGGGTGGCTGCATCTCAGGGAGAGGTGTGTGGTGGTGCCATACATTTGGGGATGTCAGCATGAAGGTGGGATTCAAAGCCCTGGACCCTGATGAGGCCGCTCAGGAAAGGTGGACCCGAGTACACAGGGAAGAGAGGCAGGTCCCCGAGCCTCCCTGGGTTGTCTAGAGAGCAGGGGCTGACAGAGACGGAGAAGGACAGGCCAGACAGGCGGATGGGAAGTGGGGCCAGGCGGGGCATGGAAGGCAAGAGAAAAGTGTCCGAGGAGGAGGAAGGAAGAGCAGGTGGATGTGTGAGTGAGCCCTGCCCCAGGCACAGGGCGGGGGCAGGCGGGTGACACAGCGCTCCAGAGGAGAGCCCCGGGGCTGGGGCCGGACCACCCACCTCTTCTTGCAGATGAGCAGGAGCAGAAGCACCACCAGGCCTGTGATGAGCGTCAGGCAGATCCAGACAATGGTCCGCGTGTCGTAGCGGGGTCCTGCGGGGGACACCAGATCAAGGGCAGCCGCTCAGCTGTGAGCCAGCCCAGGGCCAGCACACAGGCACCCCCTCCTCTGCCCCCAGCCCCCTCTCTACTGAGCCTGTCCTTCAAGCCCCTGCTGCCCCAGGCTTCCTGGCTTCCCAACCCGGTGTCATCACTTCCTGAGACTGTGTGACCTGGGGAGAGTCACTGGACTTCTCTGAGCCTCAGTTTTCTCATCTGTAATGTGAATCAGAAAACGCCTGGCCTGCCTGTTATCCCAACAGTAACAAAGCTGAGTGTGCCGAGAGCTCAGTTCAGTCTCCGTGGCCGCTCCCCACACCCATCCAGGGAGGTCCCAGTATTAGCTCAGTTTTCAGATGAGAAAACGGAGGCTCAGAGAACTCAAGGAATTTGCTCAAGGTCACACAGGACATGGGATGGAGTGGGGCAGGATTCCCACCTGGGCAGTCTCCACATGGTGTCAGACCGAGGAGCACCTGAGACCCACAAGCCACGGGTGCCAGGGGAGCAGGGTCGAGAACACAGCCTGGAACCCTCTATCAGAGGGTGCCCAAGGATAGAAGACCTCATTGGCTGGAGATGGGGCCGGGGTTCTCAAGCTGGAACGCACCTCAGAATCCCGCTGCAGGCTTGATAAACCTAAACTGCTGCCCCCCCCCCACCCAGGGCCTCTGATTCAGAAGGTCTGGGGTGGGCCTGAGAATCAGCATTTCTGGGAGCTCCCGGGTGAGGCCGAGGCTGCTGGTCCTGGAACACACTGAGAACCTCTGTTCGGAGGCCGGGGGCGGGATGATCCTGGGGAAGGGGCACGGAATTTGTCCCTAGAATGTCCGCGTTCAAATCCTGCTTTGCTGGGTAACCTCGGGCAATTCACTTTACTGCTCTGACCCTCATTTTCCTTGTCTGCAAAATGGGGCTGTGGGTAATGCCAACTCGATAGAGGGTCTCTGGGACGGTTATGAGGTTGTCCTCATGATACCTGCAAGTCACACTGACACTCAGCAAAAGCCAGCGGCTGACACGCTGTTCCCAGCTCTGCCACATCAGGCAAGTACCTTTCCTTCTCTGAGCCTTGGTTTTTCTCCTGTAAATATGCTGATCCACCACAGGCGCCAGCTCAGATAGCACAGTTCCCCTTCTCTGACCACCAGGGCCCTGGCACCCGGCCCTGCCCAGCTCCCGCGGCCTCCCCGCTCCTGGCACTCACGGGGTTTCCCGGTCTCCACCTCCATGGCCTGGCTGAAGCGGCCGCAGCCTGCAGAGGTGCGGGCTCGGACCTGGAACACGTAGCGGGTGCCCGGCTTGAGGCCCGAGACGGTGGCCCTGGTGGTGACAGCCTTGAGGGTGGAGTAGCTTTGCATCTCCTTGTCCTGCCATGGGAGGGCGGTCAGCCAAGGCCTGCCCACCTGGCCCCCACCTCGCTCCCGCCCCGCAGTACCTTCTCATAGTACTTGATCTCGTATTCCAGGATGATGCCATTGGGCTGCTCGGGCTCCTGCCACAGCAGCGAGACACTGGTCTGCCCCGCCCGCTCCTGGCGGATCACCACCACCTGGGACGGGGCTAGGGAAGGAGGCCGCGCAGTCAGACAGGCAACCATGGGGACTGGCCTCTGTCCCCCTTCCCAGGGCCCTGAACAGGGATCCCAGCTCGGGCCATGCTCCGTCTTGCCGACTGTCCTGCCCCCGCCCAGGAGAGCCAGCACCCTCCACTCCTCCTGCAAAATCACTGGCCACTGCCTTGGTCAGTCACCGGGGGTCGGCACAGCCTGGCTCTGGTCTGAGATGCTGGGGTTGGCTTGACCCAGATGAGGCCTGGCAGCCCCAGCTTCACTGCCTCCTCCTCCTCTCTGGCCAGGCCCATCCACGGGAAGCATGCTGGACCACACCCGCCCCATTAAGCAGCTGCTCTTGTCCACCCTGGGCCCCATCACCTGAGGTCTCTAGCTCCACGTCTCCCACCCCCAGCCCAGGGCCCCGTGTGGGGCAGGCTGTCAGGAGAGGCTGAGGAAGGAGGAAGCAGAGGAGACGGGACAGGGAGGATGGAAAGAACTACACTCTCACTGCCTGGGTTTCGGGGGTAGGACTCTGGACATTTAGGGAAGGGACTGAGCTGAGCCGGGGGCCCATCTGAGCTCATGTATTCTCGTGTCACACTAGGCCACCCATTCGCCCCCTCACTCACTCACTGATGCATCCATTCCCTCCCTCCCTCCTGCGTTCAGTGCAATGATCCACCACCCCCCCCACCCCCCAGAGAGAGACCCAGGCAAAGGCAAACTGAGGAACCGCCCGCAGGACGCCCTCCTCCTGGCCCCCTCCAGCCCGCAGCCCTCCTCTTTCCCCTGCCCAACCCGAGTTCTACTCTCTGCCCCACACCTCCCGTGTCCCTGCAGGCAGGGACTGCACACAGTAGGTGCCCCAATAAGTGTTGCTGGATGACTTCGACATGAAAAATTAACAAGTAATTCCACAGTTAAGCTGGAGGGGGTGGCGCAGGGGAGATCCCACAGCCTGGGAATCAGGTCTGGGTTCACAACAGGCCCTTCCCTTCATGCCTGGGACCATGACTGTCCCTGGGTGGCAGTCTCCCATCCAGAAGGTGAAGGTAGCAGGCACCACGTGCCAGGAGGAGGTGAGGATCAGATACAACCATCTATGTGAGCAGCACACACCAGGGCCAGGGATATGTGGGTGCCTCTTAAAAACCCCAAAATTTCCAAGGCAAGAGGTGCTGTGACACAGGGGCAGACAGAGGGAGACCGGGCTCAGAGGCAGGAGGGAAACAGGGCACCTGAGAGGGCTCCAAGGAGCAGGTGGTTGGGGGGAAGCGGTGGGGGGGGGGGGTGGGGGCAAGTGGTCTCTGAGGGCGGAGGCACCGGTTTTGCTCAGGGCTGCTGTCTGCCCCAGGCACCCAGCTCCCCCTAGTGTATCCTGAATGCCACATGCCGGGCACTGGGCTGGGACCCGGGGACACTGCAGTGACCAGGACAGCCCTCAAGGAGCTTATGGTCTAGTAAGAGAGACGGAAAGTAAATAAGAAAACAAGTCAACACGTAAATACAGGTTGGTTAAGAGCCCTGAAGAATGACGAGGGTGCTGCGATGGAGAGGACCATACAGACACAGGGGGCCGGGAGGGAAATGGGCCATTTCAGCTGGGGTGGTCAGGGTGGGCCTCCCTGAGGCGGGGTGACAGCTGAACTGAGGACTGAAGGAGCCACTCACGGGAACGTCCCAGGGAGGAGCGGGTCCCTCCAATGGAGAAGCAAGGCCAAGGCCCGGGGTGGGGAAGGGCTTGGTGCGTTCAAGGATGGGGACCGGTGGCCAGTGTGGCTGGAAGGGAGGGAGCCAGGCAAGAGTGGATGGGGTGAGGCTGCAGAGGCGGGCAGGGTGGGTCCCGTGGGTCCCCCCAGCCCCGGGAGGGTCTGAACTGTGTCAGCTGAGGATGGAGCTTTAAACGACTCACGGAGGACCTGATCTCACTTACATTTTTAAAGCTCATTCCGGATGTGGTGTGAGAAGGAGTCAGGGGGCAAAGTGGGAGGGGCGCCTGTGGTTGTCCAGGCAATACGTGATGGGGACGTGAACGGTGCGATGGACTGAACTGTGTCCCCCTGCAAATCCATATACTGAAGCCCTATCCCCCAATGTGACAGTGTTTGGAGCTGGAGCCCTAGAGAGGTGATCAGGTTCAGATGAGGTCGTGAGGGTGGGGCTCTCCCGGTGGGATGAGTGCGTTTCAAAGAAGAGAAGCCAGAGAGTTCTCTCTCTCTCTCTGCCATGTGAGGACCCGGGGAGAAAGCAGCTGACCACATGCCAGGAGGAGAGTTCTCACCAGGAACCACAGCGGCCAGCACCTTGGTCTTGGCCAGCCAGCCGCTAGAACTGTGAGCAGAAAACCTCTGTGGTTTAAGCCCCCGTCTGCGGTACTTTGTTACAGCAACCCAAGCTAAGACAGACGCGGGGTGGGTACCGAGTGTGGAGGTGGTGATGCTTGAGGCAGACCGAGCAGGGCTGGCTGGTGGATGGATGTGGCTGAGAGAGTCAAGGAGGACAACTGGGTTTGAGGCTTGAGTAACCCCAGGAATGGTGGGGTCGTGTCCTGATATGGGGGGCCTGTGGGAGGTGCAGGTTTGGGGGGCTGTTCATCTAAAAGACATCCGAGTGGACAGAGGAGCAGGTGGCTGCATCTCGGGGAGAGGTCTGTGGTGGTGCCGTTCATTTGGGGATGTCAGCACGAAGGTGGGATTCAAAGTCCCGGACCCTGATGAGGCCACTCAGGAAAGGTGGACCCGAGTACACAGGGAAGAGAGGCGGGTCCTCCAGCATCTTGAGGTTGCCTAGAGAGCAGGGGCTGACAGACATGGAGAAGGACAGGCCAGACCGGCAGACGGGAAGCGCGGGCAGGCGGGGCATGGAAGGCAAGAGAAAAGCGTCCAAGGAGGAGGAGGAAGAGCAGGGAGAAGTGCCCACTGGACGTGGCCACGTGGGCATGTTGACGTTCTGTGGACAGGCAGCGGGGGAAGATGCCAGACTGGAGCTGCATGGAGAGGCCCACAGAGGAGAGGATGCAGACGTGGTGAGCACAGACAGCTCTTTGGGGCGTGTTCATGTGAAGAGAAATGGGCGGGGGGCTGGAAGGGAGAGTGGGTTCAGGGAGGGTCTCTTTATAATGACGGAGCACAGCGACTGGTGTCTGAATGCTGCTGGGTTCTCTGCTCCACCCTCCCCCTGGCCAGCCAGCCACCTGCCTCAGTCACCCTAGGAAGTAGGTGAGGCAGTGCCCTGAACACCGGGCACACAGGTCCACTCCTCACGGTGTCCCCATCAACGAGGACAGAGATGGGACTCAGCGGGTGCCCCACGCCTGCTGGCCGGATGAATCTCCTGAGTGGATGGAGCCCTGGCATCGGGGCGGGAGAGCCCTGGGCTCAGAGGTGGGAGGCCTGCGTCACTTGGGAGTGAGACAGACCTGGGTTCGAATCCTGGCTCTGCCACTTCCTATGCGGTGACACTGGGTGGCTCTCTGCGCCTCAGTTTCCTCCTCTGTGACATGGTGGGAATAGTGTCTGCTGGGCCAGGCCTGCGTGGTGTGGGGAGGAGACGGAGGTGAGGAGCTGGAGGGGTCCAGGGCATGTGCCAGGGTGGCTGTTAATGGGGAAGCTGCCCGCGATGGGCTCTGGGGACAGGCTGTCCCTTGACGGGCAAGACCCACCAGAATTTGGAAACAAGAGGTTCCAGGGACTCAATTCAGGCCAACGACTGGCTAGAAACAGAGAGAGAAATGGCTGTTGTCCAAACCAGTGCAACCAAAGCCATCCCAGGGGCAGCAGTGGCAGCTGTTCTGGAAAATGATAATCAGAATGATTTTCTTTTTCTAATGACGTTTATCGAGCCTGCAGCACAGGCCAGGTGCTGGGCTAAGCATTTTCATTTCCATCATTTCAGCCTCACAACAGTACCTGAGGTAGGTACTATTACTCCCATTGCACCAGGAAGGAAACAGGCAGAGAAAGTTCTGGAACCCAGGCCTGCGATGGCCACGCTAGCCTGCCTCTGTGCTTCTGGATTCCTCCCACTTCCAGGATGTGGTCTACTCTCCTGAGGCCTGCAGCTCTGAGTCCTGGTGAGCAGGACACGGCCAGGAGAGGCGGGAACTGCCTGAGGGCCTCAGCCAGCCCGTGGCCAAGCTCTGATGCCCGGGAGGGCAGGGGCCCTCCCTGGGGAAGCTGGGACAGGGGTCTCCGCCTACCTGCCTGGTTCGTGGTGATGTTGACGACGGCGGCCCGGCGGGGCTCGGGGCTCAGGTCGGACACGCCGTTGACGGCCTCGATCCAGAAGGAGTAGTTCATGTGGGCCAAAAGGTTGGCCACCAGCAGGCTGGCCTGCACCAGGCTCGTCTGCTGCGGCACGAAGCGGGTGCCACTCCCGCACGTCTCGCAGTGGTCCAGTGTCCAGGGGCAGCGGCGGCACACGGCGTTGTAGGTGATGTCACTGCGGCCACCCGGGTCCAGGGGAGGGGCCCACTCCAGTGTCACGGACGTCCCATTCACACTGGAGATCAGATTCACGGGTGCCGAGGGTGGCCCTGGAGCAGAGAATGATGGGAGGGGTGGAGGGCATTTATGCGAGTGGGTCCAGTCTCCTCCCATGAGACCAGAGAAGGGCTGTGGCTCCCCTACCATATGTGGGGCTCCCTAAGAATGAGGTCACGCCTACTCCATCCTCTGGAAGCTCCCTGAGGGCAGAGGCAGCGTCTCCGCCATCAGACTGGGACCACAGTGTCAGAGTCTGGGCACCGTTACCTAACCTCCCACCCCCCCCCCCCCCGCAGGACCACAGGGGGCTCGGGGTTTGTGCTCCCCAGAGTTTTCATCCAGAGCTGGGGGCAGAGACTGCACAGCCCTGGGTAGCCAGGCTGGGTGTGAAATGCCCCAGTTGTTTGTGTCCCACACTTCACCTTGACCCTCTGTGCTGGATTCACTGTAAATGCCACTGAGCACTTTGCTAGAGTGAAGTGGAGGCGCCAGGCAGCCCAGGGGCGTCTCCGTGGCCCTGAGCGCCCTCCCCCACCGACGGGAGCCCCAGTCCCGGCAGCAAGAGGACTTTGGAGAGAGGGGTGGGGTTGGGGGCTGGGGGACCCCTGGGCTCAGAACGCCAACTCTCAGAATCCCAGGGAAGGAGTCTTAGATCTTAAGACAACAGAATTGTAGGATCTCAGCACCACAGAGAATCTTAGAATCTGAAGGGTATGGAATACTGAAAGCCTCGTCTTCTACAGTCTTCAGATTTCTAGAAGCTTAGGGCACTGAATGGTGCATTTGGAGAGAAACCAGAGTCCAGCCAGCTGAGTGCAAGTGTCCGCTAGAGCTTAGAGCTGGGCTCCCTGGGCCTGAGGAGCCCACGGTTGTCACCAGGTCACTCAGCCATTCTCTCTGCCCTTGCCGGTCCCACATGGGGGATGCGCAGGTCTGGACAGAGCTGTGGAAGGAGCAGGGATGGAGAGAATGTATGCTATGTGTGTATGCGTGCAAGGCAGGCGTGCATGGGTGTGGTATGAACACACCTGGGCCCTCACCTGCTCTGTGCAGGGAACCTGGGGCTGGGTGGTGATGGAGGTGGGGGGCGGGGGAGATGGGGCAAATTCCGGGCAATTCAGAACCGTGTGAAGTACCCCCCACCCACCACAAGAGTCCAAGGCTGGCAAACGGGGCAGGCTGAGCTGGCTGCAGCCCCTGCCTGGCCGGGAAGGGAATGTGAGAGGTCCCTTCAGGCCAGGGGAGGGGACGCAACAGAGGGGCCGCGTCAGAACGCCAGGACAGTCACGCAGCCCTGCAGGCGCGGCGCCAGAGTCCTGGGAGTCCCGTCAGGTACACGGGGCACGCGTGCACACCACCACACCCTCTCCAGCACAGGCCTCCCTTGCACGGCCAGGCGTGCACAAGCTCAGCTCACAGGCAGGTTCGTTCAAGCTCTGCAGGGACTCAGGAGTCCCCTACAGGTACCCGGATGTGCACACACACCCCTAAGGATCCTTTACATACATGGGCACAAGCACTCGCACGCTCACACTCAGGCGTACAGACACTCTGCAGGCAGCTTCTGTAGGAGACAGACACACACAGTCACACGATTGCGGTAGGCCTCCCGGGGCGCACACAGAATCAGACACATGCATGCGGCCATCCAAGCAGGCAACCACACACACTCCATGTACACACTCACGCACACACCTCGCACACACCAAGACAGCTCCTGGCATTCAGCAGATCCTACCAGTTCATCCAGGATGACAGTGATGGCTCCTTTGATGTCCCCCTTGCCTCACGGGGAAACCCCCCGCATGCCCACCCCAGTCCCCAGGACAGGCATTACTGCTGGATGAGAAGATGGCCAAGGCCACCTGGTGCTGCGAAGGGCTCTCGTCTGCCCCGGAGCAGAGAGGAGAGACCAGGGAGGGAAGGGAGAATTTCCCTGGAAAGATGGCTGGTGACATACAGGAGGCTGGGCCGAGAGAGCTCAAGGCCATCGTGGGGGGTCAGAGTCACCCCCTACCCCACACTGGCCCCTGGCCCAAGAGAGTCACTTGTCCTACTCATCCACAGAGCACCAGCTCCCTGGGGCCTGTGAGACCAAGCATGGGGTCCTGGTCCAGCCCGGGCCTCGAGGATGCTGGGGTCCGGGGGTGGTACTCACGGGTGCAGGCTGCAGAGGGTGGGTCCAGGGCTGCACGGTAGTAGCTGAGGTCGCAGCGGCAGGCCTGGGCAGCGGGGGCCGCAGAGTGGCTGTGGGGAGGGCAGCGGGCGCAGAGCTGGTCCCCAGGAGCCGACTTGTAGAAGCCTAGCTCACAGGCTGTGGAGGAGAAGGCAGCTGAGGGGGGCCAGCCAGGCCACACCGGCGGGCCCCGGGACGGGGCTCACTCTGACCGAGGGCTTCCTCGGGGGTCTCCCGGGAGGACAGAGGTGCAGAGCTTCAGCATCACCCAGTCCTACCCTCATTTGCAGATGAGGGACTGAAGCGCAGAGAGGGCCTGTGACTTACAGAGGGTTGGTTGCACAGCAAGTTGGGGGCAGAGCTGAGGCCGGGACCCTCACACCTGAGTCCTGGCCCCAAAGTCGGCGCAGGAAAGAGCCTCTCCTGCAACAGCCCCTCCCAGCCAGGCCCCGTCTCCAGCCTGACTCTGTCCTTCACGGGACACTGGTCCTTGAGTGAGACACCAGCCTCGGGGGTGGGGGCCAAGAGGCTCAGAACCAAAGCAGGGCCAAAACCCCAGGGATGCGCCTTGGGTGGGACATGAAAGCGGACAGAGAATGGGGATGTGACTGGAAAGGGACACAGATGGTAAGACCCGTGGTTCCCAGACAGCGTGGACATGGAAACACCCCTACACAAATACAGTCCCGGCCCCCCAGCAGCCACTAGGGATGGGGCCCAAGAATCTGTGTTTTACAAGCTCCCCGTGCGACGCCGACCATCCAGGGATCACAGGCTCCCATCCCCCCCGGACCCCACGTCACCGCCACTGTGGCTAGGACCAGCTTGTCTCAGATCTGGCCTTCTCTCCAGCCGCTGCCACACCTGCTTCCTCCTCCACCTGCATGACGGCAGCAGCCTCCAACCCCACCGGCAGCCTGCCCCCAACCCACTGGTCACTCCACCTGGACTTGAGCACACCCACTCTGTGCCAGGCGCTGCTTGGGGTGATGGAGACACAGCCACGAACAAGATCCCCACGGTCTCTGCCGTCAAGGATCTGGGGTTTCAGAGGGGGACACAGTGAACAAGGCTGTGCCCACCTCCAGGAAGGAAATAAAGCAGAAGATGTGGCAGAGGGGAAATGGCAGAGGAGCTGCCCTCCCAGAGAAAGAGAGGCTATCTGAGCAGTGGCCTCAAGGAGAAGAGTCAGCCATGCGGGGAGTGGGGACATTCCAGGTTAAAGGACTCTCCAGGATGCACATCTGACTCCATCACCAACAGTGCAACCCCTCATGGGCTCCCCACGGCCTAAACAATAAAGCCTGGCATTCAAAGCCCTCTCTATGAGACCAAAACCCACCTGCAGCCTCCTTCAGTGTCACTTCTCACGCCCCATCCTCAGGTTGAACTAAAGGATTGCCTGTTTCCCCACATCCAGCAGGCTGTTTCCTGCCTCAGGGCCTTTGCATGTGCCGTGCCTTCTTCCTGGGCTGCCTTTTCTCCTATGTCTACCTGTTGAATTCTTTCAAGATTCATTTAACCATACCCTCAATGAAGTCTTTCTGGACCTCTCCACACCTCCACGTGTACACGAGCACGCGCACGCACACACACACACATACATAAAAGCCACTACTCCTCTCCCCGCTTCTGCAGTCCCTGCTCAGTCTCACCACCTGTAACGCTATGGTTGGACTTTTATTTATCTGTGTGTCTGACTTTCCTCCTAGACCAGAAGGTCCTTGTGGGCAGATCCTTGAGAATAAGTCCAGGGCTGCCTCATTCCTCTCAAAATTCCCGGCCTCTGGGCCAGGGCTGGCTCAGGGCAGAAGTTGTCAATGCTGGTGGGAGTTTTCAAATTGAGCTAATCCCACCATTGTCTGCTCTGGGCAGAGAGACACCCCGGGGGTTCAGGAGGACCCAACGCCACCCATCCAGGCGGCTCCCAGCTCCACCTATGGAACGGAATCCAATCACAGAGGGACGGCCAGGAAGCTCGGGGCGTCTCTCTGCACAAATCCCGTCTGGAGATCTGGAGAACTCGGCGCTTGAGAGAAGCTTCATTGAAAAGACATCTTGTCATTTCTTCCTTGGATGTTGATCGTATCTCTTTATTATAATAGCTAAAATTAGGTTAATTTGTAAAATTCTACAAACTTGAGAGAAAACCTGAAATCAGGAGAGATGATAACGCCCTGAAGCTGCTTCACAGACTCAGAGACCAGGCAGGCAGAGGGGCTTAGCTGTCGGGGAGTCTGGGGAGACCCCAAGAGGGCTCAGGCCTGACCGGGGGCTGGGAGCTCGGAGTGGTGGGGGCTCCTAGTTGACACACTGGGATCTTGCCTCCTCCTCCCAGAAGCCCCCGGGAGGCCCAGGCCTGGGGCACGGCCCAGGAGCTCCATTCAGAGCCCAGGAAGCTGCAGGGGAAGAGGGCAAATATTTGGGGAGCCTGCTGTTGACCCGAGACACAGCAATCCTCCTCACGTGATCGGATCCATGCTGAGGAGCATCTCGGGGACCCTGGCTTATTCTGTCTCTCACTCATTCCTTCACCCAAATTTCCCGTGCTTCTACTATGCACCCAGGATAACTAAGAGCTGGTCCTGCTCTCAAGGAGCTCTCAGAGCAGTGACAGGCAGAACACACATGGTGACATCTCAGTGTTACCCCCGGCATGATGGAGGCACCACAGAGCAGCCGCATGAGTCCCTGACCGCTCAGACCGTCGAGCCCTATCGGGGAGGAGCAGACACTCGGGAGCAGGAGCCTGGGGGCCTTTTCCTGTCTGACCCCTGCACCTGGCCAAAGGGACACTGGGCAAGCTGCTGGGCCTCAGTTTCCTCGTCTGCATGATGGGGATAATGACAGTACCCACCTCCTCGGGCCCTTGGGAGGAGGGCATGAGCGCACACAGGTGAAGTCAGGCCAGGACAGCGCCCGGCACCTACTCCTACAATTCTCTGTAGTCGGCAGAGGAGACAGGCCGGGGAGCTGGCGCGCGGCCCAGGGTCCCCATGCACACACAGGTGGAGGGGCCTCAGGAGGGAGCCGGGCCTCCCCCAGCCTCTTGACACCAGTGGGGCTCGGAGACCCCACCATTCTGCGGCTCACCAGGGGGCCTTCTCACGCGCCTGGCTAATACCCACACGGCTATACTGTGTCAAGGCCAGATTAATCCTCGCAATGAAAATAAAATAATCTTTAATAAGAATACTAATCACCAGGCCTCGGGGAGCCTGGAGACCTAGAGGCGAGCCGGGAATTAACGGGCGAGACAGATGGAGCAGCTCCGGGCTAGGCCCGGCCCTGCCCGTTGCCCTGGGGCGCTTCCAGAGGCCCGGGCACCTCAGCCCCGGCCAGGAGGGGCTCCCCCCGCAGAGGGCACCTTGCCGGCCGCCTGTCAGGCCAGCAGCTGCCGGAGGCCCCAGCCACCTCTCGCCTCTCCCCCGCGAGGAGCTGAAGATTTGACAAATAAGGTGTCCGCCGGTGGACGACCAAAGGAAATTAATTCTAAATCAGATTTTAAACACAGTCAGGAAGGCGAAAGAGCTCGTCGTTCATGTGCCCCTCCGAAATGAGACTCTGGTATTTATAGAAAGATGATTAGGGCCGCCGAGGGTGATTTATATTCTGAGTCCAGGTGACAGGAAGGACGGCGACCGGGACCGCAGACTTGGGGCTGCTGCCCCATCGGGTGACACTCTGAGGGGTCCTTCCCCTTTCTGGAGTGAGGGGGGCAGTGCAGCCAGCGGTGGGGGAGCTCACCAGGTCAGGAAGGTGAGGCGTGGGGAGCCTACTGGTTGGGGAGTTGGGAGATTTGGGGTTCAATCAACCAGTCCTAGCTGTGTGCCCTTGGGCCAGTCACTTTGCCCCTCTGGGCCTCTGTCTCCCCACCGGTACACTGGACTAGCTCCGCATGGCTCTAACAATCTTCCGCGGGTCTCTGAGGCCTGGGTGCAGTCTTGGTAAGGCCTCTAAAGAGCCGTGTGACTGGGGTGGTCCCCTCTCCTGGGCTTTATCATCTTCTCTGTAAAGTTGAAGGCTGCCTGGCCACTTCTGAGGGGAGCTGTGAGGACAACACCAGCAAGCTGGGAGCCTGGCAGCTGGGACGATGGCTGTCACCGTGGGCCTGGTCCCTGTGCAGGTCTCACGCTCTGGATCTCTTCTCCTATCACTAGAAGGAAGTGGGGGTTCGGGGCTGGATAAGCCGGGACCCCTCCCGCTTCCTCTCCTCAACAGTTTGCTCAGAGGGAACCGCCCGGCAGAGACAGCCGGGGTCCCCAGGACCCCAGGAGGGCCCCTCTGGTTGGGGCTGGGGGGCACGGCTCTGAGAGGACGTCTCAGGCAGCCCAAGATAGGTCCGCCCACTCGCTCCTGGCTCCTGCTTGGCCGCCATCCTCCTCATCCTCAGGCCACCACCAGGCGGGCAGTGGGGATGGGGCCCTGGCAGGACCGCTGGCCCCGCCCCACTTGTGGAGGCCTCAGGTTTGTGCTGCTTCCTCAAAGGAGGCCGCACAGACAGTCACAGAATTCCACCGACAGGGCCGAGAAAAATCTCTCCTCGTGCGACCTAAAACGGGCACTCCGTTCCCAAACCTCACTGCCTGAGTGCCCTATGAATTAAGATTTTTTATAAAACCTGTAATTATCTTGCAACTGGCATAATGATGCTGTATTGTGATTTAAATGTAAAATTCAAAATACGTTGCAATTCCCTAACCCTGCTTTGGCTTTTCTCTATTATTTTATATGAATGTGCCAGCAGCACCAGGAAATGGGAGCGGCCTTGGCCTCTCCCAGCCCCGGGAGGTCCAGCTGTCAGGCCTTGGGGTTTCCACCTGAGTCCTGCCCTTGACACGCTGTGGGACCTTGGGCAAGACCCATTCCCTCTCTGGGCTCCACTTCCCGCCTCAGGGAGGCTGGAGCAGGACCCAGAGCTCTGAGTGAGGCCTCGACCCCGAAATCAGGAGGACCAGTCTCCCCTCCATGGGCAGTGTACCTTGGAGCACAAAGACAAACATTGGCCTGCACTCACTGGCCAAGTCCAGAGCAGGGGTGGTGGCTGACCTTGAGCAGGTATCCACCAGCCGGCCGGCCCGACTGCCACGGCTTATACTGTACCAGTTACTGACTGCTTGAACGTCACCCCACGTCAGAGGGAAGGGGGGCCTGCAGGGGGTCTGGCGGCAGAGAAGCAGGTCAGGTGCAGGGGCAGCAGATCCCCACTCCACTACCTGAGTTGAGGGGCCTCAGACTTCCGCATCCGTAGGATGCAGACATAATCCCCAGCCAGAGCACTGCTGGAAGGATGCGAAACCGCGTGGACTCCTGGAACACAGGGTCTCCCTGTGCCTACATCCCCCGTGCCTGGGACACAGCAGACGCTCAACAGAAAGAGCAACTGATGCGATGTGTAAGAAGCGCTGAGTAAAGTGCCTGGCACATGGCAAATACTCGAACAATTGTCACTAAGGGACCTTATTACCCCCACGAGCATGAGGTGACATTGGGAGGCAGCTCTGGTGGGGAAGGAGGCTGGGGATGGACCAGGGATGGGTGAAAAGCCCACACATGGCTCAGAGGCGGACCGACCTGACTCTGGTCCCAGCCCCACCTCTCACCAGCTGTGAGACCGAAGCCGGCGACACTACCTCTCGAGCCTCAGTTTCCCCCTCTGTAAAATGGAATTGTAATACCCACCTTGCTACAAAGAGCAAATGAACTGATGTGTGAGGAACCCCCTTGCAGGCTGTAAAGGCACTAGAGATGTTTGTCATTACTATTACCCAGTGGGAAGTTGAAAAGTCAGGGATGTCTGTGAGAGGACCCAGGAGAGGCTAGAGGCCTGGGAAGCCTGGCAAATGAGGCCAGAGAGGGTACAACAACTCCAGAAAGAGGCAAATGTCACAGGTGGTGCTTTGGGGTGTAGGGTCCAGGAGAGGGGAAGGCTTGCAGCCACTGGGAGAATGAAGAAAGATTCCTTAAGGAAGCCAGAGAGCCCCAGAGAGGGGCTGGGCAGGGCCTGGGGGCTGGATGGAAGGGCCTGGTCCCCGAGCACCACCTTGTGCATCACTGAAATGGTCAGCCTGTGCCCTGCTCCGGCCTGCGAGCACCAAGGGGCCTGTCCTGCCTGCTAGGGGCAGAGGGATGGAGCTGAGGGGGCTGAAGCTCCCTCTGACTGTGGCCTCAGGGCCACAGAGCTCGGAGGATATTCCTGGGGGCTGACAGGGCCCTGTCCCAGTTTTCACTGAGGCTGCCCGGGGACAGGCCCGGATCTCTCTGACCCCTGCAAAGGCACATCCTCCTCCCCCAGAGAACTCATGACCCCAACAACAGGCTTCACTGCTCTGAGGGGCTGAGCTGCCACGTTTCCAGTCCCTGGGGAGGCCAAGGAAGGGCAGAGGGCAACCAGGCGGAGACCAGTAACAGCTGGGGCCCCAGGTGTCTGTCCACACAGCTCCCCCAGGGTTCCCGGCTCTCAGGGCGCCTGGCTGCCCTGCTCCCACACGGGGCACAGTGCAGCTGTGACACCCGCACACACGGCCTGGGGTCTGGGCCCTGCTGCTGGTCTGACGTGGGGGCCCCAGCAGCAGCCCCACGGGGACAAGTGCCAGGCCACTTCATGACCAGGGTCTCTCTCTCTGCTGTCCTCCCTCACAGGCACCTTGGCTGTCCTCTCCCACAGCTCACTGGATAAGCGCCCCCTGAACACAGGCAGGCTGCTCCAGGTGCCCCAGTGACGTACCCAACCTGGGCAGTGCTCCCTGAGCGCCCTGCCGCACACCTCCACAGTGGCCCCACACCACACACCCTCACCCAGGGCCTGTCCTTCCTCACACTCCATGGGCTAGAAGGTCAGTCGTTTTGAGCATGGACTCTGGAGGCCAGACTTCTGAGTTCAAGTCCTAGCTCTGCCACTTCCTAGCTGTGCAACCTTGGGCAAGTTGCTTCGTCTCTCTGTGCCTTAGACTCATCCATAAAACCAGAACAACAGTATTTGCTATTTCATAGGGTAGTTGTGAGGCTTAAATGTGTTGATATGTGAAAAGTGCTTAGAACAATGCCCGACACAAGTTAGTTCACAGTAAGTACTCAGGAGCGTACTCAGTCACCCAGGGGTGCTTAGAACAATGCCCGACACAAGTTAGTTCACAGTAAGTACTCAGGAGCGCACTCAGTCACCCAGGGGTGCTTAGAACAATGCCCGACACAAGTTAGTTCACAGTAAGTACTCAGGAGCGCACTCAGTCACCCAGGGGTCCTTAGAACAATGCCCGACACAAGTTAGTTCACAGTAAGTACTCAGGAGAGTACTCAGTCACCCAGGGGTCCTTAGAACAATGCCCGACACAAGTTAGTCACACTAAGTACTCAGGAGCGTACTCAGTCACCCAGGGGTCCTTAGAACAATGCCCGACACAAGTTAGTTCACAGTAAGCACTCAGGAGCGTACTCAGTCACCCAGGGGTCCTTAGAACAATGCCCGACACAAGTTAGTCACAGCAAGTACTCAGGAGCGTACTCAATCACCCAGGGGTCCTTAGAACAGTGCCCGACACAAGTTAGTCACAGTAAGTACTCAGGAGCGTACTCAGTCACCCAGGGGTCCTTAGAACAATGCCCGACACAAGTTAGTCACAGTAAGTACTCAGGAGAGTACTCAGTCACCCAGGGGTCCTTAGAACAATGCCCGACACAAGTTAGTCACAGTAAGTACTCAGGAGCGTACTCAGTCACCCAGGGGTGCTTAGAACAATGCCCGACACAAGTTAGTTCACAGTAAGTACTCAGGAGCGTACTCAGTCACCCAGGGGTGCTTAGAACAATGCCTGACACAAGTTAGTTCACAGTAAGTACTCAGGAGCGCACTCAGTCACCCAGGGGTCCTTAGAACAATGCCCGACACAAGTTAGTCACACTAAGTACTCAGGAGCGTACTCAGTCACCCAGGGGTCCTTAGAACAATGCCCGACACAAGTTAGTTCACAGTAAGCACTCAGGAGCGTACTCAGTCACCCAGGGGTCCTTAGAACAATGCCCGACACAAGTTAGTCACAGCAAGTACTCAGGAGCGTACTCAATCACCCAGGGGTCCTTAGAACAGTGCCCGACACAAGTTAGTCACAGTAAGTACTCAGGAGCGTACTCAGTCACCCAGGGGTCCTTAGAACAATGCCCGACACAAGTTAGTCACAGTAAGTACTCAGGAGAGTACTCAGTCACCCAGGGGTCCTTAGAACAATGCCCGACACAAGTTAGTCACAGTAAGTACTCAGGAGCGTACTCAGTCACCCAGGGGTGCTTAGAACAATGCCCGACACAAGTTAGTTCACAGTAAGTACTCAGGAGCGTACTCAGTCACCCAGGGGTGCTTAGAACAATGCCTGACACAAGTTAGTTCACAGTAAGTACTCAGGAGCGCACTCAGTCACCCAGGGGTCCTTAGAACAATGCCCGACACAAGTTAGTTCACAGTAAGTACTCAGGAGCGTACTCAGTCACCCAGGGGTCCTTAGAAGTACGTCTCCACCCTGCCCACGGACGGGGTCGCCTGCCATAGTACTTCCTTCTCTCCTCCCTCTCCCTGCACCACACACGCGCGCACACACACGCATGCACATGCACACACACGCACACACACGTGGCCCGGAGTATCTGCTGACACAGGAACCCCAAGGTCCCCCCGCCTTCCCAGGCGCTGTGTCCACCCCCCAGCCGCCCGCTGACCATGACGCCTCCCACACCCCGGCCGCCCGGCTGCGGGGCGCTCACCTACACAGGCGTCCCGCCGCTCCTCGTAGCCGGCGCTGCACACGCACTTGCCGATGGGCACCAGCCACTCGCCCTCGGCGCTGCAGTACATCTTGGGCGTGTCCCGCTCCTCAGAGTGCCGCACGCACTGGCCCCGCACCTCCACCAGCGAGGACGAGTCGGCGCCTGTCACCGCCTCCGAGAAGGCCGCCAGGTTGCGCACCATGGTGGGGCACTTCTTGTAGTAGATGCGGAGGGACAGGATGGCGAGGCAGGCGCCGATGTCCTGGAAGGCCAGGTAGAAGCCACGCTTGCTGAGGGGGCCCACGCCGCGCACCTCCGTGTTGAGCTTGAGGCGCCGCACGCCCAGGTCCGCACCCGTGAAGCTCTCGTCGGCCGCGATGGTGTCGATCTTGAGGAACTGGCTCTCCTGCGTGCTGGAGCCCAGATCGCGGTCCGACTCCAGGTAGTAGAGGTTGAAGGTCTCCTTGCAGGTGCCCAGCACGCCGGGCATGCTGTTGCAGTCCCGCAGCGTGAACTTGATCTCAGCGTAGACGCGCCGGGCGCCGTCGCGGGGCACCCAGCTGGTGCGAAGCCAGTTGTTCTGGTTGGGGCTCATGACGTTGCACACCTGGTACGTGTGGATGGGCCGGAAGGACTCGTCCACCTCGTTGATGGAGTCCCACTGCGGGCAGAGAGCACAGCCGGCTGAAACGAGAGTCGGCTCCTCGCCCTCCTGCCAGTCACCCTTGCCACGGGCCACACGCACGTGCTGGGGGGCAGGGGTCCTGGGGAAGGAGCCACAACCTTCTCCGCCCTGGAGGAGCTGATCTTCTAGTGGCTTGTCACAGCCACCAGATGCCTGGCACCCACAGATGCGACCTCAGAGAGCGTCACATCCTTCTGGGGAACTGTTATTTGCTGCCTTTTTGCAGATGAGGAAATAGAGGGTCAGACACGTGAGCCACATGTCTGAGGTCACAGAGCTGGTGAGTGACGGAGCCACGACTGGAACCGATGCCAGAGCTACAACACTCTGACCTCGTTTCCATGTGGCTGCTCCCATCGCTCCCAGAGTGGGGGGACCTTGCTGGGGAAGTCAGTGAGCCCACTGGTGGTTTCCAAATCAGCTGCCAGAGGGATCTTTCTAGCACGTGACCCTGACCTTGTTGCAGCCCTGCAGCACGTCCTTCAGCAGCAGCCCTGCATTGGTGTTTACTGAGTGACTGCGCGATGGACGGACTCCCTCTGCCGTGCTCTTCTTGATGTTCCCTCTGCCCTCGCCTAAGGCGGGCAGCTCGTGGGCCAGCCTGCGTTCCACTAACGGGAGCACCAGAATGTGGGAGAGTTGAGTGTGGCTGCTTCTGTGCCAGGTGCGAGCCAGGCATCAGTGATCCAGAAATAAACCAGACCCCATCAACAGAGTGAAAGGCAACCCACGGGATGGGAGAAAATATTTGCAAATCATATATCTGAGAAAGGATTAATATCCAGAATATACAAAGAACTCCTACAACTCAACAACAAAAAACCACACAGCCCAATTAAAAAACGGGCAAAGGACTTGAATAGGCATTTCTCCAAAGAACATACACAGATGGCCAAACAGCACATGGAAGGATGCTCAGCATCACTCTTCCTTAGGGAAACACAAATCCAAACCACAACGAGATGCCACTTCACACCCATTAGGGCGGCTGTTATCAAAACAACAGAAAATCACAAATGTTGGCGAGGAGGGGGAGAAAGTGGAACCCTCGTGCACTGTTGGCGGGAATGTAAAATGGTGCAGCTGCTGAGGGAAACTGTATGGTGGCTCCTCAGCAAGTTAAACATGGAATGACCATACTACCCAGCAATTCCACCGCTGGGTATATACTCACAAGAATTGAAAGGGGCACCTCAAAGAGATATCTGTACACCCGTGTTCACAGCAGCATTGTTCACAACAGCCAAAAGGGGGAAACCACCCAAATGCGCCCATCGCCGGGGGGATGGATAAACAAAATGCGGTCCATCCAGACACTGGGATGATACTCAGTCTCATAAAGGAAGGAAATTCAGATGCGACCGACAGCATGGGTGAGCCTAGAGGACATTATGCAAAGTGAAATAAGCCAGCCACAAGAAGACAAATACCATACGATTCCACGTCTACGAGGTACTTAGATTCATGAAAACGGGAAACAGAACGGTGGTTGCCAGGGGCTGGGGGCGGGGGGAATGGAGAGTTCGTGTTCAACGGGAACAGGAGTTCAGTTCGGGAAGATGAAAGGCGTTCTGGAGATGGGGGATGGTGACGGTCATGCAACAGGGTCAACGTACTTAATGCCGCTGAACTGTACACTTAAAAATGGTTAAGAAGCTAAATTTTATGTTATGTGTATTTTACTACAACTTTTTTAAAAAAGAAAGAAATACACCAGAAATACTCCCTCCCTCCAACGCCTCACAGTCCGTCAGACAAGGCGGTGGAGGGAGCAGGCATCCGGGGGGCGGGCGAAAGCTGCTGCGAGGCTGAAGCAGGACCCTCTTGCAGGGATGGGAGGAAGAGCCCCAGCGAGGCTGGGGGTGTTAGGTACTGGCCAGGGAGCATCGGTTTGGACACAGAAGAGTCACATCGAAGACGCAGTGTTGAGAAGTGAGCTGGGAGTTGAGAGGCCCGGCTCTAGGCCCAGCACAATCTCTAACCTGCTGTGTGACCTTGGGCAAGTCGCTGCTCCTCTCTGGCCCCAGTTTCCTCGCTGCAGAATGCCGGTTCGTCGGGAGCAGCCATTTTTGGCTGAGTGGACACCTGAGGGCCCTGAGGAGGTGCTGGGGGCGAAGGGCAGATGGAGGGGACAGGCTCTGGGTCCCTGTCCCAGCTTCACCAGAGATGTAACGCCCTGATTCTCTCTCTTGGGCCTCTGTGTGCAATTGTCCCTGAACCTGAGATCCGATCGCTGAGGGGGGTCTGGGGCAGGGAGGTAAAGACCACTCCTCATGGTGATCTGAGAGTCTGTGGGGTTCTGAGCTACTGCACAAGCACAAGAGTGGGGACCACGGGCACGTCAAGTCTTTCCTGTCTGACAAAGCCCTTCCGTCCCACCCCGTCTTGGCCAGCCGTGTGGTCTCAACACTGAGCGCGCACATCTGTAAACTGGGGCTCAGACGGGCCCCACCTCAGCGAGGCGTGAGAGGGCGAAAGGACGAGAAGCCTGCAAAGTGCTTAGCCTGGCCTGGCACGGGAAGGCACCACGGGGAAAGGACTACATGATGCTGACCTGGCAGCATCTTCCCAGCCCACCCATACCTGCCTCCAGGGACCACTGGGGAAGAGGCCCAGGGCACGCCAGCCTCACCTGAAAGAGTTTATGCCTCCTGCACCCCGCATCCCAAAAGGACCCCTGCCCTGCACCCCACACTGTAGATGGGGTCTCTGGGCAGCGCTATGTCACATCTGGGGTTAAAGTCAATGTCACAATTAATGGAGCGCCAAAGAGCCAGCCAGCTGCTCCCTGTCTGTTTCCTGCCAGGGACCCAGATAAATTAATCAGCTCGATCAGAGTCCTCTCCAGCCGCCCCACCGGTGCCAATGGCCTGGCCTAGACCCGCCAGCCCCAGGGGCTGCTGCAGGCACCCAGGGTGGCACAAATTCCCGGAGGCTGGCGCAAGGGTGGAATCAGGCCTGCTCGCCACCTGGGGCGCCCCCACCCCATGCTGGGTGCCACTCCCACTCTGCTGCCTCCCCAGCCCCTGGGAACATTCCTCCCCAACCCCAACCATTGCTCTGGAACTCTGTCCTCTTTCTGGAACAGAATGCAGCAAACCAGCTGTGCAGCCCCAGGTACAGCACACCCCGTCTCTGAGCCTCAGGCTTCTCACATGTGAAACAGGGCAGCTAATGCCTGCCCCCTCCATCTACTCCAGGGGGTGGTGAGGATCAAGTGAGACGATGGAATGGAAACAAGTGTGCCTTCTGATCTAAGCCGGCGTTTGTGAGCGGCTGTCAATCGCCAGACGAGGTGGGGCACATCCCAGCATGTGGAGGGAGGGGCGCGGCCTGATTAAGAGCATGGGTTCTGGGCCAGACCTCCCCTGACCTTAAGCTCTCAGGGCTGCTGGTTTCTCATCAGCAAAGTGTCCTTCCCAAGCATCCTCCCTGACGACAACCGCCCGGGGCAGGTTCTGTGATCACGCCCATGTTATAAATGAGGAGGCGGGGTGAAGTGACTTGCCTGAGTCTCACCAATTAGAGGCCACAGACCATCGGCTCATCCAGCCCCAGCACCCTTGGCCTTCAGGCTGTGCGGCCTGCCTGACAATCTGGCAACTTTGCTGATGCTGGAGACAGCCCTGATGACCCCTGTACTCAGGCTGTTTAACCGACTCCAGCAGCAGAGGCGTGGACGGGACCACCAGGCCCGTGTCCAGAGCTCCCTACCCGGCAGGGCGGGAGAATCACCTGGAAAGCTTATTAAACCAAAGATTCCCAGGCTCCTCCCCAGTCCCCCTGGACATGGGCATCTGCACGTTTCACCTGCCAGCCTGGCACAGATCAAGGTCCAGAGTTTGGGAACCAGGGATCTTATCCAGCCTTCTTTCCCGTCGGGACAAGCTCGATCTCCAGGCCCCATGAGGATGGGAGATGGTCCCTGGCTCGGCAGACAATGCAGGATTGCCTCCCACCCCCTCACAGTGAGGACACGGACCAAAGAGAGGACGAGGGACTCAACACGGGCTCCAGGCCCAGACAGATCTGAGTTCGAGTCCATCGCGTGGAGCCTGGCTGAGGGCGGGCAGGCTACTCCTCACGCCCCAAGCCTTGGCTTCCTCGCCTGTGAAATGGGGTTGCTGTGTCTACTCACAGGCTTGGTTTGGGGATTAAATGAGATAACGTCTGTGAATTGCTAAGAGCTATGCGAATATAAGTTATTATTTGTCTAACTCCCAAACGAAATGTGAGAACTCTGTGCCCTGTGAACAAAGAACCTTGGAGTCCCAGCATGACCATCAAGCACAAGGCCGGTCACGTGCCTCACCTGCTTAAAGCCCTACAACTCCTGGAAGCCTGGTGCCGGGGGCTGATGACAGCACACTCAGCTACCTGCTACCCTGGGACGAGACCCCCAGAGAGAGAGGAGCAGGCTCCGTCCTGACTCCAGCCGCAGGCCACATGAAACAAACGGCCCGGATGAAAACCCTACCCCAAAATAAAGAAACCCTCCCTTCACAAATAGTAACTCTTGGTGTCATTATCATTACTATTATGAATAATATTATTATCCCTCCGTCTCCAGCCATGGAAGCAGAAGCGTTCATGATTGAAGCTGTGTGCATGTGTCTCGTGTCTGTGGTGGGGATGTGGGTGTGTGTTTCTGAGCATGTCTGTGGAAGGCAATCCAGGTGAGATACAATCACAACAAGCACTAACAACAAAGACAACAGTAATAACACAGTTAGAGGGGGCTCGCCGTGTGCCAGGCACGGCGCCAAGACCACCTGTCCTCGCCCCTCACTCTCGCAGCAATCCCCCTGACATCGTCACACGCACATCCTTTTATACATATGAGGAAACTGAGGCTCAGCGAGGTGAAGTGGTGACCCAGGGCCACCCAGCTCATCGATGGCAGAGCCGGGACCCCGCCGGGCCCGTGGGCTCACTTTGGCTTGACCACCCTGCCCTCTGGGATCTGGATAAGAGAAGCGGAGGGACCGGGCAGTGCAGCCTTGTCCCTGGATGCCAGGGGGTTACCAGACCCACCCCCAGGAGGGTGGGAGGGGGCGTCGCCCATGAGTACATGACCCACAGGGACCCGACGGGTCACCATGGAGGCCAGGTGGGCCCGGGGGCTCAGCCACAGTGGGAGCGGGCAGTGCCACGTGGTGGTTCTGATGAAGAGAGAAATGAGCGGGGGCCCTGGGAGTCCTGGCAGCTCCTGGTGAGGGCGGGGCAGCTATGACGGAGGGGGTCAATTCTGAAGTGGTGAAGGGCCTGGCTGGGGCCCCCTCCTGCCCTGTTCCTTGACACTGACTCGTCCCAGTTTACCCTGGGCCCGGCTGTGGCACATCATCAATCTGTAGGCCAAGGACACAGACATGAGGATCCCACATCCAGGGCCTCAGACTTGAAGAATCAGGAGTCCAGCACCAGGGTGGTTTGCAATCCCAAGGGTCTGCGTGCACTGACCCGTTAAGAAATCAGCAGCTGCACCTCTGTCCTAACTGCTGTGTGTCCTTGGGAGAGTCCCTTCTCCTCCCTGGGCTTCTGCTTCCTTTTGATCTGATGATAAGGCTCGGAATCACAGCCTCTCTCTGCTCGGAGGGACGACACTGGCCCACTGCCCATCACTTACCCCGTGAGCCGGATACGTGAGCCAGCCCCAGTCCCCGTGGATGGTTGACGTATCCAGCAAGTTCACTGTAAAACAGGAGACAAGAGAGCATCAGACCGGAGGACCCCCTTCCCCAGGCCCTCAAGAGCGGCCCGACCCGGCCCCACTGGTCTGCTCTCAGCCCCACACATGCCAGCCCGCGTCTCTGTGTCCTGTCTCCCTTCCCCCATCCTTCAAGGCTCAGCTCACGTTTCCTCTCTTCCCTGAAGCCTTCCTCCACCACCTCGGCCAACACGTGATCTTCGAAACCCCTGGAACCCAAGCCGCCCCGGGCACAGCGCCCTGCTGGTGGTGCGGTGGGTGGCTGAGGGATGGGTTCAGGAACTGGGAGGCCCAGGTCAGAATCCCAGCTCACCCACTTAGGAGCTATGTGTCCCTGAACAAGCCCCTTCCCCTCCCCGGGCCTCAGTTTCCTCCTCTGGAAAATGGGGGTGATCGTGGTTCCTGTCTCGCAGGGGTTGTGAGGAGGGCCCAGCCCTGTCTCACTCATGGGACAGGATGGCATGCAAAGCACTGGCTGTGAGGGCATACCTCCCCAGGCGGGCTGGGCCCAGCTCTGCAACCATTGGTGTCCCCCAGGAGGTGCCCGGCATCTAACAGGCCCCTGTGCACACCCGATGCAGGACTGCCAGGCACAAGGGCTGCCTCTTGTGGGCACCTGAGCTCTGAGAGGGGCACTTGAGATGCTCGTCTGTGACCCGCACGACAACCCCGAGAGGTGGTCGTTCCTATCTCCATTTTATGATGAACACACTGGGCCTCAGGAAGTTCAGGAACAAGCCTGGAGCTGCACAGGTGTGGCGGCAGGGCTGGCCTCCAGCGCACCTGCTGCGGTGTCCACGGACCCAGGAAGCAGGCCCTCCGAGCAGTCATGGCGGGGAAGGGGCGCTGGCCCGGAAGGCCAGTCTCTTCTAAGCCAGACCCTCCGAGAGGACCCTGCAGGGTCTCAACAACACGGCAGAGAGAAGAGCGGCCTCCAGACTCAGACGCCGCTGGTCTCACATTTCCACATGGCTACTTAGTGGCAGGTGACCCTCACTCTCTGAACCTCAAGTTCCTCATCTGTAAAATGAGGATAATAACGCCTTGGGGTGGGTGAGGGTAAGCTGTGAAGCTGGAGTCAATGCCTCTGCCCCTCCCACCTCTCTCCACGTACCTTGGACCCACCCACCCACTTTACAGTGATGAAGTGCCCTAGCTGGCTGTTAAGAAATTAGGGCTTGAATCCCAGCTGTCTCTAACTGCTGTGTGTCCTTGGGTGAGTCTCTTCACCTCTCTGGGCCCCTGCTGCCTTAGATCTCTCCAGGAAGGCTTTCCATTTCACTCTCTCTTCCACGCACCCCTTCTCGCAGCCAGCAATCATGGGCTTCCAACTAACCCAGTCGGCCGGCTTGGGCAGGTCACAGAGGGTTAAAGCTGGGGCCCTACTGGAACTTTCCTGCAGGGAGGCTGGGTGTCCTTCTGCCTGCGATGTGCATAGCTCTGCGCCTGCCCCTCAAAGATGGAGACAAGTGTCCTCAGGAAATGCTGGAGTGAGGATGCTCTTATTTGCTGCTTTTCTCCCTCCCCACCCCACTGTCAGGGGCCCAGGAGGCCGGCAGGCTGGAAAGACGGCTTGCAGAACCAGGGAGGGGCCTCTGTGCTCCTCCCTGGGTCCCCAGGGGCCCGGTGGGATCAGGGGACAGAGCCAACGTCCACAGAGGGATCTCCCCTCCCCGAACCAGCCCCACTCCAGGGGCGCAGGCAGAGCGCCTTCCCGCCTCCCTCCCTCCCTCTCAGGCAATGAGAGAAAACTGGGTCAGGCGAGCCTTCTCCTCCTGCTGGCTGGTGGGAGGGGGAGGGGGCCGCACTGCAGTTTCCCCCAGACCAGCAGGGCCTAGTTGGGGGAGAGGATGGGGTGAGGGGACCTGTGGGCTCCCCCACTCCAACCCGCATCCCAGGCGGGGTCTCAGAGCCAGGCGGCCCCTTCTCCAGCCTACCCTGGACGCAGCTCAGTCCTGCCCCGACGCGGGGGGCGATCCGAATGACCGTCCACCGCCTGGACTTCTCCCCCTGGAACACCCTGACTCCAGGGGCAGCCGCCTGCAGACCCCACTTGCTAGGGCCTTCCCTCCCCTGGGAGGCCCCACATATGTGGCTGATTCTTGATCAGTCAGCTAGAGGGCTCAGATAATCCAAAGATAAGTCAAAAGTCGATTCTATCAGAGTCAGGAAGAGCTATAGGATTCCACGGCTGCTTGTTCCAATTCCTTCCAGGCCCTTCTCTCTCCCTCCCCTTCTCTCCCTCTGCCCCCTCTGCTCCACCTCACGTTCCCTCCCGTGGGGAAAATACAGTGTCCCCCACGGGAAGCTCCAGGCCCACAAGAGGGTCCCTGAGGGCTGGAGAGAATTCCAGCATCAGGCTCACCCAGCCGTGGCCTGAGTCCTCCTGGAAACTCAAGACTCTCTGGTCACCAGGCCTGGGCTCTCTCCTGCCTCTTGTGCGGCTGGACTGTGTGACATGTGTGAAGTCAATTCCCCTCTCTGGGCCTGTCTCCCCACTGGCGAATGGAAGGACCGGACTGGACAGTCTCTCGGGGCCTTCAACAAAGTGAGCCACTTAACCCCTCTGTGCGTCAGCCTCCTCAGCTGCAGGACGTCTGTAGCATCCCTCTCCAGCCAGTCTGCCTGGGCTGCTCTGGGGGATCAGACGGGCCCCTCTCCTGCTCTGAGAAGCACAGATAATTCCTCAGCCTCTCCTGTTCCACTGTGGAAGGCATTATGTGATTTCTTTTCACCTTCCCCCATTCCATTTCGCTGAGACTAATACTTAAATTGATTTACATTCCCCGAGGACGCGGCGCATGATGGTGAGGCTGGAGAATTCGGGGTGGTCAGGGGATGGCAGCCAGGATGTGAATGCCTCGGAGATTACCCCAAAGTGGTGGGTAATCCACACCGGAGAGTCATAAGGGGCCGTGAGCCTGGTGGGACTCAGGGGGCATCTCTGTAGTTGCAGGGCCCTCCCCCAGCCCTGTGAGGGACCTGGCATAGGGGCACTTGGCTGGGCTGGGGCACTGTCACCTCTGCAGGACCCCAGCTGGGAACAGAGCCCCCTGCCTGAGTTCCAACAACCTCCCTGGCTGGTCTTGGCTCTGCACCAGCCCAGGGATGACACTAGGAAGGACTCCTGGCGGTCCCGTGTAGAACCTACACCCCAGGCCTCCACCCAGGGCTGTCCCACCTACGTGGGTAACCCCTGTCCCGCTGGGGTACCCTGCTGCATCCATTGGACAGGCATGGACTGGCCCTTGGACGATGCCTCCCTCCATCCTGGACAAAGACTTCCTGCCTGCCTCTCTTTGCCGACATCGCCTCTTCCCCAGCTGTTGCCCTCCCTGACACGTCCTCTCTCCCAGGCCGATGGTCAAAGTCCCCTCCCTAGGAGGCTCTGGGGTTGCCAGTCTGCAATTCTAGAGGGTGCTGGCTCCTCCCCAGAGAACAGAGCTGAAGCAAGGAGTTGGGGTGCACGGCCCAGCACCGGCAGCCTTGACGCAGGCCCCTCAGCATCCTCCTGGCTGACCGTCCCCTTCCCCCCACCCTACCCTGGGAAAGCAGTCTTCTCAGGCCACACTCCGAGAGCCCCCAGGCCCCTTGTGCCCCATCCTGTCCTCTTCCCTACTCACCCAGCCCCCTCCTCAGTTCTCTCCTGGTGTCCCAGGCACCTGCACCTCATCACTATCCCCCCAGCTGGCCCTGCCCTGCCTGCCACCTTGCCTTGCAGCTCCCTTGCACATCCCGTTTCACTGGAGACTGAATTTATCTCCGTGTGTTTTTTCTGTGCACATGCATTTCCGTGGGCATGAACGCAAGTTTGAAGGTCTCCTTATATATGTGCTATCTGCCCATGAATTTGCATGCATCTGTACACGTATGTGTGTGCACATGTGTGTTTGTGCACATGTATGCTGGCTGCATGGCTGTGCACATGACTGTGGCTGGTGTGGGGGGAGCTGTGCATGCGTGTGAGTCTCTACAGGCCTGGGTTCATGTGCGTGAATCCCGACATGTGTCCGTGTGTGCGTGTGTGCTAGTGGATACAGCTGTACCTCCGTGAGCTGTCCGCGTGTGAGGGGTAGATCTGCGGTAGAGCCGAGTGGGGATAAGGGACACGGGCTCTGGAGCTCCCTCACTTCTGGAAGTTCATCCTGCCAGGCTGGGAACCCAGCGCTGAACCCAGGACGTCACCCCGGGATCCTGCACAGAGTGCCAAGTGGGCCTCCTCGGGGCAGAGCTGGGGGAGCAGAGGAGGCCCAGGGTGGGAGACAGGGCAGGAGCAGGAGCAGGGGGGCATCCTGGGCTGGACCTGGAGCGTCCAGTGGGGCTAAGAGGGGTGTGTGTGTGCAGCTGGGAGGCCCCGGCTGTTGGGGAACCCTGATGGGTGCCCCCTCCCAGGCTTTCTGGTCACCTCCCAGACCCCTTTGGACCTGACTGCTCAGCCCACACCCATGCTCCTACCCCCCACCCCCATGTCCCCCAAGTGACTGGACCACCCTGGCCTTGCCCTTCAGGGCCCTGCCTGCCTCAGTCCCTCTGCAGCCACTCACCCTCTCCTCAATGGCCCTTCCTCCCAAGGCCAGCCCTCCTGCCCACCAAAGCTGCCACCCCTCCGGCTGCTCCTCCTTGGCTGCTGTCCCTCCTTTGCCCCCAGTCTTCCAGCCCCGCAGCTCCCCAGACTCACTCACTGCCCCCCATTCCTGCCCTCCCCTAAACCCCATCCTGTTCTCTGGTCCTGTTTCTCAGTTTGTGCTCCCCATCTCTCAGCGCCATCCCCAGATCCCTTTTTCTTCAGCCCTCTGAACCTCATCCTGCATCCCTGTGTCCCTGGGTCACTCTGTCTCCGTCCTCTGTGCCCGCCCTTGTCCCCTGGTCCTCTCCCTTGCCCTGTCTCTCTGTCCCCTCTTTCCTCAATACCTCTTCCCTTGTCTTCTGTCCCCCTATCCTGTCCCCTCTTCCCCAGTGTCCAATTCTCTGTCCCCAGCTCGGAATCCCTCAGCCCTGTCCCCCTGTCCCTCATCCTCAAGCCCTCTGGTGCCTGTCCCCTAGTCCTGTCACCATCTCCATCGCTCTGTCCCTTGACCCTGGGTCTCTCCCGCGGTGCCATCCCGGCCCCCCTAGGCCCAGGGAACCCAGCCCGTTTGGCGCTCAGGGTCCAGGGGAAGGAAGTTGAGCCTCGGGCAGCGCCCCCCGCGCCCCCGACCCCTCGGCCGCCCCCGCCCCGCCGCCGCCGCTCACCTTCGCCGCGCGCCGCGGACACGCAGGTGGCCGCCGCCGCCGCGGCCGTGACGACCCAGAGCGCGAGGGACAGGCGGCCCCGGGCGGGGGCCATGGCCGGCCGGGCGGGCGGGGGCGCCGCGCACCCTCGGGCTCGGCCGCGGCGGCCCGCGCGTCGGCGCGCTCCCTGGCTCTCCCGCACACCCGGCGGCCGGGCGCACACACCGGCGCACACGCCGGCACACAGCGCACACGCGGGCACCCGCGCCCGCCGCCGCCGCCGCCGCCGCCCCGGGCGGGGGCCGGCCCGTCACGGAGCCGAGCCAATCAGCACCGAGGCGGGCGGGGGGACACGGAGCCCGCGCGGCGGACACCCGGCCCGCGGACCCCGCCGCCGCACGTGCGCAAGCTCGCACCCACCGCGCTCACCCGCCCGCACCTTCGGGGGCGGCGCGCGCCCCGCGCCCCACGGCCGCACGTGGACTCGGAGCCGCTGCGCGCCGGGACCGCAGACCCACGGGGGAGTCCCTGCGCGCGCGCACACACACACACTTACTCTTACACGCACCACCCTCAGACGCACGCGCCCACTCAAGGTGCCTCGTGCGGTGGCACACTCGGATAGCACACACTAGCTCACGGGCAGGGGATCAGAGAGGAGCTCAGAAGCACTTTTAGTTAAAAACTCTCTCCCTTCCCCCCCCCAACCCCAACGCCTGGGCGTTCAGGGGGCCCCGCGTTCAGGGGGCCCCGCGTTCAGGGAGGCCTTAGAGTGCGGTGGTCATGAGCTCAGGCTCGGGGACCCCAGACAAGCAGTTAAATCTCGGCTGTGTGGCTTTGGGCAAGTTTCTTAAGCTCTCTGAGCCTCACCTCCCATGCCTGTAGAACAGGGATAACAGTATCCACGACCTAGGGTGGTTGTGAGAATTAAATTCAAGGACCCACAGCCAGGTGGCCAGTGACGGCAGCTGTGCTTGGATGCTGGAGCTCACCCCCTGCTTTTCCTCCCCTGACTTTCCCCACCTCCAGTTCCGTTCCCAGGAGCAGGGATCTCATCCTGGGAAGGCTGCAGGCTGTGGGGAAGGGCAGGGTCAGGACGCAGGGCTCCTTCCTGGGTCCCTCCCACCCTCTCTATCACCTGTGAGCACCTGGTGGGCCAGCTGTCCGGGAAGCAGATAAGAGACTGCAGCTCCTGGGGGCTGGCCCTCAAGTGTGGGTGCTGCTGGGGGCAAGTGCTGACTCTGCCTCTGACCCCCTGCTGGCACAGACCATTGCTCAGCACCCTCTGACTCACTCCCAGCTCCTGTGCTCGCCCAGGAAGAGTTGGACTCATGGCTTACGGTTCTGTAGACTGATAAAGGCTGCCTGGGGCGTGCGTGCCGTGTGCCAGACCCTGCTTTTGGCGCTTCATAAACTTGCTCTACTTTAAGCCTCGTGCAGCCCTGCAGGAGAGGTGCAGCCAAGGAAGGTAAAGAGCAGAAAGGCCAGCATTTGCCTTGGATCACACAGCTGGTTAAATGCTAGAGAGGTGCTCAGACTCAGATCTGCTGGACTCTACCGCCCACTTCTTTCCTATGCGCCTTCCTTTACTACAGAAAGAAGGAAGACAGCCCAAATTAGGAACCCTTTTCTAATAGCTCAGACCAACTGCCTCAAAGATGTAGTAAGCCCACTGTCACCAGAGGCATTCAAGCAGACACTAGCTAGAGACAGGTCTGGAATGCTGTGAAGGGGAGCAGATCGGATGAGACGCAGAGAGGCAAACTCAAATGCCCACACAGACAGACGGGCGCCTCTTTGAAACCTGCTCAGCAGCGCTCCCAGCTCCTGCCAACATTGCCGTGGGGATGGGAGCCCAATTCTCTGCATTTTCAAGAGAAGTTATATATCGGGACTTTTGATGTGGTGCTTCCTAATATTTAAAGTTGGCAGCTCATGCAAACATCTTAATAACACCACAGTGTGGGCCAACCTGTGGGTGGAGTGGCCACAGCCCACAGGACTCCAGACCTTCCTCTGGGCTCCAAATATGGAAGAGTCCATGGCTGGCAACTCGCTCCTGGGGTGTTGGGGGTGGGCGAGGAGGGGCAGAAAAATGCAGAGTGCGGGATGCAGCTGTGAGCGCTCCTGGGCATCCCCTACGCCGGCCAGGGCTCCCAGGAACATGTGTTGGCAGGGCTTTCCCAGGGGCTGGGGTTCTGCATCCCCAGGTCCCGGTGGAGCCAGCCAGACCTGCCCATTTCGCAGCTGAGGAAACTGAAGAAAGCTGGTCTCCTGGAGCTGGGGAGTCCCTGAGGGCTTGGTGGGCACGAGGGCGGTTCCCCCTCAGGGGTCTGCTCCATATTCCAAATCCTCTTTAGCAAAATAAGAAATTCATTTCACCAAACGTTCTGTGCAACAAGAGCAGCTTGCTTTCGGTTGTCTCCCGACCCCTCTGGGACTCCCCGGGTCTCTGCCTCCCACCCCTTCCCCTCTGCCTGGCCTGTGTTTCAAAGTGGCAGCCTGCCAATCTGCCAGTGGGAAGGAGGAAGCCAGTGGACCCCGCTCCTGGAGAAACGGGCGTCTCACCAGGGCCTCTGGACTTGGTGCCTTCCCTCCTCTCTGGAGCGGTCAAGCAGAGGCAGGGCAGCTGGAGAGGGCGGGCCTGGGATGGGCCGGAGGCGAGGCTTCCCCAGCCTCACCTTCAGTGCTGTCATTCGCTGCGCACATCCTGGGCTGGACTCCCCGTCCCTTCTCTTACCGAGTCCCGTCACACAGGGCTGTCACCCCACTCTAAAGACAAGGAGAGTGAGACTCGGGAGGACTGACAGACAGCGGAGGCTCAGTGAGTGTAGGATTGGGATCCCCGAGGGCTGTGGTTAGTTGTCTCCTCTCCTCCACTGGATTCTGAGCCGCTTGAGGGCAGAGGCCATGGCAGGGGCTCGGCTGGGTCATGCTTGGTCCTTCTAGCACAGAGTAGGTGCTCCAGGAATGTTTGCTGAATGACTGAGCAAATGACTGAGCAGCCGTGCAAAGGCCCACACCTCACGGGCCAAGAGCTGGAGGCGATCGCTGCTGGAAAGCCGGGTCGGGGTTGCAGGACAGTGGTTTCTGCGCTGCTGTGCAGGTGTGCCAGCCGGACCTGCTAAGTGGGCTCGACCTCGACTCTCCCAGGGTGATCTGAACAGGGCTCACCCTCGACCATCGTCACGTCGGCACATGGGGGACCTTGCTGTATGGAGCAGGCAAGGAGGGGGTGGGGGGCGGAGCTGGACTTGGCCAAGCAGGGCAGCCTCTGAGCCAGCCCTTCCCCTCCCTCAGGGCCCCTCCTGACCCTTGTCTTTACTTTCTGGGCGTGGGAAGGGCAGCGGCAGGGACATCAGACAAGGCTTCATTACACGTGGACCCTCCCAGGAGTATTTCTTCTCACTTCACCTTTCTGAGCCTCAGTCTCCCCAGCTATACAAATGAGGGTATGCCACCGACTCAGAGAGCTGCTGGCACGCTCATGTGAGTTCACAGACGCAGACACACTTGGAGACCTGTGAAGAGGGCTAAGACTGGAAGGGATTAACGTGCACAGAAATACGTCCATATATGTTAGATTCCACATACAAGTGAGGTCATACGGTGTTTGTCTTTCTCCGTCTGACATTTCTCTTAGCATAGCGCCCTCAAGGTCCATCCGTGTTGCCACAAATGGCAAGATTTCCTTCTGTTAATGGCTAAATAATACTGCTGTATACACATATACCACATTTTCTTTATCCATTCATCCATCACTGACACTTGGGTCGCTCCCATGTCTTGGCTACTGTGAATAATGCTGCAATGAACATGGGGTGCGTATATCCTTTTGAGTTATGTTTTCATTTCCTTCAGATAAATACCCAGAAGTGGAATTGCTGGGTCAAGGCATTCTTATACTTAGAGGAGAGGCTGGAGCCGGGCGGTTCTGCCCCGCAAAGGGTGAACTACGCAGGGCCCACTGCAGGCACGGGCAGGAGGGATGTTCCGACAGGAGACGGGTGTGCCCGTGTGCAGGTGGGGGCGGTGTTTAGTGGTTAAATCCCCTCGCACCCGAGCCACCCTAAGCCCTCCCCTGACTGTCTTCTTGCCCCAAGCTGTCTCACTCGGGGCCAAGACTCCAGCAGAGATTCCCCCCACCCACAGCCCCTCTCCCCCTCAGCTTGGTTCGCTCTGTGAGGGGACTGAGCGATCAGGCATTCCTCACGCTTGCACGGAGTCTGTCCTTCTCCCCGGGCTGGAGGACGAGCCGCCAGAGACTTCAGGAAGAGCTGGCTCCCGGGCATGAGGCCCGTGCTGCTTCCTCGCTCAGGGCCTCCATTTTCTGGAGATGGGCCTGTCCTCCCGTTTCCCGAGCTGTGATGGGCATGAAGGGAGTGCGGCGCTGGCACGCCACTGGGCCGGTATTGGAGTTCCCAGGGGATAAGATGTGACCCTGCCCTCGAAGGCTCCCCGGCTGCAGGGGAGGCAGCCCCCAGGGACGAGAGAGGAAGTAGACCCATCACATAAGGGAGGTTTACCTGGACCCCAGGATGTGTTTAAACTGTGCTTCGTCTCGAGAGCCAGGGCAGGGCGGGCGTGTCTCCGACAGCCCTGTAGGATGGAGACACAGCGTGCACCACATATGTAATTCCATTTTTTTAAATTAAAAAAGTAAAAAGAAACAGGTGAAATGAAGTGTAATAACATATTTGCATGAATGCTGCCTCATAGGTAATGTGAATTTCTTAGTCGATTCACTCATTCCACAGCGCTGGATCGAGCCCCGCCCGTGGCCCGGTGCTGGGTGCCGGGCAGGTGGCGGACCACACAGACGCGGTCTTTCTTCTTATCGAGCCTCACTCTGCCGGGGAAGCAGATAATTCAATAGGCAATCACAAAATCCCCTTCCACATAAAGGAATATTTCAGCAACTGTAGGCACCAAAACGTAAAATAAAATTTACAATTTAAAATATTTTTTTAAAAAGTCCTCTTTAAGCAGAAAATACTGAATGTAATTTAGCCGTCTCTCAGTGCCTCAGAGTCATTGCCGTGAACAAAGAATCATTGAATCTTGATGTGGAAAAGGACCTAGAGATGAGTTAGTTCAAGCCACTGCTTGTGGGACAGAGTAAGACAGAGGTGCCTTCAGGGCCACAGAGGTGGGTGGACCTACTTGCCGTTTGAGACCAAAGGACCCCAGACTCCTCTGCTTGAATGGCGTTTCTCTCTCTTCCCTCGCTCTCAGGCTGTCAGCTGCCTCTTCTCTCTGCTGCCTCTGACGGTTCCCAACTGCCTCCTAAGTTGCTGCTTCTATCTATTGTGGACCAAAAAAAAAAAAAAAAAAAGAAGGTGAATGCTTATTAGAATTGTACGTAAAGTAAGAGTCAATGGGCTCTAAAGGAGGGACTTCCCCAATAGTCAAGGCTGCTCAGTCTCTTCTGCTCATTCCTGCCTGTTCTCGGGATATTTGTTCTCAGGGTGGAGGGTAGATGAGGTGTTGTTATAAATACAGAAGAGGCTTATTAATGGCCGGGCATGCACAGACTAATTGCTTCCTCCTGTTTACATATAATCAATCACTTCCACCTTTTAGAACCACTGCAAGCAGCAGAATGGAGTAGATGATGACTAGATCGGGATGGCCTCAGAGGTCTGGGCTGCTCCATCCTTATGCTCAAGTCTTTCCTGTCCTGAAAAACCAACCAAACCATCCCCTTGTCTCTCATTCCCCTGGCCTCCTGCCTTCTGCCTCTCTCTTCCCCTTCCCAGCACACTTCTTGAAGGAATCGTCTATTCGCACGGACTCCGTTTCTTTCTCTCTCAGTCTCTCCTCATCCATTCTGGCTTCCCCAGCTCCACCTGCCCCAGGCCGACACGCCATGATTCTCTGCCCCACGCCTGGTCCTCGTCCAGCACACCATCCGCCCAGTTGTACAAGTAAGGAACCTGAACTTTGTCCCAGCACCTCCTTCTCCATCAGCTGTGTATCCACGACATCCCAAGTCCTTTGATCTTACCACCCAAACCTCCCTCGAATCTATCTGCTCCTCCCCATTTCCCTCTGCACTGCTGCCAGCCGAGTCTGAGGCCCCATCACCTCTTACCGGGGCAACTGCAGTGGCCACATCCCTGGCCTCCAAGTGCACTCTCTGGGCCCCTCCAGCTGTGCAGTGCACCACACTGCAGCCAGGAAGGCCGTTCAGTGCAAAACATCGTGGTCGGCCCTGCCCCATGCCCTCCCCTCCCCTGGTTAGAACCTTTCCAGAGTCTTCCACTCTCCCTCTGGATAAAGACCCAAATCCTTTTCACCCCCTGTCCAGGTGGTCTGGACCCTGCCACCTCTCCGGTCACCACCTCCTCCTTCTCTGCACTGACTCAATTCACCGTGCGCTCTCCAACACGCAGCCTCTGCCTCTGCAGCTCCCTCTTCGGGACGCCCCCCCACTTCCAGGACCCCTGTCCATCCTCAGGGAAGCCGGGCCTGACCGCTGGCCTAGGTCGGCTCTCGCAGAACCTGGCTCAGCTTGGAATCCTGCAGCACGTGTGTGATTCCTTGATCCACGTCACCTTCCTGGGAGAGCAGGGACCCTCTCTGCTCCTCCTGGGCACCACATCCTCAACGTCCGGCCTGTGGGCAGCCCTCCACAAGGACTTTCTGCCTTGGCCCTGGCTCCCTTTTGAGGCCTGGCTCAGACCTGGAACTGAGGCCAGATTCCTTGCCTTGAGCTGCCTGTGTGACTTTAGGTAAATCTCGCTACCTCTCTGGGGTGCTGCTGAGCCTGGGGGGCCTCCAAGGGCTCTCAACTTCTAGGACAATATGGCAGAACAGTCAGTATGCTTACTAATCTTAGGAGCAGCCCCTTGAAGAAAGTTCTGGTATTGTCTACACTTTGTAAATGGAGAGAGTCAGGTGGGGAGGGGCGACATGATTTGCCCAAGATGCCATAGCTATTAAGTGGCAGACTCAGGACTCAAACTCAGATCTGTGTTCGGGAGCCCACGCGCTCAGTCACGAGGCAGCTGGGAGCAGGGAGAGTGGCGGGCACTCCAGTGAGTACACAGGCCGGAACAAGGGGCTGGCCAGCGGCGAGGGAGAGAGCTGTTGACTGTGGGTGTGCTGACCCTTCCCCGAGCCCTCAGACTCTGCGGGGAAGGCCGAGGAGCTCATGGCCCATGGGGGCTGCCGCCAGGCAGCTGCAGGGGATGTGGGACAGAGGTTCTGCCAAATCTGGGGTCCCCAGAGCCTCACCTGGCCCCTGTAGGAAGGCTGGATTCTCAGGCCAGGCCTGGGCCAGAGCCAGAGCCAGAGCTGGGCTTGACTCTCTGCTTGACCATGGGGTGGAGCAGGGCCCTCCTTTGGAGTGTCAGGGTGATGAGGGTGACAGGGCTCCTGGGCAGCAGTGGGGGGGTTTGTTGAGAGGCAGCAAAGAGCTTGGGCCCTGGAGTCAGACCTGGTTCAAATCCCAGGCCTGACCCTTCCTGTGTGTTGTGTGGCTTTGGGAGGGCACTTCACCTCTCTGAGCCTCAGGTCCCGATCTATAAAATGGGGACACCACCACCTGCTCTTTAGGGTTGTGGAAATTAAAAGGCGCCTGGCATACAGGAGGCCCCTGTGCATCACGGCCCTTGCCACCACCCGCCCCACCCCAGAGCCCCAAGACTTTCCTCGGGGAGCAGGCGGGGTCAGGCCGTGGCTCTTTATCAGAAAGAGGAGCATTAATGTCCTCGATATTAAAAAATAACCTTATCGTCTCCTGCCTCGTCGGGAGGAGACGAGCCTGCATCAGCCTTCTGACAGATGGGAGCGGCTCTGTGTTTGCCGTGTTTGTGGGAGAGAGACAGACAGACAGAGAATGAGAGGGAGGGAGAAAGGGAGGAAGGGAGGGAGGGAGAGACACACAGAGATGGAGGGAGCGTGGCGTGTGTGAGCCTGGGTGACAGGGACTTGGGGGGGCGGGGTTGTGTGGGTGGGTGGGTGGGTGGGCGGTGATGGCACCTCTCCAGAGCGGGGAATAGTTCTGGGAGGGTGACTTGGTGATACCCAATATTGAATGTATTGAAATGCTAAGCAGCTCAAAAATCTGTGTGATTTTCATTAAAGCTGCGGAGGCAGGGGGTGTGCTGGGAGGGGCGGTGGCTGCATCACTGCCTGGAGGTCTCATTACAGGAGCCAGAGCTGGGGTCACGACCAGCACTGAGGCCACCCACACCCACACCACTGCTGCCACCTTCCCAGCCGCCACCACCACTGCCATCACCAGTCACCACAGCCCGGAGGGGGCCCTGGCCCTATGTTAGGCCATCTTGGTCACTGAGCAGCCTCAGCTTCTTCTGCAGACCGAGAGATGCCCCCCCAGTGGTCCACCTGGCAGACCCCACACTCCCACCCCCAGGGCCCTTTTGCTGCTCTGTCATATGGGCAAAGAAGCAGCCCTGTGCCACCTCCAAACCAGTCCATCCACCCACATTTCCTGAGGCCTGACGGTGTTGGGGCAGGGGGCAGGGGGCAGGGGGCAGGGAGCTTTGCTGGGTGCCAGGTGTGGGGGGACGCATCCGCTGTCCTCTAGGAACTGCTAGTCTGATGGTGCAGTCAGATCCAGAACAGATCATTTCATGGCAGTGGGGTGGGAACACCAAGAAGCTACTGAAGGGCCCAAAGGAGCGAGAGCTAAACAGTGTGGTGCTGGTGTGCATGTGGGAGGAGGGGACTGGTCATGTGCCCAGAGAAGGGAGGTGATTTCCCCGAGGTCACACAGCCAACAGCAAATCTAGGAACAGAATCCAATGTCCTGGGTCAGAGCACCTACCTGAGGCCACCTCACCACGGAGCAGCCAGAACATGGAGAGGGGGCTGGGCTGTGGGTTTTTTCACATGTCAGCCTTGGGGAGGAGGGGGGGAGCGGTGGTCTGTGCCCTAGCAGGGCAGGGAGGAATAAGCAGTTGGAAGGGGGGGTCATCATTTATGAGGTGCCCACTCTGGGCTCGATGTCTTGGTATTCCCCTCTCCAGTAACCCCACACCAAGGCTGCAGGGGTATCATAACACTTATGTTTGGCTCCCTGAAGGCTCAGAGGGGGAGAGCAAGCTGTCCAAGGTCACCCAGACAGGAAGCAGCAGAACTGAGATATGAACCCAAGGATATCTGACTCTCAAACCTGTGTATGTCCCCCTTGGCCAGACAACTCCCTGGGGTGGGTTTCCTGGGAAGGACACAGGGTGTAGCTCCGAAGTTGGAGACCCATCAGTGGCTCAGGGTCACCTAGAAGGACCTCCAGAGAGTCCAGTTTAATTTGGAGTTGTCCCAAATGCAGATTTACTCCCTGGGATTCGAGTGGAAGCTGGGGAGAGAGCCCAGGGCTGCTGGGGGCCCAGGCTGTTTGAATTCCGGCCGAGCTGCTCCCGGCCCTGCCCAAGGTCATTTGTTCGGGGAAGAAAGCAGCTCCTCAGCCCTGGGTGCCCCGCCCTCCTGCTCTGAGCTGGGAGCTGGGGGAGGCTGAAGGACGATGCTCCTGGTGAAAGCAGATTACCCGGCGCGGCGCGGCGGGTGAGGGGCCGGCTGGGCGGGATGGCTCTGTGCTGACAGGTCCATCAGGAGGCTCTCTGAGGGGATGTTTCCCCGGGCTGCTGGTGACAGGCCCAGGCTGTGGAGGGAGTGCTGATGAGGTGGAGGCAGACTGGCCCCACAGCTGGAGACACGACCCCCAGGCTCACAGTGGCCTCGTGGGCAGGGGCTGCGCCGAGTCCCTGATGCCTTTTCCTGAAGCCCGAGGAGTCTCCCAGTCATCAGCCCTGTTCTAGCTCAGGACCACGCGCCGGATCTGTCCCCTCTAACTCTATCCCACATCCCACCCTTGATGTCTCAGCTTCTGGGGGCTGTTCCAGGTTCTGGCTGGATGCCAGCTCTGTTCAGCCGGGACCAGCACCCCCAGCAGCCCTGGGCCTCTGGGCCCTGACAGTCCGAGCAGCTTCCCAGGCAGGTCATGGAGGGGCTGCTCTTCCCATTGCAGCCAGGAATTCACAGCCCTCTCCGCTGGCTCTCCCTGCCCCGTTTCTGCAGCCCTTTGGCTAACTCCTAGAATTTCTGACCTCATTCAGTTGTGACCTCCTGGCTTCTGGATCTCGCCTCTTGTTTGTCCTGGGATCCCCATCTTCACACTTCAGATCAGCCTCTTGGCCTCACTCCGTCTCAGCTTGCTGCCTCTGTACAGTGGCTGGGGACGTGTTTCCAGCCCTGGACCCTGCCCGAGGCCCCACACTGTCCCTCAGTCCAGGCTTGGGCTTGTTGTGTCAGCCTAGCCCCCTACCAGAGCTTTGAACCCCAACGTGGGAGCTCAGCGCTCTGGCCCCACCCCCTCTCCCCACCGCCGCGCCGCGGAGGGGCTGGGGGGCTGGGGATGATGAAGCCGTCTGGGAAGGAGGAAGCTAAAGATGTAAACGAGCCCGTGAAATCCCCGATGACAGCCGTGAACACTGTGGCTCCAGCCATTAAACACGGAGCTTTATCGGCCCCCGAAATACACCTGGGGCACTTGTCAGAAGCTCCTGCTCATCACACGTGCACATGCGAGCCGTGCACACACGTGCAAACGCATGCACACATACAGAGGCTCAGAGAGCAGCTCAGAAGGGAAGGATGGGGGACCGCGGGAGATGGTTCCAGCAGTCTCCGTGGCTGAAGGATGAAGAGACTGGGTGGGGTCCAGGGAAGAGGATCCAGCCACCCTTCCAGTCTGCATCCCTTGCGGCCTTCCCGCTTTCAGACTGCACTTTATATTTGCATAGCACTCACGCATCCCCTGCATCCTTCCTAAGCAGCTTTGATGTGGGTCAGATGCTATCGAATACCCACCCCTCCTCTGGTCCCACAGCGCAGCCTCAAACACGCAGCACTGTGCCTGGCACACTGCAGGCACTGGGAGGTGCGTGTTGACTGAATACATCAGCTGCATCGGCCATCAAGAGAAATTCCTAACCGGGAACCTCGTGTTTTGTCTGAGACCCACCTGGTCAAGTTGAAAGTCCTGGATGGGGAGCCACGGCTCTGAGTTCTGGCCATGCCACTAACTCCTGTGTGATCTTGGCGTCCTGTGTGACCAAGGCCTCCCCTTCTTTGGCATCAGTTTCCGAATCTGAAAAGTCCCTGCCTGGCCTGGTCATCAGAGCATCCTGTGGTGGTTGTCTGAATCACGTGGTGAGTGTCCGTCAGCCTGTGGCTCCTGCAGCCTGGCCAGGGAGGTGGCCCAGCAGCTGTGGGAGCGCAGAGCCTGCTGGGCCCTCGGGGTGCTTCCTCTGTGGCCAGTCATTGTTGTTCACACAGCACAAAGCACACGGCATATAGTAGACACTCAGGGAAGGTTGGTTAGTCTGAACTAGCCACTAAATCCTGTAAGAGTGAATTTTCAGGAAGCATTCAGGAGTCTCTCCTTGTGTGTCAATTCCCCACTGAGGGAGTTCTGTGTCTTGGCTCTTGTTTACCTCTCCAACCATGGTTCTCACCATTCATACTTCCCTACTCTATGCAATAAGCACTGTGAGCTTTCAGCTTTGCTGGTCTGCTGTGGTCTCTCTGGCTCCCTGCTGCCAGTCCCTTGGCTGGCACATTCCTCTTCCCCTTGCCCCATCCCTTTGCCTGGTGAACTCAACTTCAGACTAAAACTTCAGGCCTCCAGAAAGCCTTCCTTGGTTTCCCATGTCTGGGCTGGGTGCATCCTCAGGCTGCTCAGCCTCCTGAATTTCCACCGTCACAGAACTTACCACTGTGACATGTCCACGCTGGGCTGTGCCTCTCTTCTCCAGGTGGCTGGGGGCTTGAGAGGGCTTAGATGGTGTCTTCCCCAAGGCTGGGCCCGGCAATGGTGAGCAGTGACGTGGACCTGCTGAGTGCTCAGGGCTGGCAGCTTCTAGCATACGCTCCTGTGGCTCCTGCTGGTCCCCACCTCATGATTTTAGTGCCCACCTGGCTCTGCAGGCACCTGAGGGCTGCCACATGTGGCCGTTTCTCGGGCCAAGACCCCTCCACTGGGCTGCCTGTCCTGGAGAGCCCACGGCCACTTGCACAGTGGGCTCCACCCATTGTGCCAAAGACAAGCTCAGCTGGGGACCATGCTTCCAAAGTGCCAGGCACAGGGCTGGTGAGACAAATCCCAGCCATTCCCTCCCAGGCACTTTCCAAACTCAGCGGGCCCCTGTCTCCTGCTCCCAAGGGCCTTAGGGCTCAATCTTCCCAACTGAGCCTGTTACCTGTGCCCTTTCCAGGGGTCACCTGTCATAGGTAAGAGGAAGCAGGGTCCAAGGACGTTTATTTAATTTCCTACGCAGAAAACCGCCTTTCGACCCCAGTGGTGGCCTGTAACAAGACCAGAGCCCAAACGATCATCTGCGGTAGAAAAGGTGAGAGTGGGCCTTTGCGGGAGGTGACAGGTAGCGGTGAAGAAGCAGGCAGGCCCGCCAGAAGGGATGGTGACTCCAGGCAGGCAGAGGGAGTGTGACGGGCCCTCGTCCGGCAAGTCCCTGCCATCAGAGGGCTGACAGCAGGCAGGCGGAAGGCTGCCAGGGGGACATTAAGAGCAGGCAGTTGGCAAAGGGCAGGCTCAGGACAGAACCCCAGACCCTGGGAGTGCCAGCAGAGGAGGAACCGTGAGCAAGCTACTTAACTCCTCTGGCCCGGCTCCCTCATCTCTAAAATGGGGATAATAATAATGGCTTCACCGTAGGCTGTTTGGAGGAGGAAGTGAGTTAACACAGACACAGCTCAGAACACCACCGGATGCAAGTTTGCTACAACGACGCTGATTACCGCCTGTGTGCGTTTTTGCTGTTGTTATGGTTTTAGTGATGCCGGCCATTTATGCAGCAGCAGCACGGCTGCTCTCACTGCGGCCTCATTCAATCTTCATGCACCCCGCGGTGACACCCTCACCTGATGTGCCGAGGAGGCCTAGAGGGGTGAGGTCAGCGGCCTGGGTCACCGGAGCAGCAGAGGGAGGAGCTGGGGGCCAGCGTCCGTGGGGAGCCCACACTCAGACCTCGCCCCAGGGCTCCGGCTCTCCGCGCAGGGCTCCTTCCTCTCTTTCTTGCTGCTTCAATGACACAAGTCATTGGTTCGGCCATCCCCTGGAGAGAGGCGAGGAGCCCATGGGGCAGTGGGATCTTGGCCTGGTGAGGCTGGCAGCTGACCCGTGAGCATGCTCTGAGGAAGCCACTGGTGACCACCGGTGGCTGGGCCTGCTGCAGGGGGAGGGACCCCACTCCCTGGCCCTGGGAGGATGGGCCTGCCCAGATCCTCGGGCCACCATCTCATGCCCAACAGGGACTCATTTCAGAGCAGTGACCAGCTTGCTAGAGGACTTCAAAGGTAGCATTTGATGAGTTTTAGCAGCTTCAGCAAAACTCTAATTTGAATTTCAGGCGCTGGTGTGTGATTTCCTCGGTGACAGCTCCAAGGGACGCTCGGGCTCGGCTGTCATCCAGGGGGGCCTCTCGCTGGCTGCCGTTGCTGCCTGCCTGCCCAAGGAGGAGAGAGGAGCTGGGGCTCCACTGAAGCTCAGGGAGGAGAGGAATAAACAAGTGACAGAGAAAGAGGGATGGGCTGTGGGGGGAACCAAAAGCAGAGATGGAGGGACAGAGAGAGGAGGAGGAGGAGACGGGAGAGAGTCGGGGAATGAGGGTGAGGTTAGGGACGCTGGGGAGAGGCAGAGCCACAGAGGACACAGAGACAGGAGGGAAAGGATGACAAGACCCCAAGGGAAAGAGGCAGAGAGAAGGGGGAGAGGGGGAGAAAGACAGAGAGACAGAGATGGACAGGCCAAACTCCAGACTGAGGGAGCCAGGAAGAGCCCGAGGACAGAGACACAGGGAGGACAGCAGAGGGCCAGAAAAGACAGGGAGGGGAGGACGAAGAGGGACAAACGAGAAAGACAGGAGAGGGGTGAGAAGGAGACCCCGAGAGAGGCGCTCATTCAGCCAACCCACGTTGACTAAGCACCTGCCCAGCAGGGGACGAGGCAGGCAAGCCCCAGGGGGTGTGTGTGGGGGGGGTGCGCTCAGGATGCTCCTTCCCCAGGCACCTTGGCTGGTACGGCTGTTCCAGAGGTGAGGGGGCAAACTCCTGTCTCCCACTCCCCAGCGCCCTGCTCTGAGCCTGTCTTCCACCTGCCAGCCCCTCCCCCAGCAGCAGGGCAGCTTGCGAGCAGGAACTCTAACGCCCAATGCCAAGGCTGTGTGTGGGAGGGGGCTCATTTCTCGTGTAGCCCTCCCCCTCACACGCACACACACACGGACGCATGCACGCACATGCACACACAGGACCGGGAAGGAGAGAAGAAAGGGAGACAGAATGAAAGGAGATCTAGGAGTAAGGAAGAGAGTCACTTCCTCCCTCTGAGCCTCAGTTTCCCCCTCTGCAAAAACCAGGAGCAGACAGCGAGCATCCCTTGGGGCTCCCGGGAAGGCAGACCAGATGACTCAGGGGGAGTTTAGACCCATACCCCAGCAGACGGATCTGAGCGGAAGGCACACACATTCCAAACAATGGAACCCGGGTTCTGAGGTCTGTTTTCCCCGTGACATCCCCCTTCCTGGGGAAGAGGGAGCTGGTGCCCTTCTGCCCTGTCTTCTTTCCCAGGCTGGCAGAGAGGGAAGCCTTGCGGGGCTGCCCGGGCCTTCAAGACCACGCAGGACTCCACTAGCCTCAGCGCAGAGCTCTGGGTGTCCAGGCCCCGTTAACTGCCGCCAGGCTGGCACTCGGCCAGGTGGGAGGGACCAGGAGACCGAGGGCCACCCGCAGCCCCAGCAGGAGCCACAGCCCTCCTGGAGGGACGGCGAGAGTAAAGGCTGGGGCAGGACACGACGAGAACTCTAGCATCAGACGGTCCAACACGGCGGCCACCTGCCAACGTGGCTCCCGAGTGCTTGAAAGGTAGATAGTCTGAATTGAGATGACTTAGTACAAAAAAAGTGTAAAATATCTCATTAGCATGTTTATATGGATTACGTGCTAACATGAAAATAACTTGGATGTATTAGGTTAAATAAAATATATTGTTAAATTAATTTCACCTGCTTCTTTTGACCCTTTTAATGTGGCTCTTAGAAAATTTAAGGGGCCGGCCCCGTGGCCGAGTGGCAGAGTGGTTAAATTCACACGCTCTGCTTCGGTGGCCCAGGGTTTCACTGGTTCGGATCCTGGGTGTGGACATGCCACCACTCATTAGGCCATGTTGAGGTGGCATCCCACATACCACAACTAGAAGTACCCACAACTAAAATACACAACTATGTACTGGGGAGGTTTGGGGAGAAAAAGCAGAAAACAAAAAAAGATTGGCAACAGTTGTTAGCTCCGGGAGCAGGGAGCCGCTCTTCCCTCTGGCCCCAGAAATGGGGCCAGGCACAGTGTGCGGGGGGCTACTGGCAGCTCGATAAGCTGGGAGTGACGTATGAGGCAGGAATGAGTGATGAGGCTGGCAGAGGTCAGACCTCGGAGGGCCCTGTCTGGCCGACTAAGCCGCCAGGACTTCACTGCGGGCGCCGCAGGGGGTTGGAGCCAGGGCACCACGTGGTCCAGTCCATGTCCTAAGCAGATCCCTCTGACAGTTGAAAGGTCTGTGAAGACAGCTCTAGGGTCTCCAGGGCCCCCAGCTGCCCCTGTGCCCATCTCCTCAGCACGTGCTCTGCTTGTAAATGGTGCCCACAAGAGTGGGAGAACGTGGCTCTCAGACCGACAGCCCAGGGCCACCCGTGGGAAAGCTGAGCACAGAGGACCTGAAGGGCCTGGAGCATCTGCCTCCCCAGACCCAGTGCTGCCTGGGTCTTCTCACCCCACCCAGACCTGCTTTCAGCCAGAGGGTTCCAATCCTGGCTCCCCCACTTACTACCTGTGTGGCCTTGGGCAAGTGACTGAATTCTCTGTGCCTCAGTCTCCTCACCTGTGAAACGGGGAGGAATCTCATCACGGGTATGTGTGTGTGTGCATGAGCGCACTCTCCATAGGCCATGACTGATGGCTTCCACATGCCTCCCTGCATCCATGACCCTTGGGAAGCAGACGGGGGAAGGGATCGTGCTCATCTCCCATGGAAGAGAGAGGGAAGCTGAGACTGTGGGGGAGGTGGCCTGTCCAAGGATGCTCGCTCAGTACATCAGGGACGCACCTGGGACCAGGACTCAGGTAGGTTGGCACCTGGTCTGGAATTCTCCCTATGTATCAGGTTGCCATCCAGAGCGATATCCAAGTCGAGGGATGGATAGGAGGATTCCAGGCACCTTTCAGTGGTCAGATGTAATTTTCGAGCTTAGGACATCAAAGAAGGAAATTCTCAGCCTTCTCCCAACCCGCTCTGCACCCCACTCAACCAAAGGAACCACTCTGTGTAGGCATCTGCTTACCCCGCCGCTAGAAGGGAGCTGGGATCTGCAGGTTGGCCTCCCCCAGAGCTCTGCTCACTTGCCGCAGCCCTGCTTGGCCCGTCTCTGGAGCCTTCCTGATGCTAGAGGCCCCGCCTCCCTGCCACCAGCATGGCTCCTGCCATTGGGTAGAATGACTGCCTATTTTCTTGCCTACCCCCCACCAGATTGTGGCTTAAGAGCAGTGTCTCTGAGCTTGGTCACCTCTGTGCCCAGCACTAGGACTGAGCCCTCTGTTATTGTGGGGCCAACCGAGAGTGTGCTCCAAGCCCTGGCCCTCCCCTCCGCCTCCTAACCTGGCTTCTCACCCTTTCCTTCAGCATTGCTCCCCAAGGAGCCTTTTAAGACATTTCCTCCCCTAATCTCTACCCCCATGAGATCTTAATACTACAGATGTACTGCATACCTGTGTATGTACTGTGCGCATATCTGCACTTCATACATAAAAAGAGTAAGATTTTTTAACCCTCTGATAGCCAATTACTGCCCCCCTTGAGAATCTAAGCCTTAACCCAAGTCACTTGTGAGTCCTGTGGACTGCAGACCACACTTGCTAGGTTGACTTAATTGCTTCACCACGGTTAATCACATCTTGATGGAACATGAAGACGGCAAAATCGATGTCAGGGCACATTTGCTGGTCAGATGGGTGTTATGGGAGCAGGAAGCCAACACGGATCCCTCTCCCAGCCCCGCCCAAGCCGTGGCGCCCCAGCTCAGAGAAGGGGGAGGGCAAGTTGGCCTCATGAGGTCATGGGAGGTCTGAGTTGGCGGTGCCCCTAAAGATTGTCTGATCCAAATTCATTTTACCAATGGTGAGATTGAGGCCACGGGAGGCAGGAGGTGGCGGGGGTGGGGGGGAGAGTAGAGAGTTTGTAACCAGACTGTAAGCCTGTTGAGGGGAAGCTGTATCTTACTCACTCCTGTATCCCCAGTGCCTGACACCGCGTCTGACACAGGTGAGATGTGCAGGGCATGGACGGATGGATGGATGGATGGATGGGCAAAGGAAGAGCAGATTGTAAGGCCTGGTCTCTTCCCCACACTGGGGAGGGTGGAGTCCAACCTGCAGCCTGGGTCTCTGGAAAGCTCTGGTGATGCCAGGTGCCGGCTCGGCCTCAGAAAACAAAACAGGAACACTGGACCGAGTGACCTCAACATCCCTGACTCTAGAGTCACACATCAGCTGCCTACTCTCCATCTCTACCTGGGCGTCCGCTGACGTCTCCAACCTAACGTGCCCCAGGGAGAACTTGTCTTTCCGCCAAGACCTGCCTTCTCATGGTTCTCCCCATCGCAGCACACGGCAACTTCTACGCTCCCACTTCCAGAGCAAAATCTCGGAGTTACCCTCGAGCCCTCTCCCTTCTCAGGCCCCACATCTAAGGCATCGGCAAATCCTGTTTGTTCTACTTTCAGCATCTGAACTCCTCACCACCACCCCAGCCCAAGCCACCGTTATTTTCGTTTGGCTAATAAATGAACCACTCAGAAACTGATTTTAGTTGCACCCTCATTTTCGTTTTTAATTTTTATCAAATTCTGCTGTGAGGAGACACTGCAACACCCCAGGTAATCTCCCAGCCTCCACCCTTTCTCCTGAATTTATTCTCTACACAGCAGTCACAGCACTAGCTCAAAACCCCCCACTGACCAAATCCTTAAAATGGCCTAGACGGTCCTACATGATCTGGGCCCCGATTACTCTAACTTTATCCGCTACTACTCCCTCCCTTGCCCACTCTGCTCCAGCTGCCTGGGCCTCCTTAGTACTCCTCAAACACGCCGTTGCACTCCTGCCTCAGGTCCCTTGCACTGGCTGTTCCCACGGCTGGGAATGTTCCCCCCTAGACACACACGTGGCCACTCCCTCAAAGCCATCAGGTCTTTGCTTGGGTCACTGAACAAGCGAGACCCTTCCTGGCCACCCCATCTAAAACTGCAACAGCGTCTGACTTCCACGTGCCTCCACCCCACCCCTGCCATTTAACTTTCTCCTTGACGCTCAGCATGACGCAGCACACTGTGCACTTACTGTCTGCTCTCCCACTGAAATACGAGCTCCACGAGAGCAGGGCCTTTCCTCTGCTCCGCTCACTGCGGTGTCTCCAGCACTGGACCACAGCCTAGCCCGCAGTAAGTGCTCAGCAGGCCCTGTGGAATGACGGCGTTCTAGTGCTGGGTGGGAGGGCGTGGCGGGACCGGGTCTGTCTCGGGAAGCCTTGGGCCCGGCGTCATCCTTGTTCTTTGCCCCTTTTACCCGGTCACTCAGTAGAGGCACCAGGCTCTGTGGAGGGTCACGACATGAACACAAACACCGTGTCATTCCACTTCCATGAGAAACCTAGACTAGTCCAATTCAGAGCGCCAGGGGGTGGGTGGTCTCCAGGGCCGGGGGCGGGGGGCGGAGGAGAGGGATGCTAACACATACGGGCTTCTTTCAGGGGTGATGGAAATGTTTAATGGGTACAGAGTTTCAGTGTGAAATGATGAGAAAGTTCTGGAGATGGATGGCAGTGACGGTTGCACAACAGTGCGAATGATGTTAACGTCACTGAACTCTACATTTAAAAATGGCTACAATGGTAAATTGTTATATATATTTTACCACACAAAAAAGTCAAAACAAACAGAAAGACGTGAACACTAATTAGCGCACGCTCAACAATGTGGGTCACACGAGGTATCAGGGGGGCCAGGGGAAGACCCTTTTGGCTGGGCTGACCCGAGGCACCTTTCTGGGGTGGGAGACATCTGGGCTGGGCCTGGAGGGCTGGGAGAAGCTGGTGGGAAAAGGCCAGCGGAGGGCATGGGTTGGGGACGGGATGGCTGGGGACAAGGCCTGGAGATAAGTTTGACCTTGAGTATGCGTGCCTGGCTAGGGTACAGAGGGCCCCACGCTGGGAGCCTTGAGTGCCTGCCACCTCCCCATTCCCCCTGGTAGGCTGCGTGTGCACCCCCCAGGAAGGCTTGTGGGGAAGCTTCCGGCCAGGAGACAGGGAGCCGCCCGTGCGGTCCAGGGGCTCCGTCTCCTCAGGCCTCCTGAGTGCTGGGTTGAGGAAGCCCCTCACAAACCTGGGGTTCTGGTCCTGACTGCCCCGCCAGCGAGGCCTAACCCAGAAGGCTCAGGACACACAATACCAGGCTTCAGGCCTTGCTTCTCCCTGCAGGAGCGGAGGCCGCAGCCTAAACAAGGCCGGGGGGACCTCCCCCCACCCCCGAGCACGACTTGCCCCTCCTGCTGCCCTGTGGCTCTGCAGTCCTGACTACAAAGCACAGCCCCTCCTGCAAGCCGGCCTTTCTGGGGTCAGGCCCAGAGAAGCCATTTACTGAGCCTGTTCTCTGGCCACACAAGGGCTTTCACGAGTATTATTTTATAATCCTAAGAGGCAGGCAAGTACCGTGATCCTCTCCATTTCAGAAAAGGAAAATAAGGCTCAGAGAGGTTAAGGGGCTCGCCCAAGCCCAGAGCACTGGCTGTAGCAGGCTGATACCAGACCGTGTGACTCCGCAGCCCTCGGGCCACCCCAGGCTTGCTTCAGACCAGGGCTCACAGGGACGGCAGAGCCACTGTCCCCATGCCCCACTCTCCTCATGGGGTAACCCCTCTCCACTAGCTCTGGGAAGCTTCCCTCTTCCAGGCCTAGATGCTTTTTCGCCCCTCCCTCCCTGCCAGCTCCTCCCAGCTGTGCCTGCGGTGGGCCAGGCCCAGGCCCCAGGAAGGAGAGGGGCAGGCAGGGCTGTACCTGACGGAGCTGCTATGGGAGGCTCTCCTCACATAGCTCTCAGCACCTGCGGCAGGACCTTGGCCCCCAGAGGACATGTTTGCCCTCCCACTGAGGACAGGGAGTCCCTCCAGCGTCTCTTCCCCCGAGCAGGGCAGTGAGTGCTGCTGGGCACTGCGCATGCAGCACAAAAGCCCATCGGGGCCTTCACTGCACACTCGCCAGATGGTGGGCCAAGCCGGGAGGTGGCAGCATCACAGACGAGGAGACCGAGGCTCAGAGGTAAGTTGCACAACATGAAGCTGGCAGAGTCAGCCCCAGAATGCCAATTTCCCTACGATCCATGCTACATAAGGAATCAAAGACTATTGGAGAAGGGCCCTTGGAGGTTATCTAATCCACTCGCTGGGGTGGAGCTGAGATTTGTCCAAGGTCATGCAGCTTGTGAGTGACAGTGAATTTAGTTTCCCCACGACTTCTATTATAAATGTGCTGGCATGCTGCCACAAATCTTGTTAGTTCCAAGATAAACAAAACTCGAATTTAAGATTATAGTAGGCTTTTTTAAAAATGTGTTTAATTGAGGTAAGTGCCTTCTCCTGCAATGTCAGAAAGCCACAAATATCCAAAGGTGAGCCTGCCCCAAGAACATGCCAGCTGGCCAGCCCTCCACGCAGACAGCCACTGGAACCCAGGCAGCATGCTTCCTGTGATGGTGTCTTCTCAAAAGCCGGGAGGGAGAGGGCGTGCCGGCTGCCCTGTGGTACCTGCTAATTTCAGGTTAGCTCTGCTCTGGAGCTGGAGAGGAACAGGAGCAAGAACCAGGCATTTTGTATTTATACCACCGTGACTCCTCCAGCAAAAGCCCACCTAGCTTGGACAAGTTTCTCGACTCTTTTGAGCTTCAGTGTACTCATATGTAAACAGGATAACAGGATCGTCATTATAATTATCAGGATCAGTCACGATGGAGGTGGAGCCCCTGGAACAATAAACGGAATCCACAATGATGAGGATGCAGACGGACGAGGGCACAGAGCCGCGATGGTGCTAACAGTACGAGCATAAAGCAGGGGACAGCCTTAATGAATGAAACAGAAGTATTCTGACCCTTGCAGCCAATATTTACGCCCGAGTGCATTTCCCTCCTGACACTGGGCTCCAGTGGAAATGTCATGGGCTTGGGAGTCTGACAGACTTGGCTTTGAATTTGGGCTCAGCCACTTCCTGTCTGACTCTCATCCCTGAGTCTCCATCTAGTTCTATGCCATTCAATACATTAGCCACTAGCTACACACAACTATTTAAATTAAAGTTTAAAATGTGGTCTCTCAGTCACACTAGCCACATTTCAAGTGCTCAAAGCCACATCTGACTAGTGGATTCATGTGGGACAGTGCAGAATAAACCATTTCCCTCATCACAGAGAAGCCCATGGGACAGTGCTCCTCTGGTGACCTGAACACAGATGTGGTGTCTACGTTGGGGATGATGTGCACACGGCCTGGCCAGGGCAGAGGGTGACAAACGGGAGCGCTCAGCCCACCCCTGCCGCGAGGACTCTGGCTGAGCCCTGGCCGAAGTTGTGCCTTTCCTTGCACAGTGGGTGTAATGGGGTCCAGCTGCTCCGATGGCAGTTCCGCTACTGACTTACCATGAGATGGAGCAACGTGGGCTTCTGGAACCTCGAGTTCTTCATTTGCCAAATAATTCGTGCCCCTCCAGTCTCAGAGCATTGCTGCCAGGGTCACGAAAGTAAACGATGGAAAAGTGCTCTGAATACGGGGACCAGAGAGACACAAGGGACAGCAAGGTGAGGTGGGACAAGCCTACATGTGGTGTCAGAAAACTGGGCTGCCATTCCACCTCCCACTAGCTGAGGACTCTTAAGTCCACAGAGGAGGCTGCGTCTGAATTCCTTCACTGTGAAAGGGGTAACAATAAGGATACTTACTCTATACTTTCATGGTGCTGCAGGATCAATAATGTGTATGAAAGTGATCTAAAAACAGCAGCGCTACTCGAGCAAGGCATTATGGGACTACTGATACCCATACAAAAACGAGGGAGGCCAAGCTGGTCCAAGCATTTGCCACTCCCTCTCCTTCCTGTGCCCCGCCTGCCTGAGAGCCTGACTCCCACCTGGTGAGGCCTCTCTCACTCCAGGCCAATAGCCATGCTGGGACAGAAACGGGGGCACCAAATGGGTCAAAACAACCTGTGCTGCTGATGCCAGAACAAGACATCAACTCCACGGGGGCCACATGGCCAGGACCTGGGGCATAGCCAGATCCAGGAAGTACGCCTGCATTTGTGACACCCTTTGGCTATAGGATCTTGCTCTGGGTGGTCCTGGCGTAGCTGGGAGCAGCAGGAGGAGCCCGGCCCTTCGCCTGGTTTTGCCACTCACCTAGTCGTACAATGGGTGTTCCCTGGCACCAGACATGTGCTGGACCCCAGGGAAATGGGGGATAGAGGGACAGCTTAGACCAGGCCTGACCTCCAAGGACTCTGTCTAGCCTGCCCTCTTTTCCACCTTGCACTCCCCACAGAAGCCCACCTTCCTGAGCCTCAGAAGCACCCAGTGGGTCTCTGCACTGGGGCAGGGACCACCCCGCAACTTTGGGTCCTGACAGCATGAGTGGTATCGTTTTTATTGAGCACTAGCTACATGCCATGACCTGTACCGGAGTCTTATATGCACCACTTCTAATCTCCAGACTTACCCCAAGGGTTTGTATTACCTGCATTTTACAGACAAGAAAAATGAACATACTCAAAGTCACACATCTAACAAGGGCCAGAGCGGGGATCTGAACTCAGAGCTGAATCTCTCTCAAGCGGGGCTCTGAACCACGGCATTTTATAAAGTTTTCTGATTCAATACTCTCCAGTAAAATGGCTGTTCTTCTGAAAACATTTTTCCTTTAGGAGCCCAGGATTAGGGGGAGATGGGGAAGTCAGAGAAGACAAGATGTTTCCCAGAGTGGCCTGGGTCGGGGAACGGCCCTTGCACATTTGTCAGGCACCGTGCGGGCTCAGCTGCCCCCGCAGGGGCTCAGGCAGGACCTGCAGCTGTCCTTCTGCCCTCCCAGAAGAGCACCAACTGCGTCATCAAGGGTCGACCAAGGGCTGGTGAAACTGTGAGAGCGGCAGGGGCCCAAAAAAGTGACAGGCCCTATGCCACCAACAATCTAGTCCCCAAACAAGGCAAAGGACATGACTCCTGTTGCTACTGGGACTCCAAGTTTCCAGCTGAGAGAAGCAGAGTTTTAGGCCTGGCTGGCTGTCTCAGGCAGGAAGGACAGAAGGGAAGAGAAAGGAGAGGGCAGGTGGGGAGACATGGCAGGCCTATGGCAACAGTCCAGGTGTGACACACCGGGCTGCTTAAGAACTGGAAGTATGGCTGACCGGGGATTAGGCAAGAAATGCCTGAATGTGGCATGGTGTTTAAGAGCAAGCTCTGGAATCAGTCAGCCAGGGTTCGAGCCCACTGTGCTGCTCACTAGCCACATAACTCATCAGGGAGCTTCTCACCATGCCACACCTACACATCAGGGTGCTGGTGACGTAAGAATTACATAAAGCTCTTCATCCAGTGTCCAACACGTGGTGAGCACTTAATAACAGTAAGTATTAATTATGAGAAGATTTCTAAAAAATATTAACACCCCCTCCTCCATGAAAAAGACGAAAAAGAGAGAAACGCAGCATTTATGGGTACTTTAGGCCTGAGTCTGGACTGGCATGGGTGTTTTGGGTCCTTGTTTCTCACACCGATGTTATCCTTGCCTGGCCAACCAGGTCATCAGTCCCCTAGGAGCAGGCACCACGCATCATTTTAGCCTGATCCGGCCCCAACCTCTACAGCATCTGGCAGGGGACTAAGCACATAACAGGACTGCAGAGACTCCAGAACCTCAGGTCTAAAAGACACCTGATGTGCCTGGCTAACCGCATGTGTGTGTGTGTGTGTGTGTGTGTGTGTGTTAACAAAAAGGATAATGCACAGTTCTTGCCCTTGAAGGGGTCACAGTTTAGTGAGGGAGGATCTTAAGTCATCCTGTGACAATCTAATAATCCCATGCTCCCAAACCCACACTCGCTCCTACCTGACATCTCTCTCACCCCCACACAGTCATGCGTGCATGCACATTTCGCTTCAGTTCCCTGGCCTCACAGGCAGCAGCAGCCCTGGCCTCTCTGGAAATGCTGGCTTTGGTCTGGACCCTGTGTGGAGCACAGAGGTTTCAACCTTAAATGGAATGAAAAGCTGCTCAGTCCTGTGCCAGCCCCACGGGCCCTCTTCCCCGCCCCCTACCCATTTTTATCAGACCCTCCTGATGGCAGGTCTATGAAATCTCCCCTGGAGGGGACTGTGGGTCCCTGGACTGACCTTGTCCTGATGTGTTTGATCAGCTGTTTCTGGCCTGCGCTGGGGGAACCAGTCAAGAAGAGGCGGCAGAGTGGTGTTTGATCAGAGCGGCCGGGGAGCCCTGGCTGGCGAGCTGCTCTCAGCCTTCTGCTAATCTCTCCTTGGAGGACAAAGAAAGGAGGATGTTCTGATAGCCCAGCCGACAGGTAACTTGGGGAGCACCTTGCTGGCAGGGGTGAGATGTGGAAGCCGGGTTCCTCCTCAGCAGCCTTGAGGGCAAGTGAGAGGAGCACTGCTTGGTCCTGGCCGAGCACCCTGAGCTCAGTGACGCCAAGTACGTGGAAGAGATACAGTTGTCTCAGGGGACAGGGGACATACGCTCTGGGAGCACTGGGCGGCAGGGCAGAAGACAGGAGAGATGCACAAGCACAAGCCTGGAGAACACTCACGAGAAGTAAATGAACTTGGTTCTCGGTGAAACCTTGAGTCCTAGGGTATTTCCCAAGGAAGGGTGAAGACGCTTGGTCTAGGACAAGTCCGCATGCAGCCATTTTTTCACCCAAACACGCCCCTGAGTCCAAGCTCACAGAGGGTAAGATAAACGGTGACTAAGAAAGCTCACGCAGACGCTGGCCTTGTGGCTGAGTGGTTAAGTTCGCTCGCTGTGCTTCGGCGGCCCAGGGTTTCGCTGGTTTGGATCCTGGGCACGGACATGGCACCGCTCATCAAGCCATGCTGAGGCAGTGTCTCACATGCCACAACTAGAAGGACCCACAACTAAAAATACACAACTAGGTACTGGGGGGCTTTGGGAGGAGCAGCACACAAAAACCCCGAGCAAGCTCATGCAGCAAAGTGGGAAGGCCGGAAATCACTCTCCAGCATTCCCATTTCCCTTGCCCTCATTACACGAGTTCCCACCTGTGCTTTACTCCGATGTGACCCCCAGCTGCAGAGCCTGGGGCGGCGCTGTGCCCCTCTCTCACCACTCGCTCTGGTCTGGGACAGAGGCTCTGGGTTTACTGTAGTGCAGCCCACAGGGCTAAACCTCACGGTGGTCCCGGACACCCCCGCACTCCACTGCAGGCCTCTACCTGTAGAGGACACCGCAGGCAGCCCCCTCCTGCCCTTCCCTGCCCTTTTCCCCAGGCTCCTTTAACGTATCTTAGAGACATTCACAGACACCACTTACGAAGCATGAGCACTATGCCACGCCTTTTAGGATGGCTAGGTTCCTCCTCACCACCACTGTGAGGGACACTAGCCCAAGGGCATCTGGGCGTGCAGAGGTGGGCTGGGAGCTGGGGTCCACACCCTTCCGCTGTGCTGCTCAGCCCCTCACAGCCAGCCCTGGCCTGGCCTGAGACAACAGATCACCAGGGCCCGTGTCCTCCCTCTGCTCTCCACCTCTGCACGCTCACCTTCATGGCTGAAGCCGAGGCAGGTCACAATGACCCCTGCAGCTGCCTGGACACTTAGGATTATTGCTCCACACACAACAGATGGCTCCAGCCTCTCTCCGAAGACACAGCTTGGGAGGAGGGGCATTCTCTCCTCGGGCCTGTGGGCTCTGGACAAGGCTTGACGCGTGCTACCCCGGCGCTGTCCCAGGAGAAGTCAGCACAGGACCCCTGCCTTCCCGGCCTCGAGGACGACCTGAGCCAGAGGCTGCAGCATGTGACACGCCTCCCCTTGCCTGCCATGCTGGGTTCCCACTGCAGAGACTCTGCACACCCTGTGAGTCGGCTTCTCGCTTCCTTGTTGGCTGTCGGCGATGTGGCATTTTCACCTGTTCACCACGAAAGGTTTCTGCTCATTTTACAGTCATGTGCTCAGCACTCGGTGCTCTGGGGGCAGTTGAGAGTCAAAGATAAATGACACGGTGGGTGTTACAAGGATCCCTAAGGACTCAGAGACAGAGGAAGAGGAGAGACCCGTACAGGTGCGGGCATGAACACTCTCCTCAGCGCTGGAAACTGCAGGGAACGGCTGACTCGTCTGTGAAGGACTTTATTAATAACGACTAAACTTTCCAACACTAAATTCATTAAATCCAGGCTTTTCATTTGTACTACAATTCTGTGGGGTAAGTACAGTAATCCCTCATTTATAGATGGGAGCAGGGAGGAGGGAGCTCAGAGAGGGTAACATTTCACCCACGGTCACACAGCCAAGAAGTGGCATAGCTGGGATGTACCCAGGTTGGACTCAAAGCCTGCCTCTGAGACACTGTACCACACTTGCTCCCTGGGAGAGGGTTTAGGAAATGAGACTCCACATGGCAGGAGAGCTTCCTCCCTGACCCCCAGGCCATGCCACCATGGCCTGAAGCTCCTAGGAAACCAGGCCTATCAAGCCTTCCCATCTGACAGCTGCCTAGAACCAGAGAAAACAGCTCTATATCATCACAGTCCATTTGAAACGCAGGCAGCACGGTTTTTTTCAAAGTACATATTTTATTTATATAGAGTAGTGCAAGTTGAACATGAATAATGGTTTCTAATCCAATTTATACAGCATCACGTGCTGGCTAGCCGTCCTGGCCATGGGTGGTGGCAGGTGGGGCTGGCCTCTGTAAAGGAAACAATAAACACCTCCACGATTTGGAAGTGATCTAAATTAGCCCAGGGATGATTTCCCGCCCCCCGACAACGTAGTCCCCAAAGCACAGACAGCTCCTTTCTCCCTTACAGGCCCCGTCGTAGGTGTGGCAAGCTTCTGGGTTCTGGCTGTTCTTCTGAGCTTTTGGCCCAAGTCCTACCAGTTCCAGGTTTTCCATGGCAACAAAACAATTATCACCTTGCCTTCGACACTCCCTTCAACCCCGGATCTTTCTTTTACTCCCATTTTCTCCCAGGGATACACTGGGCCAAGTGGAGCGGGGCTGGGCTGCTGAATTCTTCCCTTGGGAGGCCTGCTTGCAGCCTCTCAGTATTCTCTCCACCACAGTCCAACTGTCTAGTCCATTTACTAGAAATACTGCTTATCCCCTAGACCCATTCTCTGTAAGGTTAGCAGTTTCTTCCATCCCTTAGTCAATCTACAAACCTCAGGCACATGAGATTTAAAGGCACAGCCACCCCATTACCATGTCATCGGCCTGTGGTGACTGCAATATCACCTGGGGTGAGAGACTCTTTGGGTCCCTCTCATCTTTCTCCTCGACTCTGGGAGCATTCCTGCTTTAGACCGTGAGCAGAGAACAGGGACCTTGTCTCCCCATTCACCCCCATCGGGCTGGACCTCATTTCATCCCTCACCCCCGGACCATCAGAGCCCTCCCCTGGGGGAGGAGGCTGACGTGCGTTCTGTGGTCGGTGGGAGGGAGAGTCAGAATGCTTCCTGAGGGCCTGAATCAACAGAGGAACCCAGCCTGTACACTGTAACCATGATACTCACTGGGCTCAGCTTTCCAACCACAGAGCTTCTGGGACAGAAGAGAGAGGCTTTATACAGTAAACGAGTACAGCCCTGTGTCGCTGCCCCTCTGGTCCCCGGCTCTGCTCACGTACCTGGCCAGTCCCAGCATTCTACAGCAATCCTTGCTCTTGACTCATCTATTTGCTCTCTCACTTACCAGGGATGGGCAAATCCTGTTCCATGAGGGATCCCCATCATTCCCACAGAATTAGGCTCCAGCTTGGAGTCTGCCTGCCCGTCCCTCCCCACCAGCTGCCTTATGCTCTCTGGGAGCAGGGAGGTTTGGGGTCCCCCAAACAAATCCAAGTGTCCCAAGAAGCCCAGACTCCTCCACACCCCTGCCAATGCCCCAGGGGTCAGCCCGGAGGCCACAGGGCAGCACCCATAGCACCGAGGCAAAGAGAACCCCACTGCCATGTGAGACCAGTGGTGTGGACTAAAGAGACAGGTGACAATGTCCTCTGCGGCGGCAACTCAGAAGGGCTCTTGGGCGGAAGTCGAGAAAGTAATAAAATGGCTAGAAAAACTCTTCCTACAATAAAATCCAAGCGCGGGCGTCTCCAGGGAGCAACACTGAACTCCTTGGCAGTGCGGCGTCCTGCGGAGGTGCGCTCAGAGCAGGCTGGACTCAGGATGGACCCCTCCGTCTCGCTGAGGACCAGCAGGGGCCGTGCCTCCTGCCGAGTGTGCCGCAGGGAAGTGCAGCCCGCAGGGAGGCCGGCTCTCCATCGCTCCTGGCAGAGCAACTGCAAGTCTGGTGATCCGGAAGAAATTGAGTGTCCTGCCACCATCTGGGTCTCTGTCAGAAACCCGAGAAAGGGCCTCTCAGTACCCAAAAGGATCTGAAACTTGGATTTAAAACATATAGTTTTCATTACTCAGAAGACTTTCTAAAAAGAAAAATCACTTTCCCCTACAGGCCCTCAGCAATTAATTTTTGACTTTCTTTTGTTTTCTGGCTGGAAGGAGTCCTGCCCACAGCTTGTGAGGAGCGCGTCCGCTGGGCCTGGCTCAGGCCCTGTGGCACGGGCCACTCCACTGTCAGTGGGTTTTCTCTGGTGCCAGGAGAGATTCAGAGCCATTGCGCCCCTGCAGATCAAGAGCTCTCCTGCTCTGACAGCTCACTGGACTGAAAAACCTTAAGACAGAGACAGTCTCGGCAGAAGCACTGAGGGCCTTCCATGGAGGCGAAGTCTTAAAGGTTTGAGCACCATCTTCTGGTCAGTTTTCGGCTTTCGAGGCCAACATGCCTTTGAAAACTTCATTTACTTCGGAATGGGAAGATCCCTGAGCAGACCAGCTCAAGTGATTTGCATATCGAAATGAGGACCCACTCGGGGCAGGAGCAGATGCCTGGGGTACGTGGCCCAGCTGCCTGCACAAAGCAGGATGGCCAGACACGAACACACTGGTCACTGTTAAGGTTCCACCTTCGGTCTCCCCAGCAATGTGTGATGGCAATACAAGTCCCGACCATGACACAAATTGACCCCCTACCCCTGCTTGTACTTGGTAATGTGACATGTGCTTAGAAAAAAGGGGTGGCTTGTGTTCTGCCAGCCTGTAGCTTGAGGGTGAGTGATATAATTGGGCCCTGCCCTCCGCAAGGGGTCAGGCCACACAATGTGGCAGGGGGCCCTGCCTGATGTGTAGACACTGCACTAGCAGACTTCAACCTTCTGGCATCGAGGAAAGGAAGATAAACGCCAGTAATTCCCTCCGAACGGCGGGAGCCTACATCCATCTAATTGCACTTCAGAATGGATCCCACAAACCATTAATTATCAGATTATATTTTAGGAACTGAAGATAAAAAAGCTTTGTGAAATTCAGACTCCAAGGGATCACTGACCTGCACTAACAGTGGCAGCCCGGAAGAGCTCAGACAGCAGGCCACTCACGGTGCATGAAAGACCGTGGCAGGAGGAAGAGCCAGGGGCAGTCACGGGCGCTGCTCCACCTGGCGCTGGTTCCTTAGCTACAGGACGTGATCCAGAGCAGGCGCAAGGCCTCCAGGTCAGGAGAGTTTTAGGCTTTGATTAGGGAAAGGGGATGAGGATGACATGGAAAAGCCGCAGGAACCAGCCTTCAGGTACAGAACAGCATGGAGACCATCCTGGAAAGGCAGGGACGGTCTTTGCAACTGGACGGCCTCTAGGGAAGAATTCCAGCAGGAACACTCCAAAGGCTTTGTCTGGGGAAGGGCTGACTGTACTGATAACGTGGGAATGAAGCCTTCCTTCATTAACACGCTGCCACCTGCCCTAGGGCCACCACAATGGGGCTGGTGACCCAAGCAGCTGGGAGGATGATACAAGTGAGGGAGGGGCAAGTGTGCTCAAGGCTAGGAGTCCCTGGATGGTCTGCTGGTGCTTGTTTCTCAGTTTTAAATGGTCAGAAGGCACTGGCAGCATATGCAGCCCCACTCTGTGGGCCACGGCCCACATCCACCTGCTGTTCTGCACACGGAGGGCTGCTGGCACATCACCCCTCTGGCTGCCTTGAGGGCTCCTATCCCACTGCTCTTTCAGAAGCTACACTCCACTGGGATGGACAGCGTCACAGAGGCCACAGCAGGAGACGTGGGGGCAAACAGGCCTGCCTGCTACGGAGAGTGGTGGTGTTGACGTTGATGACTGGGACCTTGCTGGTTCTATGGAAACAATGATGCTTGTCTGTTTTCCAAGTGAGACCATTTAGGCTGGTGCCAGGCTAAGATGCCGCCTCAGGATAGCAGGGGTGGAGCGCAAAGGGCAAGCTGCGGGGTGCTCTCTCTGCAGCAAACGCAGGGCCCTCCACTGGAGGGGCAGCAGCTCACTTGGCCTCACCACAGATCAGGGTCACGGTGCCATCCAGCAAATCCTCCACGGTCACAGCCACGAGTTCAGAGCTTGTCTGAGATGTCTGCGAATCTGGCAACGTCACAAACACCTGCGAGCCAGCAAGCTGGGTCTCCTCCAAAGTGATCACCTGCTCTGTTGGGGCCGCTGGCTCTGGGGTTTGGATCACCTGAAAGGGAGAGACCGTGAGGCTGCTCTGGGCAATATCCACAGGTAGCTCCACAGAATTTACATGGTTTCATCTTACGCTGTAATGATGATATTTATGTTTTCACCTGAGGAGAGCAATTACACGTGCCTAATGGGAAGAGGCAAGTCTAACACACCAGTGATGCAAAAGAGAAGGCTGGCAAACTATTTAAATAACGCTGTGTGCTAAATTGCTGTAATTTAGCTCAGCGCGCCATCTGAGGTGCCCGGGCTCTGTGATTACACACCGGTGACCGCTGGCTCAGTTTCTCACTGGGGTGGTTTTCCTGTCTCGAGGACTACATGCGGAGGTAAGTGCCACGTGAAGGCAATGCTCCTGAAGCGGTTAGCCTTATGCTTCAACCGTGGAAGCAGGAATGGTTCACCAGAGGCCTCGGCTGGCCAAAGGGGGTGTCTCTGGACCTCGACCAGGCTAACAGCCTTCCTTGGGGGTTACGTGGCTACAGAGCTAACAGCTACGGGAGGAAGAACGGGTGGACAAAGGTGACTTCTATCAACTCACTCATTTGGCTCACCAGGCCGCACATCCCCTTCCAAATCTGCATCACCTGCTAAAGATGACGCTCCCATCTCCGGGAGAACTAGTCTGTGGGTGAGTACACCCAGCTCCTGCCCGAACCTCCATGGTGATGCTTCTGACCATGCAGCTGAGGCCAGCTTCATGCCGCACCCCGATATCTTCCATCCAGAGTGCCCACAGAGGGCACAGCCACCACAACTCCTGACAACTGGCCAGGAGCAGAGAGCGCCCTGCACTAGACCTGAATGCACAGAAACAGGGATGCCAAGCTCAGCCATGTCTCTGTGCTACGGGAATGAGGAGATCAATTATGATTCAATCAAAAAGCATCTAGGACAGTAGTTTTCAAACTGTTTTTCTTTTAGCAATGGAATCCTGCCCCCCCTTCCCCTCAAAGGGCATCTTACCAAGAATCCTAATATTTAAAAAAGATAAAAGCAGAGCCACTCTGGCTGCTATGGCACCAGGAGTGTCACTCAGAGGCCCGCCCCCTGACTTGCCCTCTGCTCCCCACAGAGGCCCGTAAGCACACGGTTTACAAAGGACTGCTCCATGGGACCGGGCAGGTGGACAGTCCCATCAGTTTGCAGTAACTGAGTTTCTTTTCCTTTTCTGCCTGCCCTCTCTGGACAAGACGCGAAGAGCAGTAAGAGGAGCAGAGTCACAAAGAGGGGCTGGGGCGAGCTTAGCGTTGAGACATCAGAGAGGTGGGCTGCTCACCCAGGTAAAAGAGAGAAACCCAGACATGTCCACATGTGCACAGCCCAGAGGAGCGAGCAGAGTGTTTCACCTGAAGTGGGTCCAACAAAGAGCTCACCCACCCTCCTCCAAGGTTTCCTGCAACTCTCACATCTCACAGTGTTTCGCAGAAGGTGGGAAGTGTGAATTGGGAGGAGAAGCCAAGGTCATTCTGCTTTTGGAAATTCTTGTTCCAGGTTCCCTCTACCCAGGGGTCATTCCAACTGTGGCCACCAGGAGACTACAGTTTTCTGTTTTGTTTGGTAAGAGGTCCAGAGAGACTCTTGTCCAAGCTCCTCTTTGTCATGAATGTACTACTTTCGGGACCCTGTGAGAGCCCCAGGGAGAGAGGCTGGGCGTTGTGACAAGCTGCCTCAGAGAACCTCAGGAACCCCATGTTACTGCCCTCACATCCGCGGGCCCCAGAATCACCTGCACCATCTGCGAGGCTGCTGCTTGGGTTTCAGTGCTCGTCACCTTTGGGTGCTCAGATTCCAAGTGGCCGTCCAGCTGGGCCTGAGAGGTGAAGAGCTCCCCGCAGAGCTCACAAGGGAAGGTGCTCTCCGACTGCCTGAAGTGCTCCGTGGTCACGTGGTGCTGCAGGGCCCCGGGGAAGCGGAACGTAGCCGCGCAGTACAAGCACCTGAAGGGCTGCAAGCCTGGAGGAGGGGGCACAGACGGACGGGCTGTGGGCAGGAGGACTCAGAGAAAAAGAGCGGGGCGGGGGAGGAGCAACGAGGATCCAAGGGCCGAGGCAGGTCTGAAGGCAGATCTCCAGGTTCTGGTGGACCTGAAGCTTGTACAATTTGGGGAGCCCTCTTGAGGAAAAATAATACAAAATTATAGACAGGGAAATAGAGACAGAGCTTTGGAAAGGTCCCGTGCAGGGAGGGGCTCTGAAGCCATAGCTTCATTAGGGTAGATTCAGGCTAAATCTGCCTCTGCTGAAGCCCACTATTCACTCAACTGTAGATGAAGATGCTGACAATACTGTACTCCATCAACTCCAACAACATCTCTGAAATGGGATCCATGGCATCTTACGACCGCTATGGGCTAGGCGGCAGGTGGGTGTAACTGTCAACGACTGTGCATGTCCCAAGGGGCAGCATTAAGACTTGCAGAATGCATGTCCATGGCTTGGAAGAATCCCTAAGACAGGAGGGGTGCACATTTTTAACTCAGAGGACTCAAATGGCTTAGAGGGAGGAGGCGAGGGTGGATGTGCAGCTACATTCCCAATGCAGCAATCAAAGGGAGACTGGTTTACACACTGCTCAAGAGACCAAGACCAAGGGCCTCAGTACGTGCCCCGTCACCATGCCCTCGATGGCAGAGCGCAGCACCACGTGGAATAACACGCACATCGACAATCTGACCTGAAAGCTACTCTCAGAAGCTGGATTCTTACCTTAATCTACTTATTTCTTACTCTTCCCTTTTTATGTGTGCTTACAAGAGGGCATAAAATCTATGTCAAATTAAGTCCAAAACAGCACTCAGAATAACGTGCAAATTCTAAGTAATAAGAAAGCACGGTTTAATTGACAAGTTTTCCTTTCTTAATGGTTCATCAAAAATGGTGCATCCTATAGCTGGAATTTTAGATTTGATGAGATAGAGCAGTAACAACGATAATCACAGGTAACACTTAAGGGATGTGTACAGGTGCCAGGCCTTACGTGCACTACAACCCACACTGTAACACACCATAACTCCGCTGTCACTCCAACACGTACTACAGTACACATACTATTAGCTCTGTACTATAACACATTCAGTTCTCACAGCTACCCCGTGAGGTAGGTACTCCACTTGTCCCCGTTTTTTAGATGAGGAAACCGAGGCACGAGGTAGTTAAGCTACTGAGCCCGGCTTGCCCAGCTCTGCATGATGGAGGTGAGAATCCCCCCTGGGCCCAGGGCTCCAGCCCCGCGGCGTCTCGGGAGGGGCACTGACCTGAATGCTGGCACTTGATGTGAACCTGCAGCAGAGCTGGCGTGGGGAAGAGCTCCTTACACTGCTCACATTCGTGGAACTTCATATCTGCGAAGCACACGAGGAAAGAAGTGGTGGGAAAGAACAGAAGGATGGCTCTCTGAGGCTGGACAGTAACAGGGCTGGCGGTGATGGCTAACACTTGGCATGCATCTATAAGTGCCAGCATCCTTATGCTGATGATGTATGAGAGCAATCTAGCGGGAAAGAGCTCCAGTTCTGAATCCAGACAGTCTGGATGCAGAGAGGGTTGTCGTGAGAATTAAATGAGAACACACACAGAGTGCTTAGCACAGTGCCCCGCACACAGGAAATGCTCCATAACTGCAAGCTGTTGTGGATATCCCCAAATTTACCTGACTTTCCAAAGAGAAGGAAACAGGCCCAGAAAAGAGAAGTCATTTGCCAAGGTCATGGAGATGAGGAGCACTGGAGTTAGGCTTTATAGCCAGGCCCACCTGCCACCAAAGTGACCCCCCTTCCCATGTGCTGACCGATCACCACTCAGGGGTGGGCAGGAGCGCACACTGCTCTAGGGCTCGGGGTGTGAGAACCGCTGCCACTCAAGCTACTGTTACCGATGGACTGGTGTGGCATCCTTCAGGTGCGCTGGGGCAGAACAAAGGTAATGACCACAGCACAACACACCCTAACTCTGGAAGGCGGGACTTGGGAATAGAACCCATGGCTACGTTACCAAGCGCCCCCCATCAGCTCACATCCCCCGTCCACGGCACTCAGTTCACCTGCGTGCTCTGCTTTGATGTGCTTCTTGTGCTCAACGGTGTTGGGAAAGGTTCTGTCACAGGAGCTGCACTGGAGTGACGAGAACTTGGAAGATCGATGGTTCTGAGCAGCAAACACGTCAGGGTGGTGGGTCCGATTGTGGTACCACAGACCAGACAATTGCTGCCAAGAAATTGGGCTAATGTTAGGTCTTAGAACGTTCCAGCAAGCTGGAGAGTTCACAAGGCCCTCGTGAGAGAGAGAAAAGTGTCCTCAGGTAAGTTTATGGACCTGGAATCACGCTCTTACCTCTCACACTGAACGCTGACACGAGAGGAGAGGCTGGTGTTTAAGGGAACAAGCACCTGTGTATTCCAGGCCACTACAGGGCGGCTCAGCCAAGTCCTTCAGAAAGTCTCACTCCGCACAACAAGCCTATGAGGGAGGTGTCAGAGTCTGTCCAGTGAGGCAGATGCTGAGGTACAGGGGGTTAAATGACCTGCCCAAGGTCACACAATAGGTAAACAGTGGGACAGGATTCAAACCCCAGCCTTCCGACTGGAGAATCTGTTCTTGACCTCTGGGGCTATATCTCACTGCGTCAGAGGCCCAGGTGCAGCAGAGAGGCCTGCTGGAGCAAGGGGCATGTGCTGTCCCTGCTCCATATGCAAGTGCCCCCTCCTTCCTGGGTTCCAGAGCAGCCTTGGGACCATCTCCCTACAACTCCATGGTTTCCTAGAGACCAAGCCCAGGTCTTACTTACAAGGCTTGGCACAAAGTTAGCTCTCAATTTTTGTTGAGCTGAAATTAGCTACTGTGTTTCTCTCTTTATACAAATCTTACAGATGCCAGCAAGGCTCATTCTTTTTTTCTTTGCTGAGGAAGATCTACCCTGAGCTAACATCCACTGCCAACTTTCTTCTTTTTAAGGACCATTCTTTTCTCTGTAGTTTTAGAGTTTCTCATAAATGTGGTTTCCTTTTAGTTTCACCTGGGGTTTCACTTTAGTTACATACCAAATTCTAAGGTTAAAAAAAGCAGAGTCCTTCCCCAGGAGTTAAAAAAAAAACAACCCAATAATTGTGCTAAACAAGATAATTCCAGGCAGTGTTACACACCCCATTGTCATTCTTACATTCCTCAACACATGGGGTCAATAGGTTCTCTAGAATGTGAGACCCAAGGGGAAAAGCAGCACTCAGTTCATGACAAGGCTGAAACCTAAGAGAAGAGGTCTCAGAACTCTCTGCTCCAGGTAAAGCTCCCCCACTGCCTTACTCTGCCCAGGTCACCTTAGAGAACCTGAGTAATTACAGGCCGCATTCCTCATGAGAACCAGCCAAACCCTGGAGACAGGACGTGCTCCATAAACCACGAACACGGAAATCAAGGAAGACCACAGGGAGGGTAGGTGAGGCACGGAGGAAGAGCTCCCAGCAGAGCCTGGGGTCACCTGGTAGGCCTTGTTGCAGATGCCACAGCTGAAGGGCTTCCCTCCGACGTGGGTCACCATGTGCCGCTCGAGCATGGAAGGGGCGCTGAAGATCTTCCCGCACGTGGGGCAGGGGTGGTACTCCTTGGAGTGCACCTCATGGATGTGCCTGCGGTGGTCCTGCAGGGTGGGGAAGCTCAGCCTGCACTTCTTGCAGTCATAGGGATCTTCCACGTCTGGTCCCACGGGGGCATCCACAAAAGGGGGGGGGGGGAGAAACACCAGAGGCAGCCGTCAGCGAGATGGGGGTGCTGTTCACAGCCCAGATGTAAGACCCTGTTCAGAGGCACGCGGGGTCAGCGACTCCAAGGGCCGGAGGTCAGTGCATCGATCGCCCGACTACCCCACCTTCATCCAGGAGGAGGGGTTCCTGCAAGGCCTCTGGATTAACCACCTCTGTAGCATCAAATAGTCCGCCTCCATTCTTCATTTTACATCTTACAAGTTAAATTCTATTTTACTGCTTTCCAGGGAGCACTGCCCTTGCTCTTCCTCTGTCTGCAGTGGGCTTTTCTGAGTTTTCTAATTCTCTTTGGAGATTTCCAACACACTCCCCAGAGCATCACCCTTCCCTCTATTGTCAGCAGTAGACTGAGGGGAGGAATGCTCCCCATGCTCCCCACTTTAGATTCAACAATGAAACATTTTCATAGCTAATGTTTAAGGAGTGCTGGATGACAGGCATGTTTATAGCACCTTACATATACTAACTCACTTAATCCTTCCAATAACGCTATGAGTAGGCTCTATTATTAGTCCTATTTACCAATTAGGGAAATCAAGGCTTAGAGAGTGCCCAGAGGCACGAGTAGGAGGTGGCTGAACTGGGTGACAATCCCAGCTTTCACTCCCAGGGCCATGCTCAGCTACATGCTTAACCGGATGTGCTGACACTTCAGTGGGACCTCAAAAATAACTAACACTGATGAACATATTTGCCGTCCCTATGGCAGGAAACTTGTCTTTTTCTGAAAGCAACAGAAAGTGACATGTTTTAGTAATAAAATCCTTTGCCCGGAAGAAAGGCCCAGCCCACGAGCCAAGCTCATGTGTGCACTGATTACTTCAGGAATTCTGATAGGCAGCAGCCTTTGCTATCATTAACTAGTTTCCCTGTAGACATGAGCTCTTGAAATCTCAGTTTTACATGTCTTTTAAGAGACTTTGAAGCATTTCTCCACAAGCCATGATGTGGTCCTGTGGAAAGAGGCGAGGAGCAGTCAGTGAGAGAGGGCCTGGAGCTGGGCTGGCTGCTGAGGACATACTCTAAGGCATGGCAAAGCACTGTGGGTCCTTTACATTCTGCAAATTGCTGTCTTCCTCTTTCCTGACTCCCATGTAATGCTACTGGGAAAAGGAGACTAAAGCAGAACGTAACTTAAAGAGGTTGAGAGGACATCAAAATTGTGGCGCTGGGTCCAAGCCAAATCTCACTCATCTGGAAGTCCACTGCAACTGGATGTTTTTGGGCAGCCTTGTACACTCCTTGGGGGAAGGGCTGGCACTTTATACTCCTCCTGCTTTTCCCAGTGTCCAGCAGCCAAATGCGGAGCACACTGTAAAGCTCTGGCAAAGCCGTTTGTTGGCAGGCTGACAACAGACTTGAATGTGTTGACAGAGGCACATGTCTGTGAGGCACTGTATTTGCTAACAGCTAGAAACTGGGGTGTGGGGAACAGGGGAGGGGAGGAGGCAGGAAGGGGATGCAAGGTGCATGGCATGCAAAAAAGACACGCTTTGATGATGACACCTCAGAGAGTGACTTTGCCAACAGTAAGAGTCTCTGGCATTTGCCGAGGACTTTCTACGTATCAGGCATGGAGCTTCCTGCTTTACAGGTGGTATCTATCTAATTCTCACAACAGTCCAAGGTGGCAGCAGTGTTTTCTCTGGTTTACAGAAGGGGCATAGAAGGCTTAGAAAGGTAAAGAAACTCGTTTAAGGCCTCAAGGGAGTAAACGGAGGGTCAAGATCCGAGGCCAGGCCTGTGGTTTCAGAGCCCAAGCTCTTAGCCTCCCTGATGCGCTGTGCTCATTACTCCTGCGGGAACAGGAGCGGCTGAAGACGAAGGGACGTGAGCAGCCAAGTGCCATATGGGTGAGTTCCCGATGATCTAATGAGGAATCACAGAATTTCCTTTTCCTTCCAGCGTGTGTTTTTTCTATCAGTTCTAGAAGAAGGGGAGAAAGATGGGGGCAGACCCTACTAATTGAGTGACTACAATGGCATTTGAAGACAATACTGGGCAGAGGCTTTTAAGGGCACGTGACCAGGGACCACTTACACTGGCATATGTTAACTCAGACAGTGTCTGGGTTGCTTCTACGGGGAGAGGCAGGTATGACTATAAGATGAGAGTGGGGGAAGGAGGGTCAGGGTAGAAAATAGCAGCCCAGTGGACTTCTATTAATGGGAATATTCTGGTGCTCTGCTAGCCTTCTGTTACAGAGGCTCTTTCCTTCAAACAGAATTTGCTTCTGTCAGCCGAACAGAGCCAGGTGGGCTAAAAAGAAGACAAGGAAACAGCCTGGAGAGAGAAATAGGCGTCGCACAATGACATGTTAAAATGAGATTTTTCTTGAAAAAGGAATGAGGAACTCTGGGTTTTGCAGGAGAACAGGGGAGGGGAAGGCACTAATGGGGCCCAGCTCTGGTGAAGTGACAACTTCTGTTATGATTTTTACATGCCTTCTCAGGGCCAGGCCTGGTGCTGGATGCCTTACGTGCACAGTCTCAGTACATACTGTGAAAGGTGTGCAGGTGGATGGAGAGGCCATTGGCTTGCCGAAAGCCCTTGCCACAGTCCCGGCAGACGTACGGCTTGTCGCCAGTGTGGGTCCTCACGTGGCGGGATAGCTCAATGGACTGGGCAAACACAGCATCACAGTATTGGCATGCGTACATTTTTCCTGGAAATATACATGAGTTTATTAGAGCCAGCACTACACATTTATGGCATTCCTAAAACCAAATCACATTCTAAGGCAGGTGTCAGGCAAATATAACCTGGGAGATGACATTAAAACCTCAGGCAATTTGTAGCTACTGAGTGAGAGGGCTGAGCCATCCTATCAGATGGCACCTCAAACACAGGTGATCACAGAGAGGGCCTCAGTGTGGTCTCCTCACCCTGAGGAATAAGGACACAAGATTCCCCATCTGTTCACCAGCCCACACAAGTATGCAGGAGCTCATTCCACTCCCAGGAAGCAGATATACCCTTGTGCCCAGAAATATGTGAATCTGGATCCCTTGCGACATATACAGTGTGGAATCGCAATTGCACACACAGGTGAAAGACATGGAGTCAGAGAAGAGTGAAAGCTGTCCCCCAGTGACTTGCTGTAAAGTTATTACAAACCACTTGGCTTCTCTATTTTCTCAAGCACATAATGAGAATATAATGACCAGACTGCCAAAAACTATTAGAAAATACAGGTAAAGAGCAAGTCTGGAAAACTGGCATTTGTAAAAAACGCTAGATCAAGAGTTCCTCCAAGCTCCCTTATGGGCCAATAGAGAAGTGGGGAAATCAATGAGGTGAGGGCCAGACCCCCACAAATCCTGTGGCCCACTTCAACTACAGCAATTGACCTCATTTTTTATATATTGGGCTTTGAAAGCAGATTTTCTTAGGAAAAAAAGTATTTCTTGAATCAAGAGTTGAAATTATTGAGAAGCCGAGTAGTCAGTCCTTGGCTGCCTTCTCTGACTTCATTTTCTGGATGGTTTTATCTCAGAGCCTTACATCCCATCAGTACACTGACAGCTCCCCATTTATATCTCTAGCTCCCAGCTTTCCCCAGAACTCCAGACTCATATATCCAACTGCCTGTCACTCTATTTCTCCACCTGGAGGTCTAATAGGTATCTCAAATTTATCATATCCAAAACAGGGCTCCTGATTCTCTGTCCCCACCACCCCAAAACACACGCACACAACACACACTCCAATTTCCCCCGCCTCAGTAAACGGCAGCATCATTTACTCAGCTGCTCATGCCAAAAACTCCAAAGCATCCTGAACTCCTCTTTCCCTCACCCCCGTCACGATCCATCATCAGTGCCTTCACTTCCACTTCCAACAACATATCCTGCAAACTGAACGTTTTCACACATTCCCCGCCCCCGGCCTCTGACCCCAGCACAGCTCTTGTTGAAAACCCTCACCTCTACACTGGACTACTGCAACACTCCTGTCTCCCTGTTTACATCATGCTCTTGCCCTATTACAGCTGAACGTCCAAAGTGGCCAGAATTAACTCTGACAAATGTAAATCAGATCCTATCACTCCTCTGCTCAAAACCCTCCCGTGGCTTCCTGTGGTGGCCAGAATAACGGTCCCAAAGATGTCCATACCCCAATCCCAGAAACTAGTAAATGTTGTTACCTTACGTGGCAAAAGGCACTGTGTGGATGATATTAAGCTAAGGCCCTTGAGGTGGGAAACTTATCGTGGACTGCACAAGCAGGCCCACTGCAATCACGAGGGTCCTTGTACGGGGAAGAAGGAGTCAGAGGAGGCCTGTGACAGAGCAGAGGCTACAGTGATGCAGCCACGAGCCAAGGAAAGCAGGCAGCCTCCAGAAGCTGGGAAGGCAAGGAATAAATCCTCCCCTGGAGCTTCCAAAAGGAACACACTCTGCCAAAACTTTGATTTTAGCTTCATAAGACTCATTTTGGACTTTTAACCTCCAAAGGGTAAGATAACACACTGAATTGTCACTATTCATGGTAATGTTTTAGAGCAGCAATAGAAACTAAAACACTTCGTGTAAAAACCAAAGTCCTCACCCTGGCTTGTAAGACCCTCCGAGATCTGGCCTTTGGTGACCCTCTGAGCTCACCTCTCAACACTCTTCCCTCGCTGACTCTGCTTTGGCCCCTCTAGTTTTCTTTGGCCTCTCACACCAGGAAGGCCCCTCTCCGTGGAGGGCGCTCTGCACTGTGATGCTCTTCTAGATCTTCCACTGCTTCCATCTCTCACTTCATTTGGGTTTCTGCTCAGATCTCATCTCTCAGGGGCCTTTTCTGATGATAGAAATAGGGCCCAACCCAACCCTGTCCTCTTGCCGCTTACCCTGCTTTAGTTTCTTGATAGCAATTACTACTACCTGAATTTATTTGCTGAAGCTCTGTTCTACCCAGTGGAACGTAAGCTCCAGGAGAGCAGGGTGCACCTAGTCTCACCATCCCCAGTGCCTAGAATAGAGCTGAAGAGACTCATTCGCTCAGTAATGTGTTCACTGAGGGCTGGCTATTGCTGAGTACTATTCTGAGGGCGACAGATACAGCAGTGGAACAAAAAAAGACCACCAGCTTTACCCTCATGGAGCTTACATTCTAATGGGGGAGACTGACTCTAAACAAAGTAAATTGCTAAAGTAGATAACTCAGATGGTAAGCACTATGCAGGGGACCTGGGGCTGAGTCACTGAGATTCTACAGAGGGTGGGCAGGAAAAGGACTCAGGGCAAAGGGAAGTATGAGTAACGACTGGAAGGGGATGAGGAGAGAAGCACGGAGTTGTCTGAAGGGAAAGCCCTCCAAGAAGAGGGCACGGCGGGAACATGGGCCCTGCAGGTGTGGGGCCTCACATGGAGGCTGCAGCGGGAGAACAGGGTGGTGGGGGGACAGCAGTAAGAGTTGAGGTCAGAGGCGCCAGGGGATTTGCTCACATGGGGCCCAGCAGGCTGTCGTGAAGCCTTCAGATTTCACACTGAGCGAGGCAAAAAGCCTTTGTAGGGTTTTGAGCACAGAAGCAACAGGACATGGCTTAGTTTCAAAAGGCCCCCTTGGGCCTGTGTACTGAGCTCACTGTCCAGGGACGTAGTGAGAGCCAGGAGACCAGTGAGGGGCTACACCAATCCAGGTGAGACGATGGTGGCACTAGGACTTACATATACATGCTCCTCCTCTCTGACTGGACTAGAAACCCCGACTTCCTTCTTCTGTGTCTCCCTGGTAGTATTTCATGTTCCTCCCCAATGGCTCTGCCCCGCAACTATCTCTGTACTAGACACTCTAGACCCCCAGCTCTGTGCGCAGAGGGTCTCCAGCTTAGTCACTCAGCATTGCCACTGCCCCATCCACAGCAGGGGCTCAACCAAGGATTTCTCATGCTTGAACGCCACCTCAAAGCCCGCAGAATTCCTGGCGTTATGTAAATTCTCTAGCTATAATGCCATAAACCCGTGTTAGCCAGCCTCTCTTCAGGGCCTCTCACCATCAGCATCTTAAGTGCCTGTGCACATAAGCAGTCCTGGTGTGTACCTAGAAGTTTTGTGTTCTGTTTTGTTTTAATCTCCTTGAGATATATATCATGCCTAATTCCAAACAGGCTTTCAAGCAGCTCAAATAGGTAAAGTATGCAGCAGAGATGAAGAAAGTCTCCACGCCTTACCTTCTGAGTGCTTCTTCTTGGTGTGGTAGGCCAGGGCAGAGGCCTGAGTGAAGGTCATGAGGCAGTGCTTGCACATGAATGGGCGGTCCCCAGTGTGGAGGCGAAGGTGGTTCTTCAGGGTAGAATTGGCTGCAAACTTTGCCCCACACTCTTCACAGGAGAAAGGCTTCTCGTCAAAGTGCTCTGTCAGCTTGTGGTACTGCATGCCTAGGGAAGCCGGGCCAGGGACCAGAGAGACAGCAGTAAGCACCGCTGAGTGCAGCATAAGGAGACACAACAGCACTGTCTCAGGCCAGGTCTCAAGAGGAAGCACAGCACGGACCACAGGACACTGGGCCGTGCGCACTCTGACCTCAGAGAGCCGCGCTGCCCATCTGCCCACCACCCGGCACTCTGAAAGTCACCTCAGTCCCACTCCTGGTTGGACCAGGCATGAGGTGTTGTGGGTTTACCTGTCCTACGCTCTCTCTCTCTTAAAGAGGACCCAGACACCCAGAAAGAGTGAAACAAAACTCACTTTTATGTTTCATTAGGTTTATCCAACATCGGGGCAAGGGAAAATAAGTCCAACCATACATCCCGTGGTTTCCGTAATTCTTTTCTATTGTCAAGAAACAAGTGCTACGTGGAAACCAGAGTCAGGTGTTCAACAGCTGGTTATTATTATGAGCAATAATTGCCACAAGTTTCTGAGTACTAACTCTAGTGTAGGCACCGTACTAGGTGTTGAGCTACATTATCTTAAATCTTTATAACAATCCAAAACAGTAGGTGGTCTCAGGGTGCCTTTTTAACAGACGGGGAAATTAAAGCTCAGGGAGCCGATTCCAAAGCTCACGCTCTTCTCTAAACATTCGCCTGCCTCTGCAGGAAGCTGCTCTATTTTCTAAGCACATCCACAGCCCTACTGCAAACAACCAGAGGCAAGGCCTGGAATCCAGACTCAGTACTCAGCGTTACCATTCCCTAGTACTTCGCCTTCTCGAAGGTACCTGAGGCGTGAGCAAACTCTCTTCCGCAGAGGTCACACGTCACCGGGAGCCTCTTCTTCTTCTTCCTGGGGCCGTCAGCCTCTGCACCTGCACCATGGGCTTCCAGCTGCTGGTTCTCCAGCTCTCCCTTGGAACCCTTGGTCTCGTCGCCCTCTTTGCACTGCACCTGTCTGCTCTTGGCCGCCCGGCAGCGCCTCACGTGCACCTTGAGGCGGCAGTAGAAATGGAAGCTTTTGTCACAGGCCTTACAGACGAAGCTCTTCTTGGCAGAGTCTGGGGAGGCAGACGCGTCGTTCTCTTGTTCTGGCAAGGAGCCAGCCTCTCCTTGCTCGTTCTGCTTCCCAGACTGGCGGTCTTCTTCAGCTGGCTCAGCCGCCTTTTCATCTGCTTTGTCATTGGCTTCAAGGTGAAATGTGTCACTCACCTTCCACCCTTCCTCTCCATTTTCCTGAGTAAGGAAACCTGCGGAGAAGAGACATCTCACGGCTCTGGGAGTTCTCTCTGTTTCTCCTTTGCTTTCTAACTTTTCTTCTTGGAGGAGAATGAAGACTACTTGGAACCCTCATAAAACTCTGAAGCAATATCACCATCTTTACTTTCTTGTAAACACACATAGCATCACTTTACATCTATGTCTACACTTTTCTAGGTATCGAGAGCATATGAAATAAATAAACAAGGTGGAGACGACGAACTGCCGCCTCTTCTTGTCAACGAGGACACAGCCTGGGGGCCCGCCGGGACCCCACCCCGGTCTTACCCGCGTGTGCCAACTCCCGCATGACAGGCTGCAGGCTGGGGAAAGACCCGTGGACGCTGCACAGGAGGTGACATATTTCAATGGCCGAGACGGATTTCTCCATGGCTCTGCTCAGCACTGCTCTCAGAGAGGCTTCGGGGCTGGCTGTCTCAGAGGAAACGCTCAGAATCTAAATGAATACCATGAGACAAAGGTTTGTGGTTAGTATCAGATTTTCTCCATGGTTTTCAAATTTTTAAAAAAAAGCTAATTTCAGGAAGGCATTGCTCCATCTATAACAAGTTTATATTTCTTGTGATAAATGTGGTAGAGAGCCCTCTTTTCCAAAAAACAAGGAAACTAACAACACAAAAAAGGGCACATGTCAAGACAAATGCGCAAATATAGAGAAGGTGTAAGCAAGGAAGCATTAAGTATTTTCTATGAGGAACAGCTGCTCAGAAACCACGAGTCACCCAAAGAACTTTTCTAGATCTTAATAATAAAAGCTAAGAAAACTATAGGATTTGGTTGTTGGCATTTCTATCCTGAAGATCAAGATAATTTTTCACGATATATCAATGTCTGGAGTAATTCTGCATGATCAGTGGCTTCACATTTTTAGATACTTAGATGTACCCTTTTAAACATCATTTTCTTTCATAAAGAAACAGCTTTTTAAAGGTTCAAACAGGGGCTTTAAAGAGGCCAAGAATATTATTTCAAAGCCGTCCTCTTTCAGAACATTAGAGCTATCAGCCGAAAGAGTCAGTACATGAGAAAATAAGGCTAAACCATCCAGAGATGGCCAAACGGAATTTTCACTTTCGAAGATATTTTACTTCTGCTCTTTTTAAGTCTATCTAAATAAACCTGATGTCTCTGGAGGCACGCATGAGACTAATTAGTGAGGCTAAGGCTGATCAACTGCAGAAGCCCCGTCTCTGAAGTACGAGGCACAGTGGAGAGTACAGCAGAACAATCTCTCCTCTGAAGCCGCAAAGAAGTGTGTGCCATCTTCTTCTCATCTCAGAGTCAGACTAAGGGGGCGCTGTCACCTGTGCAGACAGTTAGAAACCAGCCCTTCTGCACATCTTCTGTGCCTTACCTGGATCAAAAGGAGCTACAGGTAAGCGTGTAGTTTAACTCTATGTTCCTTTATAATTCTTCCCCGCTCAAGACACACATGATCCTGGACTGGACATCCATGAACGCCCCCCCAGTGCCCACCTGGTTTTTCTGGGATGCTGGCCACACTGTGAGAAGCATTACAGAAAATGAGTTGGCACTATTTGCTACCCCATATGGGCAAAAGCTTTGTTCTATCTATGTTTATCTTGGCTCTTTCTAGAAGCCAGACTAGTGCATGTAATAAGAGCAGTTTTACTTTCCTTTCTCTGAAAGCAGCTGCCTCTTAGAACGCGTTAGAGAGCAGCATCATGGTTCCCTCTGAGTTTACCCAGGTTCAGACAAATGGAGTACATCTAGGTTTGAGGCACATGAACCGGGCTTCAAATCTTGGCTTCATCTCTGACCAGATGGAGCATCCCAGACATGTCACTGAAGCCCTTGAGCCTGAGTTCCCTTATCTGTAAAAGTGTGGATGACATCGCCAGCCACTTAGAGCTGGGAGGGCTGCAAGAGCAAAAGAGTTATCGACTGTTAGCTCAGCAGGCCCGGTGCACAGCAGGAGCTCCAGAGAATCGGTTCCTCCCTCAGGAGCGAGACAGTCCCGGGCGTGGACTCCGTAAAACTCTCTGAAACAAAGTGTTCCCCACCACACCTCTCTCACGGTCTCCACCAGGCTCTCGTCCTCTGAGGCACAGCCCTTGAGTTCAGTCCTTTGCTGGATGGCCTCCAGGATCAGTTTGTGATGCCTCAGGACGGCTTCTAAGGCAGCACTTTGTGGGGTGGTCACTGAAAGAAAGAGGGATTGGAGACTCATTAATGAAACGATGAGCATTTCACTTCACCTTTTCTCAACTCAACTCTTCATAATGAGAATACACTTCACCTATCTTCTCTTGGGGGTGAGGGCTGGGGTTGGAAGTGAGGAAAATGGCAAATGGCACTGTAATCAGAGGATAATTATTAACGTAAGCTTAGAATACTTACTGCATATTTTATTTAAAAGGCTTTACACACTCCCATGTGCTTGAACAAAACGGTCAGTCCTTACTTCTGATGGTAGGGATGTGGAAGACTACCATAGGAGAGCACGTCTGTTTTCTGGCAAGACTGACAGTAATCTCTGGCAGGGGCAAAGCCATGACAGAGGTCAGTGACCTACCTGCTCGGAAGAAAGCATCGGCCCCAGGCTCCCTTCGTATTTCCTCCACGAGCAGGTTCAGTGGGCAGCTCTTTGCCTCCTGAGCCTCCAGCAGCAGTTGCCAAACGGCTGCTGCAGAGAGAGTCTGCTTCTCTAGAACTGCTGACACCAGGGAACTGAAACCGCCCGAACCAGAGTCACGCTGCACAAGCTTCTCCATGACCTTCAAGATGCAGCACAAACACACACGTGAGGGATTTTGCAGCCACTGGCCCGGCTGCGGAGTTCTAAGTCTGAGTTCTGGGTTACAGTGAACGTACTTCTGGGGAGGAGTTCTTCAACATCCTTCACCTCTCTCAACCTGAGAGGTTTTTATACATGACAAGGTTCTTCATTCTTCCTTGTCAATGCCTTTCCTTATTACTGCAGAAATTACAACTATCCTACTTGTCACTCTGCCTTAGAAATTGAGTTACCTTCTATTTCTCCTTCTCTACTGACCCTTTAGCATTTCTCAACATGGCTGTGTGTGTATATTTATACAAGATATGAATATATTTAGGGGGCTGGCTCCGTGGCCGAGTGGCTAAGTTCGCATACTCCGCTTGGGCAGCCTGGGGTTGCCAGTTCGGATCCTGGCGCAGACCTAGCACCACTCATCAAGCCATGCTTAGTGGTGTCCCACATGGAAGAACTAGAAGGACTTGCAACTATGATATACAACTATGTACTGGGGCTTTGGGGAGAAAAAAAATATATACATATATATAAAAAAATATATATATATATATGTATTCTTTTTTTTTTTTTTTTTGCTATTCTCTCATTTTACCCTCCCTCCCTCCGTCTCCCTTACCTCTCTGTCTCCAGAGGCTAAACTCTTCACACGTGGGATCATTTTTAGTAACATCTGGTTGTCAGTGAAAATCTCAGAAAGGTTTTCTTGATATCGTCTCAACAGCTCAGTCCCATAATCATCCGCACTTGCTTGGACTGTAAGGATATTAGCAAAACAATAACATTTGAAGCCGCCTTAGGGCTTCTCCTACAGAAGACGAGGGCTTACAGATGAGAGAGGCAGAGAGAGCAGCAAGAGCTCCATCTCATCTGCAGGGCAAGCTCAGCTCCTGGCTTGGGGCCTCGTACACATGTGTTCAGCTCTCCTGTGGTCTACACTTAATCACTGGTGCTTCAGGGTCACAAAACCACTAACACTTTGAAAGTTAGCGCCCAGTGGTAGACGCTAGCAATGGCTCAACAGGGGGGTAATTAGAAGGCTGCACTTGTAAGAGATGCAGACGCACAGATTCAAGGGGTGTGAGTCGGCAAGCCTGAGGTCAAGGATCCATGTGGCGCTCCAACACACACGCAGGCGTGAGTCGGGACTGTGGAGTGGAGCTGACCCACCATTCTGCTGTGTACATGCCCTCGGAGCCGATCTGTCAGGTACTCTTTTAAGAGATCATATTATTTGAAAGTAAAGAAAAATCAAAACTATCAGCCACTTCCTTTAGCTTTGCAGATATTTAAAAATTTATTCTCTTTGGCCCAGTAACTCCACTTCCGGGAATTTAACTTAAGAAATTATCTGAAGGCAAAAAAATCTATGTACAAAGATATCTGTCATAGCATAATTTTTGATGATGATGATGAAGATAACTAATATTTACTGAGTGCCTATTATGTGCTAGGCCCTGTGCTAAACGTTTCACGTGTATTATCTCATAGCCGCAAAAACGAACGTGACAGGTACCACTCTTATCCTCATCTCACAGAGGAGAGAATGAGGTTCAGAAAAGTTAAGCCACTTGCTCAGGTCACACAGCTACAGAAAGAGTCAGGATGCAAACCCAGACAGTGTTGACAGTCTTCACCATTATGCCACATGTGCCCCAAACAACGGCATGAGTCCTTATACATATACATCCTTATGATGGAAAACTACACAGCCTTCAAAAAATAGGATTATAGGGAGATTTTTGAAACGTGGAGGAGAACGTTTATGTGATACTGTTAAATGGGGGAAATTGTAAAGTTATAAAACATGGTAGGGTATCTCAACATTGAAAAATAATGTGATAAAATATGTCAGTGTGTTAATATTGATATAATTGAGCAGTAGGATTTTAGGTTATTTTCTTCTTTAATTTTTAAATTGTTCAAGTTTGTATAAATATATATTACTTTTATAAGCTAGAAAAAAAGTTCTCTGATTTCCCAAACATCCTTTTTCTGAAAACCATCTCAGCCTCCCATGCTCCGAGATGGGTGAGAACTGGCTAGAGTTGGGCTGTTTTCCTAAGGCACAGGATGTGCACTCATTTCCCCAAACTGAATGGACCCAGAAGTAGCTTTGGGGACTGCTGGAACCAAACAGCACTCCAATGGGAACGGGGAAATCAAGATCTGAGTGTCTGCTGCTCACGTTTGTCAACACGGCTCGTCAAAATCACGTGCTGTGTGAGCCTGTCTGCTCCTTAGGTGCTCGCAGTTGACAAGTGACAGCCCTGGGAAAGCCACTCTTAAACAAACCCTGAACCACAGGAACATCATGAGGGAGCTTCATGGACATGAGTAACTCAGATTTCAGATCTGAGCTCCAGAAATATTGAGAATCACTGGTTTGTTGCAGCCAGTTTCTGTTTTGCAATGGCATTTCTTAACATTGTCTTACACACCCAGCATGGAACCAAAAGGGTGTGTGAAGCTATAATTTTCCGTAGGAGGCTTTCCAGTCCAGAGAGTCCACAATTAACTAATACCTGTGGTGCTCGGCAAAGCGGCTAATTTCTGCAAATTCTCCAGCAGAAGGCCCAGGTTTGGGAATGTCATCTTCACAGCCTGAAGGAGTTTTACCAAACTCTCAGCAGCAAGGGTCTTCTCTTCAGACATCCTGTGCAACAAATTTTCTATTGTCTCCTTGGGTGTTCTGCCCTCACAGCAATCCAGAATCACCTGCAGTGGCAAGCAATCAACCAGACACCAGTTACTGGCAACTCTAAATGTACCTGACACACCACTGGAAAACCTAGCAAGATGGCATTACATGATGCCCTGTCTCCAGGTCCTCCTCTGCTGGTCTCTAGCGCTATTTTCATAGTCTCTTCCTTATTCTATTTCAATAAAATCCAAAACATTCTCCAGACAAACAGCTCTATGAAAATCTTTCTTTCTCAATTGCAGGTCTGAGTACATTCTTTGCCTTCAACAGTTTGCATTTTGTGAAGATATTCTTATACTAGGCCCATAGGACAGAGCAAGTGGCTTACGTCTAACCTGATTCCTTAGATTTAGTTCGTTCAGACACCAAGATTGAGAAACAGACTGGCAACTAATACACTTACAGTGTTCTTCAATCTCTGTTCAGTAAAGTACACGACAGTCATACAGACTGTAATTTCAGAGCAATTCTATTATTTTCCTTCCTTTTGTAATTTGCATAGCAACCTGAATACCCAGATAATTTATACATTAGTCTGTGGCCTCCAAAATAATAGCTTAAATGTGCATTTCTGGATTACTTTTCTTGTGGATTCTTTATTATCTACCCTTCTCATTCTCAACAGCCACATACATCAGCTCCAGCCATCATCCTACAATTCCACTCCCTTCTTCTTCCTTTGTGTGCTAGGGGATGTTCTGAGTCAAGAGGGCACAGGGCTTCAGCAAAAGGTTGAAAAATAAAACGTGACAGCTATTTTACAGATATTTTCCTATTACAATACAACTGTTTCTTAATGGATTACGACTCAATATGCTAACTCAGTTCTCATGAAGCTGATAATATGGGGGATTATTTTAATACACGTAATCTACAGATTCATAGTAACTGAATTTTGAGCTGTGCTTTGGGAAAATGCCAGCTCTCAGGAAAAACAGTCAAGCAGATAAGTCACGGTAGCATGCCAGAGGATGGCATTATCAAATTAACTCCCATTTTAAAATAATGAACTTAGCTAGAAAACCAAATTGGTTTTACATATATGAAAGAATGTATATATTATAAATCAAGTTGTCATATTCCTTGTCAGTACAGAACATAGTCATTCTCTGTTTAAGGTCTAATATATATTGGATTTCTACTAAATGAATCATAATTTAAAATTTAAGAGCTTTTATCTAAAAACCATACTGATTTCACTGCTACCTCTTGGTTCCTACGCAATAATCTGATACATAATGAGGCAGCCAGATACTGTAAAGAGTGGGTATGGGCTTCAAAGAAACACAGGGCTAGTTAGAACACAAGTTCTAAAATTTATTGCCTGTGTGACCTTAGGCAAGTTATTAATTCTTTGAACCTTATTTTCCTCATGTGCAAAAGAAGATAACAATATCAACTCTTGTGTAGTTGTTATGAGGATTCTATAAAATGAGGTTGTTTTTTGTAGAGTCTAACATAACTCCTAGGACAGACGTGATCTTTAAATGGCAGTGGTTCTTGATATTATCAGGAAGCAGTATGCACAGTGGTTACTGTACTCACATTAAGAGAACATACTTTGTTTAGAAGTCTGGCTTCCAGTTTGGCCCCAAGCAGCTGTGTCTTTGGGTGAGCTGCGTAACCTTCTCAAGCATCTGCTTCCTCATCTGTAAAGTCAGGGTACTATCCATGACTTAATAAACTTGCCGAGAGGGTAGCATTTAGCGATGTTTAAAGGGCCCTCGGCACACTGCTTGGCACACAGCAAGCGATAAATAAACGGCAGCTGTACTAAGTGCTACTTTTGTACCTGTTTCTAATCCTGAAGTAAGGACATTGCTATTTTCCACTTCTTACAGAACCAAAGGTGTGTATACACAAGGGCCATGCACCCCGACTAGCATCATTCCAGATGATGGCACAGTTCTAAAAGTTCTGAGTGCATGCTCCACATGCTGTCAAGGCGCTGTGGCTAGTCAATCAACATTCACCTCGACACTCCCGCTTTATTACTTTGCTTCAATTTGCGTGAGAAGGAGCAGCTTAATGAAGCTCTGGTGGAACCCCAATCCTAAGGAGTGCTTTTGTGATTTATAACTAATTTAAGTTCTTCTGCTTCAGCCCTTTCTGTCAAGTAAACTGAAAGTGACAGAAGAAAATGACAGTGGGTCTGTCTTGCTGCAGAAAATGAGGCTGAATTTGGGTTCTACCCATAAATGCTGTTTTACCAAGATAATGAAACAGTTCAAAGGACATGTTCAATCTAGCTAATAAAGAAGAGGTTTAAAAAAAAAAAAAAAGGAGAGGTTCGAATGAGTAACCGAATGAAATCACTAACAGGGAGTCAGGTACCTCTAGACCTACGGCAACTTACTTTAACCGAGTGCCTGAAATTACACTTAATCTGAAGTCTAAGGAGAAAACAAGGGTGTAATCTTATTTTGTATATTATCTTTCTCTAAGAAGTTCAAAGGAGTTAAAATTTTAAAAACATAACTTGCAAAATATAATTCTGCGATTAACGATTGTTCCCATTTTATACGAAAAAATAGCAGTATATGATCGCTGAGAAAGAGAAATCCAGGATCCAGTCATCACTCGGGACCCAGTGCATAGCCATTGCACCAGTTGTTTCTAAACAATTTCTCTCTTGAACATTTAAACCACTTCTCACAGTTTTAAGAACTGATGCCACAAAAGTTCTATCTGTCCCTACTCCTCCCTTCCAGATATAAAAATATTTTTAGCACAAAGTTGAAATCAATAACAGCTACAAACACAGTTATCTAGTTGACTTGAGAAGTCATGCCAGCAGTTTTACGAGGATTTTAGTAGCTGGCTGGTGGGAGAGTAAATTGGTACAACCTTCCTGAAGGACACTTTGGCAGTGTATACCAACCACTTGAGAATTTTTACACTCTCGATTCCCAAGCTCCTCTTCCTAGAAATTATTCTAAGGAAATAATTTGAGAAGTATGCAAAGATTTCAGTGCAAGGATGTTCTCTGCAACATCACTTACAATAGCAAAATATTGGAAAAGCAAAATATTGGAAACAAATACCCCAAAATAAAGAATTAATGAATTAGGGCACATCCATTAGACAGAATACAATACAGCTACCAAAATGCATACTGTAGGTATGGAACTGTATTCACAAGATATTAAATAAAAAAAACAAAGTTACAAAACTGGATGATAACCCCATCTCTGGATGATTCCAATCAGAAAGACTGGGAGCACACGCTCTAAAATGTCAGCAGTGATCATCTCTGAGTGGGGAGATGATGAGAGATTTGAATTTTTTTTCTGTTTGTTTTCCCAGTTTTCTACAGATGAACAGTGCTATCATTTCTGTAAAGAGGAAAAGTGTCATAATAATTACAAATGTGGCCAAACACTTTAATTCCTGGGGAACCGTTTTATACTAAAAACTCATCGAGTCGGAGTGGGAATATCCATCCATCCATGCATCTAAACATCAGGGTGCAGCTGCAATGTGCAAGGCCGCAGTGAGCTGCCACAAGGGATACAAAGAGGCGTGCATCCAGATCTGAACTTCAAGGGGCTTACTATGTAGTACACACAAAAATACCGCAAGGTAAAAAGTGCTGTGTGCCACAAAAGAGGTTTAAGAAAGGGCTATCTGAATTCAGAGGGGAGGAAGATACTCCACACAGTTACCCTTTTCTCAGGGCCAGGCAGGAATTCCTCCTTGGCTGTTTCCAGGAACTCCACAATAGGTCTCAGCTGTGTTACACACTGGATCAGGTCCTCTTTGTGTTCCAGCAACAGAACAGACAAGGTCTTTCCCTCCTCCGTGCTCCCTGGGGGAGGAAGAGGTAGAGACGCACAAGAGCAGCGAGTCAACTTGAAGAAAATGACAGCATGGTTTGTCAGGAGAGATCTAACAGAATAGTAAAGTGATTCTCAGCCGATGCTGAGCACCCGAATGCAGAATCTCTTTTTGGAGAGAAAAATACTTTATTATTCTGTTTAAACTCTATGAAAGGAAAAATGTTTCATTTATCTGTCGAAACACAAAGCTGCAGAGCCAGCCAGAGGTTAACTTCTGGTTGGCAAGGCCACTGCTTTGTACCTAACCCAAATGAGAGAAACTTCAGCCTTTAAGTGCTGTCGGCGAACCAGCTCACCCTGGGCACTCAGAACATCGATTTGGATGGGTGGCTTTTTGAAGGGCAGGAGAACATTGATTCCAACTGCAAGATGTCAGACTAGTTAACTAGGGGATAGAAATGGAGATTCAAATTTAGTTTGTATGTATTTAACACGCAGCTTCTGGCATTACATGTAGAATTTATGCGAAAATCACTTAACAATAACCAAGCCACTGAAGACATGTATGGCTGGAGCCAACCTTACAGCATCTTCCCAGAACAAAGCTCAGTGACTCGGGGGACAGGCTTCCTCCTACCTTTTGGCCGCACTGCTTCTACATCCTCCGGCTTGCTGTCTAACAGCGCTGTCTTTACTGCAGGGTTAGAATCTTGGTACAGCCTCAACAGGGACACGACAGTCTGAACATCCAGGCTCTCATCTCTTACTTTATCCAGGATTCTCTGGAATGCTGCATGTCCTTCTTCACCCTCAAGACATCCCATTATGGTCTGTGGAACACAAGTACCCAGAAAAAGAGATTAGCCAGCCACAAGAACCCCACGCTCCTTGGATTTGGCAAGGAAGGCCCTCAACAGTTGGATCCCCACGTACCGGACCTTTTCTGTGGCATCTGGCCTTACTATTGCCTCTGCATCACAACCCTCGGACTTCACAACACTGAAGCATTCTGGATAAACACTCATCATTCTGGCCACTCTTTTCCAGCCTTCCTTACTGGTTCTTCTTCCAAATCCATAACCATAAGCCATACCTAAGACTGGTCTCAACTCTTTATTTTTCTCACTTTAATCTCTCCCTTTGAAAAGCTCTCCCGTGTATAGCTTTAACTGTCACCTTTACGCAGATAACCCTGAAAGCCAGCTCTCTAATCCTAAGCTTTCCATTTAAATCTAGAACCATAGTTTCTGCTAGATCTGCCTGACCCTCCCGAGGTCTCGGCACCACACATCTAAAACAGAGCTTGCCATCTCGACTCTTCCAAACCTAGAGTACTAAAATATCAACTCCAGGGGTGAAATAAACAAAATTAACATCTCTCACACAAATGGGAGGAGGGCCAATTGGAAGGCAGGATTAATATTTCTATTTTAGCAATAATGAATTTATTTGAAAAAAATCTGGAACCAAAACTTCATTTCACGTGTATAATCTTTATGTTTCTATTTAGCAAAACTAGCACCTACCTTTGATGCTTTTTAGTGCTGATACCATAAAAGAAAATAGGGTTTTCTCACAAAAGTCCTTAGAGAGCAAAAAGTTAGGGTTTTCTATACACACACATGACACGGAAGGATTTCATGAATATCTACACTTGCAAAGTTCAGTCAGACAATTATAAATTCTGGTAGTGATTATATATTTAAAATCTCTGTTTAGAGAGATTTTGTCTCTCTCCCCTCCTCCCAGATAAACAGGAATTATAAGTGAGTTAGACTCGGTGTTTCTTGGCTTTGCTTTAGCTTGTTTCCTGATCACAGAATGGCTCTATAAAGCTAAATTAAAATAAAAAAAGGGGTCCTATGTTTTATGGTCATCTACAGAAGTAAACTTAGATGAAACACAGCTTAGTAATCCACATTAAGATTATACTGGAATAAGTAACTTCCATGAACCTAAACTAACTCTTCTCATTTCTATTTTAAAAATAATAAACAAATGAGATAGACATCAGTTGATGCTTAATCCCTTTTGGCCCCATCTATCCAACATTTCATGCTTTTGTTAGTTGGCCTGAAATTCCTTTAGAAGGCCTTTTCCCAGACAGCAGTGGGGACCTGAGGTAGGCAGCATCTGAAATGGTTCCCAATACCCCTGCCTCCAGGCATCCATGCCCTAGGGCTGAACCTGTGCCCTGCGCTTCTAAGGAAGAACATATGGCAAAAGTAATGGGATGCTACTTCTGAGGCTAGGTTACTGTGACTTCCACCTTACCTATACAGACACTCCCTCCCTCTGTCTTTGCTCTGGATGCAAGCTGCCACGTTCTGAGCTGCCCTACAGAGAGGCCCACGTGGCAAGGAGCTGACATCTCCAGCCAACAGCCACGTGAGTGAGCTCAGAAAGAGGCACTCCCCGCTGCTGAGCTTTGAGATGTCTGCAGCCCTGGCTGATTCCCTGGCGGCAGCCCTGTGAGTCCTGAGCCAGGGACTCAGTTAAGTATATCTAGACTCCTGATCCACAGCAACCAGGAGGTAATAAACATCTGCTCTTTTAACCTGTGAAATTTTAGAGTAACTTGTTACAGAGCAATAGATAACTAATACAGCCCTACTCATTGCTAATGCCCTTAATAAACATGTTTCTTCCTCTTTATTTTCCCTTTCCTTCCATCCTTTCTTTCTTATGCATCTTAACTGATACAGCATATAGCTATCTCATTCTATCCTAGGCCAGCGTTTTTTCACCCGAAGCTCTCTGAATATCCCAAATCTACCTCTCTCCGTATCCAATTTGTCTGGTATTATCATTTGAGCCAGTGGGGAAGAGAAGCTCTCATCAATGGTGGCATCTGATGCGCTTCTCATTATCCTCTCTGCTGTCTCCTCCTCTGCAGAACTGCTCAGCAGTGAAATTAAAACATTTGTTAACTTCATTGCTCAGCAGTGACGCTAGGGTGACCATCTGGGAAGAGAAGCAGGGGTGGGCTGATGACAGGGCCAGGAGGGAGCAGTCAGCTGCCTGGACAGCCCTGCTCTCTGCTCTTTCTTCCAGAACCTACTGGGGACCTGCACCAGAGCCAGTCTTGTAACTGCTAATCCATCAGCCTCCTAAACTGCCTGGGGCTCCACAGAGGAGTGAGCCCTTTTCTGAAATAGTGTATCTGCCTGAACAGAAGGGTGTCGCATATTGCTACAGGCTGGGGTTCATTGATTGCTACTATGTAAGAGAACTCCAAGAGATGAACCAAAACAGAGTTGTGTTCTTTAACCACACATCTGGAACTCCTGTGATTCTCAGACTTAAAGGTACTTCAATAAATTCATAGCAATTCACGGTCACACGTGTAATCAAAGTACTTTTATCCGAGTGAAATATAGGTCAATACATTTAAAGATGGGACAGTTTCATTTCCCTCTATTATGTGTGAAAAGTCATTTAATCTCTCCCTTACACTCAGGTCTTTGAACTGAATTTACTCATTTTCCCAACTGTTTGCCTACTGCCTTCGGATATGCTTAAGTTACACTGTATTCTTGTTCGCTCGTGGCTCCCCTGAACGCCAAGGGCCAGACAAAGGCAGTAATGATACAAACCATGACAGCTCAACACCGTCCCAGACACTGCGCATCCACTTCATGCCTCACATCAGTCCTCGGAGGCATTTCTACGACTCCTTAAATGAGAGTCACAGGGGCCGGCCCGGTGACGCAGCGGTTAAGTGTGCACGTTCCGCTTTGGTGGCCCAGGGTTCGCCAGTTCGGATCCTGGGTGTGGACATGGCACCGCTTGTCAAGCCATGCTGTGCTAGGCGTCCCACGGATAAAGTAGAGGAAGATCGGCACGGATGTTAGCTCAGGGCCAGTCTTCCTCAGCAAAAAGAGGAGGATTGGCAGCAGACGTTAGCTCTGGGCTACTCTTCCTCAAAAAAATTTTAAAAAATTTAAAAATAAAATAAGGTAAAAAATGAGAGTGACAGAGGTGAGGTAAGTTGCCCAAGGTTGCATGGCTAGTAAGCAGAGCACCCTGGATGAAACACTGAGCTCATTCCACTGGCCTGGCACCCCTTTCACGCAGTTCCATCACCCAGATTTTGAGTGTAACCAAATCCATTTACACTGGATTCTACTGGACTTACTAGAATCAAGATCACTTTGAATACTGGGTAGTATCTAGACAATCTGTAGCATTCTTCTTGGTGTTAATGATTAGTATAGAGTCTGGTACACAGTAGGTCCTTAATAAATGTTTGTTTAACTGAATGAAATTCCCTTCCCATAAAACCACTAGCCCTTCTATCTATGGCTGCGTATCTTAGACTTAATAATTAGCAGAGAGGAGATGTGGAAATACAACTTATTTTCATCTCTCATAGACCTGTAAAATGAATCCTGCTAACTCTCCCCTCAAGAGGGTTATCCTCCACTGGCAGTAAACACAGACCTGTGCTTCTCCACGAAGCTCCTAAGGAGTGACACGTTGGAAACATCAGACTCACATAAGAGAAGGGACTTGTTTGCCTTTGAAACAAAGTTGAAGGGGAAAAAAATGCTACTAGGTCTTCATCTTTGGGAGTCTTCCTAGAACTTTAGGTGAAAAGTAGATCAAACAGCAAAGAAATCAATAGTGGAAAAAGTTATCTGCTTATTCTAGTCAAAGACTCACTTTGCTATATACACAATTAATTAAAAGCAGAGACATGGCCAGGAATAAAGAAAGAAGACAATTAAAAGTTCTAGCATAAAAGCTGAAAAAAGTATGAGTTTGCATTTAAATACAGGTTTTACTCAGCTCAGCCAGAAAGCCTCTTCGGTCAGTATCTGCTTTTTCTAATGGGTAGGGGATATCACGCTGAGAGGGACAGGCAGAAGACACTTTCCCATGCCAGCACCCAGGAGACTTCTCTTTAATCAGTTTTGGCTTGGGTTTCACACAATTCAAGCAGCCCAGCCTCTTCCCATGTTGCTGCAATCACTGTTCAGGGAATGGCTTTGCCACCTTTCATCATTTATCTCAGAAAATAAAATAATCAGGATACTGGTTCACGGTGTCCTCCCTAAATTCAATCCGGTCCAGTTGCACACTCCTTTTCAGAAAAGGGAGAGGCTGGTCCCTCTCAACCAGCACATCACTCACAAGCCTTAGAGAGCCTCAAAATTACATATCTAAGGGTACATTATTTTTACTGTGAAGCTGTCTCAAATTACGTTATGATGATTAACCAAATAATAACAACAACAAAAAACATTCAAAGCTCTCTGGGAGCTAAAAAATGTATAAACAGAAAGACAACAACAAACAAACAAAAAACTCGATACAAACTTTCTGATTGGAGCTGAAATGCAGACTGACATTCCAAATGAACAGTTCCTAAATGCTCTCCACACTGAGGTCTTTGGTGATTCCCGTAGTTTGGTGACTCCTGTGCACGCCTCCCCCAGAATTACACATGTGCCAGGGTTTCTTTGCTGTCATGACATTCTGTAAGGATAGGGATCTAGTCTAACTTATGTTTATTTTCCTAGCAGACAGCTCAATGCCTAGCACATACCTGTTGCTCAGTAAATATTTGTGAATCCAGGGGAAAGCAAAGAGTAACACTTGGAAAAATGGGTATTCAGTGGCCCCTCAAAACATTGAGAGTTCTCAGCACAGACACTGTGGCATCTGCCATCACACATTAAGCATTTTGTAAGCCATCAACTTCCTCACCAGTGCTTCTCAAAATGTGGTCTCGAGATCCCAAAACAGTAGTCCATGGGGAACTTGTTAAAGATGGAGATTCCCAAGCTCTATCATAGCCTAAGAATCAGACTTTCTGGAAATGTGGTCTGGAGGTGTACATTTTAACAAGTGCGCCAGACGACTTTTATATATACTGAACCATTGTTCTAGAACCTGATGCCTTTGTACAAGACACTACACCTGCAGTTCAAGAAACTATTTCCCATCTATGGACAGCTAATCTTTGCCAAAGAAGCCAAGAACATACAATGGAGAAAGGAAAGCCTCTTCAATAAATGGTGCTGGAGAAACTGGACAGCCACACGCAAAAGAATGAAAGTAGACCATTATCTTTCCCCATACACAAAAATAGACTCAAAATGGACCAAAGACTTGAAGGTAAGACCTGAAACCATAAAACTTCTGGAAGAGAATATAGGCAGTACACTCTGACATCAGACTTAAAAGGATCTTTTTGAATACCATGTCTTCTCAGACAAGGGAAACAAAAGAAAAAATAAACAAGTGAGACTCCATCAGACTCAAAAGCTTCTGGAAGGCAAAAGAAACCAAGATAAAAATGAAAAAACAAACAACTGGGAGAAAATATTTGCAAATCATATATCCGATAAGGGGTTAATCTCCATAATACATGAAGAGTTCACACAAATGAACTACAAAGAAACAAACAACCCAATCAAAAAGTGGGCAGAAGATATGACCAGACATTTTTCCAAAGAAGATACACAGATGGCCAATAGGCACATGAAAAGATGCTCAACACCACTAATCATCAGGGAAATGCAAATCAAAACTACACTTAGATATCATCTTACGCCCATTAGAATGGCTATAATCACCAAGACAAACAATAATAAATGTTGGAGAGGTTGTGGGAAAAAAATGGAACCTTCATCCACTGCTGGTGGGAATGCAAACTGGGACAGCCACTGTGGAAAACAGTATGGAGATGTCTCAAAAAATTAAAACTAGAAATACTATTTGACCCAGCTATCTCATTACTGGGTACTTACCCAAAGAACTTAAAATCAACAATTCAAAGAGACTTATGCACTTCTATGTTCACTGCAGCATTATTCACAATAGTCGAGATGTGGAAGCAACCCAAATGCCCACTAACTGATGACTGGATAAAGAAGATGTGGTGTATATATATACAATGGAATACTACTCAGCCATAAAAAAGATAAAATCATCCCATTCACAACCACATGGATGGACCCTGAGGGCATCATGTTAAGTGAAATAACCCAGACAGAGAAAGACAGACACCATATGATCTCATATGTAGAATACAAACAAACTTATGGACAGAGAACAAATTAGTGGTTACTGGGGGAAGGGGGTTGGAGGGTGGGCACAAGGGGTGAAGGGGCATACTTATATGGTATATGACAAACAATAATGTACAAATGAAATCTCACTACGGTATCAGCCATTATGACCACAATAAAAAAAAGAGAAGCTATTTCCAAGTGGATAATATACCTATTTGAAAGCACGACTTGCAAATTAAGCTTCAAGTAACAGCAAACCATCTCACATGTCAGAGTAAACGACCATGGCACTAAGATATTAAGTGAAAAACGGGTTTCAAGGTCAACCAAGTCTAAAAATACTGAGTTAATGTATAAACAAATAGCAGTCGTCACCTCTGAGCTCCTTCTGTGTGCCTGGCATTTTAGCATGAGTTTTACATAAATAATCTTAATTTCACAATGATCCTATCACATAGGTGATAACATCCTCAAATTCTACAGATTAGGAAACTATGGCTTACAGAGACTAAGCTGCCATGGTCACAACACCAGTAAATGGTAGAGAGGATAAATAAACTGTATATCCATATGATGGAACACTGCTCAGCAATAAAAAGGAATGAACACGCAACAACACGGATGAACCTCAGAATAATTATGCCGAATGAAAGAAGCCAGACCAAAAAGCACTCAGACTATATGACTCCATTCACATAATACTCTAGAAAATGCAAATTAACCTACAGAGATGGAAGCAGCTCAGTGTCACCAGGGTATGGGTGAGTGGAAAGGGGAGGACAGAGGGATTACAAAGGGATGCGAAGAAACTTTCAGAGGTGACAGATATGTTCACCATCTTGATTGTGGTGATGGTTTCAGAACTTATCAAACTGTATGCTTTAAATATGTATGGTTTACTGTATGTCAACCATACCTCAATAAACACATCTAAAAGAAAGTAAGAAAGAGAGAGAAGCACAGAGCCTAAGGACAAAGTAGTACCTCCCCAACTCTACATTTAATTTAATTTAATCTTATGTTCTTAAAGGATCTTTTCCCTTTTTCTTTCAGGAGCTGAAAGACTTATTATGGACTATAACAGAATCATTTTAAATACAGCCACCAAGGGATTTCTAGAGCTCTCACTCTGACCTCTAAAACTGAGGAAGAAACAACATAAGCCTCTAATGGTCACCAACAGTAACCAATATTCTTTCACAGTACTATTAATGTTTATTGTCATCAAAAGATTAGAACAAGAATTGGGGGGGGCAATAAATGCTGAATGAATCCACGTACAGCAAACATTTCTGGAGCACCTGTTATGTGCCAGACAGTTTTAGGTACCTGTGATAGAAAAAAAGCGCATCAGATACAGTTCAAGTGAGCACAGAGGTGACACTAGTAATTTGAGAATCGCTGATCTAAGGAGTGATGTTGCTCCTCTGTAACCACAGTTAAGTGGAGAGGAAGTGTTAAGAGAGAAAATGAAGGGGTGTGTCTACAAGCTATGAAGGTAACAAACTAGTGACAAAAATGATGGATTGAACAGTTAAGAGAACATCCAAGTGCAAAAATATAAAACGATAATGTCCTTCAGCATACTTCGTACAAAGAGTACCAAGGATTTACAACTTGAAACCTCCCTAAGAGTCATCAGGGTTAAGCCAGTCTTGTAAATAGCTTATCTCTCAAGAAAACAATTTATAACCAACTGTCGATTAACCACGGTAAAATAAATACTTGACCTTGAATTTGTTTTTAAAAAAGTAACTTGCTATGAATCAGGGAAACATTTAAATAGTAGAAGGCATTTATTGCTTGGATTCACAATAACTACCGGACACTAAATTGCCTACAGCAACACGGGAGACCTCCCCACACCACCGACCCGGCGGAGGAGCAGGCCTGCGGAGCCCGTGCCCTCTCGCCTCAGAGCGGGAGGCAGGGCTGGGAGAAAGGGGACACAGGGGAGTTCCAGGGTGGCTGTGGAGTCCGTCCTGCCGGGTCAACTGTGAGGAATCAGGCGGTGAGAGAGCCCACAGTGGGGGATGTGTTTCACTGAGACATTGAAAAAAAAGAAAAAGTCAGCTAAGAAATAGAGCATGAGAACCATTCGGCAGCTTTCTGTCAGGCAAGTCCTAAACATGTATACACGCAGCATACGCACGTATCATTTTTACCCTGTCGGGAGGCAGCAAAACTCAAATGTGTAAAAGAACAGCTCTAAGGTCAGAATGTTCAGGTTTGAATTCTCGCTCAGAGTCTTTGAGCTCTGTGACCCTTGCCAAGTTACATCACCTCTTTGAGGCGTCTTCTCACCCATAAAATAGGGCTAAAAATAGTAAAATAGTATCCACCTCAGTGATTTCTGTGAAGACCACATGAGATAGATCTACCAAGCGTAGCACAGTAAGTATTCAATAAATGCTCACTATTACTGTTTTTATATCTGAAAATGGCCACTGTATTCTTAAACACTGGATGTAATTTACTATGAAAGTTTATATTAAATCCCTTTTGTGCCACATTTTGAGTATTTGTTGTTGTTTTGTTTTGTTTTTGTTTTTATTAATCTCTGATTTGAGGTTATCCCTTACTACTTTCTGCCTCATTTTACCCTTGAAGAATCAGGAGAGAATGGTATGATCAGTTAAATATCCTGGATCAAAACTGGCTGCAAGCTGGGATTCACCTAGTGATCAAAATATAACTTCGTTTTGAAAGTTTCGTGTCTAGTACTTTTGCAAGACTGTCTTTTAGGGAATACATGTCAAAGAAAATATTGAAGTTTGAAAAAATTGAGACCCTGGGGTATTCTGCATTTTCATATTTCTGCCCCGTATGGGAAGCTGATCAGGTACCTAGAACATTAAACTAGCAAACAAATAAAGCTCACGGTTCCTACCTCCTTCTGTGCACCTTTAATTTCTGAACATTCTTCTAGTCTTTTTAAGACATCATGGGTAATCAAGAGTGCGTCTGAGAAGATATTTTCATTTTCTAGAAGAAAATTCAACTGGTAGTGTTTCTTCTCATACTCTGAATGTAAAACAAAAACAAAAAGACAATCAGTGATTCATTCCTTGAAATGATTTTAAAAGTTCAAGCTGAGAAACTTTAAGTCACATACTGCCTTTCTAACTGGTATCTAGCACAGCAGTTATGAGTAATGGAAAACAGCATCTCTAACAGCTCCCTCCCCCTTTGCGCCACTCTCATCCTGGTTACAGTAATGGGTAAGTATCAAAAACGGTACATCGTTACTTCAATACCGCTTTCTTGCTCTGTAGTTCACCTTCAGACTCCAAACACTCAACAACACAGACACTTTCAACAGAAGATGCCCCAGTAGGAGTATGGCATTAGATTCTGGTTTCCTATCTAACAGCGGTCTTTGGTAAATTTATCAATGAAACAAAACATTCATAAAGATCACTGAATCCAGTCACTGACAACAGAAGGACAGATTACAAAACAACCACTAAACGAATGTTACCTGGTTCTGGGCGTGTCTCCTTTGCCTCACTAAAGCCTTGTACAACAGGGCAGGGGGAACAAACTCGAGCTGCATGCGGAGTCTCCACTGGGGTGTCTGCAGTCCCCTGAAGCTCCTGGGCAGTGGAAGGACCCACACTCATCTCTTGGGCAACCGTATGGACTGCTTCCTCAGTCTCCTCAGTCTCGGCCTTCACAGGGCCCCCTGGAGGGGTAGAAACCTCCAAGGAGGAATGAGGCTCTCCAGCACCCTCAGAGGAAAGGATTTCTACTTCTGGCTTCTCCAATTCCTTCCTGAAGGACTCTGAGGCTGGTACTGAGACATCACTCACCACCTGCCCCTGAACAGAGCAGTTTACAAGGCTGCTCAGAAGATTTTTACAACTAACAGCCACATCAAACATCTGTAGGCTGTCGGCTAAAGAGATGATTTTGGAGAAGTTGTACTTGCCCACAGGTAGTTTGCCAGTGTACATCATTTCTAACAAGAGGGCAAACTCCTCAGGGCTCACCACAGATGCATCGATGGAGATGGTGTCTGTGTTGTCCAGCAGGGTTTTGAAGAGGAGGCTGGCAGCAGCCAGGACCAGTTTGTGGGCCTTGAAGTAAATGGTACCAATGGAAATGGTGCAGTCACAGAACTGCTGCTCCTTGCACAGAGTGTAGAGCTGCTGCAGCAGCTGCCGGCTATAGTTGGGGAGCTCCATCACAGCAGCTCGGCCCAAGGGCTTCTCTCCCTCTCTTCCAGAATCCACTTTGTGATGATCAGTACTAGATTCTAGAGAAATCCGAAAAATGTCATGTTAACACTTCACAAGCACATAGGGAAATGCCTTGAATATTAAAACAAACAAATAAAAAGGCAATTCACTCATTCATTCAACAACTGCTGGTCAGTAGGGAGGGGCACAGTGCCAGGTATACTAAATTAACAGTCATGATAACTGTCACGTGTTTAACCACAGTCACGTGCCGCATAACAACGTTTCAGTCAACAACAGATGGCATATACGATAGTGGTCCCATAGATTAGTACCATAGAGCCTGGGTGCGTAGTAGGCTACACCGTGTAGGTTTGTGTAAGTACACTCTATGACGTTTCCACAACGATGAATCACCTAACAATACATTTCTCAGACTGTCTCCCCATCATTAAGCGATGCATGACTGTACATGAATGGGACTGTGCTTAGTGTTACATCTGGATGATCTCATTTGATCCTCACAATGGCTCATGGAAGATACGAGATCCTCCCCATTTCACAGATGAGACTGAAGCTCAGAAGGACTGAGAGAACGAGCCTAAGCAAAAAGAGCCACTAAATGACATGCCCATTTTATCTCACTGATTTCAAGGCTGTAAGTAACTACACTGCTGTATGCGTTCTTGCTTCCAACGAGTTTTCAGCCAACTGAAGGAGAGAAATACATAAACAGAGACTTACAATACAAGGTCCTCATCTTATTCGACCTTTCTGCAACACTGGACACGGGTCATCATTCCCTCCCTCTCGAAATGCCTTTTTCACTTGCTCTTGCTCTCTCTGGTTCTCAGACTACCTCACTAGCCATGCCTTCTCAGTTTCCTTTGCTGGGTCCTCTGCATCACTTTTGCCTCTAAGGTTTGGAATGCTCCAGCACTCAGTCATCTCACCTTTTATCTTCTCTCATCTCCTCCATACCTTTGAAATATCAACTAATGCTGACGGCTTTCAGATTTCTACCTCCAGCTCACACCTCTCCTCTGAACTCCAGATGCACACCTCTGACTACCTACTCAATATCTCCAATTGCAGGCCTGATAGGTTTCTTAAACTTATATCCAAAACTCTCCTGCTGTCTTGCCCACTTCACAGCAATTCTGTCTTCTAGTTGTTCAGACCAAAAACCTGGAAGTCATCCTTGACTCCTATTTTTTTCTTATACCCCGTATCCAATCCTTTCTAAATTCTGTTGGCTCTACCTTCAAAATATATCGCAAATCCAATCACTTATAACCACCTCCACAGGCTCTCCTCTGGTCAGTCAAAGCCACCATTGCCTTTTATCTGCATTACTGCAACAACCCCCTAACTGGTCTCCCGGCCTCCACCCCTTGCCCGCATCACCTCTACCCTATCCTAGCTTCAACCGAGTAGTCCGAGCGATCTTTTCAGCACACAGCCAGAGCTTGTCATTTCTTTGCACAAAAGCCTCCCTGGTTTCTGGTCTCAGAGTAAACCCAAAAGCCAGAATTCTTATAATGGCCTACAACCCCTTCGTGACCTGGCTGCCACGAGCTCTCTAAGCTCATCTTCTCCCATTCCCCCTCACCCATTCTGCTGTAAGCACGCTGCCTTCCTGCTGATCCTGGCACCCACCAAGCACACTCACTACAAGGTTTCTTTGCATATGTGCACAGCGCGCTCCCCCACTCCCATCAGATCTCTGCTCGAAGGCCAGATTATCAGTGAGGCCTTCCCTGACCATGTTCTGTAAATAGCAACCTTCTCTCCAACCTCAGAAGATTCCATCCCTCTTACTCTTCATCACAGCATTATCATCTACTGACATGTATTTTTCCTTGTTTATTACGTATCTCCCTTCACTAGAACATAAGCTCCACTAGGGAGGAAACTTTTCTATCATCTGTTGTATCCTAGTGCTTAAATTTCTGACTGACACAGATACTGTTGGTTAGTTGGTTGAATGAGTAAATGAATGGAAGGAAATGTAATGATAGAGATTTGCTCCTAGAAACCCAGTTTAGGGAACAGGGGTGTCCAGGAGTTAGAGTAAGGTTTTGAGGAGGAGCTAAGAGCTGACCTGTCTTAATAAATGAGCAGACACTGATGAGGTGAAGAGAGTGGCAGAAAAGAGGCATTCCAAGCAGGGAAGGCTGCAGGAGGCACACAGATAAGAAAGCATCCCGTAGTGGTGGGGAGGAGAATTCGGAGGTGGGACTGCACACAGTACAGGAGAGGGAGTGTCGGCAGACGAATCTGGAGAGGCAGGCAGGGTTCTGGCCACACAGACACACACGGGCTGTGCTTAGGAGCTCAGATTTATCCCAGAGGCAATGAGGAGCCTCTGAAGGGTGTAAAGGGCTTTAAGCAGGAAAGTTTCATGGCTAGACATGCATTTTAAATGTATCATCTAAGTGACATTGGTACAGAATTTGAGGGGGAGGATGCTAGAGACAGGCTCTATTTTTGCAGTAGTTCAGGAAAAAATCAATGAGGGCTGCGCTCAGGAGAAGTAGTAATAGAAGAGACAGGAAGACACAGCCAAAAATATTTAGAAAGTGTAACTGTCATGATTTAGGGTATGAATGGCTGTGAGGGAAGAGAAAGACAACTCCCAGGTTCCTGGTTTGGTGAGTGGGGACAGATGATGAAATGATCCAGATGATACAAGAAAAAGACAGCTTAGGGAAGGAGACATCTAGTTCAGTTTTGGGTTTGTGGAACTTACAACAACAGGAAAACTGTATAATCTCACTTGTCTAAAGAAAAAAATACACTAAGAAAAGGGTGGAAAGACATATGTCAAAATAACACTGGCTGGCTTTGTTAGCAGGATTATCAATGATCCCCTTTCCATGCCACCACTATTTCCTTATCTTCCCACATTTGAAACTGACAGGTAAGAAGAAAAATAAAAATATTTCTGAGTTCCGGTTTCTGGTACAGCATGTAAGGAGTTTAGAAGTCACCACTCCACCCTGACAAGTAAAAACCTGAACAAACGGAAAAACCAACAACTCTTCTTAGATCCATCAGAGAAGAGAGGTCACAGGGCAAACTGCCCCTAAAACTGGAGAGACAGACAGGTGGGTACAGAGAATCACAACTTCCCGGAGCAGAAACCCACCAACAGAAGCCTCCGTGGGAACCAGGCCCAGAATAGGAAAAGTAAATTGATACTGACAGATTGCTGGAGGCTCAGGGTGGACAAATTTGAGAGTTAAAAACTCCAGAGAGACAGGGTCATAATTTTGTGAGTTTTACCTCCAGGAGCTCTACTGGATTCTCCCAGTGAATATCAGAGAAAAATTCCCTTCAGCTTCTGGCAGGGGGAAGGGGAAGGCAGCCATTTAGAAATATGCCAGAGCTTTCTGTTCTTCTTAACACGGCCGAGCCGCAGGAGAAACTACTTCACCAGAGTCTAACCTAACTGGGAGAAGGGAAACACCCCGCTTCAGCCCACTCTAGCCATCGTGTTACCACTTAAGGGGAAAAACACTGAAAATCACCGGTGAAGTCCACAGTCCATGGACATAGGCTCACCAACAGACCGGGACCTGAACACAGGTCTATAACAGACTTCCTCCCCGCACACCTCATCACTCCATCACTAGAGGCCTATTTACCACAGTTCCCTTTACCCAGGACTTCATGTCTACCTTTCAAGAAAAAATTACAAGGCATACTAAAAGGCAAAAAACACAGTTTGAAGAGACAGACCAAGCATCAGAACCACAGTCAGATACGTCAGGAATTACAGATATACCTCATTTTATTGTGCTTCGCTTTATTGAGTTTTGCAGATACTGTGTTTTTCACAAGACTTTCCACCAGCAAAAGATTAGGACTTGCTGAAGGCTCAGATGATGGTTGAAATTTTTCAACAATAAAGTATTTTTTAATTAGGTTATATACATTGATTTTTTTAGACATAATGCTATTGCACACTTAATAGACTATAGTATAATGTAAATATAACTTTTACATGCACTGGGAAACCAAAAAATTTGTGTGACTCACTTTATTGTGGTACGTGCTTTATTGTGGTACGTGCTTCATTGTAGTGGTCTGGAACCAAACCTACAATCTCTGAGGTATGCCTGTATCAGACCAGGAATTTTAAAAAACCATGATTACTATGCTAAGGGCTTTAAGGGAAAAAGTAGACAACATGTAAGAAGAGATGGACAATGTAAGCAGAGAGATGGAAATTCTAAGAAAGAATGAAAAAGAAATGCTGGAAGTCAAAAACACTAACAGATATGAAAAACGCCCTTCATGTGCTCATCAGTAGACTGGATGTGGCAGAGATGATCTCTGAGCTTAAGGATATGACAACAGAAACTTCCAAAATTGAAAAGCAAAGTGAAAAAAGACTGATAAAAACAGGATAGAATATCCAAGAACTCTGAGATGATTACAAAGGTAAAACATACGTGCGATGGGAATTTCCGAAGGGGAAGAAAGAGATAAAGAAACAGAAGCAATATTTGAAGCAGTAATTACTGAGAATTTCCCCAAATTAACATCAGATACCAAACCACAGGTCTAGGAAGCTCAGAGAACACCAAGCAGGATAAATGCCAAAATAACTACATTAAAAACTCCAGAAAATCAAAGTTAAAAAAAATCTTGAAAAAAGCCAGAGGAAAAACCCTTATCTACAGAGAAACAAAGATAAGAATTACATCTGATTTCTCCTCAGAAACCATGCAAGCAAGAAAGAAGGAGTGAAATATTTAAAGTATTGAGAAAAAAACAAACCTAGAATTCTATACACTGCAAAATTATCCTTCAAAAGTCAAGGAGAAATAGACTTTCTCAGAATAGTGAAATTGAGAGACTTGGTTGCCAGCAGACCCGCCTTGCAAGTTCTTCAGAGAGAAGGAAAATTAGAAAGAACAGAAATCTGGATCTATGTAAAGAAATGAACAGCTTTGGAGAATGAATAGGTGAAGATAAAATAAAAACATTTTTTAATTCTTAATTAACATAACAGTTTGTTCAAAATAATGACAGCAACAATGTATTAGATTATGTATGCTTATGTTTATATATGCTTATGTATAAGTGAAATGAATGACAGCAATGATACAAGGGATGGGAGGGAAGAATCAGGATTATTTTATTCTTATAAGGTACTTGCAGTACCTGTGAAGTGGTATAGTGTCATTTGAAAGCAGACTTGGATCAGTTGTAAATGTATATTACAAACTATAGGGCAACCACTGAAAAAGTTAAAAAAAGAAGTATAACTGATATGCTAAGAAAGGAGAAAAAATGGGATCACGTCAAATGCTCAAGTAAAACCAAAAGAATGGAAGACAAAAATAGGAACAAAGAACAAGGGCAATATATAGGCAACATTAACAAATATGGTAGCTATACCAATAATCACTTTAAACATCAATGGTCTAAATACACCAATTAAAAGACAGATCGTCAGAGGTGATCAAAAACAGGACCCAATTCTATGCTGTCTACAAGAAATCCACTTTAAATATAAAGACACATACAGATTAAAAGTAAATGCATTGAGAAAGATATACCATGGTAACACTAGCCTGAAGAAAGCAGTGGTAGCTATATTAACTTCAGACAGAGCAGACTTCAAAGTAAGGAAAGTTATCAGGGAAAAAGAGGGGCGTCACATAATGAAAAATGGGTCAATACTGCAAGAAGACACAATAATCCTTCACTTATACACACCTAACAACAGAGCATCATAATATGTAAGGCAAAGTGAAAGAAAGGCAAAGAGAAATACAGGAATTCACTATTATAGTTGGAGACTTTAAACATCCCTCTATCAGAAATGGACCAATCCCCCAGCAGGCAGAAAATCAATAAGGACAAGCTGAAGTCAATAGCACCATCAATCAACTGGATATAATGGACATCTATAGACTACTTCATCCAACAACAGCAGATTACACGTTCTTCTCAAGATCACATGGAACATTCACCATGATAGACCACATCTGGGCCATAAAACACACCTTAACCAATTGAAAAGAACAGAAGTCATACAATCTGCTCTCAGACTGCACTGGAATTAAACTAGAAATCAATACTAGAAAGATAGCTAGAAAATCTCCAAATACTTGGAGATTACACAACACACTTCTAAATAACACATGGGTCAAGGAAGAATCTCAAGAGAAGTGTAAAGATATTTTAAACTACATGAAAATGTAAATACAACCTATCACAATTTGTGGGATGCAGCAAAAGCAGTGCTCAGAGGGAAATTTATGGCATTGAATGCATATATTAGAAAAGAAGAAATATCTAAAACCAATAATCTAAGCTTCCACTTTAGGAAACCAGAAAAGAAGAACAAAGTAAATCCAAAGTAGTAGAAAAAAATAGAGGAGAAACAAATGAAATTGAAGAGTAAATCAATAGAGAAATATCAATGAAACTAAAAGCTGGTTCTTTGAAAAGATCAATAAAATCTATAAGCCTCTAGCCAGGCTAACTAAGAAAAAAAGAGAGAAATCACAAATTACTAATACCAGAAATGAAAAAGGGTCTCTCACTACAGATCCAATGCACAATACAAGGATAATAAAAGAATATTATGAACAACTCTATGCCCACAAATTTGCTAATTTTAATGACATGAATCAATTCCTTGAAAGACATAATCTGCCAAAATTCACACAAGAAACAGACAATCTGAATAGGCCTATATCTATCAAAGATATTGAATCAATAATGAATAACTTTCCAACACTGGAAGCTCCAGGCCCAGATGGGTTTGCAGACAAATTCTACCAAACATTTAAGGAAGAGATTATACCAACTATCGACAATCTCTTCCAGAAGACAGAAGCGGAGGGAATACTTCCTAACTTATTCTATGAAGGTAGCATTACACTAATACCAAAACCAGACAAAGATATTACAAGAAAACTACAGAACGTATCTTTCATGAACATAGATACAAAATTCCTCAACAAAATATTAGCAAATCAAATCCGACAATGAATACAAATCCACAAAAAATGAAATTAAAAAAATGAAATACCTAGGGACAAGTCTAACAAAATATGTACATGATGTATATGAGGAAAACCCAAACTCTGATGAAAGAAATCAAAGAAGAACTAAGTAAATGGAGAGATAGTCCATGTTTATGGATAGGAAGACTCAGTATTGTCAAGATTTCAGTTCCTCTCAACTTGATCTATAGATTCAACCTAATCCTAATCAAAATCTTAGCAAGTTATTTTGTGGATATTAACAAACTGATTCTTAAGTTTATACAAGGCAAAAGACCCAGAAAGCCACCTCAATACTGAAGGAGAAGAACAAAGCTGGAGGACTGACACTACTCAACTTTAAGAGTTTCTACAAAACTACAGAACCAAGACAGTGAAAGAATAGAGAAACAGACCCACAAAAATACAGTCAACTGATCTTTGACAAAGGACAAAAGACAATACAATGGAGCAAAGATAATATTTCAAGAAATGGTGCTGGAACAGCTGGACACCCACATGTAAAAAAATGAATCTAGGGGCCAGGCCAGTGGTGCAGCACTTACGTTTGCACATTCTGCTTTGGCAGCCAGGGGTTCACCAGTTCAGATTCCGGGTGCGGACCTACACACTGCTTACAAAGCCATGCTGTGGCAGGCATCCCACATATAAAATAGAGGAAGATGGGCATGGATGTTAACTCAGGGCCAATCTTCCTGAGCAAAAAGAGCAGGATTGGCAGCAGATGTTAGCTCAGGGCTAATCTTCCTCAAAAAAAAAAAAAAATTTAGACACAGACCTCACAGCCTGCACAAATTTAAGTCAAAATGGATCACAGACCTCAATGTAAAATGCAAAACTATAAAACTCATAGAAAATAATACAGGAGAAAACCTAGATGAACTTGAGTATGGTGATGACTTCTTAGACACAACACCAAAGGCATAATTCATGAAAGAAATAACTGATAAGCTGGACTTCATTAAAATTAAAAAACTTCTGCTCTATGAAAGGTAATGGCAGGAGAATGAGAAGAGAAGCCATAGACAGAGAGAAAATATTTGCAAAAGACACCTCTGTTAAGGACTGTTATCCAAAACATACAAGGAACTCTTAAAACTCAACAATAAGAAACCAAACAATCAGATTAAAAAATGGACCAAAGGTCTTAACAGACACCTCACCAAAGAAGAGATACAGATAGCAAGTGAGCATATGAAAAATGTTCCACATCATATGCTATAAGGGAATTGCAAGTTAAAGCAACCCATTAGAATGGCCAAAATCCAAAACACTGACACCACCAAACGCAGCTGAGGATGCACAGCACCAGGGCTCCTGCTCGCTGAGGTGAGAAAATGGCACAGCCACTTTGTTAGCTGGATTAGCCGTTTCTTAAAAACCTAAACGTACCCTTACCACATAATTCAGCAATTGTGTTCCTTGGTATTTATCAAAATGAAATGAAAACTCATGTCCACACACAACTTATGCCCATGCAAACCTGCATACAGATGTCTATAGCAGCTTTATTCATAAGTGTCAAAACTTGGAAGCAATCAAAATGTCTTTCAGCAGGTAAATGGATAAACTGGTACATCCAGACAACGGAATATTATTCAGTGCTAAAAAGAAATGAGCTATCAAGCCATGGAAGAAACGTAAATGCATATTACTAAGTGAAAGAAGCCAATTTCAAAAGGCTACATACTGTTTGATTCCAGTTACACGACATTCTGGAAAAGGCAAAGCTATGGAGACAGTCAAAGATCAGTGGTCGCCGGGAGCTGGGGGAAGGGGACATGAACAGGTGAAGGACAAAGGAATTTTAAGGCAGTGAAACTATTCTGTGTGATACTACAATGGTGGATTCATGTATTACACATTTGAGAAATTCCACAAAATGATTAACACCAAAAGTGTACCCTAATGAAAACTATGGACTTGGGGTGATAATGACGTATCAATGCAGGTTCACTGATTTTAACAAGTATATCATTATGTGATAGGATAGTGGGGGAGGTTGTGCATGTGTGGGGACAGAGTTATATGGGAACTCTGTACTTTACTCTCAATTTTGCTGTGAACCTAAAACTGCTCTAAAATGAAAGTTCATTTATTTAAAAAATGCTTCCCAAAATCGATGTAAGTTTTTCAGTTCTACTCACCCCAAGCCCTATTTATACCATGGTATCTAACATTATAGAGCATTCAGGAACTCATAGAATTTTTTTAGTTTACTCAAAGAAGATCTCTGCGAACACCTAGCTCTACTGTTTGAGTACAGTTCGTCTCAGTATCTCTATTACAGAAGTGCATACTTTCTTCAAACAGATGCAGAAACTGCGGCCAGGAGCTGACTGACTTGCTGTAACAGTAGCAGCAGCGGGGGCAGGACTGACACCCTTATCTCCCGGTACTTCCAGAAAACAGAAAAAAATCTGCAAGATTTAAGACAGGCAAAGTAGGCGCTATCTTTAGAAAAAAGGACATAATTCTGAAAATTTGTAAAAAACTTATTTTAATATCAAAAATCAGAACAAGAATTCAATTGGCAAATAAACACAAAGCATAAACCACTAAACAGGCACTGATGGGTTTTTTCTCAAGAACAAATAATATCAATGGAATGTGATTTTTTTCCTAAAACAAGTCACAGGCCTCATGGGTTACAGTAAAAGGCTTATCTGGACATACAGTACATCTTTTTAAACATTCTTACTAATAAGAAACAAGTGACTGGGATTATATTTTCAGACAAACTTAAAACCTCCTTAAAAGGTGGTTTTTCGGTCATTTTTCCGGGTAGAGCATCCATATCTTTCATCAGGTTAAAAAATAAGAAGGTGTATCAAATGATGCAGAGGGAAGTGCTTTGAGCATTAACGACAGGACCTTGTGGCCAGAGCTATTTCACACCTTTGCTAACAACTAAACAAGAGAATAACAGAATAACTGTTGCGGAATAGCAACTGAGCGAGGTTAACAGAAGCTGGACTAAACTACGTGGCTTACCCATACACAGATACTAAAACATGGTCATAAACTTGAGCAATGAGAGGACAACGCGGGTGGTTAAGGCAGCAAACATTCAACGGTGATCAAGGGTTACTTAATGAATGCAAGTTAGCGATGCTGAAAGTTGACATTTTACTGAGATTAATAGGAATACTAATTAAAGACCAGACTTTTGGCAAGATGACGCAGTGAGTTGATGTAAACGGACCTTTCCTTCCACTTCACAGACACAGAAATGCTGGATAAAACATAACAAAAATGCTTTTAAAATATATAGTCAAGCTGAAAAAAAAAAAAAAGGAAATTCCCAGGTACCTGAAATGAAAGAGAAATCAAAATCAAAGCTGGATCAGTGAGTGGGAATTGAGACCATGGCGGTCCATAAGGGTTTCAAAGTCCAATACAGGCCCTGGGCTTGGAAGAGAAAGCATTAATGCTCACATGGAGCCTGGAAATACAGCTTCAGGGAGGCAGAAGGTGGGGGAGTGGGAACTGAGACCACTGCACAAAGCCCAGAGCCTCAAACAGCAATCCCTCCTTGATAGGCGGTCTGAAAACCTGTCACTGGCTCAGGACAGCAACCAACGTTGCTAATTATCTAGGCCTTGAGTAGGGGAAAAGGCACTCACAAGAAATCTAAAATGTAGGCCTATGCTATACCAGAGGAATAGGATCCAAATCTGTACTCTGTATCATCCAGGAATCCTGAGCTGAGAAATCAGCGAAAAAACTGGTCTTTGACATGCACAGAAAAAACTGGAATACTTCATAATCTAAGACACAGAGACTCACAATGGGAAAAAGAAAAACACAGAAAAGAGCTCACTATTGCAAACCATACGAGGAAGAGCTGAACGTGAAAGGTGAATCTCTCAACCCTAGCAGGAGGAAGTGCGACAGGGCGTCTTCAAGCAGACAGGGAAACTTCTTAAACAATGCCCCAAAAGCCAAAAAAAAAGAGATGAATTCGACTACAGTCATGCACCGCATAACGATGTTTCTTTCAGTCAATGACGGACTGCATACACGACAGTGGTCCCACAGGTTCAGTAAACATATAGCCCAGGTGTGTAGTAGGCTGTACCATCTAGGTGTGTGTAAGTGCACTCTACGAGTCTGCACAACGACGACACTGCCTAAGGATGCATGACTGTATACTGCTATTAAAGATTCCTGTCAAAAAGCTCTACAGACGTGATTAACAGACAATGGACAAACGGCAGAACAAGAGAGAACAGCTGCAAAGTTTAAAGGCAATAGAAATTAATATCTAGAACATCTAAGAAATTCCTGCAAATCATGGGGAAAAAATTAAAATCCAAGGGGAAAAAAATGGGCAAATGATATAACTAGGCAATTCAGAGGAGAGGCTTACTTAATTTGCTAACAAGTAATAGCAGTTGTTATAACAGCAGTAATAGCAGCTAACATTTATTTGATGTCTACTATATTCAGGAAGTGCTTATTATATTCAGGAATATGCTTTATACACATTAACTCATTTTATCGTCAACAATTTGATGAAGCAGATACTGTAATTATCCCCGTTTACTAATAGGGAGACTAAGGCCCAGAGAGGTTAAGTAATTTATCCAAGGTCTCAAAGTAATATGTGGTAGAATATGAATTTGAATCTAGGGTACCACTGGTGAGTATATAAATTGATATAGTTGTTCTGGAAAAACATTCTGGTAATATTTAGCGGAATTTTCTGTGCATATATGCTTTATGACCCAGAAATTATACTCCTGGGTACATATCTTAGAAAAATTTTCATATAGGTCCATAAGGAAACATGGCCATAAAGCTCACTGGGGCATTGTTTTTGGTAGCAGGAAGATGACAGGCAATCTAGACGTCCATCACTAAAAGAACAGATGTAAATGTGCAGGATGTATACTATGGAATATAGTACATTAGAAAGAAGCAACAACCAGCTATTCTGACAGAAACATGGATAGATCTTAAATAAAGTGTGGAGCAAAAAAAAAAAAAAGGCAGCAGAATGAGATCTAGAGAATAATACCATTTATGTAAATTAAAAACACATAATCACAACAATCCTATATATAAGATAAAGCTACATAGGTAGCCAAACACATTTTACCAAACATATTAGAGTAGGTGCCTGGAGGGGTAAGGGAAACAGGAGTAGGGGTTGGAGGCGAGGGAGAAAAATAAAGTCAAACAAGACGGGCCTTGCCCAGAAAGACAAATGCTAGAGCATCACAGATGAGGAGGTTCCCTGCACCACCCCAAAATTACAAAAAATAAAAATAAAAAGTCACAGGAAATGAATCACCACAAAGGAAAGTCGTTAGATGCAGGAACGACACAAATAGCATCCCCAAGAATTGAAAAATGTAAAAATTATAGAATACTATGAAAAATTCTATTAATTAATTGTTTCATTTTAATAAACAGGTAAAACGAAAGGAAGTCATAATTAAAGAAGAAGATAACATGGAAAAAGAATAGGCAGATGTGGGAAAGAAAACCAAAAGAACTTCTAGGAAAAAAAATTAAGTCGCTGAAATTCATCTGTTGATAAATTAAATAGATTAGATACAGCTAAAGAGAAAATTTGTGATTAGGAAGAGATGTCTGAGAAAATTACTCAGATGGTAGCAGAGAGTTAAAAAAACCAGAAATGTGAAAAAGAGGTTGAGGGACATGGAAGACAGAATGAGAAGGTTGCACGTGCATCTAACAGGTGTTCCAGATAGAGACAATGGAGAACATGTGGGAAAAGCAATTTGAAGATATAATTTCTGAGAATTTTCTAGAATTAAAGACAGATACAAGTCTTCAGAATGAAAACTTCAAATATCAACGACACAGAGAAAAAGAAATTGTCAGCAAACCAAGAGAAAAGATATTACTTAGAAGAGAATGACAACGGGATGATACAGACTTCTCATTAATAACAACAGATGTCAGAAGGAAATGGAGTCAGTTTTCAAATAATAAGGAAAATAAGAATCAACAAAGTATCTATATCCAGGTTGAAATAAAATCATCTTCAAAACAAAGATAAGAAACTCACAGACTGTCACTGAAAGAATTTAAGAAGAAAACTGAACCAGAAAGAAAGGATAGAATGTGAGAAAAAATAGCAAGTAGCATGCAAAGAAATTGCTAAACTATCCACTAGAAAAGTTAAAATCAGAAAGACTGATAACACCAAATGTTGGTGATGATGTGGAGTGACTAGAACCGTCATACATTGCTGGTGGAAGTGTCAATGTTGGTGATGATGTGGAGTGACTAGAACCCTCATACATTGCTGGTGGAAGTGTAAATGGTACAACTACTTGGGAGAACTGTGTGGAGGTTTCCTACAATAAAGAACGAACTGCTGATGCAGGCAACAACAATGGATAAACCTTAAAAATATTATGTTAAGTCAAAGAAGCCAGGCACAAAAGAGTACACATAGATGACTCAATTTATAGGAAATAGAAATACGGATGGTCCCTGACTTACAATGCTTCAACTTACGATTTTTCAACTTTATGATGGAGTGCAAGCAATACACATTCAACAGAAACTGTATGTTGAATTTTGATCATTTCCTGGGCCAGCGATAAGCAGTAGGACCCTCTCTTGTGATGCTGGGCATCGGCAGCGAGCCGCAGCTCCCAGTGAGCCACACGATCACAAGGGTAAACAACTGGTACACTTACAGCCATTCTGTACTCCCACAACCATTCTGGTTTTCACTTTCAGTAAAGTATTCAATAACTTCCATGAGATATTCAACACTTTATTATAAAATAGGCTTTGTGTTAGATGACTTTGCCCAACTGTAGGCTAATGTAACTGTTCTGAGCACAGATAAGGTAGGCTAGGCTATGCTGTGACGTTCAGCAGGTTAGGTGTACAGTATTAAATGCACTTTCAACTTAGAATATTTTCAACTCATGATGGGTTTATCGACCTAACAGCACCATAACTTGAGGAAGATGTGTGCGGGCAAAACGAATTACAGTGATAAAAATCAGATAATGGTTGTGGAGGCTGTGGGGGGTGGTGTGGGGAAGGGAACATTGGGAAGAGACCCAAGGGAGCTTTCTGGGGGAATGGAAATGTTCCACATCTTATTTTGGGTGGTGGTTAAAGAGTAGCTTTTTGTCAAAACTCTTCGAATAGAACACTTAAACTGTTAATTATAACTTCAACTCAATGTTAATTATATCTCAATAAAAAAGAAATTAAGAAATGGGTTGGTATACCTAAAATGTACTGACTGTTTAAAAATGAGTATGGGAAGTGGGGGTTAAAAACAAGGTAGAATCATGACAGGCATAGTAGTGTGAAACGAGTAAGAGAAAATGCAGCTAAACCAGAGTCAGGAAGGCCTGTAGGAGGAGTCCTCGCACCCTCTCACACACCTCAGTCACTCCAAACAGGAGGACACGGACGCTTGCACCTCAAGAGAAGCACAATTACTTTCCTAGAGAAGGGTGATTTCTCCCTCACCTGGCAAGAGTCCACCCAGTGAGAAACACTGCAGCTCCGACAATGGCAAGACGCTGCCACCTTGCACTGTTACTGTCCCCCAGTGGACTTTGCTTTAGAACAGCCCGTCCCTGCTCCCCCTTTCGCTTTAAAAAAAGGCGAGCCCCTTCCTTTGTTCTCAGGATATGCCTACGGTTCGCCATAGCAAGCACATCTGGAATTGCAATTCTTTTGGCTATTCCAAAATAAACTCGTCTCAAGGGTAAAATAACTGGTGAATTTGCTTTTTCAGTTGACAGCAGCTACCACTTATCGAATGCTTACCATGTGCCAGGCACTGTTCTAAATGCTCTGCCTATAGTAACCCATTTAATCCCTTCAGCAACCATATGAAGTAGGTACTCTTAGCATCTCCATTCTACAGATAAGAAAACTGTGGCACAGAGAGGTTACATAACTTACTTGGGGTCACACAACTAGTGTGTGCAAGAGCTGGGTTCAAACTCAGGCAGTCTGGCTCTGAGGCCTGTATTCTCAAAAATCCACTGCCTCTCTGAAATAAAAAATCAACAATAACATGGAAGGTGAGAGAAGGGAAACCAGAGTTAGGGTATTCTAAGAGTCAAGAGGATGACAAAAATAATGATTAACTTTAGCCTTTAGTGTCTAAGTGAAGCATGTATGACAGCAGGTAAGGATATAAGGAAATGGAAGCGAAATAAATATTTGCAAACAAGAGGTATAAAAGGGAATAAAGAAACTGTGATTAATCCAATAGCAAGGGGGAATAGGGAAAGAGGAAGGCAAAGAAAGTGTAGTAAATAGAAAACCAGATGGTAGCAATAAGTCCAAATGTATCAGTAATCACAATAAAGTAGATTAAACTCTCTTGTTAAAGGCAGAGAGATTCTCTGATTAGATTTTTCAAAAACCAGCTATACGTTGCTAATAAGAGAATGTGTGGGTATGTTTATACCCTGTTTTAAGTGGACGAGCATGTAGTAAATACTACCTGTGTTAGCTGTTATTATGGCAACCAAGAGAGACTGTGAATCAGCCTCATTAAATAGTTTTGGAACTAGGCATCTGGCATGACAGCTGAAGTATCTGTAAAGAAACAAATTACACAATCTTTGTAGATCACTCTCATGTACAGAATACTGTTATTAAGTAAATCTAATATATAATCATGAGGGATACACTAGTGATTTGGGGGCTACTGAAATGTACTATAGAGGAAAGTTAAACTCTACTTTCCCGATCTCACCACTAAAATGTAAAAGCCTCTAATATGTTTTACTGTGTTTCCTCCTAACCGCCTCTGCAAGGAAGTTAAATGCAGGAGAGAGAATACAGCACTAGATAGAACGTCGTGAAAGTGTGCTTTTCAGAGTTAAGAAACTCCAGCGGCACACTGCATCTTGGAATCTCTAGGTGAAGTGCTGTTGACTCCCGTAGAAAGGCAACGTAAATTATGTTATCAAACACTTACCGAAATTGCTAGGCTCGGGAAAATTGTCAAAAGTCCCAAGGGAAGAACATTTAAGCAACAAAAAAGCACCAGAAAGAGAGATGTTCCTCAAAGGAACAATATGAAAGCCTCAAGAAAAGCCTATACTGATATAGAATAAAGATACTTAGAAAGAAAAAACTTAATTGGCTGAACCAAGTGCTGCATAATGACCCAAAACACCAATGGGAATTCAACACAAAGTGGAAACTAGGCCAGCTTTCTAAAAGGAGCACAAAGAATATTTATTTATTTATTTATTTATTTATTTATTTATTTAAATTTGTATTCCGTCTACTTCCAAAAAGGATTTGCAAGTTTGAGGATTCTTTAAGTTACAAAGAGACAACAGTCGCACATAGGAGAAAAGCTGGAAAACGCAAGTGTGAAAACTAAGTCATAGTAGGAGAGATGGAATCCCTGTCAGGAGCAGAGGGCTGTAACAGTGCAGACTCGCAGTCTCGACACACACGGCTTCACTAAATAAAGCGGACGTTGTGAATGCCACAGCTGCTGGCAATGTCCTTAGGAAGGCACTCACTCAAGGGCCTCTGCTGCCACTATTGCAGGGTAAGAGGTTCTCTTCTGTGCCTCAGGTTCTGGACCTGCCATTCCCCAATTTACTGTACTTATTTTCTCATACGTCCTCAGCCAGCAATACACATGTGTCAGCCAATAACTATTTATGTATGGATCAACTGCCTACTGTTTACTCAGCACATGGCTAGGTGCTGTGTGGGAGCCAAGTGAAATATAAAACAAGACCCTTGTCCACAGGGAGTTTGTAATAAAGTTGACCCAAACTGGAATGATGGAAAACAGAACCCTTAAAAGGACTCAATCCACAAGAGACAAGCAGAGGGAAAGGAAAAAGAGGAGAGAAGGGAAAAAAACAGATCGATCTCAGCGAGTGGAAAGAAAAGGGAAAGGGCTGGAGCTGGTAAATGCAAGTTAGGTACAATTTCAAGAGGCCAGGTGAAGAGGGAGGGAGAACCCAGTTCCAGAAGAGGCACATTGGGCATGTATGCTAGAAATTATGTATGTGCACAGGCAACTGGCACTGCACCTGGCATTGGAAAGGCATCCAATAAGTAGGTGCCATCATCACTGGGCTGGCTATGGTGGGTCTCCAAAAACACCCATGTAAACGCAAGTGTGGAGCACAAGGCTGCCTAGGTTAGGGAGGACAGAAAATGAGCAGAGGAACTTACACCTGCTTTGAGGAAGGAGCTTCTGAAATAGAAACAGCACAATTAAAGCAGAGCTTTGTCAGTGATGGGTGGGATGGACTAAGAGGGAAAAGTGACTAGCAACGGGAAGGAAGAACAGGCATCCTATATACATTGTCTACCAGTAAATAATTGCAGTTCCATGGACCAGAAGTTGGACACCCCTCTGCCTGGATTTCCGTATTCCAATATCCAAGGGGGAAGACATTCTAACACTTGATTAAGCCTCCTCTACTCTGGTTGGCCTCACAATTCTGCACTCCCATTTGGGCACGTCTATCTCAGGGTCTGAGACATCTCTCTTATGGTCTGGCTCTTAACTACTTAAAGTATTTTTTTTTTCCTGTTGCTAGTGATAATCTCTATCTCCTGAATAAAATCTTTACTTCTGTCTTGATGCCTAGGCTCTGCTGGAACCAGAGAGCTGGAAGGGACCTTGGAGAGCTCTATTCATTGCTTTCAGCAAACAGAAGTTCATTACTTTATCTATCACGTACTCTTGTCGCATGACCAAATGACCTTAGTCCAATCTCTTCCCTTTTTAAGGGAGGAAACTGAGGTCCTGAGAGGCTGAGCTGCTCTTTGATCTGAGTCAGCTTTAACCCTGCGGCTATTTAGTATCTCGCAAACAACCAGAGTCAGGTGAAATAAGAGGCACTCTCAACATAATTAGAGCAAAGATCACACATTCAGAGACAAGAAATGGGGCATTTGCTACACACAAAAAGATGATTTAAAATGTAAGGTATCTAAGGAATCAGCTCAGTTAAAAGAGAACCACCAGCAATTATTTCTGAGAACGCAAGGAGGATTGGTGAGGTTAGAAAAGGGTGACTGTAGCTTTTAGCGGGCCCAGATTTCTCAAGTTCAAAAGCAGCTGTCATTTGGTCTCTCTCTTACACTGAGGGTGTAAAAGGCAGCAATGCATAGTGTAAGGGATGGAGATTTTTGTATTTGACACTCCTGGGTTCATGGTAGTATCTTTTCAGACGTATCGTCATTGTTGTTTCTAATGTTATCACTAACATCACCATTTCATCCCAAATGCTGGTTTCCTACTGTTCCAATCCTTGAGATTTGTTAAAGATACCCAAACATCCTGTGCTTTCCTAAGGTACATTCTTAAGGTACATTTCCTAAGGTACATTCCTAAGGTACACTCTGGTCTTTGAGAAATCCAGGTAGCCAGAACAGATCTGAAGAACTCCAGGACTAAAGATTTGAAAGCAGCCAAATCAGGCATAAAATTCACCTTTGGGGATCTGGGAGGCTGTCTCGTGAGCTCTTCGGTACATACCAAGTGGAATGATGCTGAGATGATAATACCTTGTTTATGTACTGGGATTCACACCTCAGCATCCCATTTATCCTTGTTTTACAGATGAAGAATAAGGCTCAGAGACGTTAAATGCCTTGTTAAGGGCCACACAGCTAACAAGGGGCAGAACTGAGCCCAGGTCTCAATTCTCAGGCCATGGTTCTTTCCTCTATAATGCAAAGGCCTCACTGGATGCCAAGACTTAGCTACCACTTCTGCAGATAATTCTCCCTTCCAAGAGCTCAGCGGCCACTAAGAAGTATAAGTGTCAACTCTTGGTTACTTAACAAATACACTTAGAGTCTCACCCTGAGGGAACTGGTTAGCGAGCCAACCACATCCACTGCCCCGCTGGCTCAGGAGACCACACTTCTCTCAATTATCAATTTGCATCTCGTGACAGAACTAGCTCTAATGATATCCTGCTCTCTCTTTTCATATTCTATCAAATTACACAAAGGTATTATTTATCAAATAACCACTAATAAGAGCTGCTAATAATTAAGTACCTTACTATGTTTCTAAGCACTTTTTACATGTTACCTCCTTTAATACTAACAACCCAGCAGGATAGTTAAACCCAATCTAAAAATAAGTCCTGATAGTGAAGAGGTTAAGGAAGAGGCCAAAGATCATGGAGCAAATCAGGAGAGAAACAGATTTTAAGTGAGTCTGCCTGAGCCTAAGGCTTCTGCCCTTCTATCCACTGGAACAGTTTCTCAAACTTTAACGTGCATAAGAATCACCTGGGCAGCTTGTCAGAGAAAACATTCTGATCTAGGAGGAGTGGGTGGGGAACGAATTTTGCATTTCTAATAAGCTCCAGGTGATACGGATGCTTTTGGTCCAAGGAACCCTCTGAATAGCTAAGCACAATATGACATTGTTTGTTCTTAAATCACATTTTTTCACACCTAATTGCTATCAAATATGTTTTAAGCAACCCTTCATCTCTAAAAAGTGACAGGTCATCCTCAAATCCTTCTCTCTTGCACCTGCCCTTGCTCCAGTCAAAAACAAACAAACTCCAGAATAGATGTGGGAATAAAACCTACAAAATGTGGAGGATTCCAATGACCAGGCCTTTAGGTGAATCGCTCTGTGGCCTGGCACCAATCCAAACTCCTTTAGCATGCACGTCAGCAACCTGGGCTTCCAGACCCAGCCTTGCTTCCCTCGCTGCCGTCAAAGTAACTAGGGGTCAAACCGCTCCTCATCCAGAGTGAAGTGGTCACTGAAACTGGGGAAGCCTCGGAAGGGCCCAGGACGGTACAGCCAATCAATAGATGTACGCTGAACTGAATACAGTGACACTATATACGACCTACTGTGACATTTCCTTTCCAGCCACTACACCATCTGTCTTCCCCCACAGAATCAGACAACTCTACAATCTTCCATAGCTTTCTACCCAGACCCTCTGAAAGCCGTATTAAATATCATTTCAGGGACTGTATTCTCTTGCATGGTGTAAAGTCTAAAATTAAGGCTCAGTATTACGTGCTGCCTTGATATCTGGTAAAATCAGGAGGGCCTCAAATGGCCTAACCACATACTCCACACCCGCTCGGCCCCCGTGAACAAGGTCCCCTAGCCAAACAATCCTCCTCATCAAAGGGACCGGGTATAGTTCCTGCTTATCCTTGAGCAGTGGGCTGCAGTTCCCTGCCAGCCCCCAGAATTATTCAAACAAGCCAATCACATCCTCCGGCAGAAACCAAGAGGCACCCCACCCTCTTGATACTACAAAGCCAGCCTCCCACAGCTCCTATTTTTTCACTCGGCTCCAGAGTGCAACCCTGTGTGCCTGGCTGTGTCTTCTGGAGCTGTGAGTGCATGTGCCTAATAACCTGCTGTCAATCTCATCTGCCAGTGTCCAACGTTGTGTGTGCAGCCATCCCATAACCCTAGGCTAGGAATCCCTCCCTCATCAATGGAGTGAAGAGGAGGTGATTAAAACATCTTTTTGGCCCATTCCACTGGTCTCAGCTCTTTTTCATATCCTTGAATCTCTTTAGAGCCTTTGGCAAAGTGATCGACTGCTCGATGATGTAATCACATCCAGCACTGTGCTAAGCAGTGTCCATACCCTTTCCTGTTTAATTCCCCTAACACCCCAATGAGGTAGATACTATTACTGTCCCTAACACAGATGAGGAAACTAATGTCCAACAAGGTTATGCTACGTGCCCCAGACCACAGCTCCTAAGCTTGAGCAGAGCTCAAAAGCAGATCTGCCTGGCTCCCTGTTCTTAATGACTACCTTAGTCTTGACAGGATTTCTGAGCTCAGTGCTATCATTCCTCAACTTCTCTCACAGACACAGATGTGCTGCTGGATGGCCTGACAGGTGCACCTGCATTTGAGGGGCCTTGTTTCTCCTGCTGGTCTCTGCTGAACAATGGATGGAGATGCATATCTGGGAAAGAGCACTGTTGGAACAGGCCCGCCGACGGGCTGGCTGCCAAGAGACTTCCCTTGATGGCTTGAACTTAATTTACCAAAGGTCGAGTCTGGTTGTCAACCTTGCAGATACAAACACTCTGTCCTGTAAAAGTCCCACAGTTAATTTGACTTAGGGAGGTTGGATAACACTGTCTAAACTCAAAAGAGAAGAAATATAAGTCAGAAAGTCAATTTATTAGTTCACTCATTAGTGAAATATGCCTACTCTTTGCAGTTATCTGTGAAAAAATTCAAGTGGCAAGATCGAGTATCATCAGAAAGGCTTTTAGGAATCAGAAGACACTGTGTGCTACCAACATTCACTGGAAGCCTGTGCATCTGTCTCTGCCATGGAAGGAAATGCCTGGCCCCGGAATGGGGGCAGGTAGAGTCTGAGGGTCAATGTACACTGCACGGGCACTGCCAACCAACAATCATCTTGTCCCATCCTTCGCCGAGTTCCTGGACTCTTCTCTGGCTCGGTCTCTCTTTTGACATAGTTGCACTCAGCTTTGTCTTTGAGGTAACCTTGTGCGGGTATCTAATAGCACTGACTGCGTGCTAATTTTTTAGTCACTCTCAGAATACAAGGTGCGCCCTCCTGTTGCCCCCGCCCACAAGCTTTCCTTTCGGTGCTCCAAACATCTATCTACAGCAGATCAGAACCACTCCTCCTTCAAGGAGCCTAAGCCTAGTGAAGGTCTCATCCCACTTCAAACTTACCCACCTTCTAACTTCCATCTGGGCCATCTACCCAACACTGGCTACACCCAATCCAGTCCTCACTCCCTTTCCTTCTGTTCCCTCGCTCTCTCCTTCCTCCCATGTACTGCTTTCACCTGTCACTCTGCCTTCCTTCAGGACACTCTGCCACAAATCACTAATTAAAACTTTAAAAAATTATTTACCAATACCAAACACACATTAAATGATTTTTTTGTTGTTGAGGAAGATTTGCCCTGAGCTAACATCTGTTGCCAACGTTCCCCTTTTTGCATGTGACTCGCCACCACCACATGGCTGACAAGCAGTGTAGGTCCACACCAGGAACTGAACCCGGGCTGCTGAAGCAGAGCATGCCAAACTTAACCACTAGGCTACCGGGGCTGGCCCCGTGAAATGATTCTTGATCAGAAGGATAATAACAGTCAGAGAATTCTGCAACTAGAATTATCCTTAGAGACTGTGTAATTCAGCCCTATCATTTTACAAATGAAGAAATTGATAGAAATTAAGTGACCCGCCAAGTCATGTATCTAGGTAATAGTAGGGCCAGATCCAGGACCCAGATTTCTGGGCTTTTAAGCTAGTATCTGAACCAAAAAACCAAACTCCTAAGTATACACAACAGGCCCCCAGTGGCGGCGGCTTCCTATACGTCTCATAGACTGGGAGCCAGTAGCACCAGATGTGTTACACAGCACATTCACTGTTTTTTTCTTCGAATGTTACTTTAATATCAACCATTGGTAGCTCTTTCAATGAGAAAATCATTATCCTCAAGCCATAAAACTGCCCAAACATATCTCAGGGAATACAAAATTGCAAATTTCCCAATCCATTGTCATAGGGACAACTGTAAGGTGGATTTATGATTTCAAAAAATACAAAACAAAACTTTCTTTAAGTGACTACGATATTTAAAAGATAATACATTAATGACAGCCAGCCCTGATGGACTAGTGGTTAAAGTTCAGTGCACTTTGCTTTGGGTGCCCAGGTTCATTTCCTGGTCGTGGAACCACACCACTCGTCTGTCAGTTGCCATGCTGTGGCGGCACCCCACACAGAAGAACTAGAAGGACCTACAACTAAAATATACAACTGTGTCCTGGGGCTTTGGGGACGGGAAAAAAAAGAGAGAGAGGTAGATTGGCAACAGATGTTAGCTCAGAGCAAATCTTTAAAAAAAAAAAGTAATACATTAATGGATACTTAGCTGAGCTGAGGATGAAGAAGGCCCTTCTCTGCATGATGGAAACAGAAGAAAACCCCAAATGAGCAACAGATTTGACTACATAAAGACATAAACTTCCCAAAAAAAATCAATAAAAAGATAAATGATAAACCAGCGAACATGTCATATGAAAAATAAGTAGTTAATATTAGAATAGAAAGATCATACAAATCAATAAGGAAAATATTAACATTTAAATTTCTTTAAATGAACAAAAAAACATAATTTGCAAAAGAAATGTCAATAAACTGATTAAAAAAAGTTCACTCTCATGAATAAATAAAGAAACACAAATTTACACATAAGTACTATTTGGAGGCAATCAAACTGGAAAAGTTTTGCGATGATCATATTTAACTGGAAAGCAGTGGTTTCAGACCATGGCCCCTGACTCGGCCGACTTCGGTTTGAAGCCTAACTGGAACGCTTACTCAGTGACCTGAGACAAGTCACTTTAATCGCTGTGAGTCTTAACGTCTTTACAGTTTTGATGTGAAGATGAAATGAGATCATGCATCTGAACTGTTTGAGCAAAGTGCCTGTCAACAGTAAACGCTCAGTAAGTGATAGCTGCTATTATTATAAAAGTATTACTCGCATTAATAATGCAGGGAAGGGAGCAGTGAGACAGGGGCCCACTCAGCGCCTATGGAAGTATGAACTGGTAACATCTCTCAGGGAAGTAACAGAGTAAGTAATCTGCTCACCCAGAACTGTAACAAATGTCCTCGGAGAGACATGAGAATTCTGGGGCAGGGGCTGTACTTTACGTGCACTGTTCAAATGTTTTACCAGAATATGTTTACATGTCAGTTGTATAGTTACAGATTAATAAAAAAGAACGAGAAGCCTATTATAGAAGAAAAACAATTTTTTAAAATGTTTATACCTTTAGAACCACTTCTAGGAATCTATCTATACAGAAATAATTAGAGATATAATGAAATATTTATGTACACCATATTCAGAGCAATAACATTAATGGTAAAAAACTGGCAATTGAGATGTACAATATGAGATTTTTAGGTAAATATGGTATATAGCCATATTATGCAATACTATGCAGCCGTTAAAAATTAGGCTCTCTTTATGATACCTATAGCACAAGTAATCAAAGAAAAAATAAACTGGACTTCATCAAATTTAAAAACTTTTGTGTATCAAAGGCACTATCATAAAAGTAAAAAGACCACCCACAGAATGGGAACATTCTCAAATCATATATCTGATAAGGGTCTAGTATCCATAACATATAAATACAGTATATCAGAATATTGTATCCAGAACTCTTTACAACTCAACAGTAGAAGGACAAATAAGCCAATTAAAAAATGGACAAAGGATCTGAATAGATGTTTCTCCAAAAAAGATACACAAAATGGCAAATAAGCACATGAAAGGATGTTCAACATCAGTAGTCATTAGGTAAATGCAGGTCAAAACCACAATGATATTGGGGCCGGCCCTGTGGCCTAGTGGTTAAGTTCAGCATGCTCCACTCTGCTAGCCTGGGTTCAGTTCCCGGGTGTGGACCTACACCACTTGTTGGCAGCCATGCTGTTGTGGTGACCCACATACACAATGGAGGAAGACTGGCCCAGATGTTAGCTCAGCAAATCTTCCTCAGCAAAAAAAGAAAACAACAACAAAAAACATGATGAGATACCACTCCACACCCACTAGGGATGCTATAATAAAACAAACAACCACAGAAAAAACAAGTGTTGCTAAGGATGTAGAGAAATTGGAACCCTCATACATTGCCCGTGGAGATGTAAAATGGTGCAGCCACTGAAGAAAAGAGTTTGGTGGTTCCTCAAAAAGATAGACATAAAGATACCATATGACCCAGCAATTCCACTCCTAGGTATATACCTAAGAGAAATGAAAACACATGTTCACACAAACACTTGCACACTAATATTCACTGGAGCATTATACGTAACAGCCAAAAAATAGAAACAACCCAAATGTCCACCAACTCAAGGGACAAACAAAATGTTGTATATCTGCACAATGGAATACTATTCAGCTATAAAAAAGAAACAGACTACATGGGCCAGCCCAGTGGCACAGCAGTTAAGTTCACCCAGTCCGCTTCGGCAGCCCGGGGTTTACTGGTTCAGATCCCAGCCACAGACCTACACACCACCTGTCGAGCCATGCTGTGGCAGGCGTCCCACATATAAAGTAGAGGAGGATGGGGATGGATGTTAGCTCAGGGCCAGTCTTCCTCAGCAAAAAAAGAGGATTGGTGGCAGATGTTAGCTCAGGGCTAATCTTCCTCAAAAAAAAAAAAAAAAAAAAAGACTACAGATACGTGATACAACATGGGTAAACCTTGAAAGCATTATGCTAAGTGAAAGAAGCCAGACACAAAAGGCTATGTAGTGTATGATTCCATTTACATGAAATGTCCAAAATAGGCAAATCCATGGAGACAAAAAGTAGATTAGTGGTTACCAGAAGCTGGGAGGAGGGGGGATTAGGGAGTGAATGCTACTGGATATGGGGGGTTTTTTTGGAGTGATGAAAATGTTCTAGAATTAGATAGTGGCGATAGTTACACAGACTTTTGAATTGTACACTTTAAAACAGTAAATTGTACGGTATGTGAATTATATCTAAATAAACTTTTTTTTGAGGAAGACTAGCCCTGAGGTAACATCTGCCACCAATCCTCTACTTTTTCTTTGCTGAGGAAGACTGGCCCTGAGCTCACATCCGTGCCCATGTTCCTCTACTTTATATGTGGGACCCCTGCCACAGCATGGCTTGCCAAGCGGTGCGCAGGTCCGCACCCAGGATCTGAACCGGCGAACCCCAGGCCGCCAAAGCTGAATGTGCAAACTTAACCACTGTGCCACCGGGCTGGCCTAAATAAATTTTTTTAATTAGGCTCTTGAAGATTTTTAATAACGTGGGGAAATGCTCTCAATATACTAAAAGGGAAAAAACCAGCACGCAATCGTATATATAATTCCAACTGGGTTTAGAAATATAAGTACATGCATATACACATTTGCATTAAAAAAGACAAAATATGGGGCTGGCCCTGTTGCCGAGTGGTTAAGTTCACGCACTCCACTGCAGGCGGCCCAGTGTTTCGTTGGTATGAATCCAGGGCGCAGACATGGCACTGCTCATCAAACCATGCTGAGGCAGCGTCCCACATGCCACAACTAGAAGGACCCACAATGAAGAATATACAACTATGTACTGGGGGGCTTTGGGGAGAAAAAGGAAAAAAAATAAAAATCTTTATTTAAAAAAAAAGACAAAATACATCAAAATGCTAAAAGTGGTTATCCCTAGGTAGTGTCATTATGGAGGACTTATTTTCTACTTCATACCTTTCAAAATTTTCTCTAGTAAACATTCATTATTTTTATAATCAGGAAATTTAAAAATAGAAACCCAGGTAGGTCTATCTGGCTTCAAAGCTAGTGTCATTTCCAATATACTATTCACTCATTAAACATTTATTTAGCTCCTACTATGCACCAAGCAGAGTTAAATAAGATAGAATCTCTGCCCACAGGAATTCACGTAAGTCTCGGGTGGGTCTGAACCTGAGTCATGGGCTGGGAAGCGGAAGAGGAGTCCATGTGCTCTTTAAATTACATGCAGTGTTGCCCAACTGCACACTGCCAGGGGAGAGGGCCCACAGCTGTCATGAGCAGCAGCGTAACTTAATGGCTAAAGGCTGGAGGTGGAGCCAGACTACCTGGGTGTGAAGTTGGAACATCCAGTTACTAACTGCGTGACCTTGGGAAAATCCCCTAACCTGCATGGGTGCAGCTCCCTCATCTAGAGAACAGGGGCAAGAATAGTACCTCTCTCGCTGGGTTGTTGGAGGATTAAATGAGCAACACACCTAAAGCACCAGCTCTCCATGCTGGAGACAGAAAGTGCTCAATAAATTAATCAGCTGCCAGCCGCTATCGTTATCACCATCATCATCACTACCACCACCTCGCCACCAGATTCTCACGGAGGCAGACACAGCAGGTCAAGGACCACTAGAAAGGTTGTTTTCCACATCTCAAAAGTGGCAGCTAGCATCGGATTCCTGTAAGAACCATTACATTCAACTAATTTCTTTTTCCAGATTTCTGAACTTCTAATGAAACTTCTTTTGAGGCGTTCTACAAAATGCAATGAGGCAAAACATCAAAATGTTCGGCATAACGAACTGCTTGTGTCCTCTTATCTTCTGCCTAATTCACAGAAATGCGCGACTTTTCAAGGCTATGGTAACGGAAGGAGGCCCTGAGAGACTTATCTGCCCTGATCAGCGGCTCCTCCAAGAGGACTCTCCACAGGCCAGACCCCAATCTCCTGAGCAACCCACTCGTCCAACGAGCGGGGACGGTGCCTGCGTTACACCTAACGCGACTCTTCAAGGGCAGTCAAGAGTCTCCAGGAGCAACAGCACTTCAGTGCTTTCACATCCACCTCTCCGGCGGCGCTAAAAAGCCCCTTGGCTTTGTCACTGGCACTGACAGGCATTTTGCTCTGACCTGACAACACAGATGAGCTCCAGGTTTTCACCAGCTTGATCACGAGAATACACTTTTCTTCAGCAGGGAATAAATATGGACCACACAGTAACACAGCACCAAATTCCAAATTCGAAGATAACCGCCTAATGTAAAATTTAAAGGGCTCAGGCAACTAAAGAACATCAGACCAGGCCTGTGACCCCAGAGGCTGTGTGCTCAACAGTCAAGCTTTGGGGCACAGGTTCTAGAGACAACCAGCCCCGGGGGGGAATCGCAGCTCTGCCCCTCCCAGCTGGATGACTTTGGCAAGTTACTGCACTCTCTGGACCTGTTTCCTCGCACGTAAACACGTAAAATGGGGCTAATGTTAGTGCTGAATCTCATGGGGTAGTTGTAAGCATTAATAAGCCACTATCTGTAAATGAGTCAATACACCTAAGGACATTTCCTGTAACACTGTAAACACTCATTAAATGTTGAAAGAAAGCATAAAATATACCTGCCAAAATACTTGTTTTTACAGTTCTTAGGTTTGCTGATCAGTTCACAGATGTACTTTTTTTTAATCATGCTGCCTCATCACTTATATAAGTTATATATGTATCTCCTATATATGTCAAATATTGTATAATTCTTTTGAAAAGAAAAAAACTTACAGACAACCACATTGCTAGTTTCCTACAGCTGGTCTGGGATGGGAGTCAGCCGGGAAATGGAGAGAACATGGGGAGGGTGAGGCCTCTCATAACAGAGTGCGGGGCCGTAATCTGAGAGACGTCACACAAAGCCTTAAACTCACTGAAAATTAAGAGGAGGTACAAAGAACCTCTGAAGTCACACGGTCCAATTTCCTCGGTTGTAGGCGGAGAAACTGAGGCCTTGAGAAGTGGTTTAAAATCTTCCAGTTCACTAACGGCAGAAATCAGAGTCTTCCTGTTACCTACGTCTTAGAGTTATACCTTAAGTGGAAGGCAACGAGGAAGACATTTTGGAAAGGGGAAAAAGAAAGAAGGGTTTGGAAGGGTTATGGTAGCGACCTAACAACAAAAGCCGACACTGATGGAGATTCATCGTATCCCAGGCACTGTGTCAAGCTCTTTGCATGGGTGGCCTTATATAATTTTTGCAAAACCTGTGAGGTGGTTCCTATTATTAACTCCGCTTTCAACTGAGAAAGTGGAGACCTAGAGAGATTAAATGACTTGCCCCAGTCACAAAGCCAGTGAGGGGCAGAGTCAGTAAATGAGCCCAGGCTGTCTGACTCCAGAGCCAGAACCTATGCCACCGGACACTGCCCAAGCTTGGGGATTTGAAAAGCACTGAAGCTCTTGATCCCTGAGGTTTTCTCCTACTTTTTTGGTAACTTCTCTGTTCAGAGGCACTGCTAAGATACACAGCAAATAAAGTGGTTTTTAAGTAAGAGCAGATGACATTTATTTAGAGCCCACTGACTTTCTGCTATGTAAGGTACCACACACAAATTACTCTGGCCCCCACTTGTCTAAGGCCCTACAGCCGGTAATAGTGCCGCTGGGGGACAGGGCTCCAGGTCCCCGTTTTCCAGCCTCGTCAGTGGACAGTTTATGCTTGTCCATCCAGCAGATTTTTGCTGAACTCAGCCAAATGCCCTTAACTGAGGTCTGGTACTACAGAGAGAAGAAATTCAGCAAAACCCTCCTCTCAAGGAGCTTATGGCACAGCTGGGAAGAGGCCACTTTCAGCTTAAAATCCTTCTTTTCTTATCCCTTTGCAGTTAAGTAGCAGAAGCACTGAAGAGACTATGGACCCCCAACTCCCTGCAGTATTACACAGATCGTCCAGCCGTGAGCACACCTCTGTGTGCTGGTCATGGATGAACTCCATTCTCCTCTCCTCCTAGTGCCGTAAGCTTTTTCTTTTGTCTTTGAGGAAGCGGGAAATATTTTCCTCTCCATCTTTCTCTCATCCATCAACAGGCAGTATGACAAGAGGTTAACTTAAGAAGCTAACAAAAAAAATGCAAACGAGGCTAACTTCTCTATTGCCTCTAACTTTAGGAAAGAGCCTACGGGACTCCAGAGTATTTGCTCAAAAATGTTCAAAGAAGACATGGAAAATTTCATCCTCAACTTTTTGCTGCCCAGGAAAAAAATCCAGAACTCTAGGGGCCAATTATTCTGCTGTCTTGGACCTTGACCTTAGACAGTCTCCCTCTGGTCTGAATCTGACTGGAACTGAGGGCAGCTGACAGCAGAGTGCTAGCTATAAGAGCAGCTTGTGTCTAAGGTGGTCAAATTTAATCACTGCCAGGGCTTCAGCGCATCATTCAGAAGTTATAGTACCACATCAAACTCTGGGCTAAATGTGTACGAGCTGCAAGTTTCACTGTCATTTAAACTTATCAGTTCCTACTCTGTTCCTGACGTCATGCTAGGAACTAGGTACTCAAAACAGTGGCAGGTCTTTAAAAATCAACTAATATCAGATTGCTCTAATAAAACTAGGCAAAGAGAAGGGAAGGCGTGAGTAGAGCCTATAAGCAGTAAAGAGGGAGAGAATGGAGGGCTTAGGGGTTGCCAACAGTAGAACTGAGAGAAATATTTGTGATGGACTTAGAAGGGAAGACCAACATACCACCAGCTGGAGTTTAGAAGAGTGACTCTTGACCATCTCCTGCTTCTGCTTTTCTCTGGTCACTTGGAGTTTAAAATTTGAAAAATAACCTTAACAAAGAGCTAAAAAGAGCTGTGTTCTAAACGTTAGATTAGCTTTGCAACCCTGAGTTACTTAACCTTTCAAAACCTGTTTTCTCAAGTGTGAAATGGAGTTAACATGTATATAGGAGCTCATAATGTTATGCCTACTTTTATATGTTTGAAATTTCCACAATAATTTTTTAAAGGGGGCTAACAGTACCTATTACTTTAGTTGCTGTGAGGATTACACCCAAAGAAAATGCTTAGTAGAGTGCTTGGCACCTTGTAGGTGTTCAATAAATGGTAACTATCATTATCAACATGGTGTTTTTTACAGTTCTGGGATGGGAGTAAGGAGGAGAACAAAACATCATGAGCCAGTGAATTAACAGCTGCAGACCGCAGACTTAGGAACATCTGGGCGTCTGGACAAGGACAACCTTTCCAAACACAGGTCTTAAGGGGTTCTCACTCTTTCATCCACTTTGTTTTCCCCTTACTGCTTTATTCATTCCATTTGACAAATGCATGCTGACAGCCCACCGTGTGTAGGTACTGAGAATGGGAAATATAACAGGGTTTTGAGGGGACAATATAACAGGACGGGCTTTTGGAGGAGGGTATATATGAACCATCCAAAATGATATGCAAAACGTTTTGAGCATACAAACTATATAAAGAAGGATGTATACAACTTCTCTGAGAAGTTTTAGAGGGATTCTAAAAGAAATTATTTATTTTTTTAAAAAGTTAAGAATGGGGCCAACTCCATGGCCTAGTGGTTAAGTTTGGTGCCCTCCACTTTGGCGGCCTGGGTTCAGTTCCCGGGTGCAGACCTACACCACTCATCGGCAGCCATGTTGCGCTGGCGACCCACATACAAAATACAGGAAGACTGGCAGAGATGTCAGCTTAGGGCTAATCTTCCTCAAGCATAAAAACAAAGGAAAAACAAAGATAAGAATGAAATCTAATAAGCAGAACAGAAGGATACAAAATTTATATAAGGAAAAGCATAAAACTCTCCTGAAAAATCACAAAAGTAGCCTTGCGCAAATGGAAAGACAAACCATCATCTTGGATAGGAAGACTCAAAATCATAAAGACATCATTTCTCCCTAAACTAATTTATAAATTTAACGTAATCTCAATAAAAATACCATCAAGTTGTTTCATCTTGAGATTACACAAACTGATTACAAAGTTCATATGGCAGAATAAACAAGGAAAAACTGGCAGGAAAACCCTGAAAAAAGAGCAATATGGAAAAACTGGCCCTTCCAGATATTAAAACAAATTATAAAACATCTAAAATTAAGATGGTTTTGTAACGGCATATGAACTGACAATCAAACCAATGGAACAAAACAGAAAATCCAGTAAGAAACCCAAATCAACAGAAGAGTTTAGTAACCAATAAAGACAGCATCTCACATCAGTGGAGAAAAGATAATAGCTTTTAATAAGTAGTGTTGGGACACCTGGCTGGCCAATGGGAAAAAGATAAAATTGGATTCTTCCTCAAACCAAATGCCAAGATAAATTCCAAATGGATCAGAGTATTAGAGGTTTAAAAAAAATAGTGAAATCATATATGATTCTAGAAGAAAACATTAATTCCTCATAAATTAAGAATGGGGCCAACTTCTTAACTTTGACTTAAAATCTAAAGCAATATACTATAAGACTGATAAATAGGACTACATAAAGATGTAAAACTTTTGTACAGCAATAAAACAACACATGTAAAGTCAGGCATATGACAAATTGGAAAAAATACTTTTGCAACTTAAAATACCACAGACATTGGGCAGATATCCTGTATCTCATAAAAGGAGAAAACAAATTTAAACCATACTGAAATATTATTTCTTACCTAACAAATTGACAAAACCCCAAAATTCAAGAGAAATAGAGAAGAGGGGTCAGGTATGAAATAAAAACTTCTGTGAATGTACTTTGATGGATAGTTTTGATTTTGAAACCATGTAAATAGTTTTCATAGTTAAAAAACAAGATTAGGGGCCAGCCCTGTGGCCAAGTGGTTAAGTTCACACACTCCACTTCAGCGGCCCAGGGTTTCACTGGTTTGGATCCTGGGTGCAGACACGGCACTGCTCATCAAGCCATGCCGAGGCGGTGTCCCACATGCCACAACTAGAAGGACACACAACTAAAAAAATACACAATTATATACAGGGGAGGATTTGGGGAGAAAAAGTAGGGAAAAAATCAGATTTTTTTTTTTGCACAGAAATATTCAGCTTGAGCTAACATCTGTTGCCAATCTTCCTCTTTTTCCCCCTCCCCAAAGCCCCAGTGCATAGTTGTATACTCTAGTTGTAAGTCCTTCTAATTCTTCTGTGTGAGCCGCCACCACAGCATGGCAACTGACAGATGAGTGGTGTGGTTCTGTGCCCAGGAACCAACCTGGCTGCCAAAGTAGCGCACGCCGAACTTTAACCACTAGGCCATCAGGGCTGGCTCCAAAGTTAGAGCTTTAAAAGTAATTCTTAAAGTTTAAAACAAATGAGCCTAACTGTTTATCAAGTTTATCAAGTTGGTGACATAATCACACAGAGAAAATAATTACATCAAGTGACTTTAGGGCAGTATTTGACTATACATCTCAGGTAGCATATATTCTAAGGACAAAAGGAACCACAAAGAAAACTAAAGCATTCAGTAATCCAATGGTCAGCGTAGATAACAGCGTTGCTCCATGCTAATAGCATGGCCAGAGAAATCTAAGGAGAGGGAGCAGCCTGAAAGCCCCAGTGCGCCCACTTATCTGGGAAGGATGACGTTCCCGTGGCCCAGTGAGCGTTAATGACTGGCGCTCAAGTAGAAGGGTGAGAGGGAAGCGGAGAGGGTGCTAAGAGATGAGGCTGGAGACAGGCACAGCCAGAGCCTGAGAGCAGCACATGCCAAGCCAAGGAACTGCCCCATCGCGCGGGCAGGCAAGCAGCCTGCAGTTTTAAGTGTGGAGGCACATGCTGTGCTTTATAAAGATATGGCAACAGTGTACAAAACAGACTGGAGACGAGCCAAACTGGAAGCCCCGCTGGCGAGCTAGAAGGCTATTGCAGTAATCCAGGACAAGAGGTTATACCAGCTTTAACCAAGAAGAGGGGACATCAACAGCTTGCAGCCTAAATAAACATGTGCCATTGGTGGGGGGAAGGTGGAAGGTGGGTGGTGGCTTGACAGAAGGGGAAGAACAGGGGACGACTCCCAGGATTCTGCCTTTGGCGACTCTGTGGAGCCATCCACTGAGACCAGGAACCCAAGAGAAGTACCAGATGGAAGAGAAATGGCAGGCTCGCTGCGGCCAGAGCCCCTGACACGGTCTTTGAGAGCAGGTTCGGACAAGGAGCTAAAGGCGTCAAGGAGGAAGACCCAACAGTCAGGCCAGTCCTAGAAGGCTGAGAAACAGATGAGACAGAGGTAGATTACCCCTCCTAAAACTTTCTCAAAGTCAGAAAAAGAATCACATTACTGTTCGCTTTTTTTAAAATATTTTTTTTAAAAACCTGCAAGTAACCAATATTTGCAGCCTCAAAGGCAATTATTTACACTTGTAACCCTTTGTTTCTCATCTCCCTCAACTTTCGTGGGCCCTTTTCTTCATAAAATATCCTCTGTTGTTTGTCCCACAACCAGACCCTAGGGCCTATACCGGGGTCACCCATGAACACACCTCCAGGGGTCAGACACTTAAACTCTCTGATGTTTAAACGTAAGCAACTAATTGTGGGCCAAGCTGTGGCCTACAGCAGTTTTCTATTGAGGTCCCATTTTTACAAAATATCTTAAGATACACATTTAAAAGATATTTCCTTCCTTTTTTTTCCCCTCAGGTATAATAAAACCTGAAATTACATCTATACATTGACTTTTTCAGAGGTCCTAGTATTAGCTAAGTGCTGAGATAAGTTTGGTTTCACAACAGCAGCTCTTTACGGTCACAGATGGACTCCAGGACAAATGCAGGGGAAGCGTCCTCTCCTCCTTTACTGCTCTGTCTCTGCTTCCTTGACTCCATCCCTCTCTCCCTTTTAACCCTACCTTCCTTCTTCTCAGGAGCTGACTCCATCCGCAAGAAGTTCGCGCCTAGAGCCAAAGAATTAGGCTTCTACCACTCTTCCTCTCACCTGCCAGAAGAAACAACCACGGCATCTGCTAAGGAGGTTCCCGAGACAATATGTCCCATTTCGCCAGTCTCATGTAAAATAATGACAGATGACCATCTCGAAGGCATTTCTGAAGCGCCTCACTGGGTGCATATCTGTATCATACACCATATTCAACTATGCTTGGCCACTTTAGACAGGAAACAAAGGCTGAACAGACACTTTCAAATCTTTGAGGTCAAGGCCACAGAGCAGTAAGGAGCGCTGGCTTCAGGGGGATTCTCATCACTGCCTTCGTCCAGTGGTCTTAGACGTGGCGTTTCATTCTTGGCTCTGCACCTTTTGAGGGGTCAAGGATCCCTCTGAGATCTGATTAAAGTAACGGGCTCTCTTTCCCCCAAAAATGACATTCATACAAACGTGCAGGCAAATTCAAAGGATTCGTGGGTCCCTTGCAACTCGACCATTTACCCCAGATTAACAATCCCTGCCTTGTGTGGATCAGCTATCACGTAGTATTTACTTTATCTAAGGAAATGAAATACTTGATGTCATGATTTTGAAGATATGGAGTTAAATAACATTAGGGAAATGTAAGGAAAGGTAACTTTCTTTCCTTACCCTTCTCTCCCTCGAGGGCTGCAGTCTTAAAATCGCATGCTTTCTGCAAATGAAATACTGCACGACTTAAAGAAATTGACAATCTCATCTCTGAATTTAAAGGCCCTTAATATTTAATTCTTTCCTCTTTGTGGTTACAGCTTGCTTTCTTCACACCATCAAGATGACGGCTTTAGATGGCAGGCTACTGGAGATCCAGAAAACCATACACCCCAATTCAATTTCCTTGTGAAAATCAAAGAGCTCACTCTCTTGAAGAGCTGAAAGAGGCTGAGGGGTCACTGCCTTCCCCCAGGGTGCTGGTAGGCAGTGTTCCAGAAGGGTAATGCAAATACTCAGTATGAGGCAACAGGGCATACCAATTTGTTTTTCAATCTATTTTATTTCAGTTCAAAGCATCTTTACAGACACAGTCCAGAAAACAAGCCACACTTTGGTTATGCTCAGTCTTCCTCAATCTCCAAAAGCAGTTGAGTATTGCCAAAGTGTGGCTTGTTTTCCTGCGCTGCTTGTCTGCAATGATGCTTTGAACTGAAATAAAATAGATTGAAAAACAAATTGGTATGCCCTGGCTCTTCCTGCAGTTTCACATCATCCTTCAAAGCTAGTGTTGCCACCTACTCTTTACTGGAACCCAACGGACTCAAATCACAGAGTAAAACTGCAATAGTTTAAATGTGAGGGTCCCACCCAACCCGAAAATAGCAATGTAATTCAAGGCTTGTTGTTTAACATTGCATTAACATGCCACTCTCTGTCCAGCTCCTTGCTCCGTTTGCTAGGCTGGATTCCATCTTCTGATGACATGTGCAATATGGTTACTGGAGACAGTTTAAAGCAAAACTTGACATTGCTGATCTTCTTACACAGTGCGCTCGATTTATTACCGCCTCTGTAATTCTTCAAGTTCTTGAGCCCAAACATCACCTTAATTTTACCTATTCAGAAAGTCTGCTACTTGCTTTAAAGCACTCAACACTCTGCTGAAAGTATGCAACGTTATTTTGAAAACTTTGAGAGGAAACCCAAATTATTTGTAAACAAATTTTAAAATTACCACCAACTAGAAGAAGCCTATCATTTTCTTAGAACGCCTTAAGAAAATGCACGTCTGCCACAGAGGAACACAAATGGTCTCAAGCTTAGAACACTAAAATGATGAGAAATGCTCTGCATAGACAAGTTGGATAATTTGGTTTAAAAAAACTAAGTCCCATTTGGAAAAGTTCCTCTCTTAATAGAAACATTAAGAAAAAAATTAGATCTGTTGCCTTCCCCTCACAGATAGAAACTCCCTCCCTCTCTCCCTCCCCCGCCCCATCTGTAACATGCTTCTGGATTTTTGTTATTATTTACCACTTTAAATAAGTTTCCATTTGGGGCCAAATTTGGTTACTTTTCTCTAATTGGAATTCAACAATATGTATAACAAGAAGAAAACACACAACGGCCCTTTGAGAAGGTACCATTACCTACATCTGACAGACTAGACAATTAACCTGTAACTGGTCCAGAGCACGCAGCTCTGCTGGCAGTAAGCCCTGGGCTCAGGGTCAGGACTCGGAGCGCAGCACTGGGAGCCACACTCACTCACTCGCCTCTTCCAGTTCTGCAACACTCCGAGTTCGTGCCATCTCACAGTCTCTGAACTTGCTGAAAGATTCTTCCTCCCAGCTTCTCTCTTTCCCCTTCTTGCTGGACTGGATCCTTGTCACTCAACAAGTTTCAGCTTACACTACCTTTCTCAAGGGACCTTCTGGGCCTGTTCTGGTGAAAGGTGGTCTCCCAGGTCAGCACTGCTTTGTTTTCTGTACAGCAGCTGCCACAATTTGGAATAACTTTATTTCTTCACTGTCTCAGGCACTAGGTTTCAGGTCCATCTTGCTCACCCCGGTAACCATAAGGCCTAGCACAGTGGTGCCTGGTACACAGCAGGCACTCAAATATTTGCTCAGTGAATGGCCTGGATTTGTTTATTTAATATTGACCAAATGCCAGATTGCGGGCACTGGCTAGCAGCTGACACAAGAGCAGGTGAGGTGTGATCCCTGCCCTCGAGGACCTCCCAAACCAGCAGGACAGATAACACGTAAACAGATGGACTACTACAGGGTGGTGAGTGTGAGCAGTTTGGGTTCAGATCCCAGCTCCCTTATGCATTAGCTACGTCACCTTGGACACCTCTCCTGAGTCTCAGTTTCCTCATCTCTAAAAATGAAAATATTTATACTACCTATCTCATAGTGTTGGTGTGAGGATTAAATGATAATCCATGTAAACAAAGCACGTAGTGCAGTCCTCGGCACACGAGAATCACTCAATAAACAGTAACTACTAATTTTATTATTATGACACTCTGACAGCTGTATTTATACCATCCAGCTATATCTGAAATTATCTTTGTTTACCAGTATAGCACCTGTCTCAGCCCCAACAGAATTCAGATTCCATGGAAGGGCAGAGATCATGTTGACCTTGTTCACCACTATATTTCCAGGGATTTGAATCATCCCTGGTGTACAGTAAGTGCTCAACAAGCACTGAATGATTAATGAACGCATGCATGCAAGCATGCAGTGTTTGGAAACCATTTGTTACTTAAACTGGTGACGAACAGCTAGGTTTGGGAAAGACCGCCATAGAAGACAGACATCTAAACTAGAAAGCGGGGTGTGGCAGAAGTTTGATGATTAGCCACGTAGAGAGAGTTTTCATTTTGAGATTGTAATTAAATCTCCATAAACCATACAAAGATTTGGATTCGATCCAAAGAACCAATAGTCCCAGATTGAGAGATCTGAAAGAATAAGGTCCCAGCAGTCACAGGCGGGTCGCCAGGCAGGGGGGCTCCCAAGGACGAACCTAGTACCCCTTTAAGTAGCTTATAACCCTCTCAGAATCCGAGCTTCCTCCTCTTAACGCAACAACGGACACAGGCGCTCTTACTCACAAAGCGTTACAAGGCTGTGTGGATGCATATAAAGCATCTGGGATCTCGTAGGCGCTGAGTGGATGGTATTATTGTTACTCAAAGTAGGGAAAACAGTTCCCACTAGGAGTAATAAATCAATAAGACCAGAAGAGGTCACGGCAGCCAGAGTGTCTGGTCAACTAAAGAGCTCCGGAGCCAGCCCTGATGGCCTGGTGCTTAAAGTTCACTTTGGTTCCCAGCACCCAACCCCACCCCTCGACTGTCAGCAGCCACGCTGTGGCAGCGGTTCACAGAGAAGAACTAGGAGGACCTACAACCAAAACATACAGCTGTGTCCTAGGGCTTCAGGGAGGACAAAAAGAGGAAGATCGGGGACAGATGTTAGCTCAGGGCAAATCTTTCCCAGGGCAAAAAAAAAAAAAAATTATAAAGAGGTCCAGGTGCGGGCTCAGTTGCCGAGTTTCCCAGCGGGTGAGAAGAAGCAGAGGCGACGCTGAAGGACAGCACCGACCTTGCGTTGTCTACTTGTGTCTGGGGCAGGGGTCGCAGGCTTTCTCTGCGAAAGGCCCACAAAAGCATTCTCGCGCTGCGGGCCCGGCCATCGGAGCCCGGCGATGGCTGTCGCGACCGCTCCGCTCGGCTCCGGAGCAGGACGGCAGCCACAGACACCGCGTCAACCACGCACACGGCCGTGCTCCAAACTTCATTTCAGGACACCGGGATTTGGGTTCATGTGACTGTCAGGAATTAAGTGAAATAGTCTACTTTTCCCCCGGCCGTTTAGAAAAGTAAACACCATTCTCAGTTCCGGGCAGACGAGAGCGGGAGGGGCGGGGGGAGGCCTGGCCCAGGGCCCTGACTCGCCGGCGCCGGGACGGGGGCCTGGCGGGAAGGGACGAGCCTGCGAGCACGGCGGCGAGGGGGACGCCTCCGATCGCGCCGGGCGGCGGGCCCAGGGGGGGACCGGGCCGGACCGAGCCTCCAGGCCGGGCCCCGCGGCCCCCGCCGGAGACTCCTAACGATAATCCATGTCGGTGCTAGGGATGCGGGCCGCCCTGGGGTCCCCGTCCCGGGGACAGGCGAGGCGGAGGCTGGGACTCGGCAGAGCCCGGCGGGGTTGGCCACGCGGAAGGGTCTCTGCGCGCCCCTCACTCGGGGCGCCTCTCGGCCCTCAGCTGCAAAAGGGGTCTCCGCGCTGAGTCCCGGCTCCGTTTCTATGGTTACCTGTTCAGCACCGATTCAAACTGCCGGTCTTTATTGACAGCGCCATAGAGGACACGAACACTCCTGCCCGAAGGGAACAATAAAGCTTTCTCCATTCAACAGCGCCAGAGACGCCAGAAGGCGGCCATTTTGAGGCCGGCGCGGAAGGGGTACGAGCAGGCAGGGGCGGCCCGGCCTGCCCCGCGCGCCGCAGTCACGTGACGTGCTGGGGGCGGGCCCGCGGGGGGGCGGGGCCTGCGTCTCGCGCGCGCGCGCTCCATCCATGCTAGGACCCTGGGGCCAGCCGGTTGCTGACCTCTTCTCTGACCTCTGACCCTTGACCACTCCTTCGCGTCCCCACGCTCCCTTAGTAAAGTTCTAATGGGGTTCCGCGGGCCCTCGCGGGGGCAGCATTAGGGTTAGGATCTTCCTTCAAGCAGAGACAAAAGGTTTCTTTATATTTTTCAAAACACGTTCACGTGCAAGGCGGAGACGTAACCTGAGCCGCGTCCCCAGGCTCCTCGTTGGTGGACTGGCTTGGCGCCGCTCGCACGGGAGGGGCTAACAGACCACGTGTCGACCAATCGTGGGCATTGAAGGCGTGTGCATCCCGCCCCTCCCTCCCAATCTTAGATTTAGGAGTTTTGGGGGAAATACACGTTTTCTTTTGCTCAGTTTCCCTGTCTCACAGCTTGTTGCACAGTGTGCGTTCCACGTTGGAGCTCCTCTTGTCACCCTCATACAGCCAAACAGATGAAGTCAGACCCAGACAGTATCAGACAAGTTGTCACATCAGCGCTGGCCCACTGAACCTCACATTGTCATTCTGTCGCTGACATGCAGCCAATTTTTCTGTCACTGCCAGTCGTGCCGCCCAGATCCAGTTGTCTCAGTACAATGCCGAGTTCCCTCTGTGGTTACAGCTGTTACTCCACAGTGTCAATATTCACTCCTTCTGAGAGCTGTCATTGTCAGACTGACCCCACTCTGTCACCGTTTTTAATCAAAAATTCAATCTACTGGGCAGAACTGTTACTCACATTGTTGCTGTCATCTGGTCCATCATTTTTGACTGTCGCTGTCCGACGTGCGACCCCTGTCAATGACAATAAACTTCAAACAGTTCTGTACAATATAGCACTTGGACTGTGTTCCCAGCTGTCACCCTTTCAGGTTGTTTTCACTGTCGTTGTCACTTAGCTACTTTCACCGCCGCATAGTCAAGCCAATATTTAGCAGGCCCCTACTGGGTACACAGCTGTCCTTGTTACTGCCCAATTAGTCACTTTCACTATTATACTCGCAAATCACTGTCACTTTCAGGGTCAGACTTACTGTAGCTGACATTGTCACTTTTGTAGTCACCAGAGCCACACCACATCTGCTGTGTCTCCTCATCACTCATTTCCAGTATCTCCTTCATTCTCCTTTAGTGGGAGCCCCCCAACAGAGGGTGGCCAGAGTCAGCGAACAAACACCTAGAATGGTGCTTGGTACATAGCAGGTACTCAAGAAATATTTGTCGAATTAATGGATTTAATAAAACAGTGTTATTGTCAACGTTCTGTATGTGAATGTGGATAACTTGAGGCTCATCAGACTCAAACAATAGGAATAGTTTGTAGGCACAATCTATTCTCCCTGTTCCATTTAACAAAACTCTGCGTCCTATGGGGATAGAAGGAGAAAGCAAGAGAATGCATCTACCATGCATACACCAAATTCCTGGGACCATGGTTACAAAGAATATGATTTTTTTAAGGTTTTTATTGTTACTTCTTTAAGTTTTTATTTCATGTTTTAAAACAAAAACCTGTTTGTTGTAGGGCATTTAGAAAATATAGGAAGGACTCTTTCCTTCTGAAGGATTGTTTTAGATATAACAAAGAATGCCATACCCCAGTACACCCCCACACCCCCACACACAGTCAATGGGTCAATGGCCACAGTTTCTCCACAACTGTTTACTTGAGATTTTGCATTCTTAGAAATTCTCATGGAACCGCCTTGCCTACAGTTCATGAAAAACAGCGTGGGTCGTGGAGAGCAATGGCCCCTGCTTCTGGCTGGCCATCACATGAGAGAATAAGAAAACAATGGCTGGACCCTTTAGGGACCTCATCTCTCTGGAGACCCCCAATAGTTTTGGAGAAATAACTTGTGCTTTCCAGTCGCCACAAGGACCCAGTCCTTGACCTTGAGGGGGAATGTCCTTGGTTACTTTTCATCCTTTTTGTTCCTTGACAGAACATGTTCCCAGGCCGATGCCTGAGGTGGCTCCAGCTAAATTGCCAACTCTTTCCAGAGTCACTACGACGTACCAAGAGCGCTGGGGTGAACAGAACATGGTCCTTGCCCAGGTAGGAAATAACACAGCCGCCACCCCTTCTCCTGCTAGTATCAGCACTCATCATTCAGCTCGCGCTTACTCTCTGCCCAGTACCACACCAAGCTCCTTGCCTAGGCCATCTCATTTAATTCTGGTAGCCACTCAGTGAGGTAGGCAACATCATTTTACCCCCTTTTATACAGGAGAAAACAGACTCAGAGAAGGTAAATAATGTGCTCAAGGCCACACAGCTACCAAGCAGTGGAGTTGAGATTGAAACCTAAGAAGTCTGATTCAGAGCCTTTACTTTTTTCCCCAGAAAAATGACCTGTGTTTTTTTTTTTTTTTTTGCAAAATATATATGTTCATTTTAAAGAACTCGAGGATTACAGAAAAATACGAAGAAGAGAGTTAAAAATGGAATCACAATAAATCCTACCACTTAGCAGTAACATATCATTATAGACGAGCATTTCTCCATCCCTGAGCATATATATATGCATATATATATATATATATATATAGGTAGGTAGCTGGAGAGAGAATGATAATAATGACAGTTTCCCCCCAGTAAGCGCTATGTGCTGGACACTATTCCAAGGGCTTTCCACGAATCAACACATCTAATTTACTCAGAGAGAGATGGATAGACATAATTTTATTAAAGTGAGCTCATTTAACATATTCAGGGTTCACATCAGCAGCCAACCACCTGGAGATGTTTTCCCCCAAATCTGGTTCTTTCCTCCATCTTTGCTGTATTCTCTCCGCCTTCCAATCAAATCCGGAGCCCAGAATCCTTGGGCTGCAAAAGCTGAGTCTTTAAATAGCACGCTCTGCACAGCTGCGGCCCCGTCAAATGTCTCTGCTGCTCCCCAAGGCGATGGTGTTATTTGTGGAAGTGCAGTTTGCTAGGGGCTCGGCACGCTTTGTATTTGTTAGAGTAGGTATCTGGGCCTTGGCATTCCTTTTCCTGGCTTTCTAAGTGTTAGAATTTCACTACCCTTTTCTCCAGTCCAAATGAAGCTTGGTCTTCAGATCTTGCCCGGTGGAGACCAGAGAGTCTCAGATGAGGATGCTGTTGGAATTTGCCAAATGACTCAGAAAGGTCAGCCGCCTGCTCATCCATGGAAGATGACAAAAGACCAGGAGGAGGGAGAGACTGCCTGGCTCCGATGGGGCTGTCCAGCAGATGAGAGTCTGGAGCACTTCTGCGGATCTGACCCTACCAATATTGTATATTGTGAATGAATCCCTTGACTCAGTTTCCCCCCGAGACAAAAGGCTCTCTCAAATTCAGAATGCAGAATCAACATATCCACGGAGATAGCTCACAACCCCCTCATGTTCATCTAATCCAGAACAGAAACTGATTTTCCAGCCAAGACTGCTTCTCCCCTTGGGTTCCCTAGCTCAGAGAAGACCGCGCACCCACCATTCTCTGCCCGATTGCTCAGGTCAGACCCCTGTGAGTGTTCTTGACACTTCTGTCACTCACCCTCAACCAGTCACCAAGTCTTGTTGATTTTACCTCTAAATATACTCTCTCCATTTCCACGGCCAAAGTCCAAATGACCTCTACCTCTCACCTACTGTATATCCTCCTCCTGCAGCCTCCTTTGATATCCTTTGCTTTGTTCTGCAGACAGCAAGTCAGCGTAGTCCTTCATTTCATTTAGAATCCACTTTAAGTATAATTTACATACAAGAAAATGTACTCATTTAAAGTATAATTTTGGCAGATATATACACCCGTGTAACCACTACCATATCAAGATATAGAACATTTTTATTTTTTAGAGCAGTTTTAGGTTCACAGCAAAACTGAAAGGAAGGTACATAGATTTCCCATGCTCTCCCTGCCCCCACACATGCATGGCCTCCCCTACCATCAACATCCCCCGCCAGAGTGGTACCTTTGCTACAATTGATGTGCCTAGATCATTATCACCCCAAATCCACAGTTTACATTAGGGTTCACTCTTGGTGTTGTACACTCTATGGGTCTGGTTAAGTGTATAATGACATGCATCCACCATTATAGAATCATATAGAGTAGTTTCACTGCCCTAAAAACCCTCTGTGCTCCACCTTTTCATCCCTCCCTCCCCCAAACCCCTGACAACTACGGACCTTTTGACTCCATAGTTTTCCTTTTCCAGAACGTCATATAGCTGGAGTCATACAGTATGTAGTCTTTTGAGATTGACTTCTTTCACTTAGTGATATGCATTTAAATTTCCTCCTTGTCTTTTCGTGGCTTGATAGCTCTCTTCTATTTAGCACTGCGTAATATTCCACGTCTGGATGTTCCATAGTTTATTTACCCCTTCACCTACTGAAGGACATCTTGATTGCTTCCAAGTTTTGGCAGTTATGAATAGAGCTGCTGTAAACATCTGTGTGCAGGCTTTTGTGTGGACATCGGTTTTCCGTTCATTTGGGTAAATACCACGGAGCACAATTGTTGGATCGTATGGGAAGAGTATGGTTAGTTTTGTAAGAAACTGCTAAACTGTCAAAGCGGCTGTACCATTTTGCACTCCCACCAGCAATGAACGAGAGTTCCTCTTTCTCCACATCCTCACCAGCATGCGGTGTCGTCAGTGTTCTGGATTTTGGCCCTTCTAATAGGTATATAGTGGTAGCTCATTGTTATTTTAATTTGCATTTCCCTGATGCCATATGATGTGGAGCATCTTTTCATATGTTTACTTGCCATCGATATATCTTCTTCGGTGAGGCGTCTGTTAAGATCTTTGGCCCATTTTTAATCAGGTTGTTTGTTTTCCTATTGTTGAGTTTTAAGAGTTCCTTGTATATTTTGGATAATAGTCCCTTATCAGGTATGTCTTTTGCAAGTATTTTCTGCCAGCCCGTGGCTTATTGTCTCATTCTCTTCCCAGTGCATTCTGCAGAGCAGAAAAGTTTAATTTGTTTCTCTCTCTCTCTTTTTTTTTTAAGCCTGGAAAGATTTGCCCTGAGCTAACATCTGTTGCCAATCTTCTTCTTTTTTTGCTTGAGGAAGATTTGCCCTGAGCTAACATCTGTGCTAGTCTTCTATTTTGTATGTGGGTCACCACCATAGCAAGGCTGACAAGTGGTGTAGGTCCGTGCCCTGGATCCAAACCCATGAACCCAGGCCACCAAAGCAGAGCATGCCAAACCTAACTACTACACAATGAGGCCAGCCCCAGAAAAGTTTAATTGTAATGAGCCCAGCTTATCAATTCTTTCTTTCATGAACTGTGCCTTTGGTTTTGTATGTAAAAAGTCATTGCCATATCTAAGATCATCTAGATTTCTTCCTATGTCATTTTCCAGCAGTTTTATAGTTTTGCATTTTACATTTAGGTCTGTGATCCATTTTGAGTTAATTTTGTGAAGAGTAAGGTCTGTGCCTAGATTCACTTATTTGCACGTGAATGTCAGTTGTGGCAGCACTATTTGTTGAAGCTGTCTTTGGTCCATTGTATTGTTTTTGCTCCTTTTGTTCAGTATCAGTTGACTTCATTTATGTGGGTTTATTTCTGGGCTCTCTAGTCTGTTCTATTGATCTATTCTTTTGCCACTACCAGTCTTGATGACTGGAGCTTTACAGCAAGTCTTGAAGTTGAGTAGTACCCATCGTCCAACTTTGTTCTTCTCCTTCAATATTGTGTTGGCTATTTCTGGGTCTTCTGCCCCTCCATATAAATTTTAGCATCGATTTGTCAAAATTCACAATATAATTTTTGGGAAAACTTCAAGTTTCTTGCTTTTAAGTATAGTGTTGGCTGTAGATGTTCTTTATCAAGTTGAGAAGCTTCCCCTCTGTTCCTAGTTTGCTGAGAGTTTTTATCATGAATGGGTGTTGGATTTTGTTAAATGCTTTTTCTGCATCTATTGATATGATCATGTGATTTTTCTTCCTTAGCCTGCTGATATGATGGGTTACATTTATTGATTTCTAAATATTGAACCAGCCCTGCATACCTAGGATAAATCCCACTTGGTCATGGTACGTCATTCTTTTTATACGTTGTTGGATTTCATTTGCTAATATTTTGTTAAGGATTTTTGCATCTATGTCCATGATAGATATTGGTCTATAGTTTTCTTGTAATGTCTCTGTTTTTGTTATTAATGTAATGCTAGCCTCAAAAGGTTAGGAAGTATTCCCTCTGTTTCTATCTTTGGAAGAGATTATAGATACTTGGTATAATTCTTCCTTAAATGTTTGGTAGAATTTATCAGTGGAACCATCTGGGCCTGCTGCTTTCTGTTTGGGAAGGTTATTAATTATTAATTCAATTTCTTCAATAGATATAGAGCTACTTGGATTGTCTGTTTCTTCTTGTGTGAGTTTGGCAGATTGTGTCTTTCAAGGAATTGATCGATTTCATCTAAGTTATCAAATTTGTGGGAATAGAGTTGTTCATAATATTCCTTTATTATTCTTTTATTGTCCATGGGATCTGTAGTTACATCCCCTCTTTCATTTCTGATATTAGTAATCTGCGTTCTCTCTTTTTTTTTCTTAGTCTGGCTAGAGGCTTAATGATTTTATTGATCTTTTTTCAAGGAACCAGCTTTTGTTTCATTGATGTTCTCCACTGAGTTCCTCTTTTTTTTTTTTTTGAAGAGAAAGATTCAGCCTGAGCTAACACCTGTTGCTAATTTTCCTCTGTTTTTTTTGCTCCCCAAAGCCCTAGTATATAGTTGTATATTCCAATTGTAGGTTGTTCTACTTCTATGTGAACCACCACCACGGCATGGCAACTGACAGACAAGTGGTGTGGTTCCACGACCAGGAAGCAAACCAGGGCCACTGAAGCGGAGTTTTATGGCAGAAGTTTAACCCCTAGGCTGTCAGAGGTAGCTTGAGCTCCTCTTTTCAATTTCATTTATTTCTGCTCTAATTTTTATTATTTCTTTTCTTCTGCTTACTTTGGAATTCATTTGTTCTTTTCCTAGTTTCCTAAGGTAGAAGCTTAAATTATTGGTTTTAGATCTTTCTTCTTTTCTAATATATGCATTCAATGCTATAAATTTCCCTCTAAGCACTGATTTTACTGCACTCCACAAATTTTGATAAATTGTATTTACATTTTCATTTAGTTCAAAATATCTTTACGTTTTTCTTGATATTTCATCCTTGACCCATGTATTATTTAGAAGTATCTTGTTTAATCTCCAAGTATTTGAGGATTTTCCAGCTATCTTTCTGTTACTGATTTCTAGTTTAATTCCATTGTGGTCTGAGAACAGAGATGGTATGATTTCTATTCTTTTCAATTTGTTAAGGTGTGTTTTATGGCTCAGCATGTGGTCTATCTTGGTGAATGTTCCATGTGATCTTGAGAAGAACGTGTAATCTGCTGTTGTTGGATGAAGTAGTCTATAGATGTCCATTATATCCATATCCAGTTGATTGACTGTGCTGTTGACTCAACTATGTCCTTACTGATCTTCTGCCTGCTGGATCGGCCCATTTCTCATGGAGGGATGTTTAAAGTCTCCATCTATAAGAGTGAATGCCTCTATTTCTCTTTGCCTTTCTTTCAGTTTGCCTTACATATTTTGATGCTCTGTTGTTAGGTGCATACACATTAAAGATGATTGTATCTTCTTGGAGTATTGACCCCTTTGTCCTTGTGTAATGCCCCTCTTTATCCCTGATAACTTTCCTTACTTTGAAGTCTGCTCTGTCTGATATTAATATAGCTACCCTTGCTTTCTTGTGCCTAGTGTTAGCATGGTATATCTTTCTCCATCCATTTACTTTAATTTGTATGTGTCTATATTTAAAGTGGGGCTTTTTTGCAGACAACATATAGTTATGTCTTGTCTTTTGATCCACTCTGAGAATCTGGTTTTTTTAAACCGCTTTATTGAGGTATGATTGACACAAATATTTAATGTATATTTAATATATATTTAATGTATATTTAATGTATACAACTGATGAGTTTGGAGATAAGTATACAGCTGTGAAACTATCACTACAATCAATGCCATACACACATCTATCACTTCCAAAAGTTGTTTCCTACCCTCTTTATTATTATTATTATTATTATTATGTGATAAGAACACTTAACAAAAGATCTATCCTCTTAGCAAATTTTAAATTATACAATACAGTATTGTTAACTATAGGAACTATGCTGTACAGTAGATGTCTAAGTCTTATTAATCTTGCATAACTGAAACTTTGTCCCCTTTGACCAATACTTCTTCTATTCCCTTTTCCCCCAGCCCCTGGCAACCACCACTCTGCTCTCTGCTCCTATGAGTTTGACTATTTAGATTCCTCATATAAATGGGATCATGTAGCATTTGCCTTTCTGTGTGTGATTTATTTCACTCGGCATAGTGTCCTCTAGGTTCATCCATGTTGTTTCAAAAGGCAAGATTTCCTTCTTTTTTAAGGCTGAGTAATATTCCATTGTATGCATATACTACATTTTGTATCAAACTAAATGTCTGATACAAACATTTATCTGTTGATGGACATTTAGTTCGCTTGCATGTCTTGGCTGTTGTGAATAATGATACAATGAACACAGGAATGCAGATAATCTCTTCAGGATCCTGATTTCAATTCCTCTGGATATATACCCAGAAGTGGGGTTGCTGGAGCATATGGTAGTTCTATTTTAATTTTTTCAGGAACCTCCTTACTGTTTTCCATAGTGGCTACACCAATTTAGAGTCCTCCCAAGAGAACACAAGGGTTCCATTTTCTCCACATCCTCACCAACACTTGTTATGTCTTGTCTTTTTGATAATACCCATTTTAACAGGTGTGAGGTGATATCTCACTGTGGTTTTCATTTGCATTTCCCTGATGATTAGTGATGTTGAGCACCTTTTCATTGATCTGTTGGCCATCTTTATATCTTCTTTGGAGAAATGTCTATTCAGTTCCTTTGCCCATTTTTAAATCAAGTTATATATTTATTTTTGCTATTGAATTGTAGAAGTTCCTTATATATTTTAAATTTTAACCCTTATCAGATATATATCATTTTAACCCTTATCAAATATTTGCAAATATTTTTTCCCCTTCTGTAGGTTGCCTTTCACTCTGTTGATTGTTTCCCTTGCTGTGCAGAAGCTGTTTCATTTGATTCAATCCCACATGAGTATTTTCACTTTTGTTGCCTGTGATGTTAGTGTCATAGCCAAGAAATCATTGCTAAGGCCAATGTCAAGAAGGTTTCTTCCCATGTTTTTCTCTAGGAGTTTTACAGTTTCAAGTCTTACATTTAAGTCTTTAATTCATTTTGAGTTGGCTTTTGTGTATAATGTAAGATGGGATTTAATTTTATTCTTTTGAACGTGAATATCCAGTTTGTCCAAAACCGTTAATTGAAGAGACTACCATTTCTGGGCTCTCAGTTCTGTTTCATTTGTCTATATATCTGTTTATATGTCAGGACCACACTGTTTCCTTACTGTAGCTTTGTATTATATTTTGAAATCAGGAAGTGTGATGCCTCCAAATTTGTTCTTCTTGCTCAAAATTGCTTTGGCTTTTTGGGGACTTTAGTGGTTCCATATGAATTTTAGGATTGTTTTCCTATTTCTGAAAACAAAATGCCCTTGGGATTTTGATAGGGATTGCATTGAATCTGTAGATCTCTTTGAGTAGTATGGACACTTTAACAATATTAATTCTTGCAATGCATGAACATGAGACGTCTTTCCATTTATTTGTGTCTGCTTTATTTTATTTTATGAATGTTTTACACTTTTCAATATATAAGTCTTTCACCTACTTGGTTAAGTTTATTCCTAAGTATTTTATTCTTTTTGATGCTATTGCAAATGGGATTGTTTTCTTAATTTCCTTTTCAGATAGTTTGTTGTTAGTGTTTAGAAATGCAACTGATTTTTGTATGTTGTGATAACCTCTCTTCATTGGTACACTTAGACCATTGTTATTCAAAATGGTTATTCATATAGTTGGATTAATATCTTTCATACTTGTTACTATTTTCTATTTGTTGTCCTTTCTCTTTGTTCCTAATTTTGTCTTCCACACTTCTCGTTCTTTTGTGGGTTTTTTTTTTTTCTTTGCTGAGGAAGATTCACCCTGAGGTAACATCTGTGCCAATCTTCCTCTATTTCGTATGTAGGATGCTGCCACAGCATGGCTGATGAATGGTGTAGGTCCATGCCCAGGATCTAAACCTATGAATCCAGGCCACTGAAGCAGAGCACACCAAAATTAACCACTAGGCCTCAGGGCCAGCCCCCTTTTGTGGTTTTAACTGAGCATCTTATATTATTCCATTTTCTCTCCTTTCTTCACATATCAGTTATACTTCTTATTTTACTTTTATTAGTAGTTGCCTTAGAGTTTGCAATATACATTTAAAACTAATACAAGTCCATTTTCAAATAACACTATACCACTTCACAGGTAGTGTTGAGTACCTTATAATAACAAAAAGATCCTAATTCTTTTCTCCTATTGCTTGTATCATTGCTCTTCTTCATTTCATTTATACATAAGCATATATAAGTGCGCATATATATGCATACATAGTCAAATACATTGTTGCTATTATTATTTTAAACAAACTGTTATCTGTTAGATCAATTACAAATAAGAAAAAGAAAAGTTTTTATTTTACCTTCACTAATTTCTTCTCTGATGCTCTTCCTTTAGTTATGTACATCTGATTTTCTGACCTACATAATTTTCCTCCTCTCTAAAGAATTTTTAACATTTCTTGCAAAGCAGGTCTACTGGCAACCAATCCTTAAATTTTTGCTTGTCTGAGAAAGTTTTTATTTGTCCTTCACTCCCAAAGGATAATTTTGCAGGGTACACAATTCTAGCTCGTGGATTTTTCTGTCAACACTTTAAATATTTCACTCCACTTTCTTCTTGCTTGCATGGTTTCTGAGGAGAAGTCAGATGTAATTCTTATCTTTGTTTCTCTGCAAGTCAGGTGTTTTTTTCCTTTTACTTCTTTCAAGATTTTTTCTTTTCTTTTTTTTTTTTAAAGATTGGCACCTGAGCTAACAACTGTGGCCAATCTTTTTTTTTTTTTTTCTGCTTTTTCTCCCCAAATCCCCCCTGGTACATAGTTGTATATCTTAGTTGCAGGTCCTTCTAGTTGTGGCATATGGGACGCTGCCTCAACGTGGCCTGACAAGTGGTGCCATGTCCACGCACAGGATCCAAACCCTGGGCCACTGCAGCAGAGGGCATGAACTTAACCACTCGGCCACGGGGCCAGCCCCAAGATTTTTTCTTTATCTTTGCCTTTCTGAAGTTTGAATATGATATGCCTAGGTATAGTATTTTTGGAATTTATCCTGCTTCCTGTCCTTTGAGCTTCCTAGATCTGTGGTTTGGTGTCTATTATTTTTAGGGGAAATTCTGTCATTACTGCTTCAAATATTGCTTTTGCTACTCTCTTTCTTCTTCTTCTGCTATTTCCATTATGCATATGTTACTCCTTTTGTAGTTGTCCCACAGTTCTTAGATATTCTGTTCTGTTTTTTATTTTTTTCAATCTTTTTTCTCTTTGCTTTTCAGTTTTGGAAGTTCCTATTGAGATATCCTCTGGCTTAGAAATTCTTTCCTCAGCCATGTCCAGTCTCCTAATACACCCATCAAAGGCATTCTTCACTTCTGATACAGTGTTTTTTGATCTCTAGCATTTCTTTTGGTTCTTTCTTATAATTTCCATCTCTCTGTTTACATTGCCCATCTGTTCTTGTATGCTGCCTACTTTATCCCTTAGAGCCTTTAGCATATTAGTCCTAGTTGTTTCAAATCCTCAGTCTAATAATTCCAACATCTCTGCCATAGCTAAGTTTGTTTCTGATGCTTGCTTGTCTTTTCGAACTGTGTTTCTTGCCTTTTAGTATGCCTTGTAATTTTTGTTGAAAGTCGGACATGAGGTGCTAGGTAAAGGAACTGCTGAGAATAGGGCTTTAGTGGTGGCAGGGAAAGATGTAGGGGAGGGGAAGTGTTTTATGGTCCTATGATGAGGTCTCAGCTTTTAGTGAGGTTGTGGCTCTGGACTGTGAACATCACCAGTGCTTTTCATCGCCCAACCCCCTTAGGGACAGGATGGCCAGAGCCAGCTGGAGTTGGGTATTTCCCTTCCCCCAGGGTTAGGCTCTGATAAAGCCCAGCAGGTTAAACTCTGGTTCTATGGTTCCTATGAGGGCAGACTTTATTCTGAAGAATAGAATGCTCTGGTGTATTTCAGAATGGTTCCTTTCTCCCTCCCCTGCCAGAAGCCCCAGGAGATTTTTCTCTTATATTCAGTGTGAAAACCTGGTAAAGCTCCAGGAGGCAAAAGTCACAAAATTCCCCCTACCACGACTGGGTCCCTCTGGAGTTTTTAACTCTCAGACTTGTCCACACTGAGCCTCCAGCAATTCATCAATTACGGCTCAGGTTTCCCTATCCAGGCGCTGGTTCCCACGGAGATTTCCATCTGTGGGTTTCTACTCAGGTAAATTGTGATGCTCTGTACACGCCTGTCTGTCTCTCCAATTTTGGGGGCAGCAGTTTGCCCTGTGACCTCACTTCTCTGATGGATCTAAGAAGACTTGTTGATTTTTCAGCTTTTCACTTGTTGTTAGGACGGAGTGGTGACTTCCAAGCTTCTTACATGCCAGACTAGAAAGCAGAGGTCCTGGAACATCTTCATCACCTGAAAGGTCCCCGTGTGCTCTTCCCATTTCCACTCCCCTCCTCCCTCTCCTGGTCCTCCAGCGACCACTGATCTACTTTCTGTCAGTACAGATGACTTTTGTCTGTTACAGAACTTCATGTATCGAAATCATGTAATATGTAGTATTTGGTGCCTGGCTTCTTTCACTTGGTATATTGTAGTTGAGTTTTATCCATGTTGTTGCATTTATCAGTCCTTTACTCCTTTTCATTGCTTGGCCCATTGGTTTGGATATACTACAATTTGTGTATTCATTCACCTGTTGATTTAGGTGTTTCCAGCCTTAGGGTATTATGGATAATGCTGCTATGAACATTTGTTTGCAAGTCTTTGTGTGGACATGTGTTTTCATCTCTCTTGGGTAAAGTCCTAGGAATGGAATGGCTGGATCATATGGTAGCTATTTATTTACCTTTATAAGAAACTACCAAACAGTTCTCCAAAGTGGTTGTGCCATTTACACTCCCAACATCAGTGTATGAGAGTTCTAGTTACTCCACATCCTCATCAACATTTGGTATTGTTGGTTATTTTAAATGTAGTCATTTTAATGGATATCAAGTGGTATCTTATTTTGGTTTTCAATTGCGTTTCCTTTCCCAAGCTTATAGACCACTAATACTTTGAGGGAGGGGGGAGAGTCCAAATATTTGACCATTGTTTTTGGGTGGGTTTGTTCTCTTCTCATTGAGTTATAAAAATTCTTTATATATTTTGGATACAAGTCCTTTATCAGATATATGTATTATGAATGTTTCAGTCTGTGGCTTGCCTTTTCATTTTTTTGATGGTGTCTTTCAAAGGGCAGAGGTTTTAAATTTTGATGAAATACAATTTATTGATTTTTTTCTTTTAAGAGGAAAACTATAAACGCAGTGCATCTGCTTAATGGGGAAACTCCAGTGCATTCCTTCTAAAAGTTAGGAACAACCCAAGGGAGGCCACTGTCACCGCTGTTTTTTGACATTAAATTGGACCTCACTCAACAAAATCAGATAAAAGAGAGATAATAGGACTATATACCTGGAAAACCCTAAAGAATCAACTGAATAACCTATTACTGAGAGAAAGAATGAGAGAGAAGAGAAAGAAAGATGGGGGTTGTGGAGAAGAGGTGGTAAAGTAAGGTGGGGAGGGAGGAATTAAATAAATATACAGAACCCAGTTAGAAGAGAAAGCCCTCTGCCTTGGACTGAGCTCCACCATCAGCTCCCCCAGTTTTCAGGCCTGCAGACTTGGACTAAATTATACCACTGGCTTTCCTTGTTCCACAGTTACAGATGGCATATCATGGCATATCTCAGCCTCTGTAATTGCAAGAGCCAATTCTCATAATAAATCTCTTACATATGTATATATATCCTATTGGTTTTGTTTCTCTGGGGAGCCCTGACTAACCTAGTGTGTATAAACTTTATGCAGAAACCAGTTAAAAAAGATAATAGAAGAAAGGGCTGTATTTACAATAGCAACAAAAAATAAAATGCCAATGTATAAACTTAAAATATCGGTGAAGGATGCAACAGAAAACTTGAGTGGAAAGACATACCATTTCTTAAATATCAAGAAAACTAAATATCATAAAAATGTTAGTTCTCAGGAAACACACCAAGAGGTTTTTTCTGTAACTAGGAAGCTGATTACAAAGTTTAGATGGAAAAATAAACAACAAAGAAAATGGAGAACCCTCCCTACCAGATATTAAACTATATTCTAAAGCCTCAACAATTGAAATAGTGGGTAATTAGCTCATAAATAAACAAACCAATGGAACAAAACAGAAAGCCCATGAGTAGAGCAAATACATACAGAAATTTAGTATATGCTAAAGGTGTGAGAGTGGGCTTTATAATTAATGATTTGAGGATAACTGGGTAATTATTTGAAAAAGTATTTTTTTAACTCCTTTTTATCTATACCTCTAAATCTATCCCTCACATCTTATGCTAGGATAAACTAAAAATAGATTTAAAAAATTTAAAGCTTAAAAACTGTAGATCTTAAAGTGCTAGAAAAAACAGGCAAATTTCTTTATAGCCTTGAGGTGGTGAAGGCCTTTCTAACTGACTCAAAATCCAAAACCAAAAAAGAAAAGATGGATCAATTTAACCACATTTGAAAAAACCATAAAGAGTCTAAATACAAATGACGACCTGAGAAAATATATTTGCAACTCATATTACAGACGAGGATTAATTTCCCTAATACATCATGAGCTTCTCAAAATTCATAAGAGCAAGACCAAAAGATCTTTCGAAAATATTAAAAAATGGGCAAAGACATGAAGAGGCAGTTCATATACACACACACAAAGATGTGAATATGGCACACAAAAAGATGCTAAATCCATTCATAACATGAACAGTGCAAATTAAAACTATCCCGGAATATCTCTTTTTACCTATCAATTGGGAAAAATTCTGGAAATTTGACAATGTGATGGCAAACAGGTACTCTCATACATGGCTTGTTGCAATATAAATTAGTACAATTCCTATGTAGAATAACAATATCTATCACAATTTAAAAATGCTTTTTCCCTTTGACCCAATAATTTCACTTCTGGGTATTTATTTTATAAATATACCTGCATGTGTACAAAATGATTCATATACAAGGTTATTCACTGAAATAATTCTCGAAATAGGAAAAAAATGGAATTTAAACCAAAGGACTAGCTTAAGTATTTTGTGATGTGTCCATTCAATGGAATATTATGCAGCTTAAAAAAAGAATGAGGGGGCTCTAACATCCGTATAGGGAAAGAACTCTAGTACATATTGCTAAATTAAAAAAGCAAGATATAGAACAGAGACCAGCAAACCTTTCTTTTTGTAAAGGGCCAGACAGTAAATATTTTCAGCTTTGCAGGCCATACAATCTCTGTTGTGATTACTCAACTTGCTGACTTGCTGTTGGGTTGTGGCACCACAGCTCAGTGAGGACAGAATGAACTATGTAATAAATGGTGGTGGGAGAATTGGCTCATAATGTGGAGAAAGTGAAAGTAGCTTCATATCATACACTCTAACAAAACAAAACAAGTCAGAATGCCTCCAGGTGGAGTAAAGACCTAAGGTGAAAAAGCACAGCTATAAAACCTTTAGAAGAAAAATGTAGGCAAATGTGGTTGTGACTTCAGGATCAGTAAGAATTTCTTAGAGAGGAAAACAGATGGATTTGACTACTTCAAAATGAAAGACTTTTGCTTATATCAGTTCAATTTAGGTTTAGCTCTGAGAGAGGTGAGCAGTCTAGAAGCAAGCTGTCCAGGACTGGCATCAGGGACTCAGTCCTTCCCTTGTGGTTTCCTCATCCTTAACACGTAGCTCCCAACTCATGATCCAATACTCCGACCAATGAGGAGAAAAGAGGAAAGAAGGGAGCTCTTTCTCTTTAAGAATATTTCCTGTAAATTTCCCATACTTTCTTTCATATCGTACTGGCCAGAACTTAATCATATGGCCACAGCTGCAAGGTATGCTGGGAAATGTAGTCTCTATGCCAGGAAGCCTTGTGTCCAGTTAAAAACCAGAGTTTGTTTGTTTGTCTTAAGAAAAAGAAAGAGAGTAGTTGGAGGAGGATAGTTAGTAGTGAAACAACAAAAAAAACACCCTAGACAGATGTAACCAGCAATTAACAGACTGGGAGGATATATTTTCAATATATATGACTGATATTAATATCTGAAATGTACTGGAAATCAGCAAAAAAAAAAAAAAAGAGAGAGAGAGAGGGAGAATTCAATACAAAAATGTGGGTAAAGAAAGTTACGGGCAAGCAATTCACAGAAGAGGAAAACCAGAAATCAGAATGGCTAATAAATATGTAACCATCATAGACCAATTTGTACTGGCCCTATTTATCAATAACAAAGTGTCAAAGTTATCTTGCAGAGGCAGTGAGCAAAAACTGCAGGTCATGTAGCTGAAGCATGTGCAGAAGATGGAAACCTTGTCCTCAGATGACCCTGAGCCGCCTAGGAACCAAAAGTTCCCTAAATACGGAACTCCATATGATGAGAAAGTGGCACAGGGAACCTAATAAGAAGCAAAGGGTCCCTTCGTTTGTAGCACACGGGGCTTATAAGACCCTTACACTCCTACCGTCCAATCAGATTCCACCAAGCCACTGTTTTGCATAACCACTCCCACTCCCAACTCCTTAAGCATCTGTCCCTGCTTCAGCTCAGAGACAGATTTGAACTTTGCCTCCTGTTTCCTTGCTAGTTGGTCATGCAATAAAGCTCTTTCTTTTCTCAAAAGCTGGTGCCAGAGTATTGGCTTCTATGTGCATTGGGCAGTGGACCCTTGATTGGTAACAAACAGATAGAGAGATGTTTAACCTTATTAATAATCAGAGAAATGCAAAATAAAACGAAAAAAGGATATAACGTAACATCCAAAGATAAAATATGGGATAATATCAAATTGCCAAAGATGTAGGGAAAATGCAATTCTTACGCACTGCCTCGGGAAGTGAAAATTGGTGCAGTTATTTTGGAGAGCAGTTTGGAGGTATTTAGTGACATGGACAAAATGCATATCACTTATACTGCAAATCCCGTCTTGTGTATAAACCCCAGAGAAATTCTTCCTAAGCACACAAAGAGATATGTTCAAGGATGTTTATTGCAGCATTGTTTATAATAACAGAGTTGGAAATAACTTAAATATCCTTCAACAAGGAATTATTAAAAAAGTATAAAATCTGTAAGTGATGGAATATAATGCAACAGTCAATAGAGGACTAGATGTACATTAATCAGCGTGAACAGATCTCAGAGAAGCAGAATGAGACATACAGCAATGTATCATTTATGGATATTAAATACACACATGTAACGATACCATATGTTGTTTACATAAATGCATGTATATGCATTTAAAATGTAAATGCATCTATAAGTATAAGTAAAATGGACAGAGAACTTGAGGGCAATGCCTATGGGGAAAGGGGAATGGCCAGGAGATAGAGGATGAACAGAATACAATGAAAAAATAAAATAATAATGAATAAAAGTAAATTATAAATATGTGACAGCCTGAGGCAAGATTGAAACTCCTTAAGTGTAGATCTGGGCTTGATTCATCTTTCCACCCACAAGACACCCAGTTTTACAAATAATCGGGTACTCCATAACGTTTCTCGAACGAATGGATGACTATTCCCCAAACAGAAAATCGCTGAGTCTGAGGTGCTACGACGTGGGATCTGTGTAATGATTCATATGAATATCTTCCTCTTTGGGGCTGGCATCATTTGCCTCCAACTGTTTAATCGCATCAAGCAGTGCGCGCACAATTTCCAGTTATTTCTTGTGAGGCCGTTATCATGGCTGGGTTTTTTGTTTTTCATTTGGAATTGTGTTTCTACAGCCACTCTTTCCCTGCAGGTTTTGAGCCATCTGCGACAAAGGAGGTGCTTCAGATTTCAATAACAACAAAAACAGATTAACTAAAGGTTTGCCTTTCATGTGGAGTATATTTCCTTCAACTTTCAGGCAATGCGCCACAAACAGTCTTTATTTTGTTTCAGTCGATTGAACACAAGGCCTAGGTACTGGATGAAATGCGTTTGTTCTCTTTTAGCCGCTTCCAAGTGTGGAAATCTCTTCCCTCAGATAGCCACATGGCTTCACTCGTGTGTCTGCTCAAATGTCATCTGTCTGGAGAGGGCTTCACTATTTATAACAGCATCTCCATTGCTCCCTAGCTCCTTGATTCTGCCATATTTTTCTTCTCGGCACTTGTTATTATATCATATTATGAGTTTATTCGTTTATTGTCTGTCTCCCCACACTAGAATGTGAGCTCCTTGAGAACAGAGATTTTCTCTCCTTTGTTCATGGCTCTATTCCCACCTCAGAAAAAGTGCTGGAACAGAGTGGGCACTCACTAAATATGCATCGACTGCATGAATGAGGCATTTTCTGAGGGGTTTTATAAAAACCTCTCCATTATACTCCTGTTCAGTTTAGTATAGCTCTTAGAATTAACTCTATAAGCATTTCTCCCTCTTGCTGGTACTCTTTTCACCCTGTCTATATGGTTATTCATTCAATATTTACTGGGCTCCTACTGTGTGCCAGGCACCATGCTTGGTGCTCGGGGATCCTGGGGAAAATAAGGCAGGCCATGCCTCAGAAATTTTGTTTCTGCTTTCAACAACGACAATGACCTCATGTTTCTAAAACTGTCATCCACTTATTGAAAGTTTACTCCACAACAAGCACTGAGTGAATCTCATTATATCCATTATCTTTTCCAAACCTCACAACCATCACATGAAGTTGATGTTAGAGGGTCTTGAAATTTCTTTCGTATAAGCATGCAGTTTATGGGCAATAAATAGAACAACGGAATGATCTCATAAAATTCAGCCTATGATTTGTCAAAGCCACATAGAGGCTTCCAGAAAGCGGCATGCAGGGCACAACTAGGTGAAACAGGTGCAGAGCCCCTGCAAAGACCCCTCACTCCCCCACCTGCTCCCCAGGGGCGCTTGATGTTCGTTTCTCATCACGCACACCTTTGTCTTCAACTTCACAGATTCGTTTAGCAACTGTCTATCACTCAAGGCTTTTATCCAGAAGAAACACAGATATATACGGTCGCAAGGGCTTTAAGACATATTTGAACGTGATGCCGAACATGTTTACATATAATCGTCTTTTCCATTCCACACTCAGCACTGCCCCTTCCTGAGAAAGGCCTTGTGAGACACCTTAGTATTTTTACACCACTTTAGAGACAAGGACATTGACAGTCGGAGAGATTAAGAAACTTACTCAAGGTGAATAAGTGGCCCACTCAGGATTCATGCCCAGGCCTGTCTCCCACAGCCAGGCTGTGATCCACTGAGCGGTGACCGCTCCAGTGGGACCCTTCTCACCCGTGGAGGCCTCTGCCAGCTTCCCTTTCACAGTTCTCTCCGAGGGTGGGGTCACTGACTCAGGAGATGGGAGATCTGGACTCTGGTCCCTGCTCTGCCTCTAATTTACAGTGTGACCTTGGGCTGTGTGCCTTCCCCTCTGCGACCTTCAGTTTCCTCATCTGCAAAATGAGAGGAGAAAGATGAGCATTTTTCGTATTTAAAAAAAAATAGCCCTTTCTTCGAATGAAATCACATGTAGAAATACAGTATGTAAATACGCAGACCGGACAAACACGGAGCTCCTCTAGTTGAATCTGGACTTGGGGGCTCAGAGCTCTGCCCACGTGCTCCTCTCTCACCACTGGGGAGAGTCATGGGTGGGCTTAAGGGAACCTGTGAACCTCCAAAATTGTGTCTTGAATCGTGTGCGTGCATGAGCACATCTTTCATCAGTCTCAAAGAGGTCTGTGGTCCACTAAAAAGTGAAGATGATGAGGATACGGTGATACCAGTCCTAGCAGACATGCACCAGGAGCCACGCTGGAGCACTTTATATGTGTTAAATCATTTCATCCAACCACCTGCTGAGTAGGTGCTAATGGTCGAATCTCCATTTTACAACTGAGAGAACAGATGAACGGAGTGGTTAGGTCAGTTGCTGAAGTTCAGACAGCTAAGAAATGCTTCTCTAGACATCTCCTAGCTTTTTGTAAGGATGACCAATCTACTCTCTTTGGCTAAGTTTTATACACTCAGAAAGCATTATACTGTTTCCTATGGGACACTGTTTTTCATTATCCATGAGATTTTGCACTCCAGTTGTTGCACTTTCTAACCAGACTTTGCCCAGGACACATCTTAGAGAGCTCTGATTTCTCCTGGTCTGTCCAGCTTGAGCTCTGCCTGAGTGTTCATGCCTTCTCCAGGCTCTAGAACAGTGCTTTTCAAAATCTGCTCTGGGAACCTCCCCTTGGGGTCACCTGGGAAGCTGCAGACCATCTCTGATCTGAATCAGGTCTCTGGGGGGTGTGCGTGTGTGTGTGTGTGTGTGCACTTTTCATACAAGAGGGAGTATGGAGGTTGGATGGTTCTAATGATGAAATCCTGCTGCCTGGCTTCCCGGCCCCAGGGGAGCCTTTTGTGGGTGGGGGGGGGGGGGGTGTAGGTATGAAAGCTGGAGCAAGAGTAACAGGGACCAAGGTGGGCAATGTTATCCAGCTCTGCATCGAGCTTTGTGCTAAACACCATATTTGATTTGTGTGTGTGTGTGAGGAAGATTGGCCCTGAGCTAACATCTGTTCCAATCTTCCTCCATTTTATGTGAGATGCCAACACAGCACGGCCTGATGAGCAGTGTTAGGTCTGTGCCTGGGATGTGAACCCACGAACCCTGGGCCGCTGAAGCAGAGCGCGCTAACTTAACCACTACGCCGCTGGGCCATCCTGGTATTTGATATTGTTTAAACTTCACAACAACCAGAGGTGGGTAATATTGCCCCCATTTTACAGAGGAGGAATCCAAGGCTCAGAGAAGGTATGAAATGTCCCCAAGTTCACACAGCTGGTAAACAGAGGGGGTGCAATTTGAAGTCTTTTCCTACCATTAAGACATGAGAATATTTTCCTATACTATCTTCTAGAAGTTTTATTGTTTTGCCTCTCACGTTAATATCTACAGTCCACTTGGATTGTGTGCGTGGTGGGGGGGGGGGGCGTGGGGGGATGGTAGGAGATAAATTTTTTCTATATAGATATTCAATTTTCCCAAAACCATTTATTAGAAAGGCCATCGTCCACCCCTTAGTATCCAGCTCATCTCTGTCTAGGTGGGGGTCTGTTTCTGGGCTCTCTGTTCTCTCCTGTCTTCCTCCTTGTCTATCTTGTGCCTGCACTTCACTCCTCGTTTCTGGAGCTTTATACCAAGTCTTGATGTACAGCAGAGCAAGTGTTTGCACTTGTTCTCCAAGATTCCACATCTTTGTGTGGCTGGGCCCAAATTCATTCAGCTCTCTACTCAAACATCCCTCAGAGAGGCCTTCCCTGGCACCCTACAAAGAGTGGCCATCTCTCTGTCACCCTCTATCTCCTTCTCTGCTTTATTTTTCTTCCAGGCACTTAGCACTCCCTGACATTTATCACGTGTGCAGTTGGATATTTCTTGATGCACGTGCACTAGATGGTAACTGCCGTGAGCACAGGGGCTTTGTCTGTCTTGATGTTTTCCTAATGATACAGTAAATGTTTGGTGCATGGTAGGCCAAACATTATTTACTGAAAAAGTGAACAACTGACTGACTGGCTGACCGGACGGGTTTTAAGCAGGGAGATGGTATTCTAATTCTAGAACAATCACTCTGGTTGTAGAATTGCACACAGATCCCAGCAGGATAAGACTGTAAGCTGTTGGGCAGGCTGCTGGGTGGCTAATAGGCTGCCCAGCCTTGACATGATGGTGGCTTTGACCAGGGTGCCAGTGAGGGCTGGTGGAGATGGACAGAGAGGTTTGGGAGGGGAATAGCTCCAGGACTTGATGACCAGGGGACCTGAGGACAGGCAGGAGTCAAAGATGGTCTCCATAGTTTTGACTTGGACGACTGGCTGGTGGTGGTGCCATCTCGAGCTTGTGGCTGTAAGCTGCTTGCAGCCAGAGGTGATGCCTCAGGCCCATGAGTGTGAAGTTGGGGTTGCCCGGTGACTCCAGAGGACACTGACTAGAGACTCACGCCCCCTTCAGATCCACTTCCATCTTCTCCCAGGGCGTGGAGGTGGGGGAGATGGCTCCCAGCAAAAGAGGGGAGAGCACCCGCGGTGGAGGGGGCTGCCGGGCGTAGATGATGTCAGTGAGTCCGGCACTGCTGGCATTTCAGACTTCCTGGCATTTGCACAATCAAGGCTCCCCTAGGACCCCGGAAGAAATATCATCCGACAACCAGCAAACACCCCTGGTCTCCCAGAGATGCAGTGCTGCCAGTGACCTTGGTGATAATGACCTTCAGAGGAAGATCCAAGTGAGCACAAAGCCAGCTGAAAGAAACTCGCCAACCCTGGGGCTGCCGCCACACCGACTTCAAAGTGCGCGGCGCCTCGCCTCTCCGGCCTGGCAGCAATTAGAATTCTTCTTCTGCCTTGAGCGCGTCAAGATGAAACAGGTGGACATCTGCCAGGATCTGCCTTCCCCGGCGCTCCGGCTTTCCTTCTGGGAACTCTCAGGATGCGACAGGACACCTGGCCTCCGTTCCAGGTTCAGCTACCCGCTGGTGGGTGAATTCATAGGAACAGCAGCACAAAGGTCAAACCCAAGCCAGCCTCCAAGACAGAGTCTCTCCTTAAGTGCCGTCGACTCTGGTCCTTGGCGGTTGGGGTGAGCAGTGGTTTCTTTATGACAGGAGAACTTCTTTGGCTTGGCTGCGTCTTCCCCACGGAGGCAGCCGTCCCGCCAGAGGGGGCTTGCTACCCGCACAGCTCAGCGGGTTTTGGGGAGCGTTTGGTTCATCCGGATATAATACCCCGCTCCTTGTCTTGGGCCCTGCGGTGGATGGCGTGTTTTTTTCCTGGCCTCTAGGCTGTTCCTTCAGCCTAGAAGGCCATTCCTCCCCCTTGTTACTTGGCAAACCATCTTTTCCTGAAGGGCTCAGATCAACTATCGCTTGCTTCTCTCTCACTCCCACCTGCTCACCAGGTGTCCCTCCTCTGGCTCCCACAGGCCCCGGGCGCCCCGCTCCCACTGCTCATCACGCTGGTGTCTCTTGGTATCACCTTGCTTTCCCATCCTGGGTGCCTCACACAGTGTCTGGCATGTGGCAGGCCCCCAGCAACTGCCTGTGGAGGGAATGAAATAAATTTACGACGCTCTAGCTATATTGCTAAAGAAGACCCGGAAGATTTAAATTCCATAAAAGACGCCAGAAGCAGCAGGCTTCCTTTGTACCAGCTGGCAGGGAAGGAGTCGGGATGGAGGCTCAGGACCAGGCTTTCACCTGCCCTGGGATGCTGATTTCTCTCTTCTTCTTTTGAGGCTGTCGTCACAAACGTCCTCTCAGAGACCTGGGGTTGAGACTGCTCAGCCGCTCATCTGCTGTGTGGCCCTGAGCGAGGCAGCACCCTCTCTGGGCTTCAGTGTTCTCCTTCGTGAAGTAAAGTGGTTGGACTACATACACACAGCTAATATGTACAGTTTTGGGTTCCTACAAGTGCCAGGCACTAAGTGCCGTCCATGTATTACCTCATTTAATCCTTACAATGACCCTACGAGATGGGTAGTATTTCCCTCATATTGTTAATGGGGAAACTGAGGCACAGAAAGGTTAAATAACTTGCCCAAAGTCTCACAACGAGTAACAGATGGAGCTGGGGCTTTTATCCAACAATCTGTCTCTGGAGCCCACTTCTTCTCCCCACAGCTGAACTGCCTCTCAGCTGGATAATTTAGAAGACCCATTCCTATTTTACAATAGAACCTCAATTATTCTCATATTGAGAATATCTGAATTTGGTGCCCTCAGAGCCTTTTTTTTTTTTTTGCTGAGGAAGATTAGCCCTGAGCTAATATCTGTGCCAATCTTCCTCCACTTTATATGTGGGTCACTGCCACAGCATGGCTGATGAGTGGTGTATGTCTGTGCCTGGGATCCTAACCTGTGAACCTGGGCCGCTGAAGTGGAGTGCACTGAACTTAACCACTGCGCCACAGGTCCAGCCCCAGAACCCATTTTTTTTTTTTAAAGATTTTATTTTTTTCCCCTTTTTCTCCCCAAAGCCCCCCGGTACATAGTTGTATATTCTTTGTTGTGGGTCCTTCTAGTTGTGGCATGTGGGACGCTACCTCAGCGTGGTCTGATGAGCAGTGCCATGACCGCGCCCAGGATTCGAACCAACGAAACACTGGGCCGCCTGCAGCAGAGCGCGCGAACTTAACCGCTCGGCCACGGGGCCAGCCCCACCCCAGAACCCATTTTTAACTGGTCACTTCCCCAAGAGAACAGAGGAATTCAGCCTTCTCTCTCTGCCCTTTGTGCTGATTGGAGAGGGGACTGAGGGGGCAGACTCGGGAGCTGGGCAGACCTGGACTGGAGCTGCGGCCCCACCGCTCACCTGCTGCGCAACGTGGGCAAGTCCCTTCGCCTCGCGGAACCTCCGTCACCATGCCCGTTAAAGTGGAGGTGGTTCCAGAGTCTTCCTCCTCTGTGGCTGTAAGGGTGAAATAATACAGACAGGGTTTGCCAGATTTAGTAAATAGAAATCCAGAGTGCTCAGTTAATTTGAATCCCAGGTAAGCAAAGCATCCTTTTTTTTAGTATAAGTATGTCTCCTGTACTATTTGGGACATACTTATGCTAACAGTTTATTCCTTGTTTATCTGGAATTCAACTTTGCCTGGGTGTCCTGTGTTTTACTTGATAGCCTTATGTGATGGGGAAGCACTCGGCGTAGTGTCTGTCCCATCGGAAGGGCTCAATAAACTTTAGAGAGGTCTCTGCAGACACCCACCACTCTGCATTTCCTGGGGACGCACCTAGGAGGCCCGGACTGTGGTTGAAATCTGCATTCACTCCTGTTTGGACCCACCTGACTGGTAATAACGGCAAACCCCTGATTAACCATGTGGCTGGACTGTCTGTGGACTGGAGTGGACTGACCTGGGATTTCAGGAGTCTTGAGGGCGCCTTTGTGAAAGACCAGCCTGTGCGGAGACACCCTCCTCCCCAGAGGGAGCGTGCAAACCACAGGCCGCCTGGTCAGCAGTCCCCGCAGCCAGGCCGCAGCCAGGCCAGGCTCGCTCTGGTTGGTTCCCTATCCGAGGGCGCCATCTTGTGCCAGCATCTGGGTTGCCAGCCTCGTGTGTGGCTCTGAGCAGAGGCTGGGATGCGAGGAGGGGTTCCAAGGGGCCTGGATTGTAGTGCTGTTCACCGCCCCAGCACAGCCCTCTTCCCGGGTCCCTAATCGTCCTGCTTTCTCTTTTCCAGTCCATCTCTGCTGTCTCTCTCTCTCCTGCAACGCATCAACCTGCTAAACCCCTTTACTGCACCGTAGAGGGTCTCAGAGAGGCTGCAGGTGCGTGAGCATCAGCACGGATCAGGAGTCAGAAAAACTTAGGCTGGGGCCCAGGGAAACCACTTACCAGCTACATGACCTTGGCAGGGGTTCCTATAACTCCTCGGAAGCTCTTTGCTCCGTGAGGTTGTGATAATAATCCCTGCCTTGCGTATCTTGAAGGACTTTGGCAAGGAAAAACGCGTTGTGCATGCGAAAGAGCTCAGAAAATGGTAAGTTGCCATGCAGTGTAAGTAATTTTCTAGTATATTGTTCCATAGCGTCTATAAATAGAGTATGTTATCAACAACAGTAACAACAGCGACATGTCCCAGGCCCCCTCACCCCCCAGCTCTGAACGCCTGGACACATCTATGCCTGCTTGCCTCCCACTTTCAGACCCAGGATGCTCCCCTCAGGTTCGCCCTTTCGTGCTGTGTTAGGAACCACCAGCATCTGGGAGGCGGAATGGCTCACGCGGCAGTAAAGAGCCCTGCGTCTGCCGGCAGGTACCCAAACTCCCCGTGCCTCAGTCTCTTCCTCCGTCTAACGGGGATGACAGCCAGCAGCCTCCCTTCCTGTGAGGATGAAATGAGCTAATAATTGACAACTCTAGCAGACTCTAAATAAACGCTGGTTATTGTTTCCTTCAGCTGCTGGCTGTCATTCTGACTGCCCCCTTTTAGGAAGCAGTGTAGAGAAATGGAAATTGTGTGGGATTTGTAGCCAGGGGGAAGTGACTTTGAATATCAGCTCTGTCACCAGCATCGTCACTATGGGACTCTGGCAGGTGTCCTCACTCCCTGAGCCAGTTTTCTCTGCCCTGAAATAGGAATAGAAATGGGCTCTATCTCCACGGTTGAGTGAGGATTCAATGTCATCACTTTGTAAAGTGCTCTGCATGTTTCTGTCACCACCTAATTGCCAGATAAATGGCCGCTCTTACATATTTCTTCCTCCTCTTTCAGCCACATCCACTAAAAGGCATCTATTACACTTCGACTATGGGCCAGATGCCGTGCTGGTTGCTGGGGATGCAAAGAGAAATAAGGCACGAGTCTTGCCCTCCAGGAATTTGCAGTCTTGTGAGAAAGGAGTAATAAAAAGACTCGCTTCCATTTATTGAGCACCTGCTGTGCCGCAGACTATGTGGGGCTTACACACGTCCTCTCAGTAAATCCCTGCAAGGACCCAGGACTGAAGCCCAAGCCGAGTGACAGGGGCCAGAGGCCTTGTCTCAACCAGCACTGTCTCCTGTCTTCTGGGATCGGCTGGTCAGGTCAGCACGCCAAGTGGATGTGGGAAGGGCCACCCTGGAGGCCCAGAGGACGGAGTGCTCAACTCCAGGACGGGAGGCTGGGGAGGGGGAGCAGGAGCAGGGTTTGCAGAGGTTTAAGAGAGAGATGCCCCAGGGGATCGGGGCAGTGGGCAGACACTTGGAGGCACAAAGTAGCAAGGCCCCTTCAGGGTTCCTGAGTGCTTTGGGAGGGTTGGAGCGAGGGAGTGGGTGGGAGTCGATGCTACTGGGGTGGGGGTGGAGAAGGGGCTCAGATCACGGAGGGCCTCTGAGTCCTGGCTCTGCTGGGCCGTTTGGACTCTGGACCGTAGTGGAGTGTGTGGGTTTCAGAGCGAGGTGTGCGAAGGGAGAGGGGCTCATGTACCCACTGTGGTGGCAGCATGGGGCGCAAGGAGGAAACCCGCGAGGGGAAATTTGCGGTAACCCAGTCCTGGAACAGGAGGGCGGAGAGAACTCGCCACGCAAAGAAGGCGTGACGGGATGACCTCCTCGCTGGCGGAGTCGACACAAGGTGGGAGAACGTGGCCACTCCTCACTGGATGGCTTGGTGGACGCTGCCACCTACCAGCACAGGGAATCCAAGAGCAAGAGCAGAATTTGGGGGAAAAGATGGTGAATTTTTGGGTTGCTGTTTAATAAGCAAATCAAAGTGCCACATTCCACATCCTGCACCATGCACTTCATTCTGAATCCAACAGCTCCATACAATCCTGTCATCATCCCCACCGTACAGACGAGGAAACTGAGGTTCAGAGATGTCAAGTCTCTTCCCAAGATCACACAGCTCGTGAGTGGAGCGGCCAGGATTTGAACCCACATCTGCCTGGCTCCAAGCCTGGTGGGAAGGGAAAAGCAAGGAGGGATTTTCAAGACTCCCATCATGAAACTCGAGCCTGGTGGTGTCCAATTGTTAGAGCTGGACCTGAGGATCATTCCAGAAGCCCAGGAGGGTATTGACCATGCCCCTCAACCTGTTCTCCTCTTGGCCCCAGAGAAGCCCTTCTCCAAGACGCAGCTGTGGCCAAGCTCTCTTGGGCCAGAGCATCCTGAGGGCCCACGAGGGGGCAGTGTCCCTGGTGCCCACTCTCCAGTCCCGACCCGGCCAGCTCCTCTTGCAGCGTCTCAAGGGAGGGGCAGGGGGTCCAGGATTAGTTTGGTGAGAAGAAATGGAATGAGAGAGGGGAGGAGCTGTGCTGGGGAGAGCTCGTAGCCCCTCAGAAGTGAGCCTGTGAATCAGAGGCACCAAACACGTAATAAACATTGTAGCAGGGCTTGCGGCTGGTTCCTGCCTACTAGGTTTTGTGCTACTAGCCTTTCCTGCTATACCCCTTATTTAGTCCTCAAAGCAACCCTATGACATAGATACTATTGTCGATGAAAATAATCCATAACCAATCTATAAATGAAAATTTGGGTGAGTTTATTCTGAGCTTAAATCTGAGGATTATAACCCGGGAGAGTCTTTCCACAAAGGAACAGAGCACTCCAAAGAAGTGGGGGTATACAGGGTGGTTATAGCCCCTCAAAGAGGATGTTTCACATATGATTGAAATGTCCCTTTTACAATGGTCACGAGGCTGCTCTGTCAGCACAGCGATTGATGGAAACAGCAGATAGGTCTGCCGTCTCAGCGAACGCCGCGGGGTGGCAGGTCTGTTGCCTCGAGCTGGGTGGTCACAGGTGAGCGCCACAATCAGTTCCCAGCCTAAAGAAAGATGCTTAATCTTTAAGGAGATGCCAACGTTGGGAGGGGGAGGGAAGTTGCACCTTTATCTCAAAATGGCTAAGCAGATATACAATGCATGCTCAATGGCCACAGTCAGGCCCTTTTGGAAAAACAAAGTCAGGCCGAATTAGGTTTATACCAAATGGCTTCCTCATATACTCCAATATATCCTATTGCTTGCCATTTTTATTTGTCACTATTATTTTCCTCATTTCGCAGGGGAGGAAATTGGGGCACAGAGAAGTTAAGTACCCTGCATAAGGTCACACAGCCATCAAGAGTTTGAGTGCCCATCACTGACACTCTTCCTCTTCAACCTGTCCCACTCTACCCTGTGTGTCTGGCAGCCCCGGGGGCAGCGGGGGGAAAATGGAGATGGGGCGGGGGCAGGGTTGGTGCATCCAACCTCTCAACTTCCTGCTGGGTCCGGATGGGGAGGTGGGTGATCCGGGCTCTGGTCTCCACTCTGCCCCGACTCCCCGTGTGACCTTGGTGTGCTGTCTCCACTCTGGGTTCAATAATTGCCTCTGTGCAAAGGGAGTGTTCATTTAGGTGGCGTTTAAGTTTCTTCCCGGGTTAGAATGATGTAATTCTAACAGCCCGGACAGAGGGAATATTGGAGTGTCAAGGAGCCGGTGACCCTGGCACTCAGCCGGACTGGTGAGGGCGGGAGCGGGCCGGCGCCCCTGACCTGCTGCAGCCCTTTGAGACTGGCTCCCCCCGGCTCTGCTCCCTCGCTGCTGAGCAGAAGCCACTGGAGGGCGCTGTGTGCTCACAGTTCGGGCTGAGCTTCCCTCCAATGGCCCAGCGTGTCCGCTTGAGGCTGGAGAGAGTTTGGGAGGCCTGGGGCCAGTCGCTGGGAGGCCTGTGGACACCGCCGGGCCCACTCAGGCCACGTGGGGCCAGTAGGATCTGAGCCTGCGACAGCATGTGCAAAAACGTTGCCCAGGAGCTGAAGCCTGGGCCTCCGTCTGCCGCTGACTCAGGGTGAGCTTTGAGCAACTTTCTTTGCCTCTTTAAGCTTCAGTTTCAGCAGCTGTGAAATGGGGACAGTGATGTCTGCCTCATGGGCCTGTTGCAAGACATGCTATAAATAGGGAGCACGTGTGAGTACTTCCAAGAACACGATGCTCTCCAGGCCAGAGCAAGTATCTATTGTTATTACCCTTGGAAGGTCATTCAAGGACACTTGTCAAGGGAGGAGAATGCCCCCGGCTGAGGGCCTACCATGAGTTTGGAACTGGCTCGGGCACTTTCCCCAGTCCACCTCCACCAGATTCTCCCAGCGCCCCGATGAGGTACGAGCCACTGTCATCTCCATTTCACAGTTGGCAAAGCCCAGGCCCAGAGAGGTTACACGGCTTGCCCAGGGTCACCCAGCTACGGAGCGGCCTTAGTGGAATTCACCTGGGTCTGTCTGGCTCCACAGATGCCCTCGACCACGACACGGCCCCACACTGCCTTGCGCCAAGGCGGGAGGGTTTTGGCGCCTCTTCCTCGTCTCTCCGGCTGAGGTTTCAGACGAACATCCTTTATTTAGTCCTTCGGAGACGTGGGATCTCCTCCCACGGACCAACATGTCCTTGATGTGGAAGCGCGTTTGAAGGGGGCCCTGGGTCGAGTTTACGATTTCCTCCTCCCTTGGACTTGTGTGTGATTCGTCCCCCTCCCTGGGCGGCAGATGGCTTCACCTGCAGTGTGACGAGCTGTCAGGATGAGTGAGTGACAGGTGGGTGGAAGACGCTCGACTTAGGGTCCACCCACAGGCTCCCCAAGATGTTTGGGGTGCAGGTACTTGCTGTGGTGGAGGAACACGCCTCCACGAGACGGCCCAATGGAAGGGCTTGTAGTTTCTCTCCACTTTTATTTCCTATCTTGATTATCTCATGATTTCGTAAGTGTTTTGAAGGCTAGAGGGTCTAAAACAGTGATTTTAACATCTCATTTGAGAAAAAGATTGAGCTATTTCCATGGTTGTAGATAAACAGAACTGTGGCTTAGTTTTCACGATTTCCATTCTCCCTCTCCCTATCCTTCCCTCAGCTTGAGAAGGATGGAGGGGACAGCCGGGTGAACTCTGGAATCTTCCAACCTGGGGGGTTCTTGGAGTCCCAGAGTCGTGGAATCGTGGTGCTGGGAGGAGCTGAGATGGGATGACCCAGACCTCTCGGGGCAGAGACGAGGTGACAGAGGCCAGCGAGAGGACCAGACCTGCCCAAGGGCAGTGACAGAACGGGACCAGAATCCGCCTGCTCTCCTGGTCTCACGCCAACACATTTTGCTATGTCACTTGGCCACCTGGAGCAGGGTTAGTTTAGAAAACTCGGACGAGGAGAGCGGGGATGGGACAGTGGAGGGAACAGGAGGGGCTGGCCTTGCTCTCTGAAAACTCGAGTGGCGAGTTGATTGTCTTCATCTGACGTCAGCCCCTGCGCGAATAATGGCCATGGATGCAAATATTATGAGAGTAAATGTGTAAACACAGAGCTGGTGGTGGTTTCAGTGTCAGAAATGGGCCGAGGACTCCAGGCTCTACCAGACCAGCACCTGGGGCTGCCTCCTACCAAATGCTCGGGAAGCAGGACGTGTCAGCAAAGACGAGGCACGGGCTCCTGAGAAGCCGCAGTGGGCTGGGGGTGGGGCAGCTAGGAGGGCGCTGAGAGGACAGGGGAGATGCAAGCTGCCCAGGATACAGGAGGGAGAGAAAACTTTCAATTGCTGAGTACCCACGCCCGATGGAGCACTTTATGGAGATTCTCATTTAATCTTCCCAGGAGCCCTAATGGACAGGCATTGTTGTTCCCATTTTGTAGACGAGCACACTGAGGCACGGAAAGGTTAAGTAACTTGCCTGCAGTCACACAGATAGGAAGTAGAGGAGCAGGGATTTGATCCCAGGTCTGTCTACCCTGCTGTGTTTCAAAATTGTGCCAGGGACCTCCTTTATCAGAATCATCAAGGACACATGTCAAAAAGGAGATAGCCAGGCTTCACCCCAGACCTACTGAATCGGAACCTTGGGGTGGGCCTGGGAATGGTACTTTTAACAAGCTCCCAGGGAAGTGGGGGTCTTTGCCGCTGAGACCTGGGAATAATTGCTCAACGGCAGGAGTTGGCCAACTTGTTCTGTAAATGGATAGATAGTAAACATCTTAGACTTTGCAGGTCTTAGTCTCTGTCGCAACTATTCGACTCTGCTATTGCAGCATGAAAGAAGCCACAGCCAATACACACGTGAACGAGCATGGCTGTGCTCCAATAAAGCTTTATTTACAAACACAAGTGGTGGGCCAGATTCGGCTGTGGTGGTTTGTTGCCACTTGCCTAGTCTACAGCAGCCCTGCAAGGAGGGTATGACTATCTTCATTCTGCAGATGAGAAGACTGAGGCCCAGGAAGGTCAGACATCCACAGTCGCACAGAGAGTGCGTGGCAGAGCTGGGATTAGAACCAGACCTCCTGATTTCCAGACCGACGGTGCTGGAAAGTACGAAGCCAGATAAGAATACCTGGGCCACGGAGATTGTTACTATTTGTGAAAGCAGCCACCGTTCGTTGAACACTTACCATGTGCCAGGCAGAGTCGTTAGCTCATATAAGCTGCTACCCAGATGTTGAATGTCATTGTCCCTTTCACATGGGGCCGTCGCAACCTCCTAGGAGGAAGGAAGGCATCTGCAGTGTGTCAAAACCAGCTTATCTTGAGGGCCCCGTACACCTGACATGCTACAGCTGGACAGCGGGAAGGTGGAAGCTGCTGACCTGACATATTTGCCTTTCTGTTCTTGAGTATGTGTGCACACACTCCCCTCCGCTCTCAGAGAGACATCAAACAGATACATGCTCAGTTTGGTGACCTCCTTGTCGCAGGTAGGAGAACACAAAATGCAAGGCTTGGAAATGACCTGTCCGGTTTATGGAAGATGCCCCACCGAGTCAGGAACCAGGAAGGAGCGTGGTGAGGGGAGAAGAATGTTGGACTTCCATTTGGCCTAGACTCCACACCACACTCTGCCCCTGGTCTCCTGGGTGACCTTAGGTGTCACTTTCCTCATTTATAAGTGAGAGTCACTTTCCTAATTCATAAAATCGTGGGAAATAAGTTTGCTCATTAATAAGTTAAGCCATTCGTTCATTCATCCACTCACTCACCATATTAAACACCTACTATGAGCCAAGCATGGCATTCTATAGATTTGAGATTCAATCCTTCCTACTCCTAAATAGGAGTTAGTGCATAAATGATCGGTCCTTTCCTTCAAGGATGCCTTGGGCTAGGATTTCTCTTTAGGTAAAAAGTTTATCTCTCTCCCCTGCATAAAGTAGTTCGTGGCAAGAATGTAGAGCCGGCTTCAGCCACCAACCCATTCATTAGTCCAACCTTCCATCCGTCCACCTGTCCATACGTCCATCTTTCCATCCCTTCACCTCCCTCTGCATCCCTTCATCCCACCATCTATATGTCTCTATCCATCCATTTATCCATCCACGTATTTGTCGAGCTCCTACCCTGTCCCTGGTCCAGGACTGTGTCCACTACCTTTCCGCCCCAGGACGTCCCCATTAGAGCCCACACCAACCTGGGGTTTGAGGCAGAGGTGATGGAAAGCCCAGAGTCTAGGCAGCAATAATTCTCCAGGCTCGAAATCCAGGGAATTTCTGGAATACTTTCGGGCACTTCCAGGGTGGGAATGGCCACAGACTGATCTGCTCAGGCTGCACACACCTCCCCATCCAGACATGGCCCCTCCTCTTGGCTCTGCTCTGGTCTTCCTCCCTCTGAGCACACTCGAGGCCCCAGCCCTGCATGTGTGTGAACTAAAACTAATCCTGTGTGGAAGGGGAAACAAAATGTGGTATGTCCATTCAATGGAATATTATTCAGCCACGAAAAAGAAATGAAATATTGACACCTGCTACAACATGGAGGACACTTGAAAACACTGTGATAAGTGAAAGAAGCCAGGCACAAAAAGACCACGTATCACATGATTGCATTTGTATGAAACATCCAGAAAAGGCAAATTCGTAGAGACAGAAAGTATGTTAGTAGTTGCCCGGGGCTGAGGAGAAGAAGGGGTGACTGCTAATGAGCACAGCGTTTCTTTTGGGATGATGAAAGTTTCTGGAGTTAGATGGCAGTGATGATTGTACAGCCTTGTGAATATAATAAAAACCATTGGATTGTATACTTTACTAGGGTGAATTTCATGGTATGTGTAAATTTCTTAGAAAACATTAAAAGTTTTAAAATGACATTCCCACGTGTTATTGCATGCATTCTTCCCAACTTCTGCTGACATAGCCAGGGCAGGTAGCCTTGATGCTGTTTTCAGCTGAGGCATGGGGAGTTCAGAGAGGGTGAAGGACTTATCAAGACTGCATTGCTAATTAGGGGCAGAGGGTGGCCGAGAAGCAGAGTCAGACTCCTGGTCAAGTGCTCTTTCCTATGCATCAGGCTGCCTGACAAGTAGAAGGTGCTTCATGAGCCAATCCCCCAGCAATGTCATATTTGCCACCTTTAGGTCAGGGGTCTCTGCAGGCAGGGACTGTGCTAGAAGAGGCTGCCACAATAGCTAATAGCTGCCACTCCACAGCATGACTTGGTGCCAGGCACAAGGGATCGATGCATGTTGTCTGATTTCCTTCTCAAAGACTCCTGTCCTGGACCTTTGTTGTTGGCTCCAAACCCCCTTCTCATGAGCACCCTGAGAATTTCTGGGGAGTCCTCAGTGAACACAGACTGGTGGGAGGTCACACTGCCCGAACTAGGGAAGCCAAAGAAATGGGCAGGGGACTGGCATATAGGGCCGTGAACACTGAGCAGGTGATGTGGCTGCTCAGGGACCGCTGGAGTCCTGGCCATCACTGGGGCTGCAGCAGCCTGCCCCTGGGCTGCTCCTGCTTGCTCTGTTCCCTCTGCCCTGCCCCCACTTTTTCCTGCCCACTTTCTAGATCTGGTCTTGCAGCTTCTTGTCGATTCTGCGGGCTCCCAATATCCTCCCAGTAAACGCCCTTTTGCGCTCAGGAGAGACAGGGTCAGGGTCTGCTGCCTGCAACCGTTCACTCTGACCGATGTCTCCCCGTGAGAGCAATACTCTTATTTTGCCCATTTTACAGATGAGGAAACTGAGGCTCCAAAAGGTGAAGTGACTTGCTCAGGGCCCCCGAGAGAATGAGTGGCAAAGCCAAGATTTAAACCCAGGTCTGTCGGAGTCCACAGCCCAATCGCTCAACCTCAACAAGAAAGAAGGGACCGGAAATCTTTCCCATAAGCCAGACACTGAGCTGGGCATATGCTCTCAACAGCTCTATGAGGGGGAGACGGTCCCTATTTTAGAGCAATGGAAACTGAGGCTCAGGGAGATGAGGTACCTGATTTACAGGTCCCAGAGCTGATCACAATCCTGTCCTCTTACGCAGGGGCGCGAGCTGAGTCTCTGTGTGGGTGTCCCCTCTTCCCAGCTCTTGGCTCCATCAGCACCTCCCTGCCAAGCCCTTAGGGGCAGAAACCAGAGTCAACCCACTAATGCACGAGCTCAGGGGCTGGGGGGCCCCCCGGGAGGAATCCTGCCCCCCAGCCCAGGTCCCCTATAAATCAAGGGCCGAGGAAGCCACAACACTGATAAATATTGACTGTTGCCTCTAAAAAAAGTCTCACTTGGTATATTTTCTTTGTGAAACAGCAGTAAGTGGCAGGGCCCATGCCTTTTGGCCCACCCAGCAGAGCTGCGAGGGGGCTCTGTCCCAGCTGGAGCTGGGGCCCAGACCGTCACCCCGGGGCAGCTCCCTGTCTCTGTGTCGCAGGCGGCTTTGCTTGGGCTCCAGTGGGCTGTGGGTGGGACTCCGGGAAGGACCCATTGGGCGGGCACGGTGGAGAGAGGCCTGGGGCCAGGGCGACGGAAGGAAGGCGGCCTCTACACCCCGCTCCTCCAAGAGTCCCAGAACTAGCTGTAGCCCAGATCCCAAGCCCATTCGCAAACTGGCTTCAAGTCAGGCTGGACATCAGCGCCCACCTCAAAGTGCCTTCAGCCCTCATCCCGGCCAGGCCTCGGCACCGGCCCAGCTCTAAACACCAGCCACAGCAGCCCTGGCCCCAGCCCCGTCTACACTTCCACCAGACATCAGCTCTGCCCCAAGCTTGACTCAAGCTCATCGGACCCCAGACCCATCACAGCCACCGCCCAGCCCAAAAACGCCCCCACCCCAGCCTGAGTCCTGCTCCCAGCCCTGGTGCCAGCCTCAGCCCCGCCCCAAGGCTGCCCGGTGCTGTGCTCTGGTCAAGGGCAGAGGGGTCACCAGATGGCTTTCCTTTGCCTCAGGGTCTGACCCAAACATTTACTAAATATCTCCTGTGTGCCAGGCCTCCTTCTCTGTGCTGGGGACACATCTGTGAATATGAACGTTGCCTTGTGCAGAGGGAAGAGCGTCCCTCCTCCCCCAGCCTCCATCCTTCCAGTCCCAGCCTCCCCCTCCCCAGATCCACACTCCCTCCTCATATGCCATCCTTCCCCCCTGCCTCCCTCCTCCCCCTAGCCTCCCCTCTGCGGCCTCTGCTCACCCTCCACCTCCATCTGACCTCTGCCCTCCTCCTCCAGAGCCAGGAGGCTCGGGCTGTGCTCCCTGGACAGCCACTATCTCCCTTTGTGACCTGGGCAGGTCTCCTCCCTCTGGGCCTTGAAAGAGCTTCCTAGTGGACGGTGAGAGAGGGAGGGTTGAACAACCTGGACTCTGAGGTTCCACCTGCTTGTGACCTTCTAGAAGTCACCACTCTATGCATGAAGGTCAATATCGGAGTGGTAGACAGATGCTGGATTTCTGGACTGGACTCCCGTGGTAGGCAGGAGGTTCTGCCATCAGGAACCAAGCAGATGGTCTTGTCTCTGGTGGGGTCTGCAGAGCACAGGCTCTCTCCGCAACCCAAACCCAGAGCCACGCGGTTGAAGGAGTCATGCAGCCCGGCCTCTGGCCACTCGCCCTCTGACTCCCCCCCCCGTCACTGAGGACCGTGTCTCGGAGCCCCCAAGGTCCGGTCCGGGTGGGCTTCCTCAGTCTTCTGCCTCGCCTTGTCCAGCTTTAGCTTCTCACGTCCTCGCTTTCTCTCCTGGCATCTTTCACTCTTGCTTGCTTTATTTTTCCCCTCCCTCTAGTTGTCTTAGGCTCATCTCTGTTCCTCCATCTCCCTCTTATCTTATTTTCTCCACAGCGTTTTTCTTTCCTCTGTTTGTCTGTCTCTGTCTGTCTCTCTTCCTTTCAATTCTCATTGTCTGTCACTTACAACCAAAAGAACGCAATGGGACTGGAGCATCGGATCCATGGCAGCTTAGGAAGGGTGAGGAATTTTAGCCCTCTGTGCTGAAGAAATTCTTATGATTTCATCCCCACAAAGCAGATACCCTTATTATCTGTTTTAAGCACACCTCCAGGGGCTTAGAGGCTGGGTGACCTTCAGCACGTTGTTCCTTGACGTTATAATAAGTCGCGAATCTCACCCTATCCTGTGAGGAAGGTGGGGCATGCCCCTATTTCCCACATGGGGAAGCTGATGCTCAGAGCAAAGCAGGGGCCTCTCACGGTGGGTCAGGAGGCAACCCCGAGTCCAGGGCTCTCCTTTGCCCCCTGCACTCCGCTGTGGGCCACAGCTCCCACCTCACACCCTGGGGGGAACACCTCCCGTTATTCTGGCAGGCACGGGGGCCTCCGAAGCTGCGGAGTGACGGAGGTTTTGTTCTCAGCTCCACGATCTGCAGGTCCCTGCACTTCCTGCAGGAAGACGGGCAGGATCAATGCCCGGTCCACCTGCAAAGGAGGCTGTGGGGACAACTTGGAGGGGAAGCTGCTGCTCCTCGAAGCCCAGAGGACGGGGAACTTCCCTGTGAAGAGAGGACTCAGGAGGGAGGGGTGGGCTGGTGAGGAAGATGAGACCCTGCCAACTCCTACACAAGACGCTGGCGTCAGCTCAGGAAACTGGCCCAACGAGAGGACACGGCCCGACTCAGGCACAGGCTTGAGGTTCGAGTGCTGGTTGCCAAGGGTTCTCCCCAAGTCTCCACCCGCTTAGTGCCAAGTGGGGATGCAGCCCCGCTCCAAGGGTGTGGATGTGAAAGCCCTTTGTTAAGTGTACGGCAGGCAGGTGGTCGTTGTTAATAATAAGGACCATGTAGGGTGAACCGTGGCGGCCCCAGCATTCAGCAGAGGTCTCTCCCTTCACCTACGAATCCACAATAGCTTGAAGGGGCTTGGGGTTCTCACCCAATTTGAAAAAGCAGTGAAATTTGAATTTGATTTATTCCCCCATCTTGAAGAAAAAGCTGGCAGCTGACCAACGGTGCATCCAACGGTCTTGCGTGTAATCGAGTTGAAATCGGACGTGAAGGTGGAGTTTGTAAGGATACCGGCTGTCTTGAAAGAGCACTGACAATTGCCACATGTTCATTTTATGGAGCACTTACCACCTGCCCAGAGCTGTTTGGCCTTTACGTGCAACCTTCAGCCTCACGAAATCATGGGGTTAACGCCCCCACGTTACAGACAGGGAAAGTGAGGCTCGGCATGGGGAGGTGACTTGCCCACTCTTGGGTGTGACTCCAAGCAGTCCGGCTCCAGAGCTCAAGTTCCTAATACCCACGCTCTTCTGTGCGCTGAACGGGGCCTGCATGACCTGATTTAGTCTCCCGATAACTCTGCTGGACCAGAACAGTAAGAGTCCTCAGAGCCAGCGTGCATGTGGCTTCTGCGATGCGGCAGACCCTGGGCAGGCACAGTACTCGCCTCGTGTCATCTCATCCAGCGGCTCTCTGAGACACCCCGTCTTGTAAATGAGGAAGTAGAAGCTCAGAAATAAAGCTCAGACCAACCTCAGAACAGCGTGCAGGCTCCTTAGCCCAGCACTGGAGGCTGAGGAGGCCCCTGGTGGCCGGGCCCCACCTCCCTCCACAGCCTCATCAGCTGCTTTGTCCCCCTCACACCCAACTTTCCAGCCCTGTTGGCAGTTCTCCGAGAGCATCCTGGCATTTTATGCCTCTGAGCCTTTGCAAACTCTGTTCCCTCTATCTGGGGTACCCAGTCCCCCTATACTGCCTAACGCTTACTTGTCCTTCAAGCCTTAACTGGGATGTCACCTCCTCCAGGAAACCTTCTCTGATTGCTTATGACCAGTTGGGTGCCTTTGTTATGTTCTCCCATAGATGTCTGCCCCTCGCCCCCAGCTCGCTCTGCTGTAATCACCTCCTCTTTGCTGATCTGCTTTCCTTGCTGGACCCGGAGCACCACGAAGGCAGGGACTTGTCTGTCGCGTTTGTCATTGTCTCCCTAGTTCCCAGGCCAGCACCTGACTCCAGGAAATGCTCAATTAATACTTGAGTAAACAAATAAAATGCGTCACAGTAGACAAAACAGCTCAGTTCATCGAGTGCTCACACAGTGCCAAGTATTTTACATGTATCATCTCATTTAATTCCGAAAACAGCCTTAGGAGGTGGAGACTATCATTATCTCCATTTTAAAGATGGCGACTGAGGCACAGAGAGGTTAATTCTTTGCCCAAAATCACACAGCCAGTACTGGTGGAGCTGGGATTCAAACCCAGGTCTCCTAACTCCAGCATCCCTACACTAGCCTGCTTCTAAGATACCTAAAAGGAAGTCAGAATACTTGGAAAGGAGTAAACTCACAGTATAGTGATCAAAATACCATTATAGTTGATTATTCAAATGGGCAAGTACTTTTGGAAAAGATGAGCTGGGGGCCGGCCGGGTGGCGTAATGGTTAAATTTACACGCTTCACTTTGGCGTCCCCAGGGTTCGCAGGTTTGGATCCCCGGTGTGGACCTAGCACCGCTCATCAAGTCATGCTGAGGCGGCATCCCACATAAAATAGAGGAAGATTAGCACAGATGTTAGCTCAGGGCCAATCTTCCTCACACACACACAGAAAAAAGAAAAGATGAACTAAAATAAAAATCCTTCAAATGCTCAAAAGTAGGCAAAGTAAGGGGGACGCTCCCTAGAAGTTTAGCAGGGTCTATATCCCCCAACATGAAACGCTGATTGAAATGGGGAGCGGGTGGGGCTGTGGGTACGCTGGCCTCAGGTGACGCTCCGCATCACTTCCCGGAGAGGAGGCGGCGGGACATCTCCCTGGACCAGGCCTGAGTGTTCCCGCCGCTTCCGGCTCCCACGCCCCTCCCCTCCTCCCCGGCTGGACCCAGCGGGGCTGCTGGATGGGTGGGCAGCAGGGTGGGGGGACCCCCCGCCCCGGCCTAGCTTCCAGGGCCATTCTCGGCGCTGGGAGCGGGCGTTGCGGGGCTGTCGTCTGTCTGGTTTGAATTAGGCGCCGGGCTCAGCAGAACGTCGGGCTCATTAGCGGTTTCACCGCTGGGCCTGGCGCCTGCAAGATGGTAACATTTTATTGTTTCCTTGGTTTTTCTTTCTTTCTTGTTTTTGTCTCTTTCCTCCCTTGCTTTATTTCAAATTTCCACCTCATGCCACAAAAAAGGAAAAGGCCACCACAGTCCCACTGGGAGACACTCAAATCTGCAACGCCCCTGCTGACTCCGCAGCGGCACCCCGAGTGCCACCAGCCGCGGGCCCCCCGGACCCCCGCACCTCTCCGCAGGGGGGGACTCGCGGGGGGGCGGGGCTGTGTTTTCCCTGCGTCCCCCGCCCAACGCACAGCGCACCCCGACACCTGCAGCTATTTCTCTGGGAACTCAGGGCGCCACAATGGTTAGCAGGCGTTTCTGGGGTCTCTCTGCCTCTTTTTTTTTGCCTGGTCCAGTTTTGAATTCTGACCCACGTTTATTCCCTCACTTGACTCAACCTTTTCTCAGCTGCAAAATGGATGGAATAAGAGAATTTATCTCCTACCACTGATGTTAGGCTGAAAGGGGAGAGTGAGTAGAAGGTGCTTATCCCAAACCAGGCATACAGTAAGTGCTTAATAAATAGTAGGCGTTGTCCTTATCCTGCTGACGTCAGGGACGGCCACTACCGCTTGGAGAGCGCCGCCCTCGATGGCTTAGGGAAGAAGGGATGAGCAGACTCACCAGGTGGGGTGGGGGGCAGCGCTCAGTGAGGGGTATCCGTGTCCCTCCTACTCCTCATCTTCTTCATCGTCAACTCCTCTGACTTCTCTTGTTCTCTCTCTGCTTTGTCCTCAGCAGAGGGTGGGAGAGAATGTGACAAGGAGAGAGGGAGGGAGGCTGAGCAGACTGGGAAGCACTGGGAATTGCAAGGCCACGGAGACTCCTGAGCAAAGAGCCGGGCTGAGTGAGGTGGGGCAGGGGCCGAGGGGCTGGCCAGTTGGGTCTGGGGGAGGCAGCTGGAGGAAAAAGTTCGTTTCTGATGAGCGTGATGAGAGCCTACGTCACTGGGTGCGTTGAGCGGACAAGGATCCCTCTCGGGGTCTTTAGTCGCCACAGCCGTCTTTGCAGGGGTGCTCTCACTCCACGTCTAGTGCTGTCGCCTGGGGCATCCGGGTTGGGCGGGCTGCAGGGGGGAAGACGTGGCAGGGCCGGGCTTCTGGGGAACTGCTGCATGTGTGTGTCAGCTCGTCCTGGCGGGGTGGTCTCTGCCTGGTGGAGTGTGCGAGGGCTGTGCCAGGACGTCTGCTGATGTTTTCTCGGGACCCTGTGCCGGACACCTTGTGAGCAGAGGCGAGGTCCCTGGGCTGCTGGTGGATCTGCTGGGGGAGCTGGGAATTGGGAAGAGAAGATGCCTCTCGTACAGCGGCCCCCGGCTGTTTGAGGGGCCATCTGCAGCCTCGTCCTCCTCACCCTCCCAGCAGCCTTTGCCAAAGCTTTCTCCCTCCTGCCTTCAGCACTGGCTTCCAGGCCGCTGCTCTTTTTTGATTTTCCTTCTTCTTCCCTGGCCACAGCTTTTCAGGCTCCTTTCCGGAATTTGTCTCCTCTTCCAACTCGATAAACGTGGGAGGCCCCCACGGCTCTTCTCGCCCACTCCCTAGTCAACTCCGGGCCGGGGTTGTAGATTCGGTCTCTCTCCACGCTGACGTTTCCCAGTGTCCATCTCCAGACCAGGCCTCTCTCCCTGGAGCTTCAGACTCTTACCCCAGCTTCCCGCTGGGAGAAGTGCCGCCGCGTCTCAAACCAGACTGAGTTCCTGAAACCTGCTCTTCCTTCCGTCTTCTGCTTCCAGGTAAAAGGCACCACGGGTTGCTCCGGCCCAAACCCCGGGAGGCACCCGCCTCCTCTCTCTTCCTCACATCCTGCCTCCAGTCCACCCACAGGTCTGCTGAGGGCTGGTTTAATAAAGAATCTTAACTCCCATGGGCACCCCACAGCCACGCTGGTCTTGCCCCAGCAGCTTGTGACCCTGTTGCTGGGCTGGCCTCGTTCTGTCTCCTTGCTTCCCCTCTCCCTGCTGCCTCTGGTCCAGTGAGCTTTCAAAAGCAGACATCAGATTTTGCCACTCCCCTGCTTAAAGCTCTCAAATGCTTCCCAGCCACGATGTCAGACAGTCCCGCTTTGCTGACAAGTCCCTACTGTGTGGTTGACCCCTGCCTGCCTCTCAGCCATGTCTCCCACCACCCTGCCTCCCTCCTTCTGATCTAGACTCACTCTGAGCAGACACCTCAGCCTCCTTGGTGCTCTTGGCCTTTCTAAACTTGTTTGTGCCTCAGGGCCTTTGCACCTGCCATTCTTCACTCCCGGAGTGCACTGCCCACATCTTCCCAAGACTTCTCCCTGCCTTTGTTCAGATCGCTTTTCCAAAGCTGGCTTGTCTGAGAGGGCTTCCCTGACAGGCTCCTGTAGGTGACCAACGTTGGCTCTCCTGCTCAGACTGCACACCGTCTGCTCCGGCCCCTGCCTGCTTTACTCTCCTTCAGAGGACTGACTTCCGCCTTAAATTAGATCATGTACTCATTTGCTTGTTTAGTGTCTCTTTCTCCCGCTCGATTGTAAGCTGAACTGTGGGGACTCTGTCTTGTTCACCACTGTTTCCTCAGTGCCTAGCACCGTGCCTGGTACATAGTTGGTGCTCAATAAAAATTTGTTAGATGACTGAATAATGAACATCTGCCTCGGTTGGACTGAGAGAATGTATCCATGGGACCCCTCGCACAGTGATTGTCGAATGAATTAATGTGAACTTGTTCTATTTGCCTTTTTGACTGTCAGCTCCTTGAAGGCAGACTTGTAGCTTGCTCCTCTTGCTATTTCTCAGGATGCTTGACTAAGCTGTGTGACCTCAGGCAAGTTACGCAAACTCTCTGGGCTTTGGTTTCTTCATATGTAAAATGAGAATAATAATGGTACCCATGTCATGGGGTTGTTGGAAGGATTGAACGAGTTAATATATGTAAAGTTCTTAGAACAGTGCCTGGAACAGAGTAGGTGCTCATTAAACATCAGCTGTTATTACCATGCTGGTTTCCCACGTAGTAGTGGTGATTTTAAAGCTATACGGCAGGGAATTGAGCAGAACTGGGTTCCCTTGAGCTGAGCCCAAAGAAGCCTGCTCCTCTTGCCCTTCGCTTTCCCCATCCTGAGAGCTGGAGAATTGTCTGATAACGTGAACCGACCTGAAATTGGAAACCCCATTGTGCCATCAGCTCACGCTGAGTTTGCGGTCAGCTAAACCCCAGAGCCTTTCTCCACAGCCTCACTGCTCAGCCAGCGATCCCTCATCCTGTATTTGTGGGTTTCACTTTATTTTTTGTGGTCTTTTGCTTTTTTTCATGTTCCGGATTATAAAAGTAATATATGCCCACTGTGGAAAGTTTACAATGAGCGTAAAATTACAAAGGCAGGAAAAGAGCCGCTTACAAATCAGCATGAATGGTTTGAAGCCACTGGCATAAAATGTTTTATGTATTTATGAAGAGAGGCAGAGACAGACAGGAATAGAGAGCGAGAGTGAGAGACAAGGATGGACGTTCGCTCAAGTGTGTGGAGCGGCTGTTCTCCCTGTGGCTGCCTGCCACGTGATTTTCAGATGCTCCCTTATATTTTTTTCCTTGATGCTGTTTGAATTTTTATAAGAACAAACATGTATTATCTTTTCAAAAATAATTTTTGTTGGTAATAATTATTTTTAAATGGGAGTCAGATAGCTGCTCTAACTTAAAATCCTCTGAGTCTTCTTCGCTCATTCAAGAAGAACTCACTGAGTGGGTCCTCAGTGCCAGGCAGGTCCTCTCTCCTCCTCCTTGCTTCATGCTCCTTGTAGCTCCCATCACTGAGAGTATTTTTTGTTTTTTAGTTTTTTTTTTTTTGAGGAAGATTAGCCCTGAGCTAACATCTGCTGTCAATCCTCCTATTTATTTATTATTATTTTTTTTTTGCTGAGGAAGACTGGCCCTGAGCTAACATCTGTGCCCATCTTCCTCTCCTTTATATGTGGGATGCCTACCACAGCATGGCTTGCCAAGTGGTGCAATGTCTGCACCTGGGATCCGAACCAGCGAACCCCGGACTGCTGAGAAGCGGAATGTGCAGACTCAACTGCTGCACCACCGGGCTGGCCCCACTGAGATTGTTCTTGACCGGTTCTGGGTCCAGTGTCTGTCCCCCCATGGAACTTACCCCTGTGAATGCAGAGCTCTGTATAAAGCCTGGGTTTGTCCTGTGCACAGCCTGTCCCTGGGGCCTGAAATGAGGCCTCGCTTGTGGTAGGGCCTCAGTAGCTATCTATTGAATGAATGAATGAATGAATGAATGTTTAAAAGCAAAAATAAAGCAGTAAAAGAAGATCTTTCATTATTCCACCAACCAGAGATTATTGTTAGCGTCTTGGTATGTTTCCTTCCAAACTTTTCTCTATTTTATGTATAATTATAGGTAAAAACACATTTTGCGTCTTTTTCTTTTTCACCCAGCATAATAGCAAGTGCATTTCCCATGGTGTTAAGAAATATTATTTTTCTTGAATGTACGGCAGTGGTTCCCAACCAAGGGTGATTTTGCCCCCTGGGGGCATTCGGTTGTCACAGCTGGTGGGAGTCGGGGGCGTTGCTACGGGCTGCTAAACATGCTACGATGCACAGGGCAGGCGCCACAACAAATTACCCAGCCCAAAGTGTCCATCACTCGAGGCTGGGGGCCCAGCTGCCTGGCGGACTGTCACGCGGATCTGCGAGACTTGACCTTCCCACCCCGTCTTGATGGAAATGGAGTTGTTTCTGGTTTTTCACTAATACGAATAAGGTCATGATAAACCGTTTCAGACATAAATCTCTACCACATTCCGTATTATTTTCTTAGGATAAATCGCAATGCTTGGTTTTCAGGAACTTCAATGAGGGACATCATTGGTCTAGCTTGAATGTCGTTTTGTGAATTACATCTGGGGAGCCCCGCTGCTCTGGGCCTCCTGTCGTCTGCGCGTTTGCCGTCTCTCCCAGCTGTGAGCCACGTCAGAGAAAAGATGCAGGTTTCCACGGCCAGGGTGCTTTCCGGGCTCAGGGCTGCCCAGCAGCACCTCAGCGTCTTAGTCGATTTGCGCTGCCGTAGACGGGGTGTCTCAAACCACAGACGTTTATTTCTCACCATAGGGGAGGCTGGAAGCCCAAGATCAAGGTGCCGACAGAGTGGGTGTCGGGTGGGGCCTCTTCCTTTTGCGGACGGCTGCCTTCTTGTATCCTCACCTGGCAGAGAGGTCTAACCTCTTCTCTTCCTATAAAGGCACGAATCCGCTCGTGGGGCTCCACCCTCGTGACTTCATCTAAACCTAACTACCTCCCAAGGGTCCCACCTCCCGATCCCATCTCCCTGGGGGGTGGGGTTTCAACACATGAATTTGGGGGGGACACAGGCATGCAGTCCATGACATCACCTGTCCAAGATGTCACACCCCTCATTTGGGCAAAGCCTGGTAAACCACGGTCTGTGACTGAAGCCCGTCGCGGGAGTGGAGGGCAGAGTCGAAGCGAGGACGCTGTTACTCACCATCCCCGACTCATGCCGACAAAGCCGCCACTGTTCCAGACAGTTAGACCCCGCTTTGGGAATCGCCTTTGGGGTTCACGATACCTCCCCTCAACACAAACATCGTTAGGAGGGAAGCGTTGCTATGTGTACAAGCAGAGCTGTGCAAAACAGAATATTCGTTCCTTCCACAAATATTTGCTGAGCCCCGGCTGCGCGCCAGGCACTGTACTGGGGACACAGAGATGAAACAAGACAGAGCCTCCGTCCTTGTAGAACGTATATTCTAGAGGGGACACAGGCATATAAACAGATTATACAAAATACAGGAAGCAATTAGTGCAGGAAAGAAAAATACGGCAGGGACAGGGGCAGAGGGTGGCAGGGTGAGGAGTGCTATTTCAGGTGGGATAGTCTCTGACGAGGAGATATTTTAAAGTGTTCTGAATTGAGAGAGTGGGAATATCTGAGGGAAGAGCAAGTGCAAAGGCCCTGAGGCAGAAGTGTGTCAGGCACATGTGAGGAGCAGCAAAGAGGCTGGTGTGAAATGAGTGAGGGGGAGAGCCCCAGGAGGTGAGGTTAGAGTGACAGGCGGTGGCCAAATCCCGTAGGGCCTGTAGGCCACGGTGAGGACTGGGGGAGGGTTCCATTGGAGTGTTTAAGCAGGGCAGGAAAGAGATCTGACTCCATTTTCGAGGATCTGCCTGGCTGCGACATGGACAACGGACCACAGGGAGGCAAGAGTGCCAGTGGGGAGCCCGGGGAGGGGCTGTGGGACAATGGAGGTGAGAGATGATAGTGGCTCGGACCAGGGAGGTAGTGGCACAGATGATGAGAAGTGGTCAGGTCCCAGGTATGTTTGGAAGGTAGAGCGGACGGGGTTGCTGAGGGCTCGCACGCCGGGGAGGGGTGAGAGGAAGAGTTGAGAATGACTGATAACTGGAGTGGAGAGGGAGCTATGGGCCTTCTCTGCTGGGATCTGCGTTTCCGTGACAGGCCCACGTGTGATGAATCCCAAGACAGCCAGCCCGTCCCTGGACCGCTGGATGCTGATCAGCCGGCAGAGCCAGGCGTGCTCTAGGTTTTTTTTTTCCAGACTTGGGCCTTTTATCACTCTTAATTTGGTGCCTTGGGATGGGCCGCCCACCCCAACCCCATGGAGAAGTTCCACTTCCCTCCAGCCAGAGGACTGTCAGGACAGGGGCCCGGTGGCTGCGGCCCAGCCAGGGAAGTGGTTTGAGCGGCTTGTCTCCTGCCTCCCTGGCCGGACAGAGCACAGCGCTCTTGATGAAAGCTAAGACACCTCGGTCCCCCCGCTCTCACGGAAGCTGCTGCCCACCCGGCCTTCCACGCTCAGCTTGGCTGTATGGTCTCAGCCGAGCTGACCCGCATGATAGAGAATAAATTAACGCTTCCGTTAAGGAAAAAAAAAAGTCTGTTCTTATTGTTTGGTGATGAAATGAAGGATGGGAAAATGTTTGTTTTGGTTACAGGGCCGGAAGGAGGGGGTTGGGTGGGGCAGGCATCCAGGGACAGGAACAGCAACGGGCAGGAGGAGGAGCAGCTGTCGGGCGCGGGGGGCATAGGCGGGGGTCCTAGCAGTGGCATCTGCGCTGGAGGTTGCTGAAGGTCTCTCAGCGCTCTTGGAGACTCGACTTGAGGAAGTGGCCCCCAGCATGGGGTCAGATGGAGCTGGCTTCTAGCCCCAGGTAGATGCCGCTGTCTAACTTGGGGCGAGTCCCTGACCCTCGCTGGGCCTGTTTCCTCATCTGTTAATGGGGGAGCTGCTCGCAGTGGCCTCTCAGGGCCTCCCTCCTTGTCACCGTCTGGGATCGGCTTGGCTGCGGCGGAACAGAAGCTGTCCCTGAGCTTGTTTCTGACGCTATCACCGGGTGCATGGGGAAAAGCAATGTGCCTGACATTTCAAGAACAGGCAGTTTCTGTCTCTAAATATCATAACTGCTTACGGCGGAATTTCATGCCACAAGCACCACCTGTCCCACGTCAGCAGGTTGGAGAATATTTGACTGTATCAAAGCCAGCTTGCTGGGAGCTCCCGGGGAGCCAGGAGGAGGGGCAGGGAAGGGGGAGAGCAACTGGCGTGGGGCAGCCTGGACAGACCCCTGGGAGCGCGGGGCGACCTACGCGCATGTGTGTGTGCATGTGCGTTTGTGTTGGGGTTTGGGTGTTAGCGGACTTCTCTTACAGGCTCTGCTTAAAGGTTCTAATCCAAGGAGGGCTTTTAGCAGGTTTTTAGTGTCAGATGAGATGGCCAAACGATGGGTCCGTGTGGATGGCCACCACTGATGCCAGGATCCAGACCAAGGGCACGGATGGGCAGCCAGGAGGTGAGGGCTGGGCTCTGTCCCCGGCGGGTGGTAGCGTGGTGCTGTGGTTCTGAGCTTGGGCTCCAGACTCAGAAGCAGCAGGTTCGCAGCCGGCCACAGCTCCTGTGGTGCTACCCTGGGCAACTGGCTTTCCTTCTCTGCACCTCATTTACTCCTTTGTAAAAGGCGGAAGGAACGGTCCCACTTCAGGGAACTGGGCGAGGGGTAAGTAGACGGGGTGCCATGAGTCAGGGGTACCTGCACGGCGCACTCCACGGTGGGCGTCATTTTCTTGAGGTCAGGAGGCCCATCCAGCAGGCTCTACCCGACCCCTGGGCTGAGACAAGTGAATCTGCAGAGATCCTTCCCCAGCCAGCTGCCATCGGGCCTCGGGGCCCGGGTCAAAGCTGTGGAGGTGGACTCTGGGAGTGCCTTCGGTGATGGAGATTCCAGCCCCTGTCCGGGCTCCTCCATTAGCCCCTCGCTGGGCTCTGGTCAGCGCAGAGAAGACGCACCAGGCCCAGCCCAGGCGCAAGACCGGGGCTGCTGGCAGCCTCCCCGGATGGTGTGGAGGGCCGGGCCCTCGCTCTTCTTCCACAGACCCTGCCTTGTCCCCGAGGACGTATCTGTCTGCAGGGTGGACTGGCTCTCTCGCCTCCCCGTCCAGCTCCAGGGTGAGCAGCCAGTGACTCAGCCCCAAGCGGAGTGCTGGCACCTCCCAGCAGACGATGTGCGACCCGTGCCAAGGCCCTCGGAGGAGGCGATCAACGACAGGGTGTGAGTGGGGCCACCCACCCACCAAATTATCTCCTTTGTGGATGCCTGAAATTCCAGTATTCATACTTCATTCTTCTGGAGGCTCTTATTGCCTTATCTCAGTTCCGCCCTTTCCATATAGGCCCCGTGGGATATATAACATACCTGAATACGGAGGAGCCTGTCAAAACATTTTCCTTCTCAGGGGGAGGGATTCAAGTGCTCAGGCTCCAAGTTCAGTCCTCTTTCCAATACCTGGCACTATCAGTCACTCAACAAAAGTGATCAAGCCCCCACTGTGTGCTGCAGCCTATGCTTGGTGCGGAGAGGAGCAAGATGTGGTCCTGTCCTCGAGACACATAGTAGGTCCTCCTGAAATGTTTGTGGAAGACGTTACTCTCTGCATCCCTAGCATCGCTCTCAGTGCCTGATGCATAGTAGGAGCTCACTAAATGTTTGTTGAATGAGTGAAGATCCACAGCCACGAAAATAAGACAGCACAGCAGCAGGAGGGAAGCACGGACTCCGGGGCGCACGGTCTGAGCTTATCTTCTGGCTCTGCCACTTTCCAGCTGTGTGGCCCTCAGCAAGTGTCTGCAGCTTTCTCTGCCTCCATGTCCTCACTGGTAGAATGAGGGTAATAATGGTTGTTACGAGGATTAACTGCATTAATCTTGGTAAAGTACTTAGAACATTTCCTGGCACATGGTAAGCACTATGTAAGTGTTTGTTAAATAGCTAAAACGCAGCAACATTATTGAGTACACATGGAAGGTATTTGGTGATGTTTATTGGCTACACATGGGGCCACATGTGGCGGCAATGATGCTTCACTGTTCTCCGTCTCCTCAGAGGCTGGCACGGTGTAGACATCAGTAAATGTTGGTTTACGGCACTGATCGCGTCCTCCTGGGCCCTTGCTGGCTTTCCCGACCGGGAGCTGTGTGTGTCTCGGATGCTGGAAGCCACAGCAGGGCCGGGGCGTTTTGGCAGCCTGGGTTCTCAGAGCCGGGGTCGTAAATCCACGTGCTGTCAGGTCCCTCCAGCAGGGCTGTTTTTTCTGCCCGTCTGGGTGCAGACAGAAACTGTCAATACAGAATCAATCTTTACAAGGCAGAGACCGATGTGAGGGGCAGTGAGACGTGGCGTGGAGACAAGTGGGAGCAGACTGTGCTACTCCCAACTTCCCCATAGTGCTGGGCATGCGATTGGCGTGTGCTCAGTACTCCTGACTGGTGTCAGCCTGGGGTGAGATGGCCAGTCTCTCCTCGACGCCCCCCCCCCGCACCGATGATGTGTTGACTCCAAGCCTTTGGTTGGGCTGGGCCTGCAGCTCAGGACATCTTTTCACATCCCCTTCTCTCTTCTAAATTCCTTCTACCCTTCAGGGTCCAGCCTTGTTGGCGTGGCTTTCCCTAGATCTCTGCTCAGGGTCTGTTCTAGACCTTTCCTTCCATGCAAACAACACCCCGGCCCCACCACACTACTCATGGTTTCTTTGTCTGTTCACTCAACAGACAGACACTGGGAGCCTAAATAGTCACTCGGCAAACAGTCATTGAGGCTCTCCTGTGTGCTAGACACTCTGCTGGGACCCGGGGACACCAAATTTACAGTCTCGTGGGAAAAATGGAAAGTATACAAATAATTAAACAATCACAAGTGCACAAAGGAGAGGTGGAGGCTCCTGTGGGATCACCGCAAAGGAAGACCTGACCCAGCCTTGGGGTCAGGAAGGGTCTGTCTTGGGAGGTGAGGTTTAAGCCGAGTGTCCAAGAACAAACGAGTCGGCGGGTGAAGGAAGGGAGAGAGCAGCGCAGAGTTTAAACCAGAGACCGGGTGGCTGGAGTCAGAAATGGACCACCATATGAAGGGATGTCAATTTCAGGTACGAAATGAGGTTGAAGTTTTAAAATATGAAACAGGTGTTTTTAAAGTTCTTTTTTTAAAGTTAACTATATTGAAGTGTAATTTACAGATAGTAAAGTTCACCAACTTTAAGCATACAGTTGGATCATTTTTGACAAGGGCATACAGTTGTGTAATCGCCACCACACTCAAGACGTGGAAGCTTTCCGTCGCCCCTGGAGTTCCCTCCCGCCCCTTTGCAGTCAGTCCCCTCCCCTATGCCCCTCCCAGCCCCAGGCAAGCACTGATCTGAGTCTAAATCTGTAGATTTGCCTCGTCTAGACTTTCTTATAAATGGAATCACTCAGTATGTGGCCTTCTGAGTCTGGCTGCTTTCACTGAGCACCGTGCTTGGGAGCGTCGCCCACGTTGTGCGTTGGGGCTGGCTCCTCTCTACCTCGGGTTGGGGGGTATCCGACGCCCGGCTCTGCCAGGTGGCTGCCCCTTCGCCACGTGACGGACATGCGGGTCCGAGAAGGCTGCTTTTGATTCTCCCCTCCTCCCGCCCTGAAGAACGTTGCTGCAGCCTTTCTACACGGAGGAAGCCCAGGGAAAGAGACAGCACGTATCTTTAGAACAACAAGGCCCGGCCCCGGGGGCCAGGAGTTAAGTTCGGTGCGTTCTGCTTCAGCGGCCGGCTTTGGTTCCTGGGTGTGGACCTACAGCGCTCGTCTGTCAGTGGCTGTGCCGTGGCAGCAGCTCATGTACAAAAAGAGGAAGAATGGCAACGGATGTTAGCTCAGGGCCAATCTTCCTCTGCAAAATAATAATGATAATAATAATAATAGGACAACCCTGCCAGCCTGGCTTTCTTAAGCTCGCAGTGAGGTAATAGTCTGAAAGTCAGCTTTGTGGAGGAAGAAAAAGGTTTTTCCAAAATGTCCACGGCTCCCTTTGTATGCACAAGCCAGGCCTGATCAACTTGGACCAGAGAGCCTTACCGAGAGCTTAGACAGAAGAACCCTGTGGGATGCAGGAGAAGCCCTCGCCCTGGAGAGAGTGGAGCCAGGGATCTTTCCTGCAGGAGGAGCGGAGGAGGGACCAGCCTGGGGTGGAAACCTGGTCAGGTTTGTTGGGGGGACGGGAGAAGACAGACCTTCTCCTGGGCACCCCAGGGGAGTGAGGGGGAATTGAGAGCCTTGAGCTGCTGCCCTGTCCCCTGCCGGCCCGCCTCATTGAGGCGGACACACCAAGGGACTTGTCCAGACCGGGAAGCCTGAGAGAGCCCTCTGGTTCCCCCCCGCCTGTGGGTGATATACACAAGTCCCAGAGTCCCCAGGTGCCTCCCAAAATGGGGTAAGGGGGTTCAGAGGAGCTGAGAGAATCAGGACAACGAGGCCACAGAGAGGTGATGGCCAGGTCTACCACCAGCAGCGGGGGAGGTGGGCGCACACCTGCAGGCCAGGGGAGCCAAGGACAGCACCAGCAGATTCAGCGAAGACAGAGGCTGAAGCTCAGAGATAGGTGGGTGAGGACACCTGAGGCCAAAGAGGCAGCCGAGAGGACACACGTGACCAGCAGCAGCTCCCCTGCCACCTGAGGACCTGTACGTGCCCTTGGAGGCACACAGCATCCCAGGAAGGAAAGATGGGGTGGGAGGGCAAGGAACCCTCAAAAGACAGAGCACATTCCCAAAACAGACCAAGAAAACCCAAAAGAGATGGCATCACCTTTAATTGGGAAAATGAGATTTATTTGTTAGTTTGTTTGTTTTCCTTGTCAGCAGGATGAGGAGACGTATGAAGAAGCTGGGGTCAGTTAGAGAAAATAAGTTTTATTTCTATATGTGTTTGGTACATCTCTATTATAGAGAGTGCAATTTTTTTCCTGCTGTGGAAGACCGCTCTGGCTGAAGTGTGGGGAAGACCGAGGGGGCTGCTCTGGAGGCTGAGGACTGTCATCGTTGTCCTTGTGGGAGGCCTGAAGCAGGGTGGGGGCCGTGGACAGGCTGAGAGGGACAGGGATGAGAGCAGTGGGTCTCCACTCCGCTGGACATTAGAACTGTACTGTCCTGATGCTCAGGCCACACCCTGGACCAATTCAATCAGAAGCTCTGAAGGTGGAACCCAGGCATCATATTTTTAAAGACCCTCAGATGACGTCCATGTGCAGCCAAGGTTGAGAACATTAGAAGTTTGAGAAGCTTCTCAAACTTTAATCTTCATATGAATCATCTGGGGATGTTGTTAGCATGCAGATTTTAGTCCACAGGTCTGGGCTAGGGTGGAGAGTCTGAGGTTGATGTTGCTGGTCCACGGACCGCACTTTGAGTGGCAAGCACTGGGGATAATGCCGAGGAGGCAGAATCGACAGGACTCGGTGAGGCCTGGATGTGACACAGGGCGGGGGATGCCAGGAAGATTTCCAGGTTCCTGGCATGAACGACTGAGAGGATGTGGGGCCTTTAACCGAGCCTTGGCCGGGATGCTGAGTGGGCGTGAGGATTGGGGGTGGGGTGAAGGCCAGCGCAGTCTAGGTCCTGTCGAGCGGAGCTGTCTATTGGCCCGGAGCTCTGAGAGCTCTGAGGACGGTATGAACTTGAGGTCTGGATTCCAGAGTTATCAGTACGGTACTAACATTAGCTCCCATGTACTGAGCGCTAACTATGTGTTGCGCTCTAGAGTAAGCAGTTTGCATAAAATAACTCACTTAAAGGCCACAGCGACCTATAAGAAAGTCTTATTACCCCATTTCTCAGAGGGGGAAACTGAGGCATAGAGAGAGTAAGGAACTCTATGGCTGCACATCCAGTCCCTGGCCGAACTTGGATTGAACCCACGTGTTTGGTCCCAGAGCACACACGCTGACCGCAGGGCCATGTGCTGCGGGAACGGAATTGCTTGCCCAGGGCGTCAGTGTTGAGAGAAGAAAGGGTGTTCTAGGCGTTCTGAGGAATTCCAGTCTCTGAATCTTACTTTGTATCAGAGCCTTACGAGGTCCTGAGGGTATGATGCAGCCTTAGGACTCTTGGTCACAGGTGACAGAAACCCAACTCAGACTCCCTTAAATAGAAAATGGAATTTATTGGCTCAAGTAACCAAAACCTCAAAGGACACATTTGGATTACAGGCATGCTTGGATCCAGGCGCTCAAATGATGTCAAGAACTTGTTCCTTCTCTTGCCTCCTCTTTCCTGTGTCAGAGTCCTTCTCAGGAAGCCTCTCCCCAGGTGTGACAGTGATGGCCCGACAGCTCCAGGCTCATATCTCACCAGTTTAGCAATCCCAATAAAGAGAGGGATGGCTTCCTAACTGTTCTTGCAAAAATCCGGCCACTGACGCTCGCTGGCTCTGATTGGCCCAGCAGGAGTCATGTGCCAACCCCTGAGCCAATCGCTGTGGCCAGGAGGATATGCCACTCTCATTGCCCAGGCAAAGGTCAAGTGCCCACTCCAGGGGTCAACTATGTGCCCTGAGTGTGGAGGGGTGGGATTGGATTCTGGGCCGGTCAAAGCACAGATGCCACTGGAAGTGGTAACAGAAGCCAGAGCTCGCCGCCATGGAAGCAGGGCAACTGAACAGGTGTCCTGATCCCACCACATGTGGTGTGGCCTCAGCCTCTTTGCCCTCGCTGTTCCCTCAGACAGGACTGCCTCCCCTGCTCAGGGCCGCACACCCTCTTCTACTTACTCCTTCTTCCAGGCCTGGCTCCTGGACATCTTCTGCCCCTTGTGGTGCTTTCCCTGCAACCCCAGAGCTTTCATCAGATGCCTCTTACACAGCACTTCAGAGGCTCTTGTCCTCACAGTCCTAAGGTGGTGTCTCCTCCAGCTTTTCATGGGCCGACTGCCCATCCCGGGGCTTCCCTCGACCCTGCCTTGGGACACCTGTGAGCTTTGCACAGGTCCGTGCAACCCAATAGTGCAAATCTTTCATCACTGGGAAATGAGAGCCACTGGGTGAATTTTCTCCTTTTCTCTCCATCACTCAACCCCAAGGGCTGTTCCAAGAAACGGTTTATATTGTTTCCAGGGCATTGTTCACACCCGGCAATCAGCGACTCTTGCCTGTAGCTGACTTGACCACACGTCTTCCCCTGCTCTTCTCCTCCCAGCTTCGCTCCTCTTGTTCTTCACTTCTGCTTCCTGGGTCTATCAGTCAGGGATCGCCAGAGAAACAGAACAATGGGAGATACATCTGTATCTATATTGATATCAGTATACATATATATCTAGAATGAGATTTATTATAAGGAAGTGGCCCACACGATTATGGAGGCTGAGAAGTCCCACGATCTGCCCTCTGTACGATGGAGACCCAAGCAAGTTGGTGGTATAATTCTAGCCTGATCTGAAGGCCTGAGAACCAAGAGTGTTGATGGTCAAGCCCCAGCCCAAGGGCAGAAGACCAATGTCACAGCTCAGCAGTCAGGGAGAGAGAGAGAAAATTCAACTTTCACGGCCTTTTTGTTCTATTCAGGCCCTCAGTGGATTGGGTGATGCCCACCCACACTGGGGGACAGCCACCTGCCTTAGTTAGTCCATCAGTTCAAATGCCGATCTCTTCTGGAAACACCCTCACAGACGCACTCAGAGATACCTGGGCATCCTTGGACGCAGTCAAGCTGGTGCATAACATTAGCCATCACACTGGGATTCCATTCCCTAATCCAGTGATAACACACAAGCCCTCTGGGGGAGAATTGGTCCCTCCTTAGGCCTCACGTAACTCCTGGGTTTCACTTCTCCTCTAGTTCAAACTAAGTTCCCAGTAGCGTTATAGTTAGTGCTGTGTGTCTGCTTCCTGAACTGGCTGGGCTGTAAGACGCGGCAGGTCATACGACGTGGACACTTTCCAGTAATTGAAGACGTGCCTCCCCAGGCAAGAGGCCTGGGTGGTGCAGGGGTGACTCGGGGCAGTATGAATGGGCAGTTAACATCAGTCCAGCGAGAAAGCTATTCCTTTAGTCCCCAATTTTAGTGAAATATTTGAAGCGCAATAATCTGCACATATTCCAAGAGTACAGTTTTGACACATATATACGATCGTGAAACCATCACTACAGTCAGGATAAGAAACGCTCCTCTCAATCCCCAAACCTCTGCTCTGCACTGTTGCTATAAATTGTTGGCGTTTCCCAGGGTTTTATATAGAGTCACGTCACGTGTTCTTTTTTGCCCAGGTTCTTTCATTCAGCTTAATTATTTTGATGCGTCCATGTTGTCGCATATATCGATAGTTTATTCCCTTTAATTGCTGAGTGGTATTCCCTTGGATGGATATGCCATGATTTGTTTATCCCTCCATCTGTTGATGAACATTTGGGTTGGTCCCAGTTTGTAGCTGTTCCAAATAAAGCTGCTGTGGACATTTGCTTACAAGTTTTTGTGAATATACCCATTTCCTTTTCTCTTGGGTAAGCACGCAGGAATGAGAAGCCTGGGCCATATGGGAGATGTATGTTTAACTAACTGAGAACTGCCAAACTCTTTTCCAAAGTGGTTATACTATTTTTCATTCCTACCAGAAGTGTATGAGCGTTTCAACTTCACCAACAGTCGGTATGGTCAGTCTTTCCAATGTTAGCCATTCTAATAGGTGTGAATGGTATCTCGTGGTTTTGAGTCCCTCTTCTCAGGTGATTAATTATCTTGAACATTTTTCTTGTGCTTATTTGCCATCCATATATCTTCTTTGGTGAAGTGTCTGTTCAAATCTTTTGCCCACATTTTTCAGTTGGGCTGTTTGTTTTCTTATTATTTTGGAGAGTTCTTTATATATTCCAGATGCAAGTCTCTTAACAGAGATGTGATTTGTAAAGGGCTTCTCTCGGTCTGTGCTTTATCTTTTCATTTTCTTAACAGAGTCTTTCAAAGATCGTAAGTTCTTAATTTTGATGTACAATAGTTTTGCTTTCCATGGTTTTAGTTCTTCTGGTCAGGAGTGGTCTAAAAATATTAGATGGGAAATTCCAGAAATAATTCATAAGTTTTAAATTGCATGCCGTTGTGAGTAGCATGATGAAATCTCGCACCACCTCACTCCATCCTGCCTGGGACACGAACATCACTCTGTCCAGCGTGTCCACGCTGTCTGCACTACCTGCCTGTTAGTCACTTAGTAGCCGTCTCCGTTATCAGATCGACTGTTGAGGTATCGCAGTGTTTGTGTTCAAGTCACTCTCATTTGACTTAATAATGGCCCCAAAGTGCTAGAATAGTGATGCTGGCAGTTTGGATATGCCACAGAGAGGCCCTAAAGTGCTTCCTTTACGTGAAAAGGTGAAAGTTCTTGACTTAATGGGGAAAGAAAAAATTCATATCTGAGGATGCTAAGATTTACGGTAAGAATGAATCTTTTATCCGTGAAATTGTGAAAAAGGAAAAAGAAATTTGTGCTAGTTTTGTCGTCGCTTCTCAAATAGGTATCATAGGAAAAAACATAGCACATACAGGGTTTGGTGCTATCCGTGGTTTCAGACATCCACTGGGGGTCTTGGAACATATCTTACGAGGACAAGGGGAAGCTACTATAGTCCAATTTATCCATTTCTTCTTTTATGGATAGTGTTTTTGGTGCTGAATCCAAGAAATCTTTGCCTACCCCAAGATCACAAAGATTTCCTCCTATGTTTTCTTCCAGAACTTTTATATTTTTATGTTTTATATTTAGGTATATGATCCATTTTTATTTCAGTTTTAAATATGAAAATGCAAGACGTGAGCTACAGCTCGTAGGAGAAAGCATTCAGTCTTTCACCGTTAAGTGTGCTGTTAGCTCTAGATTTTTCAGAGATGCCCTTTATCAGGTTAAGGGTCTTCAAATTTTCACGGCTTTTTGTATGTTGATAATTTTGCATTGCACTCTGGACATTGTGAATGTTACATTGTATAGATTTTGGATCGTTATTGTCTTTGGAAAACGTCGAGGTTTTTCTTTGAGCAGCCAAACAACCCGGCTGGGTTCCGCTTCTAAGTTCCGCGTGGCCTCCGTGGGCGGCGGTTCGGCCCTGGTTCAGTTCTCTGAGGCTTTGCTGCGCTGGTTTGCATCCGCCCCCTGTCGGCGTAGTTCTGGATTAGACTGAGATTGGTCCAGGCCTTTCAGATCTCGGGGCAGTTCCAGGAGCCGCGTCCTGATTGGAGCCGTATAACAACCCTTTGAGATGCACGAGGCAAAAATGAACCTCCGCATCTGGGAGATGAGGCCTTCGGGGCCAACGGCCACACAGGTGCTCGGGGGCAAAGAGGACACAGTGTGCTCCTTCCACACCAGTTATGAGGGCTGAGGGAGACCACGTCAGCGACGCTGGGGTGGGAGGCGGCTCCGGCATCTTTGCATCACTTAACGGAGACTCGAGGCCAAGGCTGACCTCCCCAGCCACACCCTGGCTCGCCTGAGGCTCAGCTCCTGGCCCACCCCCCACTCCCCCCACCCAGATGACGAGCACGCTGACTCAGATCTCCAGTCCTCATCCTTCCATCTCACGGCCCAACAGCGCATGGTGGGGGGTGGAGGAAGTGAAGGAGAAGCTTGAGGAAGGGGTGATCCCATCTTTGGCGTCTCTGGGACTCACCATGAGGTCAGTAGAGTCCCAGCTGCTGATGTCAGGGAATAATAGCAATAACAACCCATGTTTATTGAGTGCTTGCCGTGTGCCAGGCACCGTGCAAAGTGCATGTGTGTAAATACATGTGCTTTTAGACTCCTGGGAGCAACCCCATGAGACGGGGGGCTGAGATGACACCCGTTTCACAGATAGGAAAACTGAGGCCCCCAAAGGCAAAGCCCATTGCCCAAGGTCACACAGCTGGTAACTGGGAGAGCCCCTGAGAGCGGGGGCTCAGTTGGATCCCTCTGTCCATAGCCGGGCTGCTCCAGCAACTGAACCAGCTCCCCAAATGCCCTGCCACGTTCCCTGGAGACCGCCCACTCTGCTGACACCGCCTGCAAGTCCGGGAGCCCTTCCTTAGGATGCCCAGAGGAACGACCTAACCCCAGCCCCCAACCCAAAAGAGAAGAGGGCAGATTCCCAGGGGCCTTCAGGCTGAGCAGCACCCCCCACCCCAAACCCCCAGCTTCCAAACCGGAAATTAACTCAAAGAGAGAAGGGAGCCATCTCTGGAGGCAGGGAGATTGGACTCTTTTCTGTTCTTTGTTAAGAAACAAAGAGGAAAACCAACTGGGCACGGTGTATGAGCGTCCCCACCAGCACCACCCCGACTCCCGGAACATCTTTATCCACTTACCCGGGGATTCAGGAAATTCTCCTCCAAGCCAGTTTTATTAGAGATTTTGGAAGCAAGACTCGCAGCCTCCCAATCAATAACAGATGAACAATGCTCACATCGCATTTTTTCGGGAGGACGTTTGGCCTAGGCTTGTCCATCTGAAGGGCCTGGCCTTGAACATTCCCCTTCCATCGGACATTGCTGGGAAATGAGGCTCAGGACAATTCTAGAAACTGGAGTCATCGGCATGCGGGTGTGGCGGGAAGGGGCGTCCTGCCCTGGGCCAGGCCCAGGGAAGCCCTGAGTCTTGCAAGGGTTGGGGTCCGGCCCGCACAGCTCCCCTCTGCCTCTCCTCTCCCCCCACCTCCTCCCTGGCTCGTCTTCCACATGTGCTCAACGCGGGCATCAAATCCACAGGCCATAAAGAATCAATCAAATCCAGTCCTGGCTGAGCCAGGGGCCGAGGCGCCGAAGAGCTGACGGAGGAAGGGTAGACAGCCGGGGAGGACGGCACGCCCGGCTGTGCAGAGGCGACTTCGGCAGAAACCTTCTCCCCACCCCGCCCTGCATCCCACGGATCCGTGATGCTGGAGAAGATGACCTGAGAATGAGGATCAGGACCATCTCTTGGGCCTCATAGCTGGAAGGGCCAATGGAGAGAGGGCAGGGGGACAGGAATGGCAGTAACTTTTTTTTTTTTTTCACTATTGGACCATTTATAGTATACGAAATGAACTTCTTAGAATGAGAAGCAGAGTCCACAGTTCCCTCACCTCACCAACAATTATTGAGCGCCTACAGAATACCGGGCAGGGAGAGCATAAAGCACAGGCAAGCAAAGCAGATGCAGGCCCTGCCCCTGGCGTTTACCGTCTGGTAGGTTTGTGGCAGCTCCATCCACATCACGACTCTCTCCTCAAGAGAGAAAAAACAACAAGAAAAAACATCTACATTTTGGGATCCCTCAAGGGGTGGTGGCTCATTCCTCATACGATTTTGGAGGTTCCGTCACTCCCCCGGCCAGGTCACCTGTCTCCTTTGCTGAAGAAACCGTCTTGCTGAAGAAATGGCTAAGTGTTTTGGTCCTGCCTCAGCTGTGCCATCCCCTGGCGGGTATTTGTTGAGTGTCAGATCAGCCCAGGGCCCTGAGCAGACATGCTCGCTGGAGGCGGGAGGCAGGCCAGTGACGGGAGAACCCGATGGTGGCAAAGACGTGGTCAAGGCCAGAGAAGCTTCCGCCCACAGACAGGGAGCCCCGTGCAGCAGGTGGAACGAGCCCAGGTGCACAAGGCACAGGTTCCGGTTCCAGCGTGGCTCTGCCAGTGAACCACTACGTGACTGTGGCCAATCTCTGTCCCCCGCTCTGAAGCTCAGTTTCCCCATCTGTAAAGTGGGGTCGGGCATAGGTAAGTGTTTCTACAAGTGTGGTCTGTGGACCACTTGCTTCAGAATCATCTCAGGGTGAGGGGACTTGGTCAAAATGCAGATTCCTGGGCCCCTCCATAGACCTCCAGCGAAGGTCCTCAGAAGGAGGGCCTGGGAACCTGCCTTTGTAACACACTCCATTAGGGACTCTGATATCCCAAAGTTTGAGCAAGACCCCTGGAGGAGACAGTGCCTAAGTGCATGTGGCAAGCTTGCCAACTTGGATTCTGCTCCGAAGGAAGGGGGCAGAGGGGGACTCAGGGCCAGGGGAGACCTCAGGGAGGTGGATGTGAGCTGAGCCCCAAAGCATAATAATCGTAACGATCATCGTTGCTGTCGTTTGCCAAATGACTTTGCCAGGCCTCTCTGGCTAAGTGCCTACGTGCGTTATCTCATTTCGCCGTTGTGACACCCCAAGAAGATAAGACCCCTTGAACCCATTTCCCATGAGGAAGCTGGCGCTCATGCACAAGTTAAGTGCCTTGCCTACCGAAGATGTTTGGACCCCTCTGAGACAGACTGCAAAATCCTCCAGCCAAGTGCCCCAGCCTGGGTCCTCTCAAGACCTGGAGCAATCGAGGAGGCCTTTCAGGAGCAGGATTGTTGGCATCTGAGGCTCAGAGAACAAGAGTGGATTGTTTCCCAGAATGCTTCATTCACTCAAGCATTCATTCATTCACTCACTCAGTCCCTAATTCAGTCATTCACTCACTCACTTATTTTCTCACTCCTCCGGTAATGAATTCATGTACTTACTTATTAATTTCTTTGTTTAATCACTCGATCTTTCTGCTTGTAGTAGACTTTATTTCTGGACTGTGTTAGACAGGACTCTGTCATTACAAGTGGCAGGAACACAACTTAAATTGGCTTAAGCAGAAAAAGGAATGTATTGATAGGCATATCTGAAATGTCCAAAGGCAAGGAGTTGTACAGCTTCAGTTATGGCTGGATCCAGGTGCTCAGATGTGTCATCAGGAACTCTTCCTACACTTTTGGCTCTGCTTTCCTCTGTGTTGGATTCACTTGCAGGTTTATTTTTTTTCTCTCTCTGCTTGTAAAGTTGCCCACCAGCAGCGCAACCTTGTGACCCGCCAGCTTAGCTGCTCCAGCTGAAAGAAGAGGCATCTCTCCCAAGATTAAAAATCCTGGAGAGGCCTCTTATTGGCCTACCCTGGGTCACACGCTCACCCCTGAACCGATCCCTGTGGGTGGAGGAGTCAGGGCCCTGATCGGCCAGGCCTGGTTCTGTGGTGACAGCATCAACCTCAACAAATTGGATAGATGAGTGTGGAGGAGGGGCCGTTTCCCCATGGGAGCTTCGGGTGCTATAACCAGAAGAAAAAGTGGGTGCTGGGAGGGCACAAATGAAGAGGTAGCTTCTACATAGGGGTGAGAGGCTGCATGGTACTGGCCTCCTCCCACCTGGTTCCAAATCAGCTCCAGGCACATCCACCAATTTGTTCACGGCTTCATGACGGAGTTAGAGAAATAGCCCCTTCTGGTTTGGAAATGCCAAGCCTTGACGTCCTTCTGTGGCTGAGATGACGACACCAACAGCTACTGCTCCCTGGGCATTCACTACCTGGCTGGTTAAACGCCTTACAGACAGGCCTGCTGCACCCTGTGAGCAGCACTCCCTCCCGGGGGGGAGCAGGGCCTGGTGGGGTTCCCGTTTCACACTTGAGGAGCCTGAGGATCAGAGAAGTTAAGGACTTTAAGCTCTGTGATGATGAATTTTCTGTGTCAACTTGCCTGGGCTAAGGGCTGCCTGATGGCTGAGAAAACATTAATTCTGGGCGTGTCTGGGAAGGTGTTGCTGGAAGAGATGACATTTGAACCCTTAGACTCAATGAAGAGACCACCCTCCCCAATGAGGGTGGGCATCATCCATTCCTTTGAGGGCCTGAAGAGAATCGGAAGTCGGAGGAGGGAAGAATTTGCTCTCTCTTCTTGAGCTGGGACATCCATCTTCTCCTGCCCGTGGACGTCAGTGCCCCTGGTCCTTGGGACTTTTGGACTCAGACCCGCATTCACACCATTGGCTCCCCTGTGATTCTCAGCCTCAGACTCAGCTGGTCCCATCACTAGCTTTCCTTTCCTACGTCTCCAGCTTGCAGAGGGCACTTTGTGGGGCTTCTCAGCCTCCAGAATCACGGGAGCCAAATCCTATGCTGACTCTCCTCTCACACATCGATGTCTCTCCTGTTGGTTCTGTTTCTCCGGAGGACCCTGACTAATCCAGCTACAGTCACAACTGTCAAGTGACGGAGTTTGGGTTTCAACCCAAGTCAGTGTGAGGCGAGTCCAGGCTGGCCACCCCTCTGCGTGGTGAGGACGAATTCCTGCCCACAGGTGAAGTCTGGCTCTGTTTGGAGGGAGCGAGTGGGCGGAGGGCAGAGTTGCCAGTTTGGAACTGGTCAGAAAGAAGCTTCCACGGTTACTGGAGGTTTTCTGAGACCCACCCCAGCTGAACAAGGTCCTGATTCTGTTGCACTGGCCACACGGACACAGGCCGCATGGGGATGGGGCTGAGCAGGGCACGCCCTGCCGAGCGCATCTCAAGCCTCCCGGGGTGTGGGGTGACTGAGGTCACCGGGCAGCCGGGGAAGGGTGGGAATCAATGCTTCAGAGCATCCTCTGCTCTCCCAGAACTGTGCCAAGCCCAGCGGGCTACCCGGAAGTGTAACCGTCGTAATCATCATGGGCAGAGATTCTTAGGATGTTAGCACGGTGAGTGGCCCCCAGAGTCCACCTCCTTCAAGGCTGGCAAACTCAGATGGCTGTCAGGGCTGGGCAAGCGACATTCATGAGCACGGCTGGAGGGGCAGGAGCCTGGTACAGCCAAGGAGTCGGGGGGATGGGAGAGCACAGGCTCCTCCCTACTGGGGACGGCCGCCGCTCAGCATCTGCCATGGGGACGTGTGTGCCCTGGGCTGCTACACTTTCTGATTTTTCAGGAGAACCTAGAAATCCATTTTTACACGAACGCCTCCAGTCTTTAAAAAATAGGTTTGACTTTTTAAAGGACATTATGTAGGCTGAAACAACATGTGTGCAGGTTTATGACCTCACCTTGTCTTACTGTTGGGGATACTGAGGCCCAGAGAGGGGAGGTAATGTGTCCAAGGTCACACAGCCAGAATGAGAATCAGCTCTTCCGCCTTCCAGGCCTGTGGTCGGACCCTGGGCCACCGTGTCCCTTACACGTACGTGTCCAGCACGCGGCCGTTGACACAGCACTTCTGCACCTGGTATCTCAGGTAGTCCTAGCCTCACCCCAGGAGGAGGCGGAGTGGGAACGATCTCCTCCACGTCACTGATGAGGAAGCAGAGGGTCAGAGGAGCTAAGCGTCCGGCCCAGATCCCACAGCCAGGGAAAGGAATGCAGACATCTGGCGCCCAGGGCAGTGTCTGCTCTCCTCCTTGGTGCTAAATCTTGCGGTCTGGGTTTCAGCCCGAGTCAGGCTTTCCAGCAGCCTGAAGCCTATCAGGAGGGAGAGTTTACGGTTAGGAGACAAGACGCAGATTAAGTATGCTCAATGGAGCACAGACGTGTGAGACGGGAAATAGGGGAAAGAAGAGCAGCAGCCGATGGGGGCAGGACCGGGGCCAAACGCTTTCCGTGAGTCCAACAGGTCTGCATGGCTGCTCCCAGGAAGGGGGCACTCTTATTGTACTGAGGAGGAAACTGAGGCACAGAGAGGCGAAGGACTCATCCAAGGTCCCACCCAGGAGGTGGCAGAGCTGGAATTTGCACCCAAGTGCTTTGGACCCAGAGAGCCCGTGCTCTAGAAACATCACTGGGAAGGGGCCATTGGTTGGCTCCATCGGGGAGGATGCTGGGCCCCTGGAATGATGCTATTGGGTCATCCCAATGGTGGATCAAATGTTTGGAGGAATCTGTAGGTTGATTAAAGACCAGCAAGGAACCCAGCCAGCCAAGGATGGCAGAGCTAGAACGGTGCTCTGAGACCAGGGGACCCAAGCCCATCTATGTGGAGAGGACACTGATGTCCAGAGGGGTTTGGGCCCAGAGCCACACAGCACCTTGGTGGAAGAACCAGTGCCAGGACCCAAATCTCTCCTCTCCCAGCAGCTTTTCCTGCTGCCCCGAGCTTGCCTCACACAGGGCCCTGGTGTATTTGAATCTCAATTTATGGAAATTTCCCAAGGTGGGTCCCACGGTGTCAGAATTCTGCCTGTCTCGCCTTCCATTGCTTCATGACAAACCCTCCCCAAACCTAGTGGCTTAAAACAGCAACAAGTTTTCGATCTCTCATGTGCCTGTGGGTTGATTGGGCTCAGCCGCCATCCTCGTGATGCTGGCTGGAGCTGCTGTCCTCCAGGGGCTCCACCCGACAGCCAAGATGGTGCCCTCACGTGGTTGGCGCTGCACGCTGGCCGCAGGCTGGGGCTGAGCTGAAGCTGTGGAGCACAGCCCCTCCCTGCGCGATGTCCCCCCAGCGGCCTGGGCTTCTCACAGCCTGGCGGTTGGGTTCTGTGATTTTGTGATATGATAAGAAATAGATATTTTGATCTTCATCCCTGGCTCCTGGCCGGAGCTCCTAAAACACTTGTACTTTCCTAAGTGATAAAAGTGATAGGAGCAGCATTTGTTGTAACATTTGGCTTTTGTCCCCAGCTCTTGAAACAGCTCCTGAAACATCTTTTGTTATTCATAATCAACCCCGTCAGCCACACCTGAATTTACGCTAATGAGGTGACTTTTGGAAAGCCCCTAAGAGAACCCCTAAGGAGAACCAACCATGTGATTAGAAGGTGGCAACTTTCAACCCCAACCTCCTTGTTGGGGAGAAGGGCTGGAGGGTGAGCCAATCTCTAATGGCCAATGATTTAATCAATCGTGCCTACTTAATGACGTCTCCATAAAAACCCTAACTGAGGGGGTTGGCGAGCTTCCAGGTTGGTGAACACATGGAGGGGCTGGGAGGGTGGCTCACCTGGAGGGGGATGGGTAACCACACCCCTCCCCCCTACCTGGTGCCTCTTCAGGTGCCTGTTCATCTCTATCCTTTGTAAAATCCTTTATAAGGAACTGGCGAATGTAAGAAAATGATTCCCTGAGTTTTGTAGGCTGTTGTGGCAAATCAGCAAACCCGAGGCGGGAGTGGGGGAGTGGGGGGGTGGGGGGGTGGGGGTTGGGGGCACGGGCACCCCTGATTTACAGCCAGGTGGTCAGACATACAGGTGACAACAACCTGCTCTTGAGGTTGGCATCCAAAATGGGGGCCAGTTTTTAGGAACTGAGCCCTTAACCTGTGGGGTTTGTGTTAACACGGCGCAGTTAGTGTCAGAACTGAATTAAACTGAGGACACCCAGTTGGTGTCTGCTGAGAATTGGAGAGTTGTGTGTAAATGTCTACATGTTGGGTGTCAGAAATATTGGGAGTAGAGGAAACAGGGAAAGCTGTTTCCTTTAGGTTCCGAGAGAGGGCGTCCCGAGAGTGAGCATTCTCAGGGACCCGGGTGGGACCTGCAAGGCTTCTGACCCAGCCTCCGAGGTCACAGGCGTCACTGCTGCGGGTGGCACTCAGTTGGTCAAAAATGAGTCACGAGCCAACCCAGGCTCAAGGCGAGGGGACTACACAGGCTGAACGTTGGGAGGGGTAGTTCGTCGCTGGAGCCCAGCCACAGCCCTCTCATGCCTACACCCCATCCGTTTCTCCCATCCTGGTTTTGAGGACTCTGCCCCGTGGTTTCCTCTCTGTTGATCAGGGACGTGGTCCAGCTCATCCAGGTGCTTTGTGGGGCACTGACGTCTAGCACTGTGTTGGCATCTAGTATGTGCTTAATAAATATTTGCTGAGGGATGGAAGGGAGGGAGGCAGGGGGGGAGGGAAGAAGGAAGGAAAGATTTCCTACAAGAGCTGAGGTCCTGATCTAGCCTGTTCCCTGAACCAGCAGCACACCAAGCTCCTGCCCACTTCGGACCTTTGCACTGGCTGTTTCCTTTGCTTGCGATCTTCTCTTCCTCACGTCTTCCATGGCCAGGTCTGTCTTGTCTGGATCTCAGCTCAAATTTGCCTCTTCAGAGAGGCCCCTCTGGTCACACAGTGTCACCACCATCACTAGCCACTCTCCTATTACCCGGAATTATTTGCTTCAGGGCACTTGTCGCCATCTGAAATGGTCTGATGCCTTGATTTATGTAAGCCTTTATTACCTGGGTCCCTGTCTCCCTCCCTCCAGGCCAGGCTTTCTCAGCCTCGGCGCTATCGACGTTTTGGGCCAGATACTTCCCTGTTGTTGCTGGGTGGGAGACATCCTGTGCATTGTGCAATGTTGAGCAACATCCCTGGTCTCTACCCAGTAGATGCCAATAGCATCTCTTTCACATGGTGATAACCGAAAATATCTCTAGATATTGTCAAATGTCCCGAGGCAAGTTTGCTTGTGTGTGTGCATGTGTGTGTGTGTGTGTGCATGCGCACGTGTGCATGTGCACAAAATCGTGCGTGGTTGAGAACCACTATTGTAGACCATGTGGTCTCACTCACACCTTAGCTGCGTCGGAATCACCTGGAACACTTAGCACAACTCGCTGGGCCCCACCCCGGAGTTTCTGATCCAACAGGTCTGAGATGGGACCAAGAATTTGCGTTTCTCCAGAGTTCCCAGGGGACACCGATGCTGCGGATCCGGGACCACACTTTGAGAACCACTGGACTGAATGTCCCGTAAGAGGAGGGAGATTGTCCTGTATTCCAGGTGCCTATGACACCGACTGCACAGCGTGGGCACTCGTAAATATTGCATGAATAATCCGTCTTAAGATCTCAGCAGTAAGGAGACCACTCCTGGGGGGGTCACGGTGAAAAACTGCCTGGTTGGGGAAGGGGGAAAGTTTATGTGTTTAGGGAGGGGTGTGAGAGAGAGAATTTAAAATTCCCAATGGCCCTAGTGTTCTAGGGGGCCAGGCCACACTGCCCAGAGTGGGGCCAGAGAGAGGGGTCAAACAGGGCTTCGGACACTCTGCACGTCCCTCTGTGGGCTGGCTTGGACCCATGCGGGCTCGTGGCTTGGCCATTCGTCTTGGATCTCTCCCAGGGCTCCCTCGGTCCATGACTCCTTATCATCCAGGGGTTATTTGCTGCGGGAGCAGCTGGCAGCGGGACTCCTGTGAGGCATGCTCCCCCCTCTGGGTGCCCGGCCTCTCGGGGAACTGATGCTTGCCTCAATCCCTTGCTGCCTCACAGCTGGAGGATTCGGCAGGGGATTCAGAAGGCGATGGATCCCCCAGGGATGAGATGATCCCCTGGAGCTATAATAATATTAATAATGACAACCAGAGCTGACACTCATGGGGGCTTCCTAGGGGCCACACAGAGTGAAGGCACAGACACACGTGACTCCCTTGGCACCCCTCTGTGGCCTCAGGAAGTAGGAGCATCTTATTATGCCTGTTTAACAGACAAGGAAACTGAGACTGAGAGGTGACATCATTTGCCTAAATTTGCATAGACCAGTAGAAGAGATGAAGTGGAGAAACATCTGGGTCTTTCTGACTAGAGCCTTGTTCTCAACCTCGACGTCAGTCTCTCATGCTGCTTTGGCAGACGCTCAAATGTGTCCTTGGGAGGGGGAGGGTCTGCTGGCCTCCCTGCTGCTCCTAGATCCCACCAGACATGTGCGGGCCTCAGGGACTTTGCACCTGCAGTTTTCTCTACCTGGAATGCTCTTCCCCCAGGTATCTGCATGGTGGGCTTCCTCACCTCCTGTAGGGCTTAGATCGGATATCACCTTCTCCGTTTGGGCCTCCTCACCTCCATGGTTAAAATTGCAAACTGGCCCATTTGTCTTGCCTGCTTTATTCTCCTCCATAGCACTTGCCTTCACGGCGCATACTCCATGTTTTATTTGTTACACTGTTTGTCTGTCTCCTCCCCCTGGAGTGTCAGCCCCCTGGGGCAGGCAGCCTTGGTGTGTTTTGTTCACTGCTGTGCCCCCAAGACTAGGGACATTCCCTGGCGGATTTAGGATCTCGTGGAGCATTCATTGAAGGAAAGAAGGGAGAGAGGGAGGATGGAAGGAAAGAAGGAAAAAACCATGGAAATTCTCAGTTAAAAATCAACACACTTTCCTCACTGCAGGACTTCTCAGAGCCTTTATCATACTCATGTACACACTGTACATTTTAAGAAAGGACTACAACTTTTGGCATTTCTCAAACTTACTTGATGACAGAGCCCTTTTTGGTAGAGCTCCAGTTAACTTTGACTCTCCCCAGGCACAGCCCTCGGTCCCCTGTGCTCTCCAGCTGTCTCTCCTCACCCCTGCCTGCCTCCTGCACAAAGTGCACACCCAGACACCGGGGCCGCACACCCGGTCGCTGGCTGCGGTGGAGGCTGCCTGTGTGACAACATTGGCTGCTTGTGGACATGCCTGCCGGCCTTGAATGGAGCGCTTGTGGAAGGCAGAGAAAGGCCAGCTCACCTTTGAAAGAGGCCACTCACTAAGCCAAAGCAGGGTGGCCCGAACTTGGGGAGACAAAACAAGGCCGACAATGAATCCATTGGAAGCAGTTGGGAGTCGCGGCTGTGAGGACTCGCCTTTCCCGCCCTGGAAGGACGGCAGAGCCAGGTCACGCTGGGACAGCCGTCTCCAGGGCTTTTTATCTGCGCTCAGAGCCAACAGCCCCGGGGACCGGGGCCGGCGGACGCCAGAAATCACGGGCATCTCACCCCTCTGACCACCAAATTCCTGACACCCATCTGGACCCTCGAGGCAGCCAGACCCACCCTCGGAGTCTGCACTTTTCTTTACCTGCAAAGCCACCTTTCCGCGGGACTCCACCGTTTAAAGAGAAATGCTGTCGACAGCATACACTCTGGAATTGACAGGCGTTGTTTCAAATCCTGGCACAGGTGATGACTGCTGAGTGACCTCGGGCAAGTCACCTCACCCCTCTGAGCCTCGGTTTCCTCCTCGATAGAGTGAAGCGGTCACACCTCACCTACTTTCTCCATCCTTGTTCTCCTACAGCCGCTCAGATTCATTCATTTTCACCCGTTCTGCACACGCCATTCTGGGTTCTTCCGACCCACAGGGATTATCCGGAGCGCCAGCATCCCTCAGCATCCACCCTCCCACGCGTGGTCCACAGGAGCGAGTGCTGGGCGAGGCGCGTGGGGGGCTGGCTGCCGCTGCTGGCTCTCCCCTGCTGCCGGGGTCCTGCTCGTCGCGCACAGTGGTACTGGGGCCACACTGTCCTTTCTCCCTCAATAACCTTTTTTTCTCCTGATTTCCTAAGAACTAAGAAAGCAAAAATCTCAAGAGATGCACATTTACCATTTTGTGTATATCCTACCACTTTATATATATATGTGTCTACGTGTGTACATACGTATGAGTTCCCAAATGCTTGCAATATGCCGGACTTCGCAAAGCAAAGCCATACATCATCTTCAAACGAAATGCGTCACATTCTTCAGTCCTTCTGATGACCTTGTGACGTATGTACTGCGACCTTGCCCTTTTTCTAGATGGGGAAGCCGTGGCTCAGAGACATGAAGAGGTTGCCTGAGGGCACACGGCTGCTGAGTGCTAGAGGCCCCCCCGGGAGGCAGGGGCAGTGGGGCAGAGCTAGCCGGCTGGGCAGAGAGGGCAGAAAGAGTGGCGCAGACGAGGTGACTCAGGCCTGGAGTCTATTTAAAGAGCGGAGCAAGGTGGGTGGATGGGCACCGTCGTACGTAAGTGAGGCACGCTCCCTGCGCAAAGTGAAGAAAAGCGGATAAACACAAAGGAGGGAGTAAAAACGAGCTCCACACCCACCCACCATCCAGAAATAATCTGAGTTAAAATGTCGGTGCGTTTTTTTTCACTCCACCTCCGTTTAATTCTGGACTGCGAGCCTCTCCCCTGCGTGCTGTGGCCCCTCTTCCAGAAGCACTTCACGACAGGCTCTTTTCGCTCGATGAGACAACACGGTCATCTCCACGGGTATTCTTCGGGAAAAAAAACCATTGTAAAAAATTTCATGGTGTTCTGACTATGGAGTCATTTATCCCCAATAGATAGATTTATCCAAGATTGTGCATATTTAAATTGTTTGTATATTTTAGCAGTTATAGATGACACGGGGGTGAACACTCCTGTAGAGAAATCGTTTCCCACATCTTCAATTATTTCCCAGAAAACTCCTAAGAGAGGAGCCGTTCCTCTTAGTACTTTGCACAAAGCGTGTCCTCGGCATTGGACGCCCGGTGCCAGGACGAGAGGGCAGCTTTTCACTCAAGTGTGCAAACCCCTCACCTTCCACTCGCTTCAGCGGGAGTGGCAGCCCATTGTGCGGAGTCAACCACTGAGGCCCCAGCAGCGTTGGGCTCCTGCCACAGTCCTGAGGGCTTTTTCTCCACAGCTCCAGCGGAATGTGAATATTTTGTCTGTAGCGTTAAATTCATTTTAAAAGCAAAAGGAAAGGTATGGTATTAACAGGTGTAAAGAACTTCAGAGCAGATAACGCTCCATGGCAGCCTAAACGGTGTGGTCAATCAGACGACGTCCTGCCCGCGTCGGGGGACCAGCCTTCCAGCTCGGAGGCGCGTGGACGCTCCGTGCAGCCTGGTAAAGTCACTTTGTCTCTGTTTCCTCAACTTTCATAAGGAAGGGACTGGACAAGACCATGAGGAGCCTTCCAGATCTAAAAGGCTATGGTTTACCGGGTCCTTGATCTGCAGATGCGTCTTACTAAGTTCATGGGAATGACTATGTTTTAAAATGATGGACCTTGAGGTCCAGCGTGGACAGGATCTGGCTTAAGTTCACACCGCAAATTAGCAGCAGCGTGAGGACCAGGACCCAGCTGTCTGGTTCCCCAGGTCCTTGTCGCTTCCTCTCTGCCACAAGAGAGTGGCACACATCTCTCTGAGGGTGTGTGTCTGTGTGTGTATGCTTATCTGTAAGCATGCACATCTGTCCATGTCCACAGTTCTGTGCACGCACACGTCTTTGTGTACACGTGTGCGTCTGTGTCTATGGATGTGTACACATTTTCTGCATGTACAGTCTGTGTAGACGTATTTTCTGTGTGTACACATATCTGTGTGGACACGTGTCTCCGTGTGTGCACACTTCTGCCTGTGAGTGTGTGTCCAGGTCTTGGCGGACGGGCACATGGGTGACAGTCTTGTGCAGAGCGTGATGCTGACCGCCAGGCAGAGCTCTGGGCTCAGCCATCACCTCCACGTGGGGAGCGTCCCGGCTGCCTGGGGTGATGGGGGTGGGCAGGGCTCCCTTTGAGCACGTGGGGTATCAGGTCAACTTTCAGTGGCAGCGCAGTCAGAGGTTTTCATCCGGACACAGTGGCACCCACTCTGGCAATGCCGCTTGGGCAGCCCTTGGAGAGAATGGGGGCTCCCACTGGGGCTGGCCTTGGGGCCACCTCTTCTCTCATCCTGCAGCCGGCCAGTTACTCCGTGAGACACCTCATGAACACACAGGAGACGCCTGCCAAGGGCCAAGCCTCACGCGGGGGCACTGGGGAGACGGAGAAAGGTGACAGGAGAGGGGACAGCTTTGCTAGCGGCCTCTGCCCAATGCCAGGGGAGAGGTGATGGCAGTGAGTGTCCTCAAACATCGTCGGGCTGTGATGGAGGTGAGAACACAGATTCTGCAGGAGCCTCAGGTGGAGGGGCACACGGGGCGGAGCCCCCTGGGTGGGCAGAGAGGGCGGGGAAGGTGGCCTAGACGAGGGCGTCCGGGCCTGGAGAGCACTCAGAGTGTGCAGCGAGGTGGGTAGGTGAGAGCTGTCTTAGACGAGCGGGGCACGCTCCCACGCAGAATGAGGAGCAGCAGACAGATGGGAGGGAATACAGGCGAAAACCCACCGCCGTCTGGAATAAACAGAGGTGAAACATTGGTGATCATCCCCCTGTGCACGTGGATGTGTGTTTTTGCTGATCAAACTGGGATCACACCATCTATATATTTGGCAACTGGCTTTGACGTTCACACTATACAATGTTCGTGAACACTGTCCACGCCGTCAGCACAGCTCAGAGGTTCTGAGCATGCGCAGGGAAGACTTGGGCCGAGACCTGGGCCCCCTGCCTGCCGGGTAGTCACCTCGCTTTCTGCACACGTCCTAGGAAAGAAAAGTGGGGCCTCCCTCACAGTCAGTTTCAAGGGTTAAATGGGCTGGTGAGTATAGACAGGGCCCCGCACAATGTCTGGCACATCCTAGGAGCTCACTATCTGCAGGAGCTTGTTAATGGTTGCATACTATTCCAGTGTATAGAGCTGCCCCCATTCCTTCAATAAATCCCTTATTGCTGCATTTAAGAGGGTCTCCCCTTTTTGCTGCTATGAAAACATGACGGCTTGCTCTGCCCACTGGAAGAAGAGTGAGTGTCCTCCAGGTAGGTGGCCCTCTGGGCTGAGAGGACAGCAAGAAGCAGCCAGGCAGCAGAGGGGAACGGCTAGGAATCCCGCCTGCTGAGGGTTGGGGTGAGGCAAGGGCAAGCTGGAGGGACAGACGGGGGGCAGGTCCTGCTTCAGCGCTTGGACACTGGCCTCTTGGTGACAAGTCTGGCTGGGGATTAATAATGTAGAGTGAAACTGCCACTCTGCAGGCCAGGGAACAGACCAAGGAGTGAAGAGAAGATGGGGAGGGACACATGGGAACATTCCAGCAATGAAGAGGCGGGGGAGGGCAGGATGCAACCCCGGCACTACTCTGACAGACTATCCCAGCTCTGCTACTTAGTAGCTGTGTGACCCTGGGCAAGTTACTTAACCTCTCTGTGCCTTAGTTTCCTCATCTCTAAGATGGACCTAATAATGCTACCCATCTCTTGGGGCTGTTGGGAGAGGTAAATAAGTTAATATGTGTTGTTCCCAGAACCGTGCCTGACAAATGCTAAGGGCTGTGTGTGTTTGTAATTGTTATTATTATCCCATTGTTGTAGAAGGCACAGTGAGGGGGCCGTTACAGAAGGCCCTTGCGGTCACCAGGTTGAGTGTGCACCGGTTCAGGCATGGAGGTTTGAGAGCGGCTTCCCCACGGGGCTCCTTGTCCCCGGCTCCGATCAGAGCCGCAGCTCCGGGGCCTGGAAAACAGACTCTCCCTCCCGACTCCTCTCCGATTTGAGCCTTCAAAACCCCCTCCCTTTCCGACACTCACCCCCCACGGCCGCCTCTTCCTCATCTGCCCTCCCTGCTCTTTCCCATGACTCTGATCCTGAGAGTGTTGGGGGGAGAAGTTGAACTTCTGGAGTATTCAAGACAGACAGACAGACAGACAGACAGACGCACTAGGACCTCTCGCCCTGGGAACACCGGCCTCCTTTCTCGGACCCCCTCTGCTGCGCCATGCTGAGGGCGCCTGTCTTCTCCACCTGGAGCTACCTGGAAACACTCCTTCTAGGGCCTTAGCCAAGGACACGCCGGGTTCCTGGAAGGAACTGGTGAGGGCCCCTCCCAGTGACCAGGGACCCCCCGCCCGCTCCTGCACGATTCCTGTCCCCAGCCCCGAGGGGAGCTGCCATCCCCGTTCACGGAGCAGGCAGCCGCCCACTCCAGGCCCCCCATGGCCAGCAAACCCTGTGCTCCTCCTCCTGTGCCCATGTTAGTGACAACTCCAGCCGCCTGGGCTGCAGACAGAGCCGGCCGCCCGCCCAGCCCGCCCAGCCCGCCCGGGCCCCGCTGGGTGTGGGAGCGGAGACAGCGGGAGATGTTCCCAGGGCTCGGCTGATAGGGCCCAGGCTGAGGCCGGCGCTGGGCGGCCGCATGGAGGAAGTGAGTGTTCAAGAGGTGATGACAAGAGGGCAGGGGAGCTTGCCGCTCATGCTGGCACCGGGGGGACCACAGGAACGTCCCGAACGCTAGGGAGAGACTAGCTGGGCTGTGGGAGGCAGGACGGGCCTGTGTTCTCTGGACCAGATGGCCACAAATGTGCAGTAACAATAGCTTCGGTGACCATGACAACTCGCTGAGTGCCTACTCATGCCAGGCACTGTCCATAGTTATTTAGTTTCCCCCTCTTTCATATGGGCAAGGATTCTTGTCTGGATTTTTCAGATGAGAAAACAGGCTCAGAGAAGTGAAGTGACTTGCCCGAGGTCACAGAGCTAGTGCCAGGCAGAGGCAGGTTCAGTCCCAGGTCTGCTGAACTCCAGATGAACTTCTGGCTGCAGCGTGGATCCAGGATCCAGCAGAAAGAAGGTGCATGTTTCTAGTGGTTTCCAAACTTGTCCGCCTTAGTTTCATCCTTAAAAAACAGATTCCCAGGTCCACTCTAGAAACACCGAATCCGCCTACATTCGTAAGGGAGCCTCCTGTCACAGAGCGGGCATGCCCAGAAGCAGGCCATACCACCCGTGAGGGCTGTGGGGAGCCAGAAGATGAATGCAAGGTCACGTGCACAGAGGAAAGCACGTGGACCGTGAACCTGGACAATCCTGGGCTTTGATCTCACTCCCCTTCCCCTCTTCCTCCTGCTCTACAAACAGGGAGGGAAAAGTATCTGCTGTACTATGACGGACTAGAGAGAATATCTGGGAAGTCCTGGCTCACACTGGGGGCTCAATGAAGTCTCTCTTGCTGGGGTTCCAGGATTGAGGACAAGAGTTTTATCATTCTTCTCTTTGAATCTTAAATAATAGCACCTGGTATGTCTTAAACCGTTGACTGCTACTCGACTTAGAGTTATTGAACATGTTCCAGGTACATATTTAAACATGAATCCACCTTTTATTAGTCATTAACACTTTAGTATGAATTAGTATATAGACTCACTAACCAGGCAGTCAGGAGAAAACCCCAGCCAAACTGTTTAGGAACCAGGTTAGGATGAGGGGGAAAGAGTCCTAAAGGAGAAAGTGGGGCTGGGGGGAGATGTTAGCGCTAGAAGAATCCTTCCAATTCTCACAGATAGAGAAACTGAGGCTTAGAGGCAGAAAAGGAATCATCTGAGGTGGCTTTCAGTTGGTGCCAAGGGCAGAATTTTCTCCCTTGGCGCCAATTGCTTGCTCTGTTCCATTGTCTGCCTCTGCTCCTAGCCTACCCAAGCCCCCCTCCCACAGCACCCCCTGCCTTATACCAACCTTCCAAGGAACCACAGGTCAGGACTTACGTTAAATGGAGCCTTCTCACCTTCTCATTCCAAACAGCTTCCTGACCTCTCTTAGCAGGCATCTCGAACGTAAGATGTCCAGAATCCAACCTTTTATTTTCTACACGAAACTCTTCTGCTCCAGTCTTCCCCATCTCAAGTGGCATCACCATCCATCCATCCAGTTTGGCCCCCACCAGCCATTCTGCTTGAACCACTGAAGAGTCTTTTGAAAACAAGTCACATTAGGTCGCTGTCCTGAGACCCTGCAGAAGCTGCCCATTGCACTCAGAGCAACACCCCAAACTCTGAGCCCGGACTGCAAAGTTCCCAGCGCTTGCCCCCTCCCTATCTCATTGACCTAATTTCTTACCACCCTCCTCCTCAGTCACTGTCCTACCCACACTCCACCGCCACTCAGCTAATTCTACAGTTATAATACTCCACTTCGGGGTACCAATTTCTGAACACATCAATATTTTCTTTGTTGCTAACAACTGGAAACACAGCCCCAGTGAGCTTAAGCAGGAAGGGGAGTGCGCCAGCTCACATAATTGAGAATACGGTGGGTGGAGCAGCGTCAGGCATGGCTGGATCCAGGGATGCAGGTGATGTTACCAAGACTCTGGCCGTCTTTCTCTAGCCCTCTCTCTACAGTTTTCAGCTCTGCTTCCCTCTGTGTGTTAGCTTAGATCTCAGAGAAGCTTTGCTCCACGGGATGAGGAAGATGGCTCTGCCAAGCCTGTGTCCACAAAGCTGATCATCTGATTATCTCCCGGAGTCCATATATCTGACCTCTCGATAGGCTTCTGATTCGATGTATTTGGGTCAACTACCCACCTCCTTGGGACAATTACTATGTGCGGAGGGGTGGACACCGTGATTGGCAAGGCGGGAGGCGCAGGAGGAGGCACGGTAATTGTTGTTTCCACAGGAACCATGTGGGATGGAAACCTGGGCAGGATTTGGGAAGAAATGTCCCTTACACCTTTTCCTCAAACGTTATCCTTGGTCCCAGTCAAAAAGGAAACAGGAATGACCACAAACATCGCCATCCACAAGCACTATAATTGTTTTCATCCAGGTCATGGTGTTGGTCATGAGTCCTCGCTGAGGCACAGATAGGCTGCGGGTCGCGGGCCACTTCAGGCTAATTTTCCCTTTCACTCAGGAAACTGTCCAGCAGTGAATGGGTGAGAACCACGCTAAGTAAATATCACTTTGATATTTACACCCTTGAAAGTATAAATGCGGTGAGCTGGCCCTTCCGCAGATCACCGGGCACCAGAGCCAAGACGGGAAAGCTGTAGTTGTAATAAATGAACACGATTGTTGGGGGCACAACACAGGGATTCCCATAGGATGCTCCAAGAGAGCTAGTAACAGGGAAAGGACAAAGAGTTACATAGTCAAACAAATTCAGGCAAAAACTAGGTTAAAGGAAATAAACCCTGGCTCTTCCGTGCTGGCCTTCTCAGAACCTTTAATATGCTAACGAATACTGTGACTTTTCAAGAGGGAAAAACAGTTTGCAGCGTTTCCCAAAATACTTTGCCCAAAAAGTTCTTTTTGGCATCCCGTCTGGTGGCTCTTGCATCTGACGGGAAACACTTGCGGGGGGCGGAGCAATTACAGGATTTGGAGTCAGGACACCTGGTTTGGAGCCACGCTCCGCCACCTGGCAGCCGTGAGAACTCTCTATTTTGAACCTCCATTTCGTCAGGTGTAAAATGGGGTCGTTCTAGTTCCTGCCTCACCGGCTTTGTCTTTCCTTGTTGTAAGGTTATGGATGGGAAACCATCCAGCAAGGTGCCTGGCCTACACTCCACTCGCACAGCAGAATTATGAAAGGATACGAATATCGCCCCTGGTGGCTGCAGCCTGAGTGCCACCCCCACTGGATTCCCCAGGTACAGAAATCTGATAACCTCAGAAACTCGAAGGCTTGCTTGCGTCAGACGCCTGAGGGCCATCATCCAGGTAGCCGATGCCTCCGGCTGTGTCACTAGAAGCTTCAGGATCAGTGGATGGCAGTGCCAGATGGCTCTGGCCCCCAGGCGGGGCGTGTGGATCGGGGAGGGAGATGTCACATCAGCCAAGAGCAGAAACCTTTGCCGAACCGCTTTGTCCGGTAGCCACCGCTGTCTAACTACCCTCTAGAACCCCGTTAGTTACTAAAACTTATGTCTCAAGCTTTGTAAATCCTACCCTATGAATATAGGGTGTGCAAAAAATTCTTTAAAAAAAACAACAAGCTGGATTTGGCCTCACTAAAGTTTTGCATTACGCAGGGCTGGCTAAGAGGGTGAGTGAGTAAGAGGGGGCCTGTACCCAGAACACGTCCTTTTGGGACCTAGCTCTCCCCATTCCAAGGCATCCAGTGGCCGTCTTCTCTGCTGCAACAGGGAGCCAAGAGGGGTGAGAGGTGCACGCAGGTGGCCGGGATCCCCGACACTGGTCCCTCGAAGCTGGGGGTTGCGCCTCTGAGTCGACACTTTTCCTTTTTCCCCTAAAATGAGTTATGTTTCCGTCTCTTCAATCAAAAGAGTCTTGATTAATAACAGGAGTGTTTGAGCCACTTACTCAGAAGCATCATTCAACAAGTGTTTATTGAACACCTACTACGTGCCAGGCCCTACTGTGCTCTCCTGGGCCTGTCTGAAGACAGACTTGTGGAGGAATTAACTTAAAAATATTATTTTTTGCATCTCAATAAAAAAAACAAAAAAGTATTTTTAACTCCTGATTATAAAACAAATACAAACTCATTGGAAATAGAAAAAACGGTAGAAAGAAGACACATCCAAAAAAATGTAGAAGGGAGAAAAAAAAATTCACTCATAATTCCATCATCCAGGGACAAACACTGTTCATGTTTTCATGGATTTCATTTTTTTCAAAACAAATGTGTTTTTGAAAAATAAAATAGCACGGAATATACAGTTTTCATCGTGCATTTCCACAAAAGGCATCTTGAGTACTTTCCCACGTCATTAAACCGTCTTCAAACATATTATTTTGAAAAAACACGATTCAAAACAGCTGTGTTACGTTTTATCACAGGGATACACAGAATTTTTAAAAACGAATCTCCTCTTCCTGGGCAGTCAGGTTATCCCACCATTATACTGTTTTAAATAACACGGGCGTGAACATCCTTCTACAGAAAAACTGTGTCCCTGTCTCTTGATTTCTTTCGCTAAGTCTCCAGAGGCGGAATTTTGGTAGAGCCAAGGAAGCGAACATTCTCATGCTTTTCGATGCACGTCGCAGTTTGCTCTGCAGAGACGCTGTGTCATCTGTGTCTCTCCCAACAGGCCAGCAGCAGCCGGCTTCTCCTCACCCTTCCCTCTTCTGGGATTTCGCAGGGCCAGGATTGGGAGAGGTGAGTGAGGGACCTGCCTCGGGTACAAAATTTAAACTCAATAATCAAGATAAATAGTATTTTGGGGCCAGCCTGGTGGTGTAGTGGTTAAGTTCACATACTCTGATTCAGCAGCCTACAGTTTGTGGGTTCAGATCCCAGGCACAGACTAGCACCACTCATCAATCCGTGCTGTGGCAGCATCCCACATAAAATAGAGGAAGATTGGCACAGATGACAACTCAGCAACAATCTTCCTCAAGCAAAAAAAAGAGGAAGATTGGCAACAGATGTTAGCTCAGAGCCAATCTTCCTCACAAAAAGAAAAAGAAGATAAATAGTATTTTAATGCAATACTTAAAATGAAATACTTAACAAAATCTAAATTAATGCAAAAAAATCTATAAATAACAATATCAAAATTTTAAATAAAAACTCACTGCCGTGAGCCTGAGGAAAAATGTGTCCCCCATGTACATGATTTCATGTATTTTTTAAAAAATATCTTTTCCAGAATGTTCAAGTAGTTGAAAAAAATATTTAAAAGTTGAAAAGTAGATGTATAAAAACTCACAATATTATTTTAAGTCTAAATATTTGGGAAGTATTTTCATATCTTTTGATAAAATTTTATATTCATCAAAAGTACTTTCAAAGTTTTCTGTTATTTGTTGTAACTTGCGACTCAAATAGAAAAGACAATATGCCAATAAATCGATTCTGAATTTTGATTTGTATTGATGAGTTTGTTTCCATTCAAGCCAAGAAAGCGAGTTTGGTATAAATAAAGTATCTAAACTTGAAATAATGTCAGTTTTAATAACCTGCTTTTCATTTTTCAATATTCTTTAACTAATGTTCTAGAAAAATTAACTATTAAAACCAGATAAAAATAGGTACCTGTGTGTGCACTCTCTTCCTTTTGGCTCAGGCTCCCCGGGGGTCCGGCATAGCCCTGGGACTCAGCCTCGTGGATGCTGATTTGAAAATCGAAACAAATGTCCTTTTGTCAACAAAGTGACAGTGATTTGAGATTCAGGCCTCCAGTTTTGTGCGCACATCACGCTGGGTCCCGGGCGGCATCCGGAGGTGAGCGCAGTCCGTCCCGCCCTGGGAGAGGCTGTGCTTTCCAGGGGAGAATGGGGGAGGCTGGGAGAGTTGAGCAGGTGGCCCTGGTCCTGTTTGCCAGCTCTTTGACTGAACAAACCTTCAACCTTTCCAGGCTCAGGTGTCTTCCTGGAGAACGGTGATTCTGAAACCTCCCTGGCGGGGGTGTTGCAGGTGAGGTGCTCAGCACCCAGTGAGTGGTCAACAATCAGTAACAATGACTAAGACCATCAGCGTCATGTATCCTTCCAATGAATCCCAGCCATTCATTCTACAAACGATTATGGAGCAGCACCTATGTGCCAGGCACGGTGCTTGGCTCTAAGAATTGTGCCCACAAAACATAACCCTTGCCCTCCAGGGGCTTATAATCCAGGGGACACTCAAATGGCTAAATCACAACATAATGCAATAAGTCCTGGACAGAAGGTGGGTCTTGTAGGATGAATAGGAGTTTGCTAGGTTGAGAAGAGGCAGAGGGCATTATGGCAAAGGGGACGGCAGGAGCCGAGACATGGGGGCAGGAAGAGCCTGGGAAACAGTGTGAGGTCCGTGTGTCTCCAAACGGCGGGTGGAAGGGATCCAGCAGGCCTCCTTTCACCCCTGGAAAAGATTCCTGAGTGATCCCAGCGGCCAGGGCGTGAGCTCATCGCTTCCTGTCTGCCTGTGGTCAGTGGCGCTTGAGGTGCTGAGTGGCTGAGGGAGTTGATCCAGGTCACAGAGCAAAGGCCTCTGGGACAGCGGGTTCAGCGAAGGCCAAACTTTGTACTTGTTCTTTGGGAAAGCTGAAGAAACCATGGCATTTAGACTTGTTTTCCTTTTTTAAAATCCCATCTTTTATTGATTCGTCCTTCCTTCCGCCACCCTGCACGGGGGGCTGTCCCTGACATTTGGCGACAGTCAGAAATAGTTGCCTGCAAATGGCATCTAGTCCTCTTGGAACCGGCGTGAATCGGATCACTGTTAATTGTCCCGCTCCTCCCCCCCCACTTCCCTACCCCATGGGCTCCCTGAGGGTCCGGGTGGTCCTGTCTGGTGGCCTCCCCAATGCTGGGGCTGTACCTGGCCTATAGTAGGTGCTGGGCAGACATTTCTTGGGTCAACACAATCCAGATGCCTCCGATGACCTTTCAGGGATGTTTTATCCCGGGCCAGTTGGGGTGGGGCTCTCCCCTCTCTGCATCTTCCCCCTTCTCCTTGCCCTCGTGGGGCCTCCCAGTCTCTCAGTCTGGAAGTTACTGAGCTATAAACAGACACTTAAAGGAACGAGCTCAGCCTTTAAAGAATCCTTTGAAGAAAGATTGCAACGTGACTAATCATCCCCTAATTTATTGGTCTGTAAATTTGCATTTTCCTACAATGCATTTTTCTGAATGGAGGGCCCTCCCACGCCGGCGGACAAAGGCAATTTTCGCTGGAATCTAGCTTCGCATTAGAAGCTATGGAGCCTCATCTTTTCCAACATTAGAGTCATTATTGTTTTAACGTCCATAATAAGATCATAAGCAGGCAGGGGCCTGGAGAGGGTGGGGTGGGTGGGGGCAGGGAGGAGGAGGGTGGGTGAGGGAGGGGGGGTGGCAGGGACTGGAACCGGAGCAGGCAGCTTGGGCCCCATTTTTGCCCCACCCCCTCTCTTGGACCCCAGCAGGAGCCCCCTGTCAGCTCAGGCTCTCGGTACCTGGAACGCTCCCCTACTCCTCGCCCCTCCCCCTCTCCTCCCCTCCCCCATCCCTTGGCTAGGGGACAGGCTCAGGCAGGATTTATGAGGCTGGCCCCTGCGGAGAGGATCCGGGGATAAATCTCAGCTTATTTAGGAGCGTGATCTACATTTATTGCACTTAATGTGATCTTTAACGTGTCCAAGAGGGGCCCATAAATCGCAGCCTGGCTGGTTCTGCCGGCAGGGCCCCTGGGCCCGCCCCTCCCCTTGCTGGGCGAGCTCGTGGGAGTTCCTGGGTCTGTTGATTGCCTTTGATTGAGGCTCCCGCCCTGGCTCAGCAACCCAGCGCTGGTGCCCTCCCTGGGCTATCTGAAGCCACATGGCCAAAGCCACATGCCCACAGGCAGGTCCTGCCGGTGTGCACCCTGCTCTGCTGAGGCTGGGGCCTCTCTCTGGGGCAGAAACCGTCAGGCCTCTTTGACTGGGTAACTTCCAGGATCCTTTCCCCAGCTGGGTTTGAAAAGGCTAAGCTTTTGCAATTAACACGGTGCAGGCACAGAGGAGAGATGTGGGCAGAGAGCGAGCCTGGCCTGGTAGCTTCCCAGGGCATTAGGCAGAGGTAGAGGAGAGGCAGATTCTGTGAATACTATGATTCACTATTATTTTTATAAATATGAGTACGTGTATATATAATAACAAGCCTTTCAATGTGGATAGCAATTTACAATTTACACATCACGTCTGCACCTGTCCTTCCCACTTCCCAGGAGAAGCAATGGCTCGAAGAGGCCACGACTTGCCCACATTCACAGCGTTAATGAACAGCAAAGCTGGACTTGGGAGCCAGACATCTGTATCTTTTCACGGTACCAGTCTGCCTACGGGTGTGGGCACATGTACCTACCCCCGAGAGCACGTGTGCACGTGGGGATTGCAGACACAGATGTGTGTACTTGGGCCACATCTGTGGGTGAGCACCTGCTGCAGCTCTCCCAGCGGGGCTTCTGCAGACACATGAGGTCACACTAGATCTTGCAACCCTCCTGTCTCTGATTTTCTCCCAGCCAAGAGAAGCCATGGCTTGCTGTTAAGAGTGTGTATTTGCATATGTGTCTCTTGGGCGTGTGTGTGTTTGGGGCGGGATGGGGAGAAGATAGGGAAGGAGTCCAGTGAGCCCATTCTCCTGGAAATGAGGAAAGCAGCTTTAAGAACTGACTGGGACAGGCAAAGATGAGTCTCTTCTGCAGGCGGGATGACTGTCCAGCCTCCACTTTGCCATCTGCTGGCAGCATGCCCAGCCCCAAACATCTGTGTACACATTTGTCTGCACACACACGTGCATGTGCATGTGAGACACAGGGTGTGAAGCCCAGGCCCCAGCAGGGCTGATGTGATCATCAGGACGGCCACTTGGGGCTGAGGGTTATGTGTTTTCCTTGGGCGAATTTCTAGAAATGGTGTCGCGTCGGTAATAAAGGTTTGCAGCTGAGTGTTGTATAAGAAATACCAGGGGCAGGATTAATAACGGGTGCTCCGCTGCGTTTAGCGCAAAGGTTACACTTCTGTGTATTATTTTCTAATTATAATCCTAATCCATATTCATCACAGAGAATCTAGAAAATCAGGAGAGTATAATTAAAGAAAAAAGTTTTTTAAATCATTTGTAATTCTTCTGTATGGAGATAACTAATTTTTAACTTTTCAAAAGTATTTCCTATCAGACTTTTTTCTGCGGGTGTAGATATTTCTTACGCACTACGATCCGCAATGAATCCTATTTTGGAATCTTCTTTTTTCTTGATGTTGGGAACTTTCTCGCCTGACCCTCCACGTTCTCCTCCCCATAGTGGTCACAGGACACCTTGCCAGCTGGTGCCCACATGAGACGTGGTTTTCCTCCCTAAGCAGACATTCGGGTTGATTTCTGTTTTCCTCTCCTTGAGGCTGAACAGCGCATCCCATGACGGGCTCCTTAGCTTAAATCTGTGGAGTGGAATCGCTGGCTCAAAGGTTGTGCACGCTGAGAGATTTCCAGTAACTCTTGTTAAACTGCCCTCCAGAAAGCGGGGTCTGCTCCTGTTGGTCAGAGACAGGAGGGTCCACTTGGTGACGCCAGGGGCTTTGTTTATAAAGGAGCGGTGAGCCCCTTGGGAGCAGGGAGCCGGAGTCATCCCGTCCCCTCTGCTGTGGTCCAGGGTGGCAGAGGCAGGGACGGGGGGATAATGAAGAAGAGACTCTATCACCCCGAGTCCTTTGCAGAGGACTGGCCTGGCCCTCGTGTCACCTGGTGTCCCGTCCCTAACACCACGTCTGTAATCCCCGCTCAGCAGTAGGCACAGGACAGGAACTGAGTCAACACGGGAGAGTGAACAAATATTTGTTGAATGGACCCATGTTTGTTGAATGTTCAAAAGTTTGCTGATGGGACAAATGTTTGTTAAGAGAACATTATTGTTCTTGGAAAAGCTCCTGCTGAGCTCCAGGCTGTTTTCCCTCCTCTGGGGTCCCTGGACTAGAGTGTACGGCCGGAGCCGCCTCAGCAGACCCCGCGGGCACTCAAGCCGCGTCCGTGCCCAGCCAGGCAGCTCCAGGAGGGCGGGCTGGGCGTTTATCATCTCTGCGGCTCCAGTGCGCAGCACTCCCGCCTCTCCCCGCTGTGTTCAAGAAATGCCTGTTGAGTGAAGACATGACCTGGTTTTAGGCCCCGGCTCGAGTGAGCGCTAACTCCCGATGTGGCGTGAAACAGTCTGCCTCCCATCTCTAGAGCTTCCACTGGCAAACGTAAAAGGAAAAGACTGTCTCTCCATGGTTGTCCACCTTTTTTCTTCAAAGTAGAATTTTTTCTTCAGACGAATCCCACGCCACAGGGCTGCTTTCCCGCCTCAGTGGAACCCTGAGGACACACGATCTGAGAATGGCCAGCGTTATTCACGTCTGAAGTGAGCCATGACTGGGACTCAGGCTGCGCCAGGAATTTACCCCAGACACAGTCGATCTGCCCAAGAAACTGAGGAAGTGACTTTTAAACCCCAAGGAAGATCTATGGACTAGAGTGAGGCATTGTATCAACGTTCAATTCCTGGATCGTGTAACCGTGTGCTCTGTGATTATGTAAGAGACATCTTTATTCTTAGAAAATATGCACTGAAGAATGAAGGTGGAGCGCAGCATCCACAGCCTGCTTTCAAATGGTTCAGGAAAGATATGAATATGAATATATGTGTCTGAGAGAGAATGATAGAAACGAGAAAGCGAATACGGCAAAACGTTAAAAGTGATGAATATGGAGAAAGGATTCACAGGAGCTGCTTGTACTGTTCTTGCAACTTTTCTGCCGGTTCCAGTGATCTCAAAATAAGAAATTTTTAAAAATCATCAATCTTTTTCAGACTTCTTGGCAAAAAAAAAAAAAATTAAAAATTTTAAAATCCCTCATAAAAAAAGTAGAAAAAGAGTCGGAGGGAAGGAGCGTCTGCGTATATGCAGGCCCGATCTGATTCATCCTTCTTAAGAGGTGGGCGGCAGGGAGCACTTCGTGTTAAGTGGGCTCACTGGCCGGAATTTGGGGCGCAGCGAGGCTGGGGCTGGAACCTTCTTTCAGACCCTGACGTGGCTGAGGTTCACGATGTGGAGGCAGTTCCCACCGAGGAGTTTTGCTGATGAATGAGATTGTGGGGCGGCTCCATTCTGAGCCTCTGCAGGAGGAGGCGGCGGGCAGGTGAAGGCCCAGAGGATACTGGAAGTGGGTCCTCAGGGTGGAGCGTACAGGAAGTGGTGGAGAAGAATGGGGCTCAGGGGAGCCGGCTGACCACTTGGCGGGAATGTTGTCAAGAGGATCCAAGAGATGCCTCTGAGGCCCCTTCCGGGCCTGAGAGAGAAAGACCCACGGAGTCAGAGGGGCAAGACACACCCCTGAAAGTGCACGCACACACACATGCATACACACACACATCCAGCCAGCCTACTCCCATGAGGAGGACGGGGCTTCTGACATCCATCACGAGCGAACAAACATGTGGGTTCCTGTGTGTGAGGGTCGAGCCGCTCACCTGGCTGGGGACCTCCTGAGAGGCCTTCTGTCGCTTCCCCACAATCCTGAAACCCAAGAAGATCCAAGTCTTCATTGAATTCGTGAGTCAAGTTGGACTGTCACGAGGCTATTTATGGTCTTTCTTCTTCCCACTTATTGTGAATATTCATGCATTTCACTGCAGAAATCTGAATTGTTTGCACACAGAGTGCAGCCCAGGTCCCACGGGGGTCATATAGACTCTGCGGTGTGCGTACGGAACACCCCTCTGAACCCTGAAGCATGCAAGTCCGAAACACGTGTGGCCCCAGGGGTTTCAGATAAGGGACCGTGGACTTGTACTGGGTTGAAGGGTAGTTTCCAGAAGACGGATGGGGGAGCAAGTTGCAATGTGCCGTGTGCGTGTATGTGTGTGTGTGCGCGCAAAGGCTTGATTTAGGTGCCAGTGTCAACCACAAACAAACTTGATGTCCACAACCAGACATCAGGATGTTGGCTTTAGGTTTCCCTCCTTAAATAGCAGAAGAGGATTCATTCATTCATTCATCTTTATTTTGGAGACATCAATGTGGTTGGTTCAAAACAGCAAAGCTCCCCCTATATATATATAGCAAATTACAAGAGGAGGGGGGGCAGAGGCAGGGCTGGGCTAGCCAGCCGTCCCACTCACCAGGACACGGTGAGGCCGGGAGTGGAGGCTCGCCGCCCCCTGGCCAGGTCTCCTGCTTGACCCCTCTTGGATCTGGGCCTCTGGCTTACGCTTCTGCTTGGTCCTTTCCTGCAGGACTGGGCTCCACCCCACCTGGCGCCTGCCATGACCAGGAGCTGAGGGGCCGAGGGTGGACAGAGCTGATGCACCGGAGTGGACAGAGATGGTGTATCAGGGGTGACAGAGCTGACGTACCACGGTGGACAGAACTGATATCTCAGGGTGGACAGAGATGGTGTATCAGAATAGACAGAACTGGTGTACCAGACGTGGCAGAGCCAGTGTACCAAGGAGGACAGAGCCGGTTTGCCAGGGTGGTCGACAGAGCCAGTGTGCCATGGATGGGACAGTTTTAATCTCTCTTTCTGGGTTTGTTCGCGGCTCCGTCCCTTCTGGCCTGCCCCCTGGAACACCCAGAACAGACTGGCGACAATGCAGAGACAGACTGGCAGTGCAGCGCCAAGGCGAGACCCAGGGGCTGGAGTCCTGGCTCTTTGACACCATGTGGCCTCGGGAAGTCCCTCTCCTTTCTGGGTCCCTCTCTTCAACCCCCCTTCTTGCCTCTGGGTTGTTTTCCCCTTGGGGCCGGGGTTCTGCCATGAAGGTATCGGGGAGGCAGTTGTCAGCTTATGTGCGTGGGGCGCCTTGTTGCTCGGGGTGGCCTCCGCATGGCCCAGGGGCAGGCAGAGGGCAGGAGGACTGGCAGTATCCTGCTCCCGTCCCCTTCAGCCATTCGAGGACACGCTCCAGCAGTCACCCCTTCTCTCCCCGCTGCGTCGCCAGTCCCCCCCTCTGCTGGGGCGTTCCCATCAGCACACACACAGGCAGCAAGGTCCCTCTGCTGAAAAAAAGAAAAAAAGACCCTGTCTTCCAGATGCAACATGGTTTCCTGGATTGGACCGGATCCCAGAACAGAAGAAGGGCATTCGTGGAAAGCTTGGTGAATCCAAATGCAATCTGTAGTTTGGTTAGTGGTGTTGGACCTATGTCAGTGTCTGAGTTTTGACAAACGAGCTGTGGCCGTGGAAGATGCTAGCACCGGGGGAAGCTGTGTGAAGAGTATATGGCAATTCTCTGTCCTATCTTTGCAACTTTTCTATACATTTAAAGTTATTCCAAAATAAACAGTTTATTTTTTCAAAGCTCTCTCTTGATGCCACATCCTGTCCCATTTTTTGCTTCCTGTTTTTGCAGAACTCCCCAAAGAACTGTCCACACTCGTTGTGCAAGTCTCTTCTCCCCTCCGTCTTCTTGAGTCCACGCTGCACCCAGGTGTTCACCCCGACGTGCTCTCGTCAAGGGCTCCTGGGGCCTCTGTCCGCGGCCGCCTGGGTCCTCACCGTGCTGGCCTCTCTCGGCAGGACAGCAGGTCAACCTGAGCCGCTTCCCTGCTTGGCTTCCAGACTCCGCTGCCCTTGTTCCTCCTCCCACCTCGCTGGTTTCTCCATCGCCGCTGCTGCGTTGCCCTCGTCTCTCAAACCTCTAAGTGTGGCCTGTGGCCCTGTTTGTGGACTGTCTTCACTCAGTCCCCAGGGAGCTCATCCAGCTCCACGACTCACGTACCACCTGCCTGCCGACAGCGCCCAAGTCCGTGTCCTCCGCTCGGGCCCCTGTCCAGCCGCCCACTCGGCTGTGCGATAGGCCCTCACGCTGCACGCCTCCAAAATTCACCCCTTGGATACCTGCGCCACGCCAAACTCGCTCCTCAGTGGTCTTTGCCATCACAGCCAACGGCAACTCCATCCCGCCAGCTGCTCTGGCCCCAACTGCGATTTGTCCTTGACTTCTCTTTCTCACACGTCCAGTCTATCAGCAAATCCCGTCATCTCGCCACAATACGCCCCAAATCTGATCACTTCTCCCTGCTCCCCTGCCACCTCAGTCCAAGCTGCACCGTCTCTCACCTGGATGAATTCAGGACGCTCCTCGGGGGTCTCCCTGCTTCTGCCCTTGCCCCCCTTCAATCTACTCTCAAAACAGCAGCCAGAGGATCCTTTGAAAATCCTTCAGATCAGGTCGTCCTCCGTTCCAAACCCTCTAATGACTTCAAATTTGTTGGGCATGCTCCTGCCTCAGGGCCTTTGCATGCCATTCCCTCTGCTGAGAATGCTCCATCTCCCCACCTTCTTCAACTCTGCTCAAAGGTCCCCTTCTCAGTGAGGCCTTCACTGACTGCCTTTCATAAACTAGTAAAACCCTCGTTCTTTCCCCAGCTGAGACCTCTCAGTAGCGCTCATCATTATGTCACGCACTATATCTACTTGCTTATTGTTGATTGTCTGCCTCCCTGACCAGACGTCAAGTCCCGAAGACAGAAACGGGATTTTATTTTCTGCTAGATTCCTAGTGCCTGGGATAGGACCTGGTGGGTGAGAAATTTTTTTAAAAAAATCAACTTTCATGACAGCCAGAAAAAGAACCCCTCACTGAGCTGCACGCCACGTGGAACGTTCTCGCCGGTTCTGGAAGGCCTTTCCTGTGGCCGCCAGGGCTGAGGTAACCCGGCCCGCAGGGCTTGGAGCGCCAGCGTCTCCCTGTCCACCCACGAGAATCCCCCTGCAGGCAGGCATGGGCACACCCTCGTGTGAGTGAGTGTGCATGTGGCCTGCGTGTGTGTATGTGTGCTGGGTGCAGGAATGTGGAGCACGCTGGTGGCTGCAAGGCCAGGTGTCCTCATGGCTGCTGGGTGCGTCACTTGTCTGCCTTAAAGGACCCCTGTGACGTCCGGCGGGGGAGGGTGGGCCTGGGATGCAGGCCCATGGATGGGGAGTCTGCAGCCTCCCCTCCTCTTCTCTCTCGCCCACCTCAGCCGCGCTCTGGCTGCAAAGTCCATCAGGTGAGGTGTGGAGGGAGGACCCTGAGTGCTGGTAGGGGCCCAGCCCGGCCAGGGGATGCGGGGCGACCCTGTCGAGGTTGGTGGGGGTGCTCTCCTGGTGTCGCCTCCAGCTGACGGTCTGGACCAGCTGCCCAGTGCTCGGCGCCCCGCCCTGGTTCCCCGCCGAGGCTCCCCTCTGGCACGTGCTCCTCTCTGTCTCTGTCCTTCCTTCATTCCTTGCCTTCTGTGCAGCTCCACGTTACTTGCTTTCATCTTTTTAACTCAACTCCTCTTCCTGCTTGTTCATTACTTTTCTTCTATTCTGTTTCTGTCTTTCTCTCTGCCTCCGTCTCTCTCTGCATCTCCTCTTCGTGAGTCTCTCTCCATGTCTGGTTTCCCAACTCCTTTCTCACACATCTTGTTGGCTGCTCCTTCTGCCTCCCTCTTTCTCTCCCTTTCTTTTCTTCTTTCAGCCTTTCTCCCTGGTCTGTCTGTCTGTCCCTCTCTGCCTGTCCCTCTGCTGTCTACCCTCGCCGCCTGCCTCTCTCCCCGCCTGCCTGTCCCCGTCGTCTCTTCCTCGCCCGGCCTCGTCTGTCTCCCCGTCACCCTGTCTGTCTCTCCCTCTGCTTTCCCGGAAGGCAGCGTGATTTATGAGCTGCGGACAGGGCCAGCTGCGGGTGCGGGAGGCCCCGATTACAGTTTCCCGGAGGAAGCTGCCTGCTCCGGGATGGCAGGGTGACAGCGTTTATACAGAGCAGCCCCGGGCTCGGAGCACGGCTGTCAGCCCCAGACGGATGGAGTGCCGGAGAAGGACCATTACTTCATTCACACCTCTTCGGGCAAACAATAAAACACTTACACACGGCCTGGACGTGGGCGGGCCTCCCCCAGAACGTTCCCAGCCTGGCCCGGGGTCTGGGCCTCTCGGATGGGAAGGAGTACGGCAGGGGGCAGGGTGGTCCCTGGGGAGGTCCCCCAGGCCCAAGCCCTGGAGAAGGCCCCAGACCTGGCTCCCAGGCCCCGCTCCAGCACTGCCCCAGCCAGCCACTTCTCTCTGGGCCTCAGTTTCCTCACCTGTGAAATGGATGTAATGCTCATACAGGATAAATGAGGCGAAAAGCATATATAAACTATAGAGTGCCACACAAAGTATAGTAGTCCCCTCTAAGCCACGGGGGATACATTCCAAGACACCCAGTGGATGCCTGAAAGCACAGGTAGTACCGAACGCTACAGGTACTGTTTCTCCTACACGTACATATTTGAGAAGCGACGGCAAAACCAGCGGGAGTTTTCTTCCTTCTTCACAATTTCAAGGATAGAAGATTCATCCTTACTGTAGACCTTAGAAAGCTTAGTGTACAATTTTTTTCTTTCCTTGTTAAGTTGAGAACTTTCGCCTTTTCACTGAAAGGAAGTCCTTTGGGCTTCGCCGTGCGTATCCGAACTGCCAGCATCCTGAGTCGCGCACTTTGGGCCATGATGAAATCAAACAGGGGTGACTTGAACACAAGCACCGTGGTACCGTGCCATCTGATAACCCAGACGGCTACTAAGTCACTATGGGTGGATAGTGTAGACAGCGTGGATATTCCGGACAGAGGGATGATTCTGGAATTCTCCGCTTAATATTTTCGGACTGCCGTTGACCACGGGTAACTGAAACCAGGGACCGTGAAACCACGGATAAGTGGGGCCTGCTATAGAGTGTTATGACCAATATTAATTTACACTAATATTCCTGCTCTTACCCTGGGGAGGGGGAGTACCCGGGGTTCTAAAGGTGGCCCTGGAGGAGAAGACGGCACGGCTTGAGAGAGAGCCCGAGGCTGCCTTTCGACGGGCAGAAACTACAGGGTCGGCAGAGTCTTTCTACCTGTTTCCTTTACCCCTGCACCCAGTTCACATGGGGCGGAAGGGGCCTGACAGCTGCCTCCGTGGAGCCCCTGAGCCCTCAGTCACCCCCTGGGGCGCTGCCCTTGTCTCAGGAGCCTTCAGTTAAAGGAAAGCCGCCCCCGGGGGCCCTCAGGCCCCATCCAGGATGCGGGGAAAGGATTGAGACTGAGCTGGGATGGTTTCCCTGACTTGTAACTGACCCCGAGTTTCTAGAAAATGAAACTGGAGTGGAAATGCCAGTTATGGCACGCTCACTGCCAGCGGGCAATTGAACCACAAATGTCGCCACCGGTTTTGGCACCCTTCCATGTGCCGGGCATGGACCACGTTCTTTCTGCTTGTTTCTTCATGAGCACCCCCAGCAACCCTGCAGGGTGGGTATTGCAGCCACCGTCTCACAGCCGGGGAAACCGAGACTCGGAGAGGTTATCCAGCTGGTCCAAGATCGCACAGCGTGCATGCAGTGGAACTGGGATTGGAATCCAGCTCAAAGCCCATGCTGGTCCCCAGCTGTGGAAGAGCAGTTGGTGGGTGGGCTCTGGGCCCAGCGCCGGCTTCACCACTTTCCAGCTGTGTGACTTTGGGCAAGCGGGTCAGCCTCTCTCTGGCTCAGTGTCCTCCTCCATACACCGGAATGATGAACATGCCCTGGGACCTCTGTGAGGACCATACGAGATGATGCACGGAAAGTGCTGGAGCAGCGCCCGCACATACAGCATGCATCCGGTACGTGCGGGGCCGTGAAAAGGCACAACGTGACCATCCACGAGCCCAGGCCAGCCTCTGCGTCCTGCCCCTCCCTGCTCCTTGGCCCCCATGACTGGTCTCTGGTGTCAGTTTAACACGGGTCCTTTTAGAGGCTGAGGCTGTAAGATAAGGGGTTGGCCCATAAGGAGACTTAGCTCTGGGAATAAAGTCCCTCCCCCTCCCCCCCCCCCCCCCGGTGCTGCCCCCCCCACCCCCCGCCCACCTCCCAGCAGAGGCCTGAACACGCCTGCCTGGGAACGAGGGGGCGGCAGAACCAAGGGCGCAGTGTTCATCTGTTTCCTTCCTTATATTAAAGTGGCCAGTTCGTGTCACTAACACCTAGCCAGGCCCGTGGTCAAGCGCTGCGAGACCAGGTCTGAATCAGGCTCTACAGTTAGTGGGTGTGTAAACTGACCAATTGACCTCATGTCTTGGAGCCTCGGTTTCTCCATCTCCCCAATGGGACAGATCATGCCGACGGTGAAGGGCGGCTGTAGAGATTGAAAGAGAAGGTGCAGCAGGTGGCCACTGATCCAGGGATACTGACTGAGCACCTACTGTGTGCCGGGCAGTGCTCTGGACAGCGGGGATCCAGTGGCGAACTGGACCAGGTGTCTGTGCTCCAGGAGCTCACGTTCTGGTGGGGGGACTTCAGAGGTGGGAACGCCCCGGAGGAGATGAAATGAAGAGGCTTGAGTGGGGGTGAGAGAGGGCTTCTGTGGCCTGGGTGGTCATGGAAGGCCTCTCTGCTTGGTCATTTCTCGTTTCCTACCTAAATTAGGAAGCCCATCCTGCAGGGGTTGTTCCTTCCGCGGTGAGCCAGCCAGGCCTGTGATGGGCACAGACCCCGCCTGGCGCTGCTCTCCAGGGCTCCTCGCTCACAGGTGCCCAGGCCTCCAGGCAAAGAGGCCACAGGAAAACACCTCCTTCAGGGTCTGCTGGAGACCAGGCCCCCTCCCTCCCCAGTGCACTTGGCCAGGCCTCAGGGGTCCCCTTACTCCTGCCCCAGCCCCAGCCATCTGAGGTATCAGCTCCCAGGACCCCCAGGCCACTGTGGCCACTGGGGGGAGGCCCCGGAGAGAGCATCCCCCACTTGGACCAGGGTCACAGGGCAGAGTTCACACAGAGGGTGCAGTAGATAGAATTGCCTCGGGGCTGAGGGCAGCGGTGTCACAGTCAGGGGATGTGGTGGGGCCTCCGTGTGCACGGTGACTGGGCACGGCAGCCTGGTGTCCTGGGTGTGAGCATCGAGCACCACGGCCAGAACCAAGGACCCCCGCTGGGGGCCGGCTGACCACCAGTGCATCCTCCATCCTGAGGGGCCTTCCCGGAGCCCCTGGGGTGAATTTGCACAACGTGGTCCTCATCCTCTGGGGCCCCCCCATCTAAATGGTGCCCACTGAGGCCCCGAAATGACCCTCCTACTATAGGAATTAAACCGTACGAAACGGACCTCGCTGGATCCCAGGCTGCTCTGCTCTCGCATCCTGATCTGAGGGGTTGAGGACTATGAGCCGGAGGCTGCTGGGCAGAGGTGAAAAGGGGAACTCAAATCCCTGAGGCTCAAGCAGAGGACGCTTCCTGGAGGAGGGAGTATTTTTAAGACAATAAAAGATGGTTAGGATGAGTAATGTTTGTTGAGAGTGCCCCGTGCCGGGCGCTGTGCAGAGCCTCAGGCACAAGCATCTTGTTTATTCCACACAACAGGTTTGCAGACAAGCACTTCCAGAGTCTCCAGCTACAGGGCCGTGAAGCTCACTCACGGTAGGTGAGGGTCAGAGCTGGGGTTCAAACCCGGGCCTGTCGCTCTCAGATGCCATGCACTTCACCACCGCACCACGGGGTGTCTCAAGTCTTAGCAGCTGCACGGGAGACAGAGGGCATGAGACTCCAAGGCCACCCCAGCTGGAAGGGACCCTCATTACCCACATCACCACTGGGGAGCAGAGGGCGTGGGGCTCCCCGCCCCCCATCCATCTTTGTCCGATGTGAGCTCTGGGGACAGGCTGGGCCCGGAGAACTCACGCAGATGGCAGGAGCAGGAGCGTGGCGGCCTGAACCAGCACCTTCTGAGCCCCGGCTGTGTTCTGAGACTCGCCATACCTGATCTCGGGTTACCCTCACCCCTGCAGGGGCACCATCAACCCATCGACTCAACAGCAATCAGGGTCTTTACTGAGCATCTGTTATACGTCACGATTGTACTAAACTTGGGGGCCGGGGTGCAGGGAGGCAGTGAACGTAGGGAGCATAGGCAGGACCGCTGCCCTCACTATAGCCTTGGGCAGAGGCAGCCTTGCTCAGAAAGTTACACCAGAAGGTGAATTTTAAGTGTCTGTAAGTACGATCTGCAAATGCCACAGGAAGCCAGGAGGGGTTGAGGGTCCAGTGACCAGGGGTCTTGTGGAAGGGGGGTGCTCAAGAAGGACCTTATGGAAGCTTCTAGTCTCTTCCCACATGCAGACACCCGGCTGCTTCTGGATGCGTATCCTTCGTGGGGCGCTTATGCAGGCGCTCGCAGTCAGCTGGTCTGCCTGGAATGCCTTCTCCCTGGTCTACCCGGGGACGCCCACTCTCCCGCGAGGACGTCAGAGATGGGCTGCTTTCCGTGCTTCCCTGTCCTTCCTGAATCAGTGGCTCCACCATCCTAGGTCTGATGACTACGGCTTCTAAGAATTCCTGCACCTCACTGATGAGGCAGAAACGTGATGCTCTCTCTCTTCGAGGACACCATGTAGGTGAGGAGCCAAGAAATACTGGCTGTGAAGTGCTCACTTAGCGCAGGCCGGTACGCAGCAGGACAGCAATCACTCCGACCACTGTCGATGTCGTCAATGGGCGCTCAGCACATTTCTAATTAAGTGGAATTCAGTGGACAGGTGAGAAGAGGAGGAGGCACATACCTCAGGGGTGTGGGGGGTTTGGGGGGGCGCCCAGGTGACCGGAAGCCTTCCCAGGGTCTGGCAGGAAGGAGGAGGGCATGCAGGGAGGCGGCATCTAAGGGCCCGGAATGGTGTGAAGATCTGTGGACACGGATGCCTGACAGGGGTCCAAGGGGGAGGAGGAAGGAGGGGAGCTGTGTGATCCTTCACCCAGATGGATGGTTCCAGCAACGGCCCAGACAGGTAAACAGTGGGGCTGGGGCCAGACGGCTCCCCCCAACCCCTGCTGGCTCTGTACTGGTGACAACTCCTGTCAAGGCTTGATGAGAGGCTGCTGGCTGCTTCTGCCCCTTGGCCCTGCTAGGAGGTGGGAGTCTTTCCCAAAGTGTGGGGAACAGGGGCTATTCCAGTGACCCGGCTACTCAAGAAAGCCCAGGGAGCGAGAGAAGAGGGGCCCTTGCTTTCTCTCCACCTCCGTGGGAATTCAGGACACCGGTCCTCTGTGTTGGTCAATGCCCCCCTCCTCCAGGAAGCCCTCTCTGACCATTCGCCTTTATCTCCCCGTTTGGTCCCCACCTCCCCCAGCCCCACAGGAAATGCCCCCCAGAGTGAAGGCCCTGGCATCCATTGTCTGTCCCATTCAGCTGACACTTGCACGAGAGTTTGTACCACTGAAGCCCAATGCTACAAACTCTCATTGGCTAAGTGGCCTGGGCCACTCTGAACTTGGGTCGCTTCATCTATTTCCTGGGCATATGAGATAGACATTCTTCAAAGCAGGTTTCGCTCCTGTATCTGCTACTTTCTGGCTTTCAACCTCAGTTTCTGCATCTGGGAAGAGAGGATCCCCATAACACTCACCCCATAGTGTCTGTGTGAGGACCAAGTGGGCTCTGGGGTGGAGGGCTGTGGCCAGGGCAGAGATGAGAGGCGCGTCATTGGTAATTACCTCTCCATGGACAGGTGAGCAGGGGCTTCGCAGAGGCATCCCCAACGTGGCCCCTGGGCAGGGCTCTGGCGGGGGTCTCTCTCCCATCCCTCTGGGTCAGGGTAAGGGATTCAGGAGGAAAGGGTGGTAGAGTCTGGCACCTTCCCCCGCAGTCCGATTGACCTGATGGCCTGCTCGCCCCCATTTCTGCTCCCCCTCAGTGGATTTTCTTTTGTTTGCTCCATTTTATTCTTTGTTTACTGAAGACGATTTAGCTAATTCATCTGAAGACATTCTGCTGAGTTTGGGGGTGATTAACAAGTATCTCTTGATTAGGCAGTGTTTTGGCTAAGGATGGGTGTCCTTTTAAAATTTAGTTAAGTTACTTTGGAACTCTTCAAGGCAGTGTTTCTAGTTTTTTAAAGTTTAAGATCGAGTCATCAAAATGTAATTTTAGTTAATTAAATTTGAATTGCAGTGTTATCTGAGATAAATTTTCAGTTTTGTTTTTCGTTGCAGTACAAATGAAGATATATGACCCCACCCCCCGTGAAGGCCGAGCGCTGTAACCAGCAAGGGCTGGAGCTGTGCGGGCATCTCCAAGGACACAGGCCGACCCCGTCCCCCAGAGCTTGAGCTGGGGGTCCTGCTGCATTCCTGAAGGGAGCTATCGGGCCACCCCTGACGTGAGTCAAGGCTGGGGCCAAAGGGAGGGGCTGCTCCCCCATCCTCATGGGGGAGGGAAAAATGATGTTGGGGGTGAAAACCAACTGTTCAGGTCACTGAGGTGGCGCAGAGAGGGCCAAATCTCCGCACAACTGAAGCAGCATGCCTCCCTCTCATGCCTCTATCCTGTCTGTCCTTCCATCTGTTCACTTGAGTGCGTACCCATCAGATCCACACACCCACCCATCCACCCACCCACCTACCTTTCCATCTACCCACCCTTCTATCCACCCATCCACCCACACACCCTTCCATCCACCCACCCACACACCCACCCATCCACCCACCCTTCCACCCACCCACCTACACATCCACCCTTACACCCACCCTTCTATCCACCCACCCATCCACCCACCCACCCTTCCACTCACCCACCCTTCCACCCATCCACCCACCCATCTACCCACACATCCACCCTTCCCCCCACCCACCCACACATCTACCCTTCCACCCATCCATCCACCCTTCCACCCACCCACCCACCCACACATCTACCTTTCCACCCACCCACCCACACATCCACCCTTCCACCCACACATCCACCCTTCCACCCATCCACCCATCCACCCATCCACCCATCCACCCACCCTTCCATCCATCCACCTACCTATTCGCCACCCATTTAATCATTATGCATTTACCCACCTACCTAGTCACCCATTACTCCCTCTCTCTTGCTCTCCTTCTCTCTCCATCCATCATCCAGCCATCCTTCCATACACCCACCCACCCATCCATCTATCCAGTGAACAAATTTTTAAAAAGAGGAAGATAGAAGTAACAGTAAGGCGGTGTAGGAAAGAACCGGGAGTTCGAGGATGTGAAAGAAGAGCCGTGTGGCTGAAGGTGGTGAGAAATGGAAGAAAGAGAGATGTGTGTGGAACGAGGCAGGGCCAGGCCACGCTGGCCCCTGTGGGCCACAGTAAGGTGTGAGTTTGGGGTCAGAGGCTGAGCGGGTAGTGGAGGCGATGAGGAAGGCAGAGGCCGCCAGGAACTCCTGGTGCTGTCACGAGGGACCCTTGGCAGAGGAGGAGCCGGCCCTGGAGGAAGAGAACTGGCTTTGGAAGCAGCAGACCTGGGTCTGGCTTGGGTGCTGCTTCTCACTGTCTGTGTGACCTTTCTGGGCCTCAGTTTCCTCCCTGGCAGAAGGGACATGATCTTTCTATCTCCTGGATTGCTGGGCGGAGGAAAGGAAAGAGCGGTTGTGAAGGGCTGCGCACAGGTGAGGTTATTGGAAGGTAAAGACATCCAGGTGAGCCTGAAGCAGCTGGAGGCAGGAGGCGGGCGAGTGTTGGCCCCACATTGGCACGGCAGGGCGGGGGCTGAGGCTCCAGCTTCCGGTTGGAGAGGTGACAGCAGGGGGCGGGCAGGCGATTATACTCAGAAGGGAGGCACTCAGCCCTACTTGCCCAGTGGGTTGGATGGGGAATTTCATAGCAGGACGTTTAAGGAAAGGTTGCCATCGTCCCCTGCCCTCCCAGGTGAGAGCCACCACCCCACACCCTCTTCACCTGTATCCGCTGTCGGGGAGCATGAAGGTGGGGGGCCCGGAGGAGCACAAGCGTCCGAGCAGGCGCAGCTGCCTCTGGCCGTGCCACTTCGAACCGGCTGGTCACCTCATGGCGCCTTGAGGCTGGGTGGGTGGTTGGGAGTAAAGGAGAAAACGTCCCCTCCACTCCCCCTCCGTCTTCACTTTGTTCCAGAAACTTATTTAGGGCCGATGTCGAGTGCCTGGCACACAGTGAGGGCTCATTCATCCAAAACCATTCTCGGAGGGCCTCTCAGTGCAGCCCTGTGCCCCCCACCCAGGCCTGGCCAGAGGCCCTGTCCCACCTGCCCCCGGGACCCCGTGGGCTTTGGGAAAAGCCAGAGGAGAAGGTGATGGGGGGAGGGGGTGCAGCCTGGCAGCGGCCCGGGGATAAGCTGTCAGAGATAGGAGCTGAGCTGCCTGCGTGCGCTGGATTAGGGAGCATCCCGGAACCCAGAGGAGCGGCTGTCTCTCTCCTGCACTCGCTCATTGAACAGACTTCTGCTGAGCGTTGGCTCTGGCTCCCCCGAGTGTGGGGGGCCCGGGTGGGGGGCCAAGGGGCCTCAGAGTGCCCTGGACACATGGTTCCTGGAGCCTAACGCTGGGGACCCAGAGGTGAAGTAGGGGTGGGAGGTGTTGTCCCAGACAGACAGACAGAGCCGAGACAGCCCCCAAGCTTAGTCACTGTTTCAACTTTTCACATTTGAACCCAAGACAGCGGATGTCAAACTCAGGCCCATGCCCAGACTCCCACCCGCTCCCTCCCTTCTCCGGGCCCTCTCCCGCCTCCTGCCGCCCCCACCTCGCCCCGGAGTTATGGATGGCTCCCAACCTCGCCCTCACACCACGGGATCCTCACTTCCTGTGTTTATCTTGGAGACAGACGAATGGGGCTCTCTCCTCTCACCGGCCAGCCGGCGGGCAGGGCCGCCCCACGCGGGTTACAGCGTGTGCCTCTGTTTGTGCCCACGGGCACAAGGGCACTGGTGTAGCAGGGGGTGAGTGTGGGGGGGAGGCAGGAAGCCTGGCTGTCCTTCCGTGTCCCCTGAGCAGGTCTGGGGGTGTGCGGGCCTCGTGCGTCCGTCTCCGGGTGCTGAGTATGTGCGTTGGGTGGGGCAGGCACATGGGGACCAAGCACCACCGGGCGCATCTTCAGGCACCGGCTTTCTGGCCTCCCCACACCCGCATCACTCCCATTTGCCAGGCGGGAGAGGAGGCTTAGCCAGGTGTGGTCAGAGAGCGGCAAATGCGGGGGAGGGGAATCTAGAAGCCAAGGCATCCCCTTCCTTTTTCTTTCCTTAAGAACTGTGGCATTTTCCCTCTAATTAGAAGCATAAAAAGTATAACAAAAAAAAAGATCCATAATTCCACTAGAGGAAAACCATTGTTAACATTTTGGTGCATATCCTCCCAGACTGTCTACATATATATGTATATACACTCACACACGTAACTAGTTTAATTAAAAAATAGAAATTTATTATGCATACTGCTTCCTTCCTGCCTGCCCTTCTTCTTTCCTTCCTTCCTTCTTTTTTTACTTTTTATTACAGAAAAATTCGACATATACAAAAGTATAGAGAACAGCACGCAGAGCCCCCAGCGAGGGGCTGGCCTGGGGCTCCGGGCTGTAAATCTGGGGGAACAGCTCGTCCAGAAGTCGCTGTCCTTGCCCCTGAGGATTTTCTCAGAGAGAAAATGCGTTGCTCAGAGAATTATCTAGACCAAGGGAGCACGAGGGTGTGGAAGTCCGTCTCCAGCGCTGGGCTGCGCCCTCCAGGAGCAAGGTTGACGGTTCGCCGCCTGCCACCCTCCGAGCTGCAGGCCGGGAGCAGGTCTGATGCCCTCCCCCTGGAATCGAGGAGGTCACCCCTGCAGACCAGGAGGGGGTCAGCGGGGTCTCCGAGGGGTGGGGCCTGTGCTGGGAGAGCCCAGACCTCCCCTGTGTCCCCTGACAGCCTCCCCGGCCCCACAGCCAGCTCAGGCTTCCCTCTCTCGGGAGTCCCTCTCTTCTCACTCCTGAAAAAAATCTGCTCAGGAGCAAACAGATGTCATCGCCCTCAGGCGTCACTGCCTGGTGCCCAGTTTGCTTTCCTCCAGGCAGTGCTCATGCATGATGCCCCAAAGGGTCCTAAAGGTGAGCAAGGCCCACGGGCGCTCAGGCAGCTGGGGGAGGCCCTGTGCACAAGGCAGCTGTGCTCGGCCTGCAGCCAAGGCCTGACATTCATTTCAGCCTCGGTCTCCTGGTCTGTGAAATGGAGACTGGGCTGCTGTGAGGACTAGATAGGGTCACATGGGAAGCACTTGAAACGTGACGAGAGCTAAACCCTGTTTGCTGTTATCATCAAGGGAGCTGAGGCCTGAACCCAGAGCAGCGAGTCAGGGGCAGAACCGGCCCCCTTTGCCCAGAGGAATCACTAAAGGGCACGTCCTCACGGAGCTTACAGATACATCATTAAGACAAATGATTATAAATTGTGCCAAGTACCATTAGGAAAGCAGAGTACTGGACTGGAGAACAGATTGGCTTGCTAGTTGGAGGCCTCCTGGAGGAGGCGACATTTAATTGGAGACCTGAAAGGGGAGAGGTCTTGTGAAGGGTGGGGAGAAGAGTCTTCTAGACAGAGGGAGCAGCATGTGCAAAGGTCCTGTGGTGGGTGGTGAGCTTGTTGAGTTTCAAGGAACAGGAAGGAGGCCAGAGTGACTGGAGAAGAGTGAGCAAGCAGAGTGGTCAGACAGTGCTGAAGGGGTGGCATCTGGGGGTCATTCATCCTTATCCCCTCCGGCTTTAGGCTCTGCCAAATCCCCCTTCCCACTATGTGAGTCCTCTTGCCCCTAGACCAGGCTTGGGTCTCTGCTCCCTTTTGCCTCCCCCAGTACCTCATCCAAGGCTTAGCACCCAGGGCCCCTCAAAGCCCCAGACCCCTGAGTGGGCAGGCGCCTTCTCCAGGCCTCTCTAGACTCAGCGGCCCTGACTTGGCCTTGACCAGAGTGTGCAGTGGGCCCGGGGCCAGGCCAGGGCTGTGGGAGGCCAGTTTCCCTCCTGCTTTCATCTGCGGGCGCAATCTCTTTCATCGGCTCTGTTGTTTTTAGACCATGTGCTGGGCTGTGGACAGTAAACGAAAGTTCAGGAACGCATCCCTATAAATCTGCCGGGACTAAAGGAAAGTCCACGCGTCGGGGTGTCCAACAACCCCTGGGCCCTCCCTTTCCCTGCCCCACAGAGGACCCCTGGGGGCCTGCTGTCAGGAGACAAGCTGGGAAGACCAACAACCCGGGTGGATGGCGACAGATGGGAGCCGGGCGTGTCAAAGCCCACACCAGAGGGGCAGGGACTGGCTTGGCATCACGTGGTGCATCGGGCCAGAGCTGGACTAGAACCCAGGGCTTTGCAGTCGGTTCTGCAGGGGACCTGGGTGCCCACTGGGTGCTGGACACTGTAAGGAAAGTGAACAATTGCTGCGAGAAACACCTGGGTGTGGGTGGCACTCCAGGCCAGAGTCGGGGACTCTGGACCAGCTGGGTGACCCTGGACAGGTCCACGCCCCTCAGCCTGTTTTTCTCCTATAATGTTTCTGCCTATGGTGTTGGGAGGCTGTGAAATCACATTAAACCATGTGTACTGACAGACTCTGAGCTGCAAACTGCTTTACCTGTGCAAGGCTCCCAGTCCTTGTTTTATAAGTATTTGCTATTTTCTAAGCCATCCACGCTGTGCTCCACCCTTGCAGGTACATTCTCCTACTGTCCAGCTTGGGTTAAAGGTGAGTGGTGGGAATCAGACTAACTCATGTGAGATATTTAGCAAGCCACTCAGTGTTAATCCAGCATCTGGCATCAACTTGCATGCCTCCACTGACAGGCAGCTTACTACCAAACAAGGCTGCCAGGTTCCACGGTGGAATAGCTCTTACGTTAAGCTGACTTCTGCCCCCCGTGCTGATGCCGCTGGACCTGTGATAATCCCAGTTACACACCCATTTCTCTGGTGATCCTTCCAGAACCCCACGGCTCTGAGAGGCCAGGTCGACTCTGGTTTCTGGGGCCTTTCTCTTTTCTTTGTTGAGTTTTCTACAATGAGTATCTGCTGCTTTTTCTATTTTTAAAATTCATTTTAAATTATACTATTTGTGATGGCAAACAATACAGAACATAAGAACTGGAAGTCTCCCCATTCCTCCTGCTCTAAACCCGGCTCTACTCCAGGCCCAGAGGAGCATCCTTCCTAACTTCTCGGTCCCTTTGCTTCTGTAGATTCACAAACAGCACAGCGTGGAGCACGCAGGGCAGGCTGCACGGTAGAGGGGTTGACCTTGCCTGCCGCCTGCTCTTGAATGCCACCTCCTAACCTCAGTTTGCCCATGTGTGAAATGGTGCCTGCCGACCAGGATCATATGCGGACTGAGCGAGTCAGTGCACAGGATGTGCTTAGCCCAGTGCCGAGCACACGTGCGCCACCACAGGCGTCTCGTCTTCTAAATTAGACACAAATGGGATCATATGTACATTTCCTTCTGCAGCTCGCGTTTTTCGTCCGGGACAGCTTTCCGTGGGGGCCCAGGGAGATCTGTCTCATCTTGTCAACAGCTGCAGAGTGGCTTACTGTGTGACTGCATGCTGGATTTATCCACTTTGAATGTCAGGAAATGTCATTTTTTTATAGGGTGGTGTTTTTTTTTTTTTGGTGAGGAAGATTGGCCCTGAGCTAACATCTGTGTCAATCTTCCTCTATTTCGTATGTGGGATGCCGCCACAGCATGGCTTAATGAGCAGCGTGTAGGGCTGCACCCAGGATCTGAATCTGCAAACCCTCTGCCGCCAGAGCAGAGTGCAAACTTAACCACTAAGCCCACTGGCTGGCCCCGAAAAGTCGCTTTTTAAGAGAAGCCCCAGGGTGAGGCCTTAGGCAGCCCATTGCCACTGCTGGTATCATTTTTTCCAAGGAAACACTTTGATTCTCTGCTTGGTGGTCCACAGTGGCCCTGGGCAGGCCAGGCCAGCTCTGGGGAGAGGGAATGAGGCTCTGAGCAAGAAGGCGGCTGGGCACAAGCAGGATTTGGCCCCAGTGGTGGTGGTGGTTGGGAGAGGAAAGGCGGAGATGAGAAGAGACCCAGCAATGCTGTGGTGTGGCTAGGGCCCCTCAGAGAGGGACATCCTGTGGACAGGGTAGTCAGGGAAGGCTTCCTGGAGGAGGTGGGGTCTGCATGGGGTCTCAAGGAGTAAGAGGGAGTTGAACAGATAGAGATGGGGTTAGGGGAGGTGTACTTGTGGCAGACATGAGCCTGTCTGAGACAGTGAGGAATCTCGAGTGTCTAGAACTAAAGGACCACACAAGACCTCAAATACCAGGCTGCATGTGGGCTTGCCCTGCCAGCAATGGGGAGCCACTGAAGGTTCTGGAGAAGGGGAGTCTCCACTCTGTGTGACCCTGAAGAAAGCTCCAAGCCTCTCTGGCCTCAGCTGCCTTTGGGTTCTGGAATAGACTTGGGGGAACTGTGGGGGGCTACTTAGGAGCTGGAATTTGGGATCGGGCCACTTTCTCTGAGCAAGGGGACCCAGAAGAGGGGGGCCAATCCCAGAGGTCAGTCCTTGCCTTTAGAACCCTGCTTCACAGAATTTGAACTGTTTACTTTCCTTTTAACCTGCTGGCTGTCCAGGGAAATCTGATTTGCAAACATGTTTTCTTAGCCCAGGGGAAATGAGCGCTATGCAAACAATGAAGATAGCCCTGCGTGATAAGGGCCCCCACACTGCTCTGGCGTCTGGCCTGAATGGAAAAGAGGGACCGGGGTCGGGGTGGCCCTGGCTCCGCCGGCCACCATAGGCATGGAGGAGAAACAGGCCTCAGAGTGTTCTAGGGGATGGGGCCTTGGGCCTCCTCTAACGTGCAGATGGGGAAACGGAGGCCCAGCGAGGGAAGAGGTTGGCCGGGGGCACATGGCACGGAGGGCCCGACTCCCCTTCTGTCTGCAGCAGGCTGTGCTGGTTGAGCCCACACCAGGATTTTGGGTCTGGCTGAGGGGGGCCCTGGTGGGGCCTCTCCAGGTCGGGATTCATGAGCGGGAGCAGCTGGGCACTTGGGTCGAGGAACGGGGGCCGTGAGGCCGATAGGGTAGAGGTGTCTTTTCCGCCCCTGTGCTGGTTTTGAGCCTGGATGGAGAAAAGGGTGGGGCAAGAAGCTGCCCAAGCCATTGTCACAGACCCCGTGAAAGAGCCAGGGCCCAGTGTGGCTGCTGTACGGCCCAGGTGAAAAATCCCAAACTGGAGCCGGGCTAAGGCCACCCCATGCCCACCTCATGGGAGCCGTGGCACCTGAAGCTCGAGGTGACTGAGGTGAGGCTGGGCTCCCGGGGGAGGCTCGTGCGGGAGCCCCTGTGGCTGAGGCCGCCATGGGGCACCCGACCGAGATGTCAAGAATGTGCGCAGACCTGTTACTGGACGCTATGGCTGGGGCTCCTCCTTGGGAGGTGCCTGCCTTCTGGTTGGGGCTGGGGGGGGGCGAGGATTTTGAGGGGAGACGAGACCTAAGAACCTTCCTCAGCTGGGTATTAATGTCAGTGTGACCTCGTGGACACCTGCAGGCTGGTGAGGCCTGGGGACAGTGGGTTCCAGCGAATCATCACCGTCCGCCACTCTCCAGCAGGCCCGGGGGCTCGGGGTCTGCGGGGCGGACCCTCAGTTCAGAGTGAAACCTCTTTTGCCCTCTGGGGTGCCCGGCACTGTGCCAGGAGCTGTCACTGCCCGGTGGGGTTGGTGTTTCTCCTCATCTGCCTGAAAGTGCCTTTGCGTTCCATCCCTTCCCTCTCAGCAGCTTGTGCTTCTTCTAGGAGAAGCTGCTAAAGATGGAATTTCTGGCACTGCCACCACCAAAGGTGGTGACATTGCTGGGCTATTTGTACTCCTGGGGGCGCCCGCAGCCTCAGCCACGCCCGGGGAGGAGCACGGACGCCTCCGGGTTCCACTTTGGGAACCAGGGATGGAGGATGCTTTCCTACATTGCTTCGTCTTCCTGAGGACCACTCCACTCAGACCTGGCTGCCCCGCACGGAGTCACAGCCTCATCCCTTCCGCTGTCTTTATTGGACAGTAAGATGCCAAATTCCGCTCAGCCGACATCTCACACACGAGACCAGCAAAGACTCCCCTCTTGGCCTGACTTAAGTTTGGACAAAGAGCCAGGCGGAGGGGCAGAGGGTCCCAAAGCCCCCACCTTCCTTTTCCCGGCCATCATCCTTTCCTGGAGCCAATCCCCTTTGTGCAAACTCTCTGAGCCTCAGTTTTCCCATCTGTAAAATGAGAATCATAGAAACAGCACTTGCTGGGCCTGTTTCTCTCCAGCACCGAACACTCGCAGTGAGCCAACTCAGAGACCGAGGTCCCCTGCTTCCTGTCATACTCGGGGTTGATTCCCTGTCGACTTCCCCTCAAGCCAGGGCCGCAGCACCCCACCGGAGGCCATGCTGGGTCCGTATCCTGCCACCTCTGCTTACCAACTGACTTCCTGGTGACCTTCAACAAGCCCCTGCGCCTGTCTGTGTCTCCTCCTGCCTAGAACAGAGACAGCGGCAGCTCCCCACTCACTGAGGCGTTTTGAGGATGAAATGCAACTCAGCCCGGGGCCTCGTGCTCGCCTGGTCCTCAGTACCTATCAGCCGTGGGTGCAGCTGAGGGGTGCCGCCAATACGGACAACGGAGAGTGTTCCGTCCCCGGGCAGGCCACATCCCTCTCACTTTATTACATCGTAAGTGCTTTTAACAGAGCAAACAGCAGACGGCGGGCAGCCCGCCAGCAAGGGCCAGGGCCCGAGTCCAGTTCTTCACGCCCCCGGACATCCAAAACAACAAGAGAAAAGGCGGAACATCAAAGAACGGACAGCAGGTCTCACATCTCACTGTGCTCTTATCTTAATTAAAGCAAGTCGTGTGTGGGGTTTCTGATGACACAAGTTGAAAAGCCAGGGTCTGGTTTTATTAGCTTTTGCTGACACCCACAGAGAAGTTTGTGACTTGCCCAAGGTCACCTAGAGCCCTGGGGCCAGAGTCGGGGCCCAAACCCAGGCCTCAGATGCTGGAGCCAGGGCTCATTCCATGACCCCTGTCCCTGCAGCCCTGCCTGAGCAGCCGGGACCCAAGGCTGGAGTTTCGGGGGAGGGACACCAGTTCACTCCTTCGTCCAATAGTTAATGCTACTTATTGAAGGCCTTCTCCCTTCCAGGCGGTGTTCTAGGCTCTGGGGACACAGCAATGAACAAGACCCTCTGGTGGGAAGAGGGGAAGGGAAGCAGACGTCAATAAACAATGGCGTGAATAACTATTTCATTGCAATTGTGACAAATGCTATGCCCTCTGTCCCTTTTTGAATCTGGGCTGTGTGACCGCTTGGTCAATAGAATACTGTGGACATGCTACTGTAACACTTTCCTAGCCCAAACCAGCTCCCCGCCTCTTGGGATGCTCTCTTTTGGATCCCAGCCACCATGGTAGCAGGAAGCCCAAGAGGCCCGTAGAGAGGTCCACACAGGGAGAGACCACCTACCAGTCAGGTGGGGTCCATCTCGGAAGGGGATCCCTCAGCCCCAGGCAACCAGCGCCGCTGACTCCGTGCAGAGCGGAGACGAGGTGTCGCTGCCGAGCGGCCCAAGCCTCAAAGTCATAAGGAAAACAAAGGATGGTTGTATTTTAACCATTAAGTTTCTGGCTGGTTTGTTATGGAGCCACAGACAACCAGAACATGACATTTCACCTGCACAGAGTGGGGTGGATCCCATGTTGACCCCCATTTTGTACACGAAGAAACTGAGGCTCAGAAAGGTAAAATGACTTGCTCAAGGTCACACAGGCAATGAGTAGCAAAGCCAGATTCAGTGACTGCGAACTCGGTGTTTTCCGTTCTCCTCCATTACTGTCAGCTCAACCGCAGGGTGACCAGGCGTGTTTCTAGCCACTTCCTGTCTCAAAAGCAGTAAACGCCGAAGGTGGACTTTCAGGCATGGTAGAAAACGAGCGAGGAGACCACTTTTGAGCATGGAAGCTTCCAGCATCCTTGGAGCCCTGCTAAGTGTACCACGTAGATGGGTAGATGGGTGCCTGCTGGTTGTCTTGCAAGAAGAGCCAATGGAGGCTTTTCGAGGTGATCAGACAAAGGCTCGTTTCCCTGTCCTGGCCTCTGTTTCCCCACCTGCTAAAGGGGAATGAGAGAACCGCAGTCCTGTGCAAGCTGGGGCTGGAGATGAGCTCACAGGTGACGCCCGCCGTCTTCCCCAGAGGCTCCTTGTCAGATGCTAACATTCCATCTGGAAAGAAATGAGTAATCGCTGAGACTCCCACGACGAGAATTTTAATGCAAGGAAGTGCACGGCAGGCAGCAGGGAGAGGGCAAAACCCACCCCTGACAGTTTTCCGAGTAAAGCCCCCTCCAAAACGGATTGCTTCTGAGGCTGGAAGCAGCCTGGAGACTCCAGGCTGGGAGGCAGGAGCCCCGGGTTCTGGTCCCAGCTCTGCCCCTGACCCGTTATGTGACCTTGGGCAGGTGACTGTCCCTCTCTGATCTTCATTTGTGCAATGAGAGGATCTGGAAGATCCCGAAGGTGTCCAACAGACAGGGCTGCCCCATCCGAAAAAATTATGAAAAGCTTCCCCCGCTCACCCCTGGGAGCTCACAGAATTTACCAGCCGTCAAGGAACCCTCGGGCTGTTTCTAGAAGCAATGATGTAGGTGAGATCCACGGGGCAAATTCTCCCCCTCCGCCTTCTCCTCCTCCATTGTCATAGTTTTTATTTATTTGGCTTTCAGATGGGCCACCCAGAGTTCTTTATAAAGATAAAAATATCATAACTCAAAGCTTCCCCCAGCAACCCAGTCCCGTCTGCGTGATGGAGGGTTGCACACAACGGCTTTGTTCCTTCCAGCTCTGACCCTTTGAAGGTCTTATAAAATGAGAAAGTCCACTTTAAACACTAAATGGAAGATAACGGTGCCGATGGCGATGCCGACGGGGTGGCCGGCCCTCGCCAGCACTTGCTCTGTGCCAGCCCCTGTGCGCAGCCCGGGCGAGCTTCGTCTCATTAACTCTTCACAAGAACCTACAAAGCACTCGGCTGTCATTATTGCTTTTACGCGGGTGAAGAAACCAGGCCTGGAGAGGGAAAGTAATTGTCCAGGGTTGCAGAGTTAACGAATGGGCTTCAGACCCAGGCGTCTGCCTCCAGGGTCTCAATTCTGAATAATTAGGCTGTTTTGTTCCCTGGCAACAACAACAATGGCTGCTACTATTATTCCTACTGTTTTCAGCCTTCGCTGAGCACTGATGTGCTGTGCATGGGGCCAGGGCTTTATACTTTGTTCTAAAACATCCACGCTGTGGAACAAATCAACCCAAAACTTAGTGACTTCAAACAATGACATTTATTTTGCTCATGAACTTGCTCGATTTCAGCAGGGCTGGACGGGGACAGCTCATCTCTGTCTCAGCCCGGATGACTCCGACATCTGGGGCAGGAAGAGCTGGGGGCTGGGCATCTTCCTCTCTCCCTTCACGGAGGCTCGGGGTCTCCCCACCGTGGTGCCTCCGCACGGCATCCTCAGGGTCATCCGATTTCTTACATGATGGTTGGGGGCTCCGTGAGGCCAAAGTGAAGTGGCAAGGCTCCTCAGCTTCCTGGGAGGGCCGGCAGCTCGCTCCTGCCACATTCTGCGGTTGTCAGCCAGCACTAGGGTCAGTCCAGGTTCCAGGCGAGGGGCATTGAACCCCCATCTCAGCGGGAGGAGGGTCAGAGGACTTGTGGCCATCTTTCCTCTCCCACGCTGTGCTCTCATTTAGGAATCTTTACAACAACCTAGGAGATTCATTTATTCACTCGCGTTTGTGGAGCACCTACTGGCAGACATGGCTGCGGGCACTGGGAGGGAGCAGCGAATGGAGAGATGCTACTGCACCCACTTTACAGATGAGGCAATGGAGACTTACAAAGGTTTAAGTGCCAAGGAAAGGCCCAGCACTTTCCCTGTAGACTCCAGCTGATTCTTGACAACGAGTGTGTGAGGTAGGTACCGGGACTGCCCGCCTTGACGTGGAGGAGCGGGATTCAAACCCTGGCTGGCGGGATCCTAAGGCCAGGCAGTTGTCCTGCACCCCATGCTGCCCCATCTTAGCATTTGCTACATCCGTGCTTCATGGGATGCCGATGCATGGGTCCCACTGGACATGGGGGCGTCTCTTGGGAAGAGCCAGGCTCGTTGAGGAGAAGCCCTGTGACACCAATGCATGGGTCCGACTGGACATGGGGGCACCTCTTGGGAAGAGCCAGGCTCGTCGAGGAGAAGCCCTGTTGGCCTGTTAAAAAGCCAGCCCTGATGAGAGCACGAGGGAGGGAGGGGCAGGAGCGAGGATAATGGCCCAGCCTGAACCGGTCGCCACGGCAACCGCAGGAGCCGTCTGGAGCCAGCAGCTTGCCAGGCCTTGGCCCCACAAAGCCCGGGGGGAGGCAGAAGGGGCGGGCCCAGGGGGGCATAAATCAGGGAGCCCTATGCCCCTGACTCCGGGCAGACGATTTATGGGGCTGCTCACAGCCCAGGGGATGCGCTGGGGAGAGAGGAGGGGATCTCCCTGTTCCCACCGCCCCTGGGGCCCCTGCTCCGTGCGGGCTGGGCGGGAAGAGGCGCCTGAGCCTGGGAGCCCCTCCAGGCCACCCTCAGTGCTGCTGGAGGCCCCTGCCCCCACAGGCCTGCCCTGACCCCTCCGTGCCCACCGCACCGGCGTGCTGCCCCCATGCTGTCAGCAAGAATTTCGAGAAACAAGTCTTCTCCTAAGCTACTTGAGATGCACACTGATCATTTCTATCCTATTCTGTCCTGTTTCTTTTGTAAAATGCTGGTCACATCTACTAAATTAATGTCACGACTCACTAATGGTTTGTGACCCAATTAGATAAACATTGAGCCGGAGGAAGGCAAAAGGGGAAACTGAGACTCACTCAGCCCTCCCTCCCCTCACGCACAACTGGAACAGACTGTACATGCATCAGCTCTTCTGTCCTCCCCACAAGCACCTGAGTCTGCCTCCGAAGCCCAAACTCGTTCCACTATCCAACCAGTCATTATTGCTATCCAAGACGAACCAGCTTCCTCGAAAGGTAATGAGCTGCCCATCTCTGGAGTCATCCAAGCAAAAGTTGAATGACTCCCTGCTGCAGTGCTTCAGGCGATCCCAGCACCCATCAGGGACGGGGCAGACCTGACGCCTCTGAGCTTCCACGGGATGGCAGCAGGCGAATGCTGACCACTGTGCCGTGTGGGGATGGAGCCCTGGGTGGGATGGGAGAGAAGCTGCCTGCCAGCCAGCACCACTGGGGAGGACTCAGAGCTCAGGCTGGCTCAGACAGACAGAAGCAAAGATGTCATCAGGAAGGTCAGCGTGCCTGGCGGTGGCCTGGCAGAGACGGCAGGAGCAGTTGCGCCCATCTAGGCGGGGCCACTGGAACCCAGCCCCCTCTCCCTTGGCACCTTTGCACCTGGCCGTCCAGAACTGAAGGCAGCTTGGGCCTACCCTGGATGAGCCCCTCCTCCCTGAACCAGCCCCACGGTCACCGCGTCCGCCTGCCTCCTGCCACTGTACAGGTCTGTCCCTTTCAGTCACCCCCTCAACTCTGCCTCCAGGGGCACGTCCTTCCCAGGTCACCTGAAGAGGCTAAGAAAGATTAATGACAGTATTTTGGTGCATCGACGAGGCCTCGTGCTCCACATTCAGATGGACCTGGGTCCCAGTCCTGGCTCCGTCACTCACCAGTGCGGGACCTCGAGCAAGAGACTTCCCTCTCCCAGCCGAGGTCTTTTGCCAATAAACTGGGGTCATAATTTCCACCCTGAAGATGTCCCCCATATGTTAAGTTGAAAGGGCAAATATGTCCCCTTGTTTGTTGAAAACAAAAACCTGCGTTTACATGTTTGCTCGGCGTGGCAAAGTGTAGAAGGAAACGGCCAACAGGCAGCGGGGGCACTGGGTTGGGGGAAGGGAAGATCCCCATTTCAGACTCATGCGCTCCCATGCTATTTGCAAAAGTTTAGACCAATAAGCAAGTATTAATTTCATAACAAAAAAATTGAAATTAAAAAACCTGCCTGCCCACCCCATTTTTGTTGTGAGGATTCAAAGGGGCAAATGGACAGAGGAGGTCAGCCCAGCGCCTGGCCCGGCCCTCACCTCCAGCCCGTTCTTTCTTCCAGGGGTCTTGTGCGGTCCCAGTTCTTTTAAAAACTAATTAATTAAGGCTGTATAAAGATATACATATAAGTTATTCCGGTTATTTGGATAACTGAGGACGCTCCTTCACCATAAAGAGCGTTTGCTGACTGGTCTGGCCTCCCAAAGGGATGAAGGGCGGAGTTCCAGGCAGAGAGGCGTGAGGAGGGGGGATCCCCCTTTCTCTGCCTGGGAACAGGTAAACTTCACACGGACCCTATGAGGTGCACACTGTTACTATTGCCATTTCTGGAGAAGGAAAGTGAAGTTCAGAGATGAAGTCCTTGCCCAAGGTCAAAGGGCCTGTGAGGGGCAGGGAGGGGGGAGCCCTGGGGCCGGGTGCCTCTCCAGGGCTTCCCTTGGATCAGGAGTGGATTCACTGCTCTGGGTGACGGGAGGGCAGAAGGAGGAACAAGGCATGGAATGGGGGAACCGAGGCTGGTTACCGCCAGCCTCCTCTGCTCTAGGTCTGAGCTGAGTCCTTTAGTCCGTTGAATCTTCACAGCCACCCTCCAACTCCTCAAGGCCTCCACACTGGCTCTTCCCTCTTCCCGAAATGCTGTTCCACTATATGTCTGAATTTTGGATTTTCTCCATATTCAGGTCTCCTCAGAGAGGCCTGCTCTGACCATCTGGGCTCAACGAGGGCCACCTGCGGACCCCCATGGACCCTGGCCGGCCACCCACCCCTGGGTGCCCCTTCCTGCTCTGCCCAGCATAAAGCTGCCTGCTGGTTCACTGGCTGATGGTCTGTCTCCCTCTTGGTGTGTCAGCCCTGCAAGGGCATGGCCTGGCCTGTGTGCTAGGGGGCTGCATTCCACATGCTTGGAATGGCGCATGTGCACACAGTAGGCGCTCAATAAGGACCTGGTGGACACTGTGGATGCCCCGTCCACCTCCCCTCAGCACTGCCTGACCTCTGCTGGAGCCTCCCCATCCACACACTACTCAGGCCAGAGCTCAGGGCTCCGTGTCCCCAGGAGCAGGCTTTGTGCGAGGACGGGTGGAAGCTGGTGGACAAACCCCTTGGCTGGGGTAACCCTGAGGCTGTGATACCCTCTCCCTGAGCTCCCAGGGGGCCCAGCCTCAGTTTCCCACAGCGGCCATCTGCTGAACACCGACACTGCCCTTTTCTTTACAGCTGCCTTCCTGGCTTCCTAGGGCCACCATGACAAAATACCACAGACTGGGGGCTTCAGATGGCAGAAATTTCTTCTTTCACAGCTCAGGAGGCTAGAAGTTGGAAATCAAGATGTTGGCGGGGCTGGTCCCCTCTTGGGGGCTCAGAGGGAGCATCTGTTCCAGGCCTGTCTCCTGGCTTCCGGCAGTCGCCAGCAATCCTTGGCGTGCCCTGGCTTGTGGTGGCATCGCTCCAATCTTGTCACACGGCTTCTTGTGTGTGTCTGTCTTCACACAGCCATCTTCCCTCTGTGTGTGACCATGTGTGCAAATTTCCGCCATCTACGAGGACGCCAGTCACTGAATTAGGGTCCACTCTAATCTAGTACCACTTCCTCTTGACTTGGCTGCATCTCAAGACCCTATTTCCAAACATGATTGTGTTCACGGGTGCCAGGTTAGCCCTTGAACATATCTTCTTGGGGGACACAGTTCAACCCACAGCGCCCTCCCTGTCTCCGTCTCCCCTTCTCCGTGGTTCTTCCTGGGATCACCTCCCAAATACTTGCACTCAAATCCTCATCTGGCGTCTGCTTCTGGGGAAACCCAGCCTGTGGCAAGATATTCATAGAGTGGATGAATGATCCCGGACACAAGAGGGGTCTCGGCTGGGAGCCCCTGCTCAGGGACTGGGCTGGTGCTGGCGAGCATCGGAGCTGGGAGTTTGCTCCGGGTCTGTCCGTTTCCACAGCCCCCGAGCAGAGAGATGACGGAGAGCTCTCTATCACCAGCACGGCTGCTTTGAAAGATGGCGAGCGCCCCATCCCTGGAAGGCTGCAAATATGCCAGCGGGGCTCGCCGCACAAGGCTGAGAGTTGGTTTGGGTGACCTCAGAGGCCCGACGAGCGCTGACATCCAAGTCTGTACATTTTAAAAGCATGTGGTAACAAATCCGTGCCTCTGGGTCAGAAAGCAGAATAACCTTCCACTGACCTCCCCAGAGCCTCACGGCAAAGCCAAGTTTCTCCAGAATCAGCTTTAATTTGATGTCTCTTCTTCTCGTTTATTAAAGGGACACAAAAGAGAGAAAACCACTTGAATTGTCCCCAGACGGGCTGGCTATAAATGTCTGCAGGAAGGGACCCAGCTTGGGCTCTGGTGCCCAGCAATTACAGCCGCCTGGAGCCCCGCCCAGACGACCAGCCCCGGGCACCTCTTTGCTCTCCTCTCGGCCCAGGCAGCTCACTGCCAGCAAAATTCCCTCTTGAGGGGCAGCCTATGGACCCCAAGCTTCACCCAAGACCTCAACAAACACTCCCAGCTGATTCTTGTCCAAGCGCAGGGGCGGCCTGGCTCTGCGGGCCTGTTCCAGCATCTCCTTCAAGGTCACAGCAAGCCCAGCCGGGGGAGCGTGGAGGCGGGACGGCCAGCAGAGCGTTCTCAGCACAAATGCCCCTCCTGGCCCTCTCGGTTTCCCCGTGTGCCTCCAGCCTGAGGCAGAGGCGGGGGAAGGTCAGACCTTTATCCTCTTTCCCAAGAGCTGTGACGGCTCCCTCTGGCCCAGGGAACACAGCCGCAGTCCTCAGGCTGTTTAGAGGAAGAAGCAGAGAGCGAGCCCTAACAGAACAGCGGGTACAAGCATGGACTCTGGTTCGAATCCCAGCTTCCCCACTTGCTAGCTGTGTGACTTCGGACAAGTTGTTCAATCTCTCTGAGCGTCTGTATCCTCATCTGTTAGAGGGGTTGATAATAATGATACCTACTTCATAGGGTTGTTGTAATGCTTAAATTGAGAGTTAAGCCAGGTAAAGCCCTAGCACAGTGCCTGCCACCTGGCGGTACTCCAGAAAAGCCAGGTCTGTTACCTGCTGGGTGCTCTCTATGCCGCCGGCACCATGCAAGCGGTGAAGCTGCATTGATTATCTCCCTGGACCTTCAGGAGCACCTGGTGCAGTGGACACTACATTGTTCCCATTTTGCTGAGGACAAAACTGAGATTTCAAGCAGTCACGCCCCACCCCCAACAGTCTCGTAGAAAGGGGTGGAGCTGGCCTTTGAATCCTGTCTCTCTGACTCCGGGACCTGGGGTCTGGCAGGGCTCTGCGCAGCCCCTGGGTAGAAAAGAAAGATCTGTGTCTGTCTCCGCCCCAGCCGAGCCACTGTTTCATTCATTGGTTCCTTCCTTTCTCCATTGAACAAGCACGTACTGAGCTCCTGGGCAGGTGTTGTCAGGCCCCGGGGACGGAGGCCGACAGGAGCCCCAGGACCCACGCTCTCAGGGGGCCCCAGCCTACTGCTCCTCCTGCTTCTCCAGAAACTGGTTTTCAACTGTAGAGTTTCAAAATATGCTGATCCTTCTGGCCCAGCTCAAAAGCCTCTCCAGGAGGCCTGGCCCAAGCTACTCTCTCAATCCAACAATCACAGTTAATATTTCCTAATGGCAGCTGTGTGCCAGGCACGCGCTGGGGGCTAGCCAGGTATTAGCCCATCGGTGCAGTAGGATGGGGCAGGCCCCTGGCCTTTCTGACTTCTGAGGCAGGAGGCACATAGTAGGTCCACAGACAATGCTAACTGACTTCCTGTCCCTTCTCCCAGGGGCAGGACCCTTGCACGTTTGTAAAAGTCAAAGTGCTTCTGATGGCCGAACTTGACCTGCCCAACCCTGACCTCATCTCCTCGCTCTCCCTGCTCCAGACACCCTGGAATTCTTTATCTTTCTCAATTCACAAGCACCTGCCCACCTCAGGACCTTTGCACATACCCTTCCTTCTGTCTAGAAGTCTCTTCTCCCCAGATACCAACATGCCACGCTTCTTCATCTCCTCCAGGTTGCTGCTCAAATGTCACATTGTCATTTAGGCCTTCTCTGACCACTCTGTTTAAAATTGCAATCCCATCCCCACCCCACACTCCCTAAGTCCTAACTTGCCTTTTTTCCTTCACAGTACTTGTCATCTGATATAGTAAATACTTAAGTTATTTGTTAGCCTTTGTCTCCCCACCCACTACTTCCCCCACCAGGAATGCAAGCTCTAAGACGGCAGAATTTTTTTTACCTACTTTGTTGACTGAAGTATTCCCAGACCTTGGAAGAGTTTATGACTGTATACAGTGTATACAGAATATATGACAGTGTAGTAGGTGCTCAAAAAATGCTTGTGGAGGGGCTGGTCCCATGGCGTACTGGTTAAGTTTGGTGCCCCGGGTTCATGGGTTCAGATCCCGGGCGCGGACCTACACCACTTGTCAGCCATGCTGTGCCGGTGACCCACATATGAAATAGAGGAAGATTGGAATAGATGTTAGCTCAGGGAGAATCTTCCTGAGCAAAAAAAAATTGCGCGTTGAATAAATGAATTTCTGTAGCTCCAAAACTGCTTTGTAAATAGTAGGTAATAGTTTGCAAACAGTAGGTAGCCAATAAGTGTATACGGCTTTTTAAAACAGCTGTGTTGAGCTACAATAAGCTGCACGTATTTAAAGTGTACAGTTTGATAAGCTTTGACATACGTACACACGGATGAAACCAACACTGCAAACTACGTGATCCCCTGGTAATTTCTCCTTTCTGCAACAGCCTAGGCAACCACTGATCTGCTTTCGGTCACTAAAGATTACTTTGTATCTTCTAGAAGTTTATAGAAATGGCTCTTTCACTCAGTGTAATTATATTGAGATCTATCAGAGTTTGTTCCTTTTGATTGCTGAGTAGTATTCCATTGTATGAATATACCCCGACTCCTCCTTGTTGACCGACTCCTCTGCTGATGGATATTTGGTTGTTTCCAGCTTTGGGCTACTCCGAATAAGACTGCTATGAACACATATGTACAGGTCTCTGCATGCATATAGGGGACTCATGCTTTCTTCTCCTGTGAGTGAACACCTGGAGTAGAACGGCTGGATTATATGGCGGGTGTACATTAACTTTATGAGAAACTGACAAACTCTTCTCCGAAGTGTTTGCACCATCTTCCATTCCCTCCAGCAGCGTATAAGGGATGCGGCCGCTCCACGTCTCACGGACGCCTGAAATGGTCAGTCTTGCAGACTGTCGCCGTTCCGATAGGTGTGTAGAGGTGTCTCATGCCTTGATTTGCATTTCCCTCATGACTAATAATATTGAGCATCTTTCCACATGTTTATTTGCCATCTGTGTATCTTCTCGGATGAAGTGACTTTTCAAATCTTTTGCCTGTTTTACAAAGTGGGTTGTGTGTTCTCTTATTTACAGTTTGGGGAGTTCTTTTCATATTCTGGAATAAGCCCTTTATCAAATAAACGATTTGAAGCAAATCCCTCCAAGTCTATGGCCTGTCTTTTCATCCTCATAACAGCATTTTTTGGACAGTAGAAGTTTTATTTTTTATTTCAATGAAGTACAATTTGTCCATTTCTTCTTTTATGGATTACGCTTTTTGTGTCTCATCTAAGAACTATTTGCCTCACCCAAGGTCACAAAAGATTTTCCCCTGTGTTTCTTCTAGGAATTTCGTAGCTTTAGATTGACATTTAGATCTATGATCCTTTTTGAATTAATTTTTTTTTTCCCTGAGGAAGATGTTCCCTGAGCTAACATCTGTGCCAATCCTTCTCTATTTTGTTTGTGGGTCACTGCCACAGCACAGCCGCTGACAAGTGGTGTAGGTCTGCATCTAGGAACCAAACCCAGGCTGCCAAAGCAGAGCACACCGAGCTTGACCACTAGGCCACAGGGCCGGCCCTTTGAATTAATTTTTTAATAGGGTATGAAGTATAGATAGAAGTTTTTTACTCTTGCTTTTTTCTCTTTCTCTCCCTCCCTCTCTTCCTCCTTCCTTCCCTTTTCTGCACATGCTGACATTCAACTGTTTCAGCACCATTTGATGAAAAGACTATTCTTTCTCCAATGAATTGCCTTTGTGAAATTAGTTGTCCATGTTTGCGTGGGTCTATTTCAGGATTCTCTTTTCTATTCCGTTGATCCATTTTTCTATCTCTATGCTAACACCACTCAGTGCTGATTACCGTAACTTTATAATAACACTTGAAGTGAAATAGTTTGTCATCTCACTTTGTTCTTTTTCAAAGTAGCTTTGATCACTGTCGGTCCTTTCAATTTCCATGTGCATCTGGGAATCAGCTTGTCAATTTCTAACAAAAACCAGGGGTTTCGATTGGAATCGCACTGACCCTACAGATCAATTTGGGGAGAAATTGATATCTTAACAATATTGAGTCTTCTAACCCATGAACATAGTATCTCTCTCTATTTATTTAGGTTTTCTTTCATTTCTCTCAGCAATGTTTCGTGGTTTTCAGTGTACAGGTCTTGTACATCATTTTTCAGTATTTTATATTTTTCAGTGTTAGTGTAAATGGTACTTTAGATCTCAATTTCTGATTGTTTCTTGCTAGAAATACAATTAACTTTGGTATATTGATCTTGTATCCTGCAGTCTTTTTTTTTTTTTTTGGAAGATTGGCCCTGAACTAACATCCGTTGCCAATCTTCCTCTTTTTTTTTTTTCCTCCCCAAAGCCTTAGTACATAGTTTTGTATCCTAGTCATAGATCATTCTAGATCTTCTACGTGGGATGTTGCCACAGCATGGCTTGATGAGCAGTGTGTAGGTCCGTGCCCAGGATCTGAACTAGCCAACACCGACTGGGCCATTCAAGTGGAGCACGTGAACTTAACCACTCAGCCACAGGGCCGGACCTGTATCCTGCAGTCTTGGTAAACGGAAGTATTAATTCTTAGTGCTCACTGGATTTTTTACATGCAGCGTCATGTCGTCGGCAGGTTTTACTTCTTCCACTCCAATCTGGATGCCTTTTATTTCTTTATCTTCCCTCTTCCCCTAGGACCACCAGTACAGCGTGAAGAGCAGTGGTGACAGCAGGCATCCTGGTCTTGCTCCTGGCCCGAGGGAGAAAGCATTCAGTCCTTCTCCATTAAGTATGATGTCAGCTGTAATTTGGGGTTTTTTTGTTTTTGGTAAGTGTCTGTTATCAAGTTGAGGATGTTCCCTTCAATTCCTAGTTTGCTGAGAGTTTTTCTAAGGAATGGATGTTGAATTTTGTCAAATGCTTTTTCTGCATCTGTGGGGATGATTATGGAGCTCTTTTCTAGTTGGTCAATGAGGTGAATTACACTGATTAATTTTAAAATGTTAAACCAACTTTGCATTCCTGGGATAAACCCCATTTAGTTATGATGTAAAGTCACGTGTTGCTTAACAAAGGGGGTACGTTCTGAGAAATGTATCGTAAGGGGATGGCGTCATTGTGTGACCATCATAGAGGGTACCTACACAGACCTAGATGGTAAAGCCTACAGCACCTGGGCTGCATGGTACTAATCTTATGGGACCACTGTCGTGTATGCAGTCCATTGTTGACTGAAACGTCATTATGCAGCACATAAGTGTGTTATCTCTTTAACATATTGTTAGATCCAGTTTGATAACATTTTTTAAAGAATTTGTGCATCCTTGTTCATGAAGGACATTAGTTGCAGTTTTCTTTTCTTCTAGTGTCATTTTCTGGTTTTGGTAAAAGGGTAACGCTGGCCCTGTAGCATGAGTAAGGAAAGTATTCCTCCTGTTCAGTTTTCTGGACAAAATTGTGTAGAATTGATATTATTCTTCCTTAAATGTTTGGTAGAATTCACCAGTGCAGCCTGAGGTGTTCTTTGTGGGAAGTTTTCTAACTATACTGGAATTAATAGCTGTGAGGCTGTGTCTATTTCTTTCTGAGCAACCTCTAGTAGCTTGCACCTTTCGAGGAATTTGTCCGTTCCATCTAAGTCCTTAAAATTATCGGCATAAAATTATTAATAATATCTCCTTACTATCCTTGAAATATCTGTAGAATTTGTAGTGATGTCATCTCTCTCATTCTTTTTTTTAAACAAACTGCTTCAATTTTTTTTCTTTTTCTGAGAAAGATTCGCCCCGAGCTAACATCTGTTGCCAATCCGCCTCTCTTTTTTTTTCTCCCCAAAGTCCCCGTGCATACTTGTAGATTCTAGTTGTAAGTCCTTCTAGTTCTTCTCTGTGAGCTGCTGCCACAGCATGGCTGCTGACACAAGCGGTCTGGTTCTGTGCCCAGGAACCGAACCTGGGCCCCCTAGGCGAGTGCGTTCTAGGCCATCAAGGCTGGCTCTCTCTCGTTCCTGGTATTGGTAGTTTGTGTCTTTTCTTTCCTCACCAGTATGACTAGAAGTTTAGTACTTGTATTGATCTTCTCAAAACTAGCTTTTGGTTTTATTAATATTTCTCTCATTTTTCTGTTTCACTTATTTCCTATCTCATTTTCACTATTTCTATTCTTCTGCTTATTTTGGTTTTAATTTGATCTGTTTGTCATTTCTTTAGATGAAAGCTGAAATTGTGCATTTCAGACCTTTTTCCTTCTCTAATACAGATACTTAGTGCTACAAGTTTCCACCTAACTCCTGCTTTAGAAGCATCCCACAAATTGTGATAGGTGTTCACTTTCATTCAGTTCAAAATATTTTATAATTTCCCTTTTGACTTCTTCTTTGAACATTGGGTTACTTAGAACTGTGTTATTTAGTTTCCAAATATTGGAGGGGTTTTCCAGAGATCTTTCTCATGTTGATTTCCTGTTTAATACCACTGTTATCAGTGATCATATTTTCTAGGACTTAAATTCTCTTAAATTTATTGAAACTTGTTTTATAGCCCAGAATGGACTCTATCTTATAACCATTCCACGTGCACTTGAAAAGAATGTGTATTCTTCTGTTTTAGGTGGAATGTTCTATCAAAATCAATTAAGTCAAGTTGGCTAATAATGTCCAAGTCTTCTATATCCTTACTGATTTTCTGTCCACTGGTTCTATCAGTTATCAAAAGAAGGATAATGAAATCTCTGATTATAATCAGGGGATTTGTGTATTTCTCCTGGCAGTTCTATCAATTTTTGTTTCTTGTATTTTGAACCTCTTTTATTAGAGCTTGATCATTTAGGAATGTAGATCCTGTTGGTGAGTTGACCCCTTCATACTTTTGAAATGACCTTCTTTACCCTTGGTCAAAATCTTTGCTTTGAAATCGACTTTGATATTAATACAGCCACTCCAGCTTTCTTTTGATTAGTGTTACATGGTAAATCTTTTTCTATAATTTTACTTTTAACCTATTTGTGTCTTTACATTTAAAGTAGGTTTCTTCTATGCAGCATATAGTAGGGTCTTATTTTTTGTCCAGTCTAACAACTCTGTCTTTTCATTGATGTATTTAGATCATTTATATTTAGCGTGATTATTGATATGGTTAGATTTCAATCTACCACATCACTATTTGTTTTCTAATTGTCCCATCTGTTCTTTGTTCTCTTTCTCCTCTATTGCTGCCTTCTTTTTCTATTAATTGATTTCATTTTATCTTCTTTGTTTGCTTATTAGCTGTAACTCTGTTTTGTTATTTTCATGCTTGCGTTAGAGTTTATAGTGTACATATTTAAGCTATCATTCTACCTTCAAGCAGTATTATATCACTTCACAAATAGTATAAGAACTCTAAAATGGTGTGCCTCCATTTCTCCTCTCTCAGCTTTGACGCAATTGTTTCCATACATTTGGCATCTATAATACGCTAGAAATTTTACATTCCTTTGTTATTGTTTTTGTTTAGCCAGTTGTCTTTTAAGTAGTTTTAAATAATAAGAGAAAAATCTTGTATTTTTATCTTCATAATTATCATTTCCAGTGTTCTTCATTCCTTTTTTTAAATCTATATTCCACCTGGCATCATTTTCTTCTGCCTAAAGGACTTCCTTTTTTTTTTTTTTAACATCTTTCTGTATGGATCTGCTGGTAATGAATTATTTTGGCTTTTGTATGTCTTAAAAAGTCTCTATTTCACCTTCATTTTTGAGGGTTTTTTTCCCTTGGTGTAGACTTCTAGATAGACAGTGGAGGGTTTGGTTTTTTCCCAGTACTTAGGCATTGTTCCATTGGCTTCTATTTGCATTGTCTCTAATGATAAATCTACTGCCATCTTTATTTTTGTTCCTTTGTACATGATGTGTCTATTTTCTTTGGCTACTTTTAAGATTTTCTCTTTACCACTGGTTTTGAGCAATTTGAGTATGACGTGACTTAGTGTAGTTTTCTTCATGTTTCTTGTGCTCAGGGTTCATCCAGATTCTTGGCTCAATTTGGAAAAATGTCAGTCATTATTTCTTCTAATAATTTTCTTTCTAATATTTTTTTTCTTTCCCTCACCCCTTATGTCTCCTTTCCTTTCCATTTACTCATAGATTAGGTTGCTTCAGGTTGTCCTGCAGATCACTGATGCTCTGTTCCTTTTTATTTTTGTGTCTTGTTTCTCTCTGGTTTCATTTTAGATAATTTTTATTGGTGCGTCTTCAAGTTCACTAATCTTTTCTTCTGCAATGTCTAGTCTGCTATTAATCCCATCCAGGGTATTTCTCATTTAGAACATTGTAAATTTCACATCCAGACGTTTGATTTGAGTCCCTTTTTATATCTTCTATCATTTTATTTAACATGTCCAATCTTTCCTCTAGTTATTTAACCATCTAGAATATAATTATAAGAACTGTTTTAGTGTCCTTATCTGCTAATTCTAATAGTTGTATCAGTTTTGGAGTGGTTTTGATTGATTTTTCTCTTCTTTGCGTGCCTGGTAATTTTTTATTGGATGCTAGACATTGTGAATTTTGCTTCATTGAGTGATGGATATTTTTGTATTTCCATAAAAAATTCTTAGTCTTTGTTCTGGGGCACAATTAAATGATTTGGCAGTCATTTGAGCCTTTCAAGTATTCCTTTGGAGATTTGTTCACAGTGACCAGAGCAGCATCCGTATGGGGACGATTATTCTCGCTGCTGAGGCGAGACCCTTCTGAGTGCTCTACCTAATGCCCCATGAATTATGTGGTTCCTCAGACTGTGGGAATAGGCACCGTTCCAGGCTCTACGTGAGTCCTGAGTGCTGTTCTCTCTAATGCTTTTGGGTAGTTCTTCCCCAGTTCTGGGTAATTTCCTCAAATGCACATGCTCATGAAACTTAGGGCCTCTTCAAAAGCCCTGAAATTACACACAGAAGGACCCCTGCATGTGCACTTGTCATCCAAGGCCTCCATCCCATTTTCCATGGTTGTTCCATACTCCAAACATCCCAGCAACAAAGACCAAGAGCCCACTCTCCAACCTGACACCTATTCTGAATTTTAAAAGCAAATCCAATGACAATGATATAAATTGGTGCCACTGTAGCACAGTCAGGTGTTGTCCTTGGCCACTCATTTTTTTTTCTTATTATTCAATTAATGCCGTTATCAAACTTAACAGACAACCATTTATTAAAATGAGGAGCCCTTGTAGTGTAACAAAGATACGGTCCTTGTGAACCAGAAATGGAGTAGGACTCTCCCCTGAGAGGAGGAGAGAAGCAATTTGCCCCACCATCAATGCCCCAGGCTAAAATTCTTTTTACACTACATCCTGTACCCCCCCAAAAATTATGTCATCTTTCTTCTTCATTTATCTGATTTTATACTCAATGTACCGTATCAGTTACTGACAGCATTTAGTTCTATTTAATATTTTCATGTATAGAGTGCTTTAAGGCATCGCCACATTAAAAGGCACTAACTTTAATCAGATTCACAAAGGACTCGGTGGCCAGAAAACAAGTTAAAGTAACCATCGGAGGAAAGAATCTCTAACACTCAGAACTTCCCCTCCCCCCACTCTGTGCTTATCCCTCTTTTCCCTACTCTCTCTGCTCGTTCTCTTTCCCACCCCCTGCCCCACCCACCTCGGGTAGAAGTCAGAGACCTGGAGTCCAATCCTGGCTCCACATCTTGTTGGGTGACACTGGTTAAGTGATTTCTTCACCTCTCCAAGCCTCAGTTTCTTCACACATAAAAAGAGGGACAGTGCTGTTTTCCTCAGTCAGTGGTCATGAGGATGAAATGAGATAACATTTATAAAATGCCCAGCACACAGTATGCACTTAGTAACAGAAGACATTATTTCTTCATCTGGTAAACATTTATTGAGCACCTATTCTATGCCAGGCCCTGTGCTCGGTGCTGGAGATACAGAAAGAAAGGAGTCTGATAATTTAATAACTTATTTGTAAATTACACTGAAGCATAAATTACACTGAAACGTAGTAAGAGATGTGATAGAAGTCTGAATAACGTTATCAAAGGACAGGGCTGCCCCCATGCTGGTGAGCTCTCCATCACTGGAGGGGTGTGAATGGAGAACATGGGTACCATGTTGTTGAGATGGAACACATTTATGGTTCTGTTACTTGGTGTCTGGGGATGAGGCTTGGGTAGAAGTGCTACTTCTGGACTTCAGGCAGAGTTGACTCAGCTCCCAGCTTGGAGGTTGGGGTGGTACATGTGACTAAGCCTGGCCACTTGGAATGCCACATCCTAAGTCTGTGGGACTTGAAGATGAGAGCATGAAGCTGCTGGCACCATCTTGCCTCTGTATGATTCCAAGAATGAGGCCACCAAGGAGGGAGCAGAGCTGAAGGATGTTCAGAGACCAGATCTTGATGACTTGATTGAAACTGCTGGGTCCAGCCATACCTGAAGCCAAACTCTCCTTGGACTTTGAAGTGAACTGAGCCAATAAAATCCCCCTTTAAATTTTGTCTAGATCAGCTTGGGTACTTTTTTCTATTCCTTGTGGCCAAAAGAGCCGTATAACTGACATGACGAAGATGCTGAGATGCTCCATCGATGTTTGGGTGGCAGGGAGGAGAAAGGAGGAGTGAGGTGACCTTTAAGAGCCCTTCCGGCCAGAGAGGCTCTGACTTGGGCATTGAAGGGGCTGAATTGGTGGTTGTTTAAGGGACTGAAGACCAGAGCGGGCAACACAGTGCCCCAGCATTCCACTGACTCCACTTTCCATTCTGGGGGCACTTCCTGGTGCATTTAAATGTGCCCTGTGTGCCAGTGCCTTCAGGAAGTTTCAAAATAGCCTGAAATATAAACAGACTGGAAACTCACTCCTGCTCTTCCTCTCACTGCCTTTCCTGCTCCCTGAGGCGGAGATGGGGCAGAGGTGGGGGGGGGGGGGGAGCGGGGGCTGCAAAACGTCTATTTGAAGGATGTAGAAAACGTTTCAAATGAGGTCTCCCTCTTTCTGGGTTTGGCAAACCCACCCTGCCCTGGGGACTTTCTCCAGGCCCAGGTGTGGGGGCAGGAAAAAGCAGACTGCTGTGCTCCAGTTACAGGTGCTTCAGGTCCCACGACCTGGCCCCCACCAGCCTCTGGTCCCCAAGGCAAAGGGGCCTGTGGGAAAGCGAGGAGCCAACTGGGGAAGGAGCTGGTCCCCGTCACCTTCCTGCTGACGGAGCGGACATATAGATATAATATATGTCCTTCAAGATATAATTCCAGGCATCAACGATTTATTAAGCACTTGCCCTGTGCCAAACCCTGTGAGCTCCCCCAGGGTGGACAAAAGCAGGGAAGAGAAATGCTGTAATCTGGGGCTCAGGCGGTGTGTGAGCTTTCCATGTCACTGGGGTAGCTTGTTTCCAAAAATGACTCCCAGCGCCCCTCCCAGTATTCATGTCTCCTGTGGTCCCCTCCCCTGAATCTGCGCCGGGCTCTGTGACTCGCAGTGGACGAACGGAATACAGCAGAGTGACGCTGAGTGATTTCAGAGGGTCGGTCCGAGGACGCCTTTCAGCTTCCCCGTCTCTGTCTGAACACTCGCTCTGGTGGGGCTCCCTCTCGGATCTCAGCCGCCACGGAACTCAGCCGTGAGATGGCCAAGCCACAGGCAAAGGCCACAGGCAGTGTTGTGGCTGAATTGCGCCCCCTCCAAATCCCTCTGTTGAACTCCTAACCCCCAGCACCGCAGAATTTCCTGATCTGGAAATAGGGTCACTGCAGATGCAATTGGTTAAGATGAGGTCCTGCTGAAGTAGGGTGGGCCCTAATCCAGCACGATGGGGGGCTTTATAAAAAGGGGAAATTTGGACACAGACACACACACGGGGGAACACTGTGTGAAGATGAAGGCAGAGATCAGGGTGGTGCTCCACCAGCCAAGGAGCTCCAAAGTTGGCCAGCTCACCACCAGAAGCGAGGCGAGAGGCCCGGAACAGATTCTCTCTCACAGCCCTCAGAAGGAACCAACGGTGCTGACACCTTGACCTTGGACTCCAGCCTCCAGAATTGGGAGACATAAATTACTGCTGTTTAAGCCACCTCGTTTGTCCTAATAAGGACAGTCCCAGGAAACTAATACAGGGCTCTTCCTTGACTCCATATCAACCCGATGAGACATGGACCAGAGATGTTAGGTGGTTTTCCCAGGGCCACACAGCAGACTTGGGTCCTCTGCCAGGTAGCCACTTGTGCACTTGTCTTTCCCCTACATCCTTGAGACTGTGAGCATCTTGGGGCAGATGCCATGTCTTCTTTTTTTTTTTTTTAGGAAGATTAGCCCTGAGCTAACATCTGCCACCAATCCTCCTGTTTTTTTTTGCTAAGGAAGATTGACCCTGAGCTGATGTCTATGCCCATCTTCCTCCATTTTTATATGTGGGACGCCAGTCGCAGCATGGCTCAACAAGTGGTGTGTAGGTCCACACCCATGATCCTAACCGGTGAACCCCAGGCCGCCTAAGCAGAGCACACAAACTTAACTGCTGTGCCACTGAGCTGGCCCCACATGCCATGTCTTGCTTATCAGTGTGTCTCATGCAGCAGCCAGTGCAAAGCATAGCACACAGTAGGTGCTCTGTACTTGTTTGTGGAATCGAATGTGGGGTTTTCCCTTCCTCCTTGCCACCCTGGCTTCCTGAGTGTGCCTTATTTCTGCAGATCTTGCTGCCAGCGAGCCGTCCTTGACAAAGACTAACGCCACTAAAGCCTAGGTGGCCATGAGCGCTCCATTGAGTCCTCCCAACACCCTTTGTAGGTGTCGAGTGATGGACTCACGTCTCCTTCCTTGATTTCAGAAAAGAAATTTGGGCATCAGAGAAAAGCTATTTGAGGATGATGCCAAGGCCCGAATGGTTCAGACCGACTTATTCTTAACTGATGTGGGGGCCCTTTCCTTGCTCAGGAAAAAGGCAAGCACGCCCTTGACTCAAGGATGCCAGAGCTGTTATTTTGCAAGGGGTAGGGGCAAACCACAGCCATAGAGGGCCTTGAACTCGTCATGCGAGCCCAGGCTGTGTGGTTCAGGGGAGAAAAGTCAGTGCTTGGTAAGTGCAATGTGGGAGCTGGATTGCATCCCGGGACAGCACAAGGGCATTAGGGGAAAAACTGGTGAAACCTGGAGAGTCCATAGTTTAGTTAATAACAATCTATCTCTGTTAACGTCTTAGTTTTGAGAAATGTCCCGTGGTAACGGAAGACGTTGACATCAGAGGAAATGGGATGGAAGGTGTTATAAGAAATCCCTGTACTATCTTTGCAACTTTTCTGTACATCTAAATTTTTTTTAAATAAAAAGTTTATTAAACAAAAAATCAGCACTTGCAATGGCAAAGTCAAAAGGGAGTTGGCCGAAGCCCCTGCCGATGAGGAGGTCGTACCAAAAGCCACGCGCTCGCCCTCCGACCCTCCAGCGACCAGGCTGCTCCCCGACATCCGGAGCCCCAGCGACACTGGCTGAGCCCGGGAGAGCAGAGCCTGCAGCACAGAAGGCAGGATTAGGTGCTGGGGCGCCGTCAGCATGAAGGGGAGGGTGGCGGTGGTGGCCGGGGCGAGCGTAGAGAGGGAGCCGAGGAGGAGGGTTACAGAGGCGTGGAGGAGTGGAGGGCGCTGGGGAGGTGGGGGGAGTGTCCCATGAACCCCTTGAAGGCCTAACGTGGGCCTCGCCCCTCCCCACCTCCCCTGCCTCAGCTTCTGCACCATTGGAGGTGAGATTCAAACAATTCAGAAAAACTGCTGCTTAAATTTCCCCCTGAGCTCAGGATGGATCTGATTTGGGGCCATGAGTAAGATAACACTTAGTCCCCACCCTTGGAGGTGCCAAAGGAGGGTCACAGATCGGCAGAAGCCCCTTCTGCCCTCTCTCTGATCTCCACTCTGCCCCCACCCACAGGGATGCCTGGTGACAGCCACCGTGTATTTATTAAGGACTTTGCTTTTGTCCTCTCTGACAGTCGGGGTGCAGGCTATGCTGTGGTAACAAAGAGACCCTAAAATGCAGTGGCCCTCCAAGAAGGGGGTTCATTTCTCTCTCAGGTCTGGAGGTGGACAGAAGGTCCAGGGGGAGGAGAGGATGGCTCAGCTCCCCACAGTGGTCTAGGCTCCCAGGTGCTTTCTATCTCGTTGCTCTGCAGTTTCCCGGGGAGTCGCCCTGATCAACATGCTGGAAGCCGCCTCACCAGCATCAGGGTCCTGCTCCAGCCGGCAGGAAGGGGAGAGGGTGCAGAGGGCAGGCAGCCGCCTTATCCAGCTGTGACCTGGAGGCTGCAGCCTCACTTCCACTCACATTCCCCTGGCCTCACCTTGCTGCAAAGAAGGCTGGGAAATGTCGTCTTCAGGCGTGTGCGTGCGCTCCTGTGCACGAGGAGCGGTGAGGGACAGCTAGTGGGCTCCAGCACAAGTCTAACTGCCGAGACGGTGTTGTCAGTCTCGTATTCCAGAAGAAGGAAAGGCTCACACAGCTAGGAAGCAGCAGAGCCAGAACACAACCCAGATCTGTGCGGCCACCGCACCCCGTGGCCTCGGCCCAACAACCCGCATGGCATTCAGACCCCCGCATCGTGTCGGAGTCTGGAGCAGGGGCCTTTCTGTGTCTCAGTCTTGCTGGGTCTGCCAATCTGAGACTTCAAGCCCTCAGCGAGTGCTGAACTGCTCTGAACCTCAGCTCCGCTGTCTGTTAAACGGGGTAACAGTAGCTGTTCACAGGGTTGAGGCAAAGAGCAGACGGAATAGAGCACAGAGAGGGTTTGGCAGCGAGCAAGAGGCACAGCAGACATTCAGCAACGGCTGCTGCTGCAGCTGCTGCTCACGAAGCCACCTTGCCACGTCCCCAGGCTGCCACCCCGGCTGCTGGGAAGAATTCCTAACTCGGCCAGCCCACGCTGGCTTTGCCCTAAGGCACCTTCAGAAGCTGTGATTGTTTCTGTTGCTGCATAACGATGTCACCACACACTCGGTGCCCTGAAAGCAGCACACATCGATTATCCACGGTCTCCGTGGGTCAGGGGTCTGGTCCTCCACGGGGCAGCCATCACAGTGTTGGCCAGGGCTGGGGTGCTCCTCTGAAGGATTCTCGGGGGACGGGTCGGCTCCCAAACTCACATGGTTGTTGGCGGTGTTCAGTCCCTTGCAGGCTGTCTCACTGGCTGTGGAGACCGCCCTCAGGTCCTTGCCACGTGGGCCCCTCCTTGGACAGCTTACGTCCTTCATCCGAGGTGGCAAGGGAGAGAGTCCTGCAAGAAGGTGGTTACGACCCGACGTAATGTGATCGTGGAGGCGACGTCCCATCCCCTGGGCTGTACGTTGTTGGTTAGAAGCAAGTCCTATTCGAGGGGAGGGAACTACACAGACATCACAGCAGGGGACAAGGATCGCTGGAGCCACCTTAGAGTCTGCCCACCGGGAAGTGTTTAATCAAGATTGTAGGATCGGCGACTGTCCAGCTGCCTGGGGCCACGGCGTTAGAGGAAGCTGAAGCAATACGGAGATGTCCAGAGACACAGAAAATCGTAACTACCATTTATTCAGCATTTACTATGTGCCAGGTACTGTCCTAGTGCTTTATAAACATCTGTTCATTTAATTTTTACAACAACCCCTTGAGAAGGGGGTCTGAGTATCTATTTAGAGAAGAAGTCCCGTGAGACTCAGAGAGATTAAATGACTTGCCCAAGGTCACACAGCAGAGCGGTGGCCGAGCTGGGGAGCTCCAGCCGCCTCACATCACAGTCCTGGCTCTCAACCCCTGTGGTGCCTTGTCTGTGTCAGCCGGTTGAAAAAGACCGGAATCAATGACTGCTGAATCTAGACATTTCTCTAAAAATAAAAATAAAGGCCAGTCCCTGTCGCATGAGGAAAAGATGAAAGAATTGGGTGTGTTTGATCAGAGAAGAAAAGGAAAAAGAGGTCATGGTCACTGGCTGCAGATCGCAGAGGCTCGTCTCAGGAAGAAGGACACTTTTTCCATGACTCAAGGGCGTAAGTCGGGGGAGAGCAAACTCTGGAGGGTGGAGGGCGGACCACGCCGGGCTCCCCAGGCCGGTGTCTTTCCCCTCTGTGCGTCAGGACAGACTCATGAGTTTGTCTTTGCAGCTGAGCAAATATTTCTGCTTCCCCTTTGCAGGCTGGAGTCGGCTCTTCTCCCGCAGCTCTGTGGGCCTCCGGGGCAGTGGCCTTGAGCTCTGGGGTGGAAGTGAGCTCGGCCACCCTCACCAGATGGGACCAGAGTGAAGACTGCCAGGCCCCGGTCGGAGGGCTCTGCTGATGTCTATCTCCCTCTCCTGTGCCTCATCCCCCTGGTGTCCCCTCCGGCCCGTTCTTCATGCAGCAGCTGAGTTGTCTTTCTACAACTTAAAGCCAACAAGGACACTCCCCTGCTCAAGCCCTTCCATGGCTCACTACTGCCCTCGGGATAAATTTAACTCGCCACGAGGCCCCACATGATGAGGCCCTGCTGTCCTCCAGGTCTCACCTCCAGATTCTCCCCACGCCCCCCAGCTCCCACTTCACCTGTCCAGGGCTCCTGGCCGATATGCTCTTCCCAACAAACCATGCAACTCCAACCCTCCGTGCTCACACTGCCTGAGCTGCCCTTCCACCTAGAGCACTCCTATACAACCTTCAAGAACCAATTTAAACCCCACCTCCTCTGAGAAGCCTTCCCGGGCTCCTCCAGATGGAGTTGCTTCCCCTCCTCTGGGCCACACTGAACCCAGGCCTAACAGAAGCCGACACCAGCTGAGCACCAGTTGCATGCTAGGCCCTGAGCTCAACGCTCTGTGTGCATGGGTTCACTAAGTCCTCCCCACGTCTGTCTGCTTTTTATCATCCCCGTTTTCCAAACAAAGATCAGGCACAGAGAGGTTAAGTACTTTATTCTAGGACACACTGCCAGTAAGCAACAAAGCCAGAACAGGAACCATCTCTCTCTGACTCCAGAATCCGTGCTCTTGGCTGTTTCCTTGGGTATGTGCTTACACAGAGGGACTCGTGCCCACGGTAACAAGTGGCTCAGGAGCAAAGAGTAAAGAAAGGAAAGAAATCGTCTCTCCTCCTCTCCCGCCCCCTCTGTCAAGTGCTGAGAGCACTAAAATCCAACAGTTAAGAGCAGCCTCTGGGAGTCAGACGCCCCGGGGTTCACAGCCGGTGTCCACTCCTGAGCAGCTGTGGAACCTCGAGCCAGGTGCACGTCTCTGCGCCTGTCTCCTCATCTGTGTAACGGGGTGACGCTGACGCAGCTTCCTCGTAAGGGTGTGGCAAGCTTTCGGTGACTCGGTGCAAACTCAGAAACACACCTGCTACGTGGCGGACACTCAGGGGTACCGATTATCATTATTTCTTGTCTCAGTTCTTCTGGCCGTTTCCTCCATACCCGCGTGAAACACACTCGCACTTCTGTTTCTTCGTGTGTCGACTTTAGACAGGATCTCTTGACTTCTCGTCATTAAAGGCGAGAATTTCTCTTATGTGCCCCCGTCTTCCCGCCCTTCCTCACGGTGTTTGACAATTACACGGTTTTCTTTCTCCTATTCAGCGTCCGCGCTCTCCACTCCACGTCACTGCCCTTGGCAAGGACACGTTCACAGGTCAGATTGTCCGTTCGACTTGACTCCCTGAGGGTAGGGACTAGGCGGGGCGTCTTTGCATCCCCAGCACCAGGCACGAACTTGGCACATCCCAAAGGCATCAGTGTGTCAGAGGAGGGAATGGAAGCCCAGCAAGGGAAAGTGCCTGGGACAAGGACTGGATCCTCAGGCTTCCAGATCGTTCCACCCATTTCAGGACACAAGATAGGCTGTGGCCTCCTGATTGTCCTAAATTTTAGTTATGTCGGTGCAAGAGGCTCAGCCCGGTGGACAAGGGCAGGAACTCTCCCAACCCACCACTGGGACCCCCCAGCACAATATCTGGCCAAAAAGAGGGAAAAGGGGAGTTTTGAGGACAACAAGGGCTGGATTGCTGTCCACTAGCTGGGAGCTGGCATCCACATCTGCCTCCCCAAGACCAAGTCGGGAAGAGATGCCTCCCATAGAGGGGTCAGTGATAGTCTCTTTGTCTCTAAGGTTTGGGGGAGGGTCCCTGATATGAATGGAGGGAGCAGAGCCCAGGGCCCAACAAAGCCCCAAGCTGCCCGCACACCTGCGCTAAAGGGCCGTCTGGCAGGGGAGACAGACCCCACTGCCCAGGGAGCCCAGCCCCAGAGCAGGGCAGCTCCCACCTGCTCCTGCACGCTGACCACACGGCCAGATGCCCCGAAATGGCCCAGGATGAAAAGCTCAGGGAGGAAGGACGCCTCACACAATCCAGAGTGGATTCTGCGAGCTGGAAAGTTCCACAGAGGAGAACCGTGCTGGAGAAAGACGCAGGTGCCAGGCAAGTGTGGGCGGTCATGCCCAAGCGAGCGTGCGGGGCGGAGACTGTCAACTCTTTCTTAAGAAACAAAAAGGACCCGTTCTTTCTCTATCGAATATTCCACTGAAACCCGATATGTCAAGTACATAGTCACAGTAGCTACTGTGCGGTAAGACTGACCACAGGCCAGCGCTCTTCTAAGCCCCTGCCGGCATACACTCCTTCCGTCTTCTCAGCAGCTCTCTGAACATCATCACTCCCACTGTACAGGTGGGCCGACCAAGGCACAGAGTGATGAATGCCTTATCCGAAGTCATGCAGCTCACAAGCGGTGGCGATGGGACTCACCCAGGCGCTGTGGTTCCAGAGCCCTTTTCTTAAATATCACGTGAAACGAGGCCACTCTGGTTAAAATAGGGGTGGGAGGAGGGCAGGGTGAACTCAACTGCCCCCTCAGCCACTCCCCATGCCAGCAACCCTTGAGGCTCTGCAGGACCCCACAGCTAGGAGGGACGCAGAGTGAAAGCCATTGCTGGTGGGCAATTTTGTGGCGTTTCAAAGGCCCGGTCATACCCTGTTCTTCTCAGATGAATCCTGTGACCTGGTTGGTCCTACGCAGGTCAATCTTCGGGTCCCCAGGCCCAGACATCGAGATGACTACGGGTGCCAAGAAGCAGTGGGAGGCTGGGGGGAGAGCCCAGGCTTGGGAGACAGAAGTGTGACGTGCAAACCCCCACCGCCTGAAAGTAGCCAGGCTCCAGCCATCAGCTCGGGCGACAGAAGCAGAGGGAAAACTAGCCTTCTTGGGGGTGGGGGGCGCACTCTGCACCCACAGGAGGCTGGAGGAGTGAGCTCGGGAGCGGCAGGTCCCAGGGGGCTCAGGAATGCCAGGAATGAGGGAGCCAGGATGCTACCTGTCGATGGCGTCCCTGAGTCGCAGACTCACCGCCTGGCCCAGTGTGGTGCTCCCGGGACAGCTGTTGAATGAACAAACAAATGAGCAGAAAAAGGCTGGTCAGCACATCACTGCCACCGTGATGCACACAACAGTCCCCAGCTGTCGAGCGACGCTGAGTCACCACTCGAGGATGTGGCAGAGCATCGTCAGCCGGCTCCACGACGGGTGGGAGAGGATGGCTGTGGACCCCTCTGTGCTAGTGGGGGGAGGGGAGCACCGAGAACCAGCCCCTCCTCACCGTCACCACCAAGATGACACAAAGGGCAGGACCTCTCGCCCCAAGGAATCCAAGGTTGGACTCTAGCAGCCAACCCAACTTGTGCCCGCTGTAGCTGCCTGATAACGTTGATAGTGACGACCATACGACCTTGGAACTATCTATTGACCGTAGATCCGTCCCAAGGCTGTGCCACACCCCTCCCGTACATTGTCTGACTGAACCTCCATCACAGCTCTCTGGTTATCGTCCCCATTTTACAGATGAGGAAACTGAAGTTCAGAGACACAGTAATGTGGCCAACGCCCCCCAGCCAGTGGGTGGTGGCAACAGGATGCCAGTCAGCCTCGGGGACCGTATTCCTAACCCTGTGACACCTCACCTTCTCCGTCACCGTCACCGTGGTGCAGTGTGATCTTCAGCAAATGAGTGGGGGCTCTCTGACCCTCAGTTTTCTCGTCTGTCAAATGCAAATAGTAGCTCTGCCGTTGCACCAAGGGAGCAGCCTGGCACACAGGAGGCTGCTGGTTAACCGCTGTCACTGAGCAGCCCCCGTTGTCCCCATTCTCAGCACCCCCGACCTGACACCTAGGGAGATCAGCATGTGCCCGGTGTCCGCAGTCAGTGCCTGGGGTTTTCGCTCAGCTGTGGTGAAAGGCAGCTCGCTCTCTGTCCTGGGCCTCAGTTTCCCCATCTGTCAAAGGAGGAGGGGGTGGCCGCCCTCTCCAAGGGCGCTGAAGCGCTGACGTCCGACTTTAGGCAGCAGCACACCCGCGCCCGCTCCGGAAGGCCTCAGCGCGGGCTCCCGCCGGCCGAGGACGGGCCAGATGAAGGCCGTAAATCTCCCTCCTGCGAGGACGCCTCCCCTTCCACACGCTCCTTCTCGAAGCCTCACACTTTCTCTGCTTTCAGAGAGATGTTTTCCAAGCCTCCCGTGTGGGGGTCCAGGCGACAGCAGCGCGCAGAAGGCCGGCCCCGCGGCGACCTGGTGGAAAGCGCGCGGGCAGAGCCGGGCGTGCCGGATCCCCAGGAGGGGCCTCGCCCGACCCTTCTGTGGGGAGCGGGCGCCAAGGCCAGGGGCAGGGCCCCCAGAGCCGGCAGTCCTCCCAGAACACCTCACTGGGACTGCGCACGGATCGGGAGCATCCCCAGAACCCGGCAGGCAGGCGCAGTTACAGAAGCCATCTTGCTTGTTGCTGGCACAAACAACAGGCTAAGTTGTTACCACTGCTCTTCCTCCTGCCCGTCAACTCAGCCTCAGACCAAATACCAGCTGTCCTGGAGCCTGAATGGGCACCCAAGACCCAGAATGTGGCCTGTGAGCCGTAAAATGAGCATGGGATTCAGGGTGGGGGATACAACTGTGGGATTTGGCAAGATGCTGAACAGGGCTGCCATGTATGGTTGCTCAGATTGTGCACTGAACAAGGGCACCTGGTGTGATAGGGTGAACCCCTGGTGTGCTCTGCTTACCAAGCAGTGATGACCCAGAGGAGCACTTTTTTCTAATACACACAAAGGTGCTCTATGGACTAGCAGAGGTCCAGACCCTGAACCTGAGCTTCTGCCTTTGCAATGACCCACCCATTTTCTCCTACAGGGACATGGTGAGGACATAGTCATATACCCCAGTGAATGCACCTAATCATTACTTGTAATGAATCATTATTGTTTATTTATACAAAGTCTTGTTCCACAAGGGTTTAAAGGTGGATTATGAAATGACATATGTCGTTCCACATGCCTTTAAACTTTTCATAATCTGCCTTTAAACCCAAATATAAAATATGAATACATACAATTTTATACTTTGAATGAATGAGAGAAGGCAAATATGAGATACACACAGCAGTACTTCCTTTCCTGTGCCTAGAGCAGACATCACTAATCGATGCAATCCATGATGCGTATTGCCCATAATCTGAAAGTCAGGTTCCACCTTGGTAGAAAGGAGATGAGAAAATTGGTACAGGATTGTATCTCACCCGCCACGCAGTAGGGGCTCGATACATGGTAATTATTATAATTCAGAGCTGGTGGAGGGGGCCGGGGGAAGTAAGCTGGATCAGGAAGTCCTCCATTCCTGTGTGTCACAGTTTTGGCCCTGAGCTTCCTGGTGGGCAATACAAAGAAGTAACACTCAGGCACGCACGTGCGTGAACACACACACTCGCACAATCAGCGTCCGGATGTCAAATCGTAGCCGTTTCTCAGACTTCACGCTCCTTGCCTACACTGAATGCCGAGCGAACTTTTGCTCTGGTTCCTCACAGCGCGGCTATGCGATGATCAGATGACATCCTCGGTGGCAGCCAGAACAAGCCCACGGCAGGTTTTGACTGGCGACTCCTTGCACAGTGAGCCCAAGATACAAAATACAAAGAGCTGGTGAGAGCCGGTGTCGACCCTCTCCCCACCCACGCCCGGCTCACAGCAAGGTGATGGAGCAACAGGAGCCAGACCTCCCGCTCACTTTCTGGTGGTGGGGGTAGGCCCTTCCCTAGATGAGGGAACGAGACTCTGAGGGGCAGGGAGGAGCCCCAGGTCCCCACCTCCAAGTCCAGGAGCGTTTTTGCTCCCCCTACTGACTCCCCCAGAAGTCGCTCACCTGCAGCACGTCCTGGTCCAGCCTGACCCATCGCTAGGGTGGGTGTCTTCTCCAAGTCCCACGGCCCAGCCCTCCGGGCAGAGCCACCGCTGGAGGGCAAGGCTGTGGGCCAGGCTGCCCCAAGGAACCCCGTTGCATGTGCACGTGCCTGGGGAACACAGATCCGGACCGTGGTCCCAAGGCCCGGGGGGAGGCAGCCTTTGAGTGGACCTTCCAGGACCGGCCCCAGAGCTTCGAGGGATGGACAAGGCACGGGCTGCGGGATCCGGCAAACCTGAGTTCCAGTCCCTGCCCTGCGGCTTGCTGGCGGTGTCCTTGGGAAAGCTGTTCCAGCTCCTCCGAGCCTAAGTTTCCCCATCTGTAAAGTCGGCTGAGTGACTGAACCCCTCCCAGGGTTGTTGTGACGACTGAGGGAGACCGACTGAGTGCCTCACAGAGTTAGCGGTTTGTTAATTCACATTACTATCACTACCAAAGATAACTTGGCTCACGGGCGGTGGGCAGAACACTGGCTTAGAGTCAGGCAGATCTGAGTTTGAATTCTGGCTCTGATACGACTGGCCAAGAAACTGTCTGAGCCTCCACTTCCCCATCCGTTCGACGGGAGGCAGGACTATTGCCCCGTCAGCAGCCTGCGAGGGTGCGGTTCCAGCGTGACCCCGCAGAAGCCGGGGAGCCTGTGCCTCGTCCGGTGGAAGGCAGGTCCCAAGAGGGTCTGGGGCCCCAGAGCTCCCCGGCAGCTCCCCTGCAGGCCTGGGCCGGGGAATGTGGAGGAGGGAGGCAGGGAGCGGGGAGGAGCGGCCCTGGCGGGCGGGCAGCGGCAATGACCCAGGAGGGAGGGAGAGCTTGGCTCCGAGCTCATCACTCAGCCAGCTGTCTCCCCGGCCCGGAACCCCGGCGGCCTGTCCGCCCCACTTCCTGCGTGCTGGGTCAATATTGTGATTTCCACAGTGCTGCCCGCCTGGGACGGCCTGGCCCTGCACGCCACCCAGGGTCACGGGGCTGGAGGGAGACAGGGGTATGGAGAGGTCACTCGCTGCCTGGAAGATGACTCAGGACCTGTGGGCCGAGAGCCAGGAGCCCCAAGCAGCCTCACCTCCACCCTCCCCTCCAGGTCCACGGAGACGTGGGCCACCCGCCCAGGACCCTGACCTGTCAGAAGGGGAATGGCGCCTTACCAAGACCTGTGTGCTGCTCCCACCCAGCAGCGGCTGAGGCCGGGGAGGGGCGGGGCTTGCCCAAGGTCACTTGGTGAGTGTGTGGCTGAAGTAGGATCTGAATCCCATCTCGGACCCCACATCAGACCACACCCCGTCTCCCACCCTCCCTGCCATCAGCATTCACGTAGCTTCCCTCCTACACTGCCGTGAGCGCAAGACAGAGAACAAGGCCCACTCTGACCAAGGGACCCAGGTGCGAGGCTTCTCCAGGGCTGAGAGGCCGGCAAGAGGCGGGGGGGACACCCACCAACTGGCTTGATGGAGACAGTGAGGGACCGGCCCTGAGAACAGGGGATCGTGGTTTCATTTCCACCTAGTGAGCTCGTCCCGTTAAGACAGCGCAGACTGCAGCCCCTCTCGGGGCCCTCGCTCTCCTCCAGGCCCAGCCAGCTGCTCCCTGCTCTGCCACTTCCCACATCCCACAGCCGCCTCCCCTACTCGAATGGGAGCTCCTGGGGGAAGGCCGTGGCTGTCTCACCCGCAGCTCCCATGGCCATCTCGGTACTGAGGCCCCCCTGGCACTCAGTTGGCACCTGCTGAGTGAAGGAAGGAGCAGACGGATAAATGGGTTCATGTCCTGTCTTCCCACATCACTCGAACTCCATGGGGGCAGAAACTCTACTCCTCTCAGCATCACCTGTCCTAGAACCTCCTCTTATTCTTCACCTGGCTACTTCCTACTTTTCCTTTAGGTCTCCGCTTAGCTGTCACTTCCTCCTGGAAGCCCTCCCTGACCATCCTGCCAAAACTACATTAGCCGGCTCTGCTCTGAGTACCACATATTCCCTTATCAGTGCCCTTATCCCAGGGAAATACTCTTCCCCTCAAGGCAGCACTAGGACTTGTGTCCCCATCTGTGAGTGAGACATGAGGCATTTGTCTCATCATTGTGTCTCTAGCTCAGGGGCTGTGCAGAGCTGGTGATGGATGGATGGATGGGTGGATGGGTGGATGGATGGATGGATGGATGGATGGATGGATGGGTGGGTGGATGGGTGGCTGGGTGGATGGATGGATGGATGGATGGATGGGTGGCTGGGTGGATGGATGGATGGGTGGATGGATGGCTGGATGGATGGATGGGTGGATGGTGGATGGATGGATGGATGGATGGGTGGATGGAAGGATGGGTGGATGGGTGGGTGGGTGGGTGGGTGGGTGGATGGATGGATGATGGGTTTCTCATGGGATCTGACCCACACTAGGGATTCAGTCAACATTGGCAGATGGCAATGGTGGTGATGGCAGTGTTGGCCAAGGTGGATATCTCTTGCTCTTTTCTGTCCAGCAGCCTCCACATCCCATTCTTTGCCCAGTATTAGCCACCCTACCTTCTCTGGGAAATTGCTCTTTCTGCCCCACATGACTCCCACATCACAAAACCTCAATGCGCCACCCACATGACCCAGAGTTGGTCAATGGTGGGATCTCATGTCCCTGGTGGCAGCAACTGGACCAAGAGTGGGGATGGGACCCACACAAAGCCAAAGTCCTTCCTCAGGGCTGACATGGATCCGAGAGAAGGTAGCTCTCTCGTTTTAGCCTGGAGTTGCCAAGCTGGGCTGATGGTGACCAAGTTCCTTATTCATAGAAGGGAGAGAAGGAGGCCGACCCCAAAGGGATGTAGGGACAGCAGAGGCGAGTGACACACAGGGCATCCTGGTGGCCCTGAGCCCTGGCTCCAGCCCCCCGAGGCCCCCCCAGCCACTTCTGGGGCCATCAGGTTCCCTTTTTCTCTCAAGCTGATGTGTTGGGGGCTTCTTTCACTTGTAACAGAAAGAATTCTGAATAACATTAAACGGAGAAGAAAACAGTGAGGAACAGGGCAAGTGGAAGGGTAGGCACAGACGTGCAACAGCGATGGGCCAGGAGACGCAGGGTGACGGAGAAACACCCGTGAGGGCGCAGCTGAGGCCCCAGCCCAGCGGGAGCAGGGCCAGAGCGCAGAGTCATGCAGCAGAAGGAAGGACCAAAGGTGGGCTTGGCGCACTTTCGCTGAGTGACAGAAACCCCACTTAAACCGGCATATTAAACAGGAAGGGGCATTCCTTAGCTCACAGGACTAAAATGTCCACGGGTCTGTAGCTTCAGACACAGCTGGATCCAGGTCCTCAGCCGCCATTGTCAGGACCCGTCTCCCCAACCCTCCACTGTCCTCTCGGTGGACTCATTCTCAGGCTGGCTCTCCTCCGCCGATGGCAGCTTTGGGCTTCCATCCTAACAGCAACCTCCGCTGAAAAAGAGCCTCTCCCCATGGTGCAGCGAAAATCCCAGAATTTGCTCTGGATGGCCGTGTTCCAGTCACAGGCTCACCCTAAAACCAACGCTGAGACCAGGGGAGTGTGGCGCTCTTAGCGGCCAGCCCTGCACTTGCGGGAAGCCCCCAAACCGATGATCTCAACGGGGGGAGGGGAGGTTCCCAAGGGTGCTGCTGTCAGAAGGGGGTGTCTGTGACGGGCAGGCAGACGTAGGGATGCCCACGGTCCTCGGGCAGAGGTCTTTGGCTGGAAGCTACTCCCCACAGGAATGAGAGCCTGAGGGAGAGGAGAGGAGCTCTTTGGAGAAAAGATATCATTCCCCTTGGCTGGGTCTTTGGAGGAGGGGCGAGGTCTCCCCTGAAGGAAGAGGAGAGATGGGAGGGCCTCTCGGCTCTCGGCTACTCCCAGCCCTGGAAGTCTCTGGTTTGCAGCTGTGACGCCAATTGTCTGCAGCCAGACACATTCCTGGACCCGGCTGACAGGGCAGAGAGGGGATTCAGGCATCGAGAAGTACCTCCAATTCCCACATCTGCGTGCTCCAAATGCACCAGGGGGCCACTCCTGCGGGTGCGCAGAGAGAATCGCAGCCGTGTCTGCCCGAGCCGCCTGACTCCAGCAGTTCGCACGCGAGAGAGCTGGCGGCTTCCAGGATGTCGGTAGAGGGCAACAGCCCAGGGCCGCGACTCCAGGGTGGCCTCCAGGACCCCCTCGGGACGAGGCTGCAGACGGGGCTCAGAAAATGCCTGCCCCGTGCTTGGAGAGAAACAGGGAATGCTGTCCTGACACTTCAAGCCTGCCAGTGTCCCCTGTATTGTACAGTGACCACCCAGCCTCAGCCCCACGTCATGAAGGACCCCCAGCCTGGCTTCCCTCTGCTGGGCGCCTCCCATGACTCCCTGCTTCCGCTCCTCCTCTCGTCTTTAAAGCCAAGAATGGACACGCCATCGAGAGAGTTGCACACGTCGTCGTGAGTGAGAGCGGCAGAGTGCTTCTCTGAGACTCAGTTTCCTCCACTGTTTGGGAGGGGAGAAAGCTTCCCTGCCAGCCCCTTAGAGACGCTAAGATCATCAAATGGTCTGAGGCTATGACCCGGCCTTGGAAATGATAACGCCTCTCACCGGGCGCAGTACACTGCTCGCCCGCATGGCACCTGGGGATTGGGGTCCCCCAGTGTGCCCTCTCTTGGAGTTGGGGTTTAGGGAGAGGGGTGAGTCTTGTTTGCCTGGAGGCAGGAGGATGGACAAGATGACGTCTCGAAATCCTTTCCAGCCTTGAGTTGACTGATCCAACATGGAGGTGATGTAGTCAGACTTTAAATCCCCACTGGACTGGGCCCCCAGCCCCTCTGTCACCTCTCCAGCACGTGCTGAGCACATACGAGCTCAGAAATGCCTGCCAGGGAGACGAAAGTCACGAGTGACACTTCCTCTTGCCTTCCCATCCAATTGGCCAGCTGGTCCTATCGACTTTCCTCCGCTCTCCCTCTTGGATCCACCCACTTCTCACCACATCCCTGGCCACTGGCATGGTCCAAGCCACCCTCTCTCTCCAGGATGACTGTCCAGCCTCCTCACTGGTCTGCCTGCATCCATGCCTGCTGCCCAGCATACTTTCTCCGCACAGCACTCAGAGCAATTCAGCAAACAAACAAACAAACTATATCTATGTAATTATATCAGTCCCTTCCAATGGCTTCCCATTACACTTAGAAAAATATCCAAACTGTTGACTAAGGAGGAAAGACGATATAATGTTTCTTTTTAAAAAATTGTGGTAAAACACACATAACATAAAATTTACCATCTTAACCTTTTTTTTTTTTTTGAGGAAGATTAGTCCTGAGCTAACTACTGCCAATCCTCCTCTTTTTGCTGAGGAAGACTGGCCCTGAGCTATCATCCATGACCATCTTCCTCTGCTTTATATGTGGGACGCCTACCACAGCATGGCTGGCCAAGCGGTGCTATGTCGGCACCCGGGATCCAAACCAGTGAACCCTGGGCCGCTGAAGAGGAACGTGCGTACTTAACCGCTGCGCCACTGGGCCGGCCCCTCGTCTTAACCACTTTCAAGTGTGCAGTTCAGTCACGTTAAGTACAGCCAGATTGTTGTGCATCCGATCTCCAGAACTTTTTCATTTTCCACAACTGAAACTCTATCCCCACTGAGCAACAGCTCCCCGTTCCCCTATCCCAGGCCCTGGCAACCACCCCTCTTCTCTGTCTCCATGAGCTTAACGACTCAGGTACCTGAATAAGTGCAATCACACAGCGTTTGTCTTTCTGTGGTGGGTTGTTTCACTCAGCATAATGTCCTCACGGTTCACATATCGTAGCATGTGTTACAACTTCCTGCCTTTTTAAGGCTGAATAATATTCCATCGTATGGACAGACCACATTTTGTCTATCCATTCGTCCATCGATGGACAACCGGGTTGCTTTCACCTTTTGGTTATCGTGAATAATGATGCCATGAACACGGGTGTGCAAGTATCTCTTCGAGCTCCGCTTTCGACTCTTTTGGATATGCAACCAGAAACGGAATTGCTGGGTCATGTGGGAATTCTATGTTTAACTTTTTGAGGAAGCACCATCCTGTCTCCCACAGCAGCTGCAGCATTTTACACCCCACCAACAGTGCATGAGGGTCCAATTTCTCCACGTCCTCACCTGCACTTGTTTCCTGATGGGCGTAAAGTGGATCTGATGTGTCTTGATGGCAGAAATATCAGTACTGTGTGGATGCCTGTGTATGATAGGATATTTATTATCCCTCCCAGCACTAAATGCCACTGGCATGTCCCCTGATCCTTGTGACAAACAAAAACACTCACTGGGGAGGTGGCATGCCTGGCCAAGGGCCACCAGCCCTGCGCAACCCACACCTCATCCCGTACCATGCTTCCCCTTGCTCACCACCCCTGCCACTCTGGCCTTCTTTCTGCTCCTTAGTCACGCCAACTTCAATCTCACCTCAGGGCCTTTGCACTTGCCATTTTGCATGCTCTTCTCCTAGATCCTCACATGATAGATCGCAGCCTCAGATATCACCTCCTCAGGGAGCCCTTCCCTGACCTAACACAGCCCCCTTGCTCTCTCTCACGTGACCCTGTAGTGCTGTCACTTATCACCATCTGAAAGTACCTTCTTTATTGTTGGCATGTTCGCTGCCGCTCCATCAAAAGCACAAGCTCCTTGAAAGCAGATCTCGTCTTCTTCTTCATGTAAATCCCACACTTAGAGCAATGCAGGTGCTCAGTCAATGTCTGTTGACCGACTGCATGACTGGTGTGTTCAATGTTAGGGCTGGAAGGGAGATCGTCCTCTCTTGCCACCACTCCATTCACAGAGCGGCATCACAAAGCCCAGGAAAAGGAAGGGACTCGATCAAGATCCCTGGAGGCCCAAGCCAGGCTGGTGCTCTTTCCCCTGCATCTCGCACCGGGAGGCTTTCCATGCCCAGGTTGGCACCCGCGCAGCGAGCGTCTCAGGTTGTCCATCTGCGGGAGGCCGCACCTCGTCTCCAGCCAGCGGGTTCTCCTCTCCACGTGGTTCGTTCTTTTTTGGCAAGCAGATGAAGCAGTTGGCTTGTTTGGAGGCCAGGCAGCATGAAAAGTCAGGGTCTTTACACCGCAGAGCACCGCAGCCCCGCAGGGGGGCTCAGGAGGGCCACGTGGGTCAAAGGCGGCCTGCGGCCCCACTGATGTCACAGGCCCAGCTCCACCCAAAGCTGATTGCAGACCCACGGGCCGAGAGGTCCTCCCTGTGGACCTGCCCTCCATGCATCTCTCTCACTCCCTCTCGATGCTAAAGGTGTAGAGTTGAATATAGGTGCGTGAGCTGCACACTCGGTGTGTTTCCCTCTCTTGAGAACGCCCACGCTGCCCGCACCCGGCCTCCCTCAGATCTGCCCCACCCCCACCACTGAGTAAACCTTCGGCCCCCTTGGCGGAGGGAACGCTTAATGACTAACCCGACGTGGCTGGAAGGTGTTTCTCCAGTTCTGCATGGAGTCAGGCTGACCTGTTCGAATCCCAGCTCAGCCCCGGGGCGTCAGAACCAGGTTGCCGGCTCCTGTGTTAGGGTTTCCTCGTCCGCCGGGTGGGGCTGCTTCAGGGAGTTTGGGCTTCACGAGATGAGGATACCTGTAAAGACTCCGCGCCGTCCTGGCCCGTCCCCCAAGGGCTCCATCCATCACCATTACCATCCAGCAGCTGGAAAGACTGCAGGCACCATCCTCACTCCCGATTCTTGTCCAAGCTCCCGGGGAAGTTCCTCCCATTTCCATCTTCAGAGGATTGGACAAGACTCAAAGGCCAGTGCGTCTAGAGAGACCAAGAAACAAAAATGGGATCAATGCAGTGATGCCGTGATACAGCCCTGTTTCTGGAGCAGCGAGGACATGCAAGGTGAGCTCCCTGCAGATGCTAACAGAGGGAATACCCACAGCCACCCGGGAAGAAGGTGCTATGGTATCCCCATTTAACAGATGAGGAAACTGAGGCAGAGGAAGGCCAATCAAATTGTCCAAGGCCACGTGGCTAAAAGCGGTGGCACCAGGCAGCCTGCAGCAAAGAAGTGGGGGCACCCAAACGCCATGGGGCACCAGGGGGATGCCCAGCCCAGCCTGGAGCGTCAGGCAGGCTTTGCTCCCAGAGCCTGAAGGAGGAGTTGACACTCTGCTCTGGTGCCACCTTCTCAGGGAGGCCCCAGCTAAAACAGCAACCCCCTTCAGACTCCCCCACCTGCCTTCGCCCTGCTTTATCCCTCTCATAACATGTAGCATCATCTGACAAAGATTTACAGGGCTCGAGAAATGGACAGAGGCCAGTCGAGAAGGGCCTCGTCAGGCTGGATAAAGTGCGTGGACTTTGTCCTTGGGTCCTTGGGAAGAGCAGGGAGGATAGTGGGAAGGCAGCCCCCACAACACACACGTGCACACATCTGACCGCAAACAAGGATTTTGACAGTCCAAAAGGGCAGCCTTCCATCCGTTTGAGCATCGAACCCAGGACCTGGTCCCCTGGGCCAGGCGGTGGCTGGGATGTAGGGACAGTAAAGGAAAGGCCCCCCAGGGGCCATAGTCAGGTGAACTCACACATATAATGGCCTTCTGTAGACCAAGTGGCTTGTCCCACAGAGCAGGCATGCCTCCACACCCCTGTGCATCCTGGAATGCCATCCATCCATCCAGCAAACGTTTATTGAGCTCCTACTATATACCAGCATTGGGAAAATGGATAATCTAGGGCATATATGGTTCCTGCCTTCACAGAGCTCTGGCATGCCTAGGGAACTCTTGTTCATTCCTCAAAACCCTCCTCCAGTACCCTCTCTTCAATGTGAGCCTTCCCTGACTCCCCCAAGTAGTAAGCTGCTTCTCTTCCAGTGCTCTCCTAGCATCCTATGACTTTCACTGTAGAGGAAAGAGAAAGGGGACAACCGGCCACTGAAAACTCACTGTGCACCAGATCCTGTGCTGGGAACAGGCAATATCCCACTTCAGGCTCTCAGCAACTGTGCAAGATGGGCTCAGAGAGGTTAAGTCTCTTGCCCGAGGTCACACAGCCAGCCGGTAAGTGAGAAAGCAGAGGCCAGGAAGCAAGGCAGTCCTACTCCAGGGGGTCGGCCATAGTCTATGCTGTGAACACCCTGAAGAGAGGGGTGGCGGGTCATGTTAACCTCACACTCTGTCCTCGGGCCCAGCACAGGCAGGGCGCACAGTAGGTGCTCCAGGTGTGGAGGGCGGCAGCTGCCCTGGAGCCCAGCTGGGGCTGCGCTGCCCTCCTCGGGGCCTAGGTGGCGGTGTGCACACTCCGTCTCCGGCCCCTGCAGGCGTCCACCTTCAGCTCGGATCCCTGGCCTGGAAAGGCACTTGCCGCCTTCACCCAGCCTCCTCCGCCTGCAGCCTCGAGGACCAGTTCAGCCTCAGTCCCGCTGACTGGGCTCCTCCCATGCTGACGCTTATCACCATCACGGGGCCCTGGGAAGGGCCAACTCTGCTTCCCCAAAATGTTGTGGAGGGGAGGGAGGGACTCACGTCCACGGTCAGACCCAGGAAGCCAACTGGCTCAGGCGCCCGGGGGGGCTGCCAGGGACCCATCCCAGCCTGGTCCCCTTCCCCGTTGCTTCAGGGGGGCCTCCCCACACCCCACAAGGCCAGGAGCTGCCATCTACAAAGCTCCAGAGACCAAGACAGAACCTCTGAGCCACTCTGCGTCGCCCAGAGAGGGGACAGAGACCAAGAGAGGGACAGGGACAGGACCTTGTCCAAAGCGCCGCTCAAGTCACGGGGAGCCGGGGTAGAACCCAGGTTTCCTGATTGCATCCTCAGCAATTTCCAGTACAGTGTGAAGCTGTTTCTACAGGGCCCCGGGGGCAACTGGAGAAAAATGCAGTCCAACCAGTTATCTGATGGAGTAATAATCAAAATAGCAACAACTCCTGTTTCTGTCGAGTTTTGGTCTTTCGCATGCATTACCTCGTCTGTCCTCACACCTGCAGGGGGAGTGGGTGCCACTGTCCCTCACTTTCCCGACACCCCCTCGAGAGGAAGGGGCTCACCCCGGGTTCCCCACGTGGGAGGGATGGGGGGTGTGGGGAGGCATGAATGGGGCTGAGGGGCGGGAAAGGCTGAGATTTGGGGGGCGGGCAGCCAAGCTGTGACTGCAGGTGGGGGAGCTCAGGGTGCCCGTCCTCTTCCCAGACTCTGCCCTGGCTGGGCTGCCCCTCCTCGCTCCCTGCCCTCCCCAACTGTGACCCCAGGGAGCCATCTGGCCTCTGCTCACCATCAGATTTTGTTTTGTCTGCCTGCCCTTAGGTAAGTCCCTTCCCCCATCTTGGACTCAGTTTCCCCACCTGTACAATCAGTGAGCTGGGCTTTGAGTTTGCCCTCTCAGCTCTCATGGTCTGACCCCTCTGGGAAAACGGGTGGGGACAAGATGCACAAAAGGGAACAGAACAGCTGTGTTTGGGGCATCTACCCAGTGCCAGGCGCCAAGCGCTGCCTTCTTTGCTGGTGGTGCAGAGCAGTCAAAGGCAGATGCTGCCAGGAGGCTCAGGGTCCATGGACACTACTTCCCTACCTTCTTGTGCCTCAGTTTCCTTATCTGTCTAGTGGGGCCAATAAACCTACCTCACAGGATCATAGGGAGAGCCCAATGTGATAATGTATATAATGTGCTTCACACAGCAACCACCACACGAGCACTCAAACGTGTTACCATTGTCACTGTCCTCATCTGTCCCCTCCTCCTGGTCTGGTCCAGCCCATGCAGGGCTCAGCCTTAAAAGAAAGCTCCTAGCTAGCATCGGAAAAGCCTGGGCTCCACTCCCGGCTCTGCCATTAGCCTGCTGAGTCACTCAAGCCTCAGTCTCTTCACCTGCAAAAGGGGGCCAATAAGATCTGTGTGGAAAAGTATCATGGGCATGCAGCAAGATCGCTGGTGGAGCAGTGCCCGGTGCAGGGCACGGCCGGGGGCAAGTGTCTGCTGAGCGCTTGTCCCTTCCTTCCTTGTTGAAGCAAAAGGAAACTTTATGACAGACAGAGCAGAATAAGGACACAACAGTGCTGCAGATGCTTAAGGAGCACTCACCATGTACCCGACCCTGTCCTAAGGATTTTGCTCATTTAGCTCACTTCATCCTCATCAACAACCCTATGAGGTGGGCAGAGCCATTGTGCCCATTTTACAGAGAGAGGAACAAGCCCCCGAGAAACAAAATGCCGTCCTCTCTGCCCCCAGTGCTCCTTGAGGCCCCTCAGGAGGAAGCACTCACTTTACCAAGCAGCTACTGTGTGCCGGGCAGAATTCTAACCCTTCCCTGTGTTAGCTCCTTCAATTCTCCCATCCATATTATGAGGTAGCCATTATCATTGTCCCCATTTGACAGATGAGAAACTGAGGCACAGGGAGGTGAAGTCATTCATGCAATCGGCAAATGGCTGAGCTAGGACTCGAACCTGGGTGACCCCTCTAGCTGCTTCTCCTAACCACTGCACCAGACCCCACCTGGAGTCTGGCACTCCCGTGAGGCCTCGGCAGCACCCAGGGGTGCAGGCCAGACCTCCATGACTCCAGGAGGTTATGGGGAGTGACTCCTCATCTTTGATAGCCTCGAGTTGCTGGGGGTCTCAGGCAGGCAAAGCTGCACTCTCTCAGGAGGGCAGACACCCTCCTGCAGCCCCACCGGTGTCCAGACAGGCAGGGAACAGGTGCACAGAGCCTGGCCCTGGGCTGGGTGATGGTGGAACTCGTTTGGCAGCCGAGCCCCCCCCCACGCCAACAAGAAGAAACCCAGCCTGCAGCCCCTTGGCCCTGGCGGGAGATTAGCAAAACAAATACCCGAGCAATCTCAATTTCAACACTTGGGGAGGGGGCCGGGTGTCAGGGCGCAGGGGGCCGGAGGGAAACTCGGAGACGTTTTACCACCTAAATAACTTTCCCTCTGTTTAGTTTCACACAAACATACACTCAAGTGCGCACGCTCTCTCTCTCTTTTTTTTACATTTTTATTTTATTTTTACAAATGCTCAAACTTTCCTGCCACAAATTATTCTTGGCCAGGTGACAAGTAGAAAGGCCACGTGGATCCTTCACTTGACAAAAAGAGAAGGGGAAGGGAGGGTTCTTATGAAATATTTGGGTTGTGGGGCTGAGGTGGGACTTCTGTCTTAATTTTCCTGACTGCGCCTTTGGCAGGGCATGCGGGACCTCTGGCCCCTCGCACATGAGCCCTCTCTGCGTGGTATGATCCGCCACTGCTGTGTTTGCCTCCAGCTGCCCCAACAGGATTTCGAGGTTCTGGTGTCACCCAGCTGTTTTGGAAGGGCATTCGGGAAGGGCAGACTGGAGCTGCCGCTGGTAGGTCTCGCTTCACCCAAGCCCTGCAGGGTCCCGTGCCCAGGCCAGCTGGAGGGTCCCATCTGGAGGCCTGGGGGCTGGGGCAGAGGCTTCCGGATTCCCAGGTGGCCCTGTCCTCTCTACCCAGGACCCAAGGAAGGGGCTGGCTCTGGGGCCTCCGCAGGTGTGCAGAGGGGGTGACCCGTCCCATTCACCTCAAGCCTGCCCCGTCCTCCAGTCTCCCCTCCTGCAGATCGGGCTCAGGCCCCCTCCGCAGCGCCATCTCACCACTCTAGCCCCTGTCACTTCAGTTCTCAGGTACACTGAGCTTTTCCCACCTCAGGGCCTTGGCCAGTGCTCTTCCCCCTTCCCAGAGTTCCTGCCCTCCCCGCTTCCTGCGGAGCCCTCCTGTTCATGGTCCAGGTCTCAGCTGGGTTGTCACCACCTCCGACTTTCCTGACGACCTCACCCAAAGTGGGGACCCTGTCATTTGCTATCTCAGCCCCTTGTTGGTTTTCTTCTTAACACATAGGCAATTTATTCTAGTTTTATTTGTCTCTGTTCTTGTTTTTCACGTCCTGCCTAACTAGAGTGAATAAATGGAGGAGTGAATGAATGAATGAGTGACTAGAAGAATGAGTGAACGAATAAGTGAGTGAGTAATTGAATGAACCAGTAGGTCCTGAGGCCTGGGCCAGTTTTCCATTCCTTACATTGATGTGAACGTGGACTGTCTGTGGCCACCCTTTGTGAGGGCCACTCCTCCCCAGGCTGGTTAGAAGGAACCACAGTGGGGCTGGTATAAAAGCATCTGGTGTCCCCAGTCCAGTGGGGGAGCTCTGACCCCAGCAGGGAGGGTCTAAGCCCTCTTGAGACGTGACTGCATCACCAAGGGCACTTCGTAGGTGTTTCTTATACAAGCAGAATTTGCACAGCCACATGAGTCCTTGCCCACTCTGTGCCCAGTGCCTAAGAGTCGGGCCATGCTAATTCAATTTAAGTCAGAATTTATTAAAAGCATGCATCTTAAGTTGACGGTGTTATGAACTTTTCAATGCATGCTCTCACTCGCAGAGGTGCTGTCGAGGCAGAGATTCTGAATCCTTTCTGACAGATGAGAACACGGAGGCTCAGAGAGGTGACAGCATTTGCACAAAGCCATCCAGCAGATCTGATCTCTGGCTCTCTGCGGTGTGGCCAGCCCTGTCCTCTGGCTTCGATTTGTGACAGCCATCGTTGTCCATCTGTCCCCAGATGTGCAGGCCAGACATTTGTGAGTCGTCCTTGACGCCTTTCTCCCCCTCAAACCCACATCCGATCAGTCCCCGAGTCCCGTGGGCCGCCTCCCAGCAGCACCCCCACGACCCTCAACCCCACTGCTCTGCACGCTCAGCAAACGTGCTCCGGGCTTCCTGCTATCGGCCCCAGCTTGCACAGCCGCAGACCAGAGGGCCAGCCCCTGACTCCGACGCTGCGTCAGGGCCGCGTCGTTTTATTGGCGTGACGAACGAGCTCACGGAGCTCTGCGGTGTGTAATGACGCACTCGTTCTATTGATTAGCAGCTTGAGGCTGGAAACTTATCCCTTAATAGAAGCCCTGCCGCTCTCTCCAGCAACTCTAATGGAAATTAATGACTACTTAGATACGACTGAGCTCATGAGCAATCGTTTCGGGGCCAACTACACGTGAGTCGTGAGGAATACAACTGTGTCTTTTCAGGCGCGTGTCCAGCCAGCATCCTGGCCAGCAGGCACCCGCCCCTGCCGAGGCCCTCAGTGGGCTGCATGGAGTGATGGGGGCAGAGTGGCGCATGTCGACCTCCTAGCACCCCCGTCCTTACATCCAGCTCGAAGCGCCGCAGGCGTCCGACAAGATTTCCTTGGATGGATTCTGTCAGCATTCTTCCAGCCGCCCCTCATCAGGAAGGAGAGAGCAGTGGAGAGCTCGGGGAGTGTGTGGGCTGCGCAGAGAAGGGATTCCAGGCAGCAGGGGGCCGTCCACGTGGAGCAGAGGCTCCTGGACGGGAGGGAATCATCCGGGGAGGGAGCAGGGGTGGGACAGATGAGGTGGACCTTTTCTCTGCTACGCACCCCTCGGTCTCGGGTCTGGGAGTTCTGGGCCCACATCCTGGTGCCACATTCGACATGGAGGCAGTGCGTACCTCCCACGCGCCAGGCACCTGCTAAGCGCTGGGGTGATAGCATGGCACAGAGCAGACAAGAGTCCCTGTCCCCACGGAGCTTCTGGTCTAGGGCTGTGAAGAACAATAAGTACACATATAATGACCGCAGGTATTGGGCCAGGAACAAACAAAAACGGTCAATGGACAGAACGGAGAGGAGCGGAGCCTAGAGAGGAGGCCCGTAACCACTCGGAGGGAAGATTTCCATGGTCTTGGGGAGAGAAGACTTCCGTGAGCAAGCTTCAAAGCCCCGAAGCCAGAAAGGAGAAAACGGATGAATTTAAATACAGAAGCACTAAGCCTCCAGCAGGAAGGTCAAGGACAAGCAGGGGTGAAAGCAATGGTCACAAGGACCACTGTTAGGTGGTGCCCCCAAACCCATCAGGCTCCTGGACTGGGGGGATGGACAGGGGTCCCTGCACACAGCTACACCCCATCCCCGACTCCTGCCCCTGCCACTCCCACTGCCCCTGGGAACCTGTCCTGTCCCTGCCCCACCCTCTGGGCTGCAGCTGAGGCCTCCGGGCCCCATTCTCAGCCCCCCTGCCCCACTCAGGGGACTCTGGGCTCCGGCTGCCCCTCTTCTGGCCTGGCCCGGGCAGCTGCTCAGCCCTTCTGCCCACTGAGAGAGGAGGTGGACTTGTCACTTGGGCCCTGAGGAAGGCACTTGTCCCCTCCCTGACCTGGGTCTGCCCCAGGCCTCGCTCACGTGCTGCCACCTGGATGTCCCGAGGGCTGCCCACCCCTCACGGGCCTTCGGGGGAGGGAGTCAGGGCTTGAGTGCTCCTCCAGGACCTTCCACGCAGCAGCTCGCTCCTGTGGCCACAGCTGGGAGGCGACGGGGCCAGGACTCAAACCCAGCTCCAGCTGGCTCAGCTCTTCTTTTGCCTCTGCACCTGCCCACTGGTGACCAGCTGCAAGCCGGGCCTCTTCACCCCTTGGAACCAGAGAAAGAGTTGAAACTGTTGGGGCACCCAGGTCCTCGAAACACCCACCGTGGAGTCTGGGCGTGTCAGGCAGGGAGGAAGGAGGAGGAAGCCTGTGGGTCGAGGCAGAAGGAGAAAGACAGAGAAATAGGAGCGCTGACCCGGGAGAATGAAGGTAGAACCAGGGACAGGGAGGCGAGTGCTGTCCCAGGGCCCCTGGTGTGCCCTGGACCCTACCCAACAGGGCTGGGAGTCCTCACTGCACCTGTGGTACGGGGGAGCGGGCCCTCAGTGACGTGGACAGGGACAGGGGGGCCAGCAAGGCCACTCAGGAGAAAAAAGCTTCCTGCGTCCCAAGGTTACCCAACCCGGCTGCCCAGGCCAGCTGGAAGACCCCCTCCCGGGCCTCCACTCAGCCCCCAGGTGTGGAGGAGGGAGTCTCTCTGGGAAGCGAGGAGATCAAAAGGAGGAGAAGCTGATGACTCACCAGCATGCGCCTCCCTCTCTGCTCTCCACGCACCACAGAGCCTTCCCACAGCCACTCCCACAGGGTTCAAGGACCCCAGGGAGAGCCCAGCCTGGCGTGGCTCCTCCAGCCATGGCCCAGCCACTTCTGCCAACTCAGGCTTTCGTCTGCACCGGTCTGACCTGCCCCTGCCACCCAACGACACACACACGCGTGCACAACATATGCAGGTGATGCACATACACCACAGAGCAAGGGGCCACCACACCCTCTGTGGGGTGGGAGTCCAGCTTTGACCCCCTCCAGCATCCCCGTCCAGACCAAGGCCATCTCAGGGGATGTGGGCCTCGGGCCGTGTGATCCACGGGACTGTCTCCCCACACCTTCTCTCCGGAAGCCAACATTTCTTCTCATGAAACTGGATGAAATGCGCACCCAGGGCTCCGCCGAAGGGGAGCGGGGAGCTCTCAGGAGGCTGCGCCTGCCTAGACTTCACAGCCGTGGGCAGAGCTTCCTGGGCGCCTGGGTCAGTCTTCAGACCTCAACCCCGTCCACCTGCCTGAAGCTTCCTGCGCAGTGGCAGCCCGAAGCCGTGGGGGTAGAACAGCGAGGAGTCAGTTCTAAAGTCAGCTTTACCGTTCCACTGTGGCCTCCAGCAAGTCACTTAACCTCTCTGAGCCTCAGATTCCTCATTTATCAATTGGAGAGGAGCCAGGCACCTAGGAAATACCGCTTTCCTAAAACTCACCCAGAAGAAGGAAGTGAATCCTCCAAAAGGGCTCCAGCCATATCTTGGGGCTGATCAGAAGAATAATAACGGGGACTCGTTCTGTACGTGCACCGTCTCATTCAGTCCTCATAGCTGCCCTTCACAGGAGGCACTGTTCTCATCTCCGCTTTGCAGAGGAGACGGCACAGCTCAGAGCCTTGCAGCTGACACAGGGTGTCCGAGGTCACAGCAAGATGCAAAGGTAGGTGTGTCCAACATCGATACCCATGGGCCCATAATCGACCCCCAGAACTGCCCCCCGGCTCCAGACTGCCTGCTTCCTCCTCACCCCTCATGCCTCCCCGGGCGAGGCCTGTGACTGGGAGCCTTGGCTTCCATCCTTCGGCCACATCAGGGTGTGCACACACGGACACACTGAGCAAAGGCAGGGCGCAGCCCCCCCCGTGAGCCGGGCTCTCAGGCTCTCTGGATGCTAATGGCGCCCACACTGGTGTCCCCCACTCCAGGCTGGGTTATCAAGTTCCCGGAGGTCCAGTAATCATGCCAAAATCAATGTCTCTGAAACGCGCTTCCCCCTCCCCTGCCCCCCTTGCCAAACCACAGTCACCTCTCAATGGACTTGTGACATCCCCCTCACTGGCCTCCCTACCTCCCCGCTACTCCCAAGTGATCTGCTCCAGGTCCTGCAATGGCTCCCCTATTGTTCACAGCAAAAGCCAAAGCCCCACACCACGTGATCCTGCGGCCCCTGCAGCTCCGCTGCCTCCTGTCCTCCCTCTCTCCCCCCATGCACTCCACTCCAGCCATACTGGCCTCTGTGCTGTCCCCAGAACACCTCAAGCACGCTCTCACCTCAGGGCCTTTGCACTTGCTGTGTCCTCAGCCTGGGACATCCTCCTCTGCCTCTCATCCCTCAGGTCTGCTCAAATATCCTATCAGCGAGGCCCTCCCTGACCGGCCGAGGGAAGCAGCCCTCCCAGCTCGCAGTGCCTCCCCCTGCCCCCATTTAGATTTCCCGGAGCGCCTGGCACCATCTAGCAGGTTACTAATTTGCTTACTTGTTTACTGTCTCTTTCACCCCCCCGGGAATGTGCTGCCCTGGAGGTCAGGAAGCTCTTCTCTCCTCTTCATCCCCATTCACACCCGGAACCTAGAACAGAGCCTGCACTTTAGATCCTCAATGCGCACTGATGAACGAGGGAAAGAAGGAAGGAAGGGAGGGAGGGAGGAAGGAAAGAAGGGAGGGAGGAAGGGAGGAAGGAAGGGAGGGAGGGAGGCAGGAAAGAAGGGAGGGAGGGAGGAAGGAAGGGAGGGAGGGAGGAAGGAAAGAAGGGAGGGAGGGAGGAAGGAAGGGAGGGAGGGAGGAAGGAAAGAAGGGAGGGAGGGAGGAAGGAAGGGAGGGAGGGTGGAAGAAATGCTCACACAGCGGGGGGCGGGGGCTGAGGATCTGAAAGCAGGGTGGGCAGAGGAAGAGAAAAGAGGAGGAAAGGAATAGACATGAAATAGATCCAGAGACATGTGTTTGTGCAGACAGAGGTGGGCAGATCAGACCACACACACACACACACACACACACACACACACACACGTGTGTGTGTTAAAGGCCAAACACACACATCCACGCCGTAAACATGGCTCAACAGAGAGGCCAAGAGCCAAGACACAAAAGCACCCAACTTGTGTATACTAACACACACACAGAAACCCTCACACACAAACGCATCCTCAAATACCCGTATACACATAAACACACCCTTGCACACATGCACACCCGCACAGAGCCCCTTACCAGTGCTCCATCCTGGCCCCGCACCCCTCCCCGGGTGACTCGCTGAGCAGGGAGGGAAACTCACCGGCTCTTTTTCAAAGCTGATTTGGCTCCAGTCTCCCTTGTAATCTGCTCCCGGATCAGTGCTCACAGGGGCGCTGGCCCTGGCCTGAGGTCGGGACCTTTCACCTTCTCCCAGGAAGTCCCACTGAGTCCTCCCCCCAACCCCCTCGGCCCTGCCCTCGTTCCGCTCAGCTGTGCCTCCTTCCCCTGACCAGTATAACCTGCTGAGCTGAATTCCTGCTGGGCATTTTCAAACAATTCTAGTTATTTGGGGGGAGAGGTGATACTGTGACTCCTAGGAGGAGCTTGGGGCAAATTAGGGAGCAGAAGGGACCCCATTCAGGACGGGCAGCCCCTCACTTGCTTGTTCTGAAACAGAGAACCTCGGTCCTGCCCCCTCAACTCCAGCCTCCGTTCTCTGAAAACATGGAAAATTCTCAAACCTCCAGGCCTTCTCGCCTGCAGTGCCTTCTGCCTAAAGTGCCCTCCCCTCCCTTCCCCTCCCCAACCAGTGAACTCCTCCACATCCTTCAAGGCTTCAAGCAGATGTCCCCAACACCTCCCGGCAGGGGATCCCACCCCCCTCTGCTGTCCTCATCTCTCTGTTGTCCCTGTCTGTTTAGGTGTCTGCCTCCCCAACTGGATGGAGATCTCTGAGGGTAGAAAGGGGGACCATGCACCTGTACCCACTCAGATGCCGGCACAGGACCCAGCACGGAGCACCAGCCCAGGAAACGCTTGTGGAACGCAAGAAAGGGATGGACTGGGCATTCACAGGTCTGGACCGGGTGCCAGAAGTGCTGGGTCACTCACTACCTTGCTTGTGACCTTGACCAAGTCACCCACCCTCTCTGGCCTGCCATCCTGAGATCCTGGGCTCACGGAGGCCCATGAAGGGCTGTGCAGGGGCCCCGACCCCACAGGGAGAGCGTGGTGCCTTGAGGGAGCTGCCACGGGCGAGAGCCAGCCAGGTGCTGCCCTCAGGTGAGGGAGTGGCCAGACAGAGCAGGAGGGGAAGAGTGAGGGCTGGTGCTGCCTTGTACAGGTCTCCAAGACCACCACCCTCACAGACACCACCGTCTCCCCCATCATTGCTCCAGCACCACCCACCATCAGGGTCATCAGTGCTGTCGTCTTCCCTGTCACCCATCTTTTACATCATCCTGTCTGCACGCGCGTGCACACACACATGGGATTTTGCTCTCCTCCAAAGAACAACTGTATCTTGTTCCTCTCTGGACCCCTATCACCCCAGCAGAGAACCTGGCACATTCTAGAAGCTCTGTGTTGTGGACTGAAGGAAGGAAGGGCTCAGAGGATGATGGTGTGGCCCTGTGGTTTGGTCCCACTCACTCGAGCTTGCATAGCCAATAGAGAAAGCTGGAACAGGGCAGGACCCAAGGTCTAGGATGACACCAGAGGTCTTCATGGGTCACTGCCCACCTGCCCTGGCTGCCCAGGACCAACAGGGCCACCAAGTGGATGATTTCTCTCTGAGTCCCCACGTTGTTTCACGGGAGCTGGGCTGAACCTCCAGGCCTCACAGAGCATGTCAGAAAGCCCAAGTCACAATGCAAGCTCGGAGAGTGATGCCCCAGCCTCAGTTTCCCTGTTGATAAAATGGGGATCATGTTCCTGCATTTCAGGGCTGTTGGAAGGATGAAGGGAGCGAGAACAGGGGAGGCAGCAGGCCCAGGGCCTGGCATCCGGCAGTGGGCACCCCTCAAGCCTGCCAGCCCCTCATCCCCAGTGCTGCATGGCTGCTGGCCGAGGGGGTGTCGGTGTTTCTTCAGGGTTAGGGCTCCGGAGGGGCGAGTGCTAAACCGTAAACTGCATTACTCTTTTTAAAAAAAATTATTTTGTTGGGGTCATAGGTTTATAACATTGTGTAGTTTAGGTGTACATTATTATGTATCAGTTTCTGTGTAGACTGCATCGCGTTCACCACCAATAGTCTAGTTTTCACCTGTCACCATACACATGTGCCCCTTTACCGCTTTTGCCCTCCCCCCATCCCCTTCTCCTCTGGTAACCACCGATCTGTTCTCCTTGTCTATGTGCTTGTTTATCTCCCAGACATGAGTGAGATCATACAGTATTTGTCTTTCTCTGTCTGACTTACCTTGCTTAGCAGAAAAAATGCCCTCAGGGTCCACCCACGTTGTCGCAAATGGCATGGTTTTGTCTTTTTAATGGCTGAGTAGTATTCCATTGTGTGTATATATACCACATCTTCTTTATCCATTCATCCGTTGGTGGGCACTTGGGTTGCTTCCGCATCTTGGCTGTTGTGAATGACGCTGCTATGAACGTAGGGGCGCAGAGATCTTTTTGCGTTCCTGTTTTCACATACGTTGGACCTGGACACATTCCCTACATGGTCTCATTGCCCGCTCACACCAGCCCAGTGAGGAAGGGTCTGGATTCCCGTTTTACAGATGAGCAGATGAGGACTCGCTCAGGTTACCCAGCAAGAGCAAGGACCCCAGGATGATGGGCTCTCTTGGCCCCTCAGCAGCCTAGGGGCTCGAAGGGGTGTTGTGAAGCCCTGAGCACCCGATCAGAGCAAGGGCCTGGACCTGACATCGCCAGCCTCCTGGGCAGCAGGGGACCAGAGCTCAGAAGTGTCTGGCTTGGATGCCTCCTAGGAAAGGAGTCTGCACAGCTCCCGGGGTTTTGAGCCTGGGCCGTCTGGGGAAGTTCTTCCCATCCTCTCCCCTCCGTCAGAACCCGGGAAGCTGCGTGGTTTAGGGGTCTTCCTTGCTGTGCCCCACTCCCACGCTCAGCTCATCGGGGAGACAGGAGGTTGGCGGCCCAAGCCAGGTCCCACCCTCTGGACCACTTCCTCTGGAAGATTAGAGGGGCAGGGTCTCCCCCACACCCGCCTATCCCAGCATCAGTGGAGGAGCAGCTTCCTGTTTGCAGGGATGGGCTCCCGTTGCTATGGTGATGGCAGGAGGTGCCCCCTCCAGGTGGCTGATACCAGGCTCTGCCCCTTCCTGGGCCTGCCTCTATCACCGGCTGCTTCTCCAGCAGCTGGGCTGGCAGAACCATCCTGTCTGTGATCAAAGGGGCCGCGGGCAGGCACTGCCCAGGGGCCTGGGCAAGGCACCCCTTATCTCTCCCAGGCTGGGGAACTTTCCAGACTCAGGACACCAAGAGCTGAGTAGGGCAGGAGAGGCAGGCCAGAGGGCGTGGGAACAGACACTCCCTGGGAGTGGCGGAGGGACTTGAAACTTGCCAGGAATGAGGCCTGAGACTGAAAACACAGGCAGGAGGGGTCAGTGGTTCGCCCTTATGGCTCTCTAGCCCCACTTGCCCCTCATTCTGCCCGGGCCTCAGCCAGCTGTGTGACTTGGGGCACAGCACTCCACCTCTCTGAGTCCTAGTCTCCTCTGCTCCCAAGTGGAAATCAAAGCAATGGTTGTGAAGATCCAAACTCACACGGCCCCTAGGACACTGCTGAGTCCCGGGTTGCAATAATAAAGATGTCATTTACCATTATTGAGGACAAGCCCTTAAAGTGCATTATTCTCATTTAACCCACGTGGCAACCTGAGATGTGTGCCCTCCTATCATCCACATTTGACAGAAGAAAACGTTCAAGCTCAAAGAGGTGAGGAAATTGCCCCAAATAGCACAGCTTATAAGTGGCTGGTAAGTGTCAGCTGCTAATGCTGCCATTTTCCTCCTGTTATATTTTGGCCGAGCTCACAACAGACCTGACTGGTCCCTGACTCCATCCTCTCCTCGCAGTCCATCCTGCCAGGCCACAGCACGATCTTCATCCATCGGTTTATTTTTTAATTCACCTACTAATAATTACTATTATGAATAAGAATTATCAGTGACTAATATTTATTAGCCCTTGATAATGACCAGCAAGTGCTGAGCCCAACCAGTGAGCCAAGAGCTCTGAGATCTGCGTGACAGCCTTCTGAGGTCAGAACGGTACAAGGAATAAGGAAACAGTGGCCCAGAGAGGGGCATGCACACACACAGACACACAGACACACACACAATGCCCCAGTCGGACTGAACTTCCGTTTCTGGAACATGCTGCACGCTGTCCCACCCCTTGGTCTTTGCCGTGCTATTCTCCACACGTGGAACAACCCATCCATTTCCAGTCTGTCTAGCTGGAACGCGGGCTCCGGGAGGACCAGGACGATGTCTCTGCTGTGCAATCCCCAGTGCCAAACCTCAAATAGAGGAGGCTGCAAGTGCGGGAACAAGGCAGGACTGAAGTAGGAAAGGAACCACTGCTCAGAATCTTATTCGTGTAGACCTGACAGAGGCTAAAAGACAACAACCGAGCCCCTGGGTTTTTCCAGATTCTCTGCAGAGGAAACAATCTCAGTTCCTTTAGCATTTCCATATTGTAACTTTTAGAGCCCTGAGCTCCTAGCAGAGGAGTAAATGAATGAGGAACGAGTCAGTGACCGGATGAATTCTAAGGTGAAATGTTCGCTCACTGTGTTAGTGAGCAAACAAGTTACGAGCTGGAACGTGAACTGGAGATTTACTGAAACAATGAAGGAGTTGGGCGAAGAGCCCAGTGAGTAAGTGAATGGGTGGGAAGGAAGGGAGAGAGCAAGAAATGAGAGCACACACCCATCCAGGTGGAGGGGCACCTCCAGCAGGGTCAAGGGCATGACAGCAGGTCAGTGGTCTCCAATCCACAAGCTTCCTAGAGAGACCACCCCCCACCCCCACCCACAGGCCCCAGAACCGTAGGCTCCGTAGGGTTGGCAGACTGTGGTCCATGGGCCAAATCTGACCCACCACCTGTCCTTGTCAATAAAGTTTTATTGGAACACAGCAAACTCGTTCTTTATGTGCTGTCCATGGCTGCTTTCATGCTACAGCCGCCGAGTTGAATAGTTGCAAACAAGATCATATGCAAAGCCTGAACTCTCTCCTACCAGGCCTTTTGCAGGAAAAGTTCGCCCATCTGTCTAGTAGAACCGCTTGCTGGAGGGACCTGAGCTGGCACCTGCCTGGGACTCTCCCGGTGCTGGCTGGAACCCTCTGGCCCTCAGAGGGTGCTCAGGACCCTGCTCGCACACCTCTGGGCCTGGGCCCTCACCACCTCTCCAGGCAGCCCCTCCCGCCCTGGGGAGCTCGGGCCTTCGAGAGCTCTTCGTTCTGCTGAGCAGAAATGTTCTGTCCTCCTTCTTGTCTCCACCCTCATCCCGACCTCCCGCCTTGACCGCGGGTGTTTACCCTGACCTCCGCCCTGCGTCTCCTTCCCCACCAGCCAGGACGGCTCAGGCCGGCTGCATCCCTTTCTCAACCAGGGAGGCAAGCGAGTGAGTCACCAAGTCCGGAGTGGGGACATCTGCTGGGCTCCGGCCCTCAGCTAATCTCACTGATTCTGCGAGAGGGCCCGAGCCACCCCGGCTGCTTCTTGTTTGAGCTCAGGCCCAGCCTGGAAGGCTGCCGCCTGGAGACACAATTTATTCACCCAGAATTGCAGGGTATTTGGACCCCGAGTGTTTATTTCAAGTTTAGTTTTCTCTTTGCTCCTGGGACGATTTCCCAAAAGAGCTGGGAAAATATGCCCCCCCCCACCCCGCCGCCCCCGCCGGGCCGGTGCACCGGGAGGCAAGGCTGTTCTCATTTGACCCCCACGCAGATTTCCGTGCCCACTTTGCAGGATAACACACACAAATTGTCCAGTTACCGGTCCAGGGCGCCTGCTTTCCCATTGCCTCTGTTATTCTGGAAACTTCTAGAATCATTCGAGATCCACACAAGCCTCAAAGGGTTGCTTTGGACCCGTTTCCACTCTGCCCCAGTGACGCCTTTGCCCCACTTCACAGACTGGAGGCTGACATACCTCCGTGGTCCTGGAACTCGGGACTCACACTTCAGTGAGCGATCATCGCTCAGTGGGCACCAGACAGAGGAGCAGGGTAGGGAGAGGCGGGCTGGGGGTCGTGAAGCAGGAGGAAGGAAAGGCACGCCAGGGAGGAACAGCATGGGTGAGGGTGTGGAGTCTCGTAGGCTTCCTTCCCCGCAGATCCTAAGTGCGGTTTTATCCTCTGTTCAAGGTGCCTGCTGCCTCTGTTGCTAACCACAGGAGCAAGAACAGGGACCATAGGTTTGGAGGGGAAGAGGAGGGAGAGAGAGAAATAAATGAGGAAAGCATAGCAGCTGTGAACTGGGCTCTGGGATGAGACTGACCGGGTGCAGGCCCCACACGGTTGCTTTTTAGCAGAGCTCTACTTTCCTCCTCTGTCCGATGGGGCTCACAGTGCTGAGCTCACAGCTTTTTGAGGGTGAAATGAGGTAATGTGTGTCAAACACTGGGCCCAGGGCTGGCACAGGCCGGGTGCTTGGGTTGCAAACTCCCTTCCCGTCTCGCAGACACAGCATGCTTCTTGTCGCTCGCTATCTGAATCTAGACCTTATCTGGAGCCCCAGAGTGATGTTGGGTCTCATCCCCATCGTGTGAACCCTCCACCGTCGCTAGCCCAACCCAGCAAGGGGGAGGCGCTGCCGTGGGCGCATACCTGGCCTGTGTCTGCCCCTGTGGTGTCACCTGTGCACATTAATGAAAAATTCACAGCGCGGAGCAGAGCCAGGCCAGACCAGGAAATTGCAAAGTCGCGGGCGCCTTACCTCAGCCCTGCTGCACACGCTCTGCTTTTATAGCTCCACGTGTAATAACATAAAAGCATAATTTATTAAAGTATCACTTTAAGTGGGGATGGCAGGAGGGCGTCCATGCCCAGGGGGCCGGCCGTGAGTGCCACGTTGACCAGAGATGCCAAGGGAGGGGGAGGGCAGTCAGTGCTCCCCCGCCTGTTGGTCATGGCTCAGGGCACGGCCAGCCAGGGGGCCAGGAAGTGTCCAGGAGCAGCGTGGAACAAAGGTGACAGAACCTGGAGACAAGAGTCGGGTTTGAATTCTGGCTGTGTGACCTAGGGTGAGTCAGTTGCCCTCTCTGAGCTGCACTTTCCTCATCTGTAAATGAGAGGAATCGCTAAGGGGCCCTGAGTCCCTCATAGCAACTCTCCTCCTAGGCCTGTTTCTCCCAGAGTGAAAGAGACTTCCAGGCACTGAGCCGTGCCAGGAAATGGCCCGGGATCGCCTCATTAAACACGGAGGGGTATTTACACTGGGAGAAACAAATATTTATCTCTGGACCAAGAAGGAAGAAGGTCTTTGGAACCCAGTCTCGTATCTGGCTCAGCCCTGCTTGGAGGGAAGGGACCAGGCGGGGAGAGGAAGGAGGAAGGGCAGGAGGGAGCGTGCAGGGACAGATGCAGGGCCGGGAGTCAGGCGAGCCCGGGTTCAAATCCCAGCTCCGCCACCTCCCAGCGTTGTGACCCTGAGCTCAAGTCCTCACACCTCTGTCCTCTGTGTCTTCCCAGGAAACACGGCTCTAAGACACCAGCAAGCTCCCAGGACGGAAGGGAGCTTCAGCCAGGTGCGTGCGCTGGGGCAGCGCAGGTGTCCAGTTATGACCGGCTCCGTGCCAGGCGGCGTCCGAGCTCGGGATCCTGCAGGGCAGAAGGCAAATATGCCTGGGCATTTTTATTAGGAAAAACGGGATAGAGGGAAAAAAGCCTCCCATGGTCACTCGAGGGAACTGGCAGCACCAGGGGCCAGGGCCACAGAGCCCGTGCCTGCACAGTTTTTAAAAATCAATAAATATGCACCAAATGACTAGACGCCCAATAACTCTCTCCTGCTTTCGCTCGCCCACCCACCCAAAGGGCACAGTGGATGGGTTGCTCCATGGGGACAGGATACAAATTGTCAGAACCCAAATTCAAGAGCCTTAGTTTGACCGTGTTTCCTTCAAGATGTCTGGTTGCTGAAATGGGAGAATTTCTGGAATCCAGCTGGCTCTCTCCACCTGTGTGGCTACCCCCCCTGGTCCAGGCCACTGTCCTCTCCTGGCTGGTCTATTTTGGTAGCTTCCTGGCTGGTCCCCTGTCCCCCGCCCTTGCCCCCTGCAGTCTTTCCACAGTAGCCAGTGTGTTCCCGTACCTCGGAAGTGGTGGGGGAGGCTGGGGTTGGCTAAGAGGAAGTCCTTGAACTAGGAGAAATGGACGCAAAGCAGGAGAGAAGGTGGCCAGATGTGGAAAGAACTTCCCGGCTGCAGGAAAGAAGCATCTTCGATGTGCCCTCGGGAGAAGCTTCAGAGGATCGGAGCCCGTCCTGCCCTGAGGGGGTCATTTAGCTTCTCGGTGGGGCTGAGGCACTGGGTGAGCCCAGAAGACCCCAGAGGGTTGTGGACACCAGAACGTTGGCAGGCTGATGGTGTGACCAGACCAGACTGGCGGGAGAGGAGCAAGGCCTTGCCCGAGGCTCCCGGGGTGACCAGCCACCCACCCGCCAGACCTTATTTATTTAAAGTTGTGGCTATTGAGTTTGGTGTTTGTTGAAATGACTTGGGGGCTCTCCTCCCGCGGACTCTGGGCCCCACTGAGAACTTGAAAGCGACATTCCTCAGCCCAGCTAAGAGGAGGGCAGGACCCACGCCAGAGCAGAGAGTGAAGAGAAGGGCAGCTGGGGACAAGGTAGAGTGGACACATCCGGGTCCCAGCAGGAAAGACTCGGCGAAAAGCGTAGCAGCAAAGGCATTTTCAGAGGAGCAGGAGGAATAATGGGAAACCAACACGGATGGTGCCACACAGGGGCCTGGCAACGGCAGGGAGCTGTTAGCACCCCTCTGCCTGAGGGGCAAAGCGGGGAGCAGTTACTGGAACCCAGACAGGGAGCCCCACGGAGAGCTGTGGAGGGATGAGGCTCCCCAGGGCGACCCAGCAGAGACCCATTGGGACCCCCTTCAGCTCCTACCCTCCCATTGGCTGGACCCAACCAGAAGCCAGAGAGCAAGGAGCCAGGCAATGCAAAGAGAGCCATCAGGTCCCAGAGGCAGAGCGGGACGGGGAGGGAGCAGAGAGCTTCTGGGGAGGGGCAGCACTCTCACAGGCCCTGGGCTTCTCCTTCTGGAGGGGAGAACTTGAGTTCCAGGCCTCCCGAAGTCCCTGGCTGCACGCAGTTCTGTTCCCTGGGACCGGGAGTCAGCGGCCTCCAAGGGCTAGTAGGTACAAAGCCCTGCGCTGGGGGAGAAGACCTTTCCCATCCCCTGCTCAGCCCTGCCCTCCACGGGGTCCCCTTTCCCCTCTGCGCCCCGTGGAATCCTGTCCCTCTTTATGACTCAGCTCCGTTAGCTCACTCTCCCTTGATAATAACAGCTATTTACGCACAAGTGTGTGCCAGGAGCCAGCCTCAGGGTTAGGATCACCTGAGTCAGCCGGCTGTGTGAGTCCAGGCGGGCACCTCCCCTCCCGAGCTTCTGTTTCTTATCTGACACAGCCCACCTCCCTCAGGCCCGGTCATGAGGGTTCAACAAGGCCTGACACTGGCCTGTGGTTGACGGAGAGTGGGTGCTCACGACGCACCGACTCTTCTGACGGCATTCACTTCCCCACAGGGAAGAAACCGAGGCCAGAGAGGGGCCATGACTCACCCAGGGCACACAGGACAAGACCAAGCTGAGACCCCAACCCTGGTCTCACCCCAAAGCCAGCCTTCTCGCCATTGTACCAGCCTGTCGCCTTGTGCAGGAAGTCTTCCTAGGTTGCTGGAATGAGAAGAAATCTCTCCATCTCGGGTTGCAATTCCTATAATTGGAAGAATAGATACCACATGCACCCGCGCTTGAAATCATTTAGTCTTCACAATAACTCTCCAAGATCATTCCTGCTGTCACCCTCATTGAGGAGGGATTGGGAGCCCAGAGAGGTTAAGTAACATAGTCACTGGGATCAGCATCTGAACCCAGGCAGCTGGCTCTCCAGAGTCTTCGTCCTTGACCTCAACCCAGCCCTGCCTCCTTTTCGGGTTTGCACTGATGTGCCCATCTCCTCACTAGACAGGAAGGAAGCCACCTGAGGTCAGGGCCAGCCAAGCATCCACTCTCTTCCCCTAAGCTCACAGGCAGGGCCTCTCTTGGTTACGGCTGGGTTAAGACCTGTCTGTCTGTTAGGGGAAAGCCGATGGGGAAGGGGCGTGAGTGGCGAGAAAGGCCAGGGCTGGGGCCGCCTCCACGCGGCAACCCTGTGTCGTCACCCCATCAGACCCACCAATCTTGCCCAGATGGGCCGCTAGCCTGCTTGGTGATCAACACCCCCCCGACAGGAGCCAGGTTCTCCCTCAGACACACAAGTCTGTGCCTGCCCCACCCCTCCAACTCCGCCTGGTGCCTCTCAAGACTAGACCGAGCTCCCGAGCGGGGCACCCTGCATCCCCATGATGGAGCTCCAGCGGCTTCTCATGGCTGCCCCCACTCACACACAAAGCCCTGGCCTTTCCCAGGACGCCCTCACATGCTCCTCTGCTTTTCTGGAATCATCTCTAGGCCAGGGGCAGTTCTTTCCATCCAGCCACCCTCCACCCCTTCACCTGGCCCAAGGCAGATGCTCAGCAATTGTCAGTTGAATTGGGACCTCAGCCTGGGAGCCCTGAATTCCGGTCCCAACCTGGTCCCACTAATTTGTTCAGACACATCCCCTCCCTACCCCTGAGCCTCAGTTTCTCCATTTGAACAAGGAAGGAGATGAACAGCGCGCTCTTCGGGGAGCTCGGACGCTGTGGGATTCTCTCTGTCTCTCACGCATGCACACGCATGCACACGCATGCACATCCACACACATGCACAGGCACATGCTCCCACAGGGCCCGTGCCAGCCTCTCCGCCAGGATGCTGAGCTCCTCTGCGGGTTGAATTACCAACGTTTCATGGGGAGGAGGAAGGGAGGCGGGGCCGGGGAAGGAGCTGTGAATTCCGCACACCAAGCCTGTCCCCGCAAGGCCTGGACCGAATGCCACGGCGTGTCTGTGCCCATCTGCCTCTGGGGTGGGGCGGGGGTGGGGGTGGAGGTACAGGCAGGGAGGGGTTCCCCCAAAGTGGAACGCCAAAGAAAGACACCCAAGGAACCTTACACAGACTCACTTGCACACACGCTCTTTCCTCACAGACACTGCCACACACACATGTGTTCATACATGCACACACATGCTTAAATATGCATGTGTCCCCCACACACATTTACAATACTCAGCTTTATTCAGTCAACAAACATTCATTGAGCCAGTTGGCTAAGAAAGCCTCAATCTCTATTTCTCACTCTTTTGTGAAACACAGCCCCACTCTTGGTCACATCCTTACACACGTACGCACCCCCCAGTCGCCCACACAAACTCACACATCCTGAGGTTTGAGCTGGGGGCCCCTCCCAAGGCCCCGTGAGGGCCTCACAACACGTCACGTGATGGTCAAAGCCGAAAACAGTAGAAAATCGGCAGCATAGAAGGGTGCCGGGAAGTTAATGAATAAAAATATTATGATTTTTCTGAATTTGGTAACGTCTGCGGTATTTGTCAGTTTTTCAAAATTGTGCAATTGGTTGTGGTTTCTTTTCTCCTTTTAAAGGCTCATGAGTGTTCGTAATTTTGCATTCTTTTTCACAAAGAAGGTCCCCGGAATTGAATACTTTTTCGGCCTCCCCAAGCCTGAACCCGGCGCTGCAAACACCTGGATGTTCAGTCAGTCACACCCACCCTCTGTCACCCTCACAGTGTTGCACACGCGTGCACATCCCCACGGGTCTTATGAGTCAAAGACTGTTGTCACACACGCCCGACACACAGCCTCTCACACGTCTCCCTTAGGCCAGGCGGGCGGCCCAGCGCACCCCCAGGTCCCCTGGCCCCGGCAGACCCCGTGCCTCCACCCCTCCTGGCTCCCGCCCCTCTGACCACGGACCCTCCCTGACCCCCAGCACTCGCAGAGCCGCACACCTCCTCAAGACTCCAGTCCCTCCCTCTCCCGCTCCATCCCCAAAACTGGACCATCCACACACGCTGACTGCCGACTGCCCCACAGCGCCACATGCCCACCACCACCGCAGCAGGAAGCCGCCAAAAGCCGTGGAACATTCTGGAATTTCCTTGGAGATCTCCCTATTGCCCAAAGGCGGCTGGCGTTGCTAAGAGGACACGAGAAGCGGAATTAGACAGTCCTTCCTGGGTTCAAATCCTGACTCTAACGCCTGCTTTATGATCACAGGCAAGTGAGGAACCTCCCAGAGCCTCAATTTCCTTCTCTGTAAAATAGGGTTAATAGTCCTACCTCAGAGGCACGGTGTGAGGGTTAACTGAGCAAACACAAGCAAAGCACCGAGCGAGAACCCCGGGCACGCCAGTGGTCACTCCGCTCTCCTCTCCATGACTGCCAGCGGGCGGGGTGGGAGCCCTGGCCCCTCTGGACTGGCCCCTCCTCCGGCCCTCGGCCCCGTCCAGCCCCCTCCCCACCCCCGCTGCCTGCGCCACATCACCTCGCGGCCACCCGGGTGCTGGGATCACCAGCGCACCTGCTTCCAAGGGCTCCAATTTCCTGTAAGTGTAAGAATTCAGGTCAGACACGGCGCGCGGCCCGCGGCCCCCTCCCGGCGGAAACCCATAAATAACCCGGCTCAGGCTGCCCGGCCGGGCACGAGACCTTCTCTCCTCGCTCAGCGTCACGCTGGGCCTCAGCGAAGCCCCACAAGGCAGGGACCGAGGTCTCCACTTACACACAGGGAAACAGGTCGTGGAGGGGAATCTGAGTTTGAGATCCAGACTGATGCTCTCGAAAGAACTTCCTTTAAGATGCACCCTTCCCATCCCACACCCCCACCCAAACGCATGTCCGTCATCCGTCCCCAACTGGCCCACAGCTTAGGCCTGAAATCCATCCATCAGTGCAAACTTTTCCTGTAAAAGGCCAGAGAGAAAATATTGTAGGAGTTGAGGGCCAGACAGGGTGGCAACTACTCTCCTCTTCCATGCAGCCACAGACAATATGTAAACGAACGGACAGCGTATGTGCCAGCGACACGTTTTTACAAAAACAGGCGACAAGCCAGATGGGCTGCGGTTTGCTCACCTGCACTGGTGCACCAGCCCCTCCACGCTGCGCAGGAATCGAGTGTAGGGTCCCAGCTTGTGAGAGCTCGCAGGGCCCTGAGACTGAGATTTCAGCCCCAGCCGGCAAAGGAGGAAACTCAGGCCCATGAGGGGACGCAGCCTGCCCAAGTTTTCCCCGCTGCTCCGAGCCGGGGCTCCGGCACCTTCCTCCACATCGCGGATCCACCCTCCAAGCTCCTGCTTGCTCCTCTCTCAACTCCCTGGCTCTGGGGGTCGGGATGGAGCTGTGTCCTTGTCTGTCTCCCACACTGGACTGGGGGTTCCCTGAGCACCAGGACTTGACAGTGGACCTTTCCGGGGTCTCCAGTGTCCTGTCCAGAGCCTACCACAGCGAGAGGCTTAGGGAGAAAACGCAGCATGGGGGCACCAAACGCCAAACCCCATTCCAGCCCTCGGCCTGGGCTCCTCAGCTTTGGGGTTGCTGACATTTCGGGCCAGATTATTCTCTGCTGTGGGGGCTGCCCTGCCCATTGTAGGACATTTAGCGACATCCCTGGCCTCTACCCTCTGGGTGCCAATAGCACAGCGCACAGACACACGCCACCAGCTGTGACGACCAAAAACGTCTCCAGGCCTTGACAGATGTCCCCTGGGAGGCAAAATTGCCCCTCCCTGGCCTGGGAATCACTGCCCCAAGCCGAGCGGCGGAGCAAAGCACATGCTGTGGGAGAAGGTCTCTTCTCTCCTTTGCTCTGCCATGGCACGGCTGGAGGACCCGCACCCACTCCTCGGCCGCCTCAGCCTCCACGGCCCGGGATGGGTCTGTGCCATTCGCTGCAGCTCTGGCTGGAGGGGAGGAGGGCGAGGCGGAATGCGACCACAGCTGCAGGGTCCAAAAGTGCTGAGGAGACACGAAGACGTTTCCCTGTGAGTCAGGAGCCAGGAATGTGTCGCCCAGAGTGGCCACGAGCCAGAGCCCCCCACACGCCACCCCCCGCCCATCCCCCAGAGCATCCGCCTTTTATTAGAACAGAAAAGGCGGCAGGTGCCAGGTCTCCGAGAGCCCCTCAAGGACCCAATAAACTCTGCGAGCACCAGGGAGGGGCCGCTGGGCGGGTGGTGCCCTGAGAAGGAGCTGAGTGTGCTGGCCCAGCCGGGGAGAGGGAGCCCCTGCGCAGAGAGGGAAGCTGTGGGATTCCAGCACCAGCTCCATCCCTCCCTGGTCCTGGCTGTGCCACCTCAGGCTCTCTGGTCTGCATGTCCCTCTTTTTAAAAATTATTGTTTTTTATCTTTATTTGATTGAGGTTTTCTTTTCCTTCAATTTTTGCTTATGATAAAGCCCAACACACTAAAAGCTAAAACTGTACAAGGCCAAGGGCCTCACATGCGTCCTCCCCCTCGCTGGGAGTGACCAGGACGCACAGCTGCCTGCGAGTCCTCCGTGGGCCTCAGTTTTCTCCTCTGTGAAAGTGAGGGTCATGCATGTGTCTTCCCACAGGGTTTTGGGATTTGAGAGAATGTGGGTGCTCTGAGACGGCATGCTCCCCTTCTCTTCCCCTTTCCCCTCCACCCCACTCCCCAGTTTTGGACAGCCCAGCAAGAGCATCCTCCCAGCTCCCACATCATTGTCCCCCCTCGCCCCCCCCACCCCCGCATCCTCATGGCTCCACCTGGAGCTCCCCAGATGCCCATCCCCCCGGGAGCCCCCCACCCCCCGCTCCACCTCCTGGTCCTGTTTCCACGGGCTCCCGCCTGGACTCCGACTCAGAACAGCTTCAAAGGCCACCCTTCCTCCGGGAAGCCTGCCTGGATGGCTCATTTCCAACATGAATCAAGCAGGAGCTGCAAGAAGGCCCTCCGTGGGCCCTTGCCCTCAGCCGGGACAGCCGGGCCAGGGCCGTCGCAAACACTCTGTCCTTTAATCCCCACGTCACAGCCACAAGGCAGGAACTACTCTCCTAACTTCCAGATGTGGGAACTGAGACTCAGAAAGGTGGTGTGACTTGTTCACGGTACACGCATTCCCCACAGTGCCAGGAGGCCCAATCCGGATGTTTCAAAAATTCACACACACCAGAGACACTTTGGACTTTTTTACATTGTTCTTTTGAGTTATAAGCATTTCTTACAACTGCCATCAAGCCCTTTGGGAAGCAAAGTAGGCTAGATGTAAAGAAACCATAGCCGTAGGCTGTGCTAGGATCAATATGCAGTCGGTTGAACACTCCTGCACGCGCACACACGCACACGCACAGCCCTGAAATACTGTGGCCCAGGACATCCTGGGGGCTCACCAGCCTCTGCGTCACCTCCCACTTCCCAGGGCCTCAGTACCGCTTGAGGAAAGTCAAGTTCTTCCCCTGACACTGCCGTCCCCACACCTCTGCACCCAGAATTGTATCTTCCGTCTCCTTCTCACACCCGGCCCCAGAGCCAGCTTTTCACTGACTGGCAAGTCGAGATTTTTCATTTTTAAAAACTCTGGGGCAGAGGGAAAGGCAGCTGTGGGGGCTCTGGACCGAGTCGCGGGCCACCAGGCAGGAGAGCTGAGCCCTGGCCCTATGACCGGAGGCACTGGGGGTCTCGGTTCTAAGGTGTCCCCCGGGGGAAGCCCCTTCCTCCCGTAGAACGCGCACCCCTCCCGTCAGCTGCCCCAGCTCTGCCCTGCAGACTCTCAGGAATGCTGGGTCTGCGAAGCACTGGGCACAGTTTATCTCACTTGGCACAGGAGTGTCGTCCCCTCTTTACAATGAAGAAGCAGGGGCTCCAGAAGGGTAATGCCACGTGTCTGGGGTCTGCGATGTGGGTGGGGGGACAGCCTGGGAGCTTCTCCCACCTGCCCCCACCCCCAGCCTTGCCCAGGCTGGATCCAGTCTCGCCTTCTTCCCAGAAGCCCTGGCTCACCAGGGCTCCGAGCGAGCATGTGCCCAGGGAATCTTTTCCCAGGGCCCAGGTCACGCCAGAAAGGCGGCCAGCACCCGCCCAGGAGGCTGCAGGGAGGGGCGGGCGCCCAGCCGTCCCCAGGGGCCCCCATGTCCACGCTGACCTCTCCCCGTGCACCTCTGGTGGGCACAGCCCAGAAGCCACAGCCGACAGCAGCTGGTGGGTCCTGCAGGAGGGCCGGGGCAGTGGGGCATCGGCCGCTCTCCTGGCCTTGGCTCAGGACCGGAGGGGCTGGCCCTCAAGGCCCACCTGCACCAGTCTTGACTTCCAGGGGCCAATGGCCTCTGCTGACCCTCTTCACTCCACTCCTGTGGGCTGTGTTCTGGGGGCCAACATGCCCTCGGGACCACCTTAGCGATGGTGATAACCCAACGCTCCTATTGCCGGGCAGCGGGGGAGCTCCCTTTCTTGAATCTTAGCCACCTGATCATCCCTTCCTAAAACCAAGGATGCTTGAATCATTGTTTCTGTTCTTAGAGTCCTGGAAAGTTAGAGTTCTTCCATTAATTTTAGAATATTTGAAGCAACTCCTTTGTCCCTAGAGCCTTAGAGCATGAGGTTTTCTTCCTTTGTTGCCGAGATGATGGAAGCCCAGAGCTGGATAGGACCTGAGGTCTCCAAATGATACAAATGAGGAAACCGAGGCCCAGAGAGGGAGAGTGACTTGCCCAAGGTCGCACAGCGAGATGGTGGCAGATTTGGGGCAAGCACCCAGATGTGTGGTTCCTCTGTCCATGCCTGTGGCCCTGGAGCCTCCAGTCCCTTGAGAAAGGAAGGCTTTCTCTGGGCCCCCAAGCCTGCCAAGCCTTGGAGTCCCAGGACGTGGTTCCCTGTGCCCTGCCCTCGCCCCAACCCTCTGGGAGGGCCCATGGGCCAGGGCCTACATCCCCAGCCTGCAGCAGGGGCAGGAGACACGCCTTCCCCATCAGGGTGCCTGGGCCTCCGGTGCCACCCCCGAAATAGCCCAGCTCTCCGGCCCACAGATCAGGTTGCAGCCTCCCTGTCCAGATGGGGCGCCCGGCAGGGCAAGAAGCACTTCCCCTTCTCCCTGCCTCCACCTGCTCCCCCCTCACACGTCAGCGCTTGGGCCAAGCCTTAAATCACAGCCTCCCTCTGGAGGACGCAGCCTTTTCTGGAGGCTGTGGGGACGGGAGCAATGGGAGCAGTGCCCAGGGCTGGGGAGGGGAGGGGAGGGGGGCTTTGACTACATCAGTAACAGAAGAAACAGGAGGAAACGGGAGGGGTCCAGAGGGAAGAGTGATCTGAGAGTTCTTTTGTTCCCACGGATCTGCTGTGCAGTCTTGGGAGAGTCCATTGCTCTCTCTGAACCCCACTTTCTCCATCTGTAAAATGGGGAAAGTGTTCGGACCCGTCCAGGGCCTGTGATCGAGTGGTGAACAGACAAGTCCCTGCCTCCCAGGAGTCCACAGTCCGTGGTCGGCAGACCCTGGCCCAGACCGTCGGTTCCAGAGCCTGTGTTTGCAGCCCGTGCGACATCTGCCAGTGGGTCCTGGGGAGCCAGGGGGAGGAGGGGTTGTGCTCTTTTGTTTAGGATAGTCCAAGGAATACTCTCTGAGGATTTGAGCAGAGATGCCCCCACCCTGGACCAGAGAGGTGGGGGTTATAAGGGAGACCAGAGGAACTGCCCCCCTAAAACCAGGGATCTAGGAGTGGAACTGAGTTTTCTGTTGCAAGCACCCAGCTGGGCCTCACCCAACAGGCCCCATTCCCCTGAGACTCAGCAGTGCCTGGCCCTGCAGTTCAGAGGACCCAGCTAGAAGGGGCTGGGGAGGCCAAGGCCCAAGGGCCTAGACAGCCCAGGGTCCCAACCCAGCCCAGGGCCACAGGAAGTAGTTGGAGCCTCACCTGCAGCCTGGGGGATCAAGAGGAGGCCATGAAATGAAGACCACCAGCCTCGGGGACACCTCTGCATTCCAGGGTGGGGATCCTGGAGCTTCAGGGACACAGGTATCTGTGGTGGGAGGTGGCTGTGAAGGACTCCTTCCTCCTCTGGCCGTGCGCCCACTACCCCAGGCTCGAGGGCAGTAATCACATGCCCCAGCTTCACAGTCACTGCCCCCTCAACCCTCCCAGCGACCCCGCCAGGGGAGAGGTGGGAAAACAGACTCGGGGAGGCCTGGACATCCGGGAGACAGTTGAGGTGGCTCTCTGAGTCCAAAATTTGCTTGATTTATTTTTAGGGGAAAAAAGATGAATGCAATTTTTCTTTTTACTTTTTTTTTTTTTGAGGAAGATTAGTGATCAGCTAACACCTGCTGCCAGTCCTCCTCTTTTTGCTGAGGAAGACTGGCCCTCAGCTGACATCCATGCCCATCTTCCTCTGCTTTATATGTGAGACTCCTACAGCATGGCCACGTGGTGCCATGTCCGCACCCGGGATCCAAACCGGCAAACCCCGGGCTGCTGAAGTGGAACATGCGAACTTAACCACTGTGCCACTAGGCCGGTCCCTGAATGCAATTTTTAAAAATCTTACACTCGGAGGTTTTTTGTTGTTGTTGTCAAAGTAGTGCCTTATTTAACCTCTTTTTTATTTGGAGATTTTCCTATTTGCTTTTTCAAAACACGAACTCACAGATGCATTTTGGAACAAGTGACCAGCATCACAGAAGACACTAGAGATCGAGTCAGCCACCTCTTCCCGGCCCCTGGGGTTAGCATCTCCTTCCACACCTGTCTCTAGGCCCAAGCGCTCTCGTCACCCTCAGGCTCCACCTGCCTTCCAGATCGTTCTCTCCTTCTTCAGGAAGGCAATATTTCCTAAAAGCTGCCTGCGTGCCAGGCTCTGTCATGAGCGCCAGGCAGGGTCCTGGCAACGTCCCGCCCTCCCGCAGCCGGCGAGGACCGGTGCAGGAAGACATAAGCGCTGGCCGGTCGGCTCCACAGGGACAGAAAATTCCATCTGTTTGTTCATTGATGGACCCCAAGCATGGAGAGCAGGATCGGCCGCACGGTAGGTGGTCAATAAATATTTGTTGAATGAATGAGTTCTCCGAGATGGAGAGCCCAGAGTACGGAGCCAGTCTCAGAGGAGCTGATTAGAACTTGAAGTGTCCAGGGCCACCCGAGGGAACGGGGTGCTCAGGTACCCGCAGTGTTGCATGCCCGGATAGGGAGCTTGTTGGGAAATGGAGCAGGGAGAAGTGTCTGTTTGGCTCACACTCAGCTGTCCCCTCCAAAGCTGTCCCCTCCCTCAGGCCCCCACCTCCCTTCCCAGGGATCTGAGAGGGGGGTCTGAGCGGAGCCCCTCCAGCCCCAGACCGGCCAGCCCGGCCTCCCTGCTCTCCTAAGCTGCCCCAACAAAAGCTGCCCTTGTAGGAGCAGGACCATCGTAATTAAAAAGGAAACTTTATAAAGCCTCGCTCTGAAGCCAAATCCCCACCCCTCCCGCAGATGCCCGGCCCGCCCCGCGCTGCCCACGGAGGACACACGGCCCCTTTGTGAGCCCCGGGAGAGGGCCACTCCTGCCCTGCCCCGCCCAGCCAGGGCCCTCCCTCCCCTCCCTTCCTGAGCACCCCGACCCCTGAGGGCCCTGGCATCCTGGCCGAGAGCCTAGCCCCCTCTACCCACAGGCAGGAAACTGAGGCCCAATGAAGCAGAGCCTGAACCCAGCCCACTGCTCCTTCGGCCCAGCATCTGCCCAGCGAGTGGCCTCTCTCCTGGTCTCTGTGCCCGGGAGCAAGGAACCCAGGTGGACAATAAAGAGCTCGAATCTCAGAGCCACTACTCATACAGCCAAATCGAAGGGGACCCCAGCAATTGACTGCTGCCCACTTATTGAGCGACAGTTTGCTGAGGCCCAGAGAGGTTTGATTTACCTGGGGTCACACAGCAAGGAGGAAGAAGACCCAGGACCAAACCCCAGTTCTCCTGGCTCAGCCTGAAACTGCACGGTGGCCGGCTCATTCTGAGCACAGAAGCAGGGGGAGCTGGGCTCCGGGCTCCAGGCATGAGGTCTCTGTGATATGGAAGGGGACGGGGAAGGAGGAGAGCCCCAGCCCTCCTTCTGTGGCTGGACTCAAGACGCTGTGGGGGGATGTGAGAATGCGCAGGGGCTTCCCGAGCCGTGGGACAGGCCCCTCCGGCACCAGCAGCCGTGGAGGGTCTGCCGTGAGCTTTCAGGAGGACAGTCCCTGTGTCAGCCCTTCTGAACTTTCTGAATCCAAGGAGTCCCCGCAAGGCCCCGCTCGGGTTCTTCTCCCAAATCTGCCAACCCCAGCCACCCCGGCCGTCTGAGTGGCTTCGGACGCTGAGCTCAGAGCCAGCTCATCCCAGGGGTCCTCTCCTGTCATCCCTGCGGCCCCAGCTGGGAACAGCCCATGGCAAAATTGCGGCACTGGCTGAGGTTTTCTGAGGTCCTGCCCTCCTCCCCTCTCAGTGGTCCTGCTCCTGATCCCCGTCTGCCTCGCCCTCCTAACTACGACCTGCAACCCCACGCTCACACTCTCCCCAGGCTGTCAGGGACCCGCCGCACAGGTGGCCACACCAGCAAAGGCCTGGAGGGGGCCAGGGAGGCACCACAAGCCTTCAAGCGACCAGGGAATGGCCCCCGTGCCCAGTGGTGCAAGGCCAGGCACAGTGATGGGTATGTTGGGGGCTGGGGCACCACCACCATGCGCATGTGCAGACGTCCAGGTGGGGGTCTGCTTGAGATGTGGGCATCAGTGGGCGTGCAGAGAGGCAGGCCTGTGTCCAGGGCAATCATTCAATTCATAACAGTGAACCACCCCCTTTACTGAACATCCACCCCGAGAGCTCTGTCTGCTTCGCCTGTAAGCCTCCCTTCCTTTGTGGGAAAACACTCGTTATTCCCATTTTACAGAAAAGGGAACTGCCCAAGGTCACGGGGCCAGCGAGTGGTAGAGTCTGGATTCAAAGTCGGGTCAGTCTGACCCCCACCCCTGCAAGGCATGTCCAAAATGGTTGACAGCCAGCCATCTGTCTGCCCATGCTGGTATCACTCAACCTGCCCTTTGTACCGCGGACCCCTCAGAATTAAGTATGAGGGAGACAGAGCTACGAATTGCTCACCCGTTCTCTTCACGTCGGCCAACTCCAAGAACGCCAAGTGTGTGTGCACATGTAAGAGCGAGTGTGAGCGCGTGCACGCGTGTGTACACATGTGCTCAGGGAGGTGCTGGCCGGGCCACTTCCACCTCTCCCCACGGCCCCACCCCTGGCACCCAGGGCAGGGAGCGGCCCGGAGGGGGGCTGGGGGCTGGGGAGATAATGCCTCTTGTAAGAACAAGGGATTGTTGCAAAGGGGACGGGGAGTGGGAGTCCCGGGCCAGTTCAGATTTCTCCAGGGGTGAAAACTGAGCCCCCCAGGAGGAGGTGCCCCGCCTGCCAGGCCCTAATCCCCGTGGTTCTCACAAAAACCCCAGAGAAGAGGCTGTTCACGGCGGCAGATTCCTGGGACTCATTAATTCGGGATTTGCAGGAGGGCCTCCCCAGGCCAGGCAGCAGCCGGAGCGGGCCAGGCGGGTGCTGGCGGCGCGACGCGCTGGGAGCCACAGGGAAAGGTGGACGGCGGGAAGCTCCAGGCCTTTCCATCAGAGCGGGGGTGTCCTGGGCTTGGGGGGCTGCCGAGGGGAGCAGAGGCCACCCCACCCTTGCCTCCGCCCGGAGCTGTTTCTCTTCCACCAGTTCCCAGCTACTGAATCTTTTCCTTCTCTTCGAGCTATTATCGATACCTGGTGAAATGCGCGGGTCTTAAATGTGCAGTGTGATGACTTTTAACAAGTATCTCTACGCAGGTAACCGCCATGATGGTGAGACGGAACATGTTCATCCTTCCAGAAGGTTCCTCATACCCGCCGAGCCCCCGTCCAGGCAACCACTGATCTGCTTTCTGTCCGCAGACGAGCTCTGTCTCTCCAAATCCCACAGTCCGGGCTCTGCCGTCTGTGCTCAGCGGAATGTCTGTAGATTCACCCACGTGGTCACCTGAGAAGTTGGGTTTCTGCACAAGATCTCACCTGAACAGAGGGTTCTCGGGCTAAAGCCAGTCTGCAAACCCCAGGATCTTCCCGAGCTCAAGGATTCTGGGCTCCTACACATCCAATTCTGTGGATTCACCTCCTGGATTTTTTCAAATCCTCAACCCCCTTCCTGCCCCCACTCCAGTCCCGTATTAACCGCTCCTCCTGCAACTGCCACCTCTGACCTATTCCGCCCCCGTCAGGATCCCCCCACTGCTCACCTGGTCCCTGCCTCAGGCCTCCCGCCTCCACTCCAGAGCAGCTCACCAAATGCATGTCACTCTCCTTCTAGACTCCTCATGTCTCTTTTTTTTTTTTTGAGGAAGATTAGCCTGAGCTAACATCTGCCACCAACCCTCCTCTTTTTGCTGAGGAAGACTGGCCTTGAGTTAACATCCGTGCCCATCTTCCTCTACTTTATATATAGGACGCCTACCACAGCATGGCATGCCAAGAGGTGCCACGTCCGCACCCAGGATCCAGACCAGCGAACTCCGGGCTGCCGAGAAGCAGAACTTGCGAACTTAACCGCTGCACCACCGGGCCGGCCCCTCCTCGTGTCTCTTCATTGCCCATAGAAGGTCTGAACCGCTTTGCCTGGCATTCTAAGCCTTCGGGGTCCAGACTCTCTCCATCGCTAAATCTCATCTATCAACATCTCCCGTTACACTCTGGGTTCCCACACACACATCCACTCTGGGTGGCAGAGCCACTGTGCTCTTTCTCCCTCTGTCTCTTTTCCATGCCTCTGCTCATGCTGTTCCCTCTGCCGGGAACACCACCCCTCAGGAGCCCTCCAGATCCAGCTGAGGTCCTGCCATCCCAGGAAGCCTACCTTGCACCCCCTCACCCCAACTCACTCCACTCCCCACTCTGCCCCTGCCCTGGTCACCAGGCCTTCCGTGCCAGTCCCTCCCCCATCTTGACTTCCAGCTCCCAGGGACAGTGTCTTGTTCAGATCTGGATCCTGGGGCACACGCCAGGGTTGGCACATAATAAATCTCAGCAAGGTCCTGCCACTGCCTCTCCCCTTACCCTCCTCAGCTCTGGCCTGGCCCGCACCTGGACACAGAGAAATTGGATCGAATTGAATTGAATCAGCAATGTGGCACTGGGGCAGAACAGAGACCCAAGGTGGCAGGAGGGGCAGGAAGGAGGGGGTCATGTCTGGGTCTCCAAAGACCAGACGAGTCTGGAGTCAACTCCTGCCCCAGCAGTTGCATGACGTGGCAAAGTTACTTCAACTCCCTGAGCCTCAGTTTCCCAGTCTGTAAACTGGGCGTGCACGTAGTAGCCGCCTCACTGTCCGGTTTTTGGGTTTGTTTGTTTTAGAGTCCACTGCCATTCTGGGTGCAAAGTTCTTGGCGTAATGTTGTCTGTGAGGCCACGGTCAAGTGGGTGGGGGAAGAGGGGACAAGACGGAGGGGAGGGAAGCAGGCAAATGGTAACAGAGGGGAAGACGGGGTGGGCCCCACCCCTGAGGGCCGGCTTCCTCTTCCCACCAGCCTCCAGAATCCCACTCAGATGTTGAGCCCCTGCTTTTCAACTGGCCTCCGACACTGGCCTTCCTGCCTCCCGACTTGGTGGAGAGGCCAGAGGCTAAGATGATCAAGTCAGGCAGAATTAAGTAGAAAGTTCTGGCAGGAGCATTCGCAGCAGCCAGAACATGGAAACAAACAAACGTCCATCAACAGAGGAACGGATATACCAAATGTGGTGTCTCTGTGCAAGGGCCATGACGGGGAGGAGGCGCTGGCATACACTACACCAGGGACACACCTAGAGAACGTGATGCTCGGTGAAAGCAGCCAGTCACCTCAGACCACGTGTTCTATAACTCCGTTTGTACGAAAGGTCCAGAATAGGCAAATCGGTAGAGACAAAAGTAAATTTGCAGCTGCTTAGAGCCGGGGAGTGAAGGACACGGGGTTTCTCTGTGGTGATGAAAATGTTCCCAAACTGACAGTGGTGATGGTTGTGTCATCGGTGAATATACTAAAAGCCATTCAATTGTATATTTTAAATAACTGAATTGTATGGGACGTGATTATAGCTCAATAAAGCTGTTTTTACAAAGAACAGGTGAGGGAGCAGGCCTCCAGCTGGGGGAGGAAAGGAGGTGGTGGGAGCTCAGCAGGAAAGCCGCGCCCTGGATTTCATGATGTCTTAATTCGTTCTCTCACCCCGCACGCGGGGAAGGTTGTCATCAGACCCATTTCACAGCGGGGAAAGCTGAGGTTAAGAACATGCCGTCTGAGATCACACAGCCAGGAAGCTGGGATATGAAATTAGAGAGACAGGCTGGCCCAGGCCTGCCCACCTTGCCCCTTCCTGGGCTTCCCCGACACGCCAGGAATGTGAAGCTGGTGTCCCAGCTTGGCATGGGCTGTCCTCTGATGGGCTGGAGGGTAGAGGGAGCGGCCACTGGGCTGGCACCAGCCCCAGGCTGATCAGCACAGGTGTGGGCATCCTGGCTCCGCCTGCACAGCTGCTGCCCAGCCTGCGCCCCAGGCCAGAGTCGTGTCCCCACCCCGGGGTGAGCCCGAGCAGCTGGAGACACCGCCCCACCTGCCAGGAGCCAGCGGGGCCTGAGGAGCCCAGGCCTTCAGGCCGCCTCTGGGGCTGGGCTGATGGCCGTCGGTGAGAGGGCTCCCAGGCATGTGACCCTAGAGGGGACCCTGGCCGTGTGTGTGAGCGTCGGGAGTGTTTTTGCACGAGAGTTTCCCCATGTCACTCGGAGTGTGCACACGAGCGTGTATGTGCATGTGTGTGGGAGAAAACCCAGGCGCAGGTGGGGACCGGTGTGCCAGTTTGTGGGTGGGAGTGTATCTGGGTGTGCCCTGGGCCTCGAGCAAAGGAGTGGAGGGGACGGAAATGAACGCCCAACGGCGTGGAAGGTGTGAGTGCAGGGACAATGAGTGTGAGAATGCGTGAGGGGTGTGAGACCGTCGTGTGGGAGACTCTAGGGCGCCCCAAGCATGAGGGGTGCCAGTGGGCCAGGGACAGGTGGGCGTGCAAGTGGGTGTGAGTGTGACCACATATGTCGAGGGTGTGTGAGAGAAGTGTGCCCTCACAGACGCCTTGGGACCTCCACACCCACCAGCGTCCCCTCCTCCTCAATGACTGTCGCCCGCCCATCCTGCCCAGCGCCTCAGGCTGAGCGCTCAGAGGACAGACCGTCCCTCCAGGCCCTCCGGCCCCCTCTCACAGACTGTGGGGGAGCACGTGCCCTTTGAGCCTCAGTTTACGCATCTGTACAATGGGGACAGAGTAGCTCCCTCCCCAGGAGGCTGCTGTGAGACCGTAACAAGAGCAAACAGCAAAATGCAGGTGAAGGATTCAGCAGCCGAACGAAGGAGCAAGCGAATGAGCGAACAGCAGGGCTTGTCGGCTCCAGCCCTCTCCCTGCCCAGGCAGCTCGGGGAGGCAGGAGACATCTGGGGTCAGGACCCACCCTCCTGGCGGGCCAGGGCAGGCCCCACAGAGCTGGGGCTCGTGGGGAGGCCACGCCCAGAACCCCAGGTGCTCTGCCCTGACGGGGACAGGTGGAGATCGGCGAACAGGGTGTGGGCTTGTTACTGACATGTATTCATTCAGCAAACCCCTTCTAGGCACCAATTCTGTGCCAGGCACTGGGGATGCCAAAACCAACAGGGCCTCTACCCCTGCCCTCAAGGGGTCTGGCGAGGGAGGATACATGTGAATGGAGGTTTTAATCCAGTGGGGTGTGTGATGGAATCACAGAAACCCAGAGGAGGGTCCAGCCCCGGCCTGGGGTCCGGGGAAGCGTTCCTGGAGGAGATAAGACTCCTGTGTAGCAGTGAGTCAGGTGTGCCAGGCTGAGGGAGCAGCTTGAACAGAAGCCTGGTGCCACCTGTGCAGCCATCATGGGGTGAGGATTGGTGGGAGACAGGCCAGCGAGGTCTTCTGTGCCATATGGCATATGGCAGGTTTGGCATCTGGGGTTAAGGCCTATGGTTGGATCCCGGCTGTGAAATCAGATGTTAATGATTGTCAGTCTCGGCCCATCTTAACAGAGGTCTCGTGATTTGCAGTATTTTCATATCCAAGATCTTGCTTGGTCCTTGTAGCAATCCTACAATGGAAGTGGGATCAAAAGCCCACCATCCGTTTTTATCTTGGCCACTAGGAACCTCAAAGGCTAAATCGAGCATCTGTTTGCAATACAAAGACATCCCAGGAGACTATTTTCTTCCTAAACCCTCTCTGATGCCTCTTTTCTCTCTTTTACTTTGTTTCCCTGGAAATCTTTTGGGGAATGGGGGGTATAGAAGGAGGCAAGTCAACCGTCACCCGGTGGTGGGTCTTGCTGGGGTCAGGGGGGGTGGGTGTATGCCCTGGTACATGTATGATCGTTCATACGAGCACGTGTGTTCAGGGGTCCGTGTGGAACTGACGCACGTGTCTGTGCTCGATGGCTGTGTGTAAATGTACGTGTATGCATGCAAGCAGCATGTAGCCACAAGCATGTGCATCTGTGCGCAGGAAGGCCTTACCGGAGCCGCACAGAAGTGAGATCGTGTCGGTGTGCCTGGCGGGGTCAGGGGACACACGCACGCACACACCTCACCAGGCCCCCAACTCGTTCGTGCCCTCTCCCCCCATCCCCTCCAGCAGACCGTCTTTCTAATCTCTGCCTGGCTCACTGCCAGCTCCAGGGGTCACCAACGCCCTGAGAGCAGATGTCGCCTGCCCCAAACCCTTTAGCAAGGCCAGACACTGGGTCTCTCCCTGGTCCGGGGCTGTACCACCCTTCACCTACAGGACTAGCTTTTCCTTGCTATGTGACCAGGGCCATGTCTCTTAACTTCTCTGAGCCCCTGCTCTGAGCTGGCTGCGCCATGGACAGGAAGCTGTTTAAAGAGCTTAGAGAAGGGGTTCGTTAGGTGCTGGTTGATTGTAATCCATGAATATCCCCTCCCTGTATTTCTCCTCTGAACAACTTTCAGCCCCGCTGCTGTGAAGGGGTCCATAATCTAGCATGGAAAGAGCCCTGGCTGGGGGCCACATGACCTCAGGCTGTGGCTTCCTCTCTCTGTGCCTCAGTTTCCTCATCTGCAAAACGAGGAGAGCGCCCTCTACGTGCATCCATTCTCCTTTCTGAATGTTGCACAAATGATCCTTATTCCATCCTCCCCGAAACAACAGAGAGGAAACTGAAGCTCAGAGAGGTGAAATCACTTGCTAAGGCCACACAGCTTTTGGCCCACTACCTTATACCATGTCTCAGAGTAGAAAGTCTCCTACACACAATAGGGGATCCCTAAGGATCGGAGCCCTCTGGGTCCCCGTGCCCCAGAACCTCAGGAAAAGGGGCACTGGCCCCAAAGGGGCTCGGGCCTCTCCCCAGGAGGCACTGGGCTGGGCACCAGGTCAGCAGGGCCCATTAGGGTCTTGTCGGCCGCATGTGGTACAAAGAAATTACACAGCCTAATGCCGAGAAGGTGCCAAAAACATGTGTATTTACAAACCGGCCGCCACCCAGCCAAGCTGCAGCCCAGGATGGTTGCGAAACGCAGCCTGGCAGGCAGGCCTCAGAGGTGGCTCCCGGGCTGGCACTGGAGCCCAGACTGGCACCATCTGAGCCATGAATGCTAAGAGGCGAGCAGGGCCACTGCAAGCAGGTGGGTGACATTCAGAGGGCAGGCCTGTGGGGAGGGCCAGGCGGAGCCACCCCCAAGCTCTCAGGGCCCTTGGTCTCCTAGTCTCCCAGCTGCGGGGCCAGAGGCAGAGCTGGGTCGGAGGAAGAGCTTGAGGCCTCTTCTGGGGCTCCTTGTGCCTCCATCTCTTCAAGCGTCAGGGCCAGCCTCCTTTGTGGGGAGAAGAGCACGGGGGAAACGACTTAGAACATCTCCCATCAGGCCTCACCCTTCTGGTTCCGCCGCTTGTTAGATGCCTGAGCAAATGACTTAACTCTCTGTGCCTCAGTTTCCACTACGGTAAAATAGGAATAATAACAGTGCCGACCTCAGCAAGCTGTCATGAGGATGAGGCGACATCATGCGTGACATAATGCCTGACCACAGCGTGCCTGACCACAGGGAGCTCTTGCCCAATGTTAGCCAGCGGCGTGCTGGTGAAGCTCTGACAGCAGGCTCTGCGCGGGACGCCCCGGTGTGCAGCCTGGCCGACTTCCATGGTACAAATACTCTCACCACAACCACGTGCCAGCTACCAGCACGGCGCCCTGGACACGAAGCTGGGGTGGAAGGGGAGGAGCGCACCGTTATAGAGTGTTTCCACCACGCAGAGAGAAGAAAGCAGCCTAAGAGAAGAGATCGTGGTAAAATGATTAGGAAGCAATGAGCTCTGAGCGTTACTTTTCTTTGTAACGTGGTTGGTTTAATTGTGAGTTTATAGAATTTAATCGTTAATGCTAACCGTGCTGAGCATCCCAGTTTGCAAATTCCTGAGAATTTAACGACCAGCTCTTGCGAGCGGATGCAAGCTTCCTCCAGCTGGCCGCTGAGTTTGCTGTTCGTGCCGTGTCTCGGCTCTCTGCCTTTGCACGAGCCGTTCCCTCTGCGTGGAATGCCCTTTCCAGCATCCCTTTCCTCTTGGTAAACTCCGGCTCTTTCCTTAGTAATTGAGATAATATAATTTTTTGAACCCCTTCTCTGTGAAGACACCATGTAAGGTTCATTCGAATCTCATTGAAGCCTCATGACTCTGTGGGTAGATGTTTGTGGTCCCCGTTTTCAGATGAGGAAACTGAGGCCTGGCAAGTTTTGTCGGTTGAATAGTGGCCCGGCTGGGTGGGGACCGATGATCCCCGGGAACTGCCTTCCACAGAGACCAGGTGGGCAAATGCCTCCCTGGCATGGTCCGAAGGGCTTTCTGCTTGCCCACGTGCATTTCCTCTTCTTATGCCCTTGACTCGAGCGCTGGGCCTCCAGCCCTCTGGGTGAAGCACTACCCTGTCCAGACGGAGACGTGCATGGGCAGCTCGGGAGCAGGAAGCCGGGGAGGCGCCTGGGATGGACCAGGAGAGCCAGGCAGATGCTGGATGGGACTGAAGAAGCCCGTGGAGCCCTGGGACCCACTGCCAAGACCTGGGAGCAGAGTGGGAGGGGAGGGCTGTGCACAGGGAGGTGCTGGCCTGCCCACCAGCCTGGGGGAGAAGCTTCTGGAGGAATGTAAGCTATGAGGGAGGAGGGGCAGGCAGGCCCAGGCAGTGGCAGCGTGGCCCCCTGGGGAAAGTTGGGGGAGGGGGGACAAAAGCCAGAGAAGACCCTGGCAGGGCCTTGGCCTTGGCGGCCGCCCTGGGAGAAAACATCCCAGACCCATCCATCACGGGGGCTGGGAAGCCTGGCGGGCCCCGAGGGGAGAGGCGCGCCCAGTGGGCCCAGGGCTGCCCAGCGAGGGTAGAGCTGCCCTCCCTTGACTCTGCTGAGGTGGGAGGTGGCACCGAGAAGCCAGTGGGGTGTGGCAGACAGAACTGGCTTCAGACCCAGCCCAATCACTTCCTGGATGTGTGACCTCAAGCACGGCACCTCCCAGCCTCAGTTTCCCCTTCTGTAACCCTGCCTCTCAGAGTCATGGTGAAACACTCAGGTAATATGCAAAGTGTCTGGCCCAAGGCAGGTGACACTCGCAGTCACAGCAATGATCATAGCAGCCAGCCTCTGTGGAGAGCTTACCTGGGCGCGGAGCGTGCCAGGACATTCACAGTGACCCCAGGAGACGACATACCATAACCACGTGGGACAGGAGAGAAAGCCGAGGCACGGAGGCCCAGTGGCGTTCCCAGGGTCACACAGCTCAGCAGCTGAGCAGCTGGAAGGAGGCCCCTCTGGACAGCAGGCTCCCCAAGGACAGAGATGCACCCCGTTTTGGAGTCCTCAACCCCGAGCACAGGGGCTCACTGACTGTGGAGTGAACAGAGGTGCCCCCAAATGTGATCCCTGGAGCCCCATATTATTAGGCCTTGCCCCAGTGATCCCCAACACTTGCGACCCAGTTAATTTGGGGCCCCAGCCAGCAGCCGGGCCTCCCTTAGCCAACAGGTACCCAGCCCTTTGCTGCCAAGCCCAGTCCTGGCACGGAGGTGCTGTGCAACCTTGGGCAGGTCTCCTCCCTCTCTGGGCCTTGCCAGGGGGTAATGGGGTAGAGAATTTAGACAGGGTAGGAGCTCCTGGGGGCTGCAGTTGGAGGAAGAGTGAGAGGTGGGCAAAGGGACCTCCTGCCTGCAGAGACTCAGGCCTGATGGATGCGTCACTCCCCAGCCCCCGCCTGGCAGTTTCTAAATCATCGTTACAAAACCCAGAGCTGACCGAAGAGGGCCTCTCCAGCCCTTGGGGGACAGTGGGAAGCTGGCTGAGTAAAGACAGCCCACGGGAGGGGGAGGAAAGGACTGCGGGAAGCAGGAACGAGCAGGGAGTGACAGGACTGTCCCCCTGGCCACCAGGCCGCAGCCTACGTGCACTAACCACACTCACCCACTCCCTCACTCAGTCGGACCCGGGAGGCCCTTATAATGTCCGCCGAGCCACCTCCCCGATTCCACAGACCCTTCCAAGGGCTAGGACCCCAGGAGCGCCCTCACTGTGCTTCTTGGGGCCTCGGGGGGTCCTCACCAACGCCTAAGGGCTGCCGAGGAAGAGCAAGAGGGGATCCAAGGGAGAGAACAGCCTCCCAGCTTTTGTGGGAGCAAGTCCACTGTTAGCTGCTTTCTATGTGAAATCTGACGTGTGGTTTCATTTGGAGAAAGAAATCTGGGCCCCAAATTCTATGGAAGCCACCAGGCCAGGCTCATCAGGGCCTCTCAGCGTGGGAGGAGACCACGTTAATGATTCATAACACTGGCTTAGAATTAGCACCTCCAGGCCTTAAAATGTACACACGGAATTTGTCTTTTTATCCCTCTTCACTAATTCATGGAACATCTACGACTGGGCACGAAGCATGTGCACTTTGCACATTTTGTCCCATTTCCCACTTGTCCCATCCTCCCTGCAGAACAGGTGTGTATTTTTCCCCATCTACTGATAGGAAACTGAACAGCTCAGAAAGGTGAGGTAACTTACCCAGGGTCACACAGCAAGGAAGGAACAAAGGCAAGATCAGACCCCAGGTCTGCCCTACTCCAAACTTGTGCTCCATCTACCAGGTGACAGTCTGTGGCCTTTGGCAGGTTACCCATGCCCCCTGCAACCTCTGTCGTGTGCACATGGAAGGGGCCTTAGAACCGTGGACCTGTGGAAGGGAAAGAGCAGCTTAGCCCATCTGGGTCTGGGTGATGAGGACGGTGGTGATGAAGGAGGGGAGGTTCTCAGTGAAGCCGGGGCCTGGAACAGCTGTGCCAGGTGTGTAGTCGGAGAAAGGAACTGGGGCTCAAGTCAAGGGGACCTGGGCTTGTTCCTGCGCTGACATTCACCAGCTGTGTGGCCTCAGGCAGGGCAGTTTCCCTCTCTGAGCCTCAGTTTCCTTGAGTGTACGATGGGGATGAGCACGCCCACCACTTAGCATTGACACGAGGGTTCAGGGGACCCACCATGCAGAGGGCCTGGCACCCAGTGCGGGCTCAGTGATGGCTTTCTGTCCTCGCTTCCTCTCCAGGATGCAAGCCCAGGACAGCCTTTATCCAAGCAAGTGGCCTCTCTGGGCATGAGATAACAGAGAGGGAAACTTGTGCTATTAGCATCCACGGCAATGCTCAGCTTCTCAAAGCTGCCCAGCAATGACCCAGTGGATGTCCTCAGCCTGGACCAGGCCCACGTCCCCACCAACTGGCGCGGCGGGGGAGCCAGGTACAGAGCCCCCCACCAGCAACAGGACACGAGGGCAGGTGCTCTAGGGCAACAAACAGCCAGTGAGTGGGGGCTGTCTTTCCTCTGAGGGGCTTTCTAGAATGACGGTGGCACTGGCTATCTCTGGGAACTTCCAAGGAGCTGGAGAGCCAGGAGCCCAGGCATCTGGGAGTGGGAGCCTGTGGAGCTGCTGGCCACAGGAGCCAGCCAGCACACTCCCACTCTGTCAGCTCACCTTGCAGGAACCGCAAGAAATGCAGCCCCTTTGTAGAAAGGGGATGACTGGCATGAGCCTGGGCAGTCATCTGTGGACCCCCAGGATCTGGGACTGTGTCCAGCACCGAGGAGGGCTCAGGGAATGATAGACAGATAGTGATGAATGAATAGATGGATGGATGGATGACAGAGAGATGGATGGGTAAATGGATGGATGGCGGATAGATGGATGGATGGATGCATGAGTGGGTGGGAGGGTGGATGGAGGATGGATGATGGGTGGATGGATGGATGGATGGATGGATGGAAGGCAGGATGGATGGATGCATGCATGCTTGTGTGCATGCGTGGGTGGGAAGATGGATGGAGGATGGGTGGAGGATGGGTGGGAGGATGCATGGATACATGGATGAATGAGAGGATGGATGGATGCATGCATGCGTGCACGCACGGACAGACAAATAGACAGATGGATTTAGATTCTGAAAAGCCAAGTGCCCAGCCTTTGCTCCCTCAGCATTCACTATCCCACGAGCTTCTCATACAAACACCTATGACTCTCTCTGCCTCCCCAGCCACAGGAACACGCTGGGCCAGAAGGGCCTGGAACAGCCTTCAGCCAGATAGATAAGAGTGGGAAGACAAACACCCCAGCCACCTTGCCCCCTTGTCCCTTGGAGAGACAAGTCTGAGGCATGTTCTACACTCTCCCTGAGGTCCCCAATGGGACTGAGCCCCAATCGCCCACAGCGCCCACTTGCCTGTTGAGACATTGCCTATCAGCTTTTTTCCCTTCCTCTCTTACCTCCCAACTCATCTGCCTCTAGATCCAGAAGTCACCTCCCAGGTAAACTGTTTGCACTCGAATCCTTGACGCAGGGTCTGTTTTGGGGGACTCAAGACAACCGCCTCTGCCTCTTGCTTGCTCTAGGACCTCAGACAAGACATTCGATTTCCTGTGCCTCAGTTTCCTCATCAGTAGATGGGGACAATTATTTAACATTCGCGACAGACCCATGAGGTTGGCACTGGGCAGGTCTACCATGCACCCCACCTTGTACTGGGTGCTGAGGGCACAGAGAAGAGAGCAGCCCGGATCCCTCCCTGGAGGGACTCATCGAAGGCGGTGGAGATGCTGGGGACGAGTCCAGCCCGTGGGGTCGGGAGACCCAGAATCGAATCCTAGCTCTACATACCTCACTACATGCTCCTGGGCAAGCTCATAAGCTCTCTGTGCCTCGGTTTACCTTTCTTTCAGGTGGCAATAGTAACAGAGCCCATCTCACGGGGCTCTTGCGGAAAGAAAGTGAGACCAGGCAAGAGAAGTGCCAGCACGGGGCCTGACACACAGTGCTCGACACAGGGAAGGCAGATCATTGTTGCTGTCAGAAAAGGGGTGCATAAAGCCATCAAAATGTAAGCTTGTGTAACTGACAGTGGGGTTGTGAAACAGAAGGAGGGAGCTGGTGCCCTTCAAAGAAGAAAGGGATCGAGTGGTCCAAGAATGAGGCGAGATGAAGAAAGCCTCTCAGGCCTTGAGCGAGCCCACCAGGAGGGCTTCATGAGCCTGGAGGGAGAGAGGGCAAGGCCCTCCCCATGTGCTTCCACACGCACCTGTCCCGCCTTCCGTCCCACCAGCCCCACCCCACAGCCCACGTTCCCACCGCTTTCCCAGCGGCTACTCGGGTTCCCTGGCCTCGCTCATGCTATTCCCTCTGCAAGGACGCCCTTCCCTCCACCCAGAGCTGAAAGCAGCTTCCCTGAGTTCTGCCCACGATGACCCGGGAACAGGCAGAGGCGCTGGACCAGCCTCAGCACCTTCCCCTGGGGCCTGGGAAAATGCAGGTTCCTGGGCCCCCCTCTGTCAGGGTCCGCTTCAGTAGGCCTGAGGTGAGGCACAGCCAGGTTGGGGTGCTGCTTATTTGGTCCATCGAACACCCTCCATTATCTACAGGGAAACTGAGGCCAAAAAGCTGACACCTGGGGCTCAAAGCGACACGGCAAAGTGGCCAGACTAGGGTTCCTATTCCCAGCCGCAGGCTCACCCAGCCTCCCCTCCCCTTCTGCACAGCACCTGCCGTGCGGGGGCATCAGTGCAGCCCCCTCGGGTGGGGGTCCTGCTTCAGGAGGCGCATCTGCCGGCCCCCTCCCCAGTCTAGGGGGATGCAGGGCTCCGTGCGGACCGCCAGGTGTGCAGCCTCCAGACGTCTCCCAGAGGCTCTGCCAGCGTCTGGCAGGTGGCAGGGCCGGGGCGCGGGGGTGGCGAGGCCCAGCCTTGGATATTTAAATATTTGCTTTCTTACAGAATGGCATTCTTTGGAATATCAGCCAATTTGTACAGAATTAGTCCGTGCCTGGCCCCCCGGCTGCCGCAGGATTCCAGGGCGAGGAACGTACCTGCAGCCTCGCCTGATGCCGGCGCTCCGGCAAGTCCCAGCACAGGATCCTCTGCCCGCCCGGCACAGGAGGGAGGCGGGTGGCAGCTGGGCGGGCGTGGATCCAGATGCTCCTCGGGCAGACGGTGCCCCACGCAAATCACGAGCTGCGGCCACCAGAAACCTCGTCCCGAGCAGCAGGCGTGAGGCACTGTCTCCTCCTTCACTCAAGTGCACACACACCCCGGCTGAACAAGCTCAGGGCCAGCCCAGGCGTCTGGGTCAGTCTCCCCAGGGACCAGCCCAGGGACCACTGGGGAGGAGGGAGAGCTGTCAAACCCTCCGCCAGAGTTCCAGAAAAAGCCCCAGAGATTACACAAGAGCTGAATTCAAATCCCGACACTGCCTCTTAACTTCCCCTCTCTGGACCTCACTTTCCCCACTTCTAAAATGGGAATAATAAAGTGCCCACCTGAAATCTTGGAAACGAACGTGATTTGGGACACCGCAAAGCGGTGTGCACACACCGGCAGTCACAGCAGTGTGACCTGAGATTCGGCAAATGAGCCATGCTCCCTCGGTCTAGAATATACGTGTCCACATTGATTCAATCAACAGGCATCTAGGGAGCACCTATTGGGTGACTTTGAGGCGGTTATTCCTGCTTTCCCGGCCTCAGTATCTCCACTTGTAAAATGGGCAGATCAGAAGGCAGCCTCTGATGCTCCTTCCATAGCCACCATGCTCTGCGTCTATGACAATCATTCATGCAAAATTCTGTCACTACTAAGAGAAAAGGGGAAAAGAAAGGAGTTCTTGAGGGCAGTGTGTAAGCAAAAGGAATGCATATCTAAGAGTGAAATTTCAGGTGCTAAGAATTTCAGCGTATGACTAACAGTGAAATCCGAGGCCAGAAGAGATTCTTTCCCGCTTCCTATCCTCTACCACCGTCATCACTGGGTGGGGTAAGCTACCACTCATAGGCTGCACGGCCCTGGTCAAGTTATTAAACACCTACATTTTGGTCTCTTGATCTGTAAAAATGGGGTGGTAATACTGATGTTGTGGGGTAGCCATAAGTGTTCAGGCAGACGTAGATACGGCATGCGCACTGCGCAGCATCACCTCCCTCCAAGGCTTCCTTCCTCCCTCTGCCTCAAGGGACCCTGCCCTTTCGCACTCACACATTCGCTCACTCGGCACACGTGACCGAGAACCCACTGTGCGCTGGGTATGGTTCCGAGAGGAAGGAACGACCAGGAGTGCCACAGACGAGGTCCCTGCTCTTAAGGTCTCACATTCCAGAGGGAGGGGACAGATCCAGCAGAGGCAACACAGGAAACCAAGACCCAGGGTGACATGACAGAGTGCAACTCTGGGCCTCTGGGAAGGTCTCCTGGGGGAGGTGACATTTGAGCTGAGATCTGAGTTATAAGCAAGAGCAGCCATGCAAGAACCAGGTGAGAAACATTCCAAGCAGAGGGAAGGTCTGTGCAAAGTCCCTGAGGCAGGGGTCAGCTTGCTGAGTTTTAGGAACAGAAAGGCCCAGGTGGTTGGAGCTTGTCGAGTGAGCCATTAGGTTACAGAGGAAGCTCATGTCGGGCCTTGGGAGTCGTGAAACACCCCGGCAGGTCTCCATTCTTTCCAGCATCCTCTCACCATTTGCTTGATGGCACAACAAGGCCCAGGATCCAGGGGGCAGAGACCGCAGTCTCCTTCAAGGAAGCATGCCAGACACTCAGGATTCTCCCATGGCCATTTTCACTTTTCCTCAACTTCCAAAAGCTGTCTTTTTTCCCCAAGGGCGAGGAGCACCGCCTGGGGAGGGCTGGGGTCCTGAGGGGCTCCCTCCTAGGAGCAGTGATGCTGCGGGCAGGAATGCGGGCCCCTCTGGGGGCCTTTCAGCCCACAGTCAGACCTTGAAAAGGCTCGGCCCCACGGGGCGCTTAGACAGGCTACAGGGAAGGGCCGGGATTATGGCAAATCCCTCGGGCACAAAGCCAGGCAGGGCTCCCCTGCCCTCGGCGCCGCCCCGGAAAGCCCCTTCAGCTGACCCCAAGCCCGGCTGGGGGCTAAGCCTTTGTGCCTTCCCGTTCATCTGCACAAGGGGCCGTGGAGCCGAGACCCCAGGCCAAGCCCTGGGGAGCGGGAAGTCCCACCACGGCCCCCACCCCTTTCTCTGAGCCCACAACCCGAATGCGGGCCCTCCCGGCCTGGAGCCTCCAAACTGTGCACATCCCACAGCCAGACGTGGTTCCCATCGTGTCCGGGTCACCCTGCACGCATCCATTCCAAACCGGTAGCGTTTTTTTCTCTCACTTTTTATTGAGGTCTAATACACAAAAATGTGTGTGAGTCATAAATGGGCAGCTCAGTGGGGTTTCACGAACTGAGTGCATCCCAGATGGAGAAAGCCAAGCAGCACCCAAGAAACCCCGCGGGCCCCTCGGGTCACTCCACCCACCCCTGCCCGCGGGGAACCATTACCTTGACTTCCATCACTGTAGATTAGTTTTGCCCGTTTTGGTACATATGTATAGGATGGGGTCTCACAGTGCGTTTCTCTTTGGTCCCGCCTCTCTCAACCTTCTGTGAGGCTCCTCCACGTTGCTGCCTGTGGTGACAGTTCATTCCTCCTCATTGTGCTATAGTATCCACCATGTGGATGGACCGTATCTACTGCTGATGGGCATCGGAGCAGTTTCCACTAAAATGAGTGTATTAGTTATCTACGATTGCATAACAAATTATCCCAAAACTTAGCAGCTTACAACAGCAATAATCATTTATTCTCATAGTTTCTGTGGGTCAGGAATTCGAAAGCAGCTTAACTGAGTGATTTTGGCTCAGGATCTCTCACAAGGTGGCAGTCTAGACGGCAGGCGTGGCTGCAGTCATCTGAAGACTTGACTGGGGCCGGGAGACCTGCTTCCAAGACAGCTCACTCACACGGCGGTGGGCAGGAGGCCTCAGCGCCTCAGGACCACCTGAGTGTCCTCACGACGCGGCAGCCGGCTTCCTCCAGAGCGAGTGATGGAGGAGAGAGCAAGGAGGAAGATGCAACGCCCTCTGTGTCCTAGTCTTGGAAGTCAGACATTTCTGCCATATTCTGTTCATTAGATGCACATCACTACACCCACACTCAAGGAGAGGAGAAGTAAACCACCTCTTGAAGGGAGAAATATCACAGAACTTATGAACGTGTCTTAAAACCACCACAGCAAGCCAAAGTTCCTTTCTGCATCAAGTCCAGCCTCCCTGGTCCTGAGGAATGAGGCTGCGTGTTGCTGTGATGCTGAAAGCTGTGCCACCAGTATTTCAAATCCCAGCAGGGTCGCCCACGGTGCACAGGTTTCAGTGGCACTTCCACATTAAGACAGACTAGGAAGCAGGACCGGGCCACCCACTCTGAAAAAATTGGCCATGAAAACCCTGTGAACAGCAGCGGAGCATTGTCGACACAGAGCCAGAAGGTGAGAGGCTGGCACAGAAAGACTGGGCAGGGTTCTGCTCTGCTGTCCACAGGGGCGCTAGGAGTCACAACCTACTCGACGGCACTCACAGCAGCGTTTCCGCGCCCACCTCCCCCTGCTCAGTCAGCACGGAGGAGGGGCCCTCAGATCCAGGCTCTGGGCTCCGCTTGGTCAAGAGCCTCTCCGAGCCCCAGTGCCTCCTGTGAAAAGTAGGGCCCACAGTAGTGCCCACTTTGGGGCTGTCCTGAGGGTGAATTCCATCGGAGAAGTCCCTTATCCCTGAATTCTGTTCCCTCATGGCACTCATTTTATAATTCTTATTGTGAAATCGAGCCAAAGGTTTAGACAGTTCAAAATAAGTCAGGCAAATCTTACAGAAACCCTGTTACCTTCCCTCCCTCCAGGCAGAGGGGTGCGTCCTGAGATGCCCCAGGACCCTCCCCCCCCACCCCCCACACCGCATTATCGTGCTTCCTGTGAACTCACCTGGTGGGGAGCTGAGATCTCAGGTACTCAGGGCCCAAATGCCCCTCGGGACACTGCTCGTGCCTAGATGCCAGCCTGGCGGTCCACCACTTAGTGCATCCATCTCAACCATCACGCCAGGCGCTGCGTGGGTGCCGCCGATGCGTAGCGAGAGCACGCACGCAGCCTCCACCCTCGCAGAGCTCGCCCACGGGCAGAGAGGACAAACCGTGGACAACAACGCAACGATCACTTGGCGTTGTGAGAATTGCTGCAAAGGCTGTGAGAGCTTAAACCTGGGCACCCTGTCTTGCCGAGGGAAGGGGGCGGAGGGTGCTCCCTGGAGCTGGGCTCCGAGTGGGGCGAAGCCCAGGGAAGGGGCGGGGAGCCTGGCACGGAGAAGCGACCTCGAGGCTGGAACTCAGACAGCAAGAGTCACTGTCACGCCACCTGGGGCTGAAGGGGTGTCAGGGCCCGCACCCCACGGCTGTCAGGTTGGATGCTTGGGCCCTGTCCTGAGAGCAGCAAAGGCCTCTGACAAGTTTTAAGCCAAGAAATAACACAATCCATTTTGTGTTTTTAAAAATGTGAGGAACACATTCTTCAGTGTGTTCTTGGTTACCCTCAGAATACTGGCCATTCCTGCCCAGCCAAGGAGCCATCTGCTCCAAAGGAACCTGTTTCTTAACCATCTCCTGCCTGTGTGACCTGAGCCAGGTTGCTTACCCTCTCTGTGCCTTGGTTTCCGGATAAGATCAACCCTCCAGGGTTTCAGGGTGAAACTGATGAGGGAAGGACACTGAGCACCTGCCTCGGTGCCTGGGACCATGGATGACAGGTCTTGGCAGCACCCCACCCCAGCTGTCTCCCTAGGCCCATCCTCAGAGGCCCCCGGGGCATCGTAATGGGCTACTCTTCCCCACTCTGCCAGGACTTCGGCAAGGAGGTTCCTGTAACCATCCTTCACCCCCACCCTATTTGCTCCTCCTGAGTCACGCACCCTCTCCACCCAGCTCTCGGGGGCTGACCTCGATGGGGTGGAATGTGAATGCCAACCAGTGTGACTCTGAATGCACCTGCCAGGCAGGGGCGGGAGGTCATTGCTGCAGATAGAATGCCCACCCTCTGGTCCACTTGCAGTTGCTCTCACGTTCTAGGGCCCCTGGTCCACGCCGGGCACCGTGCCAGGCACGTCAGATATAGATATATGATCGCCTGTAATCCTCACAATAGCACGGACACAGGGGTGTTACTCAATCCCATGTTTCAGGTGAAGAAACTGAGGCTCAGGGAGACAAATCATTTGCTCAAGGTCGCATAACGGGACACCGGCCTGGGTGCATCTGCTTAAGGCATCAATCTGTCTCACACACACGCATGCACACATGCTCGTTCGTCAGCCACATGTCGCTGCCACCACCACCTGGGTGGGCGCTATGCTATCGGATGCTCCCTATGTGGCTGGTCTCATTTAAGCCTCATCACACCCTGTAAGGAAGAGGCTGCGTCGCTGCCATTTTGCAGATGAAGAGAATGAGGCCCCGAGAAGTGGAGTGGCGTGCCCAAGGTCACTCAGCAGAGCCTGCGTTTGAATCCAAGTCCGTTTGACTGTGCTGGGCGACTGCTTGTGGGGGAGTCATTCCCTCAGCGGATGCCACCCAGGCAGGAGCCTCGGCACACCTCCACAGCCACGCCGCCTGGAGCTCGGAGACCGCGAGTGGAGTCCATCATTACCGCTCCTCCCAGTCTCGTGGTGACTTGGCTGGGACCCTCAAGGCCCTGGACCTACTTGACCCAGCCTTACCCTACCTGGCCTCTGGGACTCTCTGCCCAAGAGGCCCCACCCTCAGGTTCCCGGGCCTCAGGCTCTTCTTCTTTTCTTCTTTCACTCTGAGCCAAGCAGGTTAAAAACACGCCAAAAATGAGCCCCCTCTCGCTTTAGTGCACTCACATAATGTGTGGCAAAGAAGGCTGCATTAATCGCTCGGGACCCACATTTTTCAGTGACATTAATCTCTAGCCGGAAAAGCCTCTCTGGACGGTTCTTTTCAGTCTGAAGGCACTTAACGTTGGCCAGGGGAGCAGCAGGGGCCCCTGGAATTCCTCTCTAACTCCCAAACACCACACCCACCAACCCAGCCCGGCCAGCTCCCCTGGTTGTGGCGGGCGGTGAGATGCCTGCAGGGGGTGTGGGGGGACGGAGGGCAGCGGGGTGGTGAGTGAGCCGTGGGTGCGCCGTGATTGTGTGCAGGAAGGTGAGAAAGGCTGACTCTCAGCCATGCTTGTTCTGTGAGTGCAGCATCTCCGTTCACGCCCCCCTGTCTGCTCGCTCAGAGAAGTGCACCAGCGCATGCGCGCTGCAGGACGTGCACGCGAGCGACTGAGACACCTGTGCGTGTGCATGTGTGTGCGCCACGTGTGTGTTAGTGATTGAAAGTGTGCGCCTGTGTGTGCACGAGCGTCAGTCAAGGGGGAGAATGGGTGTATACATACTCATTAAAGAATGCGTGTGCAGGAAAAACTGCAATTATGCCACGAGGAGAGCTGTGTGTGCCACACAGTAGAGGTGTATGTGTGGTTTCTGTGTGCACACAGAGTTGCAAGCAAGATGCATGAGAGAGTGTGTTTGCTGGAGCACACCAGTGAATGTGAGCTGGCCAGGGTACGTCTGATTCCGTGAGTGTGCACAAGTGTGGGTAAGGTAGGGGTCAGCTCTGGGGTAAGTCAGCACGAGTTGGTGCCCCTCACACATGCCCACAGTGTATTCTGCCAGACACAGCTTGAGCACTAGCTACGGGCTGGCCCCTGGGTCAGGCAAAAGGGAGACAGTGATGATTGAGAGCGTGGTGTTCTGGAGCCGGTCTGAAGCCATCCGCAGAAGCCAACTGCACATCTCTCCCCAGCTCCACATTCAGCAACTTCACCTTGGGAGCCTGAAATCGACCATGGCGGAAGCATTTACACCATGGAAACTGGCAAATGCTACATCAGGCCTTTCTTGATCCAGAGAGCCCGGTGTTAACCATTTACCAGCATGCCACTAAATAAGACACAGGCCATCCCCAATCTAAGAGGGTGCCACATGCACCGATGTTCTATAAAGGAAGGAGCACATTGGTGTGTGTGTGCCCATGCGCCCGGACATAGATCTGAAATTGTATAGGACCGGCACACAAGATTAGCAATCAGAGTCAGAGAAGAGGGAAAAAGAGGCGGATGGAGGATGCTTGAAGGACATCGGTTTTGCAACACTCCAGGGAATGGATCCCTTTCTATCCCAATGGCTGGTTGTGAAATTTTCCAAAAATAAAAACAACTGCCAAGGGAAAAAGCTTCAACTCATAAACACGAAAACTGCCATGAGCCCCTCTCAACAGTGAGCTCTGTCCAACCGAACTGACAGGGTCCCTTGGCCATAAATGATGGCGCTGGGGGTCCCGAACCCCGGTGTTCCGGCTCCAGAGCCCATGCTCATCTCTATGCTGCCTAGAAGTGAATAAGGAAGACAGAGGAGGCACCTCTGAGAGGCGGGAGGGCAATGGGAGTGTGCTGGTCACCCAAGCCAAGAAGAGAAGGAGTTTTGAGAAGGAAATGACCTTCAAGACCTGCAAGAGAAGTCCCTGCCCCCATTTTATACAGGAGGGACCAGAGACTCTGGGAAGTCAGTGTTGCACAGCTAGTCCAGATCCAAACCCAAGAGAGTCTGATGCCAGGACACCCAGAAGAGCGCTGGGGCAAGAAGGAGGACTCCAGACCCTTCTTCCTGGCTTCCCAAAGCCCCAGACCACAGCCCCAAGTCCTCTGGCCTCCTCCGAACTCGGTTACTGGCCCAGCTGCCTAGACACACGGACTGTGACCCACAGCCAGGCAGGACCCAGCCTCAGGAGGCCTCTTTGGGAGCATCAGCCCCAGCCTGCTCCCAGGGAGCTGCACCAAGGGAACCAGGTGGCACCAGGGAGAGGCCACTGGGACCCCCTGGCAGCCCCACTCCCCTCGGCTGCCATTGATCTCCCTGGCGGGATGACATCAAGGGATGTTTTTAATAAGAGGGCAGGAGGCCTTGGGAGCTGACCGGGCCGAGGCAGTGCCGGGCAATTAATCACCTCGTTGAGAAGCCACAGCCATGGGTAACCGGATCCCTGGAGAGCTGTTAGGCACACCCCGCCTTTCATCTCTGCCCGTGGCTGTGCTGCGTGGGCTCTCCGTGCATCTTCATTAACTCCAGGCCCCAGGGAACCAGGCAGGCGTGGGGGGTGCCTGTGTATCTGTGCATGGACCCTTCTGGGTGAGCACGAATGCACATGTACAGGTGTGCGTGTCACTGCGTGTGTGGGCCTGGTCCTCTGTCCACCTGTGTGTGAGATGGACCAGAGCACCGCTTCAGAATCAGACAGATCCGGGTTCAAGTTTAGGCCCCACCTCTTTGTAGCTGGGTCACCCTGAGCAATTTACTTCACCTCTCTGAGCCTCCATTTCTTCATCTGTAGACTGAGGATCACGACAGTCATAGTAACTACTACATAGGCTTGAGGGGATCAAGTAAGACTATGCGCACAGAAGTGTCTGGAACTCCGTACACGTTTAACAGGCATACGTCCTCATTCCAGTTACACATGGATGGCTGTGTACATCTGAGCGGTAGGCAGAATCCTACGATGATCCCCAACAGCCCTGTGTAATCTGCCCCCTTTGAGTATGGATCGGACCCAGGGTAGGATGAGACGTCAGCCATGACTCTGTCCCATCATATGGCAAAGGGGAGATCATCCAAGTGGCCCAATCTAATCACGCCAGCCCTTTAGAGGCAGAGATTCCTCGGGCTGCCCGTCGGAAGGCAGAGCAACTTGAAGCGTAAGGGGCATTCAGACAAGGGAGCAAATTTCTTCGTTGCTGAGTTGGAGGGGGTCACACATGAGTGGCCCCTAGGAGCTAAGAGAGCCCATCACGACCTCTGACTGCTCAGGTAAAGGAGCCAGCTAGGATTTTGGCAGCTCTGGGAGCATCCTGGGAGACCCCCAGGGGCCCTGGTAACTCGCAGTGACACACGTGTCTGCTTTGGGCTTCAGGGGACACCTGCTCTAGTCTCCAGTCCCAAGCTGTGTCATGGTCGCAGGGGACAAAAAGTGAGGTCTGGAGCAGGCTGAGAGGCGTCCTGGGAGAGTGGGGCTGAGATCTTCTGGGGGTCTTCTAGCAGTCACTTCCCCACTCTGAGCCTCATTTGCCCATCTGAACAGTGGGACACCTGCCCCAGCGCCACCTTCATCACGAGGAGAGCTTGACTGAACAAACAGATGGTGCAAAAGCACTTCAGTGGCTTGGAAGGGCTGTCCAGCCTCAGGCGAGGTGGTGGGCTGTCCCCTGAATAAACACTCGGTCTCAGGGCTGCTGGATGACCTCAGCCTACAGCAGGGCACCCACAGGAGAGGCCTGGTTCTCGCTGGCCAGCTCCTCCTCCCCAGCCCGCTTACCCACGCAGCCCCGTGGCGTCAATTCCACCTCCTCCTCTCCAACCCCACAGCCCCTGCCTGCGCTCCAGCGCCTGAGTCTTGCCTGGATGACCACACAGCCTCCTGCTGACATCCCTGCCTCCAGCCTCAGCCCCTGTAATTGCACCGCCGCTCCCCTGCTCACAGCCCACCCAGGCGCCTATTGTTCCCGGGGTAAAGTCTAAACTCTGCTCTGAAGGGTAAGACTCATTTTCCCTTTTGCCAAAACAACAAAAAATATTTTAATTTTTATTTCCCTGATCCTGGTCAATTTGAGCAGTCTTGCATACGCTTATTTCTCTATTTCCTTCTTATGCAGCTAATTTCTATCCATCTTTAAATTTCTTAATTATTCCAGTTTTGAAAAGGTACCACATGCACATGGTGCAAAATTCAAAAGGTATAAAAAGGCAGACACTGGAAGTTTAGTCCCCCTCAGCCGCTGTCCCCAGCCATCCAGGTCACCACTCCAAAGAAAGCCCCCTTACTAGCTGTCAGTGTGTGCATCCAGATTTATTCTTGGCATATACTAGCAAATACGTGTGCGTGTTCTTTTTTACGCATGTAACAGCACATCATACATTTTTTTTTCAGCTAACAATCAATATATCTGGGCAATTGTCTGTCTTGGTACATAAAGAGTTCCTCCTTTTTTGTTGACAGCTGTACAATGTCCCACTGGAGCAGAATGTACATAACCCTTCTCCTCCTGGTGGATTCAGCCTGCTTCCCATCTCTTGCTATCACAAACAATACATCACCAAAATGTCATTTCACACACACGTGAGTTTATTTCCGAAAAAAGCTCCTGGAAGTAAGATTGTTGGATCACAGGCAAAGATATTGCCAAGTTGCTATATATGGAGGTTGTAACAATTTGCATTGCTACCAGCGTTTTATGAGCATTCCTGTTTCTCTATACACTCACTAACCCAGTGGCTTATCCAGTTTCATAATTCTTATCTGATGGGTGAAAAACGGTTTTAAAAAAAACCCCACAAAACTGTAGTTTTAATATGCATTTTTCCTGTTTTGAATAGAGTTGGTAATCTTTTTGTAGTCTCCCCTAAGAGGCATTTGTTTTCCTTCTTTGTGAGTGGTCTGTTCATACACTTCATCTACTTTTCTATTGAATTGTCAGCCCTTTATTATTGACTTATAAGAGCTCTTTATATATGAAGGAAACTAGCCCTGGACCAATTTAAACAATTTAAATCACTTAAATAGTTCTTTAAATGCTTGGTAAAATTCCTTGGTGAAACCATCTGGGCCTAGTGATTTTTTTAGAAGTAACTATTTCTACTTCTTCTACGGTTATTGATCTGTTTATGTTTTAGTACAGAGACGCATTTCTAGGGACATTTTTGTAAGTTATATTTTCTTTAAAAATTATTCATTTCATCCAAGTTCTCAAGTATATTTGCATATTCTTTTGACTCCCTGTGAAACTGGGGTTATTTCCCCATAATCACTTATTTTATGAATGTGTGCTTTTTCCATTTTTTTCTGAATTAGATTACCTAACATCTTATCTATTTTACTTGGTTTTTAAAAAATAATCTTTATTAGTTCTAGTATTTTTCTGATTTCTAATTCATCAATATCCACTTTTCTCTTTGTAAACTTTTCCTTGTGATTTCTTTAGGTTTATTTTATTTCCATGTTTCTCACTTCTTGGCTTGGATAGCTAATTTATGAATTTTCTATCTTTATTATTTATTTAAAAGTATTTAGAGTTATGAACTTTTCTCCGAGCTCTGCTTTAGCAGTATTCTACGGTTCTGGTATGGATTGTGATTATGATCTCAGTTCTCTGGATTTCTGCAATCTGTTTTGACTCTCTCTTCTTTTTTTTTTTTTTTTGAGGAAGATTAGCCCTGAGCTAACATCCACCACCAATCCTCCTCTTTTTGCTGAGGAAGACTGGCCCTGAACTCGCATCTGTGCCCATCTTCCTCTATTTTATATGTAGGATGCCTGCCACAGCATGGCCTAACAAGCAGTGCGTAGGTCTGCACCTGGGATTCAAACCAGTGAACCTCAGGCCGCTGAAGCAGAGTGTGCAAATCTAACTGCTGCACCACCAGGCCGGCCCCTTGACTCCCTTTTTAATGCAAGAGATGTTTAAGAGAGAGTGGCAAAATTCGTTATCTTTCGTTGTTAATTTTTGTTGTATTGAATTGTGCACAGTGACTACTGTTACCAGGAGTGATAGCATTAGTTTATTTCTTCTTCGCCTCCATGACCCAAATTTATTATTTTATATCTCTCTTTTTTGTGTGTGAGGAAGATTGTCGCTGAGCTGACATCTGTGCCAATCTCCCTCTATTTTACATGTGAGATTCCACCACGGCATGGCTTGACAAGCAATGATAGTTCCGTGCCCGGGAAGCGAACCTGTGAACCCAGGGCTGCCAAAGCAGAGTGTGTGAACTTAACCACTACACCACCAGGCCAGGCCCAATTATTCTATATTTCGTAATGTTTACCTTCATATCTATAATACGATTACATTCATTACTTTATTTTTCATATTTAAATTATATCATTTGCCCTCTGACTATAAAAGATGAGGAGATCTGCGTATTTACGTTATTTTGTACCTTCTTTCCCTCTCAATTTTGTCATTTACATAATTTCTACACCATTTCATTCATTTCTACATGTTTAATTCTGTTTCATAATCATGACGCCCACCCGGTTTTAGTCTTAAGATTAAAGACAAGTGGATTCAATTGCCCACAGTCCTTAGTCCTTCTGCCGCAGTGTCTTCCTTCCAAGTTCATTTTCAAGAAGGGGTCACGGACGTTTATTCCCTGGGTTCCTACGCATTTAAACGCTGGGATGGAGTTCTACAGAGCCAGCTTGGGAAAGGCAGGTGGAGTCCACCTGCCTTATCACACAGATGAGGAAGCTGAGGCCAAAATAGGAGCAATGGCAGGAGTCACCGAGGCTCACACCAGGGACTGAGCCAGGATGAGAGCCCACACAGCGTGCTGCCCCGCAGGGGCCTTCCCCTCCCAGCCGCTCTCGCCCTCTGCCTCCCTGATTTCTGGAGCGCTGGTAGGAAGGCAGCATCCGCCTCCCGCTGTGTTGGGGAGACCCCTTCCCCCTGATTCCCCGGAATCTCACCTGGGACGGTGGCAAGTGACGGGCAGGAGAATTCTCTCCCCTCCCCAGAGGATTAGCAGCCGTGGCTGGGAGGCCCCGGGTGGCACATACTCCCTGCGGAGGGGGAAAGTGTGAGCTCATCCTTGCCGCCGCTGCTGCCGGCAGAACGGGTGGGGCAGGGGCTCCACCTGTTCCCGATAATCTCTCTAATCCAGCCCCATAATTATTCTTTATTAACGGAGGCCACTGCCTTCCTCACACACTGAAAGGAGGGCGTCAAGAGTGAAGACACGGGGATCAAAAGCTGGTCACATTTTCCAAAGGGGTTTATTTGCCACGACCAAAATAACCTCCCCAGGGGAAGGCCGAGTTCCTGTGTCATCCCCTCCCTGTGCGCAGGAGCTCTAGGACCCCGCAGCCCCCAGGCAGACCCAGCGTTCCCTGCCGACTTCCCCAGCCCGCCCACCCGCCCCGTCTTCATTCATTCAGACGTCTCCTGAGAGCACGGTTCACACAAGGCCTCGGTCTAGCCTCTGCAGACATCCAAGTACATGACACATGGCCCTGCCCTCCCCGGGCTTTGCTGTAAGAGGCACCCCAATGACTCCTGTGCAGACTGCCAAATGCCACTCCGGGGAGGACAGGTGGCTGCAGGAGCAGGGGTGGGTCTCGAGGCGGGCCATGGGGGGTTGTAGGAGAAGCCTTCCTGGGGGGATGGACACCAGAACCCAGGCCTGAAGTACAGCTAGAAATTCCCTAGCAGATGAGGTGAGACAAGGACAATCTGTAGAAGGAATGATGATGACAGGCTAGGACAAAGTTGAACTGTGATTCGGGGTGGCCAGAGCAAAGGTTTGAGATGAGGATCGATTTGATGGGGCTGGAGAGGTGGGCGGAGCCAAGCCACGCAGGACCTGTGGGTACTAGGGAGTCATTGAAGGTTTTAGGCAGGGAGGTGACATGGTCAGATTGTGCTTTTGGAAGCTCCCTCTGGCTGCAGAGTCGAGACTGGCTTGGGGGAGGCGGCTGGGTGCAGGGGATAGTTGGGGCTGTTTGTCAGGGCCCAGGTGAGAAATGGGGAGTTTGGAACCTGAGCAACAATAACAGGGTAGAGAGGAGAGGCAGAACGGGGAATCAGGCAACGGTGACACAATCCCTCTGACTCTAGGGGCCATACTGTCCATCGGGGCACATGGTCAGGCAGGAATCAGAATGGTCTCCAGGCCATGTGTGACCCCAACCCTCTCCCCATCACCCTACGTTCGGCCTGGCACTGGGTCTACAGGTAACCAGAGGACCTTGGGCCCTCACAGCCCAGGGAGGTGAGGCGTAGGGACATGGAATCCGAAGTCCCGGCTCTCTGGTCTTCCCAGCCCCCTCACCTGCACACCCTCTCCCCTCCTCCCGCACACCCCCTCCCCCACAAACGAGCCCCGCTCACTGCTCCGCAGGTGTGCTTCCTCACCAGTCGGTCCTTGCCCCTGTCCTGTCCGTGCCCAGGGCTTACTGAAAAGCCTGGCTTGCAAGCCCCCACTGCCAGGACGCCCAGACCCCCAGCCGGCAATGGCCTTGTGTCTCCCTCCCTCTGTCTTGCCGCCTCTCTGCAAGTCTCCGTGTCCGTCTGTCCCTTTCCGCCTCCAACAGCATCTGGGGTGTCCTCTGCGTTCCCTCCATCTTGACCTGAGTCTCAGCTTCAGCCTGGGGTCTTCTCTACCTGTCACTCTGCGTGTGTCCCCGTCCACCTCTCCTTTCTCACTCTGTACCTAATCCCCTCCGCCGGGACTCATGCAACTCACGATCCGTTCATCTGACCCTACACTGGGCACCGAGTCTGAGCCAGGCCCCAGGCTTAGCGCCGGGGGTCACAGAGACGGAAATGAGAGTGCAGCCCTGGGCTTCTCGTCCTTCCCTGCTGCTCAGGCTCCAGCAGACAAGGTCAGCAGCGTGAGCCGGCCTCAGTGTTAGAAGGGAGATCAGAGAGTTAGGAATGAGGTGTGCTGGGCCCTGAGAGACACCAGTCACATCAGAACCCCAACACATCGTTCCAGCATCCAGCAAAGGGGTTGGCGCTGGGGAACGGGGGCAGAAATGAGGGCAACTCTCTCCCCGCCCTCCAGGAGCTCACGGCTATGTCAGGGAGATGAACAGATAAACTCATCCACGGGGACCCACGTGGCCTGTGCTGCAGCAGGCCTAACTGATGCTCCACACAGGCTCTGAGTCACCACCTCGCATGGGGGTTACAGGAGCCCGAATGACACAGGAGGTGCTCTGAAGTCAGACAGGCTGGGCTCCATCCACCAGCTGGCCTTGACGAGCCCCTCCACTTCCCTGATCCTCAGCCTCGGCATCCGTGTAATGGTTCCACTATAATAATTCCCTCGAGGTTAGTTAATGTGAAATATACAACCTCTGAGCCAATGTATATTGAAGTGGCTTAGCAGAGTCTGTCATGGAGTGTGTGTTCAATAAACTGTACTTACTGCTTTTTGCTGTTATAATCCCGCTTGGGCTGTGGGGTGGTAGCCGGAGAACCGGGCTAGATGTTGAGACCCATTTCGGATCACCATCTTGCCACACGACCTGGCTGTGGAACCGTGAGTGATTCCGTTCCTCGTCCTGGCACTGTTTCCGGAACTAAGATGAATTAAGATGAAGCTTCCTTCCCGCCCTGACCCCTAAGATTGGAAGGGAAGGCAGGGCCCCCACGACCTTCTCTCTCCTCTTCCTCGTCCTCTCTCCCAGCTCCCTTCACTCCAGCCACCTGGGCCTCCTTGCCCCTCCTCAGACTCCCCAGCCACGCTCTGCTCTCCAGGCCTTCGCACTTGCTGTTCCCTCTGCCTGGACCTGCTGCCCACCTCCCACGTCCCCTCAGCCCCCCCTCTCACTTCATTCAGGCCTCTCTGCAAGTGTCACCTCCTCAGAGGGGCCTTTCCTGACCACCCTCACGGCCGGCTTTCTCCTTAACCTGCTTTATTCTTCTTCGTGGCACTTTTCAAAACCTTATACGTTGTATAGGACTCGTTGATTTGTCAAGCTTCCATCCCAGCTCACTAGAATGCCAACTCCGTGAGACTGACAATGGTCTCTGTTTGCTCACAGCTGTACCCCTAGACCCTACACGGTGCCTGGCCACAGTCAGCACTCAGTACACGGATGAGGACTAGGGTGGTCCTGCAGGCCTGGAGAAGCAGGGTGGGGAGGGTGGAGAAGTCTCCAGAACCTGCTTGATGCCAGCTCCCGGCAGCCACAGCGCTCCAGGACCTGCTCGCCGAGCCTTCTCACAGCCTGGAAAGGCACAAAGTTCTCCTCCATCCCTGCTGGGCACATGCCCCCTGCCCTCGGGGTCATGGACCTGAGACGACCACCCCCGGCCCCAAGGCCCTCAGATGTTTCCAGGTCGGGGCAGCGGAGGAGGGGGCGGTGGCCTCTGGGCTCTGTCCTTTGTCCCAGGCCCCAGCAGAATTTAATTCCAAGGTTCAAAGCGCCTTTGCCCCTTCCCAGATAAAAGGCCGCTCAGCCGGAGAGATGAGCTGGTTAATAAAAGACGGGAGGGGGGCTCTGGACAGGAGGCCCACCACTGCTCCCTGCCCACACCCTCTGCCAGTGAATGCTCTCAGCCCTCTGCCGCCGTTCCGGCCCGCTGCCCCACAAGAAAAGCCCATTAATTTAACACTAATAGGATTTTCAATTTGTCACAATCCTTGGAGATCCTGGGGAGGTGGGGAGGAGAGAAGGGATTCATAACAGGTCTGGGTTAAAGGAAATCTTCGCCAAGAGACTGGCCTGGACCCTAGACGGCTCCCTTCCACTCCAGGGCCTTCAGGCAAGCCACAGCCCCTCCCGGCCTCAGTTTCCTCAACAGAATCAAAATTAAGAAGACCTCCTTCAAAAGGAGGCTGATGGCTTCAATGGGATTATGAAGGACTAACATCCAGCAAAGGCTGCCTGGCCGGTAACTCTCGCCCCCTCCTGTCTCAGCCTCTCTCCCAAACCTGCCCTCAGCTAGCACTGGCCGCACAGGCTGGAGATGTGCCCCCTGCCCCCCAGCCACTGTGTCTCCAGGTCCAATGACAGTTTCAGCCAAACACCCCTTGGCGGGGAGCGGCGGGGGGAGTGTCTGGGAGTCCGTGGCCTTTTCATCCGCGGTGGGATCAGTGTCCTGAATTCCTCGTTGTTCAAGGAGAGCTGAGGATTTGGAGCTTCCAAACACAGCGGCCCAATCGGAAGGCCCCAGCCCGTGCCAACCAGCTGCGTCTCGGTCACAGCTAAGAACACAGCACACCAGCTGCCCGAGCCCTGTTCTCCAGGCGAATTCCTCCCGGATCAGGAGATGCCAGACAGCGGAGACCACGTCTGGGCCGCCCCCTGGCCATGGGCTCGGCTTGGCTCAGCGCTTCTCCGCGGTCTGAAAGCGAGCGGCACCCTGGCACGGGACAGAACCGAGGCTGGGGGGTTGGGGGAGACGTGTCTGTTGGGGCAGTGGAGGAGAGACTGAGATGGACTTGGTGAAAGTACTGGACAAGCGCACCTGGCTGGGCCCCATGCCGGCTCAGAGCCACACCCCCGCCCCCGGGTTTGCTGCTGCTGCTGCCACCACCCAGGAGAGAGAGGCAGGAAAGGAGGACTCAGGAGGCCAGCCCCCCAAAGTCTGGCTCTGGGCAGCTGCTTCCTTAGCAAAGCCCTCCTTACCAGACTGGACAGACCTAAGCCGGGGGCTTCAGCAGCGCTGCCTGTGGTCCCTGCTGGTATTTGCCCCCACCCAGGCCCCACAGGAGCCCTGGCCATAATTTACAACATCTTGATTCCTGAGCATCATGTGATCCCAAACCAGACAGGGATGGGAAGGAGACAACATCGAGGACAGTTTCAGTTTCTCTCTATTTCAGTCACCACAGACCTACTCAAGTGCAAAAAGAACCATATATCTAGTAAATAAAAGGAATAGCAGAAGCAAATTGGCGTTCACTCTCACTTTAATGGTCACAGGGGCGAGACTGATGGGGATCCCACTCAGGGGACAGTAGTGAGACTTCAGCAAACCAGCGTGGAGGAACCCAAAGATGCCGGAATGAAACTCTGTGGGTCCTCAGGCCGAGGACACAATGCTGGGTGGACACCGGGGAAAACATTCTAGAAGGAAATGCTGTCTGAGTGCCACAGTGTAGATTGTGGGAAGACACCACGGGTTCCAGGTGGAATTCTAGAAGGCGCTGAGAAAGAGGGGCAGCCTGCCTGAGATGCAGGGAGTTATGTCTTACTCACGCAGGAGATGAGTGAGGTGGGGGAAGGACCGACCCCTCATCCACCCGCCCAGTTGGTCCCACAAACTTTTCAGAACATCTCTGCTTGGGCCTGAGTCACACCCTTGGCTTGAGCAGCTAGTGTCCATCTCTGCTCACAAGCAGGAAGTGGGGCCCCAGGGAGTCAGTGACAGGATGTGCCCAGGCAGGAGAGGGACGATGTCACCACATGCAAGAGTCCATGGAGGGGTCCCCCAAGGCAGCATTCACAGTGCCCACCCACTCCTCTGCCAGGGCTCCCTGAATTGCCAGCTCTCAGATGGAGAATGAGCCCTGGGGCTCCACCCAGCTTCCTGCCACACTCCAATCTGGCTGTGTGAGCGTAGGTGAGTTGCTCGCTCTCTCTGTGCCTTTATTTTAGTTCACTGGGTGAAAAGTGTGAGGGAGGAGAAGGAGAATTAAGGGTTCTCCTGCCCCTTTAGAAAAAAGCCTGGTGAGCCATATTCAGGACGAAGAGAGCAGTCTACCCCTGTAATGAAGACATGATGGCATTTATTTCATTAGAAAAGGTTTTAAGAAGGGATGAAAGGTGTGGATTGGGAGTGTGAGGTCATTCATTCATTCATTCATTCACATAACAGCTATTTAATGAGCTCCTACCTTAAATCAGACCCCAATCTAGGAACCAGAAACAGACCCTTCCCTCAGGATTCAGACAAGAGGAACCTACCAGAGTTACCGAGGCTCTGCCAGAGGCCACACAGCGGGCTGGGAGCACAGAGCAAGGGGCCTGTCTGGGCAGTGAAGGAATCTTCTATCAGAAGTGACTTCTAAGTTACAGCTTGAAAGATGAGGAAGAGGCACCAAGCGAAATGAGGGTGGTGAGAGGGACCAAGGTGCGGGCCTGACGTGCAGAGAGAGAGGGCGTCTTCCTCTTTGCCTCCCTCACTTCTGAACCACCACACAACGCCTCTGCAGAAACGAAGGAAGGAAGGAGCGAATGAATGAACAAGTACGTGAACAAAAAGTGGAGGGGAGACAGACAGACATATTACCAAACAAAGCATCCAAATATCTAAAAAAAAAATCCACGTGGACAGTGTGTACTTTATATAAGGTGGTACCAAATGGGATGGCCCAGGACTCTGACTTCTGATTTCTTCAACAAACTCTAGGAATGAGACAATGGTTCTGTCCCCTCACCCACTGCTATGGCCTCTGCTCCCACTTCCGATTCCCATCCACTCAAAGGCTGGGCAGCTTTCCCCTTCATTTGCTCACTCAACAACGTCTCTTGATGATCAGCCACGTGCCAGGCACATGGAGCGATCACCGACGGTAACAGCCAGCCTTGGTGCTGCCCCCTTGACATGTCCACCCACCTTTGCTGGTCTCCATGCTCACGGCAGAACCCTGGATCTACCTGGGTGGATGGCGGGCTGTCAGAGCCTTCCCAGTAAGTCACCAGTCAAGAGCAGGACTGGGCCTGCCGAGGAACATTCCTCCTCTGCTCTCCCGCCCAAACTCGTGGCCAAAGGCAAGGCACACGCATGGCTGAAATCCCATCGGTGGCACCCGGCCAACTGGCTGCCACTTGCTTATTTGGCTTGGAGCAGGAAATACATTTTTCTACTATTTATACTGCTGACCTCAGGAATAAACTAATTACTGCTGCGAAGCTGCATTCCCACACTGTCCAGCTCACATCTGTAACCCCTGGTGGAGACCAAAGCAGAGGAGGTGCCAGATGGCTGGGAGGTCTAGGGGCTCTGGCCCCGTGGACACTCCTGCCCTGCTCCCTAGATCCTCGGGGGAGGAGAAATCGAGACCACAATTCACCCCTAGTGGACCTTGGGCTCTCTTCAAGAAGAGGTCTGCCTGCTTCTCCCCTTTGCCTTCGGCTAATCTCTTCTCTAGGTCTCGGTTTCTTGATCTGCACCACGGAGTGTGGTCATGCTGAGCTCAAGGGACTGCCATTTGGAGTAAATGACACCATGTCTGAGAAAAGCTTCGTGTAAATGTGATTACCCCAGAAGACCCATCAGCCTGAACGACCCAGCCCTAGAGGCCAGCTTGGCTCAGCAGGCCCCACATCTGGGCCAGCAGCGGCACGATCCAGATGTGCGGCAGCATCCACCGCAGGCTTCACGTCCTGATGTGTGAAATCGGCCTCCGAGACGGCTGCCCACAGCAACCAGACCAACCTCGCAAACCAGTTATTTGGACCCAGGCAAGCAAGCTGGGCACCATCGGAGAGGAGCCAGGAAATAGAAGCTAACCGAATAAATGGATGGATGGAAGCAATCACAGCCTAAGTCATAATACTCCTTTAACTGCTTTTTAAAAAATTTACTGAATTGAGCAACTGTTTGGCTCAGGGGTCAGCAAACTAAACTGTAGAGAGCTGGATAATAAATATTTTAGGCTTTGAGGGCCATCCAGTTTCTGTCACAACTACTCAACTGCCGTTACAGTGTAAAACCAGCCACAGACAATACGTAAACAAATGGGCCTAGCCGTGTTCCAATAAAACTTTATTTCCAGAACAGGTAACAGGCCAGATTTGGCCAACCCCTCCGGTTGAACCAGCCAAATAGTCGCCATGTAACCTCAGCAGCATCCTCGATTCTTCCTCATCACCGCTTCATCTGATGGGTCCCCAGATCCTAAAGATTCTTCCTTCTAACTAGCATCCCCTGCTTTTCACACCACAGCCGTTGCCCTGGTCCAGCCCTATCACCGACTACCCAGACGCTCTGAAGATCCCCACCTTCGGCCTCTTGCCTCTCCAGGCCATCTTCTGCTCAGAAGCAAGAGACAGCTATCTAACTCACCAACCTGACTCAGTCATTCCCCTTTCCTGGTCCCATTGTCCTGAGCACACAGTCATCCAGGCTCCAGGGCCCGTCCAGCCTCATCACTCGTGGCCCTCCTCAGCTCCCATTCTCAGCTCTAGCCAGACTGACTATCTTCCAGTTCTCCAAACACACCATGCTCAATCCTCCCCCTGCAAGGAAAACTTTTCTCCCTCTTCTTCCCCTGGCCAACTCCTATTCATCCTCCAGGCCTCAGGACAGATGTCACCTACCCTGAGAAGCCTTCCTGGGATGCTCCAACTTACCTCTATCACAGAAGTGATCGCACTTGTGGCACAGACTGCCATGTGTTCAACAAACCTTGTTTCCCTTCCTTCCTGGGCACACGGCTAGACTACATTTCCTCTTTTGGAGTTAGAAGAAGCCACAGGACTGAGTTCTGGCCAATCAAAGGAGGCCAGAAGTGATGGAGGCCGTTCCAGGTCTGGCCTTGATCTCACACGTGGTCCTGCGTTCTCACTCTCTTCCCCATCTTCCAGCTGAATGGAGAGGATGCTTAGGACCTAGAGGAGGGCACAGCCACAAGCTGGGGTCCCTGAGTCACTGCTCAGATGAAAGAAATCCACCTGACCAGAAATTCCATGTTGTATTAAGCCACTAACATTTTAGGGTTGTTTGTTACAGCAGTTAGCCTACCCTGACTAAACCAATACTCAAATGGAATTAACTGGCATTTGTTTGCCTTTCCTGCTAGACTGTAAGATGAGTGAGGGCAGGGACATCTCACACAACACCATAGTCCCAGAACTTAGCACCAAGCCCTGCATATGGTAGGAACCCAATGACTATTTGTTGGTTGGATGAATAAATGAATGAGTACAACCTTAGTGTTTGGGGTAGGCTACTCTCACCACCATGGGGACACTGCAGCAACCCCGGGCCCACCCAGGTCCAGGGCAGGAAGTTTAGTTTAAATCTTTGGCCTATGGGAGATCAGCCTATGCAGATTCCACTCCAGGGAGCTGAGCCCAAGCAAATCCAGAGCCAATGTCATCAATTAACATGGAAACTGAAGGGCAGAGCACGCATCAGAGGCTGGGAGTGGCAGGAACAGGAAGAGTCAGGAAGGTGAGATAAAGCGAGGTCTGGACTAGGAGTCAGGAGTCCCAGATTCTGGGACCAGTTCTTCCTTCTGACTCGCTGCCTGACCTTGGTAAATAACTTCCTCTGTTGGAGCCTCATTTTCCCTCTGCTATAAAACAAAAGAGGGGACAGGGGACAGGCCCCATGGCCAAGTGGTTAAGTTCACGCGCTCCGCTCTGCTTCGGTGGCCCGGGGTTTCCCCGGCTCAGATCCTGGGCGCAGACACGGCACCGCTCATCAGGCCACGCTGAGGCGGCGTCCCACACAGCAGAGCCAGAAGGACATACAACTAGAATGTACAACTACGTACTGGGGGACTTTGTGGAGAAGAGGAAGAAGGAAAAATAAGAAGAAGACTGGCAACAGGTGTTAGCTCAGGTGCCAATCTTCTTTTACAAAAGGGAGGGGGCAAGTTTGGACTATAAGGCTTTCAAATTGTGTCTAGTGGCAGGATCCTCATCTCACCCCCTCAAAAAAAATCGCTGTCTCTGGAGTCTCAAAATATAAAACAGATACAGTGGAATGGCTCTAATTAAAGCTGAAGAAAGGTGTCAGAGCCGGCCCCAATCAATATTCTGAGGCACCTTCTCAGAACCTCGAGTTCCATCCTCTCTCAGCCAGACTAAGACTTCCCAGACTGTCGGCCTAGACAGAAGCTTCCAGATCATCCAGACAAATCTCCAACCCCTGCTTGCGCACCTCACTGCCTCCTAGACAGCCCCACTGGTTAGCTGCAGTCTGCGCCCCTGGACCACGCATCCTTGGTCTACACGCCTCGTCCACAGTCTGTGAGAGACCCAGCTGGAGACGGGGCTTCGAAAAGCTGGCCTCTGGAAATAATAGTAATAGCTAACAGGTTTTGGCCAGGCATTTTTCTAAGCCCTTTACATACAAAACACATTGAATCCATACAGTGACACCAAGAAGTAGGCACTGTCATTATTTTACAAATGAAAAAATCAACGCACAAAGAGTTTGTGTCACTTGTCCAACGTCATACAGCTAGTAAGTGGCAAAGGTGGGACTCAAATCCAGGCCATCTGACCATCTGTTCTCAACTGCTTCTCTGATGCGTAGAAATCTGGTGCAATAACAAAAGAGAGGACCACAGTGGCTAATATCATTAATAATATTATTATTAACATCTGCTACTTGTACAGCACTTACTTTGTGCTAGGTGCTTTTATAATAAGCATTTTACAAATACTTGTTGATTTAATCCTTAAGCAATTCTACAGCAACAGTATTATCATTCCCATTTTACAGATGAGAAAACTGAGGCACAGAAGATTAAGTAACTCACTCAAGGTCACGCAGCTTGTAAGTGGTGGAGTCAGGATTTGAACCCAGGCAATTTGACTCTGAAGTCTGTTGAAAATCTCAAAGAATCAACAAAAAAGCTCCTGGAACTATTATAGTAAGGGATTACAGCAAGGTTTCAGGATACAAGGTTAATATACAAAAGTCAATTGCTCTCCTGTACACCAGTAATGAATATATTTGACATGCACTATTACCTTTCGATTATAATGTACATTGAGCATTTGCCACATGCTACCCCTGTGCTGGGTGCTCCACATACACTCGCTCATTTAACCTTCTCAAAACCCTATATGGGCAGAAAAAGCATTTGACAAAATTCACACCCATTCATGATTTTAAAACCTCTCAGCAAACTAGGAACAGAGGGAAACTTCCTCAACTTGATAAGGAACAACAAAAAACTTATAGCTAACATCATACTTAATGATAGGAAGCTAGATGCTTTCCCTCTAAGACTGGGAACGAGGCAAGGATGTTCCCTCTCACAACTCCTGTTCAACATCATGCTGGAGTCCTAGCTAATGCAATAAGATAAGAAAAGGAAATAAAAGGTATACAGATCAGGGAAGAGGAAATAAAACTCTCTTTGTTCACAGATGACATGATTGTCTATGTTGAAAATATAAGAGAATTGACAGAAAAACTCTTGGAACTATTTTATCAAGGGATTATAGCAAAGTTTCACGATTCAGGGCTAATGCACAAAAGTCGATTACTCTCCTCTATGCCAACAATGAACAATTGGAATTTGAAATTAAAAATGCCATACCATTTACATTAGCACCAAAAAATGAATACTTAGGGACAAATCTAACAAAAAATATACAAGATCTATTTGAGGGAAACTACAAAGCTCTGATGAAAGAAATCAAAGATCTAAACAAATGGAGATATAGTCCAAGGTCATGAGTAAGAATACTCAATATTGTTAAGATGTCAGTTTTTTCCAACTTCATCTATAGATTCAATGCAATCGCAATTAAAATCTTGAGCAAGTTACTTGTGGATATCAACAAACTGATTCTGAAATTTATCTGGAAAGGCAAGAGATCCAGAATAGCCAACACAATACTGAGTAAGAAGACCAAAATCAGAAGACTAACACTGCGGTGCTACAGAAATCAAGACAGTGCGATACCGGCAAAATAATAAGCAAATGGATCCATGGAACAGAATGGAGAGCCAAAAAGATGGACCCGTATAAATAGAGTTAACTGATCTTTGACAAAGAAACAAAGGTAATTCAGTGTAGGAAGGATGGTCTTTCAACAAATGGCGCTGGAACAACTGGACATCCACGTGCAAAAAAAGAGAGAAAAGGAATTTAGAATAGACCTTACACTTTTCAGAAAAACTAACTCAAAATAGATCATACACCTAAGCGTAAAATGCAAACCCAGGATACCTCCAGAAGATAACATAGGGAAAAAATCTAGATGATTTGGGGTTTGGCAATGAGTTTTTAGATACAGCACCAAAAGCATGACTCTTGAATGAAAGACTTGATAAGTTGGATTTATTAAAATTAAAAACTTCTGCTCTGGGAAGGACACTGTTAAGAGAATGAAAAGACAAGCCACAGACTGGGAGAAAATATTTGCAAACACATATCTGATAAAGAACTGTATCCAAAACACACAAACAACTCTTAAATCTCAACAGTTAGAAAACAAAAAATCTAATTTAAAAGATGGGCAAAAGATCTGAACAGATACTTCACCAAAGAAGATATGCAGATGGCAGATAAACATATGAAAAGACACTCCACATCATATGTCTTTAGGGAATTGCAAATTAAAACAAAAATGTGATAACACTACATACCTGTTAGAAGGGCCAAAATGCAGGCCACCGACAACAACAAATGCTGGTGAGGATGCAGAGCAACAGGAACTCTCCTTGCTGGTGGCAATGCAAAATGGTGCAGCCACTTTGCAAGACACTCTAGCAGTTTCTTACAAAGCTAAACATAGTCTGTCATCCAATCCAGCAATCATGCTCTTGGTATTTACCCAAATGAGCTGAAAACTTTTGTCCACACCAAAACCTGCACACACATGTTTCTAGCAGCTTTGTTCATAAGAGCCAAGAACTGGACGCAACCAAGATGTCCTTCAGTAGGTGAATGGATAAACCAACCGTGGTTCATCCATATAATGGAATGTTATTCAACAATAATAAGAAATGAGCTATCGAGCCATGAAAAGACACGGAAGAAACTTAAATGCATATTGCTAAGTGAAAGAAGCCAGGCTGAAAAGGCAACGCTCTATGGTTCCAACTTTATGGTTCCTGGAAAAAGGCAAAATTACGGAGACAGTGAAAAGATCAGTGGTTGCCAGGGGTTCCTGCGGCCAGTGGAGGGGTGAAGAGGACGGACAAATAAGTGGAGCACAGGGGTTTTCAGGGCAGTGAAACTATTCTGTGTGATACTGTAATGGTGGGTACACGACATCATGCATTTGTCAAAACCCATAAAACTGCCAACACGAAGAGTGAACCCTAATGCAAACCGTACACATTAGTTAATAATAATAATATATCAATAATAAATCAATTATAACAAATGTACCACACGAAAGCAAGATGTTTATAGAAAGGGAACTCCGCGCGCGCGTGTGTGTGTGTGTGTGTGTTGGGGGCTGTGTATAGGAACTCTCTGTACTATTGCTCAATTTTTCTATAAACCTAAAACTGTTCTAAAAAAGAAAGTCTATTGATTTTTTTTAAAAGCTCTCTATGGACAGATTATTATTACTCCTATTTTACAGAGATTATTAGCACTGTCATTTTAAGTAGGGATTTTTTTTATTTACCTTGTTTTACAGAAGAGGACATTAAAGCTTCAGGAAGTTGAACGCATCACTCAAGGTCACACAGCTGGCATAGGACAGGGTCAAGCTTTGATTAGCAAACAGGTGGCCAGAAGCTCCTCAGGGGGTGGTGCCCAGAGCTTCCCAGTCCTTGGAACAGACAGACAGACATTTGAGTCCCTGCTCAGCTCCCTCCTACCCACGCCCTTGCATCATGGCCCTTCTACTGGATCGGAGCAGGGACCTGGAGCCCACATACTGAGCCGGCTACATGTGCCCTCATCACTGGGCTCTTCTGCTCACTGCGCCTCACCTTCTATGTGCAGGAAACCCAGGGGGCGTCTGCAAAACTCTGTCCCTGTCAGTACGAAGAGCTGACAGTGCCAAGAGCTGAGCTGAAGTGCAGAACAGAAAGGTGTCTTAGGGTGGAGGTTTGACCATTGCCTCAGTTGCCATGGTCACCAAATAGACCAGAAATATGGGATGTGGGTAAAAGCTTATGCTGCCACCACTACTTCCTCCACTATGGGAAGACCACGATTGAATGGGACCCCCAATAGCATCAGGTCCAACCATCACTTCCCATCATGACCAGGCCTGAAGGGGCCCCAGTTCATGGAGAGGTGACGTTGACCATGGGAATTGCCAAGACCACCCTTGGATAGGAACCAGGAGTGGAGGGGAGGGCAACTGACCCGAGTGCTGACTGTGAAGTCAATCTTGGACAAGTGGGAAATGCCTCAGACAACTGGCAAACACCAACAAACGGCTGGCTGACCCGGGGCTCTGCCAGGGACTGAATGTTTGTGTCCCTACAGAATTCATATGCCGAGGCCCTAACCCCAAGGAGATGGTATTTGGGAGTGAGGCTTTGGGGAGATAATTAGGTCATGATGGTGAAACCCTCACGAATGGGATAAGTGCCCTTGTAAGAAGAGATAGAAAGAGATGTTTTCTCTGTCCTCCACGTGAGGACACAGCAAGAACATGGGCATCTGTGAACCAGGAAGGGGGCCCTCACCAGAACCTGACCATCCTGGCACCCTGATCCCAGACTTCCCATCCTCCAGAACTGAGAAATAAGTTTCTGGTGTTTAAGCCCCCCAGTCGATGGTACTTTTGTAGCAGCCTGAACTGACTAAGGCCCCACGACTCTTGCCGAGGGTCTGAGCGCCACCAGGCATGGAGGAAGCATTTCTATCTGGTTCCTGGTCAGAGAGCGTCAGGGCAGCCTGGAAGCAGGAAGAACCACACCCACAGGCCCTCAGGCTGGCCGAGGGAGGGGTAAGAAACAGAGAAGAATCTGAGAACGTGATCAAAGACTCTTCTTAGGCTATAGAAAGGTTTTTCACCCTGAACACCTATGTTTGAGCTCCTGGCCTGAGCCATTTACGAAGGCCTTTCTTCCACATGGTCTTGTTTAAACTCTCAACAACCCTGGGAGGTGGGCGTACCTGTTCCCCTTTGACAGATGAGGCAGCTGAGGGTCAGAGGACTGAAATCACCTCGTGCTCACAACCACACAGGAACCAATGACCGGAACTCCTTCTGACCCCACACCCTGCCCCCTCCTCTCTGCCCACCCTGCCCGGCGCACAGAAAGTGTACGGGGAACGTTGGCAGAGTTTCACTGAAAGGAATGCTCTCCTTCAGCCCCACTCCCACAGGAGCCCAGCAATGGGTAGTTAGGTTATGGAATACCAACTCACAAGTGACTTTCTACTAATTGAGATTTATGTCTAGAAAGATGTCGAAATAACGTGGAAACTTCTATTCTAATGTTAAGTATAAAATGGAACACATAATTGTCCACTAAGTATAACCCCAACTACGTAAAATCAGACGTGTAGAAAAAAAGACTAGAAAGAGACACACCAGCACTGACAGGTATGGGCATTAAATAAACATAAAAGAAAACGACTTCTGTCTATGTGTCTGCATTTCCAACTTTTCTAAAAAAGAAAATATAAAATCAACTTTACTTTTAAAGCAAAATATGATGGATCAGAAAATTCAACATCATTAAGATGTCAACGCTCCCTCAAATTGTTGTGGAAATTCAATGATCACGGTAACAGTCTCAGCAGATTATTTTTGCGCATGTATGTTTAAGGTGACAAGCTGATTCTAAAATTGGTTTGGAAATGCAAAGAACCGAGAACAGCCAAGTCGAATATGAAGAACACGGTAGAGGACTTTCCCACTTGCTGTAGACTGAACGTTTGTGCACCCAAAATTCATATGTTGAAATCCTAACACCCCCCCCCCCCCCCCCCCCCCCGCCGAGGTGAGGGCATTAGGAGGTAGGGCCTTTGGGAGGTGATTAGGTCACAGGCGTGAGCCTTCACGATTGGGATTAGTGCCTTGGGATTAGATCCCCTCCTCCCTTCCACCACAGGAGGACACAATGAGACCACAGCCATCTACGAACCAGGCAGAGGGCCTCACCGGACATCGAATCTGCCCGCGCCTTGACCCTGGACTTCTCAGCCTCCAGAACCATAAGAAATAAATTTCTCTTGTTGATAAGCCACTCAGTCTATGGTATTTTTGTTAAAGTAGCCTGAAAGGACTAAAACAGTACACCACTACCGTTGTAAAGCTACAGCAATTAAGACAGGGCAGTCTTGGTGCCAGACAGCCCGATAGAATAGACTAGAGAGGCCAGGAACAGGCCCACACCGGTGGCACGTGATGTACAACAAAGAGGACCTGCAGTGCAGTGCAGAGAGGAAGGTCTTTTCAATAAGTGGGTATACGCATACGAGGAAAAATCTTCACCCCTACTGACACACCACGCACAAAATTATTCCAGAGAAAGTATAGGTCTAACTGTGAAAGAGAAAATGACAAAGCTTCTAAACATAAGAGAACACTTTCATAACTTTCGGGCTGGCAAAAATTTCTTAAACAGGACACACAAAGCACTAACCGTAAAGGAAAATGATTGATAAATCAGGGTACATTAAGATTAAGGACTCTGTTCATCAAAAGATACTACTTAGCGGAAATATAATCTAAAGAGCGGGAAATACACGTCTCTGACAAAGAACATACATCCAGAGTATATAAAGAACTCTACAAATCAAAAGGAAAGAACCACCACCCAATACAAAAATGGGCGGTAGAAATCGACAAATCCTCCCCCACAGAGGCTATTCAATGGCCATGTTAAAATCACAATGGGCTATTGTTTCAAGTCCGTATAAATAGCTAAAGTGAAGAGACTGACAGTAAAGTGTTGGCAAGGATGTGGGGCTACTGGAACTCCGTTCCCTGCTGGTGGAGTGTAAACGTGTACCCAGTAATCCTGTCCATAGGTATAAACCCAACAGAAACGGCTGGGCATGTGCCCCAAAAGGCATATACAAGAACGTTCTTAGCAGCCTTAACAGCCCCAAACTGGAAACAACACACATGCCCGCTAACAGCACAGATAAACAACCTGTGGTGTAGTCATACAATGAACTCCACTCAGCAACGAGAATGAGCAATCTACAAATACACGTAACAACACGGATGGCTCTCGTGGACGTGAGGGTGAGAGAAAGAAGTCAGACACTAAAAGAATGCATGCTGTGTGATGGCATTTACACAAAGTACAAAAGTGGGCAAAACTAATCTATGTTGATAGAAGTCAGGGCGGCCAGTTCCTTCTCAGGACGGCTGGAGAATGGAATGGGGCAAAGAGGGGCTCCTGGGGCGCAGGTGGTGCCCTTGACCTGGTGCTGGATGTTCAGGAGAGAACGCTCCCTCTCACCTGGGTTTCCCCCGCATGCTCCTCTCCCCCACTGAGCCAGAGCCCTCTCCCGGGGCAGCCTCTCTTTCTGGAAGATTCCAACCCCAGCCTCCAGCTGAAGGCCACCTTAAACATCCCTGTGATCCTCAGCAATGCCCTCACCTTGTCCCCCTTCTTGGTCCCTCCACTCCTCTGCCTCCTCCCCGTTCCTGTTTCCTGAATTTCTCAGCCACTCGACTTCCTCATACGAGGGCCTCCTGAGTGCCGGGGCCTGGGCTGGGTCCTGGCACACCTCACTGCATCAGACCCCATCCTGGAGGCACTCGCCCAGGTGGGACTCAGGAGGAGAACCCAGGCCCCTGAGCCCTCGGGTCCAGCTGGCCCAGAAGCGAGGGAGGCTGAGTCCGTGGTCAGACACTTCTGGTGCTACAATTATTCTCTCCAGTTCCTCAGCTCTGCACGCTCGTGGGGCCCCAGTTGCTCTCTAACCAGGCTCGGCTCTGCATCCTGGGGCCCACCCAGCACGTCCTTCATACGGTGCAAACCTCATCAGCACCTGCTGCGCCCCAGCACTCAGCGAAGAGGCCAAGGCGCCATGCATGCGATCCCACCTTTGAGGACGTCCTCTGTCCCCCACACCCCTCCTGGCTCCTTCCCCAAGACTACAGAAGCTGGATAATGCGTGTGAAAGCGCACAGTAGGCGCTCAGTGAATACTCATCTATTTACTGTGAAGAACACCTCACTGGACAAGTGCGAAGAACTGACTGCCCCCATCCAGGAGAAAAGAGCCCAGAACGTGATAGGGTCACAGGCTGGCTCAGCATGCCCAAGCACTGTCTCACTGGCGGCCTCTCACCATCCTGGCCTTGAGCTCTGATGGGACAAACTCTGAGATGGGGGTCCAGGCACTTGGGGCGGAGTCCAGCCCCCACTGCTAATTCCATTTGAGACCTTGGACCTCCATGTCCCCACTGGTAGAACAAGAGGTTTAAACTAGGGGTTCGTGAGCTCTTACAGTCACTTGGCCTCTATTCAAGGCACATTCACTGGTCCCTTACTCTGTGCCTGGCCCTGGGCTCAAGGATCCCGCAATGCTGGAGGGGAGCCCGAGGCTGGAGGCACACAGAGCAGTCATTCTGCGTGACTTCCTGGAGGACTTCCTGGAGAAGGTGATGCCTGGGCTGAGTCTCACAGGATGAGTAGGAGTAGGCGGGTAAAAGATTGAGGATTCCACCTTGTGGCACTGAGCAGTCACAGTCAGACTAGTGTAAGTTAGAGAAAGTGCAGTGTCTGCTCCGTGGGGGAGGGACGAGCGGGGATGCCTGGAGCCCAGAGAACAGTTAGGGGCAGGTGGTGGGATCCAGGTGGCCTGTGGACATCCCAGGCTGGAGCTCATTACAGAATGTTCTGGACTGGGGACTCCTCAGACTGCAGCTGGGCGCCGAGGCCATGGGAGCCAATAAGACTGTCAAGAAAGAGCATGCAGAGAGGAGCAGCCAGCAGAGGAGTGAGCAAGGGGAGCACCAGCATCCACCAGCCGAGAGCAGGAAGAGGAGTTGAGCCCGGGGACAGCCCACTGTGCTCCCCTCTCAGGAGGACGTGACCTCGAGGGTCATGTTCCCCATGTCCACAGAGCGGACACGTGGCAGGTGCTCAACAAATGTTTGGGTATTTTAAAATCCTTTAAATTAAGAGATCAAGGAAACCCAAGAGAGGTGGGTGAGAGTAAAGCCCAAGAGGAGAGTGGACTGTCAAGGGGAGGGAGCAACCTCCAGCATCCACGCTGCCGAGAGGTTTTGGGGTTTTGCTCCATGAGGGTCCTTGGTAAGCTCGGTGGGCCTGGACGTGAGGGAAACAGACCTTGGTGGGGTAAAGAGTGAGGACATGAAGACAATGTGCACAGAAAACTCTCTCTAGACCTTTTGATGGAAAATAGACTTTTGATGGAAAATAGACAAGGAGGAGGGGAAGCAGGGAGCGGAAGGGAGGAGCAGGGGCAAGGAGAGGGCGGACAGCAGCTGAAGGGGGTGCGGCACAGAAGGAGGGTTTAAATTTCAGATAGTTTACTTGCTGAGTGACCTCAGATGAGTCAAGTCACCTCTCTGAGCCTCAGTTTCCTCAACTGTGAAATGGAGGGAAATAACCCCAACCGTACAGATTGGGAGCATCGAATGAGTCAACCATGCAAAGCTTCTAGCACAGGGCTCAGCACCCTACAGGTCCACGGGGAATGTGTCGTTGTCATCCTCTCACCTGAGCCCCACACCAGCTCAGAAATGGCGAGCCTTCTCCTTAATCAAGTCATTATTCCCATTTACACACAAACAAACTGAGTCACAGAGAGTCAAGTGGCTTGTGAGTCGCTACCTTCCCAGTCCTGCCGCCTAAGCACACAGGGCAGCGCCAGCTCTCCACTGGTGCGGGAAAGGTGAGCATCCGGCACAGGGCCCAGCACAAGAAACATCTGTTGATCGAATGAATGGACAGACGGAGACAGAACCCAGAGGAAGGCTGCCCCGGCTGGCGGCAAAGGCGCTACAGAACAAAAACAGGGGTCTGGAAAGCAGCCAATCAGAGCCAGGCATTTGGGTCTTGGGGGCCAATCAGAGCAGGCCATAGGAGCCCCAGGAGCCACCTAGTCCGGGGATTCTCACACCGGGCGTCCCAGGTTCACCTGGAGAGGCTGTTAAAGCTTGATTCCTCGATCCCACCCCAGGCCCACGGAATCCAAATATCACAGGGAAGGACCCAGAAACCTGCACTTTTAACCCGGAGCCCAGATGATGCTGATGCAAACGGCCTGCAGGCCACGCTTTGAAAGAGACAGATGGCCGTGTCCTTCTTTTACAGAGGAGAGGACCCAGGTCCAAGGAGCGGAGGACTTAAGAGTGAGGTCACGTGGTAAAGCTGGGATCTGATAACCTGGGTGACTGACAGCCTGGGTCAGTCTCAGACTCCAGGCCACTGTCACTCATGGGGCGCGCAGTGTCCTAGGGGTGGAAGGCAGGGAAAGGAACAGAGGGGAGGAAAGAAGAGAAAGTCCAGGATAAAAGCTCCCATCTGAGGCAAGCAAGGTTCGAGGTAAAGCCGACTGCCCAGGACCTCACAGCTGCTATGTCAGGACGTGAACCCAGGACTGTCTGATGCTAGAGTCGACTCCCTAACCACCTGGGTACACTGCCTCCCAGAGAAGCAAGAAGAGGAAGAAGGCAGAAGAGGAGAGAAAGGGCAGAAGCAGAGGGTCTTGCAGACGCCCCCAGAGAGGGAGGGGGTGAGGCCTTGTGGGGAGGGGGCAGTCTGCACTCTGTGCCCGCCCAGGTGGCCAGCCAGGCTGGCTGCTGTGGGCAGGGAGCATCTGCCGGTCCTGGTGCCCCGCGGTTGCCATGCCAACCCCCAGGCTGTGTTTGCGGATGTTGTATTTGATTTCACACGTTTGGAACTCCAATTACGTCATTTCGCAACACAGGGTTGCCATGACAGCCGGCCCCATGTTCCCGGGTGGCTCACACCTTGGGGGAGAGGGAGGGGCCTGGCTGGCTCCCCCACCAAACCTCAGCCCAGAACCCCCCTGAGCAGGGAGGCCAGGAATGTGGGATCAGGAAGCACCTTAGGAATCAGTTAACGTACACGTTTTCTGATGGGGAAACCAAGGTTGGGTGTTGAGCACGCCCCTCCTGGCCCGCCCCAGCCAGTGTGCTCCCCACACCCCACAGTCCTTTGATGGAGTTTTTGCACACCTGGCTGCCCAGAGCTGAGAGCCTGACAGCTGGCACTCAGCAACCAGCCTGGCCGCCTGCCCTGACCCACTCTCCGGGGCTGCAAATCCCCTGGTCAATATGCCACGTTCACAGAGTCATGAACAAGCAGGCAAGGTGGAGGTGGGACAGAGTGGCTGAGAACACCAGCTTTGATGTCGAACCCGGGTTCAAATGTTGGCTTTCCACTAACCAAGCGTGAGCCCTGGATGAGTGGGGCCACCTTGCCGAGCTCCCATTTCTACCTCTGAAAATGATCATAGATACTTACCCTTCAGGTTGCTGGGAGGATTAACTGCGTTACTAAGCACCTATTACCGAGGAGATGCAAAAATAGTGATCACTGGGGTTTCTTTTTTTTTGGTCATTGTAGCTAAGTTCTGGATGCAGCTCTACCACCAACCTGCTCTGTGACTTTGGACAGCTGAGTTGCCCTCTCTGGTCCTCTAAACTAGTAATGCTCATTCCCTCACCATTGAACTCTCCATCCCTTTGCCCTAAATGCCAATCGTTTTGCCTCTTACCGGCTGGCTTCCCTCTGTCGGGTAAACAGAAAGGCTGCCCGACGTGGTTCGGATGCTCAGAGGTCCAGCTCCCTCTCTCGCTAGCTGTGGGAAGAGAGTAAATCCGTGCAGGGCCAGAGGCTCCATCTCTCTGATCTGCAATCTGGGACTGGCGGTCCTTCCCCAACTTCTGTCACACAGCTTCCCAGAGAGGATGCTCAGTCTCTCAAAGGGCACAGGACTTTTTTCTTCATCAAGCCACTGTCACAGCCATCCTTCTGTCCCCCAAACTCTGAGAGAGAGATAACTATTTAAATTCTCATTTTTTAGAAGAGGAAAACAACAGCCAAAGAGCTGACTGGAGTTTCCCCAGATCTTAGCAAAAAAAAAAAAAAATCCAGAAGGATGTGAGGGGTTGTTACTGCAGAGGAGGCCGTGTCCTTGGGGCAGCCATCCCAGCCAGGGGCTTCCTGGGATGGCCAGCGAGGTTTGCCTACTACTCCCAAGGCCGCCCAGCTCCCCACCCAGCCTCCCCTGCCCTGGACGCTTCCCCGGACCCAGAGCCAGGACCAACACAAGCTGTTTCCCCTTGACTCCGCCTCCAACTTGCGTGTACTCGAGTTTGTGGAAAAATCAAGCAGTGCCACATGTAAGGGAGACACACTCTGGGCACGTGCCCGTTCAGCTCCGTCCACCCCAGCGAGTCTTTCCGGGACCCAGCTTTTGGCCAGAAGCAGAGCACAAGCTTGGGAGTCTGACCGGCCTGAGTTCGAATCCTCGCTCCCCCAGCTCTGTGCTGCACGATCCCAGCCCCCTGACCTTTCTGGGCCGCAGCCTCCTCAACCCTCAGAACGGGAACAAAAGTGTACACTTCAGAGTCATCGGGAGGATGAAAGGACCCGGCGGGTGTGAGAGGGCCTGGCACAATGTGGCTCACGAAATGTCCACTCCTGCCTTTCCTCCAGGCAGCCAGCCCGTACTGGGGGCTGGGGAACAGGAGAACTGAGGCCACAGTCCCCACAACCAAGGGGTTTTTTTACCAGCTCATCGAAGAGGCAAGACCATCCTCATGAGAGAACTGAAGACAAGACAGGGTCCGATCAAATGCTGAAATGGTGCGTCCAATGAGTCTTGAGAGATTGTGAGCACAGAGAAGGAGGACGAAGTGGGCTGGAGAAGTCAGGAAGGCTTCCTGGAGGAAGAGGAGGGAAGTTGAAGGATTGCCTGAAGACAGAAATGCCAGTGGATATCACAAGGCAGCATGGGGTGCACGGTAATAGACGGGGAGATGGCAAAGGAGCAGTGGGGAGGCCAGAAGAGAGGCCGCCCCAGAGGAGGTGTCTCCGGAGCAGCGTTCTGAAGGATGAATGGGCTGTGCAAAGGAGAGAAGGCGGAGGGGTCACTGTGAGCGCGCAGACAGAGGGAACAGCACCTGCAAGGGCACAAAGGAATGAAACAGCCCTGGCAACTTGAGGAATTACTGGACCAAGAAGAGGGAGGTGTTGGCTGGAAAGATAGATGAGAGCAGATCAGGGAGGGTCTTGAAGGCCAGGCTTAGAATTAGTCACGTAGGCAATGGGGAGCCCTGGAGGGTTCTATGGGAGGAGCTGACACGAGCAGATACGAGATTTAGAAAAAGCACTCTGATTAGAGGCGGTTGGGTTGCAAAACTGAAAACCGAGAGACCCGCGAGAAGGTGCTGCACTGGGCTCACTGAGGGTCCAAAGCTAAGAGGAGCCCAGGAGTGGATTTGAGACAATTTAAGAAGTAAAGTTGCCAGATCTTTTTTAATTGTGGTAAAATACACAAATCATAAAATTTACATTTTAACCATTTTAAGTGTGCAGTTTTGTGGCATTAAGTATATTCATACTCATACTGTTGTGCAACCGTCGCCACCACCATTTCTAGAACGTCTTCATCTTCCACGACTGAAGGTCTATACCGTTAAACGCCAACGCCCCATCCCCTCCCCCCAAACCCCCGGCAATCCCCGCTCTCCTTTCTGTCTATGAATTTGACTACTCTAGCTACTTCAGATAAGCGGAATCATACAATTCCACTTACCCTTTTGTGACTGGCTGATTTCACTTAGCATAATGTCTTCAAGTCTCATCCATGCTGTAGCATGTGTCAGAATTTCCTTCCTTTTTTAAGGCTGAATAATATTCCACTGTATGAATATACCGCATTTTGCTTATCCATTCACCTGTCAATGGACACTTGGGTTGCTTCCACCTTCTGGCCGTTGTGAATAACGCTGCTGTGAACACAGATGTGCAGATATCTCTTCGAGACTCTGCTCTCAATTCTTTGGGGTATATACTTAGAAGTGGAATTGCTGGGTCCTATGGTAATTCTGTGCTTACCTTTTTGAGGAATCGCCATACTGTCTTCCGCTATGGCTGCACCATTTCACATCCCCACCCAGAATGCACGAGTTCCCATTTCTCCAAATCCTTGCCAACACTTGTTATTTCTGAGTTTTGACAACAGCCATCCTAATGGGTGAAGTAGTAAATGGCTAGATCTTGATGAATAATTGCACATGAGGGTTTGAGGGGGTAGGAGGGTGAGGGGAAAGAGGAGAATGCCTTCTGGATTTGCAACTTGGCCAACTAAGTGGGTGAACGTCCCCCCGCCGAGCTGGGGGCCCTGGGAGGGGGATTGGTGTGGGGAGGAACCTGCGGGCCATGGAGCTTGAGGGGTCTGCGGGACATCCTGGTCGGATATTGGAGTCTGTAGGTCTGGGAGAGTCTGTGCTGCACACTGGAAGTCACCAGCATATGATGCGAAGCCACAGGCAAGAACAAGATTACTTAGGAAGTACGGGGTACAGATAAGAAGGGAAAGCCCAGAACAGGAGCCTGGGGGACCCTACATTTTAGGAGCAGGACACTGAAAGCACCCACAAATGGAGACAGAGGAGGAGCAGCCTAAGAGATAGGAGGAAAGCCAGGAAACCATTCTGAAGTTGCATGGTCTAGGATTGGATTCTGCCATAAGCAACAGAAAACCCAAATCAGTGGCTTAACCAAGATACAGTTTCTGTTTTCTCCTATATAAAAGAAGTATGGAGGGAGGTAGCCCATTACCATCAGAGACTCAGACTTTTCTTTCTTTTTCTTCTGCTGAAGAAGATCAGCCCTGAGCTAACATCTGTGCCAATCTTCCTCCACTTTATATGTGGGTCACCACCACAGAATGGCTGCCAAGTGGTGTAGGTCTGCGACTGGGATTCCAACCTGCGAACCCGGGCTGCCACAGCAAAGCACACCGAACTTAACCACTACGCCACGGGGCCAGCCCCTAGACTTTTCTATCTCTGGCTCTGCTATTCTTGGCCCTGATTTCCACATTCAAGTTCACCTCATGGTCACAAGATTGCTGCTGCAGCTCTAGCCATCACATTCATGTTCTGACAGCAAGACAGAAGAAGCAAAAGCAGATGTGCCTCCTAAATGAGACTGCCCAGACTCTTTTAAAGCACTTTCTGGAACCTCTTCCCTAACACTTTCACTTCCACCTCACTGGCCCCCCCACCCAGGTGCAAGGGAGGTTGGAAAACATGGCCTTTAAGCAGAACACACTGCTTTCCTGAAGAAGATCTAGGTTCTGTTAGTCAGGAGCCAGGGGAGAATGGCTGTAGAGGAGGCCACTGGCAGGCTCTAACACAGAAGGGAGAAGAACTTTCCAGACAGAAAAAAATGGTAGGATGCTAGCTAAGGTGTAGAGGGTTAACGTTGGACTTGGCAATGAGGTCACTGGCATCCTCCTGCAGGATAACGGGGGAGGGGAGGTGGCAGTGGCTTGAAGCGTGATGGAGGGAAATGAAGGCATGCTAGCTGGCCACACCTGGGAGGTGCCCAGCCAAGGGACAAGCCTGGTACCCAGAGAGAGATCGCCAGATCGAAGGAGGTTGGGGTTCTTTATTTTGAGATGTGAGGACTTAGACAGAATAGGCTGCAAGGGCTGAGCCGGAGAAGGGAGGCAAACGCGTCAGAGAAAATGGGGATCGTTGAAGGTGCAAGGCCCCAGGCGAGGTGGGAGAGAACAGGGGCCCAGGAGAGAACGGAGGAAGCAGCCGTGCACCAGGCAGGAGGCCTCAGCCTGGGGACCAGAGGACGGAAGGTGAGGATGATGTGGAAGGAGGGCCTAGGGGTGGCGAACCAAGGATGTTCCCACCCAGGCCGGGGGCTCTTGATGAGTAACAGGCAAGGTCACCTTGTCTGTGCGAGGGCGTGGGAAACAGCCGGGGGCCCTGAGGAAGGGGGTGAAGGCCAGGCCAGGTGAGGAGCGCCTGGAGAGGGGACCACCCACAACAAGAAAAGGGCTCGAAGGGCGGTGCCGAGGGCCCAGCTGAGACTGGAGACCGTGGTTCTGACCTACGGGGTTTCCTACCGGACAGCGATTTTCTTCAGCGATGCTCAAGTGAGCAAGGAGCAGAGGAGGAAGGTGGGGGGATCAGGACTGGGGTTTCTGGGGGCAGATGGAGCCCTGGGGGGGTGGGAAAGGAGGCGCTCTGAAAGCTGCACTGGAGGTCCCAGCACAGGGATGCAGGGTCCAGGAGGGCGCGAGGGTCACTGCCAGGGAATGGGGCTCCGAGGATGGGTTTCAGAGGGGGCAGTCCCGGAGGATGACAAGCCCTGGGGTGGCTGTGGCAGGGAGCAGCTGAAGGAAGGGGAGTCACTGGGAAGGTCCAGGAACTGAGTGACCAGGATGCTAGACAGGTCATCCACATGGTCACTAAGGTCACCCTGCATGATGGCGGGATGGGGTGCAGGGAAGGGTGTGAGCCAAGTCTCCAAGCAATGTGGAAGGTGGCAGGGAGGTCAGCGGGGGACAGCAGCGAGAGGCCCCCAGCCTGGTAGAGCATAGGAGTGTTAGGAAGGAGGAGGTTAGGGTCAGGAGCCGGTGTTAGGCGGAGGAGATGAGGGAACATCTGTGAGCTGTAAGACGTCCGGGACCTGTACGTGGACCACAGGCCTGGGCAAGGACGGGTCTATGGGGAGGGGAAGGAAGGCAAAGAAGGGAGATGAAAGAAAATTGACTTTTTAGGTCAGACTTGGTTATCCCATTTTACAGATGAGAAAACAGAGGCCCAGAGAGAAGAGACACCCAGCATCATAAAAAGTGACTCAACTTGAACCGGACCCAGGCCTTTGCTCCAGCCGCTCAAGCCTGCACAAGTCCCTTCCTCTCCTCTGGCCTCAGTTTCCCCATTTGTAAAATGAGATCAGCTGGTGTGGTGGCTGGACCTTAGCTGTGACCCGTGAAGATTTGGGGACTGACAATGCAGAAGTTCTTAGAGTAAGAGACCCCCTTCTCCTGGCCCTGCCCTTTTAACTGAGTCACCTCCCAGAGGAGAGAACTTGAAAAATTCCCCCAACTCTGCACCAGGTCCTCAGGGGGCTGAGGCAGAAGAAAGGCGGAGGCTGGGAGGAAGCTGCAGTTGATGCAGGTGAAACCAGGGTGCCGCCAGCAGCATCACACAGGCGCTCTCTTTCCCAATAGGCCACGTCACACCCACCCTTGGGAACCAGCCTGTGTTCATCTGGACACAACAAACCCTTTAAAGCAAACTCTCCTCGACTCCAAACGCTTATTCCCCACCTCCCTGCCTGTTTTCATCCCACTCCAGTCCATCCACTGCACGCGCTGGAGCCGTCTTCCCACAGCTGGCTTGCTCCTTGTCCCTCCCCTGCTCTGAAGTCTTCCATGGCTCCCCATTGCCTAAGTCAAGTGCTTACCTAGCAGGCCAGGTCGTTTGGGATCCAAACCCATTGCTCTCTACAGCGACCCCATCCACGAGTCCTCCACTCCAATCTGACGCTTCCCAACTCCAGGCCTGGGTCATTCGGTTCCCCCACCCGACCCCTATCCGCAGGGGACGCGCTTTCCTCTCTGCGATCCCAACTGTACAAACATAAACCCCAACATCTCCATGACCTCTAGGTGCGCCGTGGCCTTCACTTCAAAATCGAGTCACTCCAGCTCCATGCCCCGTGCAGCAGAAGTCCAGTGCCTTCCTGAGCTTGCTGACACGTCCTAAGGAGGCTTACAACTCCCGTCTCCTTCCGCTCCTGGACCTGCTCCTGGCCTGACCCACGTCTCCACCGCATCCTGCCCTCTGCCAGCCCCTCGCTGCCCCTGGGTGCAGCCTGTGCCCCAAAGCCCACGACACAAGGCTGTATGTGCCACAGAACTGACCGAGGGCCAGGGAAAGGGGACAGTTTGCTGCACCCAACCAGCATCGACATCCAAGAGGACGTTTCACGGCCCAGTCAGAACGCTCGGGGGCCCTCCCTGGGGGCCCGCTCCCTGGCTGTGGCGCCGCCTACCCAGGAACGCCCCGCTCCTCTCCACTCTGCTCCGAGTCCTGGGCCTCCCAAACTCTCTCCAGTGGCTGAGAGAGAGCCCCTAGACTCCTGCTCCTCACTACGCTGAGCCGCATCCTCGTCTTTGTGATGACCTTCTCCTTCCAGACCAGGCCTGATGGGGGCTGGGGAGGTAGACCCTGGCCTTTCAGAACCAAAAAGGGCCTCTCAACGGGTTTCTGAAGCAGAAGGGCAGCCTCCTTTGGTTACAGCCCCCTCTCAAGCAAGGAGCCGCTGCCTTCAGCCCTTTATTTCAATAGCGATGTCTTCGTTTTCACAGAATGGAATTTTAGAGTCAGAAGCACAACCACCAAGTCCAAGGTCATCATTTAACAGAGGAGAGGTCGACTGAGACCCAGGGGTCCATGGTCTACCCAAAGAAAGCCCAGCCAGTTAGTGCCCAGGCTGGCACAGAACCCACTTCTCCGACTCCAGGTCTGAGGCTCCTCCACTCCCCACCTCCCACTCCTCCACAGCCAGAACAAAGAGAGGGGGCGGCAAGCAGGGAACTGACGTTTGCTGAGCACCTACTCTGGGCGGACATGGTGCCAAGCACTTTCTGTGCCTCGTGTCATTTAATCCTCACGTCTACTCTTGAAATAGGAACCGCTACTCCCCCCATTTTACAGATGAGCGAACCACACCCAAGGAGGAAGCCCATGGTCAGCCGCCAAAGGCCCATTAGCTCAGACCTGGGATGACGACCACGGCCAGCTCTTCGAGGAGTGTACCCGGCTGGGTCTGAAGTGGGGTTCGTATTCTTCATAACAATAAAAGCAAACACTGGGGAACTCTGCCTGTGCCGGGCACCAGGATGAATGTTCTCCATGATTCGTCCTTGTTTAATCTTCACAATCATCCCAGGAGGCATGTAAGATTGCTCCCGTTTTACAGACAAGGAAGGTGAGGTTGAGAGAGGTGAGGTGACCTGCCCGAGCCCTCACAGCCGATTAGGGGCTGAGATAGATTCAAACCAAGATCCATCAGCCTCCAAGCCAATGTTCCCCCAAGGTCCCCCTCCCCTTTCCTGCTGGGGAAGGACAGGGGTGGGCACCAAGGCTGTGCTGTCTCTCCCCTCTACCTCCTGCCGGCTTCAGGGCCTCATTTTTGCCCCACTCGTGGATTCGCTTCTGGGCACCTGGAGTGTGGCTCTGGTCTCGGTGCCAGCCTGCGGAGCAATGCCTCCTTCCCCTCCCTGCGCCCTGCCATCCCCACTCCCGGGTCTCAGGAGAAAGGATTAGGTTTGGGGCTACGAGGCCCCTCTGGGTAAAGTCCTGGCTGCCAGGCCCAGGCTGCTCCTCGCTGGCCATTCATTCGGCAGGGACTGAACCAGCTGACGGTTGCCCCAGCCAGGGCCGGGACGCGGGCTCCGCTCCCTCCAGGCTCTCCCCTTCCCCGGGGCCCTGGCTCTCGGGCCTGTCCAGCTGCATCGGAAGAGGCCCTGGACTCCTCTACCCAGGAGTTTTGGGTGGCTGTTTGCAGATTTGAGGGATGTCTCCCCTACAGCTCCTTGGTTGCCAGCAACAGAATCCAATTTGGCTTCCTTGTGCTCCAGCGGCAGAGAGCTCACAGAGCCGGGGGGCAGGCTGGGGAACCAGGTCGAGACTCAGGCCCGGGAGCAGGAGGGCACGAGTCTGTCCCAGCACCGTCTCAGCACGTGCCACTGGCTGTGACTGAACCGTCCCTGCGGCTGAGGGAACACGATCACCAGGCTGGCTTAGGCACGTCGCGTGTTCCACTTCTACGAGGGAGGAGCCTCAGGCAAACGGCGGACTCAGAGTGGGCCGCAAGGATCCCCGGGGACCCTGGGTGCTGCACAGTCAAAACCCAGCCGACTGCCTCTGCGAGGGCCTTGGGCACTGTTCTTCATGCCTGCAGACTAGAGGCTTCTCCGGCTTGGTGCTGTGTCTCTTGCATCATACTAAGACTTCTCCCAGAGCAGGGGGACCACGCTTCCGCGTACAGAGGGAGGAAGGACGGGGTGCTTTCGAGTACTGATCATGTGTTTAACCCGGTGCTGGGCTCTTCCACATGGGTCATCCCTGCATGTAAGGAACGGTAATCCTAGGCGAGCAGACGGCCTGTGCAAAGGGATGGAGGGACGACACAGTGAGACTGCCGATGGGCTTGGGTCTGGAGGCAAGCGAGGCCAGGCAGGGTCTGCTTGCAAAGGGCCTGGAACCCTAGGATAAAAAGCTGGCCTCTCGCTAAAGACGGGGCAGACACCTCCTCCCTCCTAGGTTCAAGCCACCTACTACCAGCCCATCCCACCAAGTGGGCCCCTCCTGGGACGTGCCCCTGCCTGGGCCCAGGGTGCTCTTCCAGGGAACTCCCCAGCACCAAGTTCAGACCTCCACCTGCTGGGGCCTTCATCTAGACCGCAGACTGTACGCATCCGAGCAGGGCCGAACAGACAAGAAACGGGAGCCAAGCCACCAATCACAGGCCCAGCTGTCACCTAGCCAGCCGTCTGCAGAGGGGCAGGAAGGGACTTAGCAGAGATGAAAAGACAACAAGGTTGATTTTTAAACTACTTTCATGAAGCTAAAAGTGAGCTGGAAAACAAAATAATCACTGCTTTTTTAGCAAGATAAGAACATACAACTTTGTTCTTATTTTTAACTCAACCGCAAGGATCCTGGGGTCCACAGATTCAGTGTATGATCTGATCAGTGTGGTCACAATTGCCAGCCCCAAATCTCTCTTCAACTGATCGGTACAAATGCCCACACGACCCCATAGACTTGTCCCTCGGTCGGTTCTGTCTGAGATGCCCGTGACTTGTAAATGTGTTACTGAGACATACACAGCCCCGACCATGAGGGCAGGGCAGCCAGGTCTTGGGGTCCAGAGTGAGTGCAATTCAGGTGGGTTTTGAGGAGGGGCCCTAGGAGGTGTCTGGAGAATATAAATGGCCAGGGGAAAACGTGGACTCAAACCACAGCTCCACATACAAGCCATGAAGCCTTGGCCAAGTCACTTCACCTCTCTGAGCCTCAACTTCCTTGTCTGTGAAACGGAGATAACAACACTGACCCCCTTGGAATCGTGAAAATTAAGAAATTGGATGCAGAGGCGCCTTACACGGCGCAGCACACACAGGTGGCCCACAGACGACGGCCACTGTCCTCTCCCTAATCGATCCCACCAGCTGATTGAATCCCTTCTCTTGCTTTGCCCAGGATGACCCCAGCCCCGTCCACAAAGCCTGCAGGAAGATGACATCCCTTATGAGGTGATACAGGAGCAGGGCTCGCTCGGTGGGTCCCACAGCCTCAGATGGAGATGACTCCTGGGGCCCAGCCTGGAGTCCACAACGTAAGGTGTGACGGCCGCCACCAGGTGACGACATGCCGTGAGTCACAACAACAAACAAAGACTGCAGCATCCCAGCAACGGCCCCGCTACCAGGTGAGCCCACTTATCTGCAGCATCTCGGCCCGGCAAGCGGCGCCAGCAACACCAGGGCTGGCAGGGCACTGGACGAGAATCCCGTCTGAACCTGCCAGGCCTCGGAGGAGGCAGAGCCGCTGGACGCCACTCCCTGGGCAGGTCCACGTAGGGGCTTCAGAAACGCTGGAGGCCATTACAGACGGCAAAGGGCCCCATTCTTCTGTTCATTCAACGAGCGTCTGATGGCAGCAGCCACGCAGCCCACCCACCCTCTGCCCACTCCTGCCTCCTCTCCCATCAGAGCCAGGAGTGCCCAGACCCTCTGCGCCTCTTACTCACCCGCCAGGGGTCGCACACTGCTGGGCCAGGGGCCAGATCCAGGCTGCAGACGGGTTCTGTGGCCAAAATCATGGGCTCTGGAGCCAGCCCACCTGGGTGTGCATCTTGGCACTTTTTAGCTATGTGACCTTGAGCGAGTTCACGGCCTCCCCACGCCTCTGTTTCCTCATCTGTAAAATAGAGATAAAGGCTTCACAGAGTTGCTGCATGGATAAGGAGCTTAGAACAGCCCAGAATAAGTACTCCCCAATTTTGCCTTTTTTTTTAAGTTGAGCCAACATTTTTTTTTAAACAATTCCTTTTTTTTTTTTTTTTTGAAAGATTGGCCCTGAGCTAACATCTGTTGCCAATCTTCCTCTTTTTTTTTTTTTTTCCTCCTCAAAGCCCCAGGACATACCTGTATATTCTAGTTGTAGGTCCTTCTGGTTCTCCTGTGTGGGACGCCGCCTAGCATGGCCTGATGAGCGGTGCCAGGTCCGCGCCCAGGATCCGAACCTGCGAACCCTGGGCTCCTGAAGCAGAGCACGGGAACTTAGGCACTCAGCCATGGGGCCGGCTCCTCAGCCAACATTTTAAAATAAAGAGATTTCACAGAAAAAGCCAGATTTCTGGCTTTTCTTGAAAAATCAAAAGATTTGGGAAGACACATTCTGGCAGGGTACCAACTGGCATTGCCTTTGGACCAGCAGTTCTCAGCTCTGCCGTCCCTTAGAATCAAATTAGAATCAACCCAGGGCGGCTATGAAAACATTGTGCTGCCTGGGCCCCATGCTGGACCAATTAAGTCAGAATCTCCAGAGATGGGGTCCAGAAATCCTATGTCGTAAACGTGCCCGGTGGTTCTAGCAGGTAGCTTTAGGCAGACTGTGGACTTTCCAGCTGGCCATGGTGACGTTAGCTTTTTATCATTTCACTGTGGCTTATTTGACTTGGAGAACAATTATGGGATCCCTGCCCTTTTAGAAGTGGAAATAGGAGCAGACCTAGAAGGCCACAGGGTCTCTCTCACACCTGACCGCCTTAGCTCACGCATGTGCCTGCCTGGCCCCCCAAAGCAGCAGCCTGGGACCCTAGTCTCTGGCCTCTCCTTGGCCAGCCTCATCCACATGTCACCTCCAGATAGGGGACTTTCAAGTCCTCATCTCTAACCCAACCTCCACCCTTTGTGGACACATCAGGAACTCAAGCCTCTCAGCGCCTTCACCTCCAATGCCTTTCCTGTCTTCTTTCCCAGCAAACTTCCACTCATCCTTCACAGCCTTGCTCAAGGACCACCTCCTCCTGGAAGCCCTCCTCAATTTGCCAGGCAGAGTTGGAGTCTTCCTCCTCTGTGTCCCAGGAGCATATCCTGCGTCTCCCTATCCACATACCGGGACACGGTATTCATTCCTTAGGGGGCTGCTCCCCACAAGACTGGGAACTTCTCAAAAGTGGGGTCATATCTGGAGCCCCAAGACCTAGTTTAGGACCCAGCTTCCTGACCTCACAGCCTCTGCGTCCGCACAGCTTCCCTCCCTCATGACTCCCCTTTGCACAGGCTGCTCACAGCCTCCCAGCCTCTCTCCGTATCTCCACCTGGCTTCAGTTCCCACTGCCAGACCTCAGCCTCTCCTTTAAGCTCAAGCATGGGATCTGATCAGGCCACTTCGACTCTCCTCACTGAGTCACAGTGACAGTCTGGCCCTGGATCGGCTGCCCTTGGGTCAGGGGCCCATCCTTGTCCAATCAACCGTAGCTGGGGGGTCATGAAGTGCAAACACGCACTCACTGAGCCGGGGTGAGGATGAGAGAGCTTCCTCTGCAAGGGGGTTGTGGCCACTGCAGGCCCAGGGACTGCCATGCCAAGTGCACTTCCCCTGCTGGGCCTCAGGCTCCCTATTTGCTGACCCCCTCCCTGAGCTCACTCCTCTCTGCTCTCTTCCCTCTCCCCTTCTTCAGCTCCTCCCCAGTCCACATCTCTCATGTCCAGTGTCCCACTCCATCCGGTGACAGCTCACGTGCACAGTGTCTGCCTCCTCCTTGTCTCTCGAATGAACCCGTCCAGGGCAACTTTGGAGGAAGTCTGGGGTAGGGTTGCCGAATAAAATACAGATCACCCAGTTACATCTGAAGTTCCCATACACAGTCAATAATTATTTAGGATAAGTATGTCCCAAATATTGCATGAGACATACTTATCCTAAAAAAAATTTATTTGTTTTTTATCTGAAATTCAAATTTAACTTTATGTCCTATATTTTTATTTGCTATTTCTGGCAACTCTAAAATGAGTCCCCTCGGTGAGGCGGGTCCCAGTGGGATTCACACTCCACAAGGAAAGCAGGTCCCTCGGTACGTCTTGGTTGAGTTACACTGACTGTGCCTTTTGAGAGGCAGCTCTCTCCGGGGTGATGACAGCTGGATGCTTTCCTATCTGAGACTTGGGACTGCACTGCCATCTCTCCCTTGTGTCCCTTCAGGGCCCTTAAGTGGCTTAAGCATAAAGGGGCTCCAGCTACTGAGAGTCCAGGGGTGGGCTGGCTCTGCCAGGCCTGAGCAGGGGCCCAAACTACGCTACCGGACCCGGCTCCTCTCTCTCCAGCTCAGCACCCCTCTCCTGTGCGCTGGCTCCGTTCACAGGCATGTTTCCCCTCAGAGCATGTCACCTTCGGCCACTCCAGACCTTGCGCCTCTTCTCCTTTAAATCCTCTACCCCCTGCTGGGCGTGGGTGGCTCCTTCCCAGCAGCAAAGCTCTCCTTGCTTCTCATTGGCTCTGATTGGGTCATTTCCCCATCCCTAAACCAACCACTGCAGCCAGGGAAATCCAGTGCTCTGATTGGCCAGATCTCAGTCACATGCCACCTCTGGAACCAGTAGGAGGAGCCCCCATTGCTCTAGCAGGGCGCAATCCTGGAGGGAGGGAAAGTGGGAGGCAAGAAGGATGGATGACGGCTATGGTCCTGCAAGACACACCCTGTGCTCATCACACCCCCACAGCTGTGATTCGAACATTTTCAAGAGGAGCACGCCTTTTCCGTGTGAACATTTTTCCAGATTTTACATTTAGTATTAGTTAGAAGATAAAGTAATGATCCTTAAAAATGCGCATTCAGGAATTCTTTGAAACTGACTCGTATTTTGTTCATCACTTCAGCATCACTATATACGTGTGTGTTCAGCCTGCAGACAATGCCTGATGCCGGACAACACGCTGTGACTCTGAGGACACTTCATCAAGTGCAAAGCCAGAGCCTTGTGAGAAATGACCCAGCCTGCGTTTGACAAGGCTCCTCAAGGAATGACAGACCCCCTCTCCCACCTCGTCACAGCCCCTTCAGCAGGTGCATCACTGGGAACTCTTCGGTTGTAAGCGACACAAATGAACCGTGCTGGCTTCAGCAGAAGGAAATATATTGGAAGGTTACTGGGAGCTGATGGGACCCATAGAGGGCTGGAGCACCAGGCTCAGGAACCAAGGACGCTGCAGAGGTTAGACAGCAAAAGGTACCACGTGGGGTTCATGACCGGAATAGGGTGGTGAGGCTCCCAGCTCAGAGAATGATGGATCGACGCCTTTAGCTGGAGATCTGATTCCAGTAAAGGAGCTTCTGTTTGGCGCACCTGTAGCTAAGGAAGGTGGGATCTGTGAGATAATTCCGGGGAAGGAAACCGGAGTGCTGGCCTGCAGGGGAGCAGATGCGGGCAGCCAGAAGCCACCAACATTCGCCGAGGAGTGATGCGCCCTTTGGGTGGTTTAGATGGGAATAGACCCTCCTCAGTCCGGAGTGTGGTGGTCAATTATTTCACCATTAGAGTTGCCACCACTTTTTTTCCTTTTTGGTTATTCTGGAAGCATTCACTTGGCTTTTTCCCTGCTCTGGTTTTCTTTATGTTTCCGTAATCTTTCGGCTCCTGGGTGGTCTGGTTTCCGACAGGCAGCAGCGTCAGCTGGTTCTCACAGAGTCCATGTGCTCATGGAGGAAATGTGGCCTGAGCCGATGTCACCCCACCCACAGAAAGGAAGTGACAGCTACACAAGGTGGAGAAATGTATGTGTTGTATCTGTAAGGATGATTTTCGTTACTGGGAACAGAAAACCCAATTCAAACAGCCATAAATAAAAAACGCAGTTTACTGGCTCACATTTTTTTTTAAGTCCTTCAGGAAAGGCTTGATCCAGCAGCTCAGCAGTGCCAGCAAGGACCTAGTTTCTTTCTCTTACTCAACTTGCCTTTTTCAAGACTGGTTCCCCTTATAGTTCCAAGATACCTGCCAGCAGTTCCCAAGACAGAAAGCTCCACATTGCGCTTGGTAAGGTATCAGAGAAGCATCTTTGTCCCAGAATTCCCAGCAAAAGTCCTGAGGTTCACTATGATGGGGCAGTCTGGGTCACATGCCCAACCCTAAACCAGTCATGGAACCAGGAGGTTGAAAAACACTCATCGACTTAGCCCTGCTCCTGCCTGGTGCCAGAAGTGGAGTCAGTCCTTGGAACTACATGGCTCCCCCACCAAAATCATGGGTATCTGGGAGGGTGGAAGGATACTGGGAAAGCCACCCACATAGGCCCACTCACTGGGCAGCCACATACATGGAAGTTAGTTGACCGATCATCATAATTGCGGCTCCACCATGAATTGCATTAAGCATTTCACATGCATGAGTTATGGGACCTAACCGATCATCACGGAACCCTGGGAGGTGGCCCCCTGATCCGATTTTGCAGAGAAGGAAACAGGTTAAGTGAAGCGACTTCAATCATCATGACTGTTACGAATCAGAGGCAGGATATGAGCCCAAAATCTATCTGATCCCAAAATCCGTTCTCCTAACCTCTACGCCATCCTGCCTTTCAATCACGAGCAGGGCACCGCTGGAGACGCCAAGGAGGGAGCGCGATTATTCCACGGGCCTTGACTGAGCACCTGCTGCGTCAGGCACCCCGCCAGGCTCCGAGGACTCAGCGGTCAGTGAGGGATAATCTCTCCCTTCTGTAAGGCTCGTGGCCTAGAAAGGGAGGCAGGCACAAACCTCTAATGACAAGGCAACGGGGAGTATTTATTGCTGTGTTGGGCCCTTCGCATCCATTATCTCACTGAATCCTTAAACCCGCTCTGGGGAAGATGGCCTTATCTCTTCTGGACCCCTGAGTTAACAGAGGGACGGTGCGGTTAACTCCCTCCAGGTCACGCAGCTGGTTGGGCAACTCTACCTGGCCTCCCTTTCTGGGAGCAGAGAGGTCATTTGTGAAGGTCAGATCAGCAAGAAGGCAGCCACGCACAGTCCAGGTTCGCCGAGAAATCAAGGCCTGGAGGGCCGGCGCGCTGTGGTGCACGGAGGAGGCCTCCTGGAGAGGAACGAGTCTTGCTGAGCCGTGGAGAGGACGGGTACAAATTCAAGGTGGCCGGGCTGGCACCGTGCTCAACACTTCCCCCACGTGCTCTGGGGATTTGTCTGCCATATTCCCACCTCTGGGAATTCCCATCCCGGAATTCCAAACAGGGAACTTTCTCGACTCTCTCGATGTTACTCAAATCCCAGGTTAGCGCAAGAGAATTTTAATAGCTACCATTGGCAGGCCCCTTCCCCGTGCCAAGGCTTCATCCCAGCCTTGCAGTCACCCTGCAAGGTAGGAATTATAGACGTCATTTTACAAGCAAGAAAACTGAGTCTTAGAGGTCAGAAGTCTCGGGGCCAGGATGCAACCTCCAGGCCTGACTCCAGAGTCCTTGCTTGCCCTGGGACACTGAAAGTCCCCAGGCCACACACACACCCAGAGCTTTACGTATCCTGGCTGTCAGGGGTGGAAGAGGTCGGCGTCCTTCCTGAGTCACCCTCCCATGGGCTTCTCTCTGACCTGCCCCCCAACTTGGGCTCCTGGCTATGGACCTTCTAGAACCCGCAGACAATTCACTGCAGGTGTTTCCTCAGCAGGGAGCTGGGTTCCCTACGCCGCTCGTTCCTCAAAGCCTTAGTGAAGGAAATAAAGGCAGAGAGAGAAGCATAGAGAAGAACATGGGTTTTGAAGACAGGCAGACCTGAGTTTAAATCAGAGCTTGACCACTCACATGCTGTGTGACCTTGGGCGAGTCATCTCCTGTCTCTGAGTCTCGGTTTCCAGAGCTGTCAAATGAGAGCCAGTAATCCCCACTCCATAGGTCGCTCTTCAGGCCAGAAACCTAGACGCCATCCTTCAAGAGTTTCTCTCTTCCCACGCCTCCCATCCAATCAGTTACAAGCTCTATTAATTCTACCTCCAAAATGTTTTTCAAATTCATGCACCTCTCTCCATCTCCTCTGTCGCTTGCCTCATTCAAGCCCCATCACCTCCAGCTGGACTAGTGCTGTAGCGCGTCAGCTGGTCTCCCAGCGCCCACTTGCCCCTTCAATCTTCATTGTGCAGCCAGAGATGCTTATGGAACATGCATTCCGTGATGCCACCCCCAGTTACAGCTCCCCGGTGGCTTCCTCTTGCTCCCAAGGAAACGTCAACATTCCTGCTGTCACCTCCACAGAGAGGCCCACGTGGGCCGACCCTCCCACCCTCCTCACTCGTCTCTTGCCTTCTCCCTGGGGCTCTCTGCACCCAACCTCACAGCTGCTCTGTTCCCTCTGCCTGGAACACTCTTCCCCATCCTAGGCCACTTAACTCCTGCTTATGCATCAAATCCTTGTTCAAAGGCCACTTCCTCAGGGAAGCCTTCCTTCATTTCTCAGACCAGAGGAGACTCCCCCATTTCTTGATCTCACCGTGTACTTCTCCTTTGCAGCGCCAATCACAGTTAGAATTACGTAAGTACCGGCCGAACTGGTCCTTGAATGTGTGTCTTCTCCGTCGCGGACGCGTTGTCTGGCCTCCTCAGGAGAACAGTCCTCCTTGCCCCGAGCACCCCTAACAGTCCCGGAGGTGTCGACAGAGGAGGGGGAGCTGGAGGGACATTGGTCGGGACGGGCGTCTACAGTGCCACATGGAGAATGCCCGGATGAGAGCGAAGCCGCAGCGAGGAAGGCGCCTGCCCGACGGCCCCTTGTTGGTGAGCAGACATGATGGAGAGCAGGCGGCCAGGAGTGGGGCAGCAGAAAGGGGGAGTGGCCATCAGGAACGCGACGCCCTCCTCTCCCCTCGCACAGGCGCTGCCAGCCCCCCTGATGTCCCGACCCTCCTCCCTGGGGAGGAGACAGTCCCAGCCCCCAAGCTGGGGTGGCCTCTGTGACAGCAGGCTCCTCTTGGGCCCTCCAGCTCACACTCAGAATCTGAGGCCTCTGGTTTCCCTCTTCGCTTCCCGGAATATTCCAGAGCTGAGCCATCACCCCAGATGCACGCCCAAGTGACCAAGGCGACTGTTTACCCTCTGCCCTTGGACACCGTCTCCGGCCTGTGGCAGTGGGCACCCACATGGTGGCCTGCGGCCCATGGCCTGGCTGGACAAGCCAAGGTGTTTCCTGCTGGGGGTTGGCATTGCCCGGCCGGTTTCCTACCCTGCAGGCCCTGTGGCTCCCTGTCCCCCATCCCTCATGGCCCCAGCGGCCACACACCGGGCTTCCCAGGCCAGCCCGAGGCTCCAGCAAACTCCAGGCCGACACCGAGGGCTCAGCCCTTTCCCGAGGGGACACCGGGGCCTTGGCCCTTTCCTGAGGGGACACCGAGGGCTCACTCCTTTTTGAGGGGACACTGGGCTGGGAGCGCCCTTCCTCACCCCATCGTGAGTCCTATTTTGGGGCCAGTGCTGCTTAGCCCCCTGGCTGGCCTGGAGCAGTGTGGGCGCTGACGCCGCACGTGCACAGCCGGCACCCTTCCTGTGACTGGTGTTTTCTGGGGAGGCTCTGGGGTCTGATGGTGGGTTGCGGTCTGAAGAGCTCCCAGGTTGCCCTTGGACACTGCTGACACCCTGGTGGCCTCGTCCTGCTGTGTGACTGGGGCCTGTCCCTGTCCCCTTCAGGACATTTCAGAGCCGTGCCCGCCTGTTTCCCCATCACCCCATCAGCACCCTAGGAACAGGCCTTCGTCCCCACCTGCACCCACCCCATCCCCAGGCTGCTGTTTCCTAAGAAGCGGGTTCCCCCGACCTGCGAGCACGGGCTGGGTGTCAGGGAGCAAGGGTGTTCTGCTGGCTGTGTGGCCTCAGATGAGTCACCTCTCTTCTCTGAGCGTCACAGGATGGGGAAAACATTAGCTAACCCCCTGGACACCGTGAGGGTTAAACGCAGAAACTGAAGGAAGGCCTACACACGGCAGCAGGCCCTGAATCAGCCATGAGCCCACGGGGCAAGATGGCCCCCCTGCATTCTTCCCGCGCCCTCGCCTCCTTTCTGAGGAGGGTCCGAGCTTGCAGGGGCGAAGCAGGGGAGTAGGGGCGGCGGGATGGGCGCCAGGCCCCAGCGGGCCGTGGGAACATGAGCAGGTCAAGATGAAAATTTTGCAGCTCCATGGCAGAAGCTCACGTAGAGGCCCCGCTGGCCCCTTCACCCGCTGGCACCACCCTAGGACCCCCCGGCCCACATGCCCACGCTGCCCACGCTCCCCAAACATCTGCCCGTGGCCGCCTCAGCCTCGCGGTTTTCACACCTGCAGGGCAGTCCACCTCGGACAATGGGCCAGGGAAGGGCCACACGGACCCGGACGCGGGCTCAGGCCTTGGGGCCGGGCTTCTGGCGTCTAGAGGGTGGTCTGCGAGGGGGTGTGGTATGGGCTCTGGATGGGCACATGCCTTTGTCCCCTACCCTGTGGGATGGAGTGCAGGCAGAAGAGGACTAGGGCAGGGTCCAGGGTCCAGGTCAGGGTCCCATTGCCTAGATCTAAGGGCACTTAGGGACTCCGGTCCCCACCCTCTGGACACAAAGTCTAGCGGAGAGAACAGGCATTAAAAAATTACATGGAAGTGGGATCTGTGATACGGATGCCTATGGAGAGAACCGGGGGCGGGGGGTCCCACCTCCCCAGACCCCCGACGGAGGCCCCTCCTGCTGCACGGCCCCCTCCCCAGACCCCCCGGGCAGGGCGTTCAGGGAGCTGCACCCACGCCTTAGCATCCGTCCTGCCATGCTCTGACCCCATGGAGGCCTGGGGCCCCGGGATCAGTGTTTCTCAAAGGATGGCCCCCCCAGACCAGCTGCAGATTCCTGCCCACCCCAGACCCATGGAATCAGATGCTCTGGGGTGGGCCCCCATCAGCGTGGTTAACAAGCGCCCTGGGGCTCTGATGCTCCTTGAAGTCTAAGAACCACTGTGGGGGGGAACACACTCCATTCGTGCATTTATTCGGCAACCTTTTATTGAGTACCTACTGTGTGCCTGGCACAGCCCCTGACCTCGGAACTAACAACCTAGTAGGGGAGACAGTAAGACAAATATATGATGAGATGGTTCAGATAGTGGTAAATACTGTGAGGAGGATAAAACAGGGGTGGAGTGATCAGGGAGGGCCTCTTGGAGGAGGTGACGTTGCAGCTGAGACTTAAAAGATTCCAAGCCAGGTCTGTCTGGGTCCACACCCTAACCACTGCAGCCCTGCCTCCCCTCGTCAGTCAGCTCCCGACTCTGAGGGGCCAGGAAGAGCAGGCATGATGGTGGAAAGAAGAACACACTCCCTCCCCAGGAGAAAACCTTCACAAACGAAGCGTGGAGGGAAGTGGTGGTATAATGCCCACCACATATAAATAGGCCAGTCCGCTCCAGAGTCACCCTGGAAACCTGCGGTCAGTTTGGACTCTGCTTAAGGCCGAGCTCCCCGCCACCAGGAGCCCAAAACGGCTGAACAAACTTCGAGCTTCGCATGGGGCCGGCCCTCGACCAGTTCAAGGCCGGAGCATTTCTCCAAAGTCAAACCGCAACAGGAAGGCACAGGAACAGTCTTCGGAGGGGGCCCGGCCTGGCGCGAGGCTCTGGTCAGCCTTCCCGAAGACTGTCATGGAGCAGGAAGGAGGGAAGCCAGGAATGTCCCCTTGCTCCAAAATCTCTGCCCTGCCACCGTGCCTGAAATTTCAGCGTGAGAATCGGGGCTTCGGTGAACACCGCCCCGCGTCCTGGGCCCTGGCGGAAGCAGTGCTTTCAGCCATAAGAGGGCCGCTGTGGTGTGGCTGTGCTGACGGTGCGCCCCGACTTTTCCTCGGCAGTTCTGATTTCAGATCCTCTGTTCCCATTCCCCATGGGAACCAACTGGAGTCTTGCTGGGAAGTAGGCTGAGCCTGATAGCTGCAGAGAGAAGGCCCTGGGCAGGGACTCCGGAGCCCAGGGTCTTGGTTCTGGCTCTGCCACTCCGGCCTGTCTCCCTTCCTGTCCCCGGGCCTCGGTTTCTTTCCAGCGGGGACTGTGGCAGGGCTCCTCCGGCTGACTCTCCTCCCTGAAAGAGGCAGCGATGTGGGCTCGAGCCAAGGTGGTGGCAGCCCTCATGAGGCCTGAAAGGGGAGGAGAGGGCCCCGAGAGGCAGGATGAGGCGTCGGGAAGCAACCTGCTGACTCCGCAGGGCCACCACCTCCTGCTGCCCACTGGCCCACTTCCCGCCTCCTTCCATTGGCCCTTGAGCCCCCAGGGGGCTTGGCACAGCCACCCCAGAGCAGACCGGAGCCCATCGTCCGGCAGGGCGGCGGCCCACGCCGAGCCCCAGGGCGGGCCAGCCTCCTGTGGGAGTGAGGAGAGGCTCTGCCACGCTGCTCAAGCCACACACTGGACCTCGGCTGGCTGGGGAGAAGGTGACCAGCACAGAGGCCGGAGCACTGTCGCTGCAAAAAAGTGCCCAGGAGCTGCGGCAGACGGAGCCCTGCCGGGACATCTGCTCTGCCTCTTACTCCCTGTGTGGCCTGGGCCAGGCCCTTGGCCTCTCTGAGCCTCAGTTGGACCATCTATAGAATGGGGCTAATGATCCCTCTTAGATCCCATGCGAGGCTCCCAAGATATCACGCACCTACTCTGCCCACCTCAGTGCCTGGCACATAATAGGAGTTCTAGAAAAGAAAAATTCCCTACCTCTAGTAAATGTAAATTGAATTGTGCCCTTGATCCTGGTTCCAACATTTAACCCAGGGGCTAAGCTTCCTCCCCAAGAGGAGCTGGACTTAGTTCAAAAATGGAATCACCACCATCACCCCCACTCCTGCCACCAAATTTCTGCACGTGTGTCGCTGAGCAAGGCTCCATCCAGTGCACGGCACGACCACCATTGAGAGTAACTACAATTTATTGCACATCTACTATGTGCCGGGCACCTCACACACTTTCGCTCTCCCATCTCATTCTCACCACAACCCTTCCAGCTGAGGAAAGCCCCATTTTACAGATGTGAAAACTGAGGCTCAGAAATGTGAAGTTCTTGCTCGGGGACCACACAGAGGTGGAAAGGAATTCAAGTCCCACCGTCTGCCTGCAAAGCCCAGGCATTTACCACTAGACTGCCCTGCCCCAAGACAGAGAGAAGCCTCCGCTCTCTGGAACTTCAGTGGGGCTGCTGGGGAGGCCCCGGAGGAAACAGAGGCCTGAGGCTACCCTAACCAGCCTGCCTTGAACAATGTCACTAGAACTCAATTTCCCCTACTTTAAGGGCTCCCCCTCTTTCTTTCACAATAAGACCTGGGTTTCAAGGTAGATCCCAAGACTGCTCTAAACTCTGGAGGAGCCAAGAGTAGGATTGTGATGCTGGGAGAACATTTCTAGAGTGATCCCATTCACCAAGGCCAAAATGGACACATGAGGCCTTCCAAGGACAAGAGTCCCTGGTATATGAATTTGGGGCCATTTTGGGCAATCAGGGCTCTGGAACCAATGCTGACAAATTCCCACAATGGCTTGGCTCTCTCCGGGAAAGTGCAACTGTGCCTTCAGGCTGTGACTCAGTCAACACATTTGTGGGCCACCCACGGTGATCAGGGCTCTGTGGGCCTCTCAGCCCCCTGCATACTTGGCTGAGGCTAAAAGCGGGTCAAGAAGGGCTTCCTGGAGGAGGGCGGGTTGAGCAGGCCCTGTGGACAGAGAGGATTCAGGCAGGCAGAGAGAAGGGGGTGTCTTCTCCAAAGAGGCACCCTGGTACAACAGAGAAAGGTCTTCATGGTCAAGCTGACCTTGGTTTGAACCCTTGGATGGACAGATGGATGGACAAATTGGTAGATGGATCGATGGATTGATGGATCGATGGATCGATAGATCGATGGATGGATCAATGGATGGATGGTTGGACAGACAGATGGACAGATTGGTGGATGGATGGATGGACGGACGGATGGATAGATGGATAAATATATGAAAAAATAAAAGAAATAAGGAAGGAAGGAAGGATCGATCAGTTAATCCCAAGGCTGTGGTCTCTCTTGCTCTCCCATCTGCCCTTCGAGAACCCATCAGTCAGGATGCAGTGGGTTGTGTCACGGTAACAAACAACTCCAAAACCTCAGTGGCTCCAAATGGCAACAGTTTAGTTCTTGTTCACACTGCATGCTTGTGGGTTGGTGAGGGCTCTGCTCCACATGGTCCTCACTCAGGACCCAAGACACCATCACCCTGCTAGTTGCTGGTTGCTGCCACATTTCATTGATCAAAGCCCCTCAGATGGCCACCCCTAACTTCAAGAGAGAGGGCAGTGCATTCCTACCATGGATCTGGAAAGAGGGGAACCTGGATATTTTTCTTAACAGACCTGACACCGCCACACGTGCTGTGCCACACGCCAGCCCCTGGGAGCACTGTCCCCAGAGTCTGTGGGATGGGGACTGGGTAGGGAGAGGAAAAGAATAAAGGCCCTGGCCCTGTCTTCTCAATCCAGGGATGCCAGAGGCCTGAGGGGACAGCCTCACTCCTCAGCTCCCCGGCCCTGCTCCTGTGGGTGAGACTTCAGAGTCAGCCACGAGCCCGAGTCTCCGTGGGGCTGGAGCATTGATCTTGTCCTGGTCCCATCTCAGACCGACCTTTGCTCCTAACTACGCCCTCTTAGGCCTCCACAGGGCACCCTAAAGGAGAAATCTGGGACATCCAAGCTGGAATGTTCCCTAGAAGTTATCAAGTTCAACTCTCATTTACACAGAGAAACTGAGGCTCAGAGAGGGTAGATGGATTCCGTGGCCTAGCTTGTAAAGGGCAGAGCTCTGTCTCCAGAAACCCTACCCAGTGTGCCTTCCCCCGTTAAACTGCAGGCAGCCACCTCGGTAAGGGGACATGAGGGGCAAGGGGAAACGCCTGCCCTTCCCCTGGCCAGGGTCCCACTGCTGAGCTTGACAAGCAAACGTGGTCCTCGGGAGCAGCTGGGGGCCCCTGGGCCCTCCCCATCTGCAGGGAAAGCACTGGATTTGAAGTCGGGCAGGCGCCACCCTACCACGTCCCAGCTGAGTGTCCTGGGGGTAAGTCACTTCCCCTCATGGAACCTCAGTTTCCTAATCTGGAAAATGGGAAGAATGATAGGTGGCCTGCCTAATTCACTGGGCCCTGGGAAGGCGTGGAAATGTTCCTTCCATTTCGACGTGTCATTCAGATGAGCATGAAGAGACGCTTTCACGCCCTTCTCCCCACCCAGCCCAGTCTGCCCTGGACCCCCAGAGGCCGGCGCGAGTCCTGCAGAGTAGCGTTCAGGCGATGTTTTAATCAACTGAATGGATCTGCTCTTTGTTCATTTCGCTCAGTACCTGCCAACTCCGGGGCCAGCACTGTGGGTGACTGCATGACAAAATCCCCTGGTCCTAGGAGGAGCCCAAACCCATCCACTAAAGATGCAGGTGGACAGGAGATCCCAGCCATCCAGATGCTAGATGTCTGTGCATCACTCCTTCACTCATTTATAGCCCATTTCCCCCACCAGGCTGTGAGCCCCATGGACGCAGGGACCGGCTAAAGCCCCGACGACTGGCCTAGGGCCTGGCGCATGGCTGACCTTCATTGAATATTAATTGATGGATGAAGGATGTTGTGGATCCTACATCGGGCAGTCCCTTCTCTCTGAGCCTCAGGTTGTTTATCTGTAAGATGGGGAGTTGGGAAAATAAACTGAGATAACAGTGAACTTAGATAACTTCGTTTGCAAAGCCCCTGGATCATCACAGGCCAGCAGTGGGCCTGGCTGTCACCATCACTGTTATCATTACTACCGAGTGCTATAATATTGTCGATGAGAGAGACCCCTCGGGGGTTGCAGAGGGCCGGGGGGAGTACAGCCTGGCCCATGTTAGCCCTGAGACACCACCCACACTGCAATCTACTGCCACACCCACAATTCCATTCAGCCTCCCGCACGTCCCCCCATATTTTTGGTGAGGAAATCGAGGCTTGGAGAGATGAGCAAACTCACCCAGGTCACGTGGAACCTAAGAGGTTTGCCCACAGGAAAGAAGGTTTCCTGGGTGTCTACAGTGGGCCCGTCGCTATGCCAAAATCAACGCTTCTCTTGCCTTATTTTAGCATCCCCATCTCACAGGTGAGGAAACTGGGGCTCACGGAGGTGCTGAGCATGCCTGAGATCCACAGCCAGTTAGCAGTAAAGGAGAACCTCCCACCCCGGCCCAGGGCCTCAGCCTCAGTGCCCGCTCCATCCCGGGGACTAGGGTCTGAGCGGCGCCCTGCCACCCCCTGCGGCTCCCGGAAGTGGCCTGTGTCTGCACCTTGATCTCTGGTCTGTACCCACGATGCCAGGAAACCCCAGCAGGGGCGGCCGGGCTGCGGGGTATTTATAGCGGCCATGCAGCAAGGCTGCCACCCCCATCTGTTTACCCAACACGCTCTTCTAGCTGGACACATTCAGCCCCGCCAGCCACAGACAGACCCTCACCGCCGCCTCATCTATTTTTTCCTCCTCACTTAATTTTGCATCATCCCAGCTTCCAAAATAAACTTCCCCAAACCAGCCAGGCTCATTCTGGCCCAGAAACCCTAACGGAGAGCCCCCTTCAGCCCCAGCCCCCACATCAGCCCGCAGCGCAGCGCCACCCAACCCAGCCCGGCCCCTTGGCTGCCTTTGGCCTTGATTTAGAAGCAGCTGCTCCTGCCCCGGCGGGTTTCTGACACCCCAGTGCCGGGGCGTCTGCATCTGTGGGGATGCCGGCTGAGCATCTGTGTGTGCGTGGTTCCTGGCAGGAGGCCGAGGGTGCTGCCCCCTGCCCTCCCCACTGCCCCCTCACACGCGCACGCACACGCAGGGTCTCGCAAGCTTCAGTCTCCTCTAGGGCAGTCCTTGCCTGTTGGGTGGCCTCCTCCTCTGTTCTCCTGCCCCGGCCCCTGCTGACCCCTTCCAGCTTCATCATAGGACCTACCCCTCCTCCACCTCTGCCCATCCACCACTCTGAACTTCTTTCATTCCTCAGACACGCATGCCATCTCACCTCCAGCCCTTTGCACACACTATTCCTTTAGCCTAGAATGCTTTTCCTCTCACCATTTGCCAGGCTAACATTACTAACCCTTCAGGCCTGAACTTCAATGTCACCTCCACCAGGAAGTCTCTGCTGGTCAGGGTTGGGGAGCAGGGGCTCTGGGCCATCCCACCTTTCACCTCGAAAGCCAAGGGAAGCTTGGAAGCCACACTGAGAGCAGAATGGAGCCCCTACGGTTTTCCATGGATTCCCCTGCACACACAGACAAACCAGCTCTCTCATCCCCACGGGAAAGCGCTCCTTCACCTCAGGAGCTGAGAGAGCCATTTAGTCCATCCCCCTGTGGCAGAAACCAGGGACATCTCGATCGTTCCAGAATTACAATTCCAACTTTGTGCTTTCTCCCTTGAATGGTGGGTTTTTCAGGCTAACAATTCAAAAGGCTATTTATTTCTTCTGAGTCTTCTGCAAGGAGTGAGGATAGGAAAGGAACTAATATCTGTCAGGTGTATGTATCCCTATTTGAAAGAAGGATACTCACAGGCCTGTTTTTTGGATGAAGAAACTGAGGCTTAGAGAATTGCACCTCACTTTTTCACTCAGCACCATGTGCCAGGCACGCAGTGGCACTAGGACACAGCCGTGAGCAAGACGGGCTGATCCCCACTCTCCTGAAGATCAGAATCTACCGGAAGAGACACATTACACAGATAATTTTACAAATAACTATTTGGTACCCATTTTTACTAGGTCGATAGTGCTGCAAAGGAAAAGTCCAGAGGACTGAGTGAGAATACGTAGCCAGGAGCCCATTCTCGCACAGGTAAGCTGAGACCTGAAGGAAACTAGCCCAGCAGAAGTGGGTGAAGAGCATTCCAGGCAGGAGAAACAGCACATGCAACGGCCTGGAGGGCAGATAGAGGGGAGATGGAGGAGAAATGGAGGGGAAGTGGAGGGGAGATGGATGGGAGGTGGAGGGGAGGTGGACGGAGGTGGAAGGAGGGGAGACGGAGATGGAAGGAGAGGAGGTGGAGGGGCAGAATAGATGATTTGCTGAAAGCCACACAGCCAGTGAAGGACAGGCCTGGGTTGGAGCCCAAGGCTAGCAGACCCCAGGGCCTTTGCTTGTGCCTCTCCAACATGTGAGCAGGTTGCTGCTGGAGGAAAACAGCACTGGGAGCTGCCTCCATTATTGCCTCCTTGCCAAGAAAGTTGGGTTTCAGATATAAGCACGACAAACAGGTCAAGGTCATCCATTCCATTTGGGAATGTTCAAGAAAATTAAGTCCTCTATTCAAACATTTCAGCAGTCCATTTTTTTTAAAGACCTAATAAGAGCAAGTCAAGAAAATAAACATTCAAGAGCAATTTGCGCCTTAATGCAGGAATCCTTAGCTGTCGATTCCGTTCCCGTTACCATGACCTTAGCAGAACGCCTCTTCTAACTTTCTCTGAGTACTGCTTTGCAAGGCAGACGTTTTCTCCAAGACTCCAGGATTACATGTGTCTGAGGCCATACAGGTGATGTGAATTACCTCTGAGAAAAAGTCAAGTTCACACTGCCCACCCCAAGTTCCCTTCAGGCCAACGAGCTGCTTTAGAGCAGGTATGGCCTAAGAGGGGCTTCCCACCCCTGGGGAGTTGGTTTTCTAGGTTGAGTCCTGTTGAAAACAGCTGTTCTCTTAACAGCAGCTTCAACACAGGCTCGGATTCAAACTTGTGGTGCAGGCATAGCGCTAATGAAGCTTCCACGTGCCCCACACGCAGCTTTGCTTCCCAGAGGGACCAGCATCACTTCTGGCTCAAGCCCTTTTCAAGATTCAAGCAGAACGCTCAGCCACAAGAAGGGTTTTCAGCCCAGCCCTGTGTCTGGAAGGAAATAGCAAGCTCCCAGCTGAGTCAGCGAGGTGGGGTCAGGGCTCAAAGGAGCAGACGAGAGGATGAAGAGCAGGGATCAGCTTCCTGGATTCGATTCAGGTAGGAAGAGTGGGCAAGGACAGAAGCCCTGCGGGGGGTGGGGGGGGACAGAACCATGAGTTAAGGCTGGGCTAGTGCACAAGACCCCAGACCTGCTAGCCAGGATGCACAGTGGGGCCCAGGATGGTGGGCAAAGGTGAATGCCCTCTGCCCTGATCCGTGAGGATCCACACCCTTCAGATGCGTGGCGTAGGTATGCAAACTCCTGTGTGGGGCCTAAGAGCACAGGAAAGGTGGAGCCACTCCAGAGTGAGATGATTACTATTCAAAGTACAGGATTTAGAATCCTGGATCACAGAATATTTGGGGTTGTTTTTCTCCCCGGCACTAGAAGGGGCTTGAGAGAGGGGAGGTTACGAAAGTCCACGGTTCCAGGTAGAGAAACTGGGCTTTACCTAAAGCAGGAAAGACTGCAGTTAGACACGAGGCAGGAATACCTGACCATCTCGGGGACAGCATCCTGGAACGAAATCCCGAAGGCAGTTCTTCATCCCTGAGACCTGAATGCAGAAAGACCTCCCCGGACTGGTGAGGCTCCCTCAGAGGGCCGGCTGTCCTGAGTGTGACGACCCCTCCTTCAGAGCAAAAGATCCCATAGAGGGTGTACCTGTGGTACATGTGGATGGGAAAGCAACAAAAAGCCACCAGAAATCTAAAACTGCCTTTCAATGACTTGGCATTTCATTCATCACAAAATCATCTACAAACATTGAAAAACTAATTATACAACCCAGCACCATCTGTGAAGTCTTCTGGCCGAAAAACCAAACAAACGAAAAGTTGAGCTGAATCTATTCGGACTTTAGAGACAGGAAATATGGGGAGTGAGGAACACATTAACTGACAGAACATATAACCAGCACAGAATGGGACCCTCTACAGATCAGCCAACCTGATGTCTGCAACAATCAGGGCATAAAAAAGAGCCATATGTAGGGGACAGAGGGGCGTCTTCTGAATTAAGAACAATTAAGAGATATAACAACCAAATGTCATAGGTGGACTTTGTCTGAGTCCTGATTAGACAAACCATCTGTAAATAGACTTTTTTTTTTTTGGTGAGGAAGATTGGTCCTGAGCTAACAACTGTTGCCAATCTTCCTCTTTTTGCTTGAGGAAGATTGTCATTGAGCTAAGATCTATGCCAATCTTCCTCTATTTTGTATGTAGGACGCTGCCACAGCATGGCTTGATGAGTGGTGTGTATGTCCACACCCAAGATCCAAAACTGCAAACCCTGGGCCACTGAAGCAGAGTGCGTCAACTTAACCACTTAACCGCTATGTCACCAGCCCAGCCCCACTAAACAGACATTGTTTAAACTATCGGGGACTTTTGATTAGAACACTGGCAATTTCCATGGTGTAAATACTCCCGCCCCGGCCAATTTCAAGGTACCGACACAACATCGCTGAATGTGGAGCTGAGAAGGGACATGCACCATCAGCTCTTAGCAGCTGGGGGCAGCTGGCTCCAGCACACCACGGGTTTTTAGAGATCTACACTCAAATATGTACGGGTGACATGACAAGTTATCTGGAACGTGTTATGAAATAATTCGGTAAACAAAAAGAGAAAGAAAAAAGAGTCGACGAAGCAAATGGGACAAAAAAGTGATAATTGCTGAATCTGGCTGATGCATACATGGGGGTTTGTTAAGCTGTTACTTCCTTCTATTGTGCATATTTGAACATTTTCCTAATGAAACATTTAAATTACAATCATCTTATATGTAGGTGCAAGAGTTTTATTCCAAGAGCTCTGGGCGTCCACTTTGATCCTGGGGCCCTCCCCTAAGTCTACGGCTCCAGGCGTCTGAGGGTAGAGGATGAGAACCACGGGCATTGATCTCACAGGCCTAAATCCTTCCACCAATCCATCAACAGGTCATAACCAGGGATTCTCCGTGGACCCTGTTCTAGGCTGAGGGTGCAAAGAGAGCCCCAAAAGAGGAAAATGACCCGGGTCCTGATGGGAAGTCCCGGCTGTGCCACCTGCTAACACTGATCTTGGGCATCTTATCCCGACTCCCTGAGCCTCCATTTCCTTGTTGGCAAAATAAGGATATTAACAGCTTAGGGTGAGGATTAAACGCAATACGTAGGCGCGGCTCCTGACACGGTTCCTGACACACAGCAGGACACAGGAACACAGGCCTCCTTCTCTCACACGGGGCTGTGGCGGGGGCTGCAGGACGTGAGGGAGCCGTTGAAGATGTGCAGAGGTCGCTCTTCTTCACCCGAGAATGTGGGTACCCTGTTCCCAAATCTCCCCACTTTTCAGTGGGGGATCCCCAGCTTCTTATGTGAAATCTCCCAATCCTGAAATGTTGTCAATAAATTCATATATTTAAAAACACTGGGGGCCGGCCCTGTGGCCTAGTGGTTAATTGCTCACATTCCGCTTCCGTGGCCCGGGGTTCACCGGTTCAGATCCCGGGTGCGGACATGGCACCTCTTGTCAAGCCATGCAGTGGCAGGCGTCCCACATATAAAGTAGAGGAAGACGGGCATAGATGTTAGCTCAGGGCCAGTCTTCCTCAGCAAAAAAGAGGAGGAGTGGCGGCAGATATTAGCTCAGGGCTAATCTTCCTCAAAAAAAATAAAAATAAAAACAGTGGGCAGGCCAAGTGAAACACATCCACAGACCTCCGGAGTGTGACTTCCGGTCTAAACCATAGAACAGGATGAAGAGCTCACATTCATCGAAACCTTACTCAACATTCGTCGAAGATGGGCCCCATGCTGAGAAGGCTTCACACACATTGTCATGTTTATTCCTCACAAGATCTCTTAGGATCCCCATTGTACAGATGAGGAAACTGAGGCTCAGAGAGGCGAAGAGATCTGGCAGGGCTGGGAACAAACACAGGTTTTCCCGAGATGTTGACCTTCCACTTTACTTCCCTCTCCAGATTCCTAGAAGAGTCTTTAGGGAGCAAACACCAGGCCCAGAGAGGGGCAGAGAGCTGCCCAGGGCTGTACAAACACACATGGCTGGCTGAGACTGATCAGCTTTCCTATCCCCGTCTTGGTCAGGGCCCCAGGGTGGGCAGCTCTCGAGGAAATGGCTATGCAGATCCGTCCAGCCAAGCCAAGATGGTGCAGGCCATGGCAGAGGGAGAGAAACCCTCCACTTTTTATCTCCTTGAACAATACATACATAGGCTTAAGAATGTTCCAGACTCTAAACCTAGGCCCTCAGTTTCTCCACCTCAGAAATTTGGGAAATTGGACTGGAAATCCCAGTCACCAGCTGACCAGACGCCCCATTTCTGGGTGCTTCTAAGATCAGGCTGGAGACACGTCCGATCCCACTGCTCTGGACCCATTCACCGGGAGCCGGCGATAATTCAGACATGCTGGATGTGATTCTTTCTGATTAAAAACTTGGCCAGGTTTCCCTTCCTTGGTGAATTTTCATAGTTTTACTAGTAAGGACCGAGCACTCACTCCAAAAATGGACCACTCCAAAGTTAACCAATTGTTTCCTTCCACCAAGGAAAGAGAAACAACCAAGCTGTGTTCAGATTCCACTTGTGTGGGGCACTCAATGCGCTGAGGATGGAGAGGGGTACGGAGAGGAGAGGCCCCACCTCAGGCCTCGGGAATCCACGGTAACTTCCAGAGGAGCCTAGAGAAACCCCATGACCCTCCTCTTCTGGACCCAAACCTTGATCCTTATTCCATGACTCTGGTCTAGCAAACAGGGGAGCACCTGACTCAGCACCCAGACCGTCTGTGTCCAAACCCTGGCTGTGCCGCTGACCAGCTGTGTGACTGTAGGTAATCCATCTAACCCCCCGTGCCTCAGTTTCTCCGTATGTAAAATGGGAATAGCAACAACAGTACCCCTGTGAGGGAGTTGATCTCTCTTAGAGCACTTAAGAGCAGCACCTGGACTTCACCGCCTGTAAATGGGAACAGTAACAGTATCTCCTTCCTGGATCCCGTGGCCAGGATTAAATGAGTTAATACAGGCAAGGCGTGGGGAGCAGGGGCTGGAGGACTGGATACACGTTTGCTACTGTGATGATATGTGATTATGTATTAAAGAGCTATCAACAGTTGAAATTTTTAATTAATTTGTGCTTATATCTTCACAATTTGACTGTTCTTGAAAGTCAGAAGAGCATTTCCGCAAAGAGGCTTTCGCACTAAGACTTTCCACTGACTCAGAGCACAGACGGCTCCTCTGCCTTATCACGATCAGGGCGGGCCTCTCTGGCCAGTGGCCTCAGTTCCCTCCCTCCCGGGCTCAGCTCATTCCAGCTCACAGGGCTCACGCCCTCTGCTTCGTGGGTCTCTCCCAGCAGCCCCAGGAGAAGGTGAGTCAGGTAATGCTGTCCCCACCTGACGGACACAGACACTGGAGGTCCAGCAGCTCCCCAAACGTCAGGGGGCACGTGCTGTGGGACAGAGGCTCAAGCCCAAACACTTGAGCCCCAGGCACAGGGCAGCATGGGGGCCGAGGACATGGCTCTGGAGTCCCGGGTCCACCACTCACCTGTGAAATGGGGAAGATAAGGGTGCCTGCTTCCGAGCTTTGTGGTGAGGACTGAGTGAGTGACAGCTTGTAATGCACTTGGAACAACACCTGGCATATAAGGGCTCAATATTTCAGCAGCACGAGACCTCCTAGTTTGCCTGGCACAGCCCTGCTTTATGCCTGATACCCCAGCAAGTGTTCCACTGAGAGTCCCTGATTGCTCTCAAAAATGTCTGGTTTGGAAGAAAATTATATGACCACCTTAAGATAACTGCTTATTGCTGTTTATATTATTATTACTATTATTATTTTCCACCATATCACACTGAGACTCCAGGAAGCAAATACACTGGCTTAGAATAGTTCAGTAAGTCAGTTCCACCCTTAGGTGAGACGCCCCAGCCCTGGGGACCCTGAACTCTGGTCCTCCTCCAGCTAAGCTCTCATCACAGGGAGAGGAGACCACGAGGCCAAGGGGAGCCTCTGCCCCTCCTTGAGATCACACTCTGGGTACTGAGGACCCTGGGGTTCGCTGCCCAGATGACCCTAAGCCTACTTCCAGGACCTGGGTCTCTCCTGCAAATCCATCCTCTGAGGACAGACTGCACCACCGGTGTGCCCAGCATGGGCCTGCAGGGGGCCAGGGGCCGCTCTCTGCGGGGAGGAGGGGTGCGGACAGAGCTTGCATGTGCAGACTGAGAGGCTCACATGTGCAGGGCCAGCCAGAGGCAGAGGAGGGGCAGGAGGGGCCTCCTCTCCCTGAGCCACCACGCTCCGGGGCAGGTCCAGGGAGTCAGACTTATACATTCGGAGCTGGCCTTCCAGGTTGTTATAAAAGTGTGCTTGTCAAGGTAGGAGACTAGAACATATTTTATTTCACATTTTGTTAGCTTGATTTATAACTTGCAAATATTTAGACATCTGGTACGTGAGCCTCCATCTGTACTCTCGCTCGGCCCCACAAATCCCTGCCACCTTCTGCCCACTCTCAGCACCAAGTGTTTACTGAGTGCCCCCTCTGCGCCAAGCCGGCAGGACTCCACAGAGGCAAGGACACCATCCTGCACCCAAACGTGACCATCCACATGGGAGCAAACCTCATACCCCAGGACAGAGCACGGGATCAGGGGTAAGGGCATAGGCCTGCTCTCTATGGCTCTGTCCCCAACCCCTAGAAAGGCTCCCTGCCCCTCTCTGGGCCTTAGTTTCCGCATTTAGACAAGAGGTCCCTCCAATTCCAAATAGCTTTGGGATACAGGCTGAGGCAGGGTAAGGAGGGACACAGAACCAGATCAGGGACCTGGAGGGGCATGAACTGGGGATGGGCAAACATCTCTTACCAGCTATTACGGTGTGGAATTGAGCCTCTGCACCAGCCAGGCACAGGCTGCAGCCCGTTCTATTTCATTCATTCATTCCACAAACTGTGCTACTGGGCAGGCTGTGCCAGGCACTGGGCGAGGGGCTGAATCTGCCGGATATGGGAGGATAGATAAAAGCGCACAGAAAAGCAAAACGCAAAGCAAGACTTGGTGGGTGAGCTAAGGAGAGACCTTCCCTGGGCTCTTCCATCCTCACAATCCCCTTGGTCTTCTGTCCATTTCTCGGACGAGGAAACGGAGGCCCAGAGGTAGGGGCGTTGGTCAAGACCTTGTTGCTTAGGGCGCGGCCAGATCTTGTGGCTAGCCAGAAGCGAGGTTTCGGATTCCCGCAGTCTCCGGCCACTGTCCCAAGATGCCCGAAGCTGGGGAGGCCGCGTCCAGCTCCCGGAAGGCTAGAGGGAGGTGAGCACCAGGGAGGGGCTGGGCTAGAGGACGCGCCGGCCGGGAGGCAGGGAGGGGCCTGGCGGGGGTCGGCCGGGCGGCACCGAACTCCCGGGTGCGCAGCGGGGGTGCGCAGCCCGGGGTCCCCGGAGCGCAAGCGGCCGGGTGCGCTCGAGTGACAGCCGCGCTCGGGTCGGTCCGCCACGGACGGGCCGGGGTCGGGCTTCGAGGCGCCGGCGGGGGGCGAGGCGGGGCGGCGAAGGCGGTGCTGCAGTGCCCGCAGCGGCGGGCTGGGGGAGCTGTGCCCGCCTGTCCCCAAGGCCCGGGCGGGGACCAGGCAGCTGGGTCGCCGCGCCTCTAGCCCGGCCGGGTTAGGCGGCGCGCAGCCAGGCGTGCCTGGAGCGGGATCGGGCCCTAAGTCCTCCCGGGCGCCGGACCCGAGAGGCCCCGGGAGAAGCCCAGTCCCGCGGGCCAGGGCGGCCGCTGCCGCCGCGCTCCGGCCCGCCCCCGGGGGGTGTCCCGGGCCGCTGGGCCCGCCCAGGTAACCCCATCCTCGGCCCGCCCCCGGCCCGCCCCCCCGGCCGCCCGCCCGCCCGCCTCCGCCGCCGCCGCCGCTGCATCCCGGCTCTGGGGCGGCGCTGACAGTCTGGTCCGCGCCGGGCAGCGGGCGCAGCAGCGGGCAGGGCTGCCGGCAGGCACGGAGGCAGAGCCCCGCCGCGCGCGCCCCGGCCCGCGCCCGGCGCCGCGCCCCAGCCCGCCCGCGGGGCGCCCACCTGCCGCCCCGACGGGAGGCCCCCCGCGGCCGCCGCCGCTGCCCGGAGCCGGGCGCCCGCGGCAGCACCATGAGCCCCCGCTCGTGCCTGCGTTCTCTGCGCCTCCTCGTCTTCGCCGTCTTCTCGGCCGCCGCGAGCAACTGGCTGTAAGTCGGGCCGGGACCCGGCTGGGCCGGGCGGGGGCCGGGCGGGGCAGGGTGGGGCAGGCCCCGGGGGCAGCGGCCGGTGCCAGGCGGCGCGGGGCAGCGAGCGCGGGGGCGCCCGGCAGGTGTCTCGGCCGCGGGACGCGAGGCTCGCTCGCTCTCTCCGCTGCCGCCGCCACTGCCCGGGCCTCCCTCTGGACACCCCTCCTGCCCGGGTCCGGCTCCCAGCCTGGAGGCTGCAGGGGTGGCGGCGGCGTCTGCACCCATAGGCGGCCTGGGGCGCCCGGGAGCGCAAGGGGTGCGAGCGCGGGGCGGCGGCTGGGGTGCGGTGCCGGGCGCGGGGCGCAGCCCAGGCAGGGCTGACAGGTCACCGAGGAAGCCCATGACGGGGGAGGACTCTGGGTCATAATAGCAGGTTAATCCTCAGAAGTCCAGGAGCGAGTTCCCCGTGCGGAGCTGCGCCGCGCTGCGGGCTGGGTTGGAGGCGTGCAGGGACCTGTTTCTGCTTGGGGGGCGGGAGCCAGGCATAGAAGGAGGGAAGGGACCAGAACACGGGGCCTCCGAGAGCCCGAGGCTGGCGCTGGCTGGCCTTGGTTCTTCCTGGGGCAGGAAGAAACTCCATCCAGCCCTTAAGGAGGACAACAGCCCCTACCTCCCCGTGTCCCACCTAAGGAGGGAGGGGTGGTGACCACCGCTGACCTGTCTGTTTCTCCTTGACTGGGCCTGGGTCTGGGCACTCCCTGCAAAGGGACAGAAGGTTCGCTGGGGGCAATTCTAAAGGGATGAGCTTCAGCGAGTGGGTGAACAGTGAAGCAAGAGGACCCTGGACTCTTTCTTCGTTCCCCTCCGGTACCGTTCCCCGGGCCCCAGGCTTAACCCTGGCCCCAATTCCTTCTGCCCAGAGCTCTGCCCCCATCCGCTGTGGGCAGCCAGTGGGGAGCCAAGCTCCAATATTGATCTGAAAAGCATGAGGTGAAAAGGGGGGTAGCTGACGGTGTAGCCGGGGTTTCCATGGAGACCGCGGGAGAGGAAAAAATTCTCTCTGCATCAAGACCGAAGAACAAATATCTCCCATGAAATTGCCCCGAGTGTCCAATGGCTGTTGCTATGAGGTCATTGCGGACGGCCGGGGCCCTGCAGGCTGGAAGGAGTGTGTTCGTTGGGGTCAGAGCCACCCAGGGCTTGGGGGACGGAGGTGATGTGGAATTCTCCCAGCTGTTCCGAGAGCGAGCGACTCCAAGGCAGCCTGAAGTGGCTGTGGAGCTTTTGTTTTTCTTGGAGACTTAATTTGATTAACACTTCAGGGGCAGTGGCAAAGTGTACAGAAACCAGGGCACCGCCATCAGCCTCCTGCAGGCCATGCCTCTGAGTAGGGCCTGGGTGGCAAAGGCAAGGAGGGGTGCTGACTTGGACTTGGGGGAGTTTGGGGTCCCTGGAGCTGACTCTTGAAAGCATGGGTTCAGAGCTGGGGTCTCCAAAGTGAACGTAAGCATCGGGAAGAGAAAGAACTTGGTCTGACGCAGTCGGCGCCGCGGGCTACAGAAAGGCAGAGCAAGAAGAGGCAGGTCAAGGGTCTGACCCAGGCCTTCAAGCAAAAGGGTGACGTCCACAGTGGAAGGTCCTTCAAGAGCATCTAGTGTTTCACTCATTTTACAGATGAGGAAACTGAGGCCCCAGGTGCACCAAATCCCAGGCAGTGACATACCCCCTTCCCTGAAACCATCCCAACGTTGAGCCAGTGTGGCCCAGGTGTGTCACCACCCACCTTTAGCCACATCCAAGCCCGAAACCCCAGCCAGGGAGGCAGCCCCAGCTTTGGGTCACGCCAACCGTGGGGAATTCCAACAGCTCAGTTCTCCAGCCTGTGCCGTTGTGGGGTGGGGTGAGGAGGGGCAGCCTGGAGGGAGAGGAGAGGTTGGCAAACCTGTTCTCTGCAACAGGGATGGTTCAGGTTCCACGAAGCAGGTCTCCGGATGACCCAGCGCACTCCTGCTCCACCCTGGGCTTCATGCCAAGGGTCTCTCTGCTCAGTCCCAGGCAGGAGGAACAGGGACTTCCCAGGATCTCACCAAAACCCAGAGACGCTGTGACGGAGAAGAGGTCTCCGGGCACTTTCTAAGACTGGGTCAATTGCCTTGTATTGATCAACCTCCATCCCCGGGGCCAGGGATGGGGCCAGCTCTGGGGGAAATAGGTGTTACAGCCTGGCGTCCGAGGAGCTTGGGGTCTAGGTAGAATGACAAGAGAAAAGCAAACCCACAGATGGGTGGGACGGTGTACCTGCTGCTGCTGCCGGAGGAAAGAATTAAGTGTGAGCTGGAGCAGTCACAGTGGCGGGGGACTCGGCCTGGAGGCTGCAGAATCATGACAATAGTGGGGATGATTATAATGGCTCCCACTGTACTATCTAAATCCTGATGACATCTGAATCCCACTTCACAGATGAGACGATCGGGGATCACAGAGGTAATGGCCCCAAGTAACCTAGCTGGTAAATGGCAGAAGCCCCTGAACCAAAAGCTGCCTCTAGAAGGAAAAGCTTCGGGCAGGCAGATGTCTGCCCAGGCACAGTGGCTGGCGCTGTCTTTTTAAATGTGAGCCACGCTGGAGGTCTGGCCCCAAGGGGCTGGCTGGCAGTGCTCTCAGAGGAGCAAGGCCTGCGTGTCCACTCCCCTTCTGGTACCTGGAGTCAGGCTTCTGTCCAGGGCCGGTTGGCTGACCGGTTGCAAGAGCCGGTGCTGTCTGTTGTCTCAGAAGGGCGGGTGGCCCGGCGGGGAGGCCAGGTGTCCTGCTGGGTGCAGCTGTTGGGCAGCATGGAGCCTGGAGCTGGGAGGGCGCCGCAGCCTGAGGCCTGGGCAAGCCCAGAGAAGCTGGAAGCTGTTGATGAGACTTGTGTCTGGCACCCGGAGCGAGCTGACAGCTTGTGGCACCTCCCAGCACTGAGGGAGAGATGGATGGATGAACGGTCCGTCAGTGGAAGGCCTGGACTCTGCCGCAGACTTGGGCTCAGAAATGTCTCTGAATGTCCCCCGCCCCGGGCACTGGGGCTGTGCTGGGAGTTGGGAGACCAGAGTCTCAATCCCAGCTCTGCCTCACATGCTGGGTGGCCTTGCGGGGGCCTCGTCCGCCCTCTGGGCCACAGTCCTCAGCAGATTGCTCTGAACCCCAAATGGAAGCACTGGGAAGAGTTAGGGAACAGAGAAGCTAATGTTCATCGTTGTGGATTTCCTGAAGAAAGGCAGCCACACACTGTGCTGGGGCCCCAGCAGAGGCCCACTAGGCGAGCCCATGCCGCGCTCATAGTCCCGTGGAGTGGCTAAGAACTGGGTCTCTGGGACAGACAGCCCACAGTTCCAACTTAGGTCTGCCGCTAGACAGCTGAGTGACCTTGGACAGGTTTCTTAACTTCTCTGAGCCTCAAGTTTCTCATCTGTAAAATGGTACCCTCCCTTGGGGGGTTGTGAAGTAAGAGTGAGCCCATGCATGTAGCATGCTGAGTGCCAGGCACACTGGTGGAAATGGTAACCATGACTGCTGCTGGAAGCCAAGGGCGGCTCTCAGTGAGATGGGGGAGTCAGGTCCGTGTTTACAGGAAGGATGGAGAGAACGGGCCTTCGGGCTGCTGCTCCCCAGCACTGTTTACCCTGTGATCTTACACAGGTCACACAGGTAGGATCCTAGGCTGATGCCACCCTGCTCTTCAACCAGGGCCCCCACGAGAGCCTCACAGAGCCAGCGAGGCACAGCCTGGCTCATGGGCAAATCCTGCTGGCCAGGGGAGTTGTTCTGGGAGCATCTGTGCCTCCGGGGAAGGCATCGCGCTCTTCACTGGGTCTGACTCCCCACAAGTGTGCATCTCCGGGCCAAGCTCCCGTGTGTCTACTCGCCTAGCAGGGGTGTGCAAGGCCCTTGGCCATGGGCAGATTGAGGCCTGGAGTCTGGACACAACTCATTGGGCCAGATGTGGGCAGAGCCGGGCCAGGTGTACAGTGCCAGCTCCACAAGTAAAGGCGTGGCCTATCTCCCCTAGGAAGTGTCCCCCTAGTCCCCAGATAAAAAGGATCCCTCCCTCCCTTCTACATAGTAAAAACCAGTCCCCTCATAGCTCCTGCCATGGCTCTGGGCACTGAATCGCAGTCACTAACACACCTGCCACCTTGGGACTCCTCACATCACAGCATCGACATTTAGGGACTGTCCTGTGCACTATAGGATGTTTAGCAGCATCCCTGGTCTCTACCCACTAGATGACAGTAGCACCCCCCCCCCAAGTGACAACCAAAAATGTCTCCAGACATTCCTAAATGTCCCCAGGGGGCAAAATCACCTGTGGTTGAGAATCAGCGGTTTACACAGCACTTCCACACCTTTGACCCTATTAGAACCACGTAACTTCTCCCCTCCCACTTTCAGAGGAGCGAGTCTGTATTCTTTTCAGCCCCACTTCAGAGGCCCAGAGGCGCAGTGACTTCCCCAAGGACATTCTGCACATCAGAAGCAGGATTGGAACTTGACTCGCTCCCACGTGTCCAGATCTCGTGGCTTTTATCCCCGCCCATGAAACTGTTTCATACTATGTATAACTGTAGCCCAGTCGTGTGGCTTCTCACCTCCACAGGTTATAAACATCTGGAGGCCCAGGCTATGGCACAGACACCTCTCAGCCTCCTCGTGGGGCCTGGCACATGTCTGACATGTAGCAGGTCCTCTCTTGATATTTGATGGATGAAGAGGGAAGGGCTGGTTCATTCCAGAGGGTTTTAAGCTGCTGTCAAATGGTGCCCTATCTTCAAAGACCTGGAGTCGAAGGGAGGCTCCGCTCTACTGCCCTGAGTCTCAGGGGATGCTAAGATGTTCCAAAGGTGTCAGGACATGTGGCCGTCACCCAGCAGATGCGCTGCTCTGCCTCAGCTCCTGGCTTGGGCAGACCCCGCAGAGCCAGGCTGAGCGCCTTCTCCCCCTCTGCCTCCACTGCAGGGCCCCAGGACCAGGCTCTGCCCGAGGGGTTTGTTCAGGCGGCAGTCACGACCCAGCTGTCTGTTATGGTTTGACTTTCTTCCCCAACCCTGGATTAGCAATTGAGCAACTCAGCAAGCATCTGACAAGACAGTGCTCCCCAAACCTGTTGAAACTCGCCCAACTTGGGCCCTGTGGGTGCATTTGGAAAGCTGAGCATTTGCACCAAGCCTCCTCTCCTTGCTCCTCCCTCTGGAAAGAAGGGCATGGCCTGAGCCAACCGGGCACAGAGTTAGCCAGGGAGCCGCTGACGGGGGTGACGGCTGCCCGCCATCGGCCCCTCCAGTCACCCCCACTCCAAAGGAGCTTGCAAGAGCCGCCGCTTTCACTCGGCAAACTCAGCTGGGAGGTGGAGCTGTGACCCCGTGGTTGCTGTCCAGATTTCCACAGGAGTTGCCAGGTTTTATCTCTGAGTCCTGAACTGCATCTTCTGTGATTCGGCCAAACCCGCGAGAAGGCTCGCTCCCTGCCGTGACCCCACCAGCTCCCCCTTTCCCCATCCAAACCCCTCCCCACCTCCCCCATCTCCTGGCAAACTTGAAACCAAACTATGTTTTACAAGTTCCCCAGCCAAGTCAGAACCCCCGCGGTGGAGGGGACCTGGTCCGAGAAGGCAGGGGGTGGGAGGTGGTGGAAGGGGGGGCTCCCGTCCCAGCAGGGAAGGAACCTCCCAAGAGCTCGCAGCTCACGGGGGAGCTTTGGAGAGGCCCCTCAGAAGCAGCAGGAAATTGCTGATGAGACCAGAGGGGCCTTTTTCCTGCTGTGACTCTGAATGGTCCTTTCAGACCCTATTTCTCACTCTGTTCACACACAAGTCCTATCATAGCAGGATTGGGTCCCAGGAACGCTGCCCCAAGAGCTGGAGACAGCAGGGTATTCCTCTTGAGTCAGGGGTGCCCAGCTGTCCTGGCCCCCAGGCATCCAGGACTGACTCACAGACCTCACGGTTAGAGGGGCTCTCAGGGATGATCAGCTCAACCCCCTCCCTGTTCAATCATGTCAAACGCTGACTTGTCAAGACCTACTCCATCAGGCACTGTGAGAGGCACTTGGGGGTCACCCAGCATATTGGTGGTAGAGCCAGAACTCCATCCCAGGTCTGCCGACTGTCCTCTCAGAACTGCCCCTGCCACAGATGAAAGCAGACCTGCAGCTCCATACCCTGAGCCAGTCATTCTCTGCTGGAGGTGATGAGCAGGGGGAGCGAGGAAGGAACCAAGGTTTTCCCATCTGCCCTGCTGGGGTGCGGGTGCAGGTTTGGCCACAGGCTCTCCCAGGATTAGGCCTTCAGATGGGATCCACCAAGGCCGAGGAACTCACTGGAAACCCAGAGGTGCCAGAGCATGAGCCTCACTCAGGAAGCCAGCACTGGCCCTGGACAGCTCAGCTGGGTTCCCCTGTCCCTCCCGCTCCCCAGCCCGGGGCTCCCCCAGCTGAGCTGGGGATGACAGTACAACGGTTCAGTGGCCACCAGGACAAGGAAGGCACTCTGGGGACAAAGGCTGGGTGAGTCTCCTCAAGGGAGAAGCTCTCTGATGGCAAACTTGGGGGCAAGGCAAGATCAGGAAGTGCCCTAAATCCGACACCCACTCACCCCTCAACCACACCTGCCCCAGGGAGAGAAGGGAAATTCCTACCTCATGGCACAGCTCTGAGGCCCTCCAGGCTCAGGTCTGAGTGGCTAATTCCTGGCCCCGAGTCAGCGAGCAACTCTACTGGGAACAAATACTGTGAGATGGGAAGTGGGGGGGGGGGGGGCTCCCAAACAGGAAGTAGGGGACACAGAGCCCTCAGGAATGAAATGTGGGGAGCTGGGCACCAGGGCACTGGGCATAATAGAAACTAGGGAGCCAAGAGACAGAATATGGGGGTGCTGAGGTTTCTGAGGATGGGAGCAAAGGGAGATAGGGATCCCAGGAGCCAGGAGGGGAATAGTGCTCTAAGGTATAGGAGTCAGGGCTTGGGGCCCAGAGGCCATCATTTTCCCCCAACTGAGAAAATGCGCTTGAGATGAAGTGAACTGGACCCACGCATTGAGAACTCTAGCGCTATGCTAAAGCTGGGGCAAAGGCAGAGTGGAGGCAACACCCACCACCCCACAACCACTGGGAGTGTCTCCAAGGCCAGCTGCTGCTCCCTAGCTTCCCCTCCAGGGGTGTCAGGCCAGTGGCAGCAACTCTTTCCCTGGCCCCCGAAGCTGCAGAGACCACAGGCCCAGACACAGTTCAGGCAGCCACAGAACCACTGAGACAGCTCCCTCCCCAGCACCCCTCCCTCCGGAAAGAAGCCCAGACACATCCGTTGTAGTTCAGAAACGACCTAGGGCTCCAGAAAGACTCAGTCAGTGGGAGAATGAAGCCCCTTTCCTCAAGTCATTGTCTTTTGATGCCAAACCATCATGCCCTCGGTACCCTGGGCCATCTTTGGAGCCTGACAGCCAGCCCAGGCTTAGGAGACAGAGTGACCTGTTTTCAAATCTTGACCATCCCTGACTGGGTGCATGGCCTTCAACATGCGCTTCTCTGAGCCTCACTTTCCTCCTCTGTAGAATGGAGGGGTGATGCCTGCCTGGGCAACCCTACATGGTTGCAATAAGGATATATTAAAACATGCAACTATTGCTGGAAAAGCACAAGTGACAGGGGACATAAGGTCCCTCCCTTCCTGTCATCTAGTCCCACAAATGGTTCCCAAGTCCCCTGGGCACACCTGAGCTTGTCCTGGACCCGCCCTCCCTGCTCTCCCCCACCCCAGGGTCCCCAGCTCCTGATCCAACAGCACCATCCCCCCTCCATCCCATCTCTTGTACTTCCAGTCCTTGGAGGGTCCACCTGATGGGCCACAATCACTGATGGGCCAGAAAAACATGCTCTAACTCTGCATGCTCCGTCTGGAGATTCCACCAAAAATCTGCACTTGGGATGGAGGCCGAGGTGATCCACTGCTCCCGATGGGAGTGGTCCACCCCGCAGTGTGCTCAGCTGAAAAAAGGGTTGGGAACCCAGGTCTAAGAGAGCTGACGGAGCCAAGCAAAAGAAGAGAAACGAGCAGAACCGGTCTGGGGTCCAGCAGAGTCCAGCTTGGGGGTTCAGCTCAGGGGCATGAAGAGTCTTTGAGATGGCAGTGAAGATGATTCCCATGATGGTAAACGTCTCAATGTTGATGATAAGATACTAACGTTGCCAACAGGGGAAGATGCCCACCATATGGCCATTTAATTCATTTAAGCCTCCTGAGTTGGGAACTATTAACCTCTCCATTCTTTAGATGAAGACACTGAGACTCAGAGATGCTCAGTAACTTCCCTCAGGGAACACAGGGATGGGATTCTGACTCAGTCTGTCTCCCTTGCACAGTGCACCACACTGCCTGCCGTGCTGAGGGATGAGAGTCTCCGGACAGGGGCACCATGGGACAGAGGACAGCAGGATCCTAAGACCATGGGTACAGAAATGTTAAAAGGTCTGAAAACAATTAGGGGGCATGATAAGGATCTTGGGGAGCCAGCTGCCGCCCACCCCCATGGGAACACGGTCCTGGATGGGGTCTGGTCCCCCTCACGCTCCCCTGGCCGCCCGCGTCTCCCAAGGCGGCTCACTCCTCAGCAGGCGCTCCGCTTCCTTCCGGCTCCTCCTCCCACCCGTTGGCCTCCTTCCTCCCTGGTGAGGAGGCTCTAAATGTGGCCCAGGCAGGCAGGGAGGCCAGAGGGAGGGGACAGAGAGGCCTGGGCTGGCGTCCCAGCCCCCACCTGGACACCCGCGGGGCCAGGACCCATGACACTGATCTGCTTGGCCTCCCAAACGCTCCAGCTATTTCCCGTCTCCTCTCCTCTTGACGCGCAGAGTAAGAACCGGGGAGGAGTCGGAGAGGTGCGGATTTTCCTCTAGGAATTTGTATATTTTTTTTAAAAAGCAAGCAAACCTGGAAAAGCTTGGGACAAGCCCAGCTAATTTTAGTTTCTAATGAAAACAGCAGGTGGCTGAGAGGATCTGATCTCCCTGGCAGGGCCAGGGCCCTCCAGCCTTGCGAGCTGCAGGCACGGGCCGGGCGTGGGGAGGGCCTCCTGGGAGGAGCCTGAGGGACCTGCAGCCCCTGGACAAGACCGGGGCACGAGCTGGCTGGCAGCGGCAGCAGGGCAGCCTGGGCTGGCAGGGTAACATGATCGATGGCACAGCGGTGGCTGGAGTCCTGGGTGGCCAGGGCAGCAGGTGGCAAATTGCGAAGCCTGTACTCAGCAGTGGCAGGAAGAAGCTTAAATTGGGGCAATGCGACAGAACGGGAAAAGAAGCAGGGATGGTTACGGCCCTCCACAGGCCAGCCCGGCCCAGCAGCGGCTGACACGGATCACACCCAGGTTCTCTGTCTCCCCCAGAAATGGCTGTGCAATCGACACTGGAGCCCAGCCCAGCTCCAGGTCTGCAAGGGGAATGCGTGTCTCTGGGGGAAAGGTTGAGCCACCTTAGGGTGCGAGGAGGGGATTCCTGAGGCCCCCAGGATCAGTTGGGCCAACCCCCTCAGGGTCTCCAAGCCCTCAGCAGACTGAAAGGCAAAGGCAGCCCCATTCTCCCCCCTCACCCCCTGCTTCCCTACCTAAGCACTCTGCCAGGAGGTGAGCAGAGGCGACCCGGTCAGGACAGAGCCCCCCATTCACGCTGCAAGCATTTCTGCACACCTTCTACGTGCTGCTCCCTGTGCTGGGCACTGAGGAGGCCACAGGCTGGACGTGACGCCGAGGGTGGCATCAGCCTCCTGCAGCTGTCAAACAGAGCAGATCCACACCAGGGTACAGGGGAAAGAGAGTTCCCAGTCAGAGCGGGGTTTGCATTCTAACTTTGCCGCACGCTAGCTGTGTGACTTTGGGTGAGTTACTCCACCTCTCTAGGCCTCGGTTTGCTCATCTGTAAAATGAGGCTAGCACCCTAACTGGACACCAGACAAGCAAGTAGTGCAAGCAACAGCCTGTGAGGCCTAGTGTCCTAACTCCCTCCACCCCCCTCCCAGCTCCATTTCCAGCTCTGGCACCCAGCGCTTCCCAGGCAAGACCCTGGGACCTGGGGGAAGTGGAACGGGGGTGGAGCTCTGCCTCCTGTGGCATGGGAGAGGACAGCTGTTGGGCCAGATGAAGGCAGGGGCTGGGGGTAGTGGGCATTGGTGCCAGCGTAGGAGCAGGGACGCTCCTTAGCAGAAGAGGTTTCTCGGCTTCTTCCTGGAAGCTGTCCCAGTGACTCACGGGCATGGCAGCCCAGCAGCTCACCCCTCAGTCCCTGCTGCTGTCGTTGCAGCCCGTCTCCCCTCGTGGAGTTTGGAGCCTGGGGGAGAGGGAGCGGGTGGCTCCTCGGGTGCATCTCATTCCTCCTGCAACGGCAGGGGCTCCATCTATCAGCCCGCCATGGGGCCAGGAGGCCTTTGAGGCTTAGACCCCCTCTGCAATCCCAGTTTGTAGAAGGAAGACAGCGGGAAAGGCCACACAGACCCACTGGTTTATTGAACCCAGGGAGACAGGCTCCAACAGGGGCAGGGACTTGCCCAAGGTCACACAGTGCGTTGGTGGCTCAGCCAGGCCTCCCCAGCCTGCTCCTCCTGCCCAGAGAACGCTTGCCCTTGAATACCTCCCCTCGTGAGAAGCCAGGAGCCAGCACAGCCTGACCTGGCCCTTGGCCGGCTGCAGAAGGAGCAGAGGCTGAGATGGGGACAAGCCAGCTCTGTTCCCCCATGTCACAGAGGGGATTGGGCCCCCTCCCCTTCTAAAGGAGGCCAGCCCTGGGTCTGAGCAGGAAAGGATCCAACTTGAAGCCCAGCTCCTTGTCCCCTCACCCGTGGCCTCCCAAGTGTGGACCTGGCCCATGGCCAGTAGCTGGGCTCTTGGCGCCCCCTGCAGGCCAAGAGCGCCAGGTGGGACTAGCTCCACAGAGGACCCCTTGCCTCATCGTCCGAGGCAGAGGGGCATGCAGGCAGGGTTGAGGAGCAAGGTTGGGCCCCTCCCCTTCCATATGCACCCTCTCCCTGCCCCTCAGCCATCTTCCTGCCGTTGTCTCACCTCTGAGAGGCTCAGGCTCCTGCCCAGACACTACCAGTCTCTGCGTCCCCTAGGCAGGACCTGGTAGAGACGTCAGGGAGGCCCCCGGGAGGCAAGCAATGGGGGGGGGGGAATTGGGGTGCCTCAGCCAGAGACCCCCCACCTCCCACTCGCTCCTGCTGCCCTGGAAGGGAGAGATCCTGCGGTTAGGACACACCTACAATGTGCCCAGCTGAGACCAGGTGCAGCAGCCACATCAGATCACGCTAACTTCTCACAGTAGCCCTCTAGGATAGGAACCATTATCTCCATTTCTAGACGAAGAAAGCCAGACTCAGGCCCCACAGCCAGCGGCTGATGCAGCAGAGAAGAAGAGAGTGGGTCCCGGAATCAGATCTCCCTGGGACTTAGAAGGAAACATCACCAGTGGTTACTCAAGAGCTTCTCCTAAAGTGCTCTCCAGGCCAGCACAGCCTGGCTTCACAGCTGCTCCTGGAAATGGGTTAAAAGGCCAGATGCCCACCAAGACCCACCTGGAGCGAGGCCCAGCCACCTGCGCTTTCACCAAGCCCCACAAATGTTTCTGTGCACAGTCAGATTTGAGAACCATCACTCTGGTCCAACCCACAGGCCTGACTAATAGAATCCAGCTGCTGCTTGCACACCTCTGGGGATGGAGAGCTCAGCAACCACTAGGCAGCCCACCATCTGTACCTTGGCAGCATCCTTAGGTGGAACGAACCCAGCTCCTAGCAGCTTCCGCCCACTCGTGTCAATTCTAGTCTTTGAGCCGCATAAAAGGCGGCTCTTTGTCTCTACCAAAGGCTTTGAAGTCCAGCAAAGCCAGATTCAAGTCCTGGCTCCACCTCTTACTGGCTGTGTGACCTTGTGCACAAGGCAAATTGCTTAACCTGTCTGTGTCTCAGTGTCCTCCTCTATAAAACAGGGGTTCGTTGGCTTGCTGAGAGGATAAATGCAATAATGTCAGTGAAGTACGTAGCCCAGTCCTGACTAAGTTCCATAACAGTCGGCTCTTCTTATCATCGTCATAAACATTTCCCATATTTAATTTTTTGTGTATTTTTCTATTTGGTCAATATTCATGCATTTACTCCTTCATTCAACAAACAGATGTGGAGTTCCTGCCCGTTGCCTCGGCCCCGTGTCGGGCCATCTTTCACACACAGCATCCCTTTTGCTCTGACAATAGGCCCCTGACTGAGTTGGGAGCAGTGGTGTCTTCCCCACCTTACAGATGGGGAAACTGTCCCAGAGAGCAGTGACCTTCCTCCTCCATCCTTCTTCGGACGAGAACCTTGTGCAGCTTCCCTTCTAGGATTCAGTGGCCTCTTCACCTCCCCCCTAGAAAGCACCCCCTCAGACCCAGTTTGCAGGCCAAGCCCCAGGGTGGGGGGGGTGCTGGTTCACTATAGAGTCAGGAACAGCAGGACTCTGGCTCTCTTGTTCAGAGCTGCTGATCTGTGTGGCTGAGGCTGAGGGTAGAGCCAGGGTCTGAGTTCCCTCCTGGGAGGCAGTGGGAAGGCCCCTTTCCCTCTCTGTGCTCACCTGTAAAATGAGGGTCTGAACCAGACCACCTGTCAGGGAATGTTGCTGAAGTTTGTGATTCTCCGCACTCTGCTGCTCCTCCAAGAACCTGGAAGGCAGCCCCGGCAGCCCTGCCCTGGGAGGTGAGCAGATGCATCTCCCTCTGAACAGCTGGGAAGGGAGGCAGGAGGAGAGGAGTCACCACTCAGCTCTCCTCCCACCATCGGGCTGCCACTTGTGTGCCTACTATTTGCACTTGGCCCTGGCCAGGGACACCGGGGGTGGGGGCGGCGGCTGAAGGACAGTGGTTGGAATACAAGTTGTGGGGTCATCTGGATCTGGGCTCCAATCCAGGTCTGTCCTCACAAGCCAGGTGACATTGAGCCGGTCATTTCACCCCTCTGAAACCTACCTGGCACTTGGTAGGTGCTCAGTTAATGCACACCTCCTTCCGGTGAAGACCACTTCTTCCTCACAGGGCCTTTCTCCGGCTCTGTTCCTACCTCAGCGAGCAATTCTTGTCTTGCCCCGGACCTCCTTGCCTCCTGGCCCAGAGCTCAAAGTGCCCACCCTTAGGCGGGGCCGAGGCTTCCCAGGCCCCTCAACCTGCCACGGAGGAGGACAGGCAGGAGGAAGGGTTTACAGGCTTTGAAGCTCGGCTCTGGCACTTGTTATCTGTGTGGCCTTGGGCACATCATCTTCTTAGCCTTCATTTTGGAATCCATAAAATGGGCATGATAATTATCACTTCATAGATTTGGGGTGAGGATGCAACAGGATGAAGTGTGCGCCACTGTGCACGGCACACGGTAGGTGTTCATGAACTGTGGTGCTCTCTCCCGTCCTCCGCTGAAATGGGTTCATTAAAGCTCCTTCTCCCCACGTGTGTCTGCTCCCAGAGCACCTTGACATCAATTACCTCATCTAGACTGTGATCCTCGCTATAACCCTATGAAGTGAGCCAGAATTGGTGCCCCATTTTCAGGCTGAAAAAACTCCAGGGGCTGAGGGGAGAGCCTGGCACACTTTGTTTTTGAAGTCCCCAGCCCCCACCACTCCCTGTGTACTGACCATCCCTTGTCCCCAGCCCTTCACTGCCTTCACTGTCCCACCCGCAAGGGCTGCAGCACTGATGCTGGTTTCCATCTGGTGGCCCTGGGATGCGGCTGGCAGTGAGGATCTTGACCTTATAGGTGGGCTTAGGTCACTGGGGTCCCTGCCTGGGAGTGGGGAAAGAGAGACGCCAGGACAGACAGTGGCTCCAGCCTCCTAGCTCAAGGGCATCCTCGACATGAAGGGGTTGAGTCAGGGGCCAGGTCTGGGGTAACATTAAGGCACAGACACTAGTGCAGGGGCCACCCGGGGCAGGGAGGGATCCCATGGGGCCTCTATCAGCTTCTCTCCCAGGGTGCTGTCTGCTTCAGCAGACTCGAGGTGGAGGCCTTCTTGTGCAAGACAGCACTCCCCTCTCCAGCCCCAAGAGCCGGGCAACAGTGCCTGTCACTGGATCCAGAGAAGTTGACCACCAGGACCCCTCTCAGGGACAAGTCAGTTCTCAGAGACCTGGGCTGGGCACGGGCTCGTTCTGGGAGTGGAAAGAGGAGGGAAGGGGCCCTGCACTCCATCCCACCCCCACCATCCTCTCCCTAGGTACCTGGCCAAGCTGTCATCGGTGGGGAGCATCTCCGAGGAGGAGACCTGCGAGAAGCTCAAGGGTCTGATTCAGAGGCAGGTGCAGATGTGCAAGCGGAACCTGGAGGTGATGGACTCCGTGCGCCGCGGCGCCCAGCTGGCCATCGAGGAGTGCCAGTACCAGTTCCGGAACCGGCGCTGGAACTGCTCCACGCTCGACTCCCTGCCCGTCTTCGGCAAGGTGGTGACGCAAGGTGAGGGAGGGGCTCGTGGGGGGCCGCTGGGGGAGTCAGCGGTGCTGGGGTGTGGGCCCCGGGCCAGGGGATCCCGGGCGAGACCACATTTCCTTGGGTGGGGAATGCTTGTGAGTGGCCGGACAAATTATTCTGTCATTTATCAAGTGAAAACAGCACTCTGCTCAGGCGAGGGCATAAAGAATGCAGGGAGAGGGGCAGGATCCAGGCGGGCCGAGTCTGAGGTGGGAGGGCCAGCAGAGGGGATGCTGTTCTTTGTGCTGAGCAGCACTCAACAGTGTGCAGTGTTTCCACACTGGAGCTCCCACCCCCATTTTACAGAGGAAGAAACTGAGGCGCAGGCAGAGAAAAGGATGGAGTGGCCAGGGCTCCTCAGAGGGTGGACAGCAGAATCAGAGTTCAGGCTGGGACTCCAGACCCCCAGCCCCATGCTGTTTCCACCTTAGCACTGGGCCTCCTGTATGCAAGCTAAGCCGTCTCACCTGTCTGCACCTTTGACGAACCACATTGAGAGGGTCACCATGCCCACCCAGCCTGAGACACAGGGAAGCGCAGCGCCAGCTCCTCCCCTCCCGGGCTCCCAGTCCAGTTGACAGCCACCACTCAGGAGGGGTAGTGGCTTACACACCAATAGCACTAACTAGGGACCAGGCACTTTTTCGAGTGTTTTAAGTAATATTAACTCATCTGGCCCTTTGAGATAGGCCTCCACATTGCAAATGAAGAAACTGAGGCATGCAGAGAGGTTAAGTAACTTGCCCAAGGTCACAGAACTAGAAGGTGGCAGAGCCAGAACTTGAACCCATGCAATCCAGCTCCAGGGTCTTGCTCTTGCCCACCATGAGAAAGTACTGTGATGGAGGGGTCATGGGGGCCTTGGGTGCACAAGGGTGGACTCCTCCTCTGGCCAGGCTGGGTGCTCAGAGAAAGCTTTCCCGAGTAGGTAGGCCCACAGCTCGGACCAGAAATATGAGAGGGCATTAAGACAGAGGAAGGTGGGCCAAGGCCTAGAGAACGTTCCATGCAACTGGAAGGCTCCTTGAGAGGTCACTGGGTCAAGCCGCTGCCCTCGAGGAAGTGCTCTGAACCTGCTGCCCTCTTTCTACTTCCTGAGCATGAAACTGACACTCCCGAGCCACCGGCAGCCGACAGGGCCCTTTGACTTGCTCAGGCAGCAGGAAGGCATTGCCTGGGCCAACCTTTGTCTTGGCACCTGTGGTCCTGGACGGCTACGGCTGCTCGGCTGCGGCAAACCGTTTGGATGTTGTTGGAAACCAACTGTGATAGAAATTTGGAAGCCATTCTCCTGGGAGTTGGCAGAGGCCAAAAAGGCAGGATCATGCTTGGCATTACTGAACATCGCTGCTCCGGAGAAGAAGCAGAGACCCAGTGAGCAGCCTGGGAGCGGAGGCATTCCAGGGACAATAGTGCCAATGCCCAGGGCCCAGGGATGCCTGGTTTGGTGAGGCCCGGATGCTAGGCTCCAGCAACAGACCCTGAGCACAGGAAGCCCCTTGCACACAGTAGGTGTGCGGCGTCTTAGAGGGACTGGTGGATAGGTCAGCAGGGTTTCACGCGCCAGGCCCTTCCACACCCCCATGCCTTTGCACTTGCTTGTTCCTCTGCCCCAAATACCCACCCTCTTTCTCCCCCAGCTCAGCAGCTCCCTCCTCCACAGTTTCCCAGCCCCGTAAGCAGATGGTTGCTTTGTCCTCTGGGCTCCGAAGCTGTTTGTTCATGCTGGGGGGTTGTCCCCTTTTTTGGTAATTTTTGGTTCTGATATAATTTCAGACTCACAGAAAGGTTGCAAAAATGCTACAATGAATTCCCGTATACTCTTTTCATCTCTAGGTGATGGGTTTATTCAGTTGGCTACTTTTGCTTTCTTCTTTTTTTTTACTGAGGTATAATTAACATACAACATTATATTAGTGTCAGGTGTACAACATAATGATTCTATATTTGTATATATTATGAAATGGTCACCACAAGAAGTCTACTTAACATCCATCACCACACAGAGTACAAAATTTTTTTCTTGTGATGAGCACGTTTAAGATCTACTCTCTTAGCAACTTTAAATATGCCATACGGTATTATTAACTATAGTCACCATGCTGTACGTTACATCCTCATGCTTTATTTATTTTGTAACTGGAAGTTTGTACCTTTTGACCCTCTTCAGCCATTTCGCCTATCCCCCCACCCCCATCTCTGGCAACCACCAGTCTGTTCTCTATATCTATGGGCTTGGTTTTTCCTATGAGGAATTCCCATATACTCTTTAGCTGGACTCACCAAGTGTTTACATTTTAACCCATTTGCCTTATCAATTTCTCTCTCTCCCTTTCTCTCTCTCTCTCCCCTTAATACACACGCACGCACTTTGTCTAAACCATTTGTGTTCACAGCTTTTATTACACCTTCTAGACTGAACTGTGATATCTCTCTCCACCACTCCCCTCCCCCATCCCTAAGACTTGAACTCTTCCGAGGCAAGGATGGTGTCTCATTTACCTGTCTCCCAGCATGTGCAGAGTCTGACTTGGAGGAGACAATCAGTGGATGTCATCCTATGACAGAAAGCAAGTCAGGGAAAGGACTCAAAGGGGCAAAGAAGGTCAGGCATGGGTCAGTGCTGGCCTTAAGCCAGTGAGGGACCCCGTTGAGAAGTGCCTTCCTCACCTGTGTTTGCGGCCGGAACCAAGGAGGGGGCCAGCCCTGGCTCAGCAAGTTCTGGGAGATGCTGAGAATCCTACCAGGCTTGGCTGGAACCTGCTCCGGACTACAGTCTGAGTGGCCTGGTCAAGCGTCCCGTCCCCTTGGAGCTGGGTCAAGATACGCTCACACCAAGCCAGCCACACCGGGCAGATGTCAATCGTGTTTGGAGGAGGAATCTGAGCTCTTCCCTTCCTTCCATCTCCTCGCTTTTCTATTTTTCGTTTTCCTCTTGGAAAAGTCTTAGTTTGTCTCCACTGAACAAGAGAAGAGCCTTGTCCATCCCAAGGCCTGAGGGCACAGCGCTGCTCTCTGAAAGCCCGGGGTTGACGAGGCAGCTGGACCAAGAGCATGGGCAAGCACGACCTTGGGCGAGTGACCTCCCCCGCTGAGCTGCAGCGTCCTCACCGATCAATGAGACCAGCACATGTGCTTACCTCACACGGTCATGGAGGTTCAGTGACGTGATGCATGGCAGCACTTAGACCTGAGAAGAGCCGTCTGTCATCAGCAGGTGCTGTCGTTTTTGGTGGCAGCAGCAGCAGCTGGTCCAGGCAGGCCTCTCTCGCAGCCCCCAGCTTTCGGGGTTAGGGGGCTTGGCCAGTGCCAATTCATGAGCTGCCTGGCTGGGGTCACGACCTCAGACATGGAAAGGTTGTAGCTAACAGCTCCTCCCCAGGAGCCAGGCCATACTTGGAGAAGAGAATGAGACCCCATTTATTGAGGACATCCTGTGTGCTGTCTTGCTTCAGGTCACCCTCACGACAATTCTGTGTGCGTAGTATTGTTCCCATTTTACAGATAAGAAAGGAGACTCAGCAAGCAGAGGGTGGTGACACCCTCAGATCCAGGACCTGCCAACTCCTGCCTGTGAGATCTTGAGCAAGGTCCTTCCCCTCTCCTAGCCTCAGCTTCCTCCTCCCTATAAAGTGGGGACCATCCCAGGACCAGCCTCCTGGGATTCCCATGAGGATTCAGAGAGACGCAGCTCTGAAGGGCTGATTCCCACAGAGACCCCCAGGGAGGGGGCAGCTCTCTTCCTGCTAGCATTGCCCGACGTCTCATAGCCTCCACCCCCAAGCAGTGGAGGCCACCCTGCTCCTGGCCTACTGAGGACAGGGAAATAATGGTGACTGCTGAGGACGATATGTAAGTTAGGGCCAAACTGCGTGCTCTAGGCTTAAATTTGGTCAAATTGGCATCTGGGGCAGTGTCTGTGCGTTAGTCCCTACTGGATCCCAATGCAGAGCAGAGCCTGCACCTGGGGGTTAACTGGTAAATACCTGCTGAATGACAGGAAAGGGTCTGAGGGTGGGAGGGAGAGGCCGTAGAGCCTGGCGAAGGTTCAAGGTCACAGGGAGCAGGTCATGCTGGCTCCGAGTGGGCCAGCCTGAGCAGGATGGGAGGCCAGAGCGGCAACCCCGACTCCTCTTCTCCTGCTCCCTTCTTCTGTAGATAGCACGGGGTCGCCTCTGCCTCTTCACATCCGCCTCTGTGACCCTGTCCCGAGAGGGGACTTCCTGAACCCCGAGGCCCATTTGGGCTCTGGCTGCCATGGCTGGGAGGCAGTGTGGTGTACTGGCCGTAGCAAAGCGGAGACTGACCCCAGGCCTGTCCTTCCACTCCCCCGTGTCTAACGTCTAGGACGCCTCACTGACCATAACATCAGGCTGGATTGAAGAAGTGAGTGCTTCTCAGTCCTGGGCTGTGGCTCACTAAAACCTGTGTTCTCCCCTTTGTCCTCAATGTCGGCATCATGTTGGACCCAGGGAGGGAGAGACCGGGCCTTCCTTCGGGGCAACCTCTCGGGCCAGTCTTTTGGTGCCATCAGATAAGTTACAGGAAGTCTGGGAGGGGGCACCCCAGAGGCGCTCTGCCAGTGGGAGTTCCTTGAGGAAACATTTTCCTCGGTGTCCCTCGTGTGCAGCATAGGGCCTCGCTCACAGCAGGCGATCAATAAATGTTTGGAGAGGGAGCGGCAAGGGAGGAGTCCTCTGCCCTAAGGAAGCTTTAGCCCAATGACAAGACGTAGTCAACTGACGGACCCTCAGAGTGTCAGTGCCCCACCAACATTTGCTAGAAAATGAATCAAATGGCATTAATCAGCCGACTGTAGTACAACGGCCACTGTGTCTCGAGCGCCTGCTGTGTGCCAGCGGCTGCACGCAGGACTTCCTGTATTTTACCCCTTAGATTGTCATAACCACCTGATGAGGTCAGTACCATGATCAGCCCCATTCTCTGGACAAGAGAACTGAAATCACACCTCTAGGAAGTGGTGGAGCAGGGACTGGATCTCAGGCCTGCCCGGCTGAGTGGCCAGGCTCTTCCCCAATACCCACCCCTGGCTCCAAGTAGCTGTGAAGCGTCTGCTCCGTGCCCAGTGCTCCTGTTCCATGCTACCTAGGGGGCAGAGGAGAAGGATGAGGGACAGCCGGGCCCCAGGAGGTTCCAGTCTGGCTGCAGAGGCCAGACAAACACACAAAACACTTAGAAGATAAAATGGTTTTCGGCTCGATTCTGACTGCTTGTGGCAGGTAGGCCAGCGAGAACGCCGCAGTCCCGGAGGTCCGTGAGGGTGGGAGGGAGACACGGGAGAAGTGCTAGGGTCTGCCTGCCAGGCAGCATTGCTATCCCCATGTGAGAGCTGGGAAAATGAGGCCCAGAGAGGAAGGTCCCACCACTGCTACAAGTCTTACAGCTGTGTCCAGCTCCAGAGCCGTTACTCTTTCCCTGTCCTACATTGTCTCTTAAATCCAAAGAGGCTTCCCAGAGGTGGTTTCAAGAAAAGGTGAGATTTTGCAGATAAGAGAGCAAAGGAAACTGGAAAGGCCAGCTAGGGGCAGGGATGGGAGAGGACGGGGGACAATGTCTTTCTCAGAGACCAGAGCCTGTCTTGCCCCCCCCACCAGGACTCCCGCTGGGCCTGCCTTGAAAACATGGGAGTTCTGCTCAGAACAGCACTTTCCTCAGGACACCCGCCTGGTTCCCAGGGGATCACCACGCCATGGCTTCCCTTCCAGCCCAACTCAGCCTCAGCTGATGCCCCTCCAAACACTCCTTCCTGCTCAAACATCCTTCCTTCCAACATCGGGAGAGACATTGTATGCAATGGGCTAAGAAGAGCACGGGCCTGGAGTCAGACAGGCCTTGATTCCAATGTCTACGTGGCCACTGACTGGCTGAGGGACCCTAGATGAGCCCCTGAGCCTCACTTTTTCAAACTCCATAGAGCAGAGCTGGAGAGAGCTGGTTGCTAAGGTGGTCATGAGCCTTAGATGACATATGGAAAGGCCCTGGCACATAGTAGGCCCTCTGGATGCACAGGACAACTCTGGATTCCCAGCCCCAGGCAGCCTTAGCATTTTGGAAAAGATGGCATTGAGGCGGGACCCAGAGGACACGCAGGATTTAGACCAGTGGAGCCAGGGAAGGAGGCACTATGAGAAGAAGAAAGAGCAGGAAGAAAGGAGTTGGGTGTGGGATGGAGCAAATGGCTTTATAGAAAAGGCAGAAGGTTGTAGGGCAGCTGCTGGCATCTGAACAAGCTCTGCCTTACCTGGCCCAGCTCTGCTGTCCCAGGAGGACGAAGCCAGGACAGTCTTCCCCCTGCAGCTGGAGTAGGCAACCCCCCTGACCTGGGAGCAGTTATCTACCACGTCGCTGGGGAACTCCCCTCTGCTACATTTGCAGGTGCACCACTACCCTTTTTCTATGTCCCACAGTCTCTGCCAGATGCCCAGCGAGCAAGGCTTCAGCCTGGGCCCCCAGGCAAAGAGGAAGAGCCAGGAGGAGCCACAGCACTGGAGTCGAAGTGCTGGGACCCAGAGCCAGTTAGAAAAGGCTGGAGAAATCACTGCCATTGGTTTTAGGGACATGGTGGCTTGGCCACATTCGCCAGGCCTTCTGGGGCCTCATGCGCTGGGCACAGGCCAACTGCCCACCATTCCCCAGTGAAGAACCCTTTGCAGAACTGGACTTGTCCTACCACATGTGAGATTTAGGACGCCCTTCTTGGCTTCACACCTGGGACAGGGGGAAGAGATGGACTATGTGTGTATCCTGGCGGCTCTGGGCTCCGTGAGGCAGGATAACGTCAAGGTTGGAAGCTCTGGAGCCAGGCTGTCTGAGGTCAAGTTCCGGTTCCACCACTTGCTGGCTGGGTATTACTGGTCGAGTTGCCTTACCACTGAGTGCCTCAGTTTCCTCATCTGTAAAATAAGGGTTAGAAGTCTCCACTCCATAGGGTTGTTGTGAGGAGTATATATATTATATAAAGTCCTTGGACAGTGTGCAGCACAAAGTAAGCGTGCTATAAGCTTTAGTTCTTGTTCCTATTATCTTTCTTTCAGCGTCTCTTCCTTCAGGCCCACTCCCAAGCTGAGAAAACCATAGCGTCCTTGTCCCCCAGGCCAGGGCAAGGGGCCCCTGGGGTCCTGGCAGATGGACGTTGGTTTGCGGATGAGGCAGAGGTCTCCCTGAGCAAGCTCACAGGGACCTCTGCACCCTGGGGCCACTAGCACTCAGGGAGGAGGGGAGCCCAAAGCTTGGGGTGGGCCAGGCACAGCCTGAGAGCCCAGAGAGGCAGAGGAAGCACGCTGCCAGGCCAAGAGCTGGGGCTGCCCCACCGGTCCCATCCGCCCTATCTCCTGCTTTCCCTTCCCCCTTGGTCTTTGGGGCAACGATTTGTGCTGGTTCAGGCCTGGAAATACCAGAAATACCAGAAACTAAAGTCGTCTCTCTTTGGGCGGCCACAGCACAAAACCAACCAACATGATCCTGCTATTAACCTCGATTAACTTGTAGAGGATTCCATCTCAGGCCCCCGTGGCTCCAGCCAAGCCCCCTGATGCTGGCCCCAAATGGCCAGGCCAGGGCAGAGGGTGGGCCGTGGAGAGTGGGTGGTGGGCAGTATCCTCAGGTCAAGGGCCGAACCAAGAACAGGGCGTCCTGAGCCATCAGGCCTGAGCTGCCCCCCGCCCCAGCGCTCAGCCTCTACTGCCTGTCCACAGACACGGGCACAGAGGAGGTGATTGTCTCCGTCTGACCACGGCGACTGCTCCCCAGGGCGGCCGAGAGCACAGGCCTGGGTGTCACAGAGGTAATTGCCAACCACGGGGCCAAAGCCTGCCCCCTCCACTCCTGCGGACACAGACACTCCAGCAAGAGACAGAAGGACAGTCACGGGCACACAGAGGCCCTCACAGGGCCCAGGAGAGGAGCAGGGCCTGTCTGGTCACACACCCAGCCAGCCACGCACACATGCACTACACATACACACACACAGGCACACACACAAACACACTCCCTCCCACCACCCACATCCCCAGAAAGAGGCTCACAGCAGCTACACCCCCTGAGGCACAGTTCCTAGGAGGATAAAAACACCCATTCAGGCAAGGGACGAGGGCAGGCACCAAAATAGAACCACTGAGCAGTCATGGGGCGGAAGGGAAAGAACAGGCGGCAGAGATGGACAGACCTGTGCTTGAGCCCTGGTTCTGTCACTTCCTGGCTGGGTGGCTGGGACCAGATCCCCTCCCCTGCCCAAACCTGCGCTGCGCTGTCTGTGAAATGGGCACAGATGGCGCTCACAGCCACAGGTAGCACCCCTCATCGGCAGTGGTGGTCAACAGTGGGGGCCGATGTTATTACGATTTACTCTTTTTAAAGGTTTAGGAAGCAAGACGGTCTCAGGAATGGGCCGTGCCTCAGCAGGAAGGGTTGGGGCAGGACCACAGGGCGGAGGGACCCCTCAGGGCCCGGGGCTGTGGGGAAACACAGGTTTGAGAGGGAACCAGACCTGGGTTGGGAGTCCAGCTCTGCTCCTTCATAGCTCTGTAGTCTCAGTACGTCAGTTCACCTCTCCGACCCCATCTTGTCTCCCACAAAACGATGCTAACATCACCAGTCTTCTGGAGAGGTTGTGTGAACAGTATCCCACCGGAGCTAAGAGCCACGAAGCTGGGCTGCCGGGCTGCTCAACCACGTCCTGTGTGATCTGGGACAAGCTAAATAGTCTCTCTGTAAAATGGGGACGATAATGGGACTTAGCTCCCGGGGTGCCGTGAGGATGACACGCTCAGCACGAGGACCGCAGGGCAGTGCCCAGTGTGCAGGAAGGCAAGGCCATTGGTACGGTAGGACTAAGCACCAGCACGTGTGCCCTGTCCCAAAGGGCTGACCTGCCTCTCTCTCTCGTGCGCCTCCATGTCCAGAAGGCCTGTATACCCCTCCCCTCGAAAAGGAGGGTGCTGGGGAGGAGCCCTGGGACCCAGCCCTGCCCTCCCTCTGCCTCCCACAGGGACTCGGGAGGCGGCCTTCGTGTACGCCATCTCTTCAGCAGGTGTGGCCTTTGCGGTGACGCGGGCATGCAGCAGTGGGGAGCTGGAAAAGTGTGGCTGTGACCGGACAGTGCACGGGGTCAGCCCACAGGGTAAGTGCAGGAGGCAGGAGGGCATAGCGGGAGGGCAGGGGCCCGGGCCATGGCCCTCGCTCACCCGTGGCCCCCATGCCCACCACGCCCCAGGCTTCCAGTGGTCAGGATGCTCGGACAACATCGCCTACGGCGTGGCCTTCTCACAGTCGTTTGTGGACGTACGGGAGAGAAGCAAGGGGGCCTCGTCCAGCCGGGCCCTCATGAACCTCCACAACAACGAGGCTGGCAGGAAGGTAGTGAGGCGCGTCCCCTCCTTGTAACCACTAGGGCAGGGGTGGGCTCGGCCAAGTCCCCACTCTTCTACCCACATGCCGCTCAGAAAACATTTGCCCAGGCTCTCACCAGCACCAGGCAACTCCTCTCGGCCGGTGGGGTACGGGGCAGCGGGGGAGAAGCAGACAGGTGAGTAGGTGTCACAGAACAGCACGGGTGGCCCGCGATGCACCACACACATCCCCAACACGCCCCCACCTATGCACATATATGTACAGAGGTGTGTGTCTCCATCCCTCTGTCACACACACACAACCCCCTAATAAGTAGCAGAGCTAGGATTTGAACCACTAAGATCATGTGTTTAACTATGACACCATCTGCCTTCTTGATACCTACTCTTCAAGGTTCCCATGCAGATTCAATGCAGCCATGTTCCCCATCATGTCATTTGTCACTCAGTGTTTCATGTGACACTATCCTTTAAAATGTCTCTCCTCCATCAACTCCAAGTGCCTCGAGGACAGGGATGGTACCTTCTTCAACTGTCCCCAACACAGCTTACCAGCCCACCATGGCATACACGAGTAGCTTACTGCAGAGGAAGCGTGACAATAAATCTTTCTCCAATTCTGCGGCATCCCCCCAGGTGTGCTCTGGCTGTCTGCCCCCTAGACACCTCCCTAGCCTCCCCTGACATCTCCTGATGGCCCCTCTCTCCTTCCCATCCCTTGCAGGCCATCCTGACACACATGCGGGTGGAGTGCAAGTGCCACGGGGTGTCGGGCTCCTGCGAGGTAAAGACGTGCTGGCGAGCCGTGCCGCCCTTCCGCCAGGTGGGCCACGCACTGAAGGAGAAGTTTGATGGCGCCACCGAGGTGGAGCCACGCCGTGTGGGCTCCTCCAGGGCGCTGGTGCCTCGCAATGCACAGTTCAAGCCGCACACGGACGAGGACTTGGTGTACTTGGAGCCCAGCCCAGACTTCTGCGAGCAGGACGTGCGCAGTGGTGTGCTGGGCACGAGGGGCCGCACCTGCAACAAGACGTCCAAGGCCATCGATGGCTGCGAGCTGCTATGCTGCGGCCGGGGCTTCCACACAGCTCAGGTGGAGCTGGCTGAGCGCTGCAGCTGCAAATTCCACTGGTGCTGCTTCGTCAAGTGCCGGCAGTGCCAGCGGCTGGTGGAGCTGCACACGTGCCGGTGACTGCCGCCCCGCCCTGTGCCCAGCAACCACCTAGTGGCCCAGGGAAGGCCGATAATTTAAACAGTCCCCCACCACCTACCCCAAAAGATACTGGTTGTATTTTTTGTTTTGGTTTGGTTTTTGGGTCCTCATGTTATTTATTGCCGAAACCAGGCAGGCAACCCCAAGGGCACCAACCGAGGCCTCCCTGAAGCCTGGGCCTTCGTGGCTGCCACTGACCAAAGGGACCTTGCTCATGCCTCTGGCTGTCCACATGTGGCTGCTGCTGACCACTCAGTTGTTATCTGTATGCATTTTTCTACTTGCAGACTTAAGGTGGGTAATGAGTGTTACAGCCACATGCCTACTGACCCTGCCATCTAAGAAGTGGCCCTATGGCAGGGGAAATCGATGCCATCTTGATGGAAGTTGCACCCACACATACACACGAACCCCTGGCAGCTTCAGCCTGGTAGCCTTGTCTCTGAAGCCCCCTGGAAAGGGAATGGGCAAATACCAGGTCAAGGGTAAAGGGTCAATTTCAGCCCTCCATGAGCCACTGGAGGTTCAACCTCTGTGAGACCTTCCAGGCAGGAAGAGCAGGTGAGATGAGGGCAAGAGAAGGCTACAGTGCCACCCCAAAGCCAGCCCGCCCAGCATCCCCCTCAAAGACGGAACCCCCCACTGCCTGGTCCTCCAGGCAGGAGTACAGGCTGCCGATCCTCTGCAGTGATGCCCCGTGTGTCTCCTCTTCACGGTGCTCCTCCTCTGTGAAGCTAGGAATGGAAATCACACATGCAGGAAAGGCCGTGCAAAAAAGCCCTCTCCCAACTATTATTTCACTCATTCACCAAATGTATTCAGCAAAAACTATGTTCTAGGCCCTGTACTGAGCCATCTCACTGGACGACCATAACAGTCCTGGGATGCTTGTGCCCATTTTACAGCAGAGAGGGCAGTGCTCAGCAGGGGCCCCAAGCAAGCTGGGTGCAGAGGCAGAGCCAGAAGAGCCCTCTAGTCAAGATTCCTCCTGGATGCCTGTGCCCAAAAACCCAGAAACTGCAGGTCTCTTTGGAGGTCTGAGTCTTGGGGAGGGGGCCCTCGCTGGAGGAAGAGGGGCCAGGAAGCAGCAAGAGCCACAGACTACAGGCTGAGCTAGAGCTCACATGGGTCCTGAGGGCAGAGCAGGCTCTGAGGGAAGAGGTAGACAGCTAGAAGGCTGACGAAGTGAGGTCTCAGCAGCTAAGACACCCCTGGCCCCCGGTACCATGGGTACTGAAGAAGAGGCGCCCAGGGGCAGCAGCAGCAGCCCAGGCCTGCCCCTGTGCACCAGCCAAACCGTCAGGAGCCCAGCCCAAACTTCTGTGAGCAGGACATGCACACAAGACCTGGCCCGACCCAAGTGCTTCTCAGGTGGGCTCGCCACCACCAGAGGAAGTCGCTGTCAGCCCAGTCTCCAAGCTGCCCTCACAGTGGGGCTCTAGGCTCCTGGTTTAAGGTCTTGAGCTCTGGGATTCCCATTGGAAGTTCTCAGCCCCTAGGCTTTTGGCTCCAGGGTTCAGCATCTGAATTCAAATCCCAGATTCAGAATATGGGCTCCAGCCGGTATAAGCTCTCCTCCAGGCCTTGTGGTTTGTGCCTCCTGGTGTTGGCTCCCTCAGGAAGAAAGGGTCAACACCCCTGGCCCCCCGGCAAGCTCTCTGCTCAATGTCCATCCAAGAAGAAGGCCAAAACCAAGTGAGATGCTGGAGCCACATTTCAATGTGGGGATAATCTTGGGGCAGGAAGGCTCTGATGTGGATGAAAGCTGAGCCGACAGAGTGTCCCCACAGCTGCCCAGCTGGGCTTACCACTCCTCTGGCGGGCTCTGTTCAGCCATCCGCTCAGTGCCAGGGAAAATACTATCCCTCACTGGTAGAGACCAGACCCAAACCAGGAGGCAGTGGAGACCACTCCCTCTCCAGAGCCAGGGCTGAGCCACTCTCCTCCACCCCAGGTCCTGTCCTCAGAAGCAGCGGAAGAGTAGGTCTAGGCTGGGTGCTGGTAGGATGCGTACTGCCCCAGGAAGAATGGAGACGGTCTGTGCCTGTTGGTAGGCTTCACCCTTTCACCTGCCAGGGAGCTCCTCAAAGCTGATCCTCCTGGAGCTGTAAGGATGGAACCTCAGGGAAGCAGACTAGATTCTAGGAACCTCTGCCCTGCCCTACCACTACCAGTACCCCAAAGCCCCAAGGGATCCACAGCCAAGGAGAATGGAGTTTCCTTGGACACACCCCCCTCCAAACTGTCCCAAATAGAGAAGGAACCAGCACAGGCCTGACACAGTCCACCCACTCTGGAAGCTGGCCAGAGGGTCCAAGTCCTGCCCGAAACCTTCTCCACTAGTCTTGCCACAAGGCAAAAGTGATGTCCTCTGAGGCCTAGGGCTGGATCAGCCCCAGCTCTGGATGCTGCTACCCTCTCTGCTGCCCCCACCCCATCCTCCAATTTTTATACTAGGCTCCTTGCAATTGTGACATCCCCATGAAATAGCCTGATGCACGATAAAATGATTATTTCTTTATCTTGCAATTGTGATAGTGACTTTTTTTTCACAGAAGAGGGAGGAGAGAGACTGGGGGAAGGACAGGGGAAGCAGTAGTATATCATACCAGCAAATTCTAGACATGGGCACCCTCTTTGTCCTCTGGTCTGATCTGTTTGATGGCCACTGAGGCACGGCCCCCCTGCATGCTCCCTGGAAGTCACCTTTAACACACAGAGGCTCTATCTGCACTTCACTGAGCCATGATCAGCTATTTAAACCTCGGCTTGAGCCAAGGCCTCAGAATCCTCCAGTGCTGATGTGGAGAGGAGGGATGAATACAATGACAGAGGAGGGACTGGTGAGGGGTCCCAACTGAGAAGGTAGAGGACAAATGTAACACAACTGAGTTCCTGCTTAGTTGCTGCCCAAGGACACACGGATCCAAGGCCTGTGGCTAGAAGTAAACTCCAGGATTGGAGCACAGTCAGGATGAGGAGTCTGGATGGAAAACTCCATATAATTCAAGTCACAGCTGATGGGAAAACCCAAGGTGGCTTCTCAGGAAGCTCAGTCTAATGGAGTGAAGTCCTCATCTTTATCAAGGGGGCCATGGCCTGTTCCCGTGGGCCCCACTGAAGCAAATCCATACCAGCCTGGGAACAGCTAGGCAGCCAAGTGCTTGGTTTTCCAAAAGCGTAGCAGGGTATGAAAGGGCTGAAGGAAAGTGCTTTCAAGACAGCAAGCGTACACAGGAATTTGTGAAGAACTGGGGAAGGGATATCAGACAGAGAGGGGAAGGGTCTAGAGGACAGGTAGATAGACAAGGATATCTCACCCTCAAATCAGGGTCAAAGCAGAGAGTCTAAGGGGATATAGAGAGGAAATACAGAAGGTCCAAGATGGTGGAGTGAGGAAGTGAAGTTGTCTATGCCCAACCATTTTCTAGAACTGTGGAAAGGACCCAGGCTTTGCAATCAGACAGACCTGGGTTGGAATCCCAGCACTGCCACTTCTTCACCCGATATGGAACCTTGAACAACTCATTGTCCCTCTCTGGCACTCATTTTCTTCATTCATAGTATGGGAATGCTCCCCCTGCCCTAACTTTAAATGGCATTAAATAATTATAGAACCTATTTCTTGGGGATGTTAAATAAAATAACATGTAAAGCTCAACATATGGCAGCTATTATAACAAATACTATTATTCCCTTTTCAGGAATGTAGGAGGCAGTTAAGGTAGCTCTAAGACTGAGGGGGCCAGAAGAGAGGAAGAAATAAGGAAGAAGGCAAAGTCAGTGTGGGATCAGTTAGGGGCTGAAGGCAGGTGCCCCAAGAGTGTGGTCCTACTGTGGCCCCATCCCAGAGATCATAAGCAGGCAGATGTCTCAGGGCAGAGATCCCTAGGCAGGAGACAGAGAATCCAAGGACCAGGACACCCTGGCGGCAGCACGCAAGACAATAGCAAAGCTGCCCCCAGGCACCAGCAGGAGAGGCCGAGCCAAGGTCCCAGTGTGGGTGAGAAGCAGGGCTGGGGCAAAGAGCAGGGACCAGGGAGGGCACAGTCAGAAGTGGAGCTGGGAGAGTCAGAGCTGTAGGACGCCTAGGTAGGGGGGCACAGGGGGCTCCACCTGTGAGGACGGGAAGCTTTCAGGACTCCCAGGCAGGGTCAGCTCACGGAGAAGCTGTGTCCAGATCCATCTTTGACGGTTGTTCTCAGAGCTCAGGCCTGAAGGTCTCTGAGAAGGTTGTGAAACCATGTGATAAAGTGGACCTCCTTCTCAGCCCCTTCTTGACAGCCAGTCGTCCAAGGGAAGTCTGGGGAGACCAGAGGCATGGTTTAAGGTGACTCAGGCCACAGAAGGGCCAGAGAACACAGGAAGACAGAGGGTAGAAGAAAGCACAGAGTTTTGGGCAACTGAGTGCTACGAAAGGCTGAGCAATAGAGTAAGGAAGCGGCAGAGGGTGGGAGGACAGATGCAGGAACAGAGAGACATAAGAAGAAAGGAAGTGGGGGCTGGCCAGGGGCCGAGGGGTTAAGCTGGTGCGCTCTGCTTCGGCAGCCCAGGGTGTCACTGGTTCGGATCCTGGGCGCGGACATGGCACCACTCGTCAGGCCATGCTGAGGCAGCGTCCCACATGCCACAACTAGAAGGATCTATAACTAGAATATACAACTATGTATTGGGGGGCTTTGGGGAGAAGGAGGAGGAGGGGAAAACAAAAAGGTTGGCAACAGATGTTAGCCAGGTGCCAATCTTTAAAAAAAATTAAAAATTAAAATAAAATAAAGGTACGAAAAAAAAGAAGGAAGGAAGGAAGGAAGGTGCTAACGGACCGAGGGCATCTGGGCAGAGGAGCTCAGCAGCTTCCTAGGAAGAGGAGAAAGTGCTGAGCTTCAGGAGAAGGCATCTGACTCAAGAAGAGGGGGATGTCTAAGGGATGTGGGAGAGGGGGGTGGAGCGTGGCCTGGCCCAGGCAATGACTTCATAGGCATCTCCCCCCACTCCTTCCTGAGCCGTCAGCCCTGGTGACCCCCTGCCCGCATCTCAAGGGTCTAGGCCAAGCAGGCGCTGACAGGGAGAGAAGGGGCCCTTCTGGGGCAGGCCCCCAAGCCTGGCATAGTGCCTGCTGGAGAGGAGGGGCCTACAGGCCCAGCCCTTGTCAGCATCCCCAGCCGGCACTTCGGAGGCAATTAGCAGCCCAGCTGAGCTAATCCCCCGCCTGGCAAGGCCAACACAAACAGGCCCAGGCCGGGTGCACACTCGCCTCCCTGTTTGCTGAGGGGCCCGGTGGTCCGCCAAGAACAACACCAATAACCCAGGGCCTTCTCTAGGTTAAGAGGAGGACCGGGGCTTGCTGAAGGGCTGACAGTGCCCAACAGAGCATACGCTGGCCTGGCGCCCTGGCTGCCCCAGAAAGGCAGCCACTGTTCCCAAGCCTTGGGCCAGCCAGGAAGAGGAAGCTGGACACAAGAAGCCATATACTCTGATTCAGCACCTACCCCCACCCCCACCCATGCCACCTGTGAGGGAGAACAGCCAACTCAGGCTTGTGCTGCCTTGGCCAGGCCAACAACTGAAGCCAGGAGGGGCTGGGCACTCTCGTCAAGAACCAAGGATCACAGGCTCCGTGCTGGACACGGGAGCCCAGAGGCAATTCAGACCTGACCCTGCCTTCATGGGGCTCACGATCTAGTGAGAGAACAGACTGTGTATGACACTGGAGGAGGGCCAGGCTCTAGCCCTGTCAGCAACCCCTCCAGACTTGGAAAGGTTATAGTAGAACCCTCCCACAACTGAGAAGGCAAAGGGGGACCCAGGACAAGAAACAAATTGAGGCCCAGATATTGATAAATGGGGGAGATGGTGCCAAGAGAGGCAAGAGAGATCCAGAACATACTTTGGCATAGACTGGTACTGGACCAGGAACTGGCTCCTCTGAACTTAATTAGTTCAACCCAGTCACCACTGGAAGAGCCCAGGCCCCAGATGAGGCCCTACTCCTGCATCCCCACTTCTTGATTCCAGCTCAATTTCACCTTCATCAGCCCTTGGCCCAGGAACATCTCCTTTCTGAGTCACATCCTTTATCCTCAGTTTGGTCCCTCACTTACCCAGGTACCTGTGGGACTTCGTAACATTAGGAACTGCAGGCTCCTTGGAGCAGCTACTTGGGAAAGTCACATGGCCTCCTTGAATGGGCCAGGCTTCCTCAGGACACTCCTGATGGTCCACATGCAAGACTATGACCATTTACTGAGCATCTGTTGACTGTGGGGTCAGGCCCACACTAAACACCACCTACCAGCATTATCCCATGTAATGGTCACAAGCAAATCACGGAAGACAAATATTTCCTGTTGGATAAACCAGCTGGGAGGCAGGTGTATGACCTATCCCCACTTTACAGAAAAGGAGACCAAGGCTCACAGAAGGGAAGAGACTGGCTACAGCCAGAGACCAGATATTCCGGCTCCTAGTCAGTCAGAGTGTAGTGTGTCACTGGGCCCCTCCTCCAGTCCCACAAGCCTCTCCATTTTCCCTCACCCCACTGCTGGCCTAGACTTACACTGATGCTTCCCGGGCCAAAGGGCCTCAGAGCCTTGAGCCCAATCCCTCCCCACAAAGCAGCATTATCTGTCTTTGGCTGGGATAAGTTCAACTCTGTCACTCTGTTGGGGACACATATATCACTCTGCAGACGACAGCTTTCTCTAGGGCAGAGGGTGAGGAAGGCTGGAGTCGCAATGCCAGGGCTGACAAAGCCACAGCTGGAAGCAGCAGCCCTGCCCACCATCCCCTGCCCTGGCTGGTATAGCAGAAGACTTCAGGTCCAATTCCAAGCCTTCCACATAGGCTGTCAGGTTCCTGCCCACAGCCCAAAGGGGCTGACAATCCATGGTCCTAACTCTCTGTGGGATGCTCCTACACCTGGCTCTAGAACATCTAGCCTGGACCAAGGTATAGTTGAGTAGATGAATCCTCTTCCCCTTTAGTTCAGCCAAAAAGGGAGGTATTTTTCAAAAAGATCTTCTAAGAAACTGAAGGAAAACAAAGGGGTCATAAGTACACAGAAACAAGAAGATTCCGGAGCAGGACTTTAACCAACACCTCACCAGAGCCCTACAGGCGCCACTTCTCCCTTCCCTCCTCGTGAAGCCTCGTTCTAGACAGCAGGAGACCTGGGGTCTCAGTCCAGCTCCACTGCCGGCAGCCTGTGGAATCTGAAGCAAGTCAGTAACCTCTCAGTCTCATCTGTAAAAGAGAGATGAAGACGACGGCAGAGGCCAGGACCAGAGCCGGTTCTAACTCCAGAGCCTCTGTTCTACACAGCCTCCCCCCACCCCCCACCCCCAACATTACGGTTGTTGGAGGACCAAACGAAACACTGAATGGGGAAGTGCTTTGTGAGCCGGGAAGAGCAGAAGGCTCACTGACGGTTGTCACCAGCCAGCAAGCACTCTGGCTCTTTATTTAAGAGTGAAAGAGAGTGTGTGCTGGGGATGTGGGGATGGCATCGTAGGTTCCTCAATCCATCAGGTTTAGATGACACTAGAATTTGCTGGGTCTCTCTTTTCCTGGGAGTCTTCCCATCCCTCCTCCTCCCACCTCCCAGCACCTCCTGCAGCCTGGGCCTCCTCCTCATCCCCTTCTTGGACAGCGGCTGGAGCCACCTGGGAAGCTTCAGGAATGGCTGATGGTTATCGCAGCCAGGACAGGGCGAGTTGCTGCCCCTGATTCATCATGGAGCTGGAGCGGATCCAGAGAAGTGACCAAGAGGATGCAGGGCTGCTGCTATGAATTCAGATTGCTTCAGTCCGGAAAGAGGGAGGCTGAGAGAGAGGGCAGCTCTATCATTCAAATCAGAAGGGGATGAGGAGAGGGGACTTCAGGCTCATTCTTCAAAAGAACAGGCACTGCGTGGTAGAAGAAGCCTGAGAGCTGAAGTTGCACAGATCTGGGACTAAACCTCCTCTAAGCCTCTCGCTAGCTGGGTGACTTCACATAAGTTAACCCCTATGAGTCTCAGCTTCCCCATCTACACCATCTCAAAGGCTACTGTGGGAACTGAACCATAAGGTGTCCAATAAATAGTTCCCAGTCCCATTCCCTTCTGACCTGGGATATGCATTCTCCCGTTCCCGCCCGGCCAGTTACCAGAGCCATACGTCTAATGACGACACCCCACACACATACCCCAACCCTCTCCTCTCAGCACCTAGGGTACACTCGATATGGCATTTGATTCCTGGTCCCCAAGCTGCTCAGGTGTCTATTTGCAACCACAGCAAGCTTCAGTTTGAGAGAACTCCAGCATGGTGAGGGGAAAGACAGGTTACTCCCCTCCAACTTGCCCTCAAGGGTCAGAGCTCCATCCAGCTCACCAGCAAGGCATCAGCTCATTAACAAGAAAGAGGTTCCCAACCTTTAACCTATGCCCCCTGCCTTGAAGAGACAAAACCTTTGCTTTGTTAGTTCTGACATTTCAAAATAAATCTTGTGACTAAAATAAGCATTTCAAATCATATCCACCATTTGTCCAGTGGCTGGTATAATACTTCTCCCCAAGGGGAGTCTATAATTAAAAGCTCTGGAATCAAACAACCCAGCTCCACTGCATCCTAGCTGTGTACCTTGGGTAAGTCATTTAACCTGCCTCCTCAGCTACAAATTGAGCTATTGTGGAGATAAAGCACAGAAAGCACTTAGCCCACTGCCCACCACATAACCGGCGGCCCGGCTTTAGCTATCTCTACTGCTGTGATCGTTAGCGAGTGTCCTGCCACCACCCTTCACCCAATCCTGAGACTTGCTGAGCCACATGTTTCAGGGCGGGCTCCCCAGACTTCCAGTGGGCAGTGGACACACTTTACAGAAAAAGGAGTGGGTGCCCCTTTTACTAACCTGTCCTTCCCCACAAGTACAGGCCACGTTGTACCACCCACACTATTGCTTACACATTCATATCCTCCCCCTCACTGTGAGCTCCTTCAGGGTGGGATCTGGACCTTCTATTTTATGGGGGGTAAGGGGGTCAGGAAGCAGTGAATAAATGTCAAATGAACCAAGGCATGCACTCTAGAAAAAAATGCAACACAGCCATCTGCTGAGCACTTGACAGGCACAAGGTAGACTGATGAAGGGCAGCACAGGAGTGGGCTCAAATCCTTGAAAGCTCTAAAACGCTACAGCTCTATGGCTGCTATTCTGGACACCTCCAGAGCAAAGGAGTCAGGGGAGTAGATTAAACCATCTCCATCCACTACTATCCCTGGATTGAAGGACCACACTTCCCTTTCAAGGCCCCCGAGAAAAGCCTCGGCCTGGGTCCACAAGCCCTGGTCCCTGTGCATGGCCTCCTTGGAGGGCTGGCCCACATGGCTTTGTTATAAATGATGCCCTGGACCGCCATCTGACCCACTGTCTCCTGGTCTCCTCATCTCCAAGTTCCTGAAGCCTCAGCCAAAGACAACAGTGTAGACTCATTTCTTCAGGGCCCAGAGTGGAAGGCTCCCCAGCACCTGGGAGCAGCTGGAAGCTGGAACTCAAGGACTCATCGCTGCTGGTCTCCCTATCCTGTGCCAAGTGCATCTGTAAACAAGCCTTCTCAGTGGCTCCCTGCAGCTGCTCCCAAGGGGCCAAAAGGGAGAGAAACAAGCTAAAATCAGGGCAGCTCATGGCTGAGAAGTGAGAACTGAGCCAGACAAGGCCTGGACTGAAAGATGGTCCCTGGGTATGGCAAAGCCTGCGATGCTGGCTCTGTTCCCAGAGACTTGCATGGGCTCACCAGGATTGCTGCCCTGTGCCAGGCTGCTAGGACCCCAAGAGGCATGGGGCCTGTGTCACACTGCTGTAGGTCCCACTGTTTTACAAGCCGGTAGAGAGAAAGAGCTTGCTAGGGCGGAGATGCCTGGATGCTGGGCTGTTGTGCGTGATCCTGTTTGCTATAAAACAGCCAGACATTCCTAGGACCTGGAATCACGCCGAGGCCACGGAGCTAGCCTTCCCGGCCATATATCTCCAGGCGGGGGACAGGCCTGAGACATCTGAGATAATAAAGACATGATTGTCTCAGCCCTGGGGCTTGTCTCCCCTTTGTCTCAGGGCCCAGCAGCCAGCAAGAAGTTTAAAGATATCCTCCCCCTTGTCCTGGGAAAGTACAAATGCATCAGATTCTATAGCCTCTGGGGTGAGCTTCCCAAGAACCAGGCCTGGGATTCATGCTCTCAGCTCACCAGAGCAGAAGGCAAACAAGGGTCCATCCCACAGCAGGACACAGGAGAGAGTGTGGCTAACTGGGACATGGAACCCCTACTTGGGCAACATGCCATTCCTGGGGCACGCATCTCCAATGTTCACCAACCCCACAACATAGCAACTATTTCATTTTAGCGATGAAGAAACTGAAGCTGAGAGAGGTTAATGGACTTGTCCAAAGTCACAGCTATTCAACGGCACAGATGGCTTGAAATCCAGATCTGTTTTACTCCAAAGCCTGCAACTTCCACAGTAACTTTAAATCTGCCCCCTCTTTTTATAATGCTCCTTCTTCCCTAATGTCCAGTTTCTCCACCCCAAAGGGGAAGGGTTACCCTTTAATATCTGAAGGGAAAAATTCACACGAGGGAAACAAAAGCCAGACTCCTTAATCTGGAAGCCAAAGCAGCAGTTGCCAGCCTGGTCTCCCTTGAGTCATTTCTACCTCTATATGACGACCTGTCCCAAGGGTGTGTGGCTTCACAGAGGGTAAATGGACACGAAAGGTGCTGAGGATGAACCTTACCAATTTCGTGAATTTGTGGAATGCCAGTGTCCTAGCTTTCCTAACCACAGAACCCACTGGGTGGAAAAGGAGTAGCATCCACACAGAAGTAAGGTGCTCAAGTAGAGGGAGCCCTGGACTCAGAACCAAAAGACTGATTCAATCTGTGAAATCTTATAAAAGCTCAATGCTAAGCCAGTTTCCTCACTTGTAAAATAAACACCTGTTGTGCTTGCCTCGCAGGCTTTTCTGAAGACGAACATGAAAGCATTGTACCAGCAGCTTTATAGATAGACGGTATTGTGACCCATGCGTGTTTTCTCCCGTTGGTTTCTTTTACATTCCTCACTCCCCTCTTCTCCCTGCCTTTCTTCTGCTCAAACATCTAAACTCACTATGTGCTCAAGACCATGCTGAACACAAGGAGAGGCTCAGGCACAGGTTAAGAAAAGATGACAGAGATGTAAGATCAGATAACCTGAGAGCAGAGCCAACTGGCTACCAATGACCTGATGGGCCAGGTCCTGCTGAGGAATGGCCAGGGTCTGCTTAAGCCTCAGACCTGCTGCCCAAGACCCTCTCAGCCCGGCTATGGGGCCTCAGGACTAGAGGGTTAGCTTTCCCCTAATTCAGACATTCATCTGCCCATAGGCAAGGCTATGGACCATACGATCTTTCAAGGCTACTTCCGGCCCCAGGATCCCACCCATCTGCCCTAACTCCCTGCTCTTCCCATCCTCTACTCTTGGGCCTTGGCAAGGTGGGGGGCCTCACCTATATTAGATAAACAACTCACCTCCTTGGCAGTAAAAGAGGGCTTGGAAAAACCAAGCAGTAGGAAGTCTTTCTGAACGACCCAGGGAAAAGCTGAAGATTCTCCTTACTTACCCATTCTGGCCATCGAGGCTCAGAACTGAGGGAGAATGTCGAGGTCATCTGGCTAAATAGTGTATGCTGTTAGACGTATGTCCCATCTAAAAGGAGTTCTCTGTTTGAACACATTCCAATTAATCCAACTTCTGTACGGCCCTCAAATAAACCAATTCCCTCCAACTCCCACCCCATGCATGGGTATTTCACTCTTCCCTGGCAGCCCAAATCTGATGCTGCTACTTGTAGAGACAGAACATTTCTGTCTATAACAGAGGATGTCTTGGTCTGCAAGCTCCCCAAAGACACTGCACCAAGGCTTGGTTCGTGATCCAATTAAAAAAGAAACAGGGAGAATGAAGACTGACGCTTGGCAGAAGGTTAAATGAAAGATAGTCAGTTATTTGAGAAATGGGAAGTTAAGATCATTGGCTCTGGAGGGTTACCAATGGTTCTCAGAATTGAAAGTACAGGCTGCAGGTAGAGGAGACAAGACTTGTGGGCAACAGGCTCTTTTCTCAGCAATCTGAGAGTCTGTACTCTCTTGCCAGAGGCAATGAGGAAGGCAGAAACTCAAGAAACCTTGCTAAGTCCCAGGCGCACAACCAACCAGATTTTTCTTGCTGGTTCTCTGCCACCTAGCGGCTCCTCTGGAGCATTACAAGCCCACCTCGTGGCCACTTTCCTCGGTCCCTCCAGTATCTTCCTAAATAATGGTACCACTTGGACAGCAGGCATTATGCTAGGTGCTTTAGCTACAGTACTGCATAACACTGCAGGAGGGATATTAATTCCATTTTCCAAATAGGAAAACCAAGGATTACAGAAGTCAAGTCACTTGTCCAGGGTTGCACTCAGGGTCAGTGGAAAATGTGACACCTAAATCCATCCTCATGCCATTGTATCACTCCTCCTGGAGGAAAGGAGGCTCCAAAACTAGAGATAATCTCAATTCTTCCATAAATCCCTAGATGTTCCAAGCTCCTCATAGTTAGTTACCAACCTGGTCAAGCAGACAGTACCACAGCCTCCTCTGGCCCCATGACATAGTGGGTATAGCACTGGGAATTGGGCAAATCACTCCACTCAATTTTTCCATCTGAAAATTGAGAGGCCACACAAAAACACGCACACAAATGTTCACAGGAACATTGTGCACATTAGCCAAAAGGTGGAAACAACTTAAGAGTCCATCAACTGGTGAATGAATGAGCTAAAATGTGGTCTATCAATATAATACAATCATGTTTAGCCATAAAAATGAATGAAGTTGTGATATAGGCTAAAATATGGACGCACCTTGAAAACACTACGTTAAGTGAAAGAAGTCAATTACAAAAGACCATAAATGACTCCATTTACATCAAATGTCCAGAATAGGCAAACCTATAGCAAAATAAAAGTAGACTAGCGGCTGCTTAGGAATGAAGGGATTGGGGGCGAGGAGGTTTAGGAGGTGACAGCTAAAGGGTACAGTGTTTCTTTCTGAGGTAAAGAAAATGTTCTAAAATGCATAGTTGCACAACTCAGTGAATATATAAAAACCACTGAATTTTACACTTTAAAGAAGTAAACTGGATGGCATGTGAACTACATCTCAATAATACTGTTGTACTCCCCGCCTCTGCCAAAAGAAAGTCGGGGTTGATCTAAATAACCTCCGAAGGCCCTTCCAGTTGTCTTTTTAGCAGAAGGAGTCACCTATCACTGTCAGTCCCAGTGCTGATAACTTGGCCTGAACCTACTCAAACTGGTAATAAGACCAGTCCCACCAAAAGCCACCTGAATAACTTTGCTCCATGCCCTCCCCTCAAGCCCTGAGCAGCCTCTGCCTTCAAGAGATGGATACCCTCTCTTTGTACCTTAAGGAACCCAAACTGCAGACACCTACACACCCACTGCCTCGAGGAAGAACAGGGCAAATGCAGCCCGCCTCCAGCCCTGGTTCTTTCTCTTTTTATGGAGGTCCTCCTAAAGCGCAGCTCCAGCTGGAGCTCAACCCGTCTAAGAATGGTCATTCACACTTTGGGGGGGCAGCATGTATTGTGGGAAACACACTGGTCTTGGAATCTGGAGCCAAATCATGGTTTCATTTTGAAGCTTCGTATTGGGCAAGTTACTTAGCTACGATGAGCCTAAATTGCCTATAAAAGGATTATGAATAAGCTCCCACTACTGTCATGAAAACAGCATATGCATCATTTGGGGTAACATTCCGCAAGCCAGGCCCACTGTATAAGACATCAGGACACACCGTCTCTGCAAGCCCTGGCCTACAGACTCTATCCTCTGAGAAGTCCTACCTGACAGCCCCGCCTCAGTGATCATTCCCTTCCTTCATTTTCAGTCTTCCAAGCACCTTAGTATAGAGTCCAATGACTCACAAGTCTGGGAAAAAACTCCCTCATGTTTGCAGATTTCCTGTTTTAGTATAATTTATTCAATACTAAGTTTTGCTAGTCTTCACTAGCAAGAATTGCCCATCCAGTCTTTCAAAAAGGTGAGTATCCCCTGTTGTGTAATAGGGACAAAGTCCAGGACTGTGTGTAGGATTCCAGGTTCGCTGTGCCACTAAACGCGCTGTGCGTGACTTTAAGTGCCTGTCCTTCTCCATGTGTAAAATGAGGGACAAAAGATAACCTTAGATCTCTTCCAGGTGTACAAGACCCTCCTCAGACTGCCAGACCCTCTCTCCAACTGTGTGCTTTTTTTCTCTTTCTATAGGACAGAATAGGAACTTGTCATCCTAATTTTAAAAACTCCGGAGGAGGTAGGTGGTATTATCATCCCCACAAGAAAAACATCTAAGTTAGAGATCTCACCCAAGATCATACAACAGGTAAACAGCAGAGCCAAGACTCAAATGCAGGCAGTCTGGTTCTAGAGTGCTTTATTACTCTATACTTCCTCTTGCAAAATGGATGAGATATAAACAAGCATTCCCTGAAATGAATAAAAGCCTAAGCAAGAGTCAATCACACTGGTGTGACTCTAAATCACTCTGGGTGACTTCCATTTTGAACCCACTACCATAAAACTGGATGCTATTCTGTAGGGATTCCCTAACAGACCACTCTGTCCTTGGTCTAACGAACATTCTTCAGGGGTCGAAGATATGTTATCCCTAATCCTTGTGACAATTCTGCGAAAGGTCAGCAGGTGTTATTGGCTCAACTTCCAGATGTGTAAATCAAGACTGAAAAATTCAAGCATGTAGTTTGCTCAAGCACAGCTAATTATTGACAGAACCTAACTCCAATGAGGCCCCTCTATTCCAAGCATCGTGCACTTTTTATTCAACACTGTTTCTCTCTAAAATGAAAAAGTTCTCCAAGGAACTGGCACTAGAATGATTCCCAAAACATGAATAACAATAACAAATGTTCTATTTTATATAAATTGTAATAGAGAATGTCAGAATACTTACAAGAAGAGAGATACCTGTAAAGGGATCCAGTTTCACTACTAAATTCTATTAATGCTTGGGTCCTAATGGTATTCCCAGAAGGAAGTGGTCCATAAGATAGGGAAATACAGCCTCTGCTAGAAACTGTATTTATCCTACAAGCAAAAACCAAATCAGTCTTTACTGGACACTGCAATATACAAAACACTATAGATTGAACCAAACTTTAGAACCTCTCAAATATATCAATGAAAACCTAATCCTTACTGAAGCCTCAATAGTCTACTTGTATATTTACTGCATAGGTTTCACAGATTTTTATTAACTACCTGTCAACAGCAAAAAACTCTTAGAGTTGTAGAGATGATCCTGCACCAGTGGTGTTCAAATCTCTTGGCAGAGCCCTGGAGGTCCCACAGGGGTGCAGAGAAATGTGTATCTACGTTTGGGACAAGGACGGGGGAGCAAAACTGCTGAGCTCGCTTCAATCACAGCAGCTCTGTTTCACGTAATACCTTTTCTGTTTCTATAATGGGACTCTATGTAAGACTTTATTTGGAAAAAAGAAGTCTACTGCTAAAAAGACAAACCAAAGCAAGAGAAAACCATTCTATCTACACATGGGGAAACTGAGGCCCAAAGAGGTACAGCAACTTGTCCAAGGAAACTCTGGTGCCCCAACCAGAACCTAGGTCTCCAACTCTCACTTTAGAGCTTTTTCCAGCAGCGATATTACTACCATGGGAGAAATTAAGAGATAACATCAAACACCATAACGCAAACTAAAAGCAAAACCAGGACTCCATTTAGTCATACTACATTTACCAGGGTTCAATAGCCCTACAGACTAAGGAAAAAATGGTCTTAAAATAAACTGGCATCCAAGACGAGAATTTTATAGTAGCAGATGAGATAACTGCAACTCAGCATCCTACGGTGAAGTCATTCTCACCCGAGGCAAGTGAAGAAGTCACAGGTGCCCGCTTGCCCTTCACAAGCTGCCAAGGGATGCACCAAACTCCCTAACATCAATACAACTGTGAAGTCCTCAAGTTACGGAGAAAAGGTGGCAGTTCTTTACGGAGTAATAGATTCAGAATCAAGCTAAAAACCTCTCCCCCATAAGCCCAGTGCAAATCTTACAGAGCTTTACAAAGGAGGTCCAGGAAGCTGGCACTGAGGCTCCACTGTGAGTCTGGAAGTCCAGACAAATGTCCAGCCCTATCACAGAGTTGGTTAGAGATGAGATGTAAGAGAGAAGACAATATACTCTCAAGCTCCCTGAAAGTCTGATCCTATTCTGGTAATGGGGCTGAGGGCCCTTTACTCATATATCAGCCTAAGACCGAGAAGCTAACAGGGTTCTCTGGCCCTGATTTGAAGTGAACCAATGGTGATGGCGATGATAGCTGCAGTCCATCCCATTTACCGCAGAGTACCTACTACACACCAAGCACAGTGCTAAGTGCTTTACATAAAGCATCTCATTTAACCCTCTCAACTCTCAGGTAAACTAAGTATAGCTATTTCCATTTCGCAGAGGAGCCTGTAAGGCTCAGAAGGCTTAAGTTACTTGCCAAAGGTCAAAGATCAAGTTAACGGCAGAGCTAAAACTCAAATCCAAAGCCAAGGCATGCACTTTCCATCACAATGCCAAGGTGTTTAACCTCAGTCTTGCCAGCTGACAAATGATACCATCGATCCTGCCTCCCTTACAGGGCTTTATTGAGGATCAAGTGATATCACTAATACAAACATGATCTGAAGTTTATGAGTTTATTACCTAAACTCAAAAACAGTGGGAGGACCTCTAACCTTTGGGGAGAAAGTGTAGCTCCACAATTCTACTCACCTCCTTTTATTTGGGTCAAGTTAATAAGATTCTGTTACCTAATAAATAACAGGGTTCCTTTCTCCTGATCAGGTCCATATTAGATAGACAGAAAACAAGGATGCTATTCTAAAGGCCATTCTGTGAGATGGTAAAGAGAAAAGAGAAAGGGTGCCAGGTTTCAGAAGTGGCACTCCCATCATACCCTTGGCCTTGGGTACTCACTAAGGTCCAGCTTTCTCATCAACAAACCTAGCACTGCCAACTCACAGGGCTGCTATAATGGAAAAAAGGGCAGTTGGAGCAGAGATTCCAGGGGCAGACCACCCAAATTCAAAAGCACCTCAAGATCCTCTAAAGCTACACAAAGGAAAAGGATATCATTCTCTCATGGTACAAGCGTTCCTAAAGTCACCTTCCCCAAAAAGATCCCACTCAAGTAACCTGCCATTGTAGATGAAGCCTTTTATACTGCTATGCTTGCCCTGGGCATTATATGATGCTTGAACTACAATCTTCAGCTTTGTAATTAGTCACATACATTTTATTTTCACAAGATACATATGGTTAAAAGCACACAGGTTCCAGAATCAGACAGACTTGAGTTCCAACTCTGGCTGGAGATACTAAGCAATTATGGAGCCTCGGAGTCCCTATCTATAAAATGAAGATACTTGTAGTATCAATTTCACAGAGCTGTTGAGGACTAAATGTGATAATACTGTCAGTTTAACACAGTGCAAGGCACACACTAAGTACTCAACACAGCTATTCTTTCACCAAAGAGTATGTTCCATTTCTTTTGTGATCCTCAGTAATTGAAGAAGAGTCCTCCCTCAGTGAGATTAATATTCCCTCTCTAACTCATTCATTTGTTTACAGGGGTCCTTAAGAACCACCTTTCTTCCCACTACATCTATTCCTAAGTAGGGCTCCTAGCTACTCCCCAGGTGTCTCCCATCTTTGTTCACATTCCTTCCAACCAGAAATCCATACTCATCCATCCAATCCCTCTCCCACCCCTATATACCTCTGCATGTCCAAATGAGACCCATCTTTCAAGGTACAACCAAAATATCACCTTTTTCAAGAAGTCTTTCTTGATTTCTTTCTACCCCTCCCCCCAACAATATACACACATGACTAAAAGTGATTTCTCTTCTTCCTGGTAACCCTCCTTTACTTTCATTCTTACTAGAACCACCCTCATCATCCACCTTGCTATCTAACAGAGGGCCTCTTGAACAAACATCCGCTAAACTGACTTTACACAAATAAAACCATTTGGAGATTTGTAGTTCTTAATATAATAATGTCTTCTGAACATTTCTCATTCCTTGAGTTCATCAGCTGGCTTGGACCAGGAAGATCCTCAAGCTTCAGAGATTTGGCCAACCTAAGACACCAGTCTTTGTAATTCTGGGACACAAGGGAAACCGTATGGCTGACCCGATCTTCAGATGCCTCCCAGGGGTCCTAAGAAGACAAAGCAATTACAGAGGTGAAGCAGCTATAGCCCTTTGGATATAACACACTGTGCACATGAAGCGCCTCTACACAATTAAAAAGCTTGGGAGAAACCCCACCTCTGGGTCTTAGGCTCTTCTTAAAAGAAAGTTCTAAACTACCTCGAGCTCTAACATCCTAGTTCTATAAATACTGAATATGTACTCTCATAATTACTAAAACACAAAATCTCCAATGTACACCCAGTAACACATCACAATGATATGAATAAAAACTTCCTCACACATAACCTAAATTCTTCCCATTGCAAGGCAAATCTAGTAACTGTTAATATTTGCACAGCACTTTTGTGTTTACAAAATACATTCACATATACAACTTCATTTAATCCTCATATTCACCTGAGACGTAGATATTACCATTTTTCCTAATTTCAGATGAAGCAAATGCAGCTTAAGGACATACACTGACCTATCCGAGATCAAGCAGCTAGTAAGGCCAGAGTTGAGACTCAGGGCAATTAAGTCCCTACAGCAGACACCATCTTGGATTCTTAATTTGGGTTGACTATGAATTATCAGACTGACCCTTAACAACCTCTCCTAGATAATGTAGAAGTCTCCCCAGTCCACCAGCATATTGACTCAGCCTCTATTCCCTTCTGCCTCACCACCTTCTCCCTACCCTTCTGCCATCTATTAAGACCCCATAAAGAGTAGGGTCTAGATATTAGGTAGAGTGCATCCTGGATTCAACTGGCAGAGTTTTAACTTAAATTCACCACTAGGGGGAGCTAATCTCAACAATCCAAGAAATTCATAGGCTAGCTCTTCCAGAAAGAGCACAGAGGGGCCAGAGTTAAAAGGAGCTCAAGAGATTAAAAGAAGCAAGAAGTAGACACCACAGTACTGGCACAAGCTTTCCCATCTTCGTGAGGCTATCCCCTAACAGCCCATGATCAGGGAGTAAAGAAAGAACATTCAGTTCAAGGCTTATGGCTCAAAAGCACTGAACATTTGCAAACCCACACAGGTACCTCTCTCCTGCCTCTGAGAAGAGTGGCCATGTAATTTTGCATCATTTTATAGCTAAACCACAAACCAAGACAGAGAAACTAAGCCTTTAGGCAATCAAATATTAATTCATCAGTATCAGGCTAATACAGAAGGAAACAGCTACTTGTTTAATCACTCAGACTTAAAAAGAAAAATCAATCTGAGGCTGGCCCCATGGCATACTGGTTAAGTTCAGCGCACTCTGCTTTGGAGCCTGGGTTCATGGGTTTGGATCCCGGGCATAGACCTACAACAAGTGTCAACCATGCTGTGATGGCAACCCACATACAAAGTGGAGGAAGACTGACACAGATGTTAGCTCAGGGCTAATCTTCAAGCAAAAGAAAAGACTGGCAACAGACGTTAGCTCAAGGCTAACCTTCCTCACGGGGGAAAAAAATCAATCCACTTGGAATGATATATTCACTGACAAGAGGGGGAAATAAAACCATAAAACACTGGCCCACACACACCCTGCCCAAAGGTCTGACAAATAACGGGGGTGAGGGGGAGCACCACAGCATCTGCAGCAGAGGAACAATGTAACCTTGTTTTTAAGTCAGCAAAAGACTTCATCTCCTAGAAATCCAATTTGGTCTGTTGGAGTCACTTTAATTTTCTATTCATTTACTATTTGGAATTTGGTCCTGTGTACTCTCTGCGGATGAATTAGAATATTCCCAAGAAGAATGGAAAGGATATCCATCTCCAGTGAAACTTGTATAGTACACTTGTCTTGAAGTTATCAGAGAAACACAGCCTTCCTCTACGTTCTAGCTTTGACTTAAAAACCTCTACTGATCTCTACTGAAATGAATGCTGGTTTGGGACCACAAGTTTGGAAAACCTCTTTCCTCAAAGAACAGATAAAGCTATAAAAATGTATAGCCCAAGATTACTCTAAAATTCATGTGAGATATAAAGGAAACTGAGATTATCTCACACCTGCGGCACACTTAAAATAACTGGGTACGCTTTAAAAAAGTGATGCCCTTCAAAAAGTAATCTGAAAAAAATTCTAAGTGATGCCCAGACCGTTAGATTAGGCAGAGATTGCCTAAAATGGCCCCAGGCATTGTTTTCTTTTCTTTTTTTTTAGTGAGCTCCCTAGGTGACATTCACACACCCAGAGTTAAGAACCACTGAGGTGTGTACTGGTCCCCACACACAGCTAATCCAAGTTCTACCTGGGGAGCTTTTAAAAACTAGATTGATTCCTAGGTCCTACCCCATACCTACAGAGGGATCCTCAGAGGGATTTTTTAAGTTTCCCATTAATTGTCGACCAGTCAGGAACGTGACTTGCATTTGAGACCTCAAAGATGACTAAGCACAGGAGAGTGAGAGAGACCTGCCAAAGGGCAGGCTGAGTGGGGGCTTCATTCTCCAGTGTCTCCAGGGCCCAGTATGGAACAAGCGCTCAGATGAATAAATGTGTTGTCATGGGCATGCACACACAGACAAGATTTCTATTCTCTGGAGAGTCATTCTAACTAGAATGAGATCACATGGTTATTCAAGAAGAGGCAGCTATCAAAATTCTAAGGGAAAGAAAATTCCAGCCAGAAGCCAGGAGCCCACATCTATTTTATTCTCTGCTATATCCTCAGAGCCTTATTAAGTGCTTATAAAAATCTATTTTTAAATTTACTAAATATGAATGAATGAGTGGGATAGACTTTGGGCTTGGCTTATATGGAATCCTAAGCAATGGAATGTGAGAAATTTTAAATGTGCTTGACCTTGCATCCTCCTCAGCTCAAGAGGCTCACCATGAGAAGTCCATTCTTGGGTAGCCACTGCTGTCTGGAGCCAGGCTCCAGAATGAGAAACAAAGAGCCAAACTGAGCCAAATCTGAAGCCTGGAGGCAAAGCCCAACTGATCCAGAGTGAGAAGAACAAATGCTTCTTGTAGTAAGCCACTGAGCATTAGGGTGGTTTGTAATGAAACAGTACTGTAGCAATAGCTGATAAAATGAGGCTTAACAAAAAAAGGCAGGGCATTTTGGGAAAAACTCAAAGTAATATATAAACTTAAAGTATTTAAACAGCCCTGGAAAGAAAATAATAAAGTGAGGTCTTCTGTTGTTCTATGTAGTCAAATCACCATGCTCTGAAGTTGGGGGAACTCGGGGCAAGGCTTACAGAAAACAAGGAAAGCTAAATTAGCAAGGTGATTTAAAGCTACTTTCCCTCACACATCATTCAGAGATACCCTAACCATGAAGAGCTCAGCCCTTCCTGAAAGAGAATGGAGTTGCCACTTCCTGGTGAAATGCTGTCCCTTCTCCACACTGTTACATACCAAATTTCCAACGTATGTTAGCTGTACCCAGCTGGGAGTAAGTTTCGACCCTTCTCAAGGAGCAGGCTCCCTGTATACCAGAGTTTCTTAGCACTCAGCAGCCAAATAACCACTAATAACATCAAAATGGGAGGAGAAAAAAAAATAGTCCAAACCTAACAATGAAGAAAAAAAAATTCATTATTTTATCTATTCTGTGAAGATAACAATTAGAAGACATCACTGATTTCAGAACCAAAAGAAAAAGTACTACATTAAATGTACACACAAATTTTAACAGATATTCTGATTATAATATGAAAACGTGAGGAAAAGTATATGTTAGAATAAAGGAAATATTGCAATTCTTCCTTTCATACCACAATCCTCCCTTCCCCTTAGAATAACTCTCCTACTGGCATAAAATCCAGCTCTAAGGATGCAACTGGAACAAACTACAGAATCTATTTCTAAGACCTTAAGTAAAACAACATTTTAGAAAACCAGTGACGTGTTAGTGTTGTATTAGCCTAAATGTTGCAAATTTTGCCACAAGCTAAGTCTGCTAAGGACTGTTTTAAATAACCCTTTTCCAACCTCTAGATCACACCGCTGGGTAGTATCACTCATAAGCCAAGATGACAGACAAGTTTGCTAAGTCAAACAGAAAACAACATGAGCTTCATACACTAGCCAGCCATGTTCTTCTGATATGTGGAAGTCAAATTAAACATATTTAATCAGAAAACAATGTTAGCTTCAATCAATTTCCTGTCACCTCTGTTGTTTTAATGTGTAGATAATTCATCAACACAACAGTGACCTGCTTCATTTCATTTATTCATTCTTGAAATCATGTTCGCATCCAACGACTATTTTAAGAGCCATCTCTTATGTGTCAAACAGTGCTCTAGGCCAAGGATACAGCAATTATCAGGATAGACCTAAATGCCACTGTATAAGAACTAAAGATACACAGTCCCTGCTCCCCACGGTCTCACGGCACAATCCAGCTGTCTCTTCCTAGTACGGTCAACGAGGAGTAAGACAGACACATTGGTTAAAACAGTAAAGCTTAGACCTGACTCTTCCTAACCTATTCCCAACCACCCAGCTTAGTTCTAGCACAGTACAGAATCAAGCCAAAGACTCCACAAAGAAAACCAGCAAAAGGAGGCTATACTGTATCAACCTTATTAACTGGATTAACAGTTCTGAGTTTCAAAGATTGTCATACAGATCAATATAATGCCCTTAAGGTAAGTGAATCATTCTTGTCACCTAAAGAAAATGTGTTCCATATTCAGATTCACAGCACAGAATCTAGAATCTGATAGAGGCAGTTTGGTTTAACAACCTAGGAGCAGTAGTTCTCAAACTTGGCTGCATTTTGAAAATACCTGGAAAGCTTTTAAATAACCCATTGTCCAAGGTGCACTCCAGTAAGCAACAAAGTTTGAAAACCACTGATACAGAAAATTGGGAGGGAAACTGGCTGCTTTCCAACTAATGGATGGATTAGAGTGTGCTGTCATTTCCTTCCAACAACATGAGCAGTGAGCTTCCTAAACATTTCCTCACTAAGAACTATTACAAACCCACTCGGTATTTAAGAGGAGTTTGTAGGCTATCTGCCAAATTTAGAGGAGACGGCACAAATCTGAAAATATGGAGGGAAAAACATTATCTCAAACTGAATGCCAGAAAAGAAAGTACATAAAAATAATAAAGCTTTAAAATCTTATCCTGAAATTTGTTAGAAATTGATGCTAATAAGAGTTAAGTACCCACTCCTAAATATCTAAAAAGTAAGAGGCGGAGGGAAAAATAACAACCCTCAGGCTGGCTTGTGAAGGGTTTTTTGTTTGTTTAATACATCTGAAAAGAATGCAGATACAAAGAATTGAGACATGAGAAAGCACTTGTTCAACACTAATGAATCTACAGGAATCAGGATTTAGGGGAGGTGGAGAATATTACCGAAACATTTTTAAAAATTGGAAACTGCAACCAAAACAAGCTGATAAAATCCCTATTAACACTTAGGAAGAGTCTTCATAAGACTCTTGCCATGATTTTTATTAAACTAGACAGCCTCAGTTGGCTGCTCTAGGGTTCCTCATATGCAAAACAGAAATAAGGGGATTCCCCTGACTGGTCCCCCCATGTTGTTAAATGTTCTCCCCACCCCCACCCCACCCTCAGCTTCTTAATGAAGCAGGTCTCCATCCTCACAACTTGAAAGAGGATGTGAATCATTCCATAGCCATCTGTCTTCCAGCACCACCCCTCATACTTCCTCCATATACCAGGTCTTCAGTTGTGTTCTAGGAACACCATATCATACACTATTATGCTGCACATCTATGCTAAGCATATAAGACAATGACTGACAGGGAAAAAAATGTTTAATTACATACTCAATCCATTTGGTGTATTTGAAAAGGTGCAATACTTTTCTTCATTTATCAGTGAAAGAAGTTAGAAATTAACTTCAAAAAAATCAGCAAATGGCAAACAAATTTCCTTGAAAGTCACAGTCACATATATAGTGCATCCTAGAAAAGAGGAGGGGCAAGACAGGTTCCACCCACTTTCATGAGTTTCATCAAATACTGGACCTACTCAAGGGTGGAGAGAAAAGGCAACTTTCAAAAAGGAGTATGTTATTAAATGAGGCATTTCCTATACTCCTTCCTAAGAGCACCAGGTGGGGAACACGTTTTCTAAACTAGATCTAGGAAGTGGAATGTGGAATCAATCCGTCCTCCTCTCCTTAAGGGCTGTCCAATGGTTAATCAATTAAAAAAACATGACTAAATAAAAACAAACCCCACACACAATCCCCGCCCCCGCCCCCGCCAAAAAAAAAAAAAAAGACAAAAACAAAAAACCTAGTTGTCCCAGATTACTCTCCAGAGCAGAACCCGGGAGCAGCTTCAACAACCCAAATTAGTCTGTTACAGAGTCATCACAAGCATGCCTTGCTTTTAAACAGAAAAAAAAACTTTTTGAAACGACAAAACAAAAACTAGTACTGATCACTTTTCTGACAACACAATTACTCAAAATTAACTAGTACTGAGAGGGGGAAGGGGGCCATACCTATGGGCCTTGTCTCACATGAGTGCATGTGGGTAGGTGCAGGGCATTTGTCATTATTGCAAAAACGAATTTTAATTTTTAATCTTTAGTTTGATTTAAACATTGCTTTTAGTACGATGCCGACACCAGCTGTGCAGAACGGGCTCTGGAGAGACGTTCATAGCAGCACACACCTGCGGCTCTTCTTCGGTTCTGGAGGCTCCAGGGCAGCCAATATTGCTTCATCAAATACATTCTTTAGGCCTTTCTGAAAAGGGGTAGAGAGAAAAAAATGGGCAGTCTGATTCTCAGAATAACAAAGTTGAACATCAAAATTAAAACATTCAAATCCCCAAGAGTTGGCAAAGAACGAAACATTAAAAACAACCCTGAATCTCAACACAATCATCTCACTTCACCAAGTTTTGTCCAGGCAGGGCACTGGAAGGATCCAGCAGTTCAGGAGCAGAGGAGCAGATATTCATGAGTGAGACAGTGGTCCTTTGAGAAAGCTTTCTGCAGACCAATGTATGTCACAACAAGCAAACAAGCACATGTGTCATTTGCTCATTCAGTATGAGTTTTGTAATGTGCTGCTGAAACACTTTACACAGAAACAAGTGAAGCAGCTCTGCATTCGAATGCAACAGCTGGATATGGAACAGGACTGAGAGGACGGACACCAGGCAGTGGCATCCTTACTCTATGGAAGGCGCAGGCAAAGATGGAGAGAGCAAGTACAGTGAATGCATCGAAGATATGCACTCTGAACTCCCTTTATCCCACAATGAGGCAGAGCCAAGGGGATTCAAGGAAGCAAAAATGTGGGTACCTGATACATATGTAAAACCAGAGCCAGTCAGTGCAATACATGAATAAAGCTTCATCAGGCATTTATACAAACAATTGTATATTTTTAATTTCAAAATTTGAAGGTAACCACAATTGTATGTTTCCCTCACAACAATAAAATCAGAAGCAGGAAAATATAAAGGTGGCAGCTTTACATCTCAACATTAACAAATCTTAATTCAACTATTAAAATGGATGCTGTTCTTAAAAGATAATGTAACAAATGATCTCATAAAGCAGTAGCAGATACATCAATATCTTCCCCACCCCAGACTGACAAATACTCCACTACAGCACAGACAGCCAAAGCAATAGCAACACAAAGATTCACTGCACAGAGGAGAACCAGAAAACAATCCTCCCTTCCCCATTACACTCTACTAGCAGGTCACCCTTTTTCCATAAAGTTTGTCATGCAATTACAATTAACAATTGATCATAAGAGCAAAATGATGTTTGCGTCATTTTCTCAATCTAGAACTAAGATCTAGAAGTGTTCAAACTCTTCGTATTTTCTCCAAGAGGACATTCTCAATGCCAGACCAAGTTCCCTTTTGCAATAGTAATCCAAACCAAAAAGCTCTGAGCATCAGGCAACTCAAGCAGCAGAAAGTTAAACAAGTCCAACTTGACTACTGATCACAAAAAAAGTCTATAAGATATTGCATTCTTGATCAAAAACTAATACAGAGGTTGCTCTAAGGTGGTGAGTAAAAAGACGCAGAGGCTTTCAAACAGGATGGTTTTATTCCTTTGTTTTTAAACGCTCTTTCTACAGTAGTGGGACAGGAAGCAGCAGCAAAGAGGGGAAGGAGAAAACAGTTTAGAATATACAGCACTTCCTTTTGGGTTGAGTTTCCGGAGGCTCGAGGGCAGCTAGGATAGCCTCATCAAACACATTCTTCAGACCTCTCTACAAGACAGAGGGGAGGAGAGAGAACAGCAGCCAGGTTAGAGGATTGGAAAGACGAGCAGATACAACAGCAGTCCGGATTAAGAGGGCTGAATTCACAGAAGCAACATCTGTTAAGAAAAACCACCGCAGAAAGCTGGGTCTTAGGCTCACTATCAGGAGAGGAGACCACTGAACAGAAACTTCTTACCTCAAAAAAGGTTAATTGAGCAAGAAAGCAATTTTTATGAAAATGTCGTATGTTGACTTCTAAAACAATCACACTTTGAAATCTAATATTACAACATTTTAACGAAAATAATGCCAGGAGAGAAAAATGGTTAAGTAAACACAAGATAGGTGCACTGGATAACTAAGGCTTGTAGAATTCCCAAGTATTTCTAATGATAAGAATGGCACACACATTTTGGAACAAAATCGATTACACTTTCAGGCTTCTGTGAATTCAGCCCCTGAATAACTGAAGGACACAAAGAGCAGACTAACAAGCATGCTACATGTTTCTAGATTCAATGACATATCTGGATGGGATTAATCAGAGTAAACTAGTTTCCCAGAACAAAAAGGTTCAGACATTTAGAAAGAGTGTTAATTGTTCAACAGTACAAACTGGGAGAAGTTTACAGAGCAGACTCTAGAAACAGCATACACTTCAGTTATTCAGTAATGTTATTAGAGCAAGTAACCACCACCCAAGTCATAGGAAAACAAAGAATGGGGTCCTAGAATGAGTTTTAGCAAGCAGTCCAATGCTTTAAGATGTCCACAGTGGTATCAGAGCATAAAGCAAGGAGTGAAAACAAGGAATATTCTCAGATCTACAGGGATTAAGATACAGAAATACACTTACACCTCAGCCAGAACTCCAACGTGACAGTGTGACTCAGTAGTACCGGTACCTTGGGCCCAGGTCTAGAGACTCACCTAAACTCACCTAAATCTGAAGTCACAGGTTTACCACCCAAAAAAGTTTCACACGTTCTTTAGGGTCAGTTTGATCCCAAGTAAAAATTGCCCAAAAGTCCCAGAACACAGTAACAAGTGCTAGCTCCAACCTACCCCAGGTATTCCCACCCCCACCCTACCCACACCATGGCATCCCAGACGACTGGCGCCCACACATTCCATTAGGTACAAAACAGCGGAGAAACAACAGTAAGCACTTAAAAAGAAGCAAAGAAGTTAAAAAGTTTTCTTCTTTCTATTTCTTTTACAAAGCAGAAATGCTAAACAAAAGTTAAAATTCTTTCTACACATCTAGGAGCAAATTCTGGTGGTAAAATATAAAAGGAAGGGGAGAGGATAGAAAGGGAAATATATTTTATTAAAAAAAAAAAGAGGACAGTTACTAGAAACTAGGGCATCCCTTAATAAGCAGCAAATCTTTTCTTGCATATTGACAAAGATCAACTAATCCCCTACAAAACAAAACTAATCTTTGCTTTACCCACACTATCTGATTATATAAAGAGTTCAGTTTTAGAGGAACCAACAAACAAAATCTGGAGTCCTAACAGTTCCAGCTCCCAAACACAACTAGAGACCCCACTCTCTATCTTCCCCTCTTTTGACTTCTCCAAACTTCAAAATCTGGTAAGAAAAATGTAGTTGCTAAGACTTTTTCAAACTCCTATTCTCTACAAAGTGACTTACTATATAAACCTGTTCATAGTGTTAAAAAATAGAAGCGTCCAATTCTCTAAGCTTCATCAGTGATCTAAAATTGGGTCCATATGGCCTACTTGCCTCCATTTCCCCCAAAAGCAACACATATTTAGAGAACAGGGGTATGAAACAGATGCACATAGTTAGTTACAATCTGACATGCATGTTCCACACACATCCTTCCCCAACACACACAAACTTTTCTGAGGATGGTATCAAAACACAGAAGTATCAGGAATTTTTTTAAAATATCAGTCAGTGATGTGTGAGAAGACAAAGAATCTTCTGAACCTTTAAATATGTGCTTTGACAACGAAACTAAATTGCCAAGGGAAATTGGGTTTGGGAGAATGATATCAGGCCTTGAAGTGATCCTGTGGAATATCCAGCTAAGCATAAAAATGTTATCTTTTAATAGCCAACCTAGTGCTTAAGTGGAGATTATTAAATTATGTCTAGGCCCTCATACTGAATACCTAGTACACACATGATATGTAATTACATATGCCATTTATCTTAGTATACATATAATCGAGAATCCAATAGTGTTTTTAAAAAACTTAAAAAAGAACAATTACCTGAAAAAGTAAGCGTGATAAATGTAAGTGGATTTAATGTAATTGCAGGAAACCTCCATCTTTTGGCTCTGCCCTATTTTGATCAGGCATGTCTCCTGACTGTTAAACGTCAAAGCACCAGTACCAGTAGAATAAAGAAGTTTTGCGCTTCTTCCCTTCGCCCCCAGAACGGTACTTACATGGGAGAATGGGTCAGTGAGATCATGAAGGTGAAAAAATGAAACCACAGAGGTCAGGTACAACTCTCACTCTAAATATCTAACTTTGCTCCCTGTCCTCAGAATCTGACGATTCCCATCAAACTCTGAGAAGAGCTCCAATTAAATCATTCAGAAAGGGAGAGAAAGAAAGAGGACTGCATGAGGAAGAAATGCCTTCAAAAACTTAAGAATAGAGACACGACATAAAGCATGCTTGAAAAACAGCCAAGGCAGTTTTCTCTAACATGGAAGTCCCAATTATTATGACTAATTCTCTATCCCAGTTGAATTATCCCAGAAACAGTGTAGCATCAATTGTCAGAATCGGCAAGAAAAGATCAGATATATTTAGATAAAAATTTAAGTCTCTGGGGAAAAAACAAAATCACTCACATACTCTAAGTTTGTGCTAATCCCATATGAACTTTTATGGACTTTCTATTATGAACTTTTCCCATAATTTTTTTTTTAACACAATCTCTGACCACTACAAATGATTCAGCACAACATGGGAGGTCACCAACACAAGAGCTTTACTTAAAGGCTAATAATTTTCTCCATAAACACAGAATTCTCTAGCAAAAGAATATACACTATGGAACTGGTCAGTCTTCCTGGGCAGCTTTCTTGAGCACTGTGGACCATTGTTAGAAATAAAACCTGAATCCTAATGCTCTAAGAAACGACTTAACGGTAAACAAACATGGGGTTCCCCACAGGCCTCACCTGTGTGAGTGCAGAACACTCCACATACTTGACAGCCTTCAGGTCACGGGCCAGCTTTTCAGCAGTCTCTGGAGTGATGGGCTTCTGTTTGTTCTTGGCAAGTTTCTCAATAGTAGAGGGGTCATCTCTGAGATCAATTTGGGTCCCAACAAGCAAGAAAGGAGTCTTTGGACAGTGGTGAGTTATCTCAGGCACCCACTAGAAAAAAGGTATTAAAAATTTTTAAAGTTTTAAAAGGGTATTAAAAAATACACCTGCATTAATCCACAAGACTCTAAAGCTACCGACAAGTCAATAGAAGTTCTGTGACAACCTTTTCAGGGCAAGAATATCTCACCAACTTACCTTTTCTTTCACATTTTCAAATGAGGATGGAGAGACCACTGAAAAACAGACTAGAAACACATCTGTTTGTGGATAACTCAGCGGTCGTAATCTGTCATAATCCTCTTGCCCTAGGAGGAGAAAATGGAGAAATTAGCAACTAAATCATGCTGTCCTCACAGCACTAAAATCACACATCAGTCAACAGACTAAACACGCAGCTAACAGCACACTGACTACTAATGAGAAAGTAACGTAGCTAATAAAACGTATGGCTTTGTAATGTAGTATTTGAGTAATATTCTCACTCAGCTAATTCTATTTAATATTTCAAGCCCTTAGATCAGTAATGAATTTTTTATATATTATTTATTACCAGTTTCTAGTTTTCAATCTTTGTGTCTATATTAACCCAACAATAACATTATAATAAAAACAATAAACTATTGCTACAGAAATGGTTAAAAATCAGTCCTACTCAGATCTGGTTAAGAAACAACCACAGTGAACCATTTAAGGAAACAAAAATTCTCAGTGAAACCCAGCTGACAAAATCCATTGTCCATCATGTCTACCAAAGCAGGTAGACATGTTTAGTTAATGTGCACATATAAAATGCGTATCTGAAATTGAGAATAATTAGAAAATATAACTCAACAAGAATCAACGGATGCTAAAGCTATATGGGAAAAATTCTGGTGAAAAGGAGAATATCTGTACGATCTCAAAGATCATTTGTATGATCTCAAGATCCCCAAAGGAGAAAAACATAACTACACTGTAAAGAAACTGGACATCACCTTGACTGAGTGATCAAAATCACCATCACCAATGAGTGGATATCATGTGCCTCTAGATTTATATCCTGAGAAAGACAAATCACTAATGTAGTATTCCAACCAAAATAGTACCACTTGAATCTAATCATGAGGAAACACTGAGCAAATCCAAAATGAGGAACATTTTCTAAAGGGAGGAGAGAAGGGATGGGCCTGTATTCCAGAAAAAAAATGTCATGAAAGACCAAAAAAGGCTGAAGAACTGATCCAAATTAAGAGACTAAAGAGATAAGACAACCAAATGCAATACATGATCCTGTACTGAAAGCAGAAAAAACTGAATGTGGATCAGCTGAAACAAGTGCAATATAGACAAAGTACTGTATTCAATGTTAAACTTTCTGAAGTTGATTATTATAGTTAGACAAAAATGTCTCTATTCTTAGGAAATTTATACTTATTCAAGGCTAAATGGCTATGCTGTATCAACTTTCTCTCAAATAATTCAGGGGAAAACAATTAATGTGTATATATGTTGAAAGAGAATAATACAGAGAGAAAAATAGGGAAAATGCTTGTAATTGGTAAATCTGGTTAAAGGGTATATGGGGGCTCCTGGTACCATTCTCGCAACTGTTCTATAGGCTTGAAATTATTTCCAGACAGACAGTTGTCAAGAACACCCATATACATTTCCAAAACGGAGAGAGGAGAGGGGGAGCTGCAGGGGAAGGATTTAATGCTTCAATCTCAAAACGGAGCTCCAGTCAGCCACCCTATATTAAAAGAATAGTTAAGTACTTAATGCCACTGTGCTGTGCACTTAAAAATGATTAAAATGGTAAATTTCATTATATGTATTTTACCACGATAAAAGGTTTTTCAAAGGAAAAAACAAAAGTTAAATATTGTGTATGCCAGTGAATTTTTTTTTTTGCCAGCATCGACAGAGAATACAAGAAGATGTTACTATTATTGCCATCTAAATAAGCCATACATCGTAAGTAGACAACAAAGCTATCTTCAGGACAATGCAGAAATTAAAGTTAAAAGAGAAGTTCAAAATGAAAGAGGTTACAAAACAATAAAATCACCATCAGTACCTCTAACACTTATTGAATACTTACTATAACAAGACGCGAGGGTCAGAGTCAAAGGAATTCAAAGGTATGCACTTAGATGGATAACTATCACTTCTTAAATTCTAAGGTTTAATTACAGGCATAGAAGGGATTACAAAGGAAAGAAGAGGCTTAAAGAAAACAGAATCAGCCAAACTCCTGAGCAGTTCTCTCGGTCTAAGCTGTCTGAGCTCTAACACTAGCTGGGACTTGAAGATCACACACGAAAGGTACAATAAAACAACAAAAAAAATAAATTTAAAAAATCAGGCAAAACAGTTAACCAAGCCTTGTAAAAAGCAGCACAGATGTTCATATACCTTTTCTTAGCCGTATTCCATATTTAAATGGAATACATTTCAAAAAGATTAAGCCTGGCATAGACTAGAAAAGGTTTCGTTTTTAGTCGTTCAGCCCCTGCAATCAGTGTAAGTGAGCATCAAAAACAGATCCCAGCTTACATTCCTGGGCACCACTCAGAGCATCTAAATGAATGCCCAATGTTTTACAAGCAACCAACCTTCTATTCAGATGGACTGGTGACAGAAAACAAATACAGCCATTTTTTTTTTGAATACCAGATCCAAAGCAGTATTGGTCAGTCCATTTATTTGTGATGAACAAGCCCTCAAAACTATAAAAATCTTTCATTTCCCAAAGAGAAAAAAAATTAGAAGTGTTCAATAAACAAAAAGTAGGCTACCTTACCTCTACTCTGCTACAAGCACTACACTTAAGGAAATAGAATGAATATGGTCCCTTAGATGTGCAAGACTCTTCAATACCCAAGCATAATTTATCCACTAAACTTTATCCCCTAAGTAAATCACAAATAGCCACTATTCACTAAAGAGAGACGCAGTGCTATCCTCTGGCAGCGTCCTTTAAGGTATACAACATGATCAAGGAAATTTCACTCTACTGCGTAAGACAGGTTTTCCCTACAAGCACTAAATTATTCCTATTCTAACAGCACACCAGTCACTGTAACTTCTAACACTTGCCAAAACACAGGGACACAGCTCATGAATTGCTGCTCTTTTCCTTGCTTAGAATCTCACTATTTGTTTTTTAAGATTTTTTTTTCTTTTCCTTCTTCTCCCCAAAGCCCTCTATACACAGTTGTATATATTTTCAATTGTGGGTCCTTCTAGTTGTGGCATGTGGGATGCCACCTCAGCGTGGCCTGATGAGCAATGCCAGGTCCGTGCCCAGGATCCGAAGTAGAGCATGTGAACTTAACCACTCAGCCACGGGGCTAGCCCCTAGCATCTCACTATTTAAAATTCAAATTCAAGAGGCACAAAGTCAGTATCAACTGAGGACTCCGGTCTATATGAGAAGTCTAAAGGGATCATACGGCATGAAAAATAAGAACACTGTCAAAAAGCAACATTTTTAGGAAATTCCAGTAGGACATTACAAACACAAGAAGAAAGCAAAATAAACATTTCATACTATTTACCACTACAGACTAAAAGCTAAACATTTTTCCTACAATCAATTATCCAGAATTCAAAGCCGGCCCCGTGGCCGAATAGTTAAGTTCATGCACTCCGCTGTGGCGGCCCAGAGTTTCGTCAGTTCGGCCACAGTTCGGCCTGGGCGCAGACATGGCACCGCTCACCAGGCCACGCTGAGGCGACGTCCCATATGCCACAACTAGAAGGACTCAGAACTAAAATATACAACTATGTACTGGGGAGATTTGGGGAGAAAAAGCAGAAAAAAAAAAAAAGAAGACTGGCAACAGTTATTAGCTCAGACGCCAATCTTAAAAACAAAAAAAAATTATTCAGAAGTTAATGGCACTTAGTGATCCTGTTTCATCTGTGTCATTGGGCTTATTCCTAAATAAGTTCACAAAATCTTTTATCTAATGAAAAAAAGAAAAAATCCAAAAATAAATGAGGGCACTCTGGAACCCGAGATTCCTACCATTTTATGTATAACATCTGCAAAAATCTAGACTAATGCATGTTAATGCAGAATTTACTGAAGACTGAAATCAAAATCCCTCTGGAAGATTCTACAATAGCACTAAACTAGAGATCAAGAAGGCCATAAATATCTCCATGGAGAATACTGTCATTCTTGATAATATAATGGATCAATAATTGCAGAAAATTGTCAGATACTAGAAAACAGCTCCATGAAAGAACGGAGTTTATTTTTTAAAAAACAAAACAAAGAAAAAACAGAATCAGCGAAAGCAGATCAATGCATAACCTGACTCTACTCATGAGGAAAGGGACAAACTCAAACTGAGAAACATTCTATAAAATAACTGGCCTGTTTCCCTAAAACACACCAATGGCATGAGAGGCTGATGTTCCATATTAATGGATACAGACTAAAGAGAACGACAACATGCAATGTGTGATCCTAGATCAGAACTTGTACCAGAAGAAAACTGCTTTAAGGGACATTATTAGGACAACTGACAAAATCAGAAAGTTGACTGGAGATTAAAGTTTAAAATGCTATATATAACGTTAAGTTTCCCGAATTTGACAAGAGCACTTAAGAGACTATCCTTTCTCTTAAGAAATACACACTTGGGCTGGCCCCGCGGCCAAGTGGTTAAGTTTGCGCACTCTGCTTCAGCGGCCCAGGGTTTTGCCAGTTCAGATCCTGCGCACGGACATGGCACCACTCGTCAGGCCTTGCTGAGGTGGCATCCCACATAGCACAACCAGAGGGACCTACAACTACAATATACAACTATGAACTGGGGAGATTTGGGGAGAAGAAGGAGGGGAAAAAAAGAAGATTTGCAACAAATGTCAGCTCAGGTGCCAATCTTTAAAAAAAAAAAAGAAAGAAAGAAAGAAAGAAAAGAAAAAGCTCATCTTTGGGGCCTGCCCCGTGGCCAAGTGGTTAAGTTCTCGTGCTCTGGTTCGGCAACCCAGGGTTTCATGGGTTTGGATCCTGGGCATGGACATGGCACCACTCATCAAGCCATACTGAGGCGGCATCCCACATGCCACACCTAGAAGGATCCACAACTAAAAATTCACAACTATGTACCGGGGGGCTTTGAGGAGAAAAAGGAAACATAAAATCTTTAAAAAAGAAATCTACACTGAAACAGTAAAAAGCAAAAGGGCATGATGTATGCAACCTACTCTCAAATGGCTCTGAAATAAAAACAATACACATAGAGAGAGAATGTCACAAAATGTTAAGAACTGATGAATCTGGTAAGGAAGTCTGTATTAGCAACTTTTCCTTAAGTGTGAAATTAAATCAGGATAAAAAATGACAAAAAAGAATGGCAAAATATAAAAACGTTTGTGCAGGGAAAGGTCATAATATAAAAGAAAACTGCAAATGGACCCCAAATCTTAACAAAAAAAGTTACACTGTGGTGTGATCTGCCACACAACAGACTACTATGTAACCATGAAAACTATGACATACAAGTACAACATTGAGAGATGTTACCAAATTCTTTTTAAGAGAAAAAGGCAGGAACAGAGAGGGAAAAAAAAGAGTAATATCTCGTTTTTTTCCTCTGTAGAAATATAATGAACATATAGGAAGAGCTCTGCTTAGGACAGACACTTAAGACGTGACTGTCTCTGAATATAGATGCTTTTTCATTTTCTCCTTTTGCTTATCTATATTTTGATTATTTTTTCCCATAAAAAGCAAAACCTGCATCTTTGTAATAAAGAATAACATTCAATTATTGTGTGTAGGGGTTTTTTTTTTTTTGGTAGTGTGTGTTTTTTTTGGTGAGGAAGATTAGCCCTGAGCTAACATCTGTTGCTACTCTTCCTCTTTTTTTTTTTCCTTGCCAAAGCTCCCCAGCACATAGTTGTATATCCTAGTTGCAGGCTCTTCCAGTTCTTCTATGTGGGATGCCGACCCAGCATGGCCTGATGAACAGGGTTAGGTCTGCACCCAGGATCCAAAGCAAAGTGAGAGAACCCAACCACTTGGCCACAGGGCTGGCCCTAAAATTTTGACATAAGAAGGAATTGGTGGTGGGGTGATGAGCATACAACATGGGAAAGAGCCTATATAAACATGTTAAATGTAAAAAGCTAAATACAGAACTATACACACAATAGTAAAACATACGCAGGAAAAAAAAAGAACAAAATAACTGTGGGGACTCATAAACAAGAATTTAGTGTTATGACCACAAAGGCAGAAATAAAGCCATGAGTCAGAGGGAGAACCTTATCTCTGCTCTTAACTGATATTATTTAAACACATCTGCAAGAGTTGCAGCCAGAGGTGAGATAGGAATACTATAAAAAGAACTCAGAACAAAATGACAGTCGACAGATTAAATGCAACCAAAGAGTTAAAGCCAGTCAGAGGCCATCTCAATGGGGATGAAAGTTTCAGCAGAAAGAAAACTGAGTTAATGGTATGACTTGAACCAGAGATGGGGACTCTGAGATTAAGGCCTTTGCAGAAGAATACAAATCTCCTCTTAAGTGTGTCAAAGACACATTCGTTCTGGATGCCGACAGCCCTAGGTCTGCAGGGCCTGTCAAAAAAGATCTCTGGCTTATAGTGACCTCTACCAGGTGAGATGGAAATCCCCCCATACTTGCCTGGGACAGTAAAATCATTTCCTCAGTGAATGTCTTTTAACCCCCAGAAAGATTCAGAATCTAATAGAGAGGTGAAATAAATCAAATACTATTACTGTTAATTTTCAGTTACATATAGGAATAATCTAACCTTATTAACACTCAGTGTTTATATTTAAAATAATCTGCCATATTAAAGAACATGATAGATTTAGTTTTCTGACTCCAATTAGAAATGTGTAATTTAGTAACTGACTTGAGATTTTTTTGTTGAAAAATGTTAAAAGAATTTCATGAAGGTTGTAAATAATACTATTTAAGATAAATTAAAACATAAATACAGGAAATCACAAGTTATTAGGCCTATTAAAGTAACGTATGTAAAAACTTGAGACCGTTTCACTTGTCAGGTCAAGCAAAGTGAACTGCTTAAAAGAGAAAACTGAATACATTAAATTTATAAATGCAGTTCGAAGTGCTGGAAGAAATTTAACAGTTGTAAATGAGGTTGATTGGGATTAAAATCTTGTCAACCTAAGTTAAATAAACCAGTATTAATCAAAGGACCCTTGGCCACCTTGATAATGACCTGTTAAAATTAACTATTTTAATAATAAATTTAATAAGTTATGCAACTAAATTCAAAGGCTCACCCACTCCAAGCTATTTACCGAAGAGAAATAAAATATATCCATACAAAGACTTGTATACAAATGTTCACAGCACCATTAGTCATAATAGCTTAAAAGTGGAACCCAAACATCCATCAACTGGTAAACGGATAAACAAATTATGCTATATTCATAGAATGAAATACTACTCAGCAATAAAAAGAAGCAGACTACTGATAGAACACAGATGAATCTCAAAAACATTATGCTAAGTGAAAGAAGTCAAACACGAAAGAATACATATCACGTGATCCCATTTATATGAAATTCTACAAAGCAAAACTATGATGACAGAAGGCAGGTCTGTGGTTGCCTGAGACCAGGTCAAGGGAAGGGACTGACTGTGCAGAGCACAAGCACATTTTCTAGAGTGGTATACCTTGATTATGGTGGAGGTTACATGACTATATAGTCAGCAAAATTAATCAAACGAACACTTGAGTGAGTTCTATTGTATTATACTTTAATAAAGCTAAAAAAATAAAATACTGATTTAAATTTAAACGTTTATAAAAAATAAGCTATGGAATTTAAAATTAGTTTTCAACCCCAAGTAGCCATAAATTGTCTTTGCTCTGCATATAGATTGCCTCCAAGGGCACATATAAACACAGAAAAACCCTCACCTATCAGTAGATATAGGTCATTTTTATTTTCTCTATTTTCCAAGTTTCCTCTAATATACCATTACCCTTATAATTTTTAATTCATAAAAATTTTAAAAGCCTAAGACACCATTAGAAAGCCACTAATCTCTAAACTGTTTACTGTTGTCTCTCAATTCCCCCCCCCCCCAATTAAATCCAGACAGTTCCTCAAAGTAGGCAGTATAATACACTCCATAAGAGCAATATGTCAGCAGGCAGACAGCGAAAGGGTAACTCATAAAAAGCGAAAAGTTTAGAATTCCTACATACTAAAAGGATACCTTTCTGAAATTTTCCTTTAGCTAACTGAGCTGATAATAACAGAGAGTACAGAGAAAGAAGTCAGAAATCAAGACGTGTAGCCACTGTTAAAACAAGGAGGAAATAACACTGAGGAATTGGATATACTTAAGGAAGAAAGTCATTTGTTCCTTTAATTTGAAAAGCTGACCACAAATGTCAATACTGTGAGCTAGATATCAGTTTGCCCTCAAAATACTTTCAGATATAATATACAGATAATTTGAAAAGCTGACCACAAATGTCAATACTGTGAGCTAGATATCAGTTTGCCCTCAAAATACTTTCAGATATAATATACAGATAACTTGTTATTTTATATTCTAAGAAGCTATCTGTGCATGTATTACACAGACATACATACTAAATAAAATAAGCCTCCAAATTTCAGAGTGATAATATAGCTTGTCTAATGTACTCTGCTCTCATCCTTCTTTATCTCCTTCCACATCATCCACCCAGGGTACTCCAAACTCTTATTTGCCATTCCAGGTCTGGGACTGCCTCCTGGTCAAGTACTGACCATCACGATAGTCACTCCTCCTAACTATTTTTTTTTTTAAGATTTTAGTTTTCCTTTTTCTCCCCAAAGCCCCCTGGTACATAGCTGTGTATTTTTAGTTGTGTGTCCTTCTAGTTGTGGCATGTGGGATGCCGCCTCAGCATGGCTTGATGAGCAGTGCCATGCCTGTGCCCAGGATTCAAACCAGTGAAACTCTGAGCTGCCGAAGCGGAGCACAGGAACTTAACCACTCAGCCACGGGACCAGCCCCTCCCCCTAACTATTAACAAAAGTCAAGTGGTTTGCTAATATGCTAGGTTCCTAAAACGTGCAAAACAGACAGACAACCAGCAACTGTTATAGTTACAGACCAAAACATTATAACAGACATCAAGTTTTTACCTGCAGTATCAAAAAGTCCAAGAGTATATGGCTCTCCACCAATCATAACTGTGACTGCATAGTTGTCAAAAACCTAAAAACACAAAAATACAACACTGTTAGTATGCAAGGATGGCCAACATGGGATAGGACAACTCTTCAGCTAAGGCGATGTTTCCTTTTCCTTCCTAAGACTTAATCCTCTCTTAGTTCGTCTTCCCTATATAACCAATCTTGCCAACTAAGCCCTTGCATGAGCTAAATGGTTCTTGAAAAAGTGACAGGTGATGTGTTCTGGGATGTCTGCTCTACCCCAGTAGCCTAGCTAAAAAGCCACAGAAGGATTATAGGTGTCACAGGAGCAGAGTCCCTTGCTATACAAAATGATCCTGTTCAAGTTTCAAACTTTTCAGACAGTTTATAGTTTACCTCAACATTCAATCTGATTTCTAAGAAATTATTTAATAGACCATTTCCTTTTAATCTAGAATTAAAATCTCCTAGATCCATGATAATCTTTTTCCTTTCAGGGTTCAAGACAGGAAAAGCTTTGTTGCAAACAAACCCATGAGAGAGAAAAAAGGTTCTTTCAAGGTACAAGGAAAGTGTCCAAGAAAAGCTGGCAGATTATTTGTTGGGACTTCAGCACGAGAGTTATGTTACTAGATACAAACAACATGGCCTAAGAGATACCCCCTGTAACTAGATGCTTTATTTGTAAGTAGACTGCAAATTCAGTATATACTAATATTGGTTGTATTAAACTTATTTGTGAAAATGGGATGTAATGGTGCTAAATAGAAAAAGACCCAACACTTTGAATTTACAATTGAAAAGCAATGCTTTCCAACTAGAAGAAGGACGTTACATCAGCCCTGCTTAACCTTTTAGCTCTCTAATTTTCTGGTCCATGTTTTAATGGATTGTTGAGAGCTTGTTTAAATGTAAACAAGTGTGGAAGCAAGGGCATGGGGGAGGTAGTAGTTACACGAAAATCAGTTATTGATAAAAGAACAAGGAAACGTAAAGAATGTGGCTAAGGTCTCACCCCATACAGGTTATTTTCTTAAGTCATATCTAACCCTTTTCCAGAGATGCACATACAAACACATATATAAAAAACATCCACAAGCCCGTCTTAAATAGAACACCTAATGGAGACTGAAATACAAAAATTCTGATGGTTGCCCTCACTCTGAAACAAGATCCGTGATCTCTAAAAGTCCCCTTCGACCTCAGAACTTCTTTCACTTACAATGTCCCCAAATGGGACAATTCAGAAATATGATTTTGTATTTAATTATAACTTCAAATTCTCCCCCTCCAAGAACACTAATCCTCTTTCTTCCTATAGCCTTGCCCTACCTTAAACACTTTACCTACCTGGGGACATTATAGATTGTCAATTCCAATTAAATGTAATTGCCAACCTTTTAACCTGTATTCACCCTCTTAACAATGCTCACGTCTCTGACGATTAACCTAAAATACTCATTCATTTTCTTTGTTTTCACTTCCAAACAAAACTAGTCCCATATTAATCATACATAGGCTCTTCATAATCCCTAAAACAGCTCACTTAACAGAGACAGTTGTTGCCAGCCCAAGACAACCCTAGCTCCTCTCTCACCACTGAATGGACAACTGTGTTTAACATAATTACACCACTGAGTTGGTCAACCAACCTGGAACAAACACTGGATCCCCAAACACATTCTTTCACAAGCTGAGTGTTACTCTAAATAACTCTCTGTCTCTCTCTCATTTCATTACCTTTGTTATTCCCATTTTCCCTCTACTCTTCTAAGGAGCTGATAAAAAGCATTTGTGGGAGAGAACCCCCAAAGGCTTCTGTTGGTGATCTTATATCAAAAAGAGGTCTTCTCTGCCCCTAAAAACCAGTTTGAAGCTCCAGCACTGCTAAGACAACAGCTCCATAAAGATTCTCTCTTACTCTCTAAGGAGAATAAGTGGAGGCACATACTACTTTCTCTGAAGTTACATGACCCCAAAAAGCACCCCAGTACACCTCCAAGCACTGATTAATCATTGGCCAAGATATCAACAAAAAAGTCACCTCATTCCAAGATGTAGGGCATACTTCTCCAAACTGAGACCACCACTCTTTAGAATCTTGTCTAATGGAGTTTTGCCTCCAAGCACTTCTTGCAAACCCTTGTGTCACCCCTTCTGACTTTCCACTGATTTTTCAGCTGTTTAATTTTAAAGTATATATAATTTACCCATGAGAAGTCAAGATCTTTAAAAAACAGGAAATAAAGGCAAACAACAGAAAAGTTTCAGTACACACAGAGAGTTTTTAAAAGGATATCAAATTATAATACATTTCACCAACAAATCGAAGCCTTTATACTTACAGTTGGTACATACTCAGATGGAAACTTATTTGTTGTGTAGGATATCAGGAGACATGTTTTACCAACGGCACCATCGCCCACAACAACACACTTAATTGTCTGCATTGCTGAAACAGTTTTGTATCCACTTTAAATATTTCAAATGCGATGATGACCTACAAAAAGATTAAAGATATTTGATTTATTTGTACTTATATTTTTTTTTCTTCAGCTTGCAACAGGTTCACTCATTCAGAGCAAGAAAAGAAGTAGCACCCCAACTAGTGTGGCTGAAAGAAGCTAAAAAGAAAAACAGCGACTTGCTCAAAGTCACAATAACAAATTAGAGTCAATTTTCTAAGTGTCTGATCCCTGGCAGTTTGGTTGTTTTTTAAATGTCCAAAGTAGTGTAAAGGGCAGATTTCTTTTTATAACGAAAGAGAAAAGGCTATTTCAGAATGAATCCCATGTAGTGTGCCAAGTATTACTTTGTGAAACTTTTCCTTCAGTTGTATGTGCACACACATGCATGTATACGTGTATGTGTACTAGACTACAATTAAAGGCCGCTCCTTTAAAGAATGGCCCATTCACCCAACCTAAGAGCCATAGTTACTCAGGCTCTAATCAAGAAGCAGCTGAGCACCACGCCACCCTACACCGCACACCTCCCTCCCCACCCCCAGCATCCCCAGAATAGATAAACAGGAGGAACTGGATGAAGATCAAGGTGATCTCCGGTCTCAACAGCTGTTTTAGCACCAGGCTGCCTAGTTACTAATTCAATATTCATGGCACAAAGAGGCAAAAACCTATGTTTCTATAATGAAAAGTCAGATCTCTCTAAAGCATTCTGACTTTGACATAATTTAGCTTCTCTTACTGTAGTCCTCCATTCTAAGAAGCTATTAATTACAAATGCACCAAAAATTTATTATATTACATCAATTCTGAGATGCTTGTTTTCACATTTAAACATCTCTAAAATCAGAATGTATCTTTACTGAAGGGTCCTTACAACCATTATCAGCCATTTTATCACCATTTTTGAATCAATGAAAATTTTAACAGTTTTTCTAGAAGAATAAAAGAGAAATACTACCCCCTGTACACTTAGATTTTAAGATAAAGCCCTATTTCAATTATAATCCTGAAGGGGTTACAATTTCTTGTTGGCTAGAGCTACCACCTTATTGAATATAAAAATGTCATAGAACCGTCTCACTCTGGGTTGGATGCCATGCCTATGTGCTCTATAGTACCCTTCACAACTCCTAATCATAATGATTTATAAATGCCCGTTAACATTTCTGCACAAACATTCGGCGTGAGTAATCTACAGTAAATAAATACTCTCCCATTCCTCATCAAAATCATCTTGATTATATTTCTCTTTATTTAACCTCCTTTTATCTTTTTCCTTCTCTTTTCTCTATATTGCACTAGAGAAGAACTCATACTAGTATGGCACCAAAGATTAAAGATTTTGATCCCTAAATCAAAACTACTTATCAAAACAATCAAGCACACTAAGTACAAAATTAATTATAGAGAATTATTTTAAAAGAACGTCTTTTACTTAATAATAAAGGCAGGAATAGGAAATAGGAATAGCTATCTTTTCATGGTTCCTGAGTCCACCTCTGAAAAACAGAATAATGTTCTGCTAAAAAACAAGGTCTTCTGTAGAATTTCTTTCAATTCAAAGTGAAGAAAAGAAAGGTAAACAGAGAGTTCTGATCATCCTACAGAATTTTTCCCAGGTGCCTACAAATCAATTTCAATTCTTGCACCTTCTATTTTTCTTGACCATTATTACCAGGGGATTTTTTTAATGTATAGTTTAATCATAAACACTGGACAGAAAGTAATGTTTGATCACTGTGGCAGAGACTGCTAGTAGCCTGCCAATTCTTCCTGTCTTCTTTGTAATAAAATTTTTACTTAAGCATATGACCCCTAGTAAAGACTACATTTCCTAAATTTGTTGGCACCTAGATGTGAACTATGTGACTAAGTTCTGGCAAATGGGAGTGAAAGTGATGGATGCAACTTTCAAGACTAGCCTTAAAAGCAAGGAGCACAGTCTCCCCTATTTCACCCTTTAGGCTGAAACGCAGACACGATGATGGGAGCCAAAGCAGTTATACTGAACCACAAGAGAGAAATTACGTGTTAAGGATGAGTAACACAACAGGAGGAGCCAGTCCTGGAAATTTCTCTCATTAAGCCTCTAGTATTTTGGATTCTCTGTTACAGCAGCAGAACTGAAATCCTAATTACTGTATTTCATAGACTCTAAGAAGACAACGATTTTAAAATACATCCTAAATTTAGAGGCGTTAGGTGCGGGAGAAAAATGTCTTAGAATCAGTAAAATTATAGTAATATTTGCATTTATCAAGTAACTTTTCATGACCATTTTTGAGACTTTGTCTCGAAAACCACCTAAGATAAATGCTGTTTTTAAGTTTCAATTGCAGTTGAAATCAAATTGTCATCCCAAAATAGGAAGCTCCTCATCTTCGTTCTATATCTGGTATTCACTTTGAAGACTTATAACCCATACTAACAAGCAAATACAAAATCAAGCGGCCATTTATAAACTTGAAATTTCTACTGAAGAAAGCTATCATTTCTTGAAATTTTCATTAAAATTCCCTAAGGAATAAGGAAGAAGAAATTGAGAACAAATAGTTTCCATGATTAAAGCCATAAATATGACTGCCACATGGCAAAATCACAAAGTATCACAAGCTGTGATGGAGAAGGTAGAGCTGGTCTAAAACATTCTAAAGACAAAAAAACTATCATTAATAACTATATTAAGAGAATAATTTAAATCTGATTCAAGCTAAATTCCTCTTTAGTCTTTTCTTTTTGCTTTTTAAAACTTTACTATTATTTTTTATTGTGGTAAAACGTACATACCATAATATTTACCATTTCAGTCATTCCTAAGTGTACAATTTAGTGGCATTATGAATTCTTTTATATTATAGATATATTTGGAAATTCCATCAAAATGAACTGTCTTCAGGAGACCATTCATAAATAGCAGTCTTAGAATATTGGTTCTTTATGCAGCAGAAACCTTAAATGCAGTAACCTCTCTCTCTGATACCAGTAAGTATAAGAAACTATTAAAAATGAAAGATCACTGTGGCCACCAGAAACTTCCAACTGTTGAGTAAAACATAAGAGATACAACACAATTTGTCTTCGAAGAAATCTACAATGTAAGTTTAGGAACAAAGGTAACAACATTTCAAACTGGCTCATCAGTTTTACCTTTTGAATGTGTAATTTTTTTTTTTTTTTTTAAGATTTTACTTTTTTCCTTTTTCTCCCCAAAGCCCCCCAGTACATAGTTGTATATTCTTAGCTGTGGGTCCTTCTAGTTGTGGCATGTGGGATGCCTCCTCAACATGGCCTGACAAGCGGTGCCATGTCCACACCCAGGATCCGAACCAGAGAAACCCTGGGCCTCCACAGCAGAGCACGCAAACTTAACCACTTGGCCACAGGGCCAGCCCTGAATGTGTAATTTTTAAAAATATCTCTTGGGTCAGCCCCAGTCACCTAGTGGTTAAGATCAGCACGCTCTGCTTGAGTAGCACAGGTTCGGTTCCCGGGCACGGACCTACACTGCTCTGTTAGCAGCCATGCTGTGGTGGCAGGCCATACACTAAAAAAAAAAAGATCGGCACAGAGGTTAGCTTAGGGCAAACGTTCCTCAGCAAAATAAAATGAATAAATAAAAATATCTCCGCATTCTTAAGCACAAATTCATTACAACTACATTCTGAGGGAGAGCTTTAAGATTTTCCAATGGAAGGTAATGGGTAACACAGACTTCATAAGAGAAATGTGATGTGCATACAGTTTCGTTAAATCATTAAACAAATATTACTACTTTGAGAACTTTTAGAAATCTCTACCTTTTCTTTTCTCAGCATAGAAACAGGCCCCAAGTCAACTGGGCCCTTTTTGTGTGTCCTATCTAATAAGCTGGAAAGAACATCCAAAATACATAAATTTAATACATAAAATAATAATTTTCCTAACTTTGAAGTCAGGAAAACTCTGGGTGTTAACCTCTGCTCAACACTTACTAGTGACCTGGGCAAGTTTCTTAATCTCTTTTTGCCTCAATTTTCTCATTTGTGAAACAGAACTAATTCTATCAACACCTTGAACAGTTGTTATAAAGATTAAATAATATAAAAAGACCTCATAGCTCATAGCACATACTCAATATACATGAACTCCTCTACTAAGTGTGCCAGTTCAATCAATCCCCTGACACTGATTTCCATCCAGTGGGTCAAAACTTACACTGTACTTTCTTCTCTTTGGTGAACTGTTATCTAATCAAAACTTTTCACACTTCGCACATAGCAGGCACACCAAAACATAGGTTAAAATGAATTGAATATATAACATTAATTAAAAAAATGAATTGAATATATTTGCTATTTAGCTAATGACACAAAAACCAAGAAATCGACCCAAAGACTTCTTCACCTGAAGACTCCTCTATTACTTCTTTCTGTATTTCCTGTATTATTTCTGTATTTACAGAGTAGTCCCTAAAACCAAGTTATCTAACAGGTGTTAACAAAATTTAGGTTTGAGAATAGACCCTATCGCTATCTTTAAACACCAAATCAAATACTTTTTTAGTTTACAAATCAGCCTACATGCAAACTAATGAAAATCTGACAGTTACTACCTTTTATAATCTTTCTCCTGTTATGCTTGAATTCACCCTCTAAATCAGCATTTCCAAAATTATCACCTCAGACCACCAGAGGGAGAATTACCTGGAATGGGTTGGTGTGTTAACAATTCATATTCCTGGGCCCCCACCCCAAAATGAACAATCAGAGCTCAACACTCCCTATGTAATTCTAATGCACAAGCAAGTTTGAGAACCATGTCCTGTACCACAGCAAGACAAGGAACACCGTAACACAAGAATCTAAACTAAGATAAACATTACTGGCATTTTAGGTCACCTAGAAGTGAGTTTCTTAAAGTAGAATCCAAATTATCAGTATGAATTAGCTGTATCAACCAGGCATTTTACATATGTGGTAATGAAAAACTCACACTGGATACTGAAAGATCATGAACCAAGATACTTTAGAGACGCTTTAATTACTGGTTCAACCTAAAAGTGTTCTCAAATAATAATGGTGATAGTAGCAAACACTTGCATAGCACTTACTAGGTGCCACACACTGTTCTAAACATATTACACATATTTATACCTTTCATCCTCCCAAAACCCTATGAGGTAAGTGCTATATTATCCCCATTTTACAGGTAAGAGAAGTGAAGCTCAGTGAAGTTAAGTAACTAGGCCAAGACTACTGAGCCAGTAAATGGTAGAAGTGGAATTTAAACCAGAGCAGTCTGTCAAGCCCCTGCTCTAAAATACTATACTATACTATCTCTCCTGAGAAGTGACATTAATAAAACAAACATGATCACTGCAAATGGAGCGGCAAGTACATACTTAGGAGAGCTGTCAGCACTGGGAAGAAGAAAGCAGAGGAGGAAGCAAGAAACAGGAGTTAAGTTTATTTCCTGTTTCTTCACCCTGCAGACAACTACTGAATTTTACTGAGGAGAAGGGAAGCAAGAATAAGTAAGATAACAGTTTGCTCTTCCCCTTTTTATATACCCACAAATCTTCCATTTCTGAGGCTTCCTGACCTGACAGCTCAACAATCTGTTGGAAATTGATTGTGGGTCCCCTGTCAAAATCACTGGTTCAGGAGTCAGACTGGCTCTACCACTCTCGCTATGTGACGTTAGGCAAGTTCTTTAACTTCTCTATGGCTCAGTTTTCCCTTATCTAAAAATGAAAATAGTAATACCTTCCTCATAGGTAAATTGATTGAATACGATAATACATGTAAAGAACTTAACATAGTACCTGGCATACAGTAAATGTTAGCTATTATTCTTGAGTGACTGAAGGCACTTTTAAGTCAATATAAGTTCTAAAACAGAAACAATTCCAACCCACTTAGAAAGGAGCACATATTTTTATTTCCAAAATAATTAACAGTACTCATTGTTCTTATTACAAATGCAGTCAAATTTAGAGCTCCCGTTACAAGCGGTCATTTCAGAGTTACGTCCCAATTTAATTAAGACTATTCTGCAAAGCATCTGACATGTATTAATCAATAATTTCATGTACTAAAATGTCACCAGATGACCCACAGATGGAGACAAAGCAGGCGACCAGGAAAGAGACTTTGGCTTTGCAATATATACAATGCCAGCTTCAACAACATGGAGGAAACTAGGCCACACATGTTTATCTATCCTATGTTAACCTCCTTTTTCAACAATATCAAATCACTTTGGCAGAAAAGAGGCTATGTAGTACCAATGACCCATTTTGCTATCCAGAGTGACTAGAAAAGTTATTTTGCACCAATAACTAAACACTTTCCCTCTTAATGAAGTTCATTTGTATCAGAACTTAGAATTGGGGTTGGGCAACTTAAAGCATAAAAAATGATTCTGGGGGCCAGCTCGTGGTGTAGTGGTTAAGTTCGCTCACTTCAGTGGCCTGGGGCTCACAGGTTTGGATCCCAGGTATGGACCTAGCACCGCTCATCAAGCCATACTGTGGCAGCATCCCACATAAGATAGAGGAAGACTGGCACAGGTGTCAGCTCTGCAACAATCTTCCTCAACCAAAAAGAGAAAGATTGGCACAACAGATGTTAGCTCAGGGCCAATATTCCTCGCCAAAAAAAAAGCTTCTGCCAATCATAAGGAAAATCAATTGTGAAATAAGGTATACTGTGTACACTCCTTCCCAGTACCTATCACTCTGCCAGACAGTCACATCAAAACCCCCATCTCCTAAGTTTTTTTTAAGATTTTATTTTTCCTTTTTCTCCCCAAAGGCCCCCAGTACATAGTTGTGTATTTTTAGTTGTGGGTCCTTCTAGTTGTGGCATGTGGTATTCCACCTCAGCATGGCTTGACGAGCGGTGCCAGGCCCGCACCCAGGTCTCCAACTGGCGAAACCCTCGGCAGCAGAAGCGGAGCGCGCAAACTTAACCACTTGACCACAGGGCTGGCCCCCTCCTAGGTTCTTAAATGCTTTTGGGGTCCAATCACCCTTGGAGAATCCCAGAACCAAAGCCCCTTTAGCTTTCTGGTGTCCCTAAGCTCTAGATTTAAAGAGGCTACAGAACTGCCCCCAATAGTTATTATTGCCTGGCTGCCAACTAAACTCCACCAGACAATCCAGTCCCTGGGGAAAGGATTTGTAAGGCGGAAGAGGAGGCTCTCAGCTACTGATGCCCTATCTTCTCCTGCCCCATGGTTCATTCTAGGCACCAGGCAGAAAGAGCCTATGAAAAGATCTCAGATTAAGTATTTCCTAATAAGTGTCTTGCAAAAACTGTACATTCTCAATCAGATTATTATATTCTTTATAAAACTATGTCAAATATTAATAGTAAACAATGTGAATAAAAGGCAAGTCAAACTTTTGGTAATTCATTGTGGTAAAACAAGTATTTGGTCTTTGTCCCAGGTTCCTGGCACAGAGCTCCTAAAACCCTTGGTATTTCCTAAAAGACAGGGAAGCGTCTTGTGTCATTCTTATTAAGCCCCTTCCAATCACATCTGAGTTTGTCCTAATGGTGACTTAGAGTGGGGCCCCTAGATAGCCTAGGATGGCACTGCAAGTGACTAGAGGGTTCGAACTTTCAGCCCTGCCTACCAACCTCAGGAAGGGGTGGTGGAAGCCACTGGAGATTGAGCTCTGTGAAAACTCTTGAACAAGATCTGGAGAGCCTCCAAGTTGATGAACACATCGACATGCTGGAGGGCGCCATGCATAGGGAGGGCATGGAAGCTCTGCATCCCATCCCCATTCCCTACCTTGTCCTATGCATCTCCTCCACTTGACTGTTCCCAAGTTGTATCTTAATAACAAACCAGTAAACGTGTTTTTGAGTTCTGGGGGTCATTCTTGCAAATTATCAAACCTGAGGGGGGTCATGGAAACCCCCAAATCTGCAGTTGGCCAAGCAGAAGGGTGAATAGCCTGGGGACCCCATTTGCAGCTGGTGCCTGAAGTGGAGGCAGTCTTGTGGGACTAAGCCCTTAAGCTGTGGTGTCTGCACTAATGCTGGGAGTGTCAGAATTGAACCAACCAAAGTGTGTCAGAAAAAAAGACACCGTATTCACACTACCGCAAAATACGCTAAAAGTAATGTCAGTTTCATTTGAAATACGTTTACCCCTGAAGTAACCCATTTTCATACTGAGGATACAGGAAAGAGGCACTACAGAAATCAAGAGAATAATAACACTGGATTTCACTAGCCTTCCTTACATATCCAACGGAACAGCCAGTCTGGCTACAAAATTAGACATAATAAATAAAATCAGCACCACCTGGCTCTCCTATCAAATTTGGTCGCTTTAGAGAATAGTTTATACAACCTTTTGTATAGTTATAGTAGCATATCAAAGCACAATTTCTTAAACATTTGCCCACGTGATTATTAAGTAACCAAAGTACTCAAATTACAGAGACGTGTCGCCTGCATTTATATGTATGCAGGTGTTTGGTTCTGGGTCAGAACATATAAGAAAACAAAAAGCATACGGCTGACCTTCTGTGTTCATCTGAGAATATTGTTTAGAAAGTGCTACCAAAATCCTATCACATCTCCACCACAGTTACTTCTCTCCTTCAAAACAAACAATACGTTGGAAAAAGGGATGTTTTTAAACCTTGAAATAAATGTTTAGCTTCAAACAAAATTTAAGAGAACTTAATCGTATGAGTTCATCCAATATTACTTAAAAGAATCAAAATAAAGAATGAGAATTTTTTCTTTTTAGAATTGGAATATCCGTTAAGGAACTAACTTAACTCCATCATTTTGTAGATATTCTGGCCTACGTGCAAAGGACCTGCCCCAAAGCCCATGTATCCTGACATTCTTTTCCAACTCTTCAGACTTCAGGCAAACACAGAACAATCTACATAAAGGCAGTTCTTCTTAAACTTTATAATCTGTTTTCAGAGTCCTAGTATATAGGAAATAATCTTAGAAAACTTTGGCACTTATTCAAAAAGTCAAAGTAATACAGCTACTGCTCAAAGTTATTTGCCCCAATAAAAGTCCGAAAGAAGCTTAGTAAGTTCAGCAGTTTGCCACTGTCTTCAACAATAAATGTATCCACTCCAATTTGAAAAATAAATTCAAATGGAGTTTTATAGTTAAAAAGTAGGCAACCCTGCACTGGGAGAGACAGTCCCCGATGGGTCTCTCTCGCTCCTACACATCTCGCTAGGTATGCTAACAATGCAAGGCCCGGACCACTCCACCCAGGCCATCCCATAAGGCTGTGTTTGCAGCAAACAGCCTCAACGGTACAGTAACATTTCCCTCTGAGACAAAGAGCAGGCTTGCTTCCTGTTTGTTATTAAATAGTGGGTACCCAAGCTCAGTGTTCCTCAGCTGTAACACAAACCCACTTCATGTGCTGCAGGAAAGTCTTAAGAGTAATGGGAAGCAACACATACACACTGATCCCTTGCTGCTGGCTGTGCCTTAATTAATTAAATTCTTTGTCTCTGACCCAGAAGTCTCGCATCTTCTGCCAGCATCCATAAAACAGTACCAGGCTAACATTAGCTTGTAAGGAGAGTAAAATAAAATCCCAGGCCCTGTTTACTTGATTGACTGAGCTCTGTGAGAGAGACTCATTTTCTTGTGAATTTAGGTTTTGTATGTAAATAACATAGCAATTAGATAGTTTCTTAGAATAATTTACTAGAGTAGAGGCTAGGTAAGAAGACTTGGTCTTAAATATTTTATTCATTACCCCAATTTTTTTTTTATAGAAAATCCTCCTGAAATAATTTTTGAGATTTTTTCCACCTTCTCCTCACTCTCAAGCCAGCCAGCAGATTCTCTCTAGAAACTGGTTATTTTAATTTATGTTCCATCTTCTAGGTGTCTATTCTAACAGAAAGAAACTAGTGAAGGCCAGAATCCTATCATCAAGAAAGGTGGTAAGCAAGGTAGTTCCTCACAGTGAGCATATAAAAATAAGAGAGAAATTAGTAGCCATGTTGTGATGGTGGCTCACATAGAAGAACTAGAAGGATTTACAACTAGAATATACAACTATGTACCAGGGCTTTGGGGAGGGGGGGGAAAAGTGCAAGATTGGCAACAGATGTTAGCTCAAGGCGAATCTTTCCCAGCAAAAATACATAAATAAGAGAGAAATGATGTATTATTAATTTGTGGTTTGTTTTTTTTTTTTTTGAGGAAGATTAGCCCTGAGCTAACTGCTGCCAATCCTCTTTTTGCTGAGGAAGACTGGCCCTGAGCTAACATCCGTGCCCATCTTCCTCTACTTTATATGCGGGACGCCTACCACAGCATGGCATGCCAAGCAGTGCCATGTCCCCACCTGGGATCCCAACCAGCAAACCCCAGACCATCGAGGCAGAACGTGCGAACTTAACCACTGCGCCACCAGTCTGGCTCCTGTTTTCTTTAAATTAAGGCTAATAAAATTTTTAATTTTTCAAAAAACAAACCTTATTTTGTTCTCTCCTATCTTTGAACAGCTGTGAATAACCTTACTTTACCCCAAAATTCCACTTATTTACCTCTAGAATTAAGTCATTATAGAAATTTAAAAGACAAAGTCTCCATGGTACACGTTCCAGAAGCCTATTGTTGCTTTTGTCATTGATTACTGAGCCGACAGTGGTGAATATATGCAAAATTGGTAGACATTTTACCAAAAGACAAAATCAGACAAGCAGACTCAGGCAGAATGTAAGTGATAACAGCACTACTACAGCTTTTGATATCGGAAAAGATACTGGGGTTTTTCCTCCTCTCCTCTAGATGTACTTTTCAGATGTTGCATAAAACAAAAGTATCTTTGGGTTTTTGACCAATATATACCATCTGGAATTCTTCACGCATATCTATCCCACAAAATGTTGCAAAACTCCTAATATCTCCAGTTGCCAATTAAATGCATTAATACATGCAAAATGTTGGATGGCAAACATTAAGCACTCAAAGCAATTTTTCAAATTCCTCCATTTTCTGCCACTTGTAAAGAAAACTGACACATGTGAAATCACAACCCAGATGGGAGAGTAGAGAAGCAGGTCTCAAATTAAGGTTCTGTGGGTCCTTGAGATGACAAAAACGAAGCAACTGTCAGGGAAAAAAGTGCTGACAGCAGCACTCATAAAATTAAAAGATTATGTTCCATGTGGTAAAAGATGTTTTCAGCAGTGCTGGAAGTTTGTTGTGTCAGCTTCATTCTGAAAATTACTTCATTCCAAAATGTCTAACCCAACAAGAATGCAAGTCCTTATTTTTACCATAATGTTGAGTTTTCCTTCCTCAAAATGGGAAAAACTGAGGGAATGTTAGCCAGTCATCATTTTATATTGTATTTGTGACCAAAAAAAAAAAAAATTTACATCCAATTAATAAATAATTAAATAAGCTATGGAATTTTCAAATTTAACATTTTCAAACAATTTGGAAAAATTGAAGAGTATGCAATAATGCGTAAGAGTACTACATATCTAATTAGAAAATGGAAATTACAATAATATTTTCCCTCAAAATATTCAAGACCTGTAAAGTTACTCATTCATTCAACAAACCTTTATTAAGCACCTAATATGTGCCAAGCACTGTCTTATATATTACCATATCAGCCTATGCCTGGAACAAAGTTCGTGTCCTCTTGAGGCAACAATCCTAAGTGGGATATACAATAAACAAATAAGCATCACCCACCACACACACAGTCTTCCTTCATAACATTACTGACACCCTTATATGCAATTTTCCCATTCTGGTCTCTTAATTAATGGCAACATAATTCTCTTCTCCTAATCAAGAAAGGGCAAGGAGATAGTAAACACACACAAACCTCCCCTAAGTTTCATGCAAAAGACCAGATAACAACAGATAAGAGCATTTCCCTTACCCTAAATCTCAAATCTGAATTTGCCACAGCTCTGAGATCTACACAACCGGGGCGAAAAGAGGACTGAAATTGCTCAATCAGCTTTTATGCATCTTACTCTGCCCATCCAATCAACTCTCAATTACCTGATCCTATTTAAATTATCCAATACGGTTTGGTGCTTATTTCAAAGTCTATGCCTTTATTCACATCATCTCTCCAAACCTTGCATGTCTGGCCTTACAACTCATCCAATCTCTATTGTAACTTTCTATCCCAAAATCCCATCTTGTCTGAGACACCTTCCCTAACTATTCCAGCTATCAAAGACTGCCCCAATTCTCTGAACTCCCATGGCAAGGCCTTTCTTAGCTCTTAAATCTTATTTTATACTCCTCTCCCCTTCACTTCCCATGCTCCATCTACACAGGCCTCCTTATATTCCTCAAACATGCCCGGCCCTGTCCTGCCTTCAAGTCTTTATACTTACCAAGAGTACTCTTTCTCCTGCCTTAAAGCTGTTGACTTATCCTTCAGATCTCAGCTGAATCATCTCCTCCTCAGAAAATCCTCCCCTAAGCACACAATCCAGAGTAATATCCAGCCCTCTTCCTCCTTACTTCTATCATATTACCCTGTTTATTTCCTTTATAGGACGGTCATAATCTATAATTATCTTGTTTATTTGTTATACTGCAGTAAAGGAGACAGATAAAAAATAAGGAAATCTCTGTAAAGGCAGCAACTGTGCTGTATTTCCAGAAAAGTACTCAATACTGGACACACATCAGGTACTCACTGAATAAAGGAATCACACAATGAGTGCCTAATCATGCTGTTTTTATTCACATGTGCTTGGGTTTATTCTAATAGATTGTAAGCTCTCTGAGAGAAAAACTAGGATTACACTTCTTTACCTCCCTCCCAAGGCACCTAATACAGTACTCAGCACCTACAGTCATGCACCACCTAACAATGTTTCGGTCAACGACGGACCACACTCACAACAGTGGTCCCATAAGACTTCCATATATAGCCTAGTTGTGCAGTAGGCTGTATCATCTAGGTTGTGTGTTTAAGTACACTCTATGATGTTCACACAATGATGAAATCGCCTAATGACATGTTTCTCAGAAATGTACCTCTGTTGTTAAACAACACATGACTGTATTAAGGTCAAGAAAAAATAAAATTTTTCAATGTTTTTTAAAAACTTTGTTGACTAAAGTAATAATACGAAAAAAGCATGGCATTTTTAAAAGACAAGCAAACATGGGTTCCGATCTTAGTTCCACTTCAATGTGTGTGATCCTGGCAAATTACTTCACTTCTGCACTTTAATTTTCTCATCTACACAATAACATCTAACTCAGCGAACTGCTATGAAGAGAAGGGAGGTAATGTATATAAAGCAACTAATACATCACCCAGCACAGAGTAAACACCTAACATGGGCACCTTATTCTTATCCCCAATTAAAATTTGCAAAACACAAAAAGGTGCTATGATAAAAAATCACAACTACTACTGTTAAATGAAAGCATTTAAACACTATAAATAAGAGGAAAGTCAGACAAATACTTGCTCTTACTTAACAGGATTATTTGCTAACTTGATCAATCCTTTCTGAAATTCCTGCATCTGATCTCAAAGAGCTTAAACTAAACTGCCAGATTTGTAGCCAGAGGATTTGGAATGCTACTAAACGGTTGTAATCTGCCTCTATCTTAAGAGATAAAATAACAATACTTAATCACACAACAAATATTTCTGAAGTCTCGAACATGCCCCAGGAAGACAATACAGAGGAGCAATGAGGCACAGAAGCTGTCAAGTCAAGCAGCCCTAAGCTCCTATCCCCATTCTTGTGTGACTTTCCGCAAGCTACTTAACCTCTTTAAGACTCTATTTGTGAAACAGAAATAGTGCTGACATCTTAGGTTGTTAAGAATTAACTGAGTTACACCTCTGTACAGCACTTAATATTCAAATATGAGCTATTTTTTACCATTGTGAAGTAACCCAGATAAGCAGTCACCGTAGAATCTGATTGTCAAGGCCATCTTGTACAGGTGGTTGTGTTTATACTGCAAAGTGCTAAGTGAAAGTCTATCACATACCCCTGAAAATAAAATGCGGTGGCTTTTTTGTTTTGTTTTTTTGAGGAAGATTAGCCCTGAGCTAACATCTGCCACCAACCCTCCTCTTTTTGCTCAGGAAGACTGGCCCTGAGCTAATATCCATGTCCATAGCCCTCTACTTTATTTTTGGGATGACTGCCACAGCATGGCATAACAAGCAGTGTGTAGGTTCACCCAGAGTCCAAACCAGCAAATCCTGGGCTGCCGAAGCAGAACATGAAAACTTAACGACTGTGCCACCAGGCCGGCCCCAAAAATGTGGTTTTAGATTAGGACATAATACACAAGGTGAATTTTTGCTTTCAAAAAAAAAAATATGAGAGGAGCCAGCCTGGTGGTGCAGTGGTTAAGTCTGCACGTTCCACTTCAGTGGCCTGGGGTTCGCCGGTTCAGATCCCGGGTGCGGACATAGCACCGCTTGGCACACCATGCTGTGGTAGGCGTCCCACATATAAAGTGGAGGAAGATGGGCATGGATGTTAGCTCAGGGCCAGTCTCCCTCAGCAAAAAGAGGAGGATTGGTGGCAGATGTTAGCTCAGGGCCGATCTTCCTCAAAAAGAAAATATATGAGAAACAATAATAAACAAGGCTTCCATGTCTAGGCCAATAGCTACCAAAATTTAATACGTACATTCTTTGACCTAGCAATTCCATTTCTAAGACTTTCTCCGAGTATGCAAAGAAGTAGGCACAAGGATATTTACCTCAGCCTTGCTTGTAGGAGCAAAAGACAGGAGACCACCTACATGTGAGCCAACAAGGGATGGTAAAACAGGTTATAATGCAAAGGAATATCATGCAACTATTAAAAAGAATGAGCTACAGTGCCTATTATGGACTGCGTTCCTCCAACCCCACCCCCTGAAAAAACTGCTATGTTGAAGTCCTAACCCCAGTACCTCAGAATACGACTCACTGTATTTGGAGATAGTGCCTTTAAAGAAGTAATTAAAATAAAATGAGGTCATTTGGGTGGGCCCTAAACCAATATGACTGGAGCCCTTATAAGGAGATTACAACACAGACCAAATGAAGACACTAAGTCAGCCATCCATAAACCAAGGAGAGAAGCCCTCAGAAGAAACTAATCCTGCCAACACCCTGATCTTGGACTTTTAGCCTCCAGAACTGTCAGGAAATAAATTTCTGTTATTTAAATCATCCAGTCCATGTAGCAAACCAATACAGCGCCAATATGGAAGATCTCCAAGGTTTTTAAAAAGGTTTCTAAAAAGCAAGGGCAGAACAATACGTATAATATGCCAATTTATGTGAGTTTTTTTAATGGTGAGGAGATATGTATTTACTTACAGGTAGAGACTACCTGCAAAGACACATACAGGTGCAGAGGCTATCCACAAGGACATGTATCTGCTAGGTAACAGTGGCTGTTTCTGGAACAGAATATGGGTGTCTGGGATGGGTAGATTTATTTTTCATCACATTCTCTTTTGTTCTGAAGTTTTCACCATGTGCATATAGTATTTTCTTTAATTTTAAAAAAATTACTAAAATGCAAAGATCTCCAAGACATATTCAACAATTAAGAAAAACACCATCAGGGGCCGGCCCAGGGGCATAGTGGTTAAGTTCACGCACTCTGCTTCAGCGGCCCAGGGTTCACGGGCTCAGATCCCAGGTATTGGCCCACACACGACTCCCCAAGCCATGCTGTGGTGGCACCCCACATACAAAATAGAGGAAGACTGGCACAGATGTTAGCTAAGGGCCAGACTTCCTCACCAAAAAGAAATAAAAGAAAAACACCATCAGCAAACCTGGTCTAACAGCTAACAAGTGCTGATAAACCAAAATCCCTGAACTATTTCACGAGTGCAGTTTTTTAAAATGCCCTGCACACGCATTTTAAGAACCACAAAAATATTCACATCATTTGTCTCAATAATTCCACTTCATCCCACTTAGTACTACAATGTAAATCACTCAATTTACCAACGTATTTCAACAATTAAAACATTTGTATCCCTCTTTGAAAAAAAATTCCACTTCGGATAACTCATCCAAAATTAAGAAAACACTTTATCAAGAAACAATGGAATGCTATCACAGTAAAATAGTTAACGCAACACAAAAATAATTAAGTAACAATATACCACAGGATGAAATGTATACATATGAGAAACAGCTATGAAGACTACCAACATAGTAACACAATGTTATTAAAAACATATACTACCGCTAACTTAAAATTTGGTGTTCTAATGCGTAAAAAACAAACGCAAAAAGAGTTTTAACAATAGCTGTGCTGAAGGGTGTGTGTCAAAGAACAAGACTCCAGCGCCTAACAGATCTTGCCCAATCCTCACTGCACCAGGACACAAGTTAGGACTTAGAGCATGTTCCAATAGGCTTCTGTTCTCCCAAGAAACAACTCTATTAACTAGGAAAGTCAGCAAGATATTTAAGTGCCCATTATAGCACTACAGTGGGTAAGACACAAACCCTGCCTTCGAAGGCCCTCACGACATTTCACACATTATACTACATAGCCTAACATACATCGCCTCATGTATTTTACCTGTTATAAGCAGAAGAGGCTAACACAATTGTAGCAGTCAGGCTGCTACAAAATTACACTATAAACTACAAGTGCCACAGATTTTCAAAAGACTAGTAAATGTGGGAGAGTCCTCCAGCAGAATGTGAGAATAAATCTCTAGGTAGACAGAATATCAGGGGAAAGGGCACAAGTAGTCTGAACCAGCAAAGTGGAAGAAATAAACAAAAAAACTGGATAAGTCCAAGTGATACTGACTCCGAAAGCTAGGCAGAGGAGTTTTAATTTAACCTGGGTAGAGGACAGGAAGCTACCATTTCTTTTTTATCCATAACAACAGGTTTTTTTGGATCAATCTTGTACCTGTACTCCAAAACTGACTGTCAAAGGTAACCAGATAAAGTAAAGGAACTCAGCTAAGAAACAACTTTAGTAATCCAAGACTTCCAGTGAAGGGCCTGCACTACGGCAGAGCACAGAAATAGAGAAGAAACAGCTGACCCGTGTTGGGGTGGAGGGTGGGTTTAAGGAGGTGGTTAATTATGAGGAAGTTTTTTAGTTAGTGAAATTAGAGGACAGGCTTGTACCAAAGACAAATGGAGAAGTCAGAAGAAGAAATCTTAAAGCGAGGCTACTACATTCTTAAAGTACTCTTGTAAGAAAACATGGAAAAGAATAGCCTTTTCAGAAACCAGTGCACAATAATTTGGTCCTAAGTCTATTAAGGATGAAATCATGCACCAGCCTATATCAGAAATCCTACATACAAGCATACATTTGCAGCAAAAAATAAGTCACTATATCACCTAGGCAACATACACTGTAAAACGAGTGACAAACAGAACCTTTCTTTGAAAGATTACCAGGTGAGACGCTAACTACAAACTAACCATGATTATTTAGACTTTCTTTGCTACACCTGATGAGGCAGAGGTACCCATATTCAGATTCTCATACAATCTGTCTTATAAACCACAAGCCACATTTTAAAAGAACAAGACAGGATTACCAAGATTCTGAATCAAAACAGTCTACCAATTTTGATGTAAAATCTGCTGTTAATGGGGTGAACTTCCACAGAACCATTCAACCACATACTTTAAGACCGAATTCGACAAAGAATAATCAGAGATGCTGTAACATCTGCACCAGTCTGTCGAAGCAGCACAGCTGGCATGACTGCATGCGGCGGCTTGACTGCACAGCAGTAACAGTCCTATCCATTAAAAGAGATCAAGAGAAACAAAAACAACGAAAATAAAGTTGCAAAGACTGAAAAATGACCAATATTTGTCAGCAACAAATCTGCCTTTTCAAGCACACTTTGAAACCAAGAAGGACACCATCAAAGCACAAACTTCTACCTGGACTATCAATTGTCTCTACGGAAATTATACACATACACCATACTGAGGGAAATTAAGCTCCTAAAAATGGTACTCCAGATGCATTATGGAACACATTTGCTTAACGTCCATTTTTAAAGATTTCATATAAAATTAAGCATAACAGTACTTGTCTCTGCTTCAGAGTGATTACAGTCCTTCCTTCTACCTACAGAATGCTCTTGCCTGGATGGCTGGTTCAGTCCCAATCCTTACAGTCTTTGCTCAAATGTCATTTTGGAGTGAGAACTCTTCTGACTACCTTATTTTTAACTGCCACCCAAGTTCTACCACACCCTGAAGCACTCAGTGTACCCCACCCCTAGCCATCCCTGGTCTTCCTCCCCTTCTTCACTTTTTTCCAAACATTTATCTCCAACTCACAGCCTAGTACGTAAACCTCATGAAGACAGAGATTTGTTTGGCCCTATTTTAGTCACTGCTATATCCCCGACACCTAGAACAAGGACTGTCACAGAGCAGGCACTCAGAGGATTGTTGAATTTATAAATTAATGAAAGTATGGGTTAGAGATACACCAAGTCAAAAAGTTTGTTCTTTAGACTCAGAATATACCCTTAAATTGTTCCTCTAGGCTCCCAAACCCTCTATTACTATCTGGATAAAGAACAACAAAAAAATTTAATACCCTCCTGAAAGAGAAAAATCATATTCCTAAAGCATAAACTAAAGTAGTTAACGCCAAGTGTTTGACTTTGAAGCCACCCAGAATCACTTTCAGGGAATACTCTATTATCATCAGTAACTCTATTCTGTTCTGGGTATGCACAAATCTAGTGACTTTTAAACTGGCAAAAAAAGACTCTCCCAGAAAAAGCAGCATCCCCAAAAAGTATGTGCTATCACTTGTGTTTGCAACTATATCACAGTGAAATAGTTAATGTAAAAGCAATCTTACACTCAGTAATTTTATAATTAAAATATACCTCTAATTTTGAAACAATTCACTGTGATTGATTTAAATCAATTAAAGCAGGGCATAATAAACTTAAGGAATCACATAATTGCCAAAGAATTATCTCTAGAATTTAGGTCTTGACAAAAATATTTGCCATTGATTAGCTCTATTTTTAAAGTTGCTTCTATGTATTGTTTCTTTTTTTGGGGGGGTTTTTTTGGTGTGGTTTTTAAAAAATATTTGTCAAGAATCATCTCATCTTCATATTAAAAAAAGAGAGACTATGGCGCCGGCCCCGTGGCCGAGTGGTTAAGTTCATGCGCTCAGCTTCGGCTGCCCAGGGTTTCACCGGTTCGGATCCTTGGCGTGGAGATGGCACCACTCATCAGGCCACGCTGAGGTAGCATCTCCCGTGACACAACTAGAAGGACCCACAACTAAAAATACACAACTATGTACCAGGGAGCTTCAGGGAGAAAAAGGAAAAATAAAATCTTTAAAAAAAAAAGAGAGAGAGATTTATATTTTATTTATAAGAGCAGAAATGCAGAAATGATACCATTTTCTCCAACTAAAAGTAGCAGAGATGAAGAATTTGGTGTCGGGAGAAAATATACTTTTGGATTTGCAACACATGTCCCATCCAGGACATGAATTAATCTTGATTCCGAAGAAAATTACTCAATTAGCAAAAAACAGCAATTTTTTTTAAAGAAATAAAACAGCCCAACCTAAGTCCCTCACTCCAACCTGGATATACAAAGTTATGTCTTTCCCTACTCTCCCATCTCTCTCAGAAAACTGTAACACTGATGTAAGTGAAACGATTTTTCTGTTCCTGGCTGTGATTTAAGTAGAACCAAGGACAAGTTTTCAGAAGAATATATTTTCATTTCCATGTAGTAGGTGCAACCAGAAAAAAAATTTATCTAGAAGATGGGATCTGAGGTGAGGGGTTTTTCTGCCAGGGAGTGGGGGGTGGAGGGCGTGGATGGAATTGGGCAGTATGTGACAACAAAGAAAAAGCAAAAAACGGCCAGCCCAGGTGGCCTAGTGGTTAAGTTCGGCACACTCTGCTTCAGTGGCCTGGGTTTAGTTCCCAGGCATGGATCTACCCCACTCATCTGTCAGTCACCATGCTGCGGCTGCAGCTCACATACAAAAAGAGGAAGACTGACAGGAGATGTTAGCTCAGGGTGAATCTTCCTCAGCAAAAAAAAAAGCAAAAGAAATATGTAAAATTATAAAATACAAAGAATCTACAGACTACTGCTACAAGCTCCTAAAAACCTTAACTTCTCATGTATGTGAAAAATTATTTTAAAAAATGTCACTGGGGCCCGCCCCACGGCCGAGTGGCTAAGTTTGCACTCTCCGCTTCAGCGGCCCAGGGTTTCGCCGGTTTGGATCCTGGTCGCGGACAGGGCACCACTCATCAAGCCATGCTGAGGTGGCATCCCACATGCCACAACTAAAAATATATACAACTATGGACTGGGGGGCTTTGGGGAGAAAAAAAGGAAAATAAAATCTTTAAAAAAAAAGTCATAAAAACTCTTTGGATTGCAAATAAAAGTTATGAATTATATGACTTTCACAACATTAAAATATTAGCTTTGAAACTACTACAAGCTTTTCAGAATATTGGAAAACAATAAAAAAATAGCAAACAAGGATCACTGATCTAACAACAGAGGAAACTATACACAGTGACTCCATTTCAGAAGTTTCCCTTGCAACCACTGGACCATCACTTTCCCAGTCCCTAACACTGGTCTGCTTCTCCTTTCTAATACCTTGCCTCAATTTTAAGTTGAGATGGAGCTACTTCCCCAGATATACCCCAAAGATGTGTTTTATATATAGAACATGCATGGTTCCGGCTCCATCCTGAGACACTGCAAATTAGCAATTTCTGTACAACAGCTTCTGAGTGGAGTTTAGCTCAGCAAGAAGAGATCATCCACGGTCTCTGCTGAAGTCTCTACCATTCACCTGCCTCAGGAACTTGAGAAAATGTTTCCCATTTTTCTACCCACAGCAAACACTGTGTGGCCACACCAACATCCTTGAACCTAATGGAGATTAATAAACCACCAGACACCAGTGTCTCCCAGTCCCTTTTCTCAAAAACTTTAAAGGGTGTTCCACGGGAGGAAGAAAAAGCTCTATCAAACAAGTTTAAGAAACACTGAATTAAGCAGATTCTCTAACTTCTCTAAACTTTTAATAAACTTATATACATTATAAATTTCCAAGACAAGGATAGAACTAGGGTTTCCAGTTTATTTGACACTCAGCCCTATGGAAACATCTTTCAGGTATTCTGAAACACTAGCAAAACAACACAGGCATTACTCTTAAAATTCAAACTACCCACTACCCCCATTTCTACTGGCAAATAAATTCTTAATGATCTAACATTCCCTTTGGCCCTATGACGAGCAGAGCAAATAAATAATATGACCTAAAATAATTCAAACATTTCTATATCTTATATTTTGTACTATTTACACTATTTGTACACTTTCTGAAAGAAACGAGGATATCAGATACTGATTTAAACCCTAGCACCCTATACTCACAGCAACTATCGATTTTTTCCCTACTTATCTGATAAATGAAAATTTACATTTGAAAATCTAATAATTTATTTAAAAATCTTACTCTTACTCTTAAACTCCACAATAAAAATATGGTTTTCTGGGAAAGTAAAGTGATATATAGACAGTTTAATCTCACTTCAGCAGATTCTAAAATTGAGCTCCTCTCAAATAGCACTCAGCTAGTGAAACAAGTACTAGTCACTAAAGTTGTATTACAATGAAACTCCCTAAAACTACAAATAAAAATTCCTTAAGAAACTTTAATCATTTATTCCCCACTCCTCTTCATCTGATTTAAAAGTAAACTAAAATTAAAAAGATTCTTAAGTTGCCTACCAACAAAACAAACGGATCACAGCTAAATCTTGTTTATGCCTTCTTTTACAAAATTTAACCTCTTCTCATACACCTTAACATTACTTAACACAGTATTCTTTTATTCCACCTCCACCTCTCCCTCTGGTTTAATTTGCTCCTCATTTGATCTGTTCTCAATCTCTTCTGTTTCCACAAGGAGTAACAAACACTGATAATCTTTTTAACTAAAAAGGATGGCTGTGGCTTAACAGCCAACAGTAGGTGGCTTCATACACCACTTGGGAGACAGAAAATGGACCCAGGGTGCCTGAGGGACTGATTCCCAGCTCTCCTGGAGTCTGTATCACCTCCAGCTGCAGCCTCATCCCTTTACTCCAGTGTAGCATATGAATATTTTTCTATGTCTGCCTTGATTTGAAAAGGATTAGGAAACACTATTCTGGAGCATACTGCATAGGGATAGCGCTGGTGAATTTCTCCTACACCAAATAGTTTAAGAAAAAGGAAAAGTTATTAAAGAAAAATTCAATCCAGTCCTTAAAAAACAGCAATAATTTTTTCAGGATGGCAGCTAAATAAGACTAGCTTTTAGTTATTAACATTTTCCCTTGAGACTGGAAATACAGTCTATTTTAGTAAAGAAAGCAGAAAACATTTTACATTTGACCAAAGGCCAACTTTGTATTTCACCTGTTTTCATAATCAACAATCATATGAATTATCCTGATCATATGCTCTTCATAACAGCTTTCAGTAAAATGTCATTTGAGTTTAATTGTGTAATTGATATACTAAACTGGACCTTAACATTATTTAGTTATTACTAAGTGGGCAATGGCACTTTAATAACTTTAAACTCCTGATAATGAGCATAGACATGAACCGATTCTACACAACAGGCAGAAAACTGTTAACTGCTTTAAAAGCCAAACAGGTTTCTCATTCACTTTCAGATTATGATCCTTGCAATAAATTCTGGTACAGTGCCTAAAAGAAGTTACACTTAAGTAGGGGGAAAAACAAAAATAAAGCACTCAACATTGTTTCTGAAACTCCTTAAGACATCACTCTAGCAGTCCTGAAGAGGGTGCTTCATACTTTAATGTGCATAAAAATCACTTGGGGATCTTGTTCAAATGCAGATTCTGATTCAGAGCCTGAAAGTTCCAATGAGCTCCAAGGAGATGCTTATGTTGCTGGTCCATACACCACACACCGCATAGTGGAGACTTTACACTCTTGCTTACACGACACTGGTTAAATAAGGCAGGTAACTGGTTAAATTTAAGGCAGGTAACAATCCCCACTTCACTGAATAATTTTTGTGGTTTCATAAGACTAATCTAGGGGAGAGATGGTTATTAAAATGTTGATTCTGGGGGAAAGGCAGATAACTTCTCAAAGGTGGGGGCCTGAGAGACTGTAACAATAACAAGAGCAAACACCTACAGAGCACTTGTTACTGCCAGTGAACTGTCTTAAGTACTTCCCACAGATTAGCTGATTGGATGCTCAGAACACCACCGTGAGGTAGGGACTACTGCCAGCCCTATTTTACAGAAGGTAAACCTGAGTCACAAGGACATTACTTACATTGCACATAGCTGATAAATGGCAGAGCCAGGATTTGAACCCAGGCAATCTGGATCCAGAGTCGACACTTTTTTTTTTAAAGATTTTATTTTTCCTTTTTCTCTCCAAAGCCCCCCGGTACACAGTTATATATTTTTGGCTGTGGGTCCTCCCACTTGCGGCATGTGGGACGCCGCCTCAGCATGGCTTGATGAGCAGTGCCATGTCCGCGCCCAAGATGTGAACCAGCGAAACCCTGGGCCGCTGAAGCAGAGCGCACGAACTTAACTACTCGGCCACAGAGCCAGCCTCACACTTTTAATCACTATACTAGCAGTATCTCTCTCAAGAATACACAGCAGCGGAATTAAAATTGCAAATCCAAATGGCTTACTTTTGGAGAAAATGACCCAAGTGTTAAAGAACAGAGAGAGCAACGGAAGTTCTCTTCAGGTGACAGACCACCGATGAATACCACTTGGTGAATACCATGACCCAACAGTATATTGCTATTTTAGAAACTATTCTGGACTTCAGCATAACAGCTAAACATTAGAGAAAAAATACTTTTCTAACACTTTTTTTTTAAATTGGACACCATTTTCGTGGCAAAATCCCTGGTTTCACTTCACAGAATAAGCAGTTTGAGACCACTGTCCCCAGGGCAACTAGTGAAGAAGGGTTCTGACATCCAGGGCTTATAATAGCAGCTGTGGCACACAGTTGAAATGACAAGTAATGAAAACTGCTTTAGCAAAAATATTTCGGACTGAAGGGATGAGTAACCAAAAGTAGAAACTGGTAAGGGACAAAGCATAACATGACTAGGAATTTGATACTGTTAAGCAGAGGCGAAGAATGGTAAAAATAAGCTGCTATTTGCAAACAAAGAAATAGAGGAAGGAAATAAACACTAAAGACTGAATAATTTTTAGGAGAGTAAGAACTGCTCATCAGAAAAGATTTTCTAAGCGATGGTGAATTACCCAGATAGTACAGCTGCAGCGATACTGGACTAAACACATGGATAAGGTCAAGCAACAGCAGATTAGTAATCCTCACTTCAGTGAGCCCAAATATGGATGCTGCTGACCAAGCACAAAAGTCTCAGAAAACACAGTAAACAAGTCTATGGAATATGCAGAAGGAGAAAATGTTAACCCTCAGACATCAACAAATTCATTCATTTGACAAACATTTCTTGAGACCTACTATGTACGTGGCACTACTGTAGGTGGTAGGGATACAGGAGTGACTACGCCAGGGCAGGTCAAAGCCCTGCCCTCAAAGAACTTACATTCTAGTGGAAACCAACAGATTTAGAAGAGAACACTGAGGAAGGCATCATCAAAAAAGCCTAGAATGAAGCCCTTTAATGTAAGAGGATATATAGATTTACGGGACATAAGTCAACAGACTATTAATCCCCTCTCCCCCTGCAGAGGAAGCCCTGTAGCCGGAAGTGCTCCTCATTAAGTGTTCCTCATCCTCTCAAAAAAGACCCTAAAACAGTAATAAAGAAACACATTTAAAATGTACCTACAAAGTACAATCCGACTTTTATTTCCAAGAATGCCCATAAATACTGCTCCCAGAGAGGCACAGTAAGTGCTTCAAAGTTTTCCAAATGTGATGGCCCTTGGACCAAAACATTTTATTAGTGTAAGCATTTTAAAAATAACTAGAAATGCTTTTCTAATAGACCATAAAATTATAACTGGAAGTAGTATCCAAATAAAGGGAAACAAGTCTTGTTGTTACAGAAAACATCAAGATTTGGTCTTGGTGGGCTTGAGGAATCTCAGTGTCTGATTTAAGCCCCCTGACTACCCTAGGCTGTGATAGCTGCCTTAGATTCCCGAAAAATTAAGTAACTGAGTACAGGTGTTGGTCAGTATACGAGAACTTTTAAGAGCATGTGATACCTTTCAGGTCTTGAAAAAATTACTGGAAAAGAGCTCATTTTCAATACTTACTTAGTTACCAATCTCTTACCTCCTTGCCTCAGTCTAAAAACTATAAACTCAAGCCATTCTGCTTTATTTTAAAGGGAGAGATGCAAACTGATGTGTTTATTCAAACTTCTTAAATATAGAAGACTCAAGAAATAGGTAGCAGAACGTGTTCCATTTTTATAACATTAAAACTAGATACCACATTATGGCAAACCCAAGTATTTCAGAAGATAACAGCTCCACACCTATCCAATCCTCTTCAACACCTACACACTGCAGAAAGCTGACTTGAACCTACCACTTCTTTTAAGTGTTTCTTAAGCCATCTGTCCTCTCTATACAAACGAGAAACAATAGGAAGGCACTCGTTCAAACAAGAACTACCCTTATAACATGCATTACACAATTGGACCTCATTTGCTTTACAATGCTATCATTTTTCTGTGCTACTGTACCCTGTAGTCAATGAAGGATACACAATTTGAGATGTACCTAACATTCTGGGGAACAAATACTGTTATCCCAAAAAGCCCGAAAATGTTGCTCACTTAAGTGTTTTTGGTTAAAAGCCCCAAAACTCGTCTTCAATTACAAAACTCAAGTTTCTAGCAAGCAAAGATTAGGCGTAAAATGAACTGATTCTCTTTTCACCACACCCTTGCCACAAAAAGCGCACGTGAGTAAACTTAGGTGTGTACTCTGCACCAGTAACTCATATGGGAGGACTGAAACAGGGGGGAAAGCCATTCTGGACCAGAGAAATGCCTCTACAAATAAATTCACTTAATTCGAGTACAAAGGGATCTTTAAAGTTACTGCCTACGCAAGCGGCTGTCGCAGGTGTTGTCTTACGCTTTCTTCCTCGGCACAAGCTAATCCTGAGATCTTAAACCCTCCTGGCTTTTAGACACCATCTGAGACGGCCAGGATTGCAAAAGATCATCTCTGAACACGACGCGTTGGGAAGCAGGCAAGAAACGCCCCTGGGTGACCCCCCCTAAGGTGGCAAACCGCCGTCTTGATTCGCTGAGTCCCTGACTTGTAGGAGTTAAAACTCTCACCCCTTATAGTGCGATGACGTAATCTTCCACCCTGCATTTCTCTGGGACTTAAAGGGGAGGCAAAAAGCAAAGGAACAAAGAAAATTTCCCCCTTAGAAGAGGAATTGGGCAAGCGGCAGGAGGACGGTTTCGAGAGCGGGTGAGGTAACTCCCCGAAAGGGAAGCTGCAGCCGAGCAGGCGGGGAGAGGGCCGGAGAGGCAGACGGAGACGGCACTGCAGCTCGCCCGGAGGGTGGGATCAAGGAGCCGGGCGGCGCGGGGAGCGCGTCTCAGGCCGAGCCCGAGCCCGAGCCGGGCGGTCCCCGGCCGCCCCCGCCCCGCCGCGCTCGCGGCCCGCTCCCCGCCCCTCCCCCGCCCGCCGCAACACGTCCGCGGCGGCGCGCCGCGAAGCAGGAAGTCGGGGCCGGGGCGCAGGGCCGACCCCGCCGGGCCCCCGCGCCCCCGCGCCCGCTCCCTCGCGTGCGCGCCCCGGCCCCAGCCCAGACCCCGACCCCTGCCCGCCGCCGGCCGGCCTCGGGGCCCGCGCGCCGGCCTGGGGGAGGGGAGCCCGGCGGCCGGGATGGGTGTGACCCCTTCCTTCCGCCGCCGCCCGGTGACAGTCCGACCCTGCCCGCGCCCTCGGGCCGGCGCCCGACCCCGGCCGCGCACCTCCCGGCCGGCCTGCGCCCCCCGCCCGCCCGCGCGCGCGCCGCCCGCCCCTCCGCTCCGCCACAGAACCCGGACCCGCGCTCGGCCGGACGGCGCCGCGCGAGCCAGGCCGCCCCGCGCCCCCAGGCCCCGGGGATCCCCGAGGCGGGGCGCCCCCGCGGACAGAGGGAGGCCGGAGGCGGCGCGAGGGGACGGGACGGCCGGGAAGCCGCTCCCGCGGGGAGCCTCAGGCCCCGCACTCACCTCAGCTTCTCCGCCGGGGCGTTGGCAGCACTGCGCGGGGTCTCCTCGGCGGCCGGACAGGGGCACGCGCCTGACGTCAGCACGCAGGCGACGCACGGTTGGGTACCCGCGGAAGTGGGAGGGCCTGGGAGGCCTGAAGCGGCGCGGATCGAGGCGGGGCCTGAATTCATCCCCCGCCCTGGCTCGGGTCGCCTATTGCGCATGCGCCAAGCAGCCCTGCTTTGCCGCTGACCTCCGCACCTCGTTCTCCAATGGTTGTATTTGTGTGAATACTACAGTCGTTTGCAAAGCTCTTCCGCTTAAATTTCTTTTGATCTTTGCAACCTTGTGAGGCAAAGTATTATCATCCCTGTTTTGCAGAAAAGACAGAGGCTACTTAGAGGGGCAGTGACTTGCCCAAGACCACACTGCCAGCGGCTGTCCCCTGACTCTCCAGTCCTGTGTTCACACCGTGGCGTGAGAGCTGAGTACCGCGCTCCTCATCTCTGCCTACACCCCATAGTCACAGTGGTCATCTTTTGGTTTAGAGACTTCCACCACAAAGCCTTGCACTGTTTCCCCTGGCTGCCTCCTCTTCACCAGCCCTTCTCTTGTCTCTCGGCCCTCAAGAGTCACTGCCTTCCTGATCATTCTATCCTCACGGCACCTGTTTTATCATCTGTCTTGCCTGCTAGTGTGCAAGCTTTGGGAGAACAGGAGTCTTCTCTGTCTTATGCTCAGATGTTTCCCGTGTCACAGGAAAATAACAGTTCATTTGTGGATGACTACCACAGCTATTTGCCCAAGAAAGACACCTATTTCCAATATATTTGATCTAATAGTCATATTATCTTTTGGCTTTTTTAATTACACAAGAGGAATAACTACACTTTTGAGTGTTTACTGTAGGCATGGTGCTAACTGCTTTCCATGTAATAGTAGCTAATGTAATACAACCTCCCTGCAAGTTAAGAACTATTATCCCCATTTATTGATGCATGAACTGAGGCTCAGAGGTGTTAAGGGACTTGCCCAAAGTTGCCAAGCCAGGCAGTGGCAGAGCTGCGACTTGGACCCAAGAGGCTGGCTCTAGTTGACCACTATATTATCATACTACCCAGCAGGTTTATTATAGAAAAATCAGAAGAGAAGCTTCAGCTGTAGTCCTACCCCTAATGATACCGACTATTAACACTTTGGTGTACACCTTTCCAGATATATATAGATATATATACAGACAGAGAGCTATGTGTAACATTTAATGCACAAAAACAAATAGTACTCTGCTTTTCTCTCTCAAACCTACGTTGTGAACATCTTTCCATGTCACATAAAGCATCATTTTTAAATGCTACATTCCGTTGTATGGGCATTATAATATTTATCCAACCAATCTCCTACTGTTGGAATTTGGTTGTTTTTGGTGACTATAAATTTTTGACTATTGTAAAAATGCATAAGCTTGGTTTCCCAAACTTGAGGCAGAGCTGGTTGTGTTTGCTCCCTCTGCAAGGCCGGTTGGCAGTGACCTTTCCTTCATCCCGTCTCACAATCCCATGAATGTCCCCAGACAATGTCTGCCCTTTCCATCAGCAGCAGTATCTTGATGGGGTGTCACCCAACTGCTTGGCTTTTCCTGCCTTTGTTCTGAGGACAAGGACTCACTTAGCACTTTGTCTATTATGTTGTCAGGTTTTTGTGAGGAGGGCCCTCCTGGACCTTTTCACAGCACTGAAGGCAGTAGCTGCTACTTGACTCAGTCTACCCCTTCCCTTGCTGCCCACCCGGATGCCTCCTAGTGCCCCATTCCCACTGCCCCCTGGCTACAGCTGCCTCCTATTAACAGGAGGGGCAGCCTGTGGGTCTCCAACTCCCCTGCCCCTGTGGTTACCAGCCCAGTGTGCATTCCTCCTTCTTCTGGTAACAGCACTTCCATTCTCCTGAAGCAGCCCCTGCCCCGATTCTCAATCCCTGTGGCTCTAGAGGAGGCGACTCTACCCCCAGTTGCAGGGATAGCCATGTGACCCAGGCTTGGCCAGTCAGCGCATTTTAGAGAGCCCTCTTGCCACGGTGCTTCAGCAATGACCCAATGAGAGCCAGTGAGATTCAATTCTGGGACTTTGGTCAGAACGGTCTAGTTGAGTGAATCTATCTGCTGAGGACAGGATGCAATCACAGCGCTGCTGGCAAGGAGAGAGACTGGCTGAAAATAAGACCAAGACAGAGGGGGGAAAACAGAGCTGAGCAATGGAGACCATGAAACCTAGTCCCAGTGACACTGTTTGAGCCCTTGGATCAAGTCTGGCTTCAATTTTCAGGCACATTAGCCAAGAAACTCCCACTACTGACTAAGCCAGGTAGAGTAGACGTCTGTCACTTGCACCTACAGGACTCTTCATGAATCACTCTGCCCTCATGTCTGCCCCTGTGTGGTACTTGCCACCACCCTCTCTGTAGATGATCACCAAATCTCTACCTCCTCCAGCCCACCCCCATTTCCAAATTTCCAGCTGCTCAGAAGTCCCATCAGCACCACTGAAACCGCTTCCGGTTCCCGCCTGCTCCAGTTTCTGCAGTGCTTATATCTGCGTTGAGCCCCTGCACCCGTGTACATCCGGGGATTCCCAGCCTTCTCTGCGTCAGAGACCCTATACCCGCAAAATTAATAGCCAATTTCAAGAGGCTTCCTTTAAAAATCTCTGTTTTAATTCATTTTATACAACACAGCCTTCATCTTCCCAGATCTCAGCTCTAAGTCACTTCCCAGCTCAGGAACCCCCAGAGTTTTCTCCTTTGTCTTCAAAATAAAATTCTGAGCCCTTTAGCCAGGCGTTCTGTATCCTCCACGATCTGGCACTAACTTGCCCTTCCAAAGTTATTTATTTTTCCCTTTGGTATTAGTCAGGGTTCTGCAGAGGAACAGAATCAATAGGGGAGATAGATGATAGATACATAGATACGTAGATACGTAGATCTATGTTGATATCTATCTATCGAAAAAGATTTATTATAAGGAATTGACTCACACAGTTATGGAGGCTGATAAGTCCCAAGAGTGAATCAGCAAGCTGGAGACCCAAAAAAGCTGGTGGTATAGTTCTGGCCCAAGTCCTAGGGCCTGAGAGCTAGAAGAGCCGATGTCTCTGTTGCAGTCCTGCAGGCTCAAGACCCAGGAAAAGCCAACGTTTCCGTCGGAGCCCAAAGCCAGGAACAATTCTCCCTTACTTGAAGGAGGATCAGCCTTTTTGCTCTAGCCAGGCCTTCAACTGATTGGATGAGGCCCACCACATTAGGGAGAGCAATCTGCTTTACTCAGTCTACTGATTCAAATGTTAATCTCATCCCAAAACACCCTTGCAGACACACCCACAATAATATTTGATCAAATATCTGGGCACCCCATGGCCCAGTCAAGTTGACATATAAAATTAACCATCATAGCTAGAATGATTTACTTAGTATTGTGCATGCAGGTACCGTGATTTCTTGCCTCTATGCCCCTACTCATGCTGTTCCCCTTGCCTAGAACACCTTTCCCACTCATCCATCCTACCTGTCAAGCCCCAGTCTCCTTTCTGCCATGAACCATATCTTTTGCCAACACTCACCTTTTGTCCTTTCCCACCTCTGAGACTGCAGATTCAGTGGTTCCCTTCTCTGTCTGCCAAACTCCTACTCTCCTCTCCTTCAAGGACTAGCCTAGACCTCAGCTCTGAAGCCTTCCCTGCCAAGCCCAGGCAACCAGTCCTTCCTATCACACTTTATATTGAAAGCATACCCTGTTGGAATGATTTGCGTCTGTGCTAACTAAACCATTAGGCCATGAGCAGACGGAGATCTTATCTCATTCATTTTTGTATCCTTTTACCTAATTTCCTGGCATGCTACTGGCCCTCAAAAATGTTTGATAAATAATGCATGAATGAGTGCAATGCCGCCTCTTCCACAAAGCCTGCTCTGCTTCCTACTGCCAAAAGTGATCTCTGCCTCTTCTAAACGCCCACGGCACTTCTCTGAGGACTTCTGCAGGCCCTCCCCTCTTCTGACCTGTTTATCCTGCTTTCTCTGCCCTACTGTAAGCTCCCAGGGGCAGGCTCGGTTTGGGATGTGTCCTCATGCCTCTCACAGTGCTCCTCAGGGGCCTCAAACACAGCGAGCGCTTAAACACTGGCTGAATGAGAGAAGTTTCAAGACTCCGCTCCCTGCCAAACGCCGAAGACCGCAAATCCACCACCGTCTCCCCAGGGCCTGCCAAGATTTACTAAAGAAGGAGCGGATCCACATTAGCGAGGCTCTCCTTTGCGGTCTCAAGTCTTAGGATTTACATGAGAAAATCCTAATTTGAGACTTTCCGTGTGATTCATAGGCGATAAAACTATAAAGAAAAGCAAAGAAGTGATTATTATAAAAATCTGGCTACTGGCTGCCCCTAAGGGAGGTTGTAATCTGGAAGGAATGGGAGGGGTGTGGGGAGGACGGTGTTGGCAATGTTCCGTGTCATGACCTGGGTGATGGTTACATGGATGTTTGCTTTATAATTACTCGTTGCGCTATACATTTGTTTTATGTGCTTTTTCTCATGTGTGATATTCCATAAAAATAAAGGCTTGAAATAATTAAATAAAATAAAAATGAAGTCTCTCTGTTATTCCTGAAAGGTTGATGTTGTGTAAATTCCTATCACTAAGACTCCAGCACCCCTTCCATTCTGATTTACCATCTGGTCTCTTCCTCCTCCAACTACTCATGGCCCAGGCCTTGCCAGCAGCTCCACTCTGCCGCTAGCACTCCAGATGTGCTCCGGGTTGGACCTGCCACCCGGTAGGCAGCTGCAGCCTACTCCACAGGGTTGAGCCTCCTCCTCTTACCCCTTCTGCAGCCCCGCCACTGCTCAGCCTCCCTCCTCCACTTTGTGCTGCATCATGATGCTTGTCCAGGGACCTGCACCTTCCTGGAGTCAGAGAAAGGAGAGAAACTGACCGAACCTGTTTTCTACTTGCATTTTCTTTCACTGGCCCAGGCTTGCCTCCTTCACCTCTGTTACACATCTCTGGTGGAGATAATCTGGGTCACTGAAGAAGGGTGGATGAGATGGGATAGGGGAGAGAAAAGTCTAGAGATAACTGAGCAGCTCCATCCCCATCTGGTAAGGTTTAGCAAGACTCCAGAGGCACATGGCACAATGATGAAGTTTTGACTTGAAAACAATCTGAGAATTGCTCATGTGGACCAACTGGTCGTGGTCACGTTGTGACCAATAATCAACAGTTAGGGAGTGTCTCTCATGTGCTAGGTCCCTCGGATGTAAATGTGAAGGATATTGCCCTGCTTAACCCCTTCAATGGCTTCTCCTCGCTCTTGTCCATCTCTGCAAACTCCTCCGGACCGTGCGCTCACTCACTGGGCTCCCGCCGCGTTGCCCTCTTTGTTGTTTCTCAGACACAGCTGAGCTTCCTGTGCCGACCTCAGAGCCTTTGTGCTTGCTGTTCTCTCTCCTGCTCTGCACACGCCTGCTCCATGTCATCTTGTAGGTCTTTGCTCAAATATCACCTCTTCAAGAAGACCTCGCCACCCAGCTTAAGCAGCACCCCCAACCCACTGTCACACCACACTGCTTTATTTCTTTAATAGTCTTAACCACTATGTGAAATGATCTCACCTCTTTCTTTTCTTTTTTTTTTTGAGGAAGATTAGCTCTGAGCTAACACCTGCTGCCAATCCTCCTCTTTTTGCTGAGGAAGACTGGCCTTGAGCTAACATCTGTGCCCATCTTCCTCTACTTTGTATGTGGGACGCCTACCACAGCATCGCTTGCCAAGTGGTGCCATGTCCACACCCGGGATCGAAACCGGTGAGCCCCGGGCCGTCGGAATGTGCAAACTTAATCGCTGCGTCACTGGGCCGGCCCACACCTCTTTTATTTTTCTTAACGTCTCCTCCCATTGAAAAGTAAAATTCAAGGGTTTCCTTCACCACTGTACTCTCAGTGTTAGAATGGAGTTTATGCTCAATAAATATCTGTTGAAGAAATACAGTAAATGAAGACACCATCCCTACTGAAGGAATTAAGGTCTTATTGTGGGACAAGCAATAATCAAAATAAGTGTTAGGACAAGGGTGTGTACAAGGAACTAGGGGAAAAAGCAAGGTATTCACAATAGTTACACCTGGCATTTATTAAGTACGTCCTTTGCCCCAGGTGTTGTTCTAAGGGTTTAATAGGTATTATCTCACTTGAAATTCGCAAGAACTCTGGAATATTGAAACTATTATCTTCAACAAAAATGAGGCATGAAGAGGTTAGTAACACTTACCCAAAGTCATACAGCTGGTAGGTAGAAGAGCTGGGATTCAAACCCAGAGCTGGTCAGGGAAGATTTCCCCAAGGAGCAAGATTTGATCTGAATCCAGAGGACTTGCCCAGATTGGCCAGGCCAGGGTGGGGCACGCTGAAAGGACAGAAAGATTCCTGGCACAAAGACCAGGCATGTCCAGGTACGTGGGCACGGAAAAGCGGGATGCTCAGGGGAGAGATGAATCTCACATACAATGTTGAACACAAGATGCTAGACACAAAAGGATATATAACATATGATTCCATTTGATTCAGAAACAGACATTACTCTAGGGCAATAGAAATCACAAGAGGGGCTGGCCCGGTGGCGCAGCGGTTAAGTTCACATGTTCCACTCTGGCAACCAGGGGTTTGCCGGTTCAGATCCCGGGTGTGGACGTGGCACCACATGTCAAGCCATGCAGTGGCAGGCGTCCCACATATAAAGTAGAGGAAGATGGGCATGGATGTGGGCTCACGGCCAGCCTTCCTCAAAAAAGAAATAATAATAATAATAACAGCAGTTACCTTTCAGGGGGTTAATGACTAGGAAAGGGCATGAGGGAGACTTCTGAGTTACTGGTCATATTCTGTATCCTCATCAGGAAAGTGGTCATGGGGTATGCCCACTTTGTACAAATTCATCGAGCTGTACAATTAAGATTTGTGCATTTTACAGGATGCACATTATATTAAAAAATTAAAGGTCACTAAAGCAGTAGTATTGGCCTAAACACCAAAACACTTGTGATTTTTTAAAAGTGTAGAATTTTTTTGATGATGAGATTTAATGCCTGTAGATAAGATAAGCAATGAGGAGAGAAATAGGGAGGAGTGAGAAGAACAGGATGTTATGTGTAGAAATTAGAAATGAGAAGGTGGAGCTGGTTGAGAGAGGGGCTCAGAAGAAAAGAACACGATCAAACGGACAGCTGAGAAAGAATTGCTAACTGCATCTTCCCCTAACCGAGCAGATGCAGACACAACAGCATTCACTGAATGTTTCTCTGCTTTCAGTGCTGTGCTAGGGCGACCCTAGCTGGGAATAAGACGGGAACAAGACAGTTGTGGCAACTGAAGCTCAGAGAGGTGATGTGACTTGTCTGAGATCACACAGCTTGTAGGTGCTGGAGTTATCTTTGCTAGAAACATCCCATTTGTGCTCCGAAGACAGGGCTCCAAAACACCAAGCATTGGCCCCAATTTAAGGCGGAGTCTTGGCTCAGAGGAAGCGAAGGGGAGGCCCTGGCTGCTTTGGCGGTGTGGGTAGCTTCCTGCCCAGGAGACACACCCTGCTTCAAAATCACCATCCTGGGCAGTCAGGTTGTTGCTAGGCACCCAGGGGCCCTCGAGCTTTCAAGCAGAGCCAGCCAAGGGCAGTGAACCTCATTTCATTGCAAAGTCAGGTGCAGAACAGAGAGGGAAACCAGCCACCCGACGGAAGCCTGCCCTTTTTTTTGGTTTTCTTTTCACCGCCATCCCCAGCACTTACACAGGAATTAATAATCTCTCTCTCTGCCCTCTCTGCAATGTAACACTTACTGGTCTCCCATGAACTCTAGTTATTTGTGTTCACTAGAAGGAAACACCTTAAATCAGGGTGCAACCATGTGTCTCCTCGAGGATCAGCCACGTGCAGGTCCTGCGTTGGAGGTCAAGAACACAGAGATTCTCTCTTGAGCTCGCAACTGACCTGGGAACACACACTAGACACTGCATTGCAGTGTGACACTTAGAAAAGGCCTTGGCACACTGGGTACAATGTATATTTGCTGAATGAACAGGGACTGAAAGAGAACTAAAGCTAAGGCATTACAGGAGCCCAGAAGAGGGCTTCAGATGCCAATCACGGCAGAAATCAAAGGCGGCTTCATGAAGGTGACCTTGCCTCTGCATCATAAAGAATGAATAGGAGTAGGCTGGCAAAGATTGGGGGAGTTGTGGGCGAGGGGCATTCTGGGCCAAGGGAAAATGTCCCATAAATGCATGGCAGTGGGTGGGAAATGATTAGCAAAATAGTCAAGTCAGTGTCAAGGGCATTGTACTGAGCTGCCTGTGGAAACTGACCACACATGAGGCTCCTAGGAAGGCCAGTTACATTTGAATTCTCCGGCCACAACCACCATCATGGTGGACTCCTCACAGCCCCCACACCTCCTGGAGTTGGCCTCCTCTCCAGCAGCCAGCGCCTGGCACCCACTCACGGCGCAGGGAGTGGCCGCCCAACAGATGACATATTTTTCCATGGCACCAGCCAGTTGCTAGGAATCTCATATTACCTTGTGGTCCCAGCACTGGTCTTCACCAGCAGCCATCTGGCAGGAGCATTTTTCACTAACTAGATGAAATTATTCTTTTGTGGAACTTGGAGTCAAAATAATCACAAAGGGAAAATTAGAGAGGCCAGTCCCGTGGCCAAGTGGTTAAGTTCCTGCGCTCCGCTTTAGCGACCCAGGGCTTTTGCCGGTTTGGATCCTGGGCGTGGACCCAGCACCGCTCATCAGGCCATGCTGAGGTGGCATCCCACACAGCAGAGCCAGAAGGATCTACAACTAGAATATACAACTATGTACTGGGGGGCTTTGGGAAGAAGAAGAAGAAGAAAAAAGATCAGCAACAGATGTCAGCTCAGGTACCAATCTTTTTTCTTTTTTTTTAAGATTTTATTTTTTTCCTTTTTCTCCCAAAGCCCCCGAGTACATAGTTGTATATTCTTCGTTGTGGGTCCTTCTAGTTGTGGCATGTGGGACGCTGCCTCAGCGTGGTTTGATGAGCAGTGCCATGTCCGCGCCCAGGATTCGAACCGACAAAACACTGGGCCGCCTGCAGCAGAGCGCGCGAACTTAACCACTCGGCCACAGGGCCAGCCCCATCAGGTACCAATCTTTTAAACAAATTAAAAAAGAAATTAAAAAAAGAAAATTAGACTCGAAGCCATTTTAGAAACACTTCCCTCTGGCTCCTCTACATTGCCCTCCTCCTTCCCCATCACTCACAGAATTAAAACTGTTTGGGGTTCTTTAGAATGAAGGTCTGGATCGACTCAAGAATGACAATGACAGGCATGGGGGGTAACTGCGTGATGCTGAGTAGAGAAAGCACAGGAATCATCTCCTGGGAGTGGCAAGGGAAATGGGGAAGTACTGTACCCCCAAATCCCCACAGACCCCTGCAAACACTGGAGTTGGTCTCCTCTTTGATATCCAGGCAGGGTGACCTCGTGGCAAGGGCATGAGCTAGAGCCAGATGAAATGGAGATGAACTCCAGCTTCTCCTCTTACTGGATTTGTCCGGGGCGAGGAATCTCATCTGCAGACTCACGCCCACGGGAAAGAGCTGGTGCCACAGGGCTGCGGGGAGACAGTGCAGGGCAATGGCGAATTGTACCAGTTCTGGTTTCAGAACATGGCAGTTGAGTCCTGGCTCTGCCACTTACTCTCTAAACCTCACTCCTGCTCTGGAGGTTTGACTCCATACCTAAATCCTCTACTTTGCATTTTTTACTGGAAAGGGAAAGGCTGGGTATTTGCCATACAAAGTACTATGCAGCTGCTAAAAAAAAAAATCTTTTTTTTTTAAGATTTTATTTTTTTCCTTTTTCTCCCCAAGCCCCCCAGTACATAGTTGTATATTCTTCGTTGTGGGTCCTTCTAGCCGGGGCATGTGGGACGCTGCCTGAGCATGGCTGGACGAGCAGTGCCACGTCCGCGCCCAGGATTGGAACCGAGGAAACACTGGGCCACCTGCAGCGGAGCGCTTGAACTTAACCACTCGGCCACGGGGCCAGCCCCAAAAATCTTTTTTTAATAAAGTAAATCTCCATATGTTGACAGCAAAAGACCTCTAAGACTTATTGGACAAGAAAAAAAATATACTAAACATGCATAATATATATTTTGTGTAAATAAAAAGAGGGATGTGTGTGCATGTGCACAGGTATGCATTATCAGCTTACATATGTGTAGTTCCTATTTTCTGGAAGGATACCTAAGAAACTGTTAATGGGAAAAGTCTTTAAATTTTCCTTTTATACCATTTTATACTGTTGGACTTTTCTATCCACATGCAAGTATATCTTTTACCCTAAAAAATGTAACAGGAGTTACCTAGGAAGTGAGATTATGGACCATTTTTGGCTTTTTTTCATACTTTTTCTGTACCAAATGAATCTAAGAAATGTTATTTTAAATTGTAAGATAAAGATGAAAAAAAGCAAAAGGAGAACATCTTGCACACAGGAGATTCTCAAGAGATGCTTGTTGAATTAACATTTCCAGACATGATGGAAAAAAACCAAGATTACAGGGACAGAAATCCAAGGCTCAGATTCTAGCTCCACCACTTATTGGCCATGTTGCTTAACTGCTGGGTCCCAGTTTTCTCATCTATAAAGCACATATATTTACATGAAAAGGTAAACTCACATGACAGTTAGGATTAAATGAATCATGCATGCATATGGTCCAGATCCGGGCACACAGTCAAGCATCCTAATAAAACATTCTAAAGGTTGGAGGTGTAGTAGTAATCTTCATACCAAAGAGCTTCTTAACATTTGCCCGAGTAGAAGGCATTACACGAACACACAGAGGGAATATAAAGCCCAACTTATACCACTCTTTCTACAGCTTTCTCAAGCCAACATCAAGCTTAAGAGACCGGGGACCTCAGGGTAATCTGTGGCATGTCTGTGATGAACTTTCCTACTAAATCGGTGGTTCTCAACCACGGGCAACTGGGCATTCTAAGAGTAACATTTAACACTGATAAAGGAGTTAGTAACCCCAAGAAGGTCAGAGTATCTCCAGTACCTTAGTCTGTTCTAAACTAAACAGGGGACATTTGGTAATGTCTGGAGACATTCTTGGTTGTCACATCTACCAGGGTGTTACTAGCATCTAGAGAGTGGAGGCTGGGGATGCTTCTAAACATCCTATAATGCAGAGGACAAGCCGCTACAAAAAAGAATTATCTGGCCCAAAATCAAGGTTGAGAAAATCTGTGCTAAGTTCGCTCAACTCAGGGAAACTGAGCTGTCTCGCCATAAAATCCCTAAGGTGACAATTTTGGGTCCACCTGGAAACTTGGGTCCTCTACTTGCAAGCTAATTCTAGATCATGGAAGCAGCCGAGAAACTGGCGCAGGCCAGGAAATTCCTTAACACCAAGAGTTCTTGATCCCTGCAGCCTAAAGGAAATGCCTTCAGAATGTCCCGAACAAACTAAATTGCTGGAGACACTGTGAGCCTCTCGGGGTTACTAATTCCTTTGTCAACGTTCAATTTTACTCCTAGAATTTAGAAAAGCTTAACCTCGTCAATAAAAGGAATGGTTCACTCCTCCGTATGTTCACTATCCCCAAGACACTACACGTTTCTGCATCCTCCTGCTTTGGGCCAAGGTGTGCCTTGTGTCCATTAATCTCCTATGCCTAACGTCAATTAAAATGTACTTCCCTAACTTGGCTATTTCCTCTCTTCTTTGCTTTTAATACATTTTTAAAAATAAGAAATGTGCTTTCTTAGTGTTATCTTAAAAGCAGATACCGAAAGATGACTAGTTTTTCTCTAGCATTTCTAACAATATATTTGATGGCTTCTTCCTCTCTCCTCAAAAACTATATATTTCCTTAAAACTTGGCTTTATATTTATATCCTGGCATCTAGAACAGTCCTGAAGGCACAGGAAGTACTAAACAGACATCAGCAGATTAAACATGACTTCCAGCAAGGAGCTAACCAACCCTTTGCCCAAAAGATTAGTTTCCGAGTTGGCACTGCGTTTGTTGCAGGAGCAGATGTACAAATCCAGGAGCCAGGCCACAGAGGCAGAAAGGCTCCTGGACACGGCGTCATACTGGGGAAGCAGCTGCTGTTTACTCTCTGTCTGTCACAGCCACAGCTCCGGCTCTGTCTCAGCTGTTAACCAAAGTACAGGTCTCTGCACACAGAAAGTCAAGATGACCTGTTTCAGGAAAAGCAGAAGAGAACTGTCAGAGGGTTTAGAGTGACTTCTCTTGCAGGAAGACAAGCCGTAGAACAAAGGCGACAGAAATGGAGAAAACACATGGAACAGCTCTGCAGCAGAGTTACTTACCTCTGCTGACCCTATTGTACTCCCTTCTCTTTTGTCCAATTTAAATTCTGACTTTGAAAACAAAGGCCAGGCCTGTTCCTATTCCCCAGCTCAGCAAACGCCACAGCCGTAGTTCTTATCTCTGCCTCACATCTACCCCTGATAATCATCTCACCTTTCTCAAATGCTGACTGCTAAGAGCTGAACTGGTAAAGCACCAGAGGACATTTTTATTAAGGACCAAACTTTAATATTTCAAGGACAACCCAAAGGAATTACCGGTGGGATTACAGAAGCTCCCCTTCATGCCACCACAACAAGAATCAAGATTTCTGATAGTTATAGCAATTACTTCTTTGGATACATAAAAATAATATATTCAAGCATGTCACAAAGTGCAAAAAAAGGAGGCATTCAGCAGAGCAAAAACAAGCAGCACGCTGATTGTCCTAAGAAGAGAGAAGAGAAACTCCTTCTGGAGTTCAGTCCCAGGAAATAGAGCTGCCTCAGCCAAAAAGAGGTCCAGACAGGGGTTCTGATTGATTCTTATTACAACCAAAGGCAAGCTCAAAGAAGGACGAGGTTCAGATTCCCAGGACGGCAGCTGGATCTTCCATCAGAGAACCTTTGGTTACTTCTCACACGTAGACTGAGAAAGAAGCGAGCAGCGAGATTTAGCCAGTGATCCTAACCCCAGGCTGACATCTCTGCGCCCGAGCTCGGAGCTCCTCCGGCAGGACAGCCTGGAATTGCTCCTGCACCAGCATTTCCACAATCTGCTCCTTTGTGTGAATATCGGGTCTCAGCCACTGTCCAGCAAGCTCCTGGAGATGTCTGAGGACCTCCCTGGGCCCAGCCGCATCCTCATAGCGGAACTTCCTGAACCTCTGCCTGGAGACTGCAGCATTGGGAGGGTTCCTTCGTGGCGTGGGCTCCAGGTCCTCGACAGAGTCCTCATCACGGCTCTCTGGTGGAAGCCCAGAAGGCTCTCGTGGAACCTGGATCTGGGGAGGCCCTATTAGGACAACTTCCGGCTCCTCAGCCATTATCTCATTTGGCGACGACCTTATTTGATCATTATGGACGTCTCTATTTCCTTGTGTTTCTGGGTACCCTTCAGTCTCCATTCTGGAACTCTGGAAAAGGATGTCTCAGACTCCTAGGCATAAAGAGGAAAGTCAGAGTCAGCAAAAACAGACCACAAACGCTATTAAAACCACCTTGATCTCATGGATCTGGTCCAGACCTGGGTTCCATCGGCTTTCCAATCATAACAGGGTTTCTTAAAAAAGCCACTAGAAATTCTGTTTTTGTTTCCTCTTGCTGGATCAATTGACACAATTGAAAAAACATGTCACTGGTTTACCAAAATGGAAAAATGTAGATTCTCAAAGCAGAAAGAATGAAGAACACTGGCCTTGCTAGCTGGAGAATCTTTCATCTGTTTCTTTCCTCCATTACAAAGTATTTTAAATTACGTTAAAACAGAAAAACCACATATGCACATGATCTGTAGGGGAGAAAATCTTTAAAATCATGGGTGTTTGCTTCCTCCAACCATTTTTATGGAGCATTTGCTACATCCAAAAGCAAATTATAAAGAAGTGCTAAAATAGAGGAGAAAAAGTTCTGTTCATTTACATCTGCTCTGCTGTCTTTTCTCCCTCCTCCCATCCCTTTGAGACAATGAAAGAAGAGTAAGTGTTCAAAAGCACTTTAGGAGCTACCATCAGGGTGGAGCCTAAGGCTAAAAAGAAAAAAGAAAAGAAAAAGAAAAAGCCTCTGTATTAAGATGAAGACCCTAAGCTCCTTCCATCAGTGGATCAGTGTACAGGAAGCTGAACTTGTCAGAATCCTAGTAGCAGAGACTTCCAACTCTGGATGCTTCACAGTTCCAGGATTAGCAAACCAGATGTGGTGGGAGGAAGGGGGGCAAATTAAATATCTGCAAAATGCCAGGAAAAAAGCCTTAGCTTCATTTGGATTAGGGCCCCATCCAAAAGAGGGTTATTTACAGGAAAACCACATCCTATGTTTGTTTAAAAAAAAAAAAAGACTTCAAATGACAGTATAGAAATGACTAAATCAATTTCCACATCAGAGTATGTCCAAACAAAGAGTATAACCCCTACGATGTAGTCATTTTTCAAGGATCATCTCTGTTTTCATTAACACCCTCTCCCCCAGGAACTAATCCTTCCCTAGTCTGCGATGGCAGAAGCGTTGAGATTTAAAATCCCTCCTCTCTCAGAGATTCTCTCAAATCTGTTTCCTGGGCAACAAATGACAGCAGCCAACAAACACCAACACTGACCAGCTGCCCAGCATTAACTAGTTCTCAGGTCCCAATCACCTCTTCTCTAAACATCACCTGACCCATTTTCTAGCAGCCTTGAATTGATCTAGACCCCCTAGCTGGGATATTTTTGGAGTACACCAATTCTCATATTATCTGGGTTTTTGCTCAAGCAACAAGGTGTGCGCATTCCCAAAATTAGTAAGTTGTTACTAACCCAGGGGTGATGAGAAGGACAAAAGCAGAATATCCCCATAAATCAGGGATGCCTTAGAGAAAACAGAATTATTTAGTCAAGGAAAGGCTGGATGAAACACTGTGGGAAAGCAGAATCTTAGGGACAACCTAAGTGACTATCAACAGGGAAATGATTAAATAAAGTATCGTCAGCCATTCACTGCAATACTGTGCTGCCTTGTAAAGAATGAAGTAGGCCTCTGAGTGCTGATAATGTAAAGATGGCCATAACACATCACCATGTGACCAGGGTGCCAATCAATATGTGTAGTATGATCACATCTGAGAAAACTTAAAATACATACACATAAGCACATATGACCTGATCCATCCACAAACAATATTTGGAAGGTTATCAAAGAATTTAACCGCATTTATTTCTGAGGGGCAGGAACAGTAAAAGAGGGAAACACTTTTCAGCTTACATCTTTCTCCGTTGTTTTCTTTTTAACTACAACTATGCATTACTTTCATAACAACTCAAGAGGGAGAAAACCTTTCAGGCTCTCCCCTCCTGCCCAAAACCTTTCTGAGCAAAAACCCCTAAACCATTTAGGAAAACACCCTTTTATTAATTCTTTTAGTTTCCAGCACCAGAGGTCTTTACAACCCGGCTTCTAGGAACAGTTTCAATTGTCAGTAGGTCAGTTCTCAAGGTTGGCTGTGAAAGATGGACCAGCTCCATGATCTACCCGGCCCATAAACCTATCAGCTTTAGAAGACCACCTGCCGGACAGAACGCTTACCCACACCAGGTAGTAACGCCAGTTCACTGAGCACTTATTTCCTATCTGACACTGCGCTGAGCGTTTTACAAACATTCTCCTCTACGTGACCGCCTCAGCGACTCAGGTTCGATTCCTGATGCGACTCTCTACTGCCCCAGTTGTCGCCATCAACAACAGGAGCCGCCGCTACCATTTGTTGAATCTTCCCGGCCAGACAGTCCGCAGAAGCTGTCCCTCCTTTAACCTTCCCGATCACCCCGTAGGACAGTTACTGTCATTTCCATTCACAGATAAGCAAACTGGGGCTCGAGGAAAGGGGACCTGCCAAGGTCACAAGGCTAGGAGGTGGTGGGACCACTCACCCGAGTGAAAAAAAAAATCCCCGACGTCTAGGCGGGGAGCGGAGCCGACTCCTCCCCCGAGAGGGGCGCGGCTCAGAGGGCCCGGGTCGGGCGGAAAAGGTGCTTCTGGGGCTCGAGCGCTGGGCCCTCCTCCTCCTCCGGAGCCGAAGCAGCTCGCAGACCCCGAGGCCTGGGCCGCCCGCTCCCAACAGCCCGTGCCCGGAGGGCAGGAGCGGAGCGCTCACCTGCGCAGGTGCCACCTCCGAGGGGGCGGGGCGGGGACAGCTCACGAGGACGCTCGGAAACCCACCAGCGGCTCCAGGAAAAGGAAACCACCTCCGCCGCGGAGCCCCGCAGCCCGCCGCCGGAAGCGGAAGTGCGCCCGCCCGGAAGCGGGCGTGGGCGGGAGCTAGGGTGGGGCCGGGCCTCTCTAGGCCTCGGCGGGGGTCCGCGGCTCCCTGGCACTCACCAGGGCTGGTCTCCTGGCCTTCGGCCGTCCTCGGGCCTGCGCACCGTGCGGGGCTTCGGGTGCAGACGAGGCAGCTTTTCCGCCTCGGGGAAGTTCTCTGTCGTTTGAGCCGCAGTTTGCGCAGCTGCAGAATAGAAAGATGAAGCGGGCACTGAGACGCTAGGAGCCCGGCGGCCGCTGACTCAGCGCCCCGCCCTGAGCTTACGCCCCGGGGCCTTTGCACCGCCCAGAGGAGAGAAACCGAAGCAGAGTGCGGGTGGCTCCTGTCTGGAGGCGGTGGTCCTGAAGGGCGCCCCGCGTTGTCACTCCGCATCAGGCAGTGGCACAGTCTCCCAGGGCAGGTCGTCCTACCTCAGTGTACCCAGACAGAAGTGGGCATGTGCCCGTGGGGGTTGACAGTCTGTCCCGGGGGAGACCGCGTGTATATAGGAGGCTCAGCCTTAACTCTGTGTGCCTCTTGCCCCAAGACTTTCCAATTGCTGGTGGTTAGGAACTGAAGTTTTGAAGTCAGAGTGAGCCGGTTTGAGTCCCGGCGCTCAGGTTAAATAGCACAGCCTGTAAGAGGAAGTGCAGAGATGCTAGCCAAGGCACCTCCTACCTCGCTCTCAACCCAGACAGGGAGGGGACTGGGCCTTTAGGGCGGCTGTCGGGTGGCTCATCCCACTCTCCTTCCAACGGGGTTATCCAAATAGGAGGGGCAGGAGAATTAAAAGGCCTTTTTGCTGAGTTATCACCCCAGAGCCAGTGTCCCAGGGGAAGGGAAGATACGTCCTTTGTCTACACTGCCACTGCTGCTCAGTAAACTCCTAGATGACCAGGTACTCCGCCTGGTGGTTGGAGAACTGGGGCTCCTTGCTATGGCCCCACCCATACTTCCCCTAGGGACCGTGGGCCCTTCCCCCAATCACTCCTATAGCCTCGTTTCCACCGTTCACCTCCTCTCAGCCTTAGTTTGCCCATCTGTAAAATGAGAGAGTTGGACTAGATTAAGGACTTTAAATTGTTCCCCCCAACTCCCAACTCTTAGATTCCTTGGGGATGCTTCAAAAACTGTGCGGGGTTGGAGGACAGCACTTTGGGTTCCACAGCAGCTCCAATTTTATAGATTTATAAATTTATTTAAAAAGTCTATATGTTGTGGCTCTGCACGTAAGATTATTGTATCACTCAGGATAAAATGTAAACTTTGTACTTAGCCACACCTCCCTCATCTTTCCCCACCCTCCTGTTCACTCACTCTGCTCCAGGCACACTGACCTTGTTAATTTGCAAACCCCACAGGCTCACCTCCACCTCTTAGGTGATCTCTGCATTTTTTTTTTTTTTTTTTAAGGAAGGTTAGCCCTGAGCTAAGGTCTGTACCCCTCTTCCTCTGTTTTATATGTGGGACGCCTGCCACAGCATGGCTTGATAAGCAGTGCATAGGTCCCTGCCCAGGATCTGAACCAGTGAAACCAGGGCTGCCGAAGCAGAGCGTGCTAACTTCACCGCTATGCCACCAGGCTGGCCCCTGGTGATCTCTGTAATGCTCTTTCCTGAGATCTGTTTGTCCAGATTCTCACTCAAATGTAGCCTCTCCAGAGAGACTTCTCTGCCCGCCCTTCTGAAGGCACCCATCCAGTCCCTTTATAGCCTGTTATCTGTTTTTGTTATTGCCTGTTTATTTTCTATCTCGTCCACTAGAAGCAGGGCCCACAAGGCCAAGGACCTTCATTGTCCTGTCACCATGCCTCCAGCGCCGAAAGCTGAACATAGGCTGGGTAAACATTTGTTGAATGAATCAATGAGTGAATGAATGAACAGAAGCTTGAATTTTATAATAAAACCAATCTGATAAAGACCACCAGGGACACAAGTGTGGTTTAACAAAATTAGGTTTATTAACTTGATGCCACAAACACCCAGAGGTACCATGGGGTATCTTACTAAATAAAAGAAGAAGTAGGGTTATCATAGGATTGGGGAAAGAGTGGAATTTAGGTGAAGTTGAAGTGAAACTTTGATAGGCTCAAAGCAAATCTGGCTGTGTGGACAGGAGGTAACCTCTGGCTTAGGCTGAGAGGTAGACTCATAGTCCTGTTTCCTTGGATACCACAAAGTTAAGATAAATATAGACTGTTGTGTCAAAAAACCCCATATCTGAAGCTCTGTGCCTGAGTTGGTAATCCAAGCTGCTTCTCTGTGTCAAATCTCGCTCCGACCCACTAGATAAGGGAATATTCCATTCTCACTGACACGATTTCAACAGCAAAGTTTCTCAGCACTATGTGTTGGTGTTAATTGACAAAGAAGGTTTGACAGAGTCACATTGGACAGGAATCCCTTGATGCCTCAGTCATCTGAGTGTAAGGACCATCAAGAGCTCCCATCTTCCCATCCCACTGTGAGTGCAGCTCCCTGGGCCCCCCATCACTCTGGCCTTCATTAGAACACAGAGTCAGGTTTCCCCCTGCTTGGGTGTACCTGTCAGCTTCCCAGCCAGGCTGTGGGCTCATCAAGGACCTGGCCCAAGTTTGGGTCATTTTCCTCTGCCCGCGCCTGGCACAGAATAACAGCAGGTGCTCAGTCCATGTTCACTGAATCTCACTGTTGATAGGTTTTCTAAATGCAAAGAAAAAGAAGTGGAGGGAAGCAAATCAGGATGACAGCAGCAGCTGCATAGGAGAGGCGGGAATGGGGGTGATTTTGAACAGTATTTCCCAAAGTACAAGTTTCCAAAACGTAGCCAATATTAATGTTCTGAAAAAGGAAAAGAGAATGGAATTGTGACTCTTTTCAGACTAAAAAAATGAATTATCTTCACTTTAATGATTTTAAAATGAGAACTAGAGCCAGCCATGATGGTCTAATGGTTACAGTTCGGCGCTCTCTGCTTCGGTGGCCCAGGTTCAGTTCCAGGGCACAGAACCTCACCACTGGTCTGTCACTAGCCATGCAGCGGTGGCTCACACAGAAGAACTAGAAGGACTTACAACTACAATATACAACTATGTACTGGGGCTTTGAGGAGAAAAAAAAAAGAAGGAGAGGAAGATTGGCAACAGATGTTAGCTCACGGCGAATCTCTCCCGAAAAAAAAAAAAGAGCTAAATTGTTGACATCATGTGATTAAAAAGAGAGCATTGCAATGCTGGTCCCTTATCATTTTTAAAAAAGAATAGAAGTGTTGACATTGTGCTTTTTCAGAAAATGGATTGTTCATAATTTAGAAAACAAAACCAAAGAATTGTTGGCATTGACACTCTCAAATCATTACTCAAAAGTATAATTTTTTTTTAAAGATTTTATTTTTTTCCTTTTTCTCCCCAAAGCCCCCTGGTACATAGTTGTATATTCTTCGTTGTGGGTCCTTCTAGTTATGGCACGTGGGACGCTGCCTCAGCGTGGTTTGATGAGCAGTGCAATGTCCTCACCCAGGATTCGAACCAACAAAACACTGGGCCACCTGCAGCGGAGTGAGTGAACTTAACCACTCGGCCACGGGGCCAGCCCCCTCAAAAGTATAATTTTTGACTATATGGTTTTTAAAGGATTTGAATTGTTGAGACTTGGAGATTAAAGAAAAGAAATTGAATTATTGATCGAATTGTTGGCACTTTCAGGCAAGATTTCCTCACTCTCTGTTGCACTCTCTGTGCAGGAGAAGGTGTCATAGCAGTTCTCAGCCTCCTGGCAAGGCTGGGTGGAATTTTACACTTCTGACTGCCCTTTATCCTAAAACTGTTTTGGAAAATTGTCCAAGGGCCTTTCCCTGACCCATTGGGAAGAATTAGATGCTCACCTTTTGCAACCCTGCTGTGCCTTGGGAACACCTGACAGATACATGTGTCACCCAGCAGGGTCTGTCTGACTCAATACAAATGATTAACATATGCGGGTTCCAGAATTTCTCGCATCCTCCCCCACAACCCTGTGATACAGAGGTCTCGGCTCTGCTTGACTCAGTTCTTTCCTTGCCCTCTGGCCTTGCCAGACCAGTTCTTGGGCTTTTGTGGGAGCCAGAGCGGGGGTGAGGGCCAGAGGAGAGTTTTGGTGGGGGAGGGTTGAGATACCAGGAGTGGTTTTAGGAGAAAAGTGGGGGGCAGTTTAGTGTACAGAGACAGCGGCTGGGAAAGGGAAAAAAGGGAATTTTAAGAAGTATTGTTGAGGCGCAGCCCCAGTGGCCTAATGGTTAAGTTTGCCGTGCTCTGCTTTGGCAGCCAGGGTTCCATTCCGGGCACAGACCTACACCACTTGTCTGTCCCTGGCCATGCTGTGGCAGTGGCTCGCATACAGAAAGTGGAAGATTGGCAGTAGATGTTAGGTCAGGGTAAATTTTCCTCAGCAAAAAAAAAGAAAAAAACAAAAAAGAAGTATTGTTGATACAATCATTTTGGAGAGCAATTTGGCAGTTGGTAAAGTTGAAAATGAGCACACCCGCCCACCCAGCAATTCCGTTTCTCAGGGTATACCCTAGAGAAATTCACACATGTGCACCTGGAGGTGTGTTCAAGGACATTCATTGAAGCACTATTTGTAATCACAAAAAATCGGCCTTGCTGTAACTGTCCATCAGAAGGGGAAAAAGGGTAAATAACTAGTGATGTTGTGCAATGGGATACTCTACAAAACCAGCAGCAATGAACTGCAGATAGATAAACGAGCATGGAGAGACCTCAGAAACATCGTGTTAGGTGAAGGAAACAGATTGCAAAATAATCCATACAGATAAAGCCATTTTAAAAACCAAAACAATGCAGTACAGTGTTTATGGATGTTTATATATGTGATAAAAATATAACAGCATGGGGTAGAAGGATAAACACCAAAGTCATTTTATCAGTCGGGCTAGGTTAGGGCCACCATAACAAACACCCTAAATCATAGTGGCTTGTAACAGAGTTTATTTCTTGCTTGTGCTACATGTCCATCAGGGGTCAGCAGAGGCCTGCTCCACGTCTCCCCACTCTGGGACCAGGCTGACCTGTAGCCATCAGTTGCCATGGCAAAGGGAAAGAGAGGTCGGCAAATGGTCCTGTCTCTCAAACCTTCACCTTGGCCAGATCAAGCCACATGGCCAAAGCCAACTCCAACGGGGCAGGCGGGAGCTATCCTTTTTTTTTTTTTTTTGAGGAAGATTAGCCCTGAGCTAACTGCTGCCAATCCTCCTTTTTTTGCTGAGGAAGACTGGCCCTGAGCTAACATCTGTGCCCATCTTCCTCTACTTTACATGTGGGATGCCTGCCACAGCATGGTGTGCCAAACAGTGCCGTGTCCGCACCCGGGATCCGAACCAGCAAACTCTGGGTTGCCGAAGCAGAATGTGCGCACTTAGCCGCTGTGCCACCGGGCCAGCCCCAGGAGCTATCCTTTTATGTACCCCAAAGGAAAAGCAGTAATACTGGGTGGACTACCCCACACCCGTGAAGACGATGACCTCTGGGAAGAGTACACGGAGACTCCACCTTAGCTATAGTTATTATTTTAGAAAATATAAAGCAAAAATGTGAAATTTGTTCATTCTAGAAGGAAGCTACAAGGTGTTTCCTCTATTATTCTCCATGTTGTATCTTCTAAACTTTTCAAAACCAGAAGTATAATTTTTTTCTTTCTGACTCTATTTTTTATTTTTATTTATTTTTTTTCCTGCTTTTTCTCCACAAATCCCCCAAGTACGTAGTTGTATATTTTAGTTGTGAGTCCCTCTAGTTGTGGTATGTGGGACGCCACCTCAGCGTGGCCTAATGAGCAGTGCCATCCGAACCGGCGAAACCCTGGGCTGCCAAAGTGGAGCGTGTGAACCTAACCACTGGGCCACGGGGCCAGCCCCTAGAAGTATAATTTTTAAGGAGAGGGTGCAATAGAAGAACATCAGTGTTAAAAAATTATATATATGTGTGTGTCCTTGCTAGGACTGTGTTTCTTTTCACAGTATTCAGGAGAAACATGAGTAAAGGAATTCAGTCGCTTTATGTTGCTTTTGGCTGCATGGTGGCGGTCTTTTGGACCTCAGCGACAGCTCGCTGGGCTCTGACCTCGTTTTCAGCACTGTGTGAGTATCTGTGTGTGTGTCTGCCACCCCACCCTGCTGCAAGGGGTCTTCCTGCCATTGTCCTACTTCCGTCTGTACTCCCAGCCCTGAATTTGCCACAAAGAAGGTGCCTAGTCAGTGTTTAATGGATGACTCTGAAGTGCTCATTTCTATCTAAATAAAGAGCCATTTCAGGGAAGGAACCAAGTTGTCTCCCCGCTCTGAGCCCTCCTCTGAAACAAGCAGTGAATGCTTGTTGAGTGAATGAATGACTGCAGCCCTCCTTCCCCAGCCCTTCAATGGACGCTGAAAACACATGGCCCGTCCCACTCCACCATGAGCCTCCCAAGGGGCTGGCAGAGTCACTTTTTCTGCAGATTCTGCCATGTTTTTATGCCTACATTGAAAAGTCAATGAGTGCGTGTGGCTATAGACTAGAGTGACCAACCACCCGGGACACTCCTGGTTTTACCCCTGAAAGTCCTGTGTCCTGGGGACCCCTCCATCCCAGGCAGACTGGCATGGTTGGTCACCCTATAGCAACTTTCTTCTCTCTGGGCCTCATTTGTTTCTCATTTTCATCTGCGAGAGTTGGATGTGGTCACTGTATATCAGATCTAAGATTTCAGGAATGGGCCAGAGGGGAAGAGGTGAGTCAAAGAAGGAAGATAGACTGGAGTTGGGATTTGCTGAGAAATCTTTATTTTTTACAGAGGATGTGGATCGGCACTGCCACCCAGGCCTTGGTCCTAGTTACTTGAAATAATCTGGAAAAAGAGAGGGGAAAAAACCCAGAATTGTCTAGTTAGGAGCACAGGCTCTGAAGCCATATGGAACTGGGTTCAACTCCCAGTCATGCCACTCGTGAGCTGTGTGACCCTGGGAGAGTGACTTGATCTCTCTGAGCCTCAGTTTCCTCATCTGTGTAACAGGAATAATCATAATACTTACCTCATGGGGTTTTTGATGAAACTATTAGTTAAGGTGCTCCCCCAAGTGCCTGGCACATGTTGAATCAGTCTATAAATGGTGGCCATGACTGTTTTCATGGACGTTATTAATCCTCCCTGATCATTCATTCCCAGATGAGCTTGGCGCTCTCCCTGGGGCCTGAGCATCCCTATCATGGCTCTCACCACACTTCTTCTTTTATTGCTCATTTAATCATCTGTCCCCCACGAAGCAGCCCTGTGACTCATCGCTTTATCCTCTCTGACAAGGAAAACCCTGGACCAGAGGAGGCACTTCATAAACACTTGTTGAAATAAGGAAGTTCAACAGTTCAAAGCTCCACCCAGAAGCCTTGGAGGTTCTTGGGGCCACACTGTAGCAGAAAACATCTCCAACATGCCCCCCCGAATGTCCCGAAGGGCCCCTCCCCCACTGACCTTCCAGGACCCTCTCAGCCCCTCGGGATCTGCTGTTCTCACCATCCCCCAGCACCTCTCAGAAGAGCCAGCACCTGGAGCCCTCCCTTCCTGCATGCCTCCCTGCTCACCTCCTCGATCCAGTCATTGAAGGCTGAGATTCGCGTGAACACTGTGGGCTTCTTGCGAGTATTGCAGCCCCAAGAAGATACAAAGCTGGTCACACCATGGACCTGCCAGGAGCCATCCTCTGCGGGGCAGTTGAGGGGTCCTCCAGAGTCACCCTGGAATGGTCAGAGAACAGTGGGGGCCTGATCCATGTCTGGGCTTTAAGGAATTGGTTCTGACTTTGGGGATTTCCAGAAACCCCCATATTACTTAACCTCTCTGAGCCTCAGTTTGCTCATTTATGATGGGGAATAGTATCCGTCTTACAGGATCCTGTGAGAATTAAGTGAAATGATAGATATGTGCTCTTAGCACAATGCCTAGTAGGGAAGCAATCAATAAGTGGTGGCTCCCATTATTAGTACCACAGTTAATTATTAATATTATTGTTCATACTCACTTATAATACAATGGTAGTATTGTTTAACTATAACTTCAGGACTACAGAGTTGAAGGTGACTTAGAGGTCATACTGTCAATATCCCCTGCCGTGCTGGTGGGGAAGCCTGAGGACCCAGTAGGGACAGCAACTTGCCCCAGGTCAAGTCAGTTTGTGAGCTGGGACTAGAGTCCAGGTGTCCTGACTCCCAGGCCAGGGCTGCGTGTCTGGACTGTGCTGACTTCCTCCAAGTCCTGCCTGGCCTGGAGGCTGAATGGGACAAGCAGGCAAGATTCCTCCTCCACCTTCCAGGCAGATGGCAGAGATATCCCGGGGCCCCTGCCCAGCTGAGGGGCTGCAGCCCAGGAGAGCTGACTCACGTTGCACCCAGAGCTGGAGTCCCCGCCGGCGCACACCATGGTCTTCTTCACGCTGCTGCCCCACCAGTCCCACCTGGAGCAGTGCTCATAGTCCACCACAGGCAGCAGGGCCTCCTGCAGCTTGTCCGGGAGTGGCCCCCCAGCTGTGGGGATAGAGCGTGCTGAGTCTGGGGTCATGGGGGTGCAGGACTTGGGCCGGGGTCTGGAAGTCAGAGCTGGGAGCCCCGGAGTGGGGTGGGGGGTTTGGGGCAGGCAACTCTTCTAATCTGATGGGGACTCTCCTCCCACCAGGTTATATGGTCCTGTCTGCTTTGTCCACCAAAACGTCCCCAGCACCTGGCACACAGGAGGCACCAAAAATTGTTCAATTGAACACATTCATGTTTGGGAGGATGCAGGGAGAAGGCTGCCCCTGGAGGAGGAATGGGAGAAAATGCAAGGACCAGTGCTGGTGTGGCCCTCTACCTCCAGCCCCCAGGCCCTATCTTCTTGCCACTATCCCTGTGACCGCTGGAGGGATCAGCACGTACTGTAGAGACGGCCCCAGCCACTGATGTAGCAGGGCGCCTCATTGGGCAGGATGTCGCCGGCGGGAGGGAGGGAGGCCACCTGGACCGCATCTGCCAGCTGGGCACTGCGCGAGAGCTTGACGAGGGCGATGTCATTGCTGGGGAGAAGGGAGGAGTCATGGGGAGCCTGATCCTCCAGCCAGACTACACCCCATCCCCCAGCTTTTGCTTCAGATATTCCCTGAGGGGATGCTCCAGCCGCTCTTTTTCCCTCCAAATCCCATGCATTCTTAGGCTGAGCAACTTCAGGGAGCCCTCCCGGCCCCTTCAGTCTACACTGACTCTCGGCCTTCCAAAGGGTCCTCAGCTTCTACCCCAGTGGTGCTCACACTTCAGCTGCATCAGAGTCCCTGGAGGGCTTGTTAAAACGCAGGTTGCTGGCCCCTCCCCTAGCGTTTCTGATGCAGTGGGTCCGGGTGGCGTCTGAGGAGTGACATTTCTAACAAGTTCCCCGGCGATGCTGCTGGCTGCGGCTGACCTGGGGACCAGGCTCTGAGAACCGCTGCTCTTGGCCCTCATCTGCCTGCTCATCACTCTAGTCTTTTCACTGGGGTCCGTTTTTTCTCTCCACTCACCCGAGGCCCGCGTGAGGACGGTCAGCGTCTTGGTCATCAGGCCCCTCACTCCTGCACTCACTTTCAGGGCTTCTGCCCACTTCTTTGACCCTCTCACCAGAAAAATGCTGAGCCACCCAGACCCACAATTTTGCATCTGTTTGAGGGGCTTAAGAAGCCCTGCTTTAGTGTTCTCACCCAGTGATTGCCTCCTGGACAAGGGGTCAAAACAAGGCCCAGAGAAAGGCAGTGACTTTTCCAGGCCACACAGCAACTTAGTGCTGGAGCCTGACCCTCAGGCCACTGCTCCTCCTTTTGTCACTGTGCCGGAACCAGGAAGCTCTGGATGAATGTCTGTCAAATGGAGGAACCTTTGGATTTAGGAGACAGGGTGCTAGAGGAGTTCTAGGTTCTGAAGCCAACCAGCCCAGTGGGCTTGGGGGAGTTCCTGCCCCTCCCTGGGTCCTGCTGCCCCTCTGTTGGGAGAGAGAGGTTTGCTGCAGATGGTTCTTTTTTTTTTTTTTTTTTAGGGAAGATTATCCCTGACCTAACTATTGCCAATCCTCCTCTTTTTGCTGAGGAAGACTGGCCCTGAGCTAGCATCCATGCCCATCTTCCTCTACTTTATACATGGGACGCCTACCACAGCATGGCCTTTGCCAGGCAGTGCCATGTCTGCACCCTGGATCCGAACCCGCGAACCCCAGGCCGCCAAGAAGCGGAACGTGCACACTTAAACCACTGCGCCACCGGGCCTGCCCCTGCAGATGGTTCTTAAAGGCTGTGCTGGCTCCGACCCTCAATGTGTGTGACCTGGACCCAGCCCCACTGTCCCTGGGAGTCTCCTCAGAGTCGGCTTTGGGTGAGGGAGGGATGAGTGTAGGAGCCCCTGGGTCACTCACCCACAGGCCACGCAGTTGGGGTTCCAGAGTGGGTGCACAAAGAGGTCCCCGGCGTTGATGGGGATCACCTGTTCGGGGCCCTCCTCCTCCGCCCGGTCATACTCGCCCAACACCACCTGGTAGCTCCGGGAGCTCCTGCCAGTAGAAGCGAGGTCAGTTCAGGCTTGATTGGCCTCCCTCCCTCCCCTCTCAGAGTCACCCCCCTCCCTCCCCCCCGGCCTGCCTGGGTCTTACACAAGGACAGGGGCAGGTGAGAGAACTCACGAGATGCAATGGCCCGCGGTTACCACCCAGTCAGGGGCAATGAGGCTGCCGCCACAGGTGTGGTAGTAGGCTCCCTCCTTCTCATACTGCAGGGAGACCTGGTGGCCAGGGAGGGAGGAGCCTGAGTGGTCTAGGCCCCACAACAAGGGCTGCTACCCGTGGCTGTATAGGTTGCACATTATACAACTCTAGAGGGCATCATTCATGCAGAAAAGAATGATACCCTCTAGAAATCTGCAGTGCCCAACCTACACAACTGCTCATGGCGACCCTGTCCCTTTTCCACTAGGATAACATTCTGACTCTCCAAAGCTGTCCAACCCCCAGCCCCGTGAACTCCCTGGGACTTCAACTTGTCTGCCCTCAGGATATCTCCAAACCTTCTGTCTCTTGAGAGCCCCAAGGCCCTCTGTTCCATCAGGCCCCCAGTTCCTCTGAACGTCAGTTCTTTCAAGGCCTCTTGGGCCCTCTCAGGTCAACCCTCCCTGAGTCCTTTTCCTCTCTCTCATTTCCTACATTCTGATTTTCAAAAGCTCCCTCCAAACCAAGAATTGGCAAACTACAGCCCGTGGGCTAAATATAAATTGTTGTATGTAAGATTATTGGACAATAGTCACGCTTATTCATTTGTATGTCATCTGTGGCCACTTTCATGCTGCAATGGCAGAGTGAAGTCATTGCAATCGAGACCATATGGCCATTTACTCTCCGGTCCTTTATGGAACAAGTTAGCTGGCCCCTGCTGCAGACCAGTGCCATCGATAGAACTTCTGTGATGATGGAAATGTTCTCTGCCTTGGCTGTCCAATATGGTAGCCACTAGCCACATGTGGCTATTGAGCGTTTGGAATATGACCAGCATTGAGCAACTGAATTTTTAACATTAATTTTAATTAATTTAAATTTCAACAGCCACATATGGCTAGCGTTATGGCTGGTGTGTTAGCACAGCGAGTCTGGCCCTCTGTGCCTCCCTCCACTGATCTCTGTCGAGCCTTTCATCCCTCTTTTGCTCTCAGAGCATATAGCCCTGTTGGATAATTCGAGGAGTCTAGAAATGCATCCCCCCAGATCTCCCCACCTAAACACAGTGCCTGAAATTGCATTATCAGTGCACCAACCCCCTGAGTTCAGCACTGCCCTCGCCCCAGATTCCACTCCTAACTTGCAAACCGCCCAGTGAGGATGAGAGTTTGAACGGGCAAAACTGCCACAGGAAACAGATCGTCCAAGGGTCTCCTGGCCTTTGGAAGCTGAAGTGGATACTGGAAGCAAAGCCACGGCGTCAGGACTGGATGCCCGACAGTCAGGGCACGGAGGGCAGAGTCCACGGTGGGAAACAGCACAGCTGGTTCTGCTCTTACCTGCCAGGGCCAGCTGTAGGGCACCGCGTCCTCGCCGTTGACAACACGCGAGGAGGGTCGCTGGGAAGCTTGGCCAGAGCCTGAGGCTGGAGGAGAGAGTAGAGGTGCCAATCAGCCAGAGGGTCCTCAAAAGGAAAAAATTCTGAGGCACAGTCCTGGCTGTGCCACAAACTGGCACGTGACCCTGTGCAAGCCCCTTTTCCCCTCTGGACCTCGGTAGCCACATATGAACAGTGAGCATCTGGAGCAGAGCAGGGGTTTCCAGAGTCCCAGGAATCCAGAGATGGAGATGAAGATGTGGCTTCTGTCCGTGGCAGGACTGAAGGGGTTAATACAATTGGCAGAGTGCCTGGCGCCCATTGAGCCCTGGAGGAGTGACAGCTATCGTCATGAAGACTGGAGGCTTTGGAATAAGACTGCCTGGCTTCAAAACGCAACTCTGCCTCTTGTTCTAGGGAGGGCTATTTTACCTCTCTGAGGCTCAGTTTCCCCATTGTAAAATGGGGACAATAAGAGTACTGGCCTCCTGGGGCTGTTGTGAGGATTATGTGAGCTAATGTAAGAAAAAAATCCTGAGCATTCTGCTTGGCGTAGAGTAAACACTTGAAAAACATTATCTGTTACCGTGACTGTCAGTCAAGGGAGGCTGCTTGGAGGAGGCAGCCCTGAGCTGGAATGTAAAATGGCAGAGAGATCAGGAAAAAGCCAGACCACAGGATTAGGAGCGGGGTAGGAGCAGCGTGAGAGGAGAGTTGGAGGGTTAAGCAGAGGAGCAGAAATTCCATCCCAAGCAGTCTAACCAGTGCCCAAGCTCTTCACCACCAGACCTTTGCAGCTAGGACTCCCACCGCAGCCCTTGGGGCCCTCAGGCTTTCTCCTGCACCGGTCCATCCACAGCTTCCCCTCCGTTCTTCTGCTCCAGCACCAAGGAGAAAGCCCCCACGATCATGCCCCAGGGAAAGCTGAAACCCCTGCTAACCAGGTGTTGGGTTCACAAGACCCAGGGTGGTGGCAGATTTTAAGGGCCCCTGGCCCAGTGCAGCACAGGTTGGGGTCTTACCAAGGGCCACAAATAGGAGGGAACTCAGCAGCCGGAGCATCATGAGTTTTGAGATAGGGAAGGGACACAGATTCTAATATAAGGCAGGAGGCAGGTGGTGGGGGCTGGAACAGGTGGTAGCACACCCGGTCTCCCATAGTCCAAGGCCAAGGCCCCCATCCACTGCAGACTGGGGAGTGACCTGGAGTTTCTTCCAACATGTGGCTGCACAGGTGGCATCAATGGCCGGCTGATAAAAGGGGAGGGGGAAGGAGAGGTTACATCAGAACAAGTCAGCCTCTTCCAGGAAAGAACACGGGCTCTGGAACTGGTCAGAGCTGGGTTCAAATCCTGCCTCTACCACCTCCAGGCTCTGTGACCTTGGTCACATGGCTCAACTTCTCTGAGCCATAGATCTCTCATCTCTAATGTGGGATTAATATTAGTATCCACCTCAATAAAAAAAAGTTTGTTGAGCACTTTCTCTATATCAGGCTGTCCATAAATAAGACAGGATCCCAGCTCTCCTGGAGCTTGAGTCTAGTAGGGAAGACAATGACGATCAATAAAAATAATAAAGGCCATTTCTGATTGTGGTGGCAGGTGCTATGGAGAGAAGGAAATGTGGGTGCCTTGGGTAGGAATGGGAAGAACTCGTTCAGATGGGGGCCAGGGAGGGTGACATTTGGGCAGAGGAGGTAGTGTTTGATTGAGTCCTACAGGATATGTGAAAGCCAGCCGTGCGAAGCCCTGAAGGGAGAGTGCTCAGCTGGAGAGGATGGCAGGGGCACAGGTCTGGAGGCTGGAATGGGCTTGGCTTGTTCAAGGAGAAGGGGGTCAGGATGGCTGGAGCATAATGGGTAAAGTGGAGAGCAGTGGGGACTGAGGTCAAAGCAGAGGTGTCTCCTAAAGCTGAATCCTCACGTGACCCAGCAGTTCCGCTCCTAGGTCTAGAGCCTCGAGAAAATCTTGCACATGTGCCACAAGAGGCCCAAGAATGTTCCGGCAGCCACGTCCTCCATCCTCAATAGCAAAACCCTAGAAACAACTCAAAGGTCCATCAAGGTAAGTGGATGAACATATGCAGTATATTCATAGGATGGAATATTATTCAGTAGTCAAAAAGAATGAATCACAGTGATGTGCCACAATGTAGATCATTCCTAGGAATGTAAATTAAGAAAAAAAGTCCCAGAAGATTAAATGCAATTTAGGGGCCGGCCCCGTGGCCGAGTGGTTAAATTCGCGAGCTCTGCTGCGGCGGCCCAGTGTTTCATCGGTTCAAATCCTGGACACAGACATGGCACCGCTCATCAAGCCATGCTGAGGCAGCGTCCCACATGCCACAACTAGAAGGAGCCACAACTAAAATACACAACTATGTACGGGGAGGCTTTGGGGAGAAAAGGGAAAAAAATAAAATCTTTAAAAAAAAAAGTTTAAAAAAATGAAATAAATGCAGTTTCATACTCTTTTTATAGAATTAAAAACAACTGAAATTTTTAAATATACTTTTTTTTTTTTAGGAAGATTAGCCCTGAGCTAACTGCTGCCACCAATCCTCCTCTTTTTGCTGAGGAAGACTGGCCCTGAGCTAACATCTGTGCCCATCTTCCTCCACTTTCTATGTGGGATGCCTACCACAGCATGGCTTGTCAAGTGGTGCCGTGTCCGCACCTGGGATCCGAACCGGCGAACCCTGGGCGGCCGAAGCAGAACGTGTGCATTTAACCCCTGTGCCACCGGGCCAGCCCCTAAATATACTTTGTAATGAATAGAAATAGGTGAATAAAACTGTATAAAAAGGCAGGTAAATGCAAGATGGACATAGGATTCTGGATGATGGTTGGCTCGAGTCTGGGGTGGGGACGAAGAGGACAGGTTAAACGTTGCTCCGGGTTCTAGTTTTGTTTGGGCTTTACTGAAGGTTAATTGACAGACAGCAAAATTCACCAGTTTTACTTGTAAAATTAATGTTTTGACAAACACGTACAGTCGTGTAACCACTATCACAATCATGATATAGAACATTGTAATAACCCCGAAAACTTCCCTCCTGCCTAGTCACTTTCATCCCCCCTCCACACCTGGCCCTCGGCAACCAGTGATCTGCTTTCTGTCGTATGGTCTTGCCTTTTCTAGAATCTTCATATACAAGCGGACGTGTACGGTATGCCTCTTTTGTTTCTGAGCAATTTTCATTCAGCGTAATACTTTTGAGATTCATCCACACTGTTACGGTAGACGTGGCTTTGAATAACTACATTATTTAAAATAACTATGTGTCTAACTAAAGAAAAGTGGCCCATGAGTGGACTAATGACCTGAAACAGTAAGAGTATGTCACAGACTGAGGATTACAATTAATCCAATTCTTTTCCCTGAAATCCAAATTGAGAAAGAGAGAGACTAAGAAAAAGCAGGGGTTGGGGGGCAGACCCTGTAGGGCTCTCTGCAGGTCAGGTAATGAGGAGCTGGGTCTTTAAGCACAGAGAGAAAGCCGTGGTGGTGGGAGGTGAGGAAGTAGAAGGACCTGGGATCTCACTTATACTTTCAAAAACTCTCTTCCTGGGGGCTGTGTGAAGGATTGTGGGGTGAGAGTGAGGGGGGCCAGCTGGAGCTATTTTGAGGGTGCAGCAAAGCTCGTGTTACCGACTCAGTGTCCAGCCCTCCTTTGGGCGCCTACATTTTGGAAGCACAGAGGAGGGCAATGGTCAGCCACTTGCAATGGCTCCCTGATGGAAGGGCAGACATCAGGGGCAGGTTTTGTATCAGGAGGGTACCTGCTCCCACCACACGCACAGCAATGTGTGCACCCCCAATAGCCTGGACCTGTGGAAAGTGTGGACACAACGGAAGCAGCTGCGAAAATCCTTCAAACTGTGTTAAAAATAGCCGTGCCCTCCCTACATCCTGTTCCCCATGGGCCTGGACATGTTTGTTTGCTCAGCTTTGAAGCTCAGAGCCATTTCCCAGACCCTGAGCTGAGCGAGAAAGAGGGAGGGATTGAGGAGGTGGCTGGAGAGTGGAAGGGGCAGGTCACACAGTCCCAGATTCCAGTGCGGAATGTCTGAAAGACAGGGCCTAAGAGATGATCCGAACTGTCTCTTCTATCTGACAGATGGGGAAATTAAGACCCGGAGACCAGCAAGGATTGGCTGAAGGCCCCCTGCGTGGCGCTGCCTGTCCTGACAGCCAGGTGCCCCGCGTGTGGGGAAGGCCCACCCTCCCTCCCTCAGCTTCACACAACAAGCCTCCTCAGCCTTTATCCAGTGGCCTTGAGCAGGTCTCAGCCTCTCTGAGGGCTCTGCAGACAGACACGCGGTGACCCTGGCCTCTGCCGGGTCCCAAGGGAGATGGACCCTCAGGGACGACTCTCCCATCGCAATCCCTATCGGGTCATCTTACCCTCCAGGCCTCGTGGACACCCTGTCAGCTGCACTGCCGTGTCACCCTCTGGGGGATTTCTGGCCTCAGAGCACCTGGAGCAAAATCCCTACAGATGAACCTCCCGTCGACCCCCAGGAAGAGGGAGCTGGCCTGGGAAGTGCAGGGGCCAGATCTTCAGTAGGTCTCAGCCTAAAGCAAAGCAGGTCACGTCCTGAACGAACCGGGAGGTGGAGGTCCAGGCGGCAGGAAAGTATGGGGAATTGAGAGGCGGGTCTGGGGGTGGGGCACTGGGAAGCCTTTTTCTTGGGAGGCCGTTCCGTTATTTCTCGTTCCCACCTGATGGAACCCTCGGCCAGGACAAAGCTTTCTTTTATTCATGTGTGAATTTCCAATGCCTGGAAGGGGCCTGGCACATAGTAGGTACACAACAATACACACATGATGTTAAAGAGGCAACAAATGAAGGAGGGAAGCTAAAGGACTCTCCCGATGCCTGACTCTCCCTGCCCTAAAAGAACAGCTGAGCCTGACAGGCACGCAGGGCACATCTTCAGGCCGTCCCCTCGGGTGTCCCGGAGAAGCCTGGCAGCAGGGCGTGGCTGGATAGTGGTTCTGAACAGTAGCATTCTGGAGGATGTTCATAGATGTTCCAGGACAAAAGGACCCATGAGAATGAAGCCCCACAATGCCTTGTTCACAGCTGTGGGCTCAGCTCTCAGAACAGAGCCCAGTGGGCACTTGGTAAAGAATCAAAGGTCCAATGGACTGGGAAATATATGATCAAACCAAGTTCAAATGGTTCTTTTCTGCAGGACTTCTCAGAGCCTTTTAGGGACCAACGTTCACTGGGAATCACACACCGTGATCTTAAGTCCAGGACTCTCCAGTGCCTCATTGCCCTGTAATGAGGGGCAGCCCGGCCTCAGGGATAGGAAAGGAGGCCCTGGGTCAGGCAAGGGCCCCATCTGCCCTGCAGTGGCACCAAGAAGCCACTGAGGGGACCCAGAACAGGGACAGCATGCAGGTGCCTCTTGCCTCAAGGAAGAAATGTTGGGCAATGGTGCCAGGGAGGGGTGGGGGCAGGGACAGCCTTCTTGCCACAGCCAGGGCCATGCCTTTCTGGGGCTGAGCAGGGGTTGGCGGGGAGCCCCCGGCTGCTGGGGGGATGGTGGTGAAGGAGGCGCTGGAGGTGTGACTCTCCTGCCCGTCCCCCTGCTCTTATTCCACTGCCCTCCTGGCACATACATATTCAGCAGATATTTATCAAACACCTAGTAGATTCCAGGCGCTGTCCTGGTCACTAGGGGTCCTTCTGCAGAGGTGACAGACAAACCCTTCCGAGCTCACAGCCAGCAGGGGGAGTGTCACAACAAGAACTGGGTGTCAGTCTGCTGGATTCTCTCCATCTGCACTCCACCAGTCCCACCTGCCCTGTTGGCCGACCTGATGGACAGCATCAGTGGGCTCCTCTGTCCTCTGGGTTTGGCTCACTCAATGGAAGGTGCCAGCAGGAGACTGGAGGAGAGGAAGAGAGAGCGGGTGGGGGACCTATTCGCCAGTGGCCTCCCTGCCAGGCCTTGGGTTTGCAATGGCTGCATTCCGCCTGGCTCCTATCGGGTGGCCTTGTCCTTTTCCCACAGCTCTTATCTCTGGGCTGTTAGCTGTGTCCTCCCCTTGCCCCTTCAGGCCAGGGGTGGTGTCAGCGCCCCACTGCTGATAGCCTTGAGACGTTTCATCATCCCGTGCTGGTTTCTCCAATCCTGTCTGCACTTTTCTTAAATGTTCCTCAACAACCACGCATAAACTAAGATAGAAATTTACTTCCCTCTAACTTCAAAGTCCAGGCTGGCATTGCAGCCTTGCCCTGTGAGGTCATCTGCTCTCTTCGTCTTGTGGCTCCTCCTCCCCGGGGTGCGCCCTCACCCACAAGGCACGTGTTATGGGTGCAATTGTGTCCCTCTCCTAATTCCTATGTTGCAGTCCTAACCCCAGTACCTCAGAATGTGACCTTATTTGGACATGGGGTTGTTGCAGATGTAATTAGTTAAGATGAGGTCATTAGGGTGGGCCCTACTGCAATATGACTGGTGTCCTTACAAAAAGGGGAAATTCTGACACAGAGAGACACACACGTAAAGGGAAGAGAGCCTCCTGCAGGCCAAGGAGAGGGGCCTGGAACAGATCCTTCCTCATAGAGAAGGAACCAGCCCTGTTGACACCTCCATTTCAGACTCCCAGCCTCTAGAACTGGGAGAGGACACATTTCTGCTGTCTCAGCTACCCAGATTGTGGCCCCAGGAATCTAAGGCAGCATCGAACACTTCCTACGCCACACCCATGTTCCAGACAGAGAAAGGGAGAGGCAAGCGCGTACTCCATCTTTAACCGCCCAACCTGGGATCTGCGTACATCTCTCCTGACCATGCTGGGAAATCAGCACGTGGCCTCCCTCCCCTGCTGCCTGGGACCTGGGGAAATGCCCTGCGCCCAAGGAACACAGCTCTCACCAGGGTAGAAAGGGAAGATGGATACTGGGCGCAGCTACAGGTCTCTGGGACCAAATGCCACAAATGTCCCCAGATGCACACAGCAGGAAGCCCTAAGATAAACAGTTAGGAAGCTTATCACCTCACAGAACTTGACTTCAAGTCCAAAGATGGGGGGGCCACAGGGGAGGGCACCAGGCTTCAGCATCTCTTCCCTGCTGTTCCCATGGCCCCGCCCTGCACAGGCTGCGGCTGGCTTCCTCCTCAGGGCTCCTGACTGCCTGTGTCAGCCAGTCAAGCCAGAAAACAGAAATCTCTCTTCGAAATGGAGGGAATATAATCCAGGGAATTGGTTCCCCAGGTGTGGAAAGTGCTGAGCGACAGCAGGGAAGGTGGAGGAACACAAAGGTCAGCCCCAGCTGCCTCCCAGGCTGGAGGGACAGAGGGAGGATGAGTTCAGGGCGCCCAGGCCCGTCCACTGGGAGCCACAGAGGAGGTGAAGGGAGAGAAATACTCTGGTTTTTCTCTTCCTCCCACCCTCCAATCTCCCGCCAGTGCCTCCCATTGGCTGAACCCAGCTGGAAACCAGCTGTCACCGGCTTCTGGGAAATCCAGCCTGCAGGAGTCAGTCTCCCCACCCCCCTGCCCAACCGGGATACAGTGAGGAGTAAACCTGAGGATGGAGGTTCAGTGGGAGGCAAGGGGAGAAATGGGACTGGAGACCTCTGCAGGGCAGGTGCCTCAGAGCAACAGGGGGCCTTTGAAGGGTTTTCAACAAGAGAATGATGAGAGCCAATGTACTTTTCAAACTCTCTCTCTGACTGCCGAGTGGAAAATAATTTAAAGAGGAAGAAGCATACCAATGGGGAGACCAGCTGGGATTCTATAGAAGTCGTCCAGGTAACCACGGTGAAGGCAGTGGAGAAGCAGATGGGCTGAGGACGAGGGAGGTGCTCGAGAAAGATGGAGCCTGGAACCGCCAGGGAACCACGCTGGACATGCACAGACGTGGCAGGCCAACCCAATTCTGTGTCCTGGATACACGGCCACTACGTGGGGCGCTGCTGAGTCTGTGCGTGTGTGTTTGTGCGTGCATGCACACAGTGGCTGTGTATGTACCCCACCCCATGTGCACTGAGCGGCTGCCCGCTGTGTGTGAGTCCCCACGTGGCAGCCATGGGAGTGCATGTTCTTAGAAGGCTCTCAGCCACAAGAACAGACAACTCCATTAAAAGAGACTTAAGTGGTGGCGGTTTTCTCACCTAACCAGAGGCAGAGGGGAGGATAGGTCCCGGCTGGTTAACTCATCGGCACAGTGATGCCAGCTTGGACCCAGGCTCTTGCCATCTTTGTGCTCTGCCAGCCTCAGTGCATTGGCCTCTCCTCCTGGGCTGCCTCCTTCACCGTCCTGGGAGCAGACCTGGAGATGATTTGAGTGCAGGTAGCTTATTTGGGAGGTGATCCCAAGGAGCACATGCAGGGTAGTAGGGAGGTGAGACAGGGAAGGGAAGGAAGCCAAGACGGGGTGCGCTAATGGACGACTGGGGCTCCATCCACTAGGGAACTCTGGGAGCATATGCCTCTGAGTTGCCCAGTCTACGTGTGAGCAGGCTGCATGTGTGTCTTCCCGGACACATTCCCTGAGAACACCTAATGTGCACAGGTTAGGATTACTCACATGCACGTCTCCATCATGCCCGGGGCGTGGTATGTGAGCACATGCTCAGAATTTGCATCCTGGCTCCCCCAGTACACCCACACACACACCAAAGCACACACACGTGGGACTCACATGCACACTGCAGAGTACACACACACGGGGCTCACATGCGCCCTGCAGAGCACACACACGCAGGGCTCACATGCACACTGCAGAGCACACACACACAGGACTCGCACACTGCAGAGCACACACACGCAGGGCTCACATGCACACTGCCGAGCACACACATGCAGGACTTGCACACTGCAGAGCACACACATGCAGGGCTCGCACACTGCAGAGCACACACACGCAGAACTCACATGCACACTGCAGAGCACACACACGCTGGGCTCACATGCGCCCTGCAGAGCACACTCACGCAGGGCTCACATGCACACTGCAGAGCACACACACGCAGGGCTCACATGCACACTGCAGAACACACACCTCCTCCCCATAAAACAAACAAACATCTCAGTCTTAGTCTGTTAGGGTCTCTATAACAAAATGCCGTGGACTCAGTGGCTCAAACAGCAAACATTATTTCTCACAGCTCTGGAGGCTGGGAAGTCCAGGATCAAGGTGCCGGCAGAGTCGCTGTCCTGGTTTGCAAAAGGCCGTCTTCTCGTTGTATCCTCGTGTGGCCAAGAGCAGAGGGCAGGGACACAAGCTCCCCTGTCTGTTCTTAGATGGGCACCAGTCCCATTCATGAGGGCTCCACCCGCGTGGCCTCATGACCTCTCAAAGGCCCCGCCTTCCAATATCATCACCTTGGGGGCTAGGATTTCAACATATCGATTTGGGGAACCACAAATATTTAATCCATAACAACCTCTCACTGCTTCTTACGCTGAGCTTTGGCTTGGGCCTGGCAGAGGCTGGAGGTTTAAATATTTCTGACAAGAACCTCACCTTAGGAACCCCGCCTATGGGGAATTACTGGCAGAGGTTGCCTCGCAGGCACGGTGACACGAGGCAACTGGAGCAGCCCCTTCTGGAGTTCACCAGGACGTTCCAACCCAGGATGCAAGCTCTCAAATTACCAGCAGGGGGTGCCAGAGAGCCACAACCGTCTCGTTCAGGTTTTTGGTGTTTTTTTTTTTCTCCTAGCAGGTTGCCTGGTTTGTGTAAGGGTGTGTCTCTAGGCATGTCTGAAGGAGAGGACAGGTCTCAAGGATTCCTCATGGAAGTTTAGCTGAGTGTGACGGGCGTGCTCACCACCAATTCTAGGCACTGCCTCACCCAGGCTCCAATGCCCTGACACAGCACTGGTGCTCAGTTCATGTTAGATGTGTGGTGGATAAATGGATGGGTGGGTGGACGGATGGGTGATTAGGAGAATAAAGAGAGAGAAACTGACTCAAGAGAAAAAAAGGTGAAAAGAGAAGAATGGGGAGAAGGATGGAGAGCAGCCTGATCAGGGTGGAATCAGGGGAAAAGAGAACTGCAAGGAAGGCACATGGCAAACAGGAGTCCAGGGTGGTGGGTGAAGGGGCGGGGTGCTGTTCCCCAGCCTCGTGCCCTGACGGAAGTGTCTCTTCTCCCGGATGCTGCCCACCACTGCCGCAGCAATGCTCCCCATCTTTCCAGGCAAGTTGGGATTGGCGCCTTCTTCAGGAAGGCCTCCCTGAGCCCAGAGTTGGGGTCAGTCCCTCTTGCCTTTCTGCTCCCACACCTCTGGCGGATGCTGCTGGGGCCCCTCTGTTCTGGCTAAAATATGGGCAGTGGAGGCAGACAGACCCAGGTTCTTTTTTTTGGGTTTTTTTTTTAAGATTTTTAAAAATTTTTCATTTTTCTCCCAAAGCCACCCGCTACATAGTTGTGTGTGTGTTTTTTTTTTTTTTTTTTTTTAGTTGTGGGTCCTTCTAGTTGTGGCATGTGGGATGCCGTCTCAGCATGGCCTGGTGAGTGGTGCCATGTCTGCACCCAGGATTCGAACCAGCGAAACCCTGGGCCACTGAAGCAGAGCACAGGAACTTAACCACTTGGCCACGTGGCTGGCCCCCCAGGTTTGGTTTGAATTCAAGCTCAACTATTGTGTGACCTTGGCCAAGAGACCTAACCTGTCTGCACCTCAGTTTCTTCAACTGGGGTAACCCCAGTGGCCCCTCACAGGGCTTCTGTGAGAATGTGAGCAGGGCGCAGGGCTTGGCCCACAGAAAGCTCTGAACGGGAGGTGGCAGTTGTTACTCCTGCATTCCAGAGAGTCCCAACCTAAAGTGGTCTGTCCCCTCAGTGAGCTGTTTGCCTTGATTTGGGTTCAGGAAATACTGTCATCAAAATGGATAGTGAACACCACTGGTCAACACACAGAAGCTCCCTGAAAACACTCATCTTTGCTTAATTCATTTTTTGACGTGTACAAGAATATTTATCTCAGTGTTGCTTGAAATAACAAAATGTAACTGGAAACAACCTAAATGTGTATCGGCGGGAGAGTGGATGAATTGTGGTATATTTGTAGAATGCAATACTAGATAGTGAAAATGATTGAACTTGAGCTACGTGTATCGACTTGGAGAGATCTCAAAAGCGTTTCATTGAGTGAAGAAGCAAATTACAGAATAATACATTCAGAATAATCCCATAATATATAACATTTCAAAGCATGAAAATCAATGTTATGCCATACGGTAATGTGTAGGAATAGGATAAACTTGGTAGCAAAGATCATCAGAGATCAGGATGGTGACCCCTTCAAGGAGTAGGGGAGTGGGGCTGACAAGGGCTCACATGGCTTCGACTCTATCTATAAGCTTAATTTATCTTTGAGTTCCTTGCATATGGTGTGAGACCTTCTCTGTTTGGATCTCCACAACAACACTGAGTGTGAATATGATGAAGAAACTGAGGTTCAGGGAGGCAAGATAAAGTGCCCATGCTTAGGCAGCCTCTGAGCGACAGAGGTAGGAATCGAACCCAGGTTTCCCGACCCCAGCCACCCTCCTGTGCAAGCAGGCTGCTCATGTTTACTGAACTGCTGGCAGTGGTCTCAGGGACCAAGAAGGTGTCAAGGAGCCGGGGCAGAGCAGCTGAGCTCTGTCAGGCTGGGCGAGGAAGGCAAGGTCTGGACCCCTGGGGTTCAGGGCTCAGCCCAGGCCTGGAGGGGGCTTGGGCCCAAGCCATACCCATGGGATGTTTCCTGCCTTCCCGTCTGTTTCCTGGCGCTCTCCTGGCTTGGACAGGGTCTCTGTGGCAGTGACTGGAGGCCTCCAAGCTGGCTCTCCTGTTCCTGCAGCCTCTCTCACCTCCCAGCCCAGCATGGGCATCCCGGGGATACAGGCAGGAGGACGGACACAGAGTGAGCTCCAGTCCTGAGGAGACCCCAGGCTTCCTGACCGGGGACCTCAGCTGTAGACTCCAAACCCTTCAGGGACAGAAGTGTTCCTGTCATTCGTTCTGTCCTCCTTCCTTCATTCAGAGAACCCACTGAGTCCCAGGGCCTGAGCGGGGCCCTGGGGAGACAGGGCTGAGAAGACCCTCCTGCCCTCCCGGGGCTCGGGGTCTGCTCGGGGGGTCACACGTGTCCACAGATAAGTACCTACTGGAAATTCAATACATGTTTGGACTGAAGTAGATGAAAACTACCCAATAAAATGTCAGCACTGACAGGGCTGCTGGAGACCAGCCTGTGTGGCCCAGGGGAGGCTGTGACTTGCTCGGTTCCAGAGCGGTCCGATGGCACGACAGAAACCAGGACCGGAACTCCACACTCAGTCCGGGGCTCTTTCGACTGCGGCCCACCTCTGCTTTTTTAAAGTTGATGGTTGTGAAGTATTTCAAGCATATAGAAAAGTTTAAAGAGTAGTACCGCGCCCCTTGGGGGCCCACCACCAAGCTTTGTCACGTCTTCCCCGTGGTCGCCGGCGCCTCCCCTGCCGGCCTGAACCAGCTGCTCTCCTTGCTAACTGGGATGTGTTTCTTTCATGGGCTCCATGTAAGAGCATCTTTCAAAAGAGGCTGTGAGGTGTTTTCTGACACCAACCAGTTCAGTTCTCCGACACGCATGGGTACTCAACAGTTCCATTCGTTTCTGGCACCATCCACCTGGTTCCAGCACCAGATCCCACAAGCTGAAGGGCTCAGTCCTACAAGACTGTCCCCCCTTCAGACACCAGTCACAAGTCCTGGGGGCCCCTCCGTACTTCTGACCTACCACCTATAAATTGGGGGTCCCCACAACCCCCTCCTCAGGTTTGATAATTTTCTAGAACTCAGGCAAACACTTTATACATGTTTACCAGTTTATTATAAAGCAATCAAATGAACAAGGAGATGAAGAAAGACACAGGGCGAGGCCCAGAAGTGTCCTGCGCGCATCATGTAAAGACTTGCGGACGCCGTTAGTGAGAACGACAGGCCTGGAGCGGGCTTCAGAGGCGATTTGGTCCACCCTCCTCTTTTCTAGGCAGGTAAACTGAGGCCCAGGTCATTCAGAAAATTAACAACACCACTAGGCCTAGAACCCAATTTCTTCATCCGTTGGATACAAACAGGCAGATTTATTGAGAATTTACAACATGCCGAGGGGTCAACCTTGTGGGACAGGGGTTCATATAATCCCCCCTTTACAGATGAGGAATTTGAGCATCAGATAAGGGGAGTAACTTGCCCAAGGTCCCACAGCTGAAGGAGCCAATGCAGAGCTGGCGTGAAGCAGAACCACACTGCTGAATTCCTCTCTGGGAAGACAAAGGCTTCACCTCACGATGCTGTTGAAAGGATCCAGCCATCTTTTTTCTTTTTTTTTTTTCCTGAGGAAGCTTAGCCCTGAGCTAACATCTGCCACCAATCCTCCTCTTCTTCTGAGGAAAACCGGCCCTGAGTTAACATCTGTGCCCATCTTCCTCTACTTTATATGTGGGACGCCTACCACAGCATGGCTTGACAACTGGTGCCATGTGCACACCCGGGATCCGAACCAGCAAACCCTGGGCCGCTGAAGCAGAACATGCAAACTTCACCACTGTGCCACCAGGCCGGCCCCAGATCCAGTCATCTAAAGCATATTTACAGGAAGGAAAGAATGGCCAGCAGCTGTTCCCACAGCTTAGTGGGGACGGCAGGAGGAAAACACCTTCATAAGGAGAGTCAAGGGGTACAAGGAAGAACCGGAATTGGGCGCTTTGGCATCATCTGCCTGAGGGTGGGAGGCCTGTGGGGGAGGGAGCCCCAGAATGGGGGTGGGGAAGAGGTGAGATGGAGAAGGGTCTTCTATTAGCTTCATGGTGAGGCCTGGGCCTGAGGAGAGAGGAGGCCAAGAGACACGAACAACTGAGTGGCCGCCATTTATTCTGTGTCGGGCTGTTTTCTGTCCTGTGTTGTCACCCCTCTGTCACCCGGTGCCTTCAGAGAGGTCTGTAACACACGACAGCTGCATGTCTGTGGTGGTTTGGGGCACGAATGAGGAGGGAGTGGTGGCCACAGGGGTGGGGGTGGGGGCGCAACTCTGCTGAGAGAAGATGACAGTCACAGGAGGTGGGGCCGAGCATTGGTCCAGAAGCAGGGACTCAGTGAGGGGTGACGAGAGTCCAGGACAGCCCCTTGGGCTTCCTCAGAAACAGTGAGGAAGGCTCTGAACTTCCCACGGCACGTGGACTGGAGGTTTGAGCTATTTGATTATTAAAGAAAAGCTACCTCAGGGGCTGGCCCGGTGGCGCAGCGGTTGAGTTCGCACGTTCCACTTCGCGGTGGCCCGGGGTTCGCTGGTTCAGATCCTGGGTGTGGACATGGCGCCACTTGGCACACCATGCTGTGGTAGGCATACCACATATAAAAAAAGTAGAGGAAGATGGGCACGGATGTTAGCTCAGGGCCAGTCTTCCTCAGCAAAAAGAGGAGGACTGGCAGTAGTTAGCTCAGGGCTAATCTTCCTCAAAAAAAAAAAAAAAAGAAAAAGAAAAGCTACTTCAGAAGGCTGAGGCTTTGGGGTGCACCAATTGTACATGGAAAATCCTTGGCACAGCACCTCCACTCAGAAAATGCTTAATAAATGGCAACTGCAATGATCATCCTCGAGGTGGCAGGTGCAGCGGTTGGAGGGCAGACCTGAGCCAGGTTGCTTGGGTTTGTATCTTGGCCGTCTTCCTTCAGGTGAGTGACTTCACCTCTGCCCTTTAGTTTCTTCTCTGAAAAATGGGGATGCTATTAACATCTACCTCATAAGGTTGTGATGAGGAATAAACAAGTTAATGCATAGAAAGCACGTGGCACACGGTGGTAGTCAGGGTTCTCCAGAGAAATAGAACCAACAAGAGGGGCCGAGCCCGTGGCCGAGTGGTTAAGTTCACGCGCTTAGCTTTGGCGGCCCAGGGTTTCCCCGGTTCGGATCCTGGGTGAGGACCCAGCACCATTCATCAGGCCATGCTGAGGTGGTGTCCCACACGGCACAACCAGAGGCACTCACAACTAAAATATACAACTGCGTACTGGGGAATTTTGGGGAGAAAAAGATGAAGAAAAAAAAGATTAGCAGCAGATGTTAGCTCAGGCGCCAAGCTTTAAAAAAAGGCAAGCAACAAATGCCAATCTCTTCAGCAACACACAGACACACCCAGAAATGGTGTTTAATCAGATACCCAGGCATCCTGAGGCCCTGTCAAGTTGACGCAGGAAATTACATCCAGCCACACACACAGCAGCTGGGACGCAGTCCCATACATATAGGCCATTCAGTGTGCACAGGCCGTTATTACTGAGGTTTTATGGGTGAGGAAACAGAGGTCCAAAGAGGTGAAGTCCCTTGGCCGGCCACATGGCTTTCAGGGCATGCTGGTGAACCAGGTCTCAAAAAAGAAAAAAAAAAAAAGCCTGGTTTGTCACATTGGTCAATTCCCCTGGTGTAAATATTCCCACCGTGGCTGATTGCAAGCTACCCATGGTTTAATAGCCAGTTCACTGAATTCCAGAACATTGAACCGTTGGCTCTTGTGAGCCAGTGCAAGCTGGCTCTAGCACAGACCTCCAGCTCCACTGTGTCCACAGCCCGGGGCATGCACCAACGCCAGCTGTTACTGCACGCCAGCCAAGTCAACAGTGTCCGAGGGGCACCCTCCTTACCCCCATTAGACAGAAAAGGAGATTGAGCTTTGGAGAAGTTCAACCACTTACCCAAGGTCACAGCACAAGCCAGCTCCTTGCTGTCCTGCTTCCCCTGTCTTCTCTCAGCAAAGGTCACATGTGACCATCGTCCCCACCCTGCCATGGCGGGAATTTCCCAGGCCACGTCCCCTCCCAGATTGCCCGCTTTACCCCAAAAGCCCTGAGGTAGCTTGGCAGGAGGGAAGTTCTTGCTGGCTGGATCCCCTGCCAAGCCACACCTGCCCCAGTGCTCCGAAGCTCAGATCTGTCCTGGCTTGTACCTGCCACACGTGGGCTTGGGGAAGCACTGTTTTGGCAGCTGGCGAGCCAAGGGCCTAATCCTTCAGGGTGTCGGAGCTGGGTGACTCATTGTGCTCGGGAAGGAAGGCTACAACCGGGGAGGGCCAGAACCCAGCCCAGGAGAGATTTTCAGCCCTGCAGGCAGGCTGGCCCCAGGCCCTGTACGGGCTCAGGTGAGTCACCCCGCTGATAGTCCCTGAGGCTGAGCACATATGTCCTCCAGGCAGAGTGAGACAGCCGAAAGTTTCATGGCTCTTGGTGCTAGCTGCCCCCCAGACTGACATGTATGTCTCACACTTGCGGCTGCTGAGCTGGGCTTGCTTCTTATCTGTGATGCTTCCAAGAGCCACGTGGCTGAAAGGACAAGGGGTCACTCCTACCATCTAGGCCCTGGGGGAGGGGAGAAACTGCCCAGTGGCCTGTGAGGGGTTAATGAGCAGCATATGTGCTAATGGGGCAGAGTCCTAAGGTCTCTCTCTGGAGACAGGGGCTGTTCCCTCCATTCTGGGGAGCCCACGGGACTGAGATGCCCTTGAACTCCTCAAGTCTGATGTAGGGAAAGCGCTCGTGGTGGTCTTGGTGGGGCTCAGGAGGGGACCAGGATGTGGATAGGACTGCGGGGAGGGGGAGTAAAGGGAGAGGGGAGAGAGGCTGAGGGGCAAGGGCTGGTGGAAAGCCCGGGATTTGCAGCTGGTTTGGCAATGAGGCTAAGGGGCCAAGGTTGGAGGTGGTCCGGGTGGGGCAAGGGTGGGGGCACTGTGGCTGGAGACTGTGCGGGGGGCGGGGGCACCCCACCTACCCAGGATCTTCTGAGACCCCGGCATCCACCCTCGTGGTGCTAGGGAGCGAGAGGCAGCTGGGCTTGGCTGGGTGGTGGAAGATGGGGGCTCATTGGGGGGTGGGGCTACAGCCGCCTTCCAGCTTGTCTCCAGCCTGGACCCCTCCCAACGCTGCTCAGTTCACAGGGTCACTTACTGAGTCCCCACCGAGAGGGGTGGCCCACCCTCTTCCTCACTTAGTGCTTAAGCTTGTAGGCTCTGGAGCCAGACTACTGGGTTCTAATTCTGGAGGCTGGGCGAGCTTGGATAAGTCTCTTGCCCTCTCTGAGCCTCAGTTACCTCAGCTGGAAAACAAAATACTTACCTCTTAGGGGCACTGTGAGGACTAAATAAGAAGGAGGATGCAAAGGGCCTGGCACCAACAATGTCAGATTCTCTGGCACATAGTAGGTGCCACTCCCATATCAGTTTCTCAGGGATGGGTCTGGGCAAGAGGTGGGGCAGGCAGCTTCCCCCACCCTCCCCTTCGTGTGTGCCCGGGCTTGGAGTCAGCTGGACCCCAGCCGCCAGGCCCATTTCCAGGCTGGGCCCTGAGAGCCCAGGATGTAAGGACAGAACCACCCCTCCCCCAGCGGAGAAGGGGGCTTTCAGTCTCCTCGGCCCCACTCTGGGCTCCCAGCCCTTCTGGTTCGGAAGGCATCTGTGGCCCGCAGAGGGCCTAGAGATTCCCTGAAGGTGGGGAGGCCGGAGAGGGACGTTCCTCATATGATGGGACACAGCCTGACTTTCTGAGGAGATGGAGGAACAGCACATTCCTCCTGAAATAATTGTCCTAGAGCTATTTCCAGAGGCTCTTAGTGCCCAGGCCAGAAACAGCCAGTGATCTCGACGCCTGGGTACCTTCAGGACAAACAGCAAGGACGCCCAGCCCTCTTGCTGGCCTCCTGCCCGCCTGCCCGGCCCCCGGCCCAGAGCAGAACCAGGCCTGGCTGAGGCCCCACAAGGGAACTGTTGACACTGCTTCCCTGGTCCCCTGAGTCCCCTCACGCTCTTCCTCCCACTCGGGGGGCCCCTGATCCCTCCTCCTGGCTCCCCGTTTCAGCAGCTATCACCACCCATCCCCCCACAGGGCAAAAGGCCCTTCGTTCTCTGTGATTGTGGGCTGGGGAGGGCCCACACCGAGGTTTCTGTTAAAGTGCTTTGTAATCCTGGATCTGATCGCTAGGAAATTTCAGATAAATCCAAACTGGAGAACATTCTCCAAAACAACTTGCCTGCACATTTCAAGAATGTTAATGTCATAAAAGACAAAGAAAGACTGAGAAACTTCCAGGTTAGAGGAAACCAAAGAGACTTGAGAAATGGAGACAATGCCTGGTCCTGGATCGGATGCTGGACTGGAGAAGTCATTGCCACAGAGAACGCGGGAGGGACCATCGGCGAAACTTGAACATGGCCTGTGTGTTTGATAACAGTGCCGTACCGCTGTTAAACATCCTGCATCTGGTAACGGGAGCGTGGATGCATAAGAAAACGCCCCCATTCTCCCAGCGTGCAGGACATAAAGGCTTTGCAGTCACTGTCGTCTGCAACTTACTCTCAAAATACTGCGTGTGTGTGTGTGCGTGTGGTGATAAATGTGGCAAAGTGTTAATAACTAGTGGATTTGGATGAAGGCTATGTGGGACTTCATTATCTTGTAAGTGTCTGTAAGTCTGGAAATTTTTCAAAATAAAAAGTAAAACTATTTTTTTTCTTTTTTTTTTTAAGATCGGCACCTGAGCTAACAACTGTTGCCATTCTTTTCTTTTTTTCTTTCCTGCTTTATCTCCCCAAATCCCCCCAGTACATAGTTGTGTATTTTTAGTGGTGGGTCCTTCTAGTTGTGGCATGTGGGACGCCGCCTCAACATGGCCTGACGAGCAGTGCCATGTCTGCACCCAGGATCCGAACCGGCGAAATCCTGGGCCACCGCAGCGGGGCACGGACTTAACTGCTCACCCACAGGACTGGCCCCTATATATATATATATATATATATTTTTTTTTTCCGATATTTACGAGAAGGAAATGACAGAGGGAGGCTTTTCCTGGCAAATACCAGGAGACCGCAAAGGGGGATTTTGTTCATTCATTCAACAAACACGCAGCGGATGCCCCCTGTGGACCGGGTCCAAGCGAGAGGCACGGGGTCTGAAAGGAGCTCTGAGATTTGCTCCCTGAAGAACCCTCAGGCTCTGGCCAGAGCCCACCACATCCTAGGGGCTCGACACCAGGCTGTCGGCTGCTCGAGGAAGAGGTGAGGAAGGAGGAAAGACAGTGCTGTTGTGCCCAAGAATGGGTCCCTCAGAGGGACAGCACTGCACAGGGACCTGATAAGCGATTGATGACCCACTGAGAAAAGAGAAGGAACTGATGCTGACCCCAGCCAGCGGGGGTTTCTATTACACCCGGCATACAACTCCCTGACTCTGAGCATAATTAAACGCTAGAAAAACAGCAGGGAACACTGGGAAACGTCCACCCCAGCCTCGTTTTAAAAATAGGGCCCATCTGTCCTGGAGGGCTTAAAGTGGCGCTGGCCCTGAGGCAGGGGCCTGACCAGGGTGACCCCTGGAGGCCCCTCCCAGCTCTAGGATTCCATGATTCTATGACATGGCCAGCAGTCTGGAGTGGTGACATGAGGGTGTCCCCAGTGGAGAGCAAGAGGAGGGCTAAGTCAGTCACCTGCCTCCCAAAGACAGAGTGAGGGTGGGAGAGGGCCCTTGTGGCGGATGGGGCCCAGCCAGGAAGGGCGGGAGGGCCCTAAGAGGGTCAGTCCCCAGGTCCCTCCTGGATTTCCGCAGGAGGAGATGGGGTGGGGTGGACCAGGGAGGGAAGAGACAAGGGTCTGGACATTCCACGGGATTCAGACCCAAAGGACAAGGGCAGCTGAGGGGCCGTGGGCTGGGAGAGGGGCAGGCAGCTGTTTTCTGGGTGAGACAGGCTCAAATTCTGCTCTGTTCTCACCAGGCAGAAGTGGAAAATGAGCATCAAGCCGGTGGTAGTAGGGGAGAGAAATCAGAGCCTTCCTTCTGGTGCGGGGGGAGTACTGGGGAACCAAGGCACAATGGGGATGGGGGGGGGAACTACACTGCCCTTGGCTGGGTCCAGGCAGTCCAGGGACAGGAGGTGGGTTTAAAGGGACTGGGCATCTCTTTGGCCTGCTCAGGATTTAGTCCCTGTGAAGTACCGGCTTTTGGACCAGGAGATGTAGGAATCCCAATGCCCCCTCCTCTTGTGGGGTGGATGGGGAGATCCCCTACTGTCAGAGAAGATCAAGACCAAATACTCCAGAAGGTTCTGATCTCACAACCCAGCCCCATTAGTACACTTGTCATACCACCTGCTGCTCCTCATTTGGGGCTCCTAAAGTCAGGATCAACTTAGTTACAGGGTTAGCAAGGCCCCTCTCCCTCTGGTTGTCCCCATCAGTGCCCCCATCCAGGCAGGCAGAACAGGTGTGGTGAGAATTCTTCCTTAGTGACTGTGAGGGGGGCCAAAGTCACCCCGACAACATAGCATTGTCTTTCAGGGGTTGTCAGAAACACCCAAGATAGTATCTCGGCCCCATCACTTACAAGCTGTTGATCTGAGTCACATCATCTCTCTGAGCCTCAGTTTCCCCATCTGTCAACTAGGAATAGAATAATAACTAACTCTTTGATTTGGAGTGAGAGTTACTTACTCAAGCAAAGGGCCAGACACAGAGAGGGTGCATCTAGTATTGCATTGCTTCTAAGACACATTTTTTCATATCAGGGTGCCTTGTGTGGTCGATGATGTCTATTTGATAGTACCTCCAAAGAAGGTCTGTCTCAGTGCCTGGAATTTCATCATCAGAGATTCAGTCCTGGCCTTTGTGGTCTTTTGGAGTTCCTGCTTAAAAGGCAAATGGGGGGCCGCCCGGTGGTGCAGTGGTTAAGTGCGAACGTTCCGCTTCAGCACGGTTCGCCGGTTCACATCCCGGGAGCGGACATGGCACCGCTTGGCAAGCCATGCGTCGGAAGGTGTCCCACATATAAAGTAGAGGAAGATGGGCACGGATGTTAGCTCAGGGCCAGTCTTCCTCAGCAAAAAGAGGAGGATTAGCAGCAGATGTTAGCTCAGGGCTAATCTTCCTCAAAAAAAAAAGAAAAAAAAAGAAAAGGCAAATGGGAATTTCAGAATGTGAGCTAGAGCCAAAGGAAAAAGGAGACTGCCCCACTTGTTCAAGGGGGTCCTCTGGCCTCAGTCATTCTCAGGGTCTTACCTTCCCAACAAAGGGCACAAGGTCTTGCCCTTTGTGCTTTCTGAAAAATAGGGTGTCAACTTTCCAGTTTAAAACTCCCTGGGCCTAGGAGGAGGATGGGGAGAGGAAGAAGGGTGGTCTTGGCCCTCTGGAGGCAGAGGGAACACCTGGAGAGGAAGCCTGGAGGGAGGTGTGGAGAGCTAAAGGAGCTGAGGAGAGCTGACCCTACTCTCTCCTCGCCAGGCCCAGGTGACCAGCCTCCAGGTGATTTCCTGGCAGTTCAGGACCACGAAGCCTAATCCACCCAGCTGGGATCATGTCTGGACGCCCGGTGGGCCATTCCAGCACTTACAGCTGCTTGAACCATCCCAACAACGTGTCCTTTCCAGCCCGGAATCCAAGCTGGTCCCACTACCCTAATGTGACCGGGGCCACGTCCCTCAAGCGCCCCCGCACGCCGAGCGGCTCGGAAGTCAGCAGCTGCAGCAACCCTTCGGAGCAGTCCGACAACCCCAGATCCCCTAGACTTCCGGTGAGGAGAATCTGCATGGGCCAGCCCTACAACTCCAAGTGTGTAGAGACGAGCCACCTGGCCACTGGCTGCAAGGTGGCCAGAAAGCTCGCTTGCTGTGGTGGCCCCCACTGCCTGCTCTGCACAGATCGTCCAGCGAGGCCCTCTAGCCCCACTTTCCTGGACCACCTCATCAAAGGCATCAACTACCTCGACAGATCCACCAATGCCTTCTACACCAACTGCACCAAGTCGTCTCTGAGCCTGCCGAGGCTCGCCGCCAACTACCTGCAACACGCTGCCAACTCCATCCGCCTGGACCCTGAAGACCACTCCTGCCCCCACAGTTACTCCCACCCCTACACCAGCATGGCCACCTCTGACAAGTCCTGCACCAGCACGTGCTTGGTGCCGTCCGCTGGGGATGTCAATGCTTTGCAGTGTGTGGATGACTCTGTCAACACGAGTTGCCCACGCCGGCTATATAGCCGGAAAATCACTCCCATGCTGTCACAGAGGCCAGGGATAAAGTTGCCAGAACTCCCTTTGTTTGGCAACGGGATCTTTTCCTTAGGTCGTCTGCCTAAGTTCTGGGAAGCAATCCGCTCGGGCTGGAGCGCCCCTGAGCCCATCTCCAAACCCTGTAGCTGGTGGTGACATCGACACCAACTGTGAAATGGGCATGTGTCCATCAGGCTGCAGTTTTGGAAAATAAATTGTCGCTGGCAAAATGCTCCTTCCAAGGCCCCATTGAGGGGAAACGACCGTTTAGATTGGGGATTATAAACTTGAGGATATATGGGGTCGGGCAGACAAAAGTTAATGGGTGAATCGGGCTGGGTGAGAGTAGGGAGTGGTGGAGACTGTGGCTGAGTGGAGAGGTCGATACCCAGCTCTCAGATGGATTGTTGCCTTTTCAAGAGAAGCCAGGAATCTGATTTTTGTATGTCAGTAACAAATTCAAAAATGTCATGGTGCTCTGTGGGTTGAACAAAAATACTTGTAGGCCTCATGTGAACCCATGGGTCTCAGTTTGGAATCTGCAATTTACATCCTGAATGCACCACTGAGGAGGTTCCCAGCCCGCCTTAGCCTCGGTTTCCACACGTGAAGAGATAGACTGGCTGTTCATTCCTGATCCCTATCCCTACTCTTTTTTTTTTCAGGATTGTTGATTTTAGCACAGCCCCACGTAAGGCAGAAGTAATGATGATGATGATGATGATAGCAAACCCTTGCAGAGCAAGGTACTGTGTGGCTGGCCCTGGTCTCAGTGCTTGATATCTATCTATTCTTTTAAGGATGCGGTTTTAATGGCCAGGCCTAGGGTGGACGTAGAAAAACTGTATGATGGCTAATGTGAGGTGCGTTGGAACAGGTGACCAGGAGTTAGCTGCAAGTAGGGGGACAGCCCTCCCTGGGCACCCTCTGAAGAGGGTGGTTCTGTTCACGCCAGGTGAGGACTGGAAGGCTCAGAATAAGGTGGTCCTGAATTCCTTGCGGGGACTGTCTGGAAAAATGTCCCCTGGGCCAACAAGGGTTCCAGAACTTCAGAGGCTCAACTGATTGGGATGCTGAGAAATCAGGCCCCACGAGGCCCCCAGCTATATCCTCTCTCCTGCTGTCTAAAGGGCTCTGGAGGTCGGAGTCCAGACTAGTCCTGCCACTAGCCTGCCTTGAGACCTTGGGGACATCACTTCCTCTCTCCAGGCCTCTGTTTTCCCTTCTCAACATGAGTGGGGCAGCTTTGAGGATCTCTAAGGGCCCCCAGACTCTGGTATTTCTGGTTCTCTCCTCCTCGTCCCAAGCCAGGCCTGGGGCTTCCTGAGCTGAGAATTGAGTGTTCCTCCTGCCAAGAACTCAGGCCCTCTGAGTCCTCAGCTGTCTGTCCAGGCTGCCCAAAGGCCATCTCAGGCCTCCGGGCTTATTTCTGGGAGGCTCTGAACTTTAGTCTCAGCCCCTTCCTGCTGGAGCTCTCCTGTCTCCTTGGAAATACGAGGCCAATAGCAGCTCAGAGTTTGGAACGGGGCTGACCTTGAAATAATGCAGAACGTGGAGGTCTACAAGGTTCCATGGCTCTTGGAGGAGGTGGCCTGCAGTGGCCTAGCCCTGTGGCCAAGCAGAGCCTGAACATCCCTGCCCTGAGATTGCCATGGTGGTCCCAGGGGAGGAGGAAGGAAGGGGGCATCGAACCCCTAGTCCATTGAATTCACCCCCACTTCTAGTCTACCTCTGGAGGATGAGGGAGATCCCCCCGGAGCCAAAGCTCAGCAGTGCAGCACACTCCTCTCTCTGTCTTTTGCATCCCTTTCCTCCCCAGGGAGAAGACTTTGGCCTTTGTCTAATGGGTCCTCAGCTCCCCAGTGACCCATTCCCGAGGTGAACAGTCGCAGGAATACAGCTTGTTAGAATCCATTTTTTTTTAAAGACTTTTTTTTTTTCCTTTTTCTCCCAAAGCCCACTGGTACACAGTTGTGTATTTTTAGTTGTGGGTCCTTCTAGTTGTGGCATGTGGGATGTTGCCTCAGCATGGCTTGATGAGTGGTGACATGTCTGTGCCCAGGATTCAAACTGTCAAAACCCTGGGCCGCCGAAGCAGAGAGCATGAACTTATCCACTCAGCCACAGGGCCGGCCCCTAGAATCCATTTGGACCCAGCTCAAGACATAATTCAAGAGTGTCCTGGGGCTGGCCCGGTGGCAGAGTAGTTAAGTTCATGCCCTCTGCTTCAGCGGTCCAGGTTCATAGGTTCAGATCCCAGGCGCGGACCCACACACCACTTGTCAAGCCATGCCGTGGCAGCATCCCACATAAAACAGAGAAAGATGGGCACAGATGTTGGCTCAGTGACAATCTTCCTCACAAAAAAGAGCATCCTGATTCCCAAACACTCTCTCAGGCTACTAAAGCCTTTGTATTCCTGCTCGAGGTCCATATTTGCATAGGAGCCATCTCTAACTCTCCTGGAGATGCCCACCTCCAAAATGGTCCAATTTCCCCTAATCAGAGTGTAAGACCCGTGCCTAGGACACTACTCTTGAGGTGTCCAGTATCCAGGCCAGGTCTGGCTCACAAAAGGGGCTCAATTATTACATTGAGGCTGATTCCGGGGCCTTGTGCCCAATAAGTGCTCAGTAATGGTTATTACTATTACCTTAATAATTACTATTACCTTAAGAATAATTACAATATCTCACATGCAACACGTGTTCAATAACTATTAATATTAATGATGACAGCCAATATTTATTAAGCTCTTAACTGTATGCCAGGCATGGTTTTAAGCACTTTGTATGTATTAACTTATGTCGTCCTTGCAGCAATCCTTTAAGAAAGGCACTATTGTCCCTATTGTACAGATAAGGAAACTGAGGCACAGAGAGGTCAGGTATAAATGATTATGTTAAAGATGGTTACAGTGCCTAGAATACAGCAGCTCTTCAAAGAAGGGTTGGCGTCATTACAGAGTACATATGTTATATATATGTAGTACATTATATATATATAATATACTTATATAGAGAGCACATTATAGAGTACTATATGCAGAGTAGGTGCTCACTAATAATAATTACCTTCATGATTACGACATCTTGCAAGTAACAGGAGCCCTGCAAATGCACACAGTGGGTGCTCAATGAGTGGTAGATGTCACTACAGAGCCCAGTACACAGTAGGTGCTCAAATGAAGTTTGACCATTGGTTAGAGACTGGATTGTACCCTGAAGGGGCAGAATCTCTGTGCTTGGCCCAATTGCTCCTCAGGATAGATACTCAGTGCTCGTGAATCCCTCCTGCCAGTCCCTCAGCCCACGTCCTCTTAGTCAGAGGAGGTGCTCTGCTCCATGTGGCCATGTGGAGGCCACAGGAAGTCCCCCACGTCCACCGTTCAAGCCTTGCATGTGCAGGGTCCGTGTAAACAGGAAGCAGCATCCTGGCTGCAGAACAATGCCACGGCCTGCTGTGCTGTCCGTCTGTGCACAGAAGCGGCCTGGGTGTCCCCACAGCTGGGGGTGGCTGGGGAAAGTCCTTCACACCTGCAGAAGTAGGTCACCACTTATTCCGCGCTCGTACGGTGTGCCAGGCACACTGCCAGGGCCTGAAATGTGGGCTCTCAGCCTTCTGCTCCCTGCCAGGCTTAGTGCCCTATTTTGCAGAGGGGGAAACTGAGGCTCAGAGAGAGAAAGTGAGATGCCGAAGCTCTTGCATCTGATGAGGAGCAGAGCTGAGATCCAACCCAGGGCTCTGACCTTCAGCCAATGCCCTTTCCATCCACAGCACAGTTTCTTTCTTAGTATTTATTGAATGGATTCCAGGAGAAAGAGGGATAAATCTTGGCCTCCAAAATATGCAGTAACTTAGACAAAGCAAAGATAGTGTTTAATTCCAGAGATTTGGGCTGCCTTCAACAGCAGGGTCCTGAGCCGGGGAATGTTAACCTGGAATATGCTCTCTCCGGGAAACAGTAAACAAAGGGAGAGTTTCCTCAAAGGTCATCTGTGGTCTCAGTTGCCCACTCCACAGGTCCCTGCATCATTTGGTAACATTGGTATAAGTACATGATATTAGTATGATTTTTGTATGTTTAAAAATCCTGATATGGCCCTTTTCAAATGGATAATTTGATATCACTATTGTATGATTCTAGAAAATAGACACAGCTTTCTGTATGACCAAGGTACGCGGTCAAGACACACTCACCGTCTTCTGGCCCCTCCCTCCACCCCTCAGCCCTTCTCATCTCTAAACCTCACCGTCTAAGCCTTAGCCTACCCCACCCCTCGCTCTATCCCAAAGGCCCACTTTATCTCTTACTGTCCTTTCTTTCATATGGCCGGTCCTGCTTGCTCTACATAGCAGACACAAAGCTAGGAGCAGGGGACACCCCCCACAATGGCATCCACATTGCCCTCCTTTAAGTTGAAATCTCAGGAGGGGCAAAGAGCCTCAAACGTGCTGTGCCGGAGTTGGTACACCATTTTTGGCAAACTCTTTTAACAGCCTCCTGGGCCCCTCCCAACAGGGCAGGAATTTCTCATGAACAATTGAACAAAGCCGGGAACTCGGAGGGAGAAGGCACAGGACATTCCAAAAGGATTTCTCTCAAGCTCCAAAAGACAACATGTGGGAACACTGCAGAAGGCTCAGAGCCTAGCGAAGAAAGGCATGAAAGCGACGGAAAATCTGGCCAGGAGGAAGGGCAGTACAGGCTGGAGGAAGGAACAAGGGGCCGGGGGTCAGGAGGCCCGGAGGGGAGGCCCGGCTCTGCCACTCATGACCCTGCGGACGCCGTTTCACCTCTCTGGCCTCAGATTTGTGGTTCTTAAAAACTGAGGGAACTGGAAAAATAAACACGCAGACGCGCATTATCCATTCACAGCAATGCTTTCTTGATAACAAAGACCTGGAAATAGCCCAAATACCCAACAGCAGGATAGGGTTAATGAGTGATGGTGTGTTGCTGAGACACAATACCAAATAATTATTAGAAATATGACGTGCAAAGTCAATACGAGTGCTATCAAGGTAGCTGGCCCACAAATTGCTAACGGTTACCATCTGCAATAAAGAGCTTGTACAGGAATGTAAATCTGTATGCTGTTTCCAAAACGGATTAAGTATTTCAAGAAGAAAAGTGTCCGCTGAGCTAAAGACAGGACTTAGTGACAGTAGATTTATACCCTGAGCAAGCTTCTTATCTTGTCTCAGACTGGAAGTAAGTAGTTCAGGGACTCGCACTGGTCCACAGAACCATTTTTAAGCAGCCATGGTCTTTACTGACACGTAGAACTGTGTTTATGAAAAAAATGTTAAGCGAGAAAAGCAAGACATGAAATCGGACGCATATACTGATCACGTGAGGTAAAAGGCACGTGGGTACAGTGACACAGGAAGACCCAATTACGGGCCCTGCAGAGAAGTCTCCTATAGCCGAAGCAGGGGTGCGTGGGCAGGAATGTGAGGGGGTGTGTGGAGGCCATAAGAATTCCAGCTGGGCTGGAGGGGAGTGGTGGGGGTGGGGGAGCGTGAGTGACAAATTCGAATTATAGAGACCATTTATGGTCAGCTCAGGAGCCAGGCTCTGGGGCCGTATCTGCAAAGAGTGTTATGAGAAACACCAGCCTTGTGAGATTTATAAAGGGTTTTTCCATAAAAACCAGTGGGTTCCATTCCCAAATATCTTGAAGAATGCTGGAATAAACAGAGTTGGACAGGCGACTTTACTGGAGGCCTGTGTTTTTGTCCTTCAGGATGGCCAAAGTGTGGGGAAGAGCACGGAGTTCCCAAACTTCTTGACCAGGGAACCCCTTTCCCAAGGAGCATCTTAGAGGGTGGGTGATCCATGAGGCACAGCTTGGGAACCCTGCTCTGGGCCTGAGACCCAAGGTGGAAGCTCAGCAAGAAAGTGATGGACAATGATGAGGGGTTGTGGGGAGACATCAGGAGAGGCAGAGGGGCCAAATCCCAGGCCGTTTTCAGAAGACTCACACTTCTGCCTGGACAGAGTTGAGAACAACCCAGCAGGAGGCAGAACTGAATATGGTTGAGAACGTGGGTCCTAGAGTCAGACAGACACGGACGTGAATCCTGGCTCCATCACGTATGCGGTGTACCATCCAGACAAGCCATTTCATCCCCTGGGCCTCAGTTCTCTTGTCTGAAAAGGGTGGTAAAAAAAACACACTCACTTGCCTCCTACCTAAGACTGTGGTAGTGATCAAACGAGAGTCGATGTCAATCAAACTGTGAGGGGAGCTCCTCTCCGCCCCGAGTGCAAACCAGGAGGGGGATGTTTACGCTTTATGCCACGCTTGGACCAATTTATTCTTTCATTCAAGTAAAATTGTTCAACGGCCAGCTCTGCTGGGCACTGGGCTCTTGACAGGGGATGTAGTTGGGAACAAGACAGTTGCCCTCGCTGCCTTCATTGTGCCTCATAATATTAAATAATCTTCCAAATTAATGCAATTGTCAAAAACGTTAAGGGGGAGAAGCATGGGGGAGAGAGGTCGTGGGAAAGTATAGTGAGGGACCCGATCTGGCCTGAAAGGTCAAGGGGCTTCGACGGTATCATGATGTTTGAGCTGAATCCTAGAAGAGAGTAGGGTAAAGGTGGGGAAGTGTTGGCTGGGAAAAGCACTCGAGGAGAAGGAACAGCGTGTGCGAAGACCATGTTGGGGAGGGAGGTGGCTGCAGAAATGGGCAGGAGTACATCTCCCAGGCCTCGCAGGGTCCCCTCGCTCTCCATGAGAACTTTCTCGGCCTGCTTAGAACCGTGGCCCCCTCCTCTTCCTCCTCTTCTCAACATCATCTCCTTGTTCCCTCTCCTCCAGCCCCACTCCCTTTCATAACAATTTTCCTGCCTCACCCAAGGACATATCCTTACACATATGTAAGGATAAAGCTGCCAGCATCTGCTTTCTCACACAGCCAGGGGAACCCTTGTATGTAATAAGCGATTACTTTCATTATTGACTGAATGCAGGGCCACAGCTAGCCCATACAGCGCCTTTGCTCATACAGCAAAAGGTACCCACTCTCAGCAAATATAACACGCTCTTGGCTGCATATCCTTGTTCAGTGAACAGCCTGCCCAACCATCCACTGCAGCCCTGAGTGAATGAATGAAAAAGGAATGTGAGATGAGTGAGAAGTTCCGAGGCAAAGAAAAGATTTGGAATGGGAGTGGAAGACAGGAAAAGCTGAGTCCTGCCAATTTTGGAGCAGCAGACAGGTGACCCACAAACTCCAGCTACTTTCAGAAGCCCCCCAACTCCTGTTTCTCAGAAGCCAGATTGTTTGGCTGTTCTTGCCTATCCAAACCCTTGTGCACCCCCTTATCTAAGGAACCTTGTGCAAGACTCGAGTTGTTTCTCTCCCAAAGAGTGTGACGAGCACCCTGGGCTATGAGTGCATACAGTACGATTATGGCGCCTCCTGGGCTCAGCAAAGCCCAGAAGGCCTTGCCTCTGCTCCTCTTCTAAGCCATATGAGGAGATAGCCAGGCCCTAGACAAAGCAACTTGAGAACATTTGCTAAAGATATCAAGGACTGCAAAATAAAACAGAGCCGGCCGAATCCCTTAGTGGGAAGGAGAGGATGCAGAATAAATAGGTGGAGGAGCAATCCTCAGGGTGGGTGGAGTTACTCTGGAACTCTTTCTAGACAGGCCGTATTTTCCTGCTCTCCGTGTCCGTCCCGCTCCTTCCAGTCTCCAGCCAGCTTTACCATCGTTTTCCCAGCCTCTTTTAGGAAGCCAGACTTATAGCTCGGGTTTAGTCTTGACCAAACATCTACAAAGGGTTGCTTGTTCCCCTTTTCCCTTTGCTCATGAGCAAACCATCCAAGAAGCCAAAGCTCCGGGGCTTGCAGGGCCCGAGGTGGGGAACAGACACTGAGGCCGCTCACGGAGGCTGACCCTCCAAGGACTGGCGAGGCCTTGGAAAAATCTTGCCACCAGGCTGGCCACCTGCCAACTCTGAAGTCAGCAGCGTGTTCTAGCCTCCCGCATCTGACAGGGAGTCCCTAAGTGCAAGGCTGTGCGCCCCTATCAGACTGGAGATCTGTGGGTCGGTGGCTGGATCCGGCCACGAGGCCAGAGCAACACATTGGGCGCAGAGGCTGCTCCTCCGTCAGACTGGAGCCCCCTGAGGCCAAGGTTATGTCTCTCTCTTCAGACTGGGAGCTCACCCAGAAACAGTAATGAGAGAAATGGCTACCGCTTAGCTAGGGCTTAATATGTGCCTGAAAGTGCTCCTCTTGAAAAACAAATATGCTAATTCATCTTAATCCCCATAACAACCCTGTGAGGGAGGTCTTAGCATTATTCCCCATTTCTAGAGGACGAGAGACATTCAGAGGTTGAATGATTTGCTCAAGATGACACAGCGAGGTGGACCCAGAATTCTCCATCAGACTGAAGACAACATGAGGACAGGGACCCCATCTATCGTCCCTCTCTCCTCCATCAGATTGGGGCTTCACCCGGGGCCAAGATCCAGTGTCCCTCCCTGACTGGAGCAGAAACAGACCTTATTCAGTGCTGTGCCTGGCATCTGGGTTGGGGCCAGGAAGTTGAGGGAGCCACCATGATGTAGTTTCTGCCCATTCCAGCTCTGAGCTGGTCCCCCCGAAATATGCCCCACAGGGCGGAGAAGAACCCAGTCTTTTGGAGATGGGGCATCTATCTGGGATGTGAGTCAGGATGCCAGTGTTATCTCAATCTCCCTGGATGTAAGCCCCCCCGGGGGAACCCGCAGGCTCCTATCACAGGGAACACGCCTTCCGGAGCCAAGCCCGGTGCCACCCATAGCTGGGCATTTCCTTCTGTCCACAGCTCACCTCACTCCTGGCTGCAAACCGAGCCATGAGTCTCTGGAACCTAGCAACTCATGAACGAAACAATGGAAACTTCAGCTTTTATTCTCCTCCCTCTATCATTACTCAGAAGGTTTTCCTCTGAGTTACACACACACACACCACACACACACACACGCGCGCGCGCACAGAGCCGTCTTCTCTCCACCCATCAGCCTCAGCTGCCCTGGAAATTTTCAGGCAGAAAGGAGAGGGTGTAGGCAGCGGAGAGGGCTGGCGGCATGGCCGGTGTGCTGTCCGTGGGCCTGTGTCAGACGTGGGTCATCTGGGATGTGATTTACCACCCAAGTGTCTGTGATGGGGGCTCTGGTGGAGTCTGTGTCTGGGCCTGAGTGTGCAAGCTGGTGTGTTTCTGGCACTGAGGCTGTGATTTACGTAAATCAAAGTTGTCTGTGAGTGATTTCTGCGGCAAATGGTGCGTGTCGGGGGCAATTCTGTTCAGGATTGAGTGCCCATTGTCAGGTACTGCTGTTAGCGTGTGCGAAAATATAAAAAATACAGGCGATTGGGGCCGGCCCCGTGGCCGAGTGGTTAACTTCCCGCGCTCCGCTGCCTCGGCCCAAGGTTTCACCGGTTCGGATCTTGGGCGCGGACATGGTACCGCTCATCAGGCCACATTGAGGCAGCATCCCACATGCCATAACTAGAAGGACCCACAACTAAGATATACAACTGTGTACTGGGGGCGATTTGGGGAGATAAAGCAGAAAAAAAAAAAAAAAGATTGGCAACAGTTGTTAGCTCAGGTGCCGATCTTCAAAAAAAAAAAAAAAAATACAGGCGATTGTGTGAGAGAAATTATGTTGGCCTGAGCGTGAACAGTGAGCGCCTGTCAGGCATCTGTGCGTGAAACATGTCCTTACGCTCCGTGTCTTGGGATTCACATATGTGCATTTGTGTAAAAATGTGAATAGGAACGTGAGCGGCTGTGTGTGCATGTGTGTGAGCCGTGTCCCCTATGTCACCTGCAGAGGTGAAAGTTTTGAAGAGACAAAGTGAGTCCGTGCAGACTGTTCGTATATAAAAGGCGGGTGCAAGAGTGTGAACGTGTGCCTGGTGTTCACGGGCGGCGCGTGAGTGTTAGTGCGTGAGAGCTGTGAGTGTGGGAGTGTTCCTGCGAGCCCAAGCGGGCGTGAGCGCGCTCAGGTGCGCCTGTGAAAGGTGCGTGTGTGAGCGCGGGGCGCTCCGAAGGGTCCCGTGGGAGAAGGCACGTACGTGGGCTGTGAACGGGAGTGAGAGCGGCCCCAGGGGTCTGGGGGCCGCGGGGGCGGTGTGCGCACAGGGCCCCGGTTCCGGCCCGCGCGCGCCCCAGGCCGCATCTGGCGGGAAGCCGGCGGGCCCGCGGCCGCCGCAGGGGCTGGGGGCCCAGACAAAGGCCCGGCCCGCGGCGCGGCTGGCTCGGGGACTCGAGCCCCGGCCGGGGGCGGGGCCTTGGCCGGGGGCGGGCCGGGGGCGGGGTCTGGCCCGGGGCTGGGCGGGCGGGAGCGGGCGGTGCCGTCCCGAGGACTCGGCAGGCCGGCGAGCGGGCGGCTGCGGGCGGGCGCCGAGCGAGCGAGGGAGCGGAGCGGGCCGGGCCATGGGGCGGCGGGCGGCGGGCGCGCTGCTGCTGGCGCTGCTGCTGCACGGGCGGCTGCTCGCGGTGAGTGTGCGGGGCGGGGGGCCGGGAGCGCCTGGGGCCCCGCTCGCCGCTCCTGCCAACTTGGCGGGGGCGCCGAGGCTGCGCGGCTGCGACTCTGGCCCGGGACGGCGGCGCCGCCAGGGACCCCGGGCTGGCACAGGCCGGCGCCACCCTCCGCCGTGGGGCTGTCCCGAGGGGCGCCCGGGACCCTGCGTGGGGCCGGGGGCGGGGCCGGCCCGCGTGGGAGCCCGCGGGTCACCCGGCCACGTTGCCGAGTCTCCAAGTCGCGGTAGGCATGGCCCGGCCTGCCATTCCTGGGGACCCGGTGGAGAAACTTCTAGCAGGGTGGGAACTTGGCAGGGCGAGGGCACCCCTTTCTGTGCGAACTTGGAGAAGGTGCATTCAGGAGTGATGGGGACCCTCTCAATCCTCACTGGAACTTTCCCATGCTGTCTGTCCCCTTGGGGAGCTTGTAGCCGAGCAGGCACAAGTAAAGAGCTGTTCTAGACACACCGAGGCTTGTGTGGGACACCCACGGGCCCTGGAGTCACCCAGCCCAGGACTTGAATCAGCTCCTGCTCTTCACTGAGTAGCTGTGTGACCTGGGGCAAGCTAGTTAACTGCTCTGAGGCCAGCCACATGCCTAGAGGGAACTCAGAATGCATGGCCTCACAGTGCGCGGCTGGAGGGGGTTGGCAGGACTGGATGGAATGTACAGGAAAGTGCCTGGTGCCGGGCCTGTTGTATGGTGGACACCCGGTGGATCCGTTTCCCCAGTTTCCTCTTCCTCAGGTCTTCAAGGTGCGGGGAGGCCTGCGCCTACAGCCCGCCCCCTGCTCTGAGCTTGGACGGGCTCTTGCTGAGGAACATAGCATAGTTAGCTGGGAGAGGCTGGGGAGACCTGAGTGAACTCCAGAAGGGCGGGGCAGGGAGCTGGTGGCAGATGTGGGTGGGGGCACATCTGGGGAGCTGGGCCTGCTGTGGTGAACCACAGAGCCGCCCGCACCCGCTTTGAGGGGGTCCTAGGTGGCCCCTGTCTCTGTCCCCCAATTCTCAGAGCCAAGAGAGACTTTTCTAGGCTGGCCAGTGTTTACTCAGTGACTGACTCCCTGTCCTCGCCTTGCCGGCTCTCTCACCTCTGCCCTCCTGAGTCACTGGTTAACCCCCACCCCAACCTGACCCTTAACCTCTCACCCCACCCACCCACACCTCCCTCCTACCCCACTCCCCAGCCTCTTTAATCCTCTGTCTCCGTCTCTCACCCCGGCACATCCAGCAGGCCCATCTGTTGTTCTCCAGTCTTGATCTGAACTTGCAGCTCCAGACACTGATCTTTATTCTTCCAGAAAGGAGGCACCAACCTAGCACATGGGATGTCTTCCTTTCCTGACCCTCCCCTGGCTCTGACCCCCTCTCCCCCATGAGGTGTTCCTGGATGCTTGGGCTTGACAGGGGCAGGAGTGGGGAGGCGGGTGGAGCTGTTTGCTGTGTGCCCTAGGAATCTCCACACAAATTCCCAGATTGCAGCATCGTCTCATTCACTTGTTCATTCATCACATCTTCACTGAGCAGCATTCCAGGACAGTCCCTGGGAGCTCAGGGGTTCATTCATCGGGCAGATGTTGGCCAAGCACCTACTGTGCACAGTGCGTCTGACACGGGTGCAAGGGGCTGAGCAAGGACAGGCCCTGTCTGCTTTCCCAGAACTCAGACGGGTGAACAGGCAGCTCCAATCCTGTGGGTTTCTAGAGCCTCTTCAGCCACCACGCCGAGGTCTTCGCTGTCCGACCCCAGGCGGATGGCAGAGGGCTGGAAAGAGCTCTGCCTCTGAAGTCTCACGGACCTGACTCTGAATCCCAGCTCTGCCGTTTTTTAGCTGTGTGGTCTAGGGCAAATTCCTCTCTCTGAGCCTCAGTTTCCACATCTGTAAAATGGGGGTAAGAAGTTTGTTGTGTTTTAAATGGCATCACGTTCTTAGCCAGGGCCCCAGCGAGCCTTGGGCTCCTCCTTGCCTACTGCTCTTTACCTCTTCTGCCCCTCAGTTCACGTCCACGAGCCGATAGTGAGTGGGTGAGGGTAGGACACAAGAGGAGGGTGAGAGCTCCAGACCTCACTGGGGGAAGGAGACAGAGGAAACAGTGGTCTGTGATTAAGTGTGGGAGTGATTTCAGCTCAGAGGAGGTGGGGAGGCTTGTGAGGGGTCGGGGCCCGGCCTGGCTGACTCAGGGCCCGCCTTGGCCTGCTGACCCCTTTTCTTCCTGCTCAGGCCTTAGCCCTTCCTTTCTTGGGGCCAGCCCTGCCAGGAGACAGGAGTCTTGAGGGGGCCGCGGGGCTGACGGTGTTTTCCAGGCTGAGGAGGGAAGTCTCCGAGATACCTGTTTCCTGCCTTGGCTGGGTTTCCTCGCCGGGGAGGCTGCTGCGGGCAGGCGGGCGGGGAAACCAAGGAGCCTCCCCTTCCCCCGGGGGCAGCGTCACCTCAGCTCCCCCTTGACAGGACTGGCTGCCCTGCCCCCCCCCCCCCGACCCACAACCCCCCTGCTCCAGACCTGCTGCTGGGGGGTATGAGCATGCCCTGGGGATTTCCGGAGGGAGGGCTGCAGGCCCCTGCACAGAGGGCAGCGGAGGCTGGAAGGGGCAGTAGTGGGCCACCCCCATGCCTTAGGCCCAGCTCCCTGTGTCTGGGGAGTTGTGGCCCCCACCTGGCTTGGCCCAGGCCTGTTCTCAGGCGGAGCGCAGGCAAGTTGGGATCTGTGGGTCTGAGGCCCGGCCTGGGAGACGGGTGGAAGGAAGGTGGCAGAAGGGACCTGGGTTCAGGGCTTAGACCAGGGGGTAGGAAGGTCTTAGGGTGGTAGGCCAGATGATGACAAAATAGCGGATAGTGCCCGCTGCCTGCCAGGCACGGAGTTTCTCAGTGAATCCCCACATGTTGGCCCCCTGCTCAGAAGCTCCCCGCCCTCCCCGTGTAGCTCGCAGTCAGACCCAAGCTGACGGTGACTTCACAGAGCCCTCCAGACCCATAAGACCTGACCTCCTCGCTCCCTCTGACTCTCCTCCTGCCATCCCTCCCCTCACTCGCTCCCTCAAGCTACATCCATCTTTGTCTCTTGAACGTGCCAAACACACTGCCACCTTAGGGCCTTTGCATCTGCTGTTCCTTCTGCCGAGAACACTTGTCCCCCCAAATATCCCTGTGACCCTCTAGGCTTCATTTCCTTCAGGTCCCCGACTACTCTGCCCAACATTCACTTTATTTTATTTTTTTCTTGTCACTCTCTGCGATGTGTTTGTTCACTTGTTTCTCTCTCTCCTAACCCCCAACTTAAGGTCCACGAGAGCAGGACCTTCTGTGTTTTGTTCACTGTTGCTGTGAACCTCAGCACCTGTGGGCAGAAAGTGCTCACTCAGTACATCTGTTGCATGCATTGAGCTCTAGCTAGTAGTATAGTCCCCATTCTCTAAGCAGAGGAAATTGAGGCACGGAGAGGTTGCTAACTTGCCCCGGACTCACACACGCCTACTTGTTGGTACCAGGAGCCAGGCTTCAAAGCCACACGAAGCTCCTCACTGCTCTCCCTACTGTGTACTTGCTTGTTGCTGGCAGGAGGTGTTCATAAAACTGTTGTCACTGATGTTGACGAAAGTAAGAACTCAGGTCCTAGTGGGTGCAGGGGCCACTCAGGCAAGGAAGAGAGGAGTCTGGCTTCAGGGACAGTCCCTCAGGATGGGTGTGCCTCAGTGTCCACAGAGCCTTCTGGGGTTGCCTGCCCTGGCGGGAGCCTAGAAACACTAAAGTCTAGTCTCGGGTGGTCAATACCTGTTCATTTGTAGGTTTGTTGATTGAGTAATTTGCTCATTAAATGTTTGAGACCCTATAGACAGTTGAATTAATCCAGGCGTTTTAAGGCCTGAGTGGGCCCGGCTGGGCCCTGCCCTGGGTGGGAAGCACAGGAAAGGACGGTGGCCGAGCTGCCCTGCGTGGAGCCCTCACTCGGTTCCCCTGGCTGTTCCCTGGGGGCTCAGGGTTAGGATGAGTCTGCAGAGGCTTCAGGGCTGCCTGGCCTTGGGGCCAGAGTCGCAGGAGGGAGGGCAGGAGGGGCCGCCGGGGGTGTGGAAAGATCTGGAACAATGATTCACAGGCCGCTGGGAGGCCAGACATGTGGGTTCTGGACCCTCAGACCCCTTGGGGCGTGCGGGAAGGACTCCCAGCCCTGGCCTGTTGCCCCCGGCCCCAGCCCAGTCCCAGCTGTGAGGGGTCAGGCTGGAGGAGGAGGTGGTGACCGTGACCCTGCTCCCCAGCGCTTCCTGAGGATTTGCTGAGCCCATGGCACCCTGCTCCCAGGGCCCACCCTGGCCTACCCCTCATCTTGCTCCTGCCAGGAAGGAGGAGGTTGGACAGAGGGTCCTGGCCCTGCTGGAATGTTGCCCCAACCTGGCCCTTGGCCTCTTTGGCCCTTCTGCCCCGATCCTGCTCCCAGGGCCTGGCTGGGGCCTGCTGGCCGCCCCATCGCCCAGAGCTGGCTGACTGAAACCCAGAAGAATGTGTGGAACTCACTTCGCGGGGAGCCGCCAGCCTCGCTGCCCAGCCTGGTGGCGTCGGGTCCGTGTCAATAGCGGCCTTGAGAGGGGAGTGGCTCATGGCTGCTGGGGGTGGCTGGGCCAGGGGCACTGTCATGAAGCCCTGAGAACAAGGTGACTCTTTGAGGCCTGGGAATGTGCGGCCTTCAAGTCTCAGCCACTCGCAGAACCCACCCTCCCCTGCTTTCCTCGATGCCCCTCTGTGCCAGGACTGCAGGGACCTGAGCGCATCCCCGGGGCATCCCTCGTACCCCTGAGGTGTCCTTAGGGCCAGCTCCCAGCTACCTACCAGAGCCCTTCCCCTGAGGCCTGGAGGAGGGCACCCTGTTTCTCTGTTGCTCTGGATTTTAGGGGGCCATCTGGAGCACAAAGGCTTGCAGTGCGTGTTGAATGAATGAATGGACAAATGATATATGTCATTAAATATTGTGTGTAAACTAAAGTCTCCTACAGGTGTGTGTTAGACTTGAAATTCACTTAAGTATTTACTAAGCATCTTCTAAGTACCTGACCCTGTTCTAGGTGCTGAGGTTACGGCAGAGAACGAGAAAGTCAAATTCCCTCCCCTCAGGTAACTCGTGTTGAAGCTAGTGCAGGAAAGCAAACAATAAATATATGTCAGGTGAGGATAAGTGCTCGGAAGAAAAAGTGGTGGTGATGTGGGGTGGGTGTTCAGGAAAGGCCTCTGGTAGATAACGTTTGAACAGAAGGCATGTAAAGGAAGCAAGGGTGTGAGAAAGCACTCCAGGCGGGTGAACAGCTAGTGCAAAGGCCCCGAGGTGTGCTTGGCATGTTTATGGAAAGCAAGGAGCCCTGTGTGGCTGGAGCAGCCTGAGTGAGGGGCAGCGTGGTAGATGCGGTCAGAGGTTGGCAAGGGGAGATCGGCAGAGCCCTGGCCGTAGGAAGGACTTTGGATTTGCTTCTGAGTGAGACGAGAGATCACTCTATTAGCTGTGTGGAGAAGAGGATGTGGACGGTCAAGGATAAAAGCAAAGGAGGCCGTGACCCCGGCCAGAGAAGATGGGAGCTTGTACTGGGGTGGTGCAGGTGGGAAGAAGTGGTTGGATCCTGAGTATGTGTTGAAGGTGGGGCTGACAGGATTTGCTGACGGATCTGGGGTGGGGTGGGACAGAAAGAGAGGAGTCAGACGTGTCTCCACCGTCTTTGGCACTAGCATCCAGAAGGATGGAGCTGCCACTAACTGAGATGGGGAACCTCCAGGGGGTGCAGGCTTGGGAGGAAGATGGAGAATGGCAGGTGATGGAGGGGACAATGGACGGAGGATGGAGTCAGAGCTGGCTGACTCATAGCTCGGGCAGTCAGCCCCCTCCCAGCCCCGCCTTCGTCGAGGGGGTCTTGCTGAGTGTACATTTGTGGAGCTGCAGACGCTGATCCCTTTGGAGCCCACAGCCTGAGCTCATGGCTTATATATTTGCGTGTGTATATGGAATTTACTGTCTTCCCCCTTCTAGAATGGAAGCTCCATCAGGGCGGGGACTCACTTTTGTTCATTGCAGGGTGCTGGTGCTCAGGCTCCTTGCTGAAGACTGGGAAGGGGCTGCGTCTGCCCCTGGACTCAGGGGAGTTGTCCTTCCCAGCCACTGTTCTTTCCTGAGTCTGAAGCTTGTGGGACAAGAGGGGGTGCCCACTCTGACATCTTCCAGTTGTCTATGCCCTCACTGGACTCAGAGCCCCTTTCTCTGGGCACTATGGTCAAGGCTCAGAGGGCACTGCCTTCATGTCTCTGCTCAGCCCCAATTGGCTGTGTGACCTTGGGCAAGTTGCTTCATCTCTCTGAGCCTCAGGTCAGAAATAGGGATCATGATGCTTGTTTCCCAGGTGGGTATGAGACCCAGTGGGTGCACCTCACTCGGTGTCTGGAATGTGATAGTTGTTTGACAGTCAGTGGCTGCTCTTAGTCTTGTTCCTGCTGAGGGCAAGGCCAGCGTGGCATTTGACACACTTTCCCCTGATCACAGCCGCTGCCATCCAGTGACCCAGTGCCTCTCTGGGCTTGTTGAACAAATGGCCGAGTAAAGGGGTCATCCTGTGCCCTCCGCTTCTCCTTCCCAGTCTGAGAGCCCTGGATGGAACTGATCTGATCTGTCACTGCCCCCTTCCCCCACCGAGGCCGCAGCTGCAGGACAGAGTCCACCCTTCCACCCGATTGCTCCTTCCTGGAGGGGAGGAAGGAGGGGGGCACACCCCAGGGTGTGGCCTGGGAAAGGCTGGAGCCTGTGGACGCTTTGTCCCCTTCCCAGATGTGTGCAGTTGGTGGGCTCTGAGCAACAAGAGACATGGCCAAGTGACTCCCATGGGTGCAGAAAGGATGTTCATGCATGTTAAGGGGAGCGGTGGAGGGGGCTTCCTGGGACCCCATCCCAGCCCCATCCTTCTTCAGGCCTACACTGGAGGAGGCAGGACCTTTTTCCGGGAGCCCTGGGAAGACCTGTAGGTCCTCATTGGCCAGGGTGGGTGGGTCCACGCAGCTCTAAATCTGGCCCCAGTGGGCTCTCAGAGAAACAGCCGGACCAAAGAGAAAGAGACGCCAGTGCGTCGTGACCTGTCTCCTGTCCTGTGCCTGAGGCTTGGGCTGCTGGGTGGAGACGTGCCCCTTCCCCATTAGGGTGGGTCACGTCCAGGTGTTTCATTTTTTTAACGTTGGGCATCTTTTCCCCAGTCCCAGTCCATGGGGATGGGGAGGACTTCAGAGGCCTCGGGTGACCCCGCAGTTGCTTCTGCTAGGGTGGGGCTGGGAATTCCCAGCTGCCTCTGGCCCCTTCCCAGCCCACCTCCAGGTCCCTGCCCCCACCTCCCCATGCTGGCCCCAAGGAGCCAGCCCTGGCCCCCACCTCCTGGTCCTGGCCTCGCATCCTCACCCCAGCTGGCTCATCCCCCTCCTTGTTTGGCGTTTCCAGTTTTCAAATAGTTGGGAACTGGGATCATGCCTCTTTTTGGCTCCCTCGCTTGGCTGGCTGAACTGAAATTCTGGCCTCATAAATCCTAGCTCCAGTGGCCTCTTCCACTTAACAGCTCTGCTCCCTCTCCTGCCATTTGCCTTCCTGTGACCCTTGGGCCAAAGGAACAGAGACCCAGGAGTTTCCCGAGGACAGACTAGTCTCTTCTCTGCCCTGGGACCTCCACAGTGACCTCAGTCACTCAGACCGTCAGCCGGGGCTCAGTGAGGGCTCATGCCTTGATTAAAATCACCACCCTCTCTTGAGCCAAGCCCCACACAGAGTTCTCTCTGGGCATTATCCCATATAATGCTCAAAGCAATCTTTTGAGGTTGGCATTATTATCTCCATTTTACAGGGGAAACTGAGGCACAGAGAGGGGACATGGCTGGCCCAAGTCAACCATCCAGGACATGGCACAGCTGGGAGAAGTGCCCAGGTTGTCTGACTCCAAAGCTGTCATCCCTTCCCCAGTAGCTCCAGCTTGTTGAGTGGAGAGAGAGGACAATCTGGGAGGACTGGCATAGTCAGGACAGGCTGCCTGGAGGAGGGGGACTGGGCTGACTTTGGCAGAGGGTACAGCAAGCTGCTGATCTGCCATGTGGGCTTATCCAGCTTCTACTCCTCAGAGCTGGGGACCTTTTGCCCCTTGGCCTCCATCTCAACTTAGTGATAATATTCCCTAGGGAGATGGATTTGGGTTTTCCTGGGATTGAGACCCTTGGGAGACCCTTGAGCAGTCAGATCTCAAGCTCTCTGTTGGGCCTCTAGGGCCTGCCCTGTTTGGAGTTCAGTGCAGTTTTGCTGAGTGGGGCCTGCTCTGAGCCAGCCCTGTGCCCACCTCACTTCTGGGGGCCTAGGTGAAGTAGGAGGCACAGAAGCACATGGCCCAGCTGGGAGGTGGAATCTGCATACAAATCCTAGACTGTGTCATTTGAACATCCCTGTGCATTGGAGGAGTCGAGAATTCATCCATCCATCCGTCCATTCGTTGATTCTCTCATTCCTTGCCGAGGACCTGCTGTGTGCCAGACAGCGTGCTAAGTGTTTTATCTGTGTTATTAACTCTCCTGTGTAGTTGGGATTGTGTCTCCATTTCCCAGATGAGAAACAGTTCAGAGGAGAGCAGTGACTTGCCCAAGATCACACAGCCAGGTGCAGAGGAGGGTGGGAGCCAAGTTCAGCTCTGTCAGTCCTCCTGGGAGAAGTTAGAGGCCTGGTCCCTCCTCCAGAAGCTCTGGGTCTTGTTGGGGAGGCAGGACTCATGAACCATACGTACCCAGCACAATTCAAGGTCCAGACGACAGAAGATTGCCAGGGAAGGGAAGGATCCACTTGGCATGAGTTATCTGGAAAGACTTTCTGGAGGAAGTGGGCCTTAAAAAGCAAGGAGGTTTGACTGGTGGGGGAGGAAGGCGTCCGGGGCAGGGGTCCAGAAATCGTCCACATGGTCCCTAAATTCACATTGTTGTCAAATGTGTGAGCAGGAAGTCCCTGGCCTGCTGCTGGAGTCATTAACACTGGGGAAAGAATGAGAGGAAGTCACCAAGATAGCCGAGGTGACATCCATTCCAGTCCCCTGCCCTGTACCTGCCCAGACCAGGAGGCAAGAGGTCAATGCCTGGGCCTCCACTTGATTGCCAGCCAGCTACCGACACTCTTCCCTGGGCCTCATTCTTCCTACCCACAGAATGGGTTCCTTTCTTGCTCTCTGGCCACCTGCCAACTCAGAGGAAAACGATGTTGAGTTCTTGGAGAAAACCACTAGCTTCCCCTCAGGAGTTGGTGGTCTTCCATTCTCTGGGGCCTGGGGCAGTAGCCACCTTGCGAAGCCCACCATCTTACCGATCCCACGTCTTTCTTCATTGACGCTACCAGCATGCAAGTGCCAGGCCCTGGGCTAGGGAAGCAGATGAAGGAGATGGCTCCCTGCTCCCTTAGAGCTTGAAGTCTAGCCTGTCCTCCCGATTGGACCTGGAATCACCCCTGCAATGATCTGCCCACATCAGTTCACCTCTGTGCCCCTTGGGCACCTGCCACTGAACTGACATCCAGGGGACTTGTGAAAGTGTGTTTAGCAAGTGAGCACTAGACAAGATCCCTGTACTCCTCCTGGCCCTGCTGTGTGATCTAGGGCAAGTCACTTAACTTCTCTGAGCTTAGTTTTCCCAAATGCAAAATAAGACCATTCATTCATTCAGCAAACATTTATGGAGTGCCAGCTCTGTGCCCAGCCCTGTGATAGGTACAAACACCAAGCATGGGTCGAAGGAGCTTCTTGTCTGATAGGGGAGGCACGCTGGGTGGTAGATGAGTCAATAGAGAGGGAGGTGGGGAAGCAGGCTGCATTCAAGGAAGAGTCTTCTAAGACCTTTAGAGCTGGTTTCCAGGGCCGCTCAACCTCTGGGAGATAGCTGAGACTTTGTCTCAGCCCCCATTTGTTATTCTAGTTATTGCCGCAGTTTGTTCCCCTAGCTTATGGGAAGAGGGGACCTGGGGAGACAGCTTCCCCTGGGCTGGGGCAGAGGAGGAGACCCTCCGGGGTGGAGAGGAGAGCAGCCCAATTTTATCGTGGGTCTCAGATGAGCTCATGGATGTGGGAAATAGCGAGGGCTATTTATACTGAGTCTGGTTATTTTAATTTAGGAGACATGGAAGCTGCCTGTGGAGCTCAGGTTTGGGGTTCTGTGGCCCTGAGCGAGTCAAAAGAGGGGAGAAGGCTTCAGCTCCTGCTTTCTGCTTTCCTTCCTCTTCTCTCTGTCCCCACCCTCCTATGGGAGCTGGAGGGAGGCAGGGATCAGCTCAGGCTGGATCTGACTTGAAGGAAAGGGTTAAATTGGCCTGATTTCCCACCTCTGGGTGGGGGGAAGAGGTAGGTGGGAGGAGGTGGGGAGAGGGGACAGGGACGCTGGGGCAAGAATGTGTGATAAGATCAAAGCTTTCGGCCTGCCTAGGCCTCACCTTGGTTTCACCTGAGCAGTTGAAGGGAATTCTCTAAGTGGGAGGAGGATGGAGAACGTGACCCCTGGGGGAGGGGTTCCAGGACCCTCCTCCCTTCAACACTCATGGGCCCCACCTCCTGCAGGCCTCCAATGCCCCTTCCCACCCAGCTGCCATCTCACAGAAGGCCCAGCTCTTGCCCTGACAGGTGCTGGAAGCCCCAGAGCCACCATTACCTGGCACATGCAGATTGGGGGACACCCTTCCTGCCACCCCCACTCTCACTACCCCACTCAGCCCTGGGGTTTCTGGCCAGGGCTCAGAGGCTCCTTTCTGTGGCCTGTTAGCCCCCTCATCAGTTAATTCTGCAGGTTGTACTTTGAAATAGTGCCATGGGCAGGAGGAACAGCCCTGAGTCTTCTCCTAGCTCTATCACTTATTGCTGTGTAACCCTGGGCTGGTGGCTTCACCTCCCTGAGCCTCATGTGTCAGCTGGGAATGGTAATAGCTCCTTTGCAGGGTTTTGGTGAAGATTAGAATTCATGTAAATCTCCTACAGCCGGAAGAGGCAGTTGATAAATAACAGGAACTATTATTTTGTGACTTTCCCCCCTACTTTCAAGACTGCCCCTGGAACTTGGTCCTAGGTAAACCAAGGGGCTCGATTTTGTTCTGCCTAGCCTCCCCCGGCTACAACTTTGAGAAGGCCCCAAGCCCCAGGGTCCATCCTCCTGTCTACCACTTACGGGTCTTCGTAATGTTGCCAGGGGAGTAAGGTAGGAAGGGTGACTGAAGAGGGCCCAGACGCTGTGTAAGTGCCCTCAGGCACCTGCTGGGCCACCTGCCCTGGCGATACCAGGTTAGGCCTTCCCGGCCAGCCTGAGTTGGCCAGGTGGTCCAAGCTGCCCCTCTCCCATGCCAGAGGCCACAGCAGCCCAGCTGTGTGGCTGGGAACGTGGCCTAGGCTGTCTGCTCTGGCTCTGCCCCGTTAATGATTACTCTGGGCCCCAGGAGAGCAGGGGATGGGGAGGCCCACCCGCCCAGCTCCTTCGCCACTGGCTGCACCCGAGGTATGTCAGCACCTGGGTGTTCCCTGCTTTAATGTGGCAGCCCTGCTCTGGGGCACATGGGAGGGGGAACGGGGACTAGGGGCTTGGAGTCACAGATTGACAGGCAGCCTGTGCCCCTGGGGTCCTGGGGACAGACTTAGGGCCCACGGATCTGGGTTAAATATGAGCTAGGGTATAAACGGCCCTTGTAGTTTGGCGCCAGCCATGTGAGCAAACCCTACAATAATACGCCAGGTGAGCAAGCCCTTTCGAGCGCAAAAAACTCTTTGCTCCTCCTCTCCCAGGCTCACACCCTGCCGAGAAGTCCCAGCTAGAAGGGGGTGTGTTGGTTATGGCTTTGGGACAGCTGGGCTTGGGTTCCGACCCCAACTCTGCCATTTCCAGGCTGTGTGACCCTGGGCAAGTCACTTCACCTGTCTGAACACCCATTTCCTGAAACAAGAGAATACTGATCCTTGCTTTGCAGGTGTCAGTGAGCCAAGGTGTGGGAAGTATTTAGTTCATAATTAATACCCGGATAATGGTAGCGATTATTACTGTTATAGTTTTTGTTATTGGGAGAAAGTGAAGGTTGAATCCTAGTCTTGGGTAACCAGGGCAATGGTGGCCCATGGGACCAGCTGGAGGATTTAGGGGGAAAGGGTCCCTGGGGAGATCCCAGGAACGAGTATGAAGAGGACCTACGTGAGAGGGCTGGAAGGATGGAGAGAACAGGGCTTTGGGGGGATCTCCCAGCCTACCCGAAGCCCACCTCAGCCCTCCCAGCCCTGGTTCCTCCCTGGGCTGCGTCCTGAGGTTGGTACAGGGCCAGAGTAGGGGAGGAGGGAGAATCGTTTATTTTGATAACATTAGGGCATTTTCCCCCACTGGCAGCTGCTATTTTGAGAGCCCTGGAGAGCAGGGGCTGTGGTTAAATTAGGGAATGTTGCTCCAGAAGGAATGTGTGAAGCCGTGGGGCCGAGGCTGCAGGAAGAGGACGGTCGGTTCACTCCATATAAAATTAAACGAACAGAGCAGCTCAGGCCGCTTTATAAGGCAATGGAGGGGAGGCCGCTGGAAGCTGCCGCTGGGGGAGTGGAGATGATGGCCCAGGGCCTCTTTGCGGGAAGGCTGGGCCTGTTCCCGGAGGCCCAGCTGGCCCAGCAGGGGCTGGTGATGGGGCTGAGGAGCGGGGCTGGTGTGGCCTCAGCCCTGTACCTCTGGCTGCCGCTCCAGGCGGGTGGGGCTTGGGGTGGTGTGATGCGTGGGAAGGATGGGTCTGCACACTTGGCCTCGAGTCCTGCTTCTGCCTCTTTCTAGCCTTCTGTGCTTGGGCAAGTCATTCCACCCCACTGGACCTCGGTAGTGTCAGTGGTGAAATAACGGTTCCAGCCCCCTAGGGATGTTGCTTAAGGATTAAATCTCTGGAAGAAAAAGCTTTGCTAACTTTTATTGAGGGCTACTGTGTGCAAGGCACTGTTCCGACTCAGGGGTGGTCCAGGCACCGGCAGCTTGGGCCTCACCTGGGAGCTTGTAAGAAATGCCGAGTCTCAGGCCCCACCCAGACCTACTGAATCAGAATCTGCTCGCTAACAAGATCCACAGGAGATTCCTGTACGCGTCAAAGCGGGAGCAGCTCTGCTCCACATACGTTGTCTCATTTTATCTTGAAAACCACCCCCGTGATGTAGGAGTTATTGTCATTTGACTTGTGACAACTGAGGCATGGAGAGATGGCCATCATAGAAACTTCATCAATGTTGGTTCTCTTCCCAACTTCTGCCTCTTCTTGCCTTCTTTTGCTCTGAACTGAGGTCAGGGAAAGGAATGGGATATCGGAGCCCCTGGCAGGACTGGAGAAAGTCAATAGTGTCCCTCCCTTTGAGACTTGATCACACTGTCTTCTCTCCATTCCCCCATGGGATCAGCACAGCTGGATGGAAGCCACCTCCCCCAAGTCATTCCACACCTACTGTCCTTGGAGAAAGATGGGGCAGGAAAGGGGTTCTCCACTGCCGTGGCCTGTGGTTCAGACAGCAGCCACTGCCCATCAGGTCGGGGAGAGGGGAGTCAGAGCAGGGGCTGTCCTGGGCTTAGAGTCACCCCACCCATCACTGGTACATTTGGGACCAAGTCAGTCTGGCAGCAAGTATTTTGAGGAACACCTGCTATATGCCCAGCCCTGGGGAAGTATCCTAAGTTTCCCCCAATTGCAAAGACTCTTCATTATACAGAAAAAAAATGTTACTACAGTTTACTTAGCACTTACTGTGTGCCACACCCTGTGCTGAACACTTGACTTGCATTCTCTCCTTTACCTATTTAATTTCACTATCACTTTCCTCCTGTATAAAATGGGGAGGGTAATAACAATACCTATCTTATGGGGCTGTTATGAAGATAATATTTTCAAGTGCCTGCACGTAGTGTTTGTTTTTAATTTTTTTTGTTTATTTATTTTTTATTTTTATTTTTATTTTTTTATTTTTCTCCTTTTTCTCCCCAAAGCCCCCTGGTACATAGTTGCATATTCTTAGTTGTGGGTCCTTCTAGTTGTGGCATGTGGGACGCCGCCTCAGCGTGGTTTGATGAGCAGTGCCATGTCCGCGCCCAGGATTCAAACCTACGAAACACTGGGCCGCCTGCAGCAGAGCGCGCGAACTTAACCACTCAGCCACGGGGCCAGCCCCATAGAGTTTGTTAAATAAATATAATAAGTACAAATAGTCTCCCAGCAAGGCGGGTACCATCACTGTCCCCATTTGACAGATGTATAAACTGAGGTCCAAAGCAGGAAAGGGACTCACCTGCCAGGATCACAGGAGGTTGGGGCGGAGCTGTAAGAAATCGAGTCCCCAGACTTCTAAGCCACTATTATCATTCAATTCGATTTAGTAAATATTTGTATATTATCCACTAGCTGCCACTCGGCATTGGGAATTATCTAAAGGTTAAACTATAAATATATATATAAAATATGAAAAAAACCAAACATGGTGTTTGCCCCCAAGGAGCTTTGGGTCCAGCAGGAGAGTGGAGACATTTGCTCAAGTGGCTATAATGAGGCCCAAATCTCTAGTCCTCTAAGAGGTACAAATTAAGTCCTGTGGATATACGGGGGAGAAAGATGTCTTTCTTGGGCGTCCAGGAAGACTTCAGAGTGGAGATGGTAGTTGAGCCAGGCCTTGAAGGATGGATGAGTAGATTAGATTGGGAGGCATAGGAACAGCATTCTAGGAGGAGGGAACAGCATACATAAAGGCCTAGAGGCAGGAAAATGTGCCCTGTGTTCCCGAGAGAGTGTCCCCCAGTTCCCAGGAGCCTTGAGGGCTTCGTGGCGTCTGGGGTGATGAAGCAAGTAAGTCAAGCCCAGCTTTCTTGTTAGTGAAGATTCCCAGTGTTCTCAAAGACTTGGCTCCTCCAGCAGCTGTCATCATTCTGCCCTTTCCTCATGTCAAGAAATCAAAGACTTTTATAAATGGCCTGTCCGAGCTTCTGGTCAGTGTGTGATAACCGGTGTAGCCGACAGAATTCGGGCCAAAAACAAGAGACTTGATGTCTTGATTAACTGGGCAGCCTTATCGCCCACACATGTCGATTTCCGTTCGTCTTCTCCAGCGTTGACAATACCTCTGGGTGGGAGCAGAGTGGAGGGGCCAGGCCCGGGTTCTGATTTCACCTCTCCGGCGTACCAGCTTTGTGGCCTTGGGCGAGCCTCAATTCCCTTCTTTGTAAAATGGAGACAGCTCTACGTCCAGCCTTGGTTTAAGGAATGGTGATGGTGTAATCTGCGCTGTCCAGTATGGTAGCCATTGGCCACATGTGACTATTCAAATTTAGGTTTGATTAAATAACATTAAATTAAAAAATTTAAAATAGAAATTCAGTTTCTCAGGGCCGGCCCAGTGGCACAGGGGTTAAGTGCGCATGTTCTGCTTCTCGGCGGCCCGGGGTTCGGGGTTCGCCGGTTTGGATCCCGGGTGCGGACATGGTACTGCTTGGCAAGCCATGCTGTGGTAGGCGTCCCACATATAAAGTGGAGGAAGATGGACGTGGATGTTAGCTCAGGGCCAGTCTTCCTCAACAAAAAGAGGAGGATTGGCAGTAGTTAGCTCAGGGCTAATCTTCCTCCAAAAAAAAAAATTCAGTTTCTCTGTTGCACTAGCCAATTTCAAGGGCTCAGTAGCCACCGGTGGCTAGCAGCTACCTTACTGGACAATGTAGATATAGAACATTTTCGTCACTGCACAAAGTTCTGTTGGACGGCCCTGGTGCGTGGGAAGAGCTGTGTGCACTCAGTAAGGAGTGGCTTTGTCTTTATTGCTGGTTCCCTGTCTCAGTTTGGAAGCCTCTGTCTGCAGAGGCCTGAGAGACCCCCAGGCCTCAGTGGAGGCAGGCAGGATTGGCCCTCTCGCCACACTGCCTGCTTTCTCTCAGCAGCTGGGGCGGTCTCCCTCTCCCCTCTCCTGACTCCACCCCTAATGTAAAAAAGCCCTGACTTGGCTCCATGCAGCTCCCCCTTCCTCCCTTCATTCCCCCCCATGCCCCCAGCCTGCCTCTGCTTATCTCCCTGCTCAGCTGCTGGCATCTAGGATCTCTGCGTCCAGCCTCCGAGATCCCTACTGCCCACCCCCGAGGACTGGAGTCGGGGCGGAGGCCTCCCTTGGAAGTCCCAGCTCCCTGCGGAGGTGCCGGCTGTCAGGGCCCCTCTCAGCAGGGCGGAGAAGATGGTTTGTTGTGACGGGGGCAGTGGGCAGCCTGCCCGCGCCAAGCATGCTGTTTGCACTTGGCCGGTCCTCAGGGTCTGGCTCGGTGCCCACAAAGGCTGGCCTGCTGTGGCGCCCCTGGTTGCAAAGGCTGGTTGTGGGCCTCTGCCTGGTCAGAAGCACCAGGAGCTGTTCCTGGGCTGGGTCCAGCGTCCTGGGGGTGAGGGGCACGTCTGACACCTGGAGCTGGAGTGCAGCTCAGATTCTTGGCTGTGGCTAGGGCCTGGGTGCTGAGTAGGGATTAGACCCAGGCAGGCGTAGGCAGGGTGCACACTGCTGGGAGCCAGGCAGGAGGTCACCCGGGGCGGTTCAGGTTGGTAGGATCTTCATGCAGCATTCACACCTGTCCGAGAAGGAGCCTTGGGTCTGAGATGGCCAAAGAAGCTCAAGGTCACCTCCCAGCATCATAGTCCCCCCTCCGTCATCAACCAGGAGGTGGACGAAGGAGCATCATCCTCCCTGAGTACTGAGGACGTGGAGGCCCAGCAAGGACATGTCGCTTGTCTGAGATCACACAGCCGGTCTGGAGGAATCAGATGTCTGACTCAAACACCTTAGGTACTTTTCTCCTGTGCTGTCCCTCCCCATGGGAGTTCTGAGAACAGTAGCCCCTGGACACTTTGCTGAGAGGGAGGGTTGGAATTCTGGCCCTGCCACTTACTCCTTCCATGACCAAGCCTCTCAGCCTCACGTTCCTCATCTGAGGAATGGGGATAATTATACCTCACTCTCAGGGCAGTTAGGAGGGTTAGATAGCTGGCCTCCTGGCTGTTTCTAGAACATTCCAAAGATATTCCTGCCTCGGGGCCTTTACAGTTGCTGTTCCCTGTGCCTAGAGTCCTACTCCTCCTCGCAAGCACCAACTTCTGTCATGCGTCTATAAGTGTCACCTTCCCTGATGACCTGTGTGAAATAGCAGCCCCCACCTAGCCACTCCCTGTCCCCCTCACCCTGCTGTTTTTCTTTTAAGCGCTCCCGTCATTTAACAAGCGCTAGTTTATGATCCAGCCGGCTCTAAGTAGAAGGTTGGCTCCGTGAGGGCAGAGAACATGCCTGGTTCATAGTACCCGCTCTCGTAACAACTATTGGTTATACTCCCTTCTTCCCAGTACCTCCCAGTACCTGACAGCTGTTTACTGGGCCCTGACTGTGTGCTGGCCCTGTGCTGGGCACTCACGGCTCAGCGCCATGAGTTTCAGCCTCCCCGTCACAGCCTTGTCACTTCCGTATCAGAGCTGAGGGGCGGGAGGTGCTGCTGTGACTTGCCCAAAGCCACCCAGCTGGGAAGCGGCATAGCCCCTGCCAGCCCGGCCAGTTCTGCCCCGCAGCTCACACCGTGCCGCCTTCTGCGTTGGGTTAACGAGATCAGCGCCTTCGCCCAAACTTGAGGCTCAGAATCCATGTTTGACAGGATTGAATGGGTCGGATTTAAGCGTGGCTCTCCATCTTTTTGGGGTCTCCCTTCCAGCCCTCTCTTCTCCTCCTGTGATCGGTCAGTTATGACGGCTCCCACTGTCCCAGAATGACAGGACCCTGTGGCTGGAGAGCCCCAGAGACCAACCCAAGACCCCAGGGTGGGGCAGGGAGCAGAGGGTGGCCCGGTCCCCAGCTGTCCTGGGCTGTCTGAGGCCAGGTGGACAGGATGTTCCCTCAGCCGCAGACATTCCTGGTCTGAGGTGGCAGGCAGCAGGAGATTTACCATTTCCGGTAACCTGAGTCCCTGGGAGGTGAGTTCTCCCTGCCAAGGACACGCTCCCCTCGCTCGCCAGCCCTTCCTGCTCGGCTGGGCCTGTCTGCCTGGGGCTTAGGATGGGCCGGAGGAACGAGCTCCAAGTCCCAGAAGTTGAGACTGGGGTCTCAGGCCCTGGTCAGCCCCCGACAAAGACCCAGCCTAATGCCACCCTCCCAGAGTCCTCAGGAACTCCTTGGGAAAGGAGGCGACATGGTGGAAGGTGAAGGACCCGGTGTTAGGAGCCGGGAGACCTGGTCCTGGGTCTGCCTCTGCCATCGATGTGCTGGGAGACTCCTTCCTCTGTTCTTCGAGCTGCCACATCCTCTTCAAGTACCTGGCACAGCTCTCTGCACCCTGCATTCGTAATCCAACCGGTCCTTATGACAACGAGGGGCAGCGAGGGAGGGGCCCTAAAAGGAAGCTCGATGGGGTGAAGTTGCCCAGTGGGCAGCCAGTGTCACAGATGGGCTTTGATCTCGGGATCTCCAATGCTGGTGGGTCCTCCTTGATGTCCTTACTTCCCTTCTGTTGGCCTCGGTTTCCCCTTCTGATAAGGGAGGGTGTTGGGCCAGGTGATCCCTTCCGGCCCTGAGAGCCCAGGATCCAGAAACCTGTCCCAGCTGTCTGCAGATTGGTTTCTCTTGAGCTGAACTTAGCCTGGGAGGGGGCAGAGCACAAATCATTCTCCATGGGGGTTTCTGGAGAGCTCACTCTCTTGGCCTGTGAACTCTTGGATGGGTGGGATGGGAGGGGAGGAAAGAGAAGAAGTGACACTCAGACCTAGGCAGTGCCAGGCACTGGGTTAGGCTCTCAGGCCGTCCTGTTGAATCTTCACAGCAGCCTTGTGAGGGGACCATTTTTATTCGCATTTTATAGATGAGGAACCAGAGGCTCAGAGAGGTCAAGTGATTTGCCCACGGCTCCACAGCTAGGAAGTTGCCAGGCTACAGTGTCCAGTCAGCTCCAAGTAGTGTGAGGTGGCATGTGGCCAACACACATTTCCTAGGATGGCTTTGACTTATTAATAAAATAGAAGTAATAGTCTTCCCCCAAAGCTGTGAACATGTCCCAGAATTTGAATTCCTGTACATCCAAACTACATCTCCCAGGCTGCCTCTGACACCCGGAAGTGGCCTGGGAATCCTTTGTTAAACTGTTTCTCTATGTTTGCTTTGGAAAATATGGTCAGTGGTAATTATGGGTGTGCAAGAGTTCAGAGGAGCGAGCGCTGCGTGGGCTGGAGCGGACTGGAAGGATTGGCACTGAGCTGGGAGTGGAGCTGAGGGGGCTGAGAGGGGCCCGGGGTGGGGCCGGGCAAGGCCAAGTTCGCAGGCTTCAGGAAGGCTGCCTGAAGGGCCTGCCATCCCCGCCATTTGCCGGGTAAACCACAAGGCCTCTCCTAGGACCCCCTTCTCAGCCACCCAGCCCAGCCCGTCCACCTCCCCCCAGGGTCTCTGGGGCCGCCCAGCCTCCAGGCAAGGCATGTTCGGCCCACAGACCTTTGCTCCAGCCCCTCCACCCTCACTCAGATTTCCCCGGGAACTGGGTAAAGGGCTGTGGGTGGGGCAGCGAGGCCTGTGTCCTGGCCAGTGGGCCCAGCGGGGCCAGGCTCCCTGGGATTTGAGCACTTGACAGCATAAGGACTGAGATGACCCCAGCAAGCCTGCTCCCACCCGCCTCCTGCTGTGGGGCCCTTGGCCCTGAGGCCCCAGCAGCTGTCAGCAGGGAAGGGTGACAGGGGAGGGCCAGAGGTGACTTCTCAGCCCGCCCCTTCTCCCCCTGCTTGGGCCAGGCCCAGAACTCCTACCAGCTGTTGTCAGCAGCTGCTGAGCTTTGTTCCAGAGCCAGCTCTGGGCACCCCCAACCCCCAAGACATCTTCCCACCATCCTTCATGGCCACTGCCCCTGGGGAGGGGTTGGAGCTAATATAGGGGACACGGTCACATCCCTTAGTTCCTTTGATCCTATTAATGATACCAGAAATAGGAATTAGTGCCCCTGTTTTAATGGAAGAGAAGACAGATCAGAGAAGCTAAGTGACTTGCTTGAAGTTGCACAGCTACTGAGTGGCTGAATTCAGGCTCCTGGCTCCCAGCTCAGTGTTCAGGCCGCTGCCTTTCTTCGGGGTGTGTTTGTGCAGGATGACAGAGACTTTGGGGTTCCTGGATTTAACTCCCACCTTGGCCACTTACTAGTTTTAGGGTCCCAGACCAGCTCCTTAACCACCTGGAGTGGAATTCTTATTTTCTTGCTTGTGAAATAAGATAATAATAGTACCTACCTCTTGGGATTGTTGAGCAAATTAAATGAGATAATCAATGTACAGTACTTAGCATAAGGCCTGGCATGTTCTGAGCACCCGAAATGAGGTCTGGCAATATTATCATCAAAGAATATTAGCCGCCTGTGCGCCCAGCACCGTGGGTGTTCTGTGGGGTTACAGACACATGTCATGAAAATTTATATCAGTCAATAAATATTTGGCACCTACTATGTGCCAGGTGCTAGAAAAAGAGCAGTGACAAAACAGACGAAATTCCTGTTCCTGCTTATACTCCGTGCCGTGGCTAGAGAGACACGACTTCATCTCAACCACGGAGGCCTCCAGGCGCTTACACACACCCTGGTATTATTATTATCCTCATTTTGCAGATGAGAAAACTGGGCTGAGAAGATTGGAGGCAGAGCAGGGGCCAGGACCCAGCTCTTCTGAGGGTCTTTGGCAGCGGCCCTAGGGGCTTCCTGGAGGAGGAGGCACTGGTGCTGCATCCCTCAGGGCCTCAGGGCTTAGCAGGAGAGGTGGGGATGCAGAGAGTAGGGGACCAGCCACCACAGTCTGGGCAGCAACAATTTCAGGAAGGTCTTGCCGAGGTCAAGGCCTTTTGTTCCCCCGGGGTGAGGCCCAGCCAGAGCTTTAAATACCCCCATGCAGCCCAGAATAACCCCTATTGTCTTGGCCTGCGGCTGGGGGACCCAGGAGGATCTTGAGGGAGGCTGATCTTGGAGGTGGGGCGGGAGGAGGTCTTCGGGTGCTTCCCTATATGGTAGGGGTGGTAATTCCGCGAAGACTTTTCCATTTGGCTCCTGCAGGAAGGCCCGCCTTGTGGGAAGGGTGGAGCAGCTGCCTGGATTCTGCGTGAGCAACGTGCTGCTGAGGGGGGAACCTGTGGGGTGGGGGACTCCCAGGGAGGGCCATGTGCCCAAGTGAAGGTGCTCCTTTGTGCGCCAGGGATGTGTGTGCATTGGCCCACCAGACCCTCCACCGTGGGCGGCCTCGCCAGGTCCCCTCCCAGGGCCTCCTGGCACCCTCTCCTGCTCTGGCTATTTTGGGCTCTGGCTGTGTTCAGGCTTGGGGAGGGATGGGTAATCCTGTCCAGACCAAGGATGCTGGGGGCGCTCCTGGACCGGCATTCCAGCCTCCTGGATCTTTGATCGCTGTAGCCTCTGCCCCTGGCTTCAGCCTCAAAAGGTCATGGTCAGTGGACTCCGAGGGGATGCCAGCCCCACTGGCAAAGGCACAGAAGGGCACCAGACAAACCTCTTCCCTCGGGATGTTCCCTGCTGTTAGTATCAGAATAGTTGTGCTTCTTCTAAGCAACGGGTTTGTTTTTACCTCATGGGACGTGGAATCCGGGCACTGGTCAGGTTTCCTTCCTCTCATTGGCCCCGGAAAGCTCAGAGACGGATGAGTTGTCGCTCTCCCAGGTCTCCAGAATTCGGCCTGTGCTTTCTGTCTGCTTGCCTCACTCCGGGCTCCCTCTGTCTACCCTACCTGAATTTTTTTAATGTATATTTAGTGAATTTTCTCTTGCTATTAACGTGTGCATCTTTGTAAGCTGCTTTGAGTCTTTCTGGAGTGGGGTGGGGTATAAATAGATAAACCATGATGATGATGATGATGATGATGGTGATAACCCTTTGCTGGTCAGTTCCCAGCAGTCTGATCCTTCAGGCTTGGTTCCAACTTTGTGATTCCCTCGCTAGCCCCACCCTCTTTGCTGGTGGGAGTCACAGCCTGCAATTGTAGAATCCTGACATTTCAGGAGTTCAGTGTCCTGAAGTGTTAAAGCCCGAAGGCTTTAAGATCTAAGGCTTTAGTCATCTAAGTTGAGAGCTTTCTAACTTATTATTAAGGAGTGAAACCCTTATTTCAATCAAAATAATAGTTTTGATTAAATACTGTAATATTTTGATAAATAACAGCAAACAGAGCATTCACCATGTGCTAGTGCTATTTGTGGCATTTTGCATTTTTATTTAATCCTCATGACAGCCCTAGGAGTTAGACACTACAAACATGAATTATCATGCCCACTTTACAGATGGGGAAACGGAGGCGCAGAGACGTGAAGCGACTTGCTCCCGGCCTCACAGTTAACCAGGGGCTCAACCAGACATATTATGTAGAAGGTCAGAATATAAAATGGAAAAAGGTGGATTTGTTTTTATTGAAGCGAGTATTTGAGTGAGGGGGCCCAAACTCTCCCTTCCCTCTCCCCACCCCCTCTAAAGTGGGCCCCAAGGCGCTGAGGACAGACTGGAAACCAGTGATCCAGGCTGCTTCGTCATTTGATGGAGGCAGCCTGAGGCCCAGGGAGGGGAAGGGACTTGCCTGTGGCTGGAAGCCCGTCTCAGACTCTTGTCTCAGACTCTCAGCCCCCTCCTGCCTGGGAGAGCACCAGCCCCTTCCTCCCCCGGCCCCAGCCGTCGCCAGCCCCACTCTGCACTCAGCAGCAAGTGCTCCCGTGGCCCACTCAGCTTCTTCCCTCACCGGTACCCGGTACCCTCGGACCTTCTGCGTGGTCCTGGGGGACTGGGAGTGACCAGGCACTGGGACTCGTCACCTGAGGGCTGGCCACAGCCAGGGAGGGGAGGGGCAGCTCCTGTCTGGGCGTCCTCAGACTGACAGGGTTTCACCTGTTCTCAAACATACTCTTCATGCCACCAGGAGCCTGTCACCTGGCCTGCTTTTCCTCCATCGGTGCTTCTCCCATGGGACCTTGGGGCTTTTCTGTCTTCAAGAACCCCCTTTTCAAAACCGCTGTGGTGGTGGTGGGCTGTATCTTACGTGTGAAGTGTTCCCAAGGGAGAGCTAGTTGGCAGCTAGCTGAGGGAAACGTGTACATTTAGGGTGGGTGTTCCCAAACTGTCTTCTGTGGTCCCCTAGTCCCATGAGCTCTGCATTGAAGAAAGGGTTCCAAGTTAAGCAAGTTTGGGAAACACTGAACAGTTGCCCTCTGCCCTTTTCTTCGTGTTCAAGACATTTAGGACCTAGGAAGCCAGCTCAGCTTCGTGTAACTAGCCTTCCCAGACACGTGTGTCTGCGCTCCTGCCCAGAGCTGCTGTGCCCCAGAATGGATGTTAGTCGTGAGGAAAGGGCCAGGGGGCACTTCCTCTTATTCCCAGCTCTGTTGTCCACGGGCCTATCTTCAGCCTCGGCTGGGCCCTGCCTGCCCCTTCCTTCCTCCCCCTCCAGGAAGCAGATGAGGAAAGCCCTGGGGACGAGGGGAGCTGGCCTCCTTGGCCGCAGCTGTTCCAGCCTGTTTTTTCCTGTTGCCGATGCCCACGGGAGCAAGCAGGAGCGGAGTCACCGAGGCCTGGCTGGCTGGCTGCCTTGCGCAAGGCCCTGGAGCTGGCGCTGTGGCCCTGCTCGCCTCCGAGACCCCCGCCCACTCCCTGGGATGCTGGTCTGGGCAGCGGGCAGGCCTCTCCTCAGTGACTACAGGCAGCTTCTTGTCCCCCCAGAGACGGGCCTCCTGCCTGGAAAGCTCCAGGTGCCTGAGGTGGCAGGAGGAGGCCTCAGGTAACCCCGGTTTGGAACCAGGGGTCTGGCTTCAAGTCTTGGCTCTTCCAACTCTGTAACTACGGGCAGGTCACCTTTTGGAGCCTCAGTTTCTTCGTTTGTAAACCCCAGTCATCCATTAATTTAACAAATATTATTGAGCATCTAAAGTGCCAGGTACTTTGAGGTGCTGGGGATACAGCTGGGCAAAATGGGCAAAGTCCCTGTCTTCATGGAGCTGATGTTCTGGTGGGGGAGAGAGATGATTAACAGATAAACAAGTAAATATAGGGTAGAATGTAGGTAGTGAGGTGCTCTGAAGCAGGGTAAGGGAGGTGACAGATTCTGGCCCTGGGATGTGGTCAGGGTGGGTCTCCGTAAAGGTGACATTTGAGCAGAAACTGGAGGAAGAGAAAGAGTGAGCAATCTGGAGGCAGTGTCCCCAGCAGGGGACACAGCAAGTGCAAAGGCCCTGAGGTGGGAAGGGCTTTGGTGTGTTTGAGGACTAATGAGACAGATGTGGCAGGCAGTGGGGAGAGCACAGTAGGAGCTGAGGTTGGAGAGGTGCGTGTAGGTGTGTGTGTGGGGGGGTAGATCGCACCACACCTCGCTGGCCATAAGAAGGGCTTTTCTTCTAATCCTTTGATGGGTGGGGAGCAATGGAAAGGCCTAACCTGGTAGGTTTGGGGAGAGGTCATTGTTGTAAGTGGTGTCTCATGTCAACAAAAATGTGTGGAACATTTCCCCCATCCTGCCATAGGCCTGACTCTGTGTTAGGGGATTCATTCATGAAATCTGTGGTCAGTGACCCCGCAGGGCAGACCCGAGCAGGTTGGTGTGGCCTCAAAGGCCCACAGACACCCCAGTGCTCCACAGCAGCAGGGCCACTCGGGAGCCAGAGAACCTGAGAACCAAGCTGGGCAGGAGGCAGGCACGTGCACACCGCAGGCGCGGTTGGCACCGACGGTGCTTGGCGGATAATGTTCAACCCCTGGGGACCTTCTTGCTGGGCGGCCCAGCCCGGAAAGCTGTTCCTCCTTGGCCACCCCCACTGCCTTGGCGGCACCTGGCACAGGGGTGGGGCAGGGGCATTTCCTGGTGGCTTCCTGCTTCCTCCCTGTAAACCGGCAGGCAGCGCACTCAGTGCCAGGGGAGGCCCCTTCTTGGGGTGTCTGTGTGGCAGGAGCAGAGTCAGGGCACTGGGAGGGTTGGGCTCTGTGACGAGCCCCGTGACCACAGCACGACTGTGCCGTGCATTCTCCCACCTCTGGGCCTCGGCACGTGCCCTTCCTTCGCCTGGTGCACTCTCTCCTTTCTTAAGGAAATCTTCTTTCAGACCCAGCTGAATTGTCATTTCCCCAACTCCACCCTGCCTCCCTAGGTGAGGGACCCTCCTCTGGCCCCTCCCAGCCCCCCGTCCTGCCTCTGCAGAGCTCTCCGCATGCTGCGTTTTTGTCACTCTATTTAATGGTCTGTCTCCCCCAGGAACACAGAGCTCTGTGACTGTCCCCTGCCTCGTTTTCTCCCCAGGGTCCGGTACGTGGGAGGTGCTCCAGAAGTAAAGGTCACAGTGACCTGAATGAACCCTCTGGGGCAGGTCTGATTGATGGCCTTTGTTTTCAGATGCAGAAGCTGAGGCTGCCTAACCAGAAAGTGGGCGAGTTGGCCTGGAGCGGCCCTCTGAGACTCAGGGATAAAGTGCTCTGCTTGGCCGTGGTGGTAGCAGTCCCTTTCGGGTGCCTGCCCCAGCTACGTCATAGGGCCTTCCAGGCAGAGACCACGTCAGGGCCACCTAGGAAAGGACCAGACAGATTCAGAGCTATCTGGCCGTGCTTCCCAGAGCAGATCACCCCTCGTTCCACTTGCCTCTCCCAGCAGCCCCAGGAAGGAAGCAAGCCAAGCAGGGTCCCCTCTTTCTCACTGGGGAAACTGATGCCTGGAGAGATTGTTATCAAAGGCCAGGGTGTGCTAGGATGGGTTTCAGGAACTGTGTGATTCAGTCCCCTCCTTTCTTTGGGATGAGGTGTTATTGCCTCGATTTTATCGATGGGGAACTGAGGCCCGGAGATAATTCTGGCACTTTCTAGCTGTGTGATCTTGGGTAAGTCCTTACTTTCTCTTTCTGAACTTCACTTTCTTCGTCTGTCAAATGGACTAATTCCTATCTCGAGCTTGGTGGGCAAGTTCGTTCATTCATTCATTCAGTCTGTCAGTGTGTCACCAAATATTAATTGAGCAGCTAGTATGTCTTTTCTGTTCCAAAGATGCAGCCATGATCAAAACAGATGAAATCACTGCCTTCCTGATGCTGTGCTTCAGCAGAGGTGGCTGGTGTGGAAGCTGAGCGCAAAGAGTAGGGACCCCCTACAGTTTGCTAAAAGGGAAGGGTGTCAAGGGGCTTCTCCCAGGCCACATGGTGAGTTCGAGGCAGAGCTGGGACGAGAACCCCAGACCCCAACTTCCTGCTCCCTTGGTCTCTGACAGGCCCTCAGTCCTCCCGCAGGGCACTGGCTGGAATGCAGCCTTTCCAGGTCCCAGGCCTCGGTATGCGCTTACAGAGGACAGGGGTCAGAAGCAGGGGCCGCTGGCAGCTGTGCCTCCAAGCTAGCAGAGTACAGGAGAGGGGGCCCTGCTTTCAAACCAGATTCCTCTTGCCTTAGCTGTGTGACCTTGGGCAGGTGACTTCACTCCTCTGAGCCTTTTTCCTTATCTGTAAAATGGGGTAGCCCCCGTATCTGCCGCAGGGGGTCATGGATTTGCGTGAGATGGGCCTTGTAGAGGCTGTCGCACCTGTGGGGATGGCACACAGTGAGCCTTGGCCATTCTCCTTTTGAGGATCATTGTTCTTCCTGGCCAACTGGCTGGCCAAGGTCCTGCCACCTTGGGAGCCTGAGTGTGGGAAGTTGGCAGGCCTCCCGAGTGGCACGGGCAGTGCAGGCATGCCAGGGGAGGCGGCGGCCCCCTCCTTTCCGGCCCGGCGCCCCTCTCGGCCTGCCAGGGGATTAAAGGCCTTTGTGTCGGGCTCTCCCGCCCCTGGCAGTTTGCACAGCAAAGTGCTGCCCCGACAGATTCCTTCCCCTTTGCTGTCTGCTGCCCATGGACAGGGCACCGGGCAGCCTGGGGGTGGGGCAGGGCACCTTGACCCTGTCTGTGGGGGCTGGGTTGGAGCCGAGTGGGGAGAGCGGTTGTGGTGGGCTTACCTGGGAGCCTGCATCATAGCAGCATGCAAGGGGGACCTTGACTGGGTCCGTGTCCCTCCCTGGAGAGTTGGGGGCTACGGGTCACAGCATCTGCTGGTTCCTCCACTGTGGACAGGGGAGGGGACTCTGAGACAGTCTGTGCTGGCAGGAGGCAGGTGGGCAGGCAGGGGATCCTTGTTTTCCTGCCCCCGCCCCGTCTCTGGATTTTGATGGGGTGAGCTCACTCCAGCCCAGATGCCTGGAGCCTTGCCCTGGGCAGCTGCAGCCACCCTGGGGACTACAGTGCTCAGACCTCCTGCCCAGCTGCAGGGGCGGTTAGGGGCTGAGCCCCAGGCCTGGGCCGTGCAGGGAGGTCAACTGACTGCCCAAGGCACTGGACGAATGTCTCTGGAGAAGCCTGAAGTCCCCTCATCAGCCTCAGAGCAGACAGACAACTTGAGCCTTGGAACCAAGCTTTGTTGTCACGCCCAGCCAGGACCCCACCATCCAGCCAGCCCAGGGCCTGGGCAGCAGAGCCAGACCCCTCCCTGGGCCCACACCCCATGCCCCCGTGCATCCCCCATCACCTCTCATCCCCTCACCTCTACCCTGTACCCCCTGCGTGGTACTAAGTCTAACGCTTCTTGAGCACTTACCATATACAAGGCACCGTGCTGAATGCCTTACACGCTTTCATCTCGTTTACACAGATGACCCTCTCTGAGCCTCAGTTTCCTCATCTGCAAAATGGAAATAACCCTACAAGCTCACAGTCCCTTAATTGAAACGCTTGGGGTCAGACGTGTTTTGGAATTCAGAAGTTTTCAACCTGAGAGAGGTGACATAGAGCACGTGCCAGCGGGGATGTGACATCCTCGGTAGAGTCTGGGGCAACACCCTGTAATCAAACACGTTAATGTTGCTGCATCGAAACGTGCGAGTCTTCACCCTGAGTGGAGAGTGCAGGGAATAAGCTATTAATAGCTTCACATCAATTTGGGTCAGGACTTGGCACCAAGTGAGCTTGCTGTAAACTTATTAAAAATAACAGCATTCTTGGTCTTCAGAGCCCTTTGGCTTTCTCTTATTGCAGATGAGGGAGAGTGACCTTGTCATGCCAACCCTCCCTAGGGTGCTGTGGGGGTTAATTAGGGTGGTCCATGCAATGTTAGGACAAGGCCTGGCCTGGGGAAAGTCCTCAGTGGGCCTTGACTGTTCTTGTCATCTCTTCACTGTGCCGCCGTCTTCCTTTAATTTTAGTGGCACCAGAAATTCTTATCTCCACACATAACCTGTGCGAGGCCCATGATTCTCCCTTAAAAACTGCTTTAAAAACCCCAGACCCTGGGGCCGGCCCGGTGGCGTAGCGGTTAAGTTCGCACTTATCTGCTTCTCAGCAGCCTGGGGTTCGCCGGTTCAGATCCCGGGTGCCGACATGGCACCGCTTGGCACACCATGCTGTGGTAGGCGTCCCACCTATAAAGTAGAGGAAGATGGGCACAGATGTTAGCCCAGGGCCGGGCTTCCTCACCAAAAAGAGGAGGATTGGCAGTAGTTAGCTCAGGGCTAATCTTCCTCAAAAAAAAAAAAAAGTTTTTTTTAATAATAATAATAAAAAACCCCAGACCCTATATCCTATATCTGTGTCTGTACTTCTCCTCCACCCCAAACCTTTTCGTCCTCTAGACCCCTCTCTGTGGCTTGACCTTTCACCTCCACGCTTCTTCCCAGCCATCGTTGGCTCCCTCTGCATCCTCACCCAGGCCGGGAGAGGAGGGTCCAGCCTCTGTCCCTGGTCCCCAAGGGCTTCTGCAGGACTTGGACCTGGAGCTCCGTGTGTGCCCTCTTCCTCACCAGGAGGCCTGGGCACAGCCCAGCCTCAAGGAGCAATGGCCTCCCAGAAGTCTGCCTCCACCCACCCCCCCGTCGCCTGTTTCAGGGAGTGCCTGCCCATTGCGGGGCCACCCTGCCCCAAGCAATTGTTTGTCAGGCTAGAACAGTCCTCTGTCCTTGGCCTGTATGAGTCAGCTGTTCCCCTATCCCCACCAGGAACCTGCGGGGTCTGGAAAATCCCCCTCTCCACTTGACTCCTTCCTCTCTGGCCCAGGTCTGCCCTCTGGACCCCTCCTCTCTGGCCCCGCCATCCGGCTCCAACGCCTGCTTGAAGTTCTGGATTCCTCTGGGAGGAAGTCGGGCTCACTCACAGCCGGAGACGGGCTGGAGGGCAGGAAACCTGGGTTCTATTTCTGCCTTTGACCTTGGAGCCACTGACGGCTCTCCTTGGGACATTAGGCACCCGCTGCATGGGCCCAGGCCACTGCCAGCTCAGGCATCCCATGGGCCATCCTGAGAGCTGGTCGAGTCGGGGATGGAGACCCGCCAGCCCTGGGCTTCCTGGCCCTGCCCTCTGCTTAGGCCTCATGGCCCGCCTGGAGGCCCAGCCCAGCCTCACCTTCTTTTGTGATCAGCAGGGGGCTTCGGGCAGGGACCCCGAGGTTCTGGGTCAGTCCTGGCTCTGCCGGCCGCTCACCTGTGATCTTGGGCAAGTTACTTCTCCAGCTCTATTCCCTCCGCTGTGAGAGGGGGCCGTTCACCCCTGCTCAGCCACCTCAGGGGGTCATTTTCAGGGTCAGTTGACACTGAGGCTGAGGAAACGCTCTGTAAACTGTGAAATACAGTGTAGTGGACAGATTCTGTGAGAGTGACTCTCCGTGACCTCAGTCAGTTCCGGCGCATTCCACTGCCCTCGTTACAGAGGCAATATGGTACAGTGGTGAGAGCTTAGACAGCGGAGCCAGACCACCAGGGACAAATGCCAGCTCTGCCATGTGCTAGATCTTCAAGCAGGTGAGCCGTCTCTGCTCCGTCTGCCCCTCTTTACTGTGGGCTGTTTAATACCTGTAACTGGGTTAACGCTTATGCAAGTCCTGAAAGCAGTGCCGGGTGCATAGTAAGTGCTCAGTGAATGTTAGCCCTTGTGTTCCCCGAGTGGACCCTGCACTTTCCAGGTCTGAGTCCAGGTTCCCTTCTGTGGTCAAGTCTCAGGCTCCTTTGGGCTCTTTCTGGGAGCCTCTTTCCCGTCTGGCTCCATCTCTCCTCCCAGATGTGAAATCCAGCTGTTAGAACCTTTTGATCTTCAGCTTTTCACAAGTGAAGTCTCTGCTCTTGCTGGCTTGTCCCTCGCTGCAGGCCCTGATCTGACCCTGGAGCCTTGGGTCCTGGGGAAGAGGCTGCAAGCAAGGGCAGGCTGGCATGTGGGAAGGGCCCATTCCCTGGGGTGGGGGGCTTCTGTCCAGGCCCCAACGAGCTCTGGATTCTCTCTCCCCTCCCCCTGCAGATGTGTGTTCCTGGCATTTCTTCCGAGTTGAATCTCACTTTGCTATTTCCTGTCCGGTCCCCAGCACCCCCTGGCTTCCCTCTCCCGGAGAGGCTCTGGGCCTTGCTCGCCACCAGGGCTTTCCTTTCCAGACAGCAGTCTGATGTCTAGGGGGTGCCAGGAATCTGTGTGCCCCATGGACGCCCTCCATGGCCTTGCTCCATGGGGACGGGGAGAGTGTGGCAATGACACAGAGAGCTCTCCCCAGGTGGGAAGGATCCAAGCCTACCCCTCTAACCTCCTCTGCCCAGTGTCAGTGCCCCTGCACCAGTCCTAGCCTCACACTCCCCTTAGGTCAATCAGGGCCTGCTCAGAACCCACCCCCTACCCAGTGGAACATTGCCCTCTACCCCTCACTGGGGAGGACAAGGGAAAACCCCTGGTAGGGGGCTAGTCCTGTGATTCCTAACCAATGACTGTCAGAACCCCCTGAGTGTGCTCAACTGTAACCCTCTTGCCTGGGGTGGGGAGAGCCTGACTCAGTGGCTCTGAGAAGGGGCCCAGGAATCTGTATTTCCCACCAATTCCTGGAGGTTCTCAAGCACACTCCTGGAGGCAAACCTCATGGGCATGGCCCAGAAGTCCACTGGCCACCCAGGACAGGCATGGCCACTTGTCCAGAGGGGGAGGGTGGGGGGAGGGGAAGGAACAGGAGGAGGGATTTGCCTGTGGATTGGAGGGGACAGGACATTAGGCCGTAACGGGGGGTAAGATGTGGGCAGTGCAGAGCTCACACAAGGCTTGGCAGCACTGAAAGCACAAAGATGACCAGATGGCACCCAGCTCCTGCTCCCAGGGAGCCCCCGGCCTGGGAAGGGGGACACATAGAGACCACGTGGGGGTGGGCAGTGCCTCCAAAGCAAGTCATCTTCAGGAAGCAGCTAGAATTAATAGATGATGACATTTTTATCCATTCATTCATTCAACTATTAATTGAACAGGGGTGCTGAGAAGGTAGAGGTGAATTAATTCCAGTCCCTGCCTTCAGGGTGCTTTCATTCCAATGGAGGTGAGCCTGGAGGGCCCAGAGCCCATCCTGGGGGCAGAGGGGGCTGTGAGGGCCAGGGAGTCAGCACAGAGTCTCCCCGGGGAGATTTCTTATACCTCTTTATTGAGGTATAAATTACAAACAAGAAAACATACCTATTTTGAATGTGCAGTTCAATAATGGGAATGAGTCGTATATGCAGAGGAATCATCACTCCAGAAGGTTCCCTCGTGCCCCTGCCCAGCCAGCCCCACCCACGTCTGATCTTGGGCCACTACTGATCTTTCTGTCACTGTAGATTAGACTTTTCCCCCAGAATTTCATATGAATGGGGTCACGTAGCACGGAGTCTTTTGTGTCTGACTTAACGTAACGTCTGACTTAGCATAACGTGTTTGAGAGTTATCCATTGCCCTGCGTATCCGTGATTTGTTCCTTTTTATTACTGAGTAGTTGGAAGAGGTGATGTTTAGTTGAATTTTGGAGGACGAATTGGAGCTAGCCAGATAAACAAAGGAAGGAAGGGCATTTCAGCAGAGGGAACAGCGTGAGAAAGGCCAGAGGCTCCAGGAACATGGACTGCGTGAAGTTGGGCGGTGGGGACGGGAGGGACTGGCTGGCTCTTCATTTTTTCCTGCTCCTTGGGCCTCTTTCCTGCGGCCACCACCTTGTCTAGCCAGTGAGGGCTGGGTTTGGGTTTCGCAAGTGAGACCATTTCCTTTTGGCTGGGCTGGGCGCCCCAGATAGGGCCGAGGCCAGCACACGGTCTAAGATGCTCATGCCAGGCCATCTGGACGAGCGTTCTGAGGCCACAGCAAATCCGTGCACACTTGCGCTTGGGGCCTCTGGGGTTCCCTTGGGCTCCACTAGGGGTTTGTTTTCCTCTAAGTTGTCTGGTAAAACTCCTTTGGAAACATCTCCATCTTGTCTAAGGGGAAAAAGGTGTTCATTGTCCACACACACACCCGAGAAAGGCAAGTGTTATGGCTGTGGGGGCCCTTCTGCTCCGGCATGGGGGCCCCGGGTCTCAGCAGCCCTCTGTGGAAGAGAGCCGCCATGGAGCTTGTGCTGGGCTCAGGGTCAGCCTGAGGTCACTGGAGTTGATGGCACGCCTGTCCTGCCCCCATTCAGCCCAGCTGCTGGGCTCCACTCCCTGCCTCTGGGTGCACAGATGTGCCTGCCAGTGTGGCCACCAGGGCCAGAGCTCCTCCAATGTGACTGGAGTGTGTTCCCTGTGGCCTAGAGATTTGGAGGCCAGACTGAGACAGAAAGAGGTGGCCAAGCTGGCCTGGGGGGCTGCTGGGGGAGGCAGCAGCTTCCATTGACTCACCCTCAATTTCTGCCTCTGTCCCGTATCCACGCTGACCCTGGCCACCCGTCCGGTGCCCATGTCCCTCATCTTTGCTGGCCCCAGTCACCCGGCCCCTGTCCCCCTGTCCACTAACCCGTGTCCTGGCTATCCCTCGCCTTCCCCAAAGGAAGAAGAGTCATCACTTACCAACGTGATTTTTTAATTTTATCGTCTGTTTATTTGAGGATTCATTCAGACTCAGTGAATTTGCAGACTTGGGCTCTGAGGCCTCCAGAACCTAATGGGATTTGGGGAAACTGAGTCAAAACCAATGGTACAGCCCCAGCCTGACTCTCTTAGCCAAACCGTGTCTGACTTACCTACTGGAGGGCTTTGGGGTGCGACTCCCCGTTGAAGTGAGGAGAGGGATCCTGGGTTTAGCGGGAGCTGGAGAGTGTGACGCATTTGGCTGTGTGGTCTCCCACAGGTGACCCATGGGCTGAGGGCATATGATGGCTTGTCTCTGCCCGAGGACGCGGAGACAGTCACAGCGGGCCGGGCTGGCTGGAGCTATTCAGACCTTTCTGATGACGAGGACTTGCTGGCTGACGATGCCTCCGGAGGTGAGCAGAGGGTTCTGGTGGCTGGAAGTAGAGGGGATGAAGGATGGAGTCAGGGTTCTTCCCGCTGGTCCTTAAAGAGGCCCCGGGAAACTTGCCCACAGTGGCACCTCAAGAGACGGGCTAAGGGCTGCATCCTGAGCCCTGGTCCTCACTTATAACCTGTGTGCCCCTGGGCTGGTGGCTGCTCCTCTGCAGCTGCAGTCTCCTCACAGTGCAGGATGGTCAGGACGGATGGGGAAGGTGGTGGGCCATGCACAGTGGAGGGTGATTACCGCCCCCTCCTCCCATCCTCACCCAGGGGCCAGTCTGCCCTCGCCGCCCCCACCCCAGCTGTCCTTGGTCCACACGCTCTCTGATGGAGGCTTCCAAGCCGACGTTTACAGGCCAGCCCTCTGTCGGCATGGAAAGAAGGCAACAGCTCTGTGTTTTCCAGACCTTCCCCACTATGTGCCAGGTGCCCAGAACATGCCTGACATCAGTAGGAGCTCAATAAATATTTGTTGTTGCTGAATAAGTCTCTTTTGCTTGCAGACGGCCTGGGGAGCGGGGACGTGGGCAGCGGGGACTTCCAGATGGGTAAGTTGCTGGGGGCATCTTACCGGCCCCCATCCTGTCCCCTGGGGAATCCCCAGGGCAGGTCTTTCCAGTCACAGAGGCCCCATCTCCTGGGCTGAGGGCCTTGAGGGCTCCTTGGGCCCGCCATGGAGGTGGTCTTGTACCTGCTGAGTGACAGTTGTGACATTGGTTGGCAGGTCCCTGCAAGGTTGGGGGCGGCCAGGTTTTGTGCCCGCCTACGCCAGGAAGTGCCTAGTTCTGATGGGGACTGAAGCCATTCAGCATTCAGAGCCAAATTCTCACCTCCCAGGGTTGCTCAGCTGTCTTCAGGAGGCCTTCCCCAGAGCTGTCCTCGGTGTGACTGCTGCAGAGATGGGGACCTCAGGCAGGGAGCGCAGACCAAAGGGCTCTGTGGCATAGGGCATTCAAGCGAGCCTGGGAGGGAACCCTGCCTTAGGTCGGGTCACCTGCTGGGAAGCCGAGGGCTTCTGAGTTGGGAAAGGAGGGCTAGGCTTCATGGAGGGAGAGGAGTCAGGCCTTCGTCAGCTGCCCACTCTGCCAGCACTCGAAGGGCACAGCCAGTACACGGCCTGGCCCTGCGCTGAGTCAGGGGCTCAGAGTCCCTGTTTCCTCCCAGCCTGGGATTCTGGGTAGAGAAGGAGCTACCTGGGTACAAGCCCCAGCAGCTCCATATGGTGCCTGCTGCCCTCTCTGGAGCTCAGCTCAGCATGTCCCCTGGGCAGCCCCTCTGCATCCAGGGCTGCCCACCCCAGCAGGCCTGTGGCGAGTCTGCCTGGGCCTCTCCAGGGGTAGGGTTGCCTCCCTTTGGCTGGCATATCAGGGGCATCCAAATTCAAGAGGGTGTTGGCCTACCTGGACCAGTGCGCAAAGGAGGGTTGGCCTCTGGGTGGCGCAACTGTTGGTTGGTCCTGGCTGTGACGTCCCAGCACCTGGGACTCAGCCACTGCCTGAAGCTTCTCCACGTGTTGGTTTCTGCAGGGCTACAGGATGCCTGGGTGCTGGCTGGGACCTGGGGATGGGTGTCAGGTGGGCCTCATGCACACAGCTCACACCCCAGAAGGCCTCTGCTTGTGGGTCCCTGGGAGCTCCCTCTTGCTAAGCCAGGCCTGCCCACTGGTCCAGTCCACCCTGTCCATTCAGAAACAGCTGTGGCCCCTCCCAGGGGGCTGCCCACTGTGACAGCTCTGCCCACTCTGAGTCATCCTTGCTGGCCCACCTTCCCCCATAAGAAGCAGCTGTGAGGGCAGGAGAGGCCAGAGGTGGGAGAAGGGGAGGGATGAAGAGCAGCTGCTGGGAGGTCCCTTTTGAGTGGGGCTGATCTGTGGGAAGGTGTGGGGCCATAGACCCTCCAGGCCAAGCCCTGGCACCGGCCTGCTGCCCTTGGGGCAGGTCCAGGCAGCTGGGTTGAATCTCCGCCCGGGAGGCAGCAGGTGTGTCTCCCTGATTCCCAGGGTCTCCATGTGCCTGCTGCAGCCTTGCCCAAGGTCAGTGCCCTCCCTGCACTGGTACACAAGGGCCATCATGACCGTGATGGACCCTACCTGGCTGGGCCCCTTGCCTAGGCCCTGGCCCAGCCCCAGCCCCAGCCCTGGAGTGTAGCCCCTGGGGCAGCCTGCCTCTCTCCTCTTCCCTCAGGCAGGGTCATGGCTCCCCTTGGCTCTGCCCCAGGCCTGTCTCACCCACCTCCCTGGCACCCCTGGCTCTCCTTCTCCCTCCCTGGGACCCCTGCCCACCTCCCCTCACCCAGTTTCTTTCTGTCTTCTGACCTGTCTCTTTGTCTTTCCCACTCTTGTCTGTCCTGCTCTGGCACCTGTCTCCATGTCTCTCCTGCTGCCTTCTGCCCCTGCCTGGGCTGTCTCTTTCCTATTCCTCGTGTCTCTGTCTTGTCTGTGCCTCCTCTGTCTCATTCTGTAACTTCTCCCTCTGTCTCTTTGGCTAGCCATCTCTGCCTCTGTGTCTCTGTCTTTCCCTCTCCTTTCTGCCTTTGTCTCGCCTGTTTTCTCTCATTCTCCCCCCACTTTCTCTCCGTTCTGTCTCCATCTCTTTCTGTGTCTCTCTGTGTCCATCTCTGTATCTCTGTCTCCATCTCTGTGTCTCTGTCTCCATCTCTCTCTGTGTCTCTCTGTCATTCCTCCTTCCATCTGTCCGTCTCTCTCTCTCTCTGTCTCTCCTTTGGTTCTCTCCACCTCCCTTGCTGTCTCCGTCCCTCCTGTCACGTCCCGTGGCTGGCATGGTGGTCTTGGAGCCTGATAACAAGTCTCCTCTCAGTGAGTGACCGGCCAGCCCAGCGGGAGCTCGTCCTTCTCTCCGTCCCCACCCTCTCTCCCTGCTCTTGCTCCTCACTCCTTTCTCCTTCTTCTCCTCTTCCTCCCCAGCCTACACTTTGTCACACTTGAGGCTCAGAGGCACCTCCTTGCAGGGTCTGAGGTCAGGCCAGCCACTGCCCTACTCCAGCTGGCCCCACCTTCTGCCCTGTTCCTGCCCAGGATGCAGCCAGACCCCCTCTGGGCACACAGTCTAAACACAGTGGACCAGACCCCTGGTGTCCGCCCCCCGTGGTGCTGGCTGGGCAAGGGTGGGTGCAGCAACCCCTCAGGGGACGAGGCCCTTGAGGCTGGAAGTGACTTGTGTCCACCTCAGGACCGGCTGATCCTGAGCCCACCCACGGGACCCTGTGCTCGAGATTGGGGTGTGTGTGTTTTGGGGAGTAGTTCTGTTGAGCAGGGGGTGGGTATCAGGAGCAGGTGGGGCAGCCTGCTCCAGGGCTGGGGGCGGTCAGGCGTGCATTCCCCAGCCCCACCCTGGTGCAGGCCTACCCTGGGCCTCCTGTCCCTCCAGCCTCTGGCTCCAAGTGAGCTCTCCAAGCAGGGTCAGAATGAGGACCAGGGGGGAGAGGAGTGGCCAGGGCAGGCACCCAGAGAGCACTCCCACCCCCAGGCAGCACCACTCCCTTCCAGCACCCTCCGCTGTGGAGGCTGCTTTCTGAAAAGCCTCACCTCTGCCCCCACCCTCAGGCACCCCCGCAGGGAGGCAGCTCGGGGTGGAAGAGAGGGTGCTCCCCTGACCTGCCCCTGGTCTGGGAGAAGGCGGGGGTGGCTTCAGGCTGGGGGGTCCGTGCCCTTCCCAGGCCCTAGTAGAAAGGAGCTTTGTGGAGCCTGGCCCCCTCCCCCGGGAGCAGGCACATTCCTGGGCAGAGGCCCGGCCTCCTTGCCTGTGCTCAGCCGTGGGGCTGAGGCCAGGGGCCGGGGTGGGGGGACTCTCAATGGACCTCTGTGCCTGTTCACAAGGGGCCTCTGTGGCCCAGCTCACGGCCCCCACACTCCAGCCCACAGAGCCCCGCCCACCCGGCACCCAGAAGCGCAGCCCGGCACAGTCCCTGTGGTCAGAGCAGGCAGGGCGGCCCTCCTAAGCACCCTCTCTTGCTGTCGGAGTCCACTCCCGCGTCTTCCTCAGACGCTCCATCCTGATCCCCTCAGGGCCTGCTCAGCCCGAGCCACAGAGGGAGAGGCCCTGGCTCGGGGGGGTGTGCACCTGTGGCCAGACAGAATGAAAAGGGAGGACATGCCTTATAGTCAGGCCCAGCCAGTGCTACTCCCTGCTCTGCCACCTACTCGCTGGTCATCTGTCACCTCTCTGAGCCCAATTCTGCCTCAGGGACTTTGCAGCTGCTGTTCCCTCTGCTGGAATGCTCTTCCCCCAGATACCTCCCCATGGCTCACTCTCTTCCTTCGGGCGGCCCCTTGGAGGAGAGGCCTGCCCTGGCCACCCTGGGAAAGCAGGCGCCTCGCCCACCCCAGAACACGCTCCCCCCAGCCCTTGTTTTTTTCCTCCATAGTCCGTATAGTCCTTGCCCATTTGATTTTCTTTCTCCTCCCACTAGAAAGTGGCCTCCGTGGGGACAGGAGTTGTCATTTGTGGAGTTCACCACTTTATCCTCTGTCCCTGGAACACCGCCTGGCATATGGCAGGCCCTCCCTGTAGGTTTGCTAAAGCAGTGATGCCTCCGGCAGATGGGAAGAAGTAAAACCAAATCCAGGCCTTGAGTTTGTCATAAAGACCAGAGATGACAATCACGCTCGACCCACGTGGCCCCTACTGTATGCCAGACGCTGCTGTGAGGCCTCACGTTCGTGAACTTACTAGTCCTCACGACAGCCCTCCGGGGGGCACTACTATGATCCCCGTTTTGTAGATGAGGACACTGAGGCTCAGAGAGGTTAAGAAACTTGCTCGAGGTCACAAGGCTGGAAGTGGCAGTTTTGCTCCAGAGGCTGAGCTTTCAGCCACTAGGGTACACTGCCCCTCAGACAGTAATAGCTCGTATTATAGTGCACCTACTGTGTGCCGGGCTCTATTCTAAGCACTTTGTACATGTTTTAAACTCATTTGTAACTTGCATCAACTCAGTATTTATAATTTACACCTTAATTCATGAACATTATGAGAATTAATGCATAAAAAATCTTATACATAATAGGTGCTGAAGAAACACTTGGTGTGTGTGTCTGTAAACACATGTATATGATTCATTTGCGGCTCCCATTAACTCATGTTTATAGCTTCTATGTGAACTTAGCAATATTGAGATTTAATGTGTATAAAATGTGTACAGAAGGTGCTTAAGAAACAATAGTGGTGTGTGTATGCTCACACCAATCTGACATGAATTTGTTCAGCCATCACTAACTAGGACCTACTATGTGCTGGGCACTGTGCAGGCATTGGGGATTCAGGGGTGAGCGAGATCCAGGGATCCACAGTCAGGTTCATAGGCTAGCGGTAGAGAGAGAAGGATGGCAACAGCTTCCGATTCACTAGCGCTTGCTGCACACCAGGTGCTGCCTCTGAGGGCACAGAGAGATGCTGTGTGTCAGCGTAGCATCATTCCTTCCCCACAGCAGCCCAGGGTGGTAGACCTCTGGATCTGTGTGATGCTGGGGTAGAAGATGCTCTGATGGGAGAAGCAGAGGGGCTGGGGAGGCCCAAAGAGGTCATCTCTAGCCTAACCCTGCCAGGGTTGGGGAAGGAGGGCCGTTCAGGCAGTCTTCTTGGAGGAGGTGATGGCTGAGGCCTGCAGGATGAGTAGGAACTTTCCAGGGAAGAGTAGGGAAGCATGACACAGTCACTCGCGAGTAGTTTCTATGCCGGGCGAGCCTCCTCTGGAAGCCACCCCTACTTGTCTAGTCATCCTCTGAGCTGTTGGGAGTCTCCTCGTCTGCACCATCACTTGGTTTCTGGATCAGGCCATTTTCCCTGTTGGTTGAAGCCCCTCACTCAAGGCTGGGGCCTCGGCTTTGACCCCTGGGCAGGCCTGCCAGGGCCACTTCGGCGTGTGCTCACACAAGCAGTGCTGGGTGTAGCTGTGGGCACACAGGTGTCAGCCTCAGCAAGAGGCCTCCAGGGACCCTTCCCCCATTTCCATCCACTGGCCTAGCTGCCTGAGGCCACCACATGCCAGGCGGGGCCCCTGGGCGTTGCAGTGACACCTCTCTTTTTTCTGCAGTTTATTTCCGAGCCCTGGTAAACTTCACTCGCTCCATCGACTACAGCACTCGGCTGGAGAACGCTAGCTCCGAGGAGTTCCGAGAGGTGTCTGAGGCTGTGGTAGACACGGTGAGGTGAAGGGGCTTTGGGGAGCTGCCCCGGGTTGGGGGGAGGGAGGACTGAGGATGGGGTGAAAGTATTTGGAGGCTGATGGTTCTGTATCTCTCCAGCTGGAGTCAGAGTACTTGAAGATTCCCGGAGACCAGGTTGTCAGTGTGGTGTTCATCAAGTGAGAAGGGTCCCCTGGGGGCTGGTGAGGGACTGGGGTAACCTGGAGGGGTTGACAAGGATGGGGAGATGCCTGGGTACCAGGAAGGGAGGCAGGAGAAGCCTAATGGGGTGAATCTCTACTGGCGGACATTCAGGAATTGGCGGGGGGGACACTTTGGACGTTAACGTGTCCTGCTTGGGGTACAGGCTGTCCAGGAGCAGGGGAGGAGTCAAGAGATCAGGCCTGAGCATCAGGCAAGAGGCCAAGGGAGGAGCTGAGACCGTAGGCGTCTCCCTCACCCTGCTCCCCTGCCCCATGCTCTTCCCTAGGGAGCTGGATGGCTGGGTGTTTGTGGAGCTGGATGTGGGCTCCGAAGGGAATGCGGACGGGGCTCAGATTCAGGAGGTGCTGCACACAGTCATCTCCAGTGGCTCCATCGCCTCCTATATCACCTCACCCCAGGGATTCCAGTTCCGACGCCTGGGCACAGGTAAGCCCACCCTGGAGCCTGGGGTCACCTCCTCTAGTTTCTCAGACTCATGTGGGTCCCCTTCAGTGTCTCCACCATGGGCTCTCCTAGCTGGGCTCGCACACTGCTAGGGACAGGGAGCTCACTACCTATGAGTCTGCCCCATCAATCTTTATGTAATCTTGGCTTGGGCTGAGCATAATGTGTTTCCTCTGACATGTACCCCTTAGACCCAATTTCTGCTCTGTCTCTTTCAACCCCTGTACAATGATAAAAGGTAATAATTCCTTTCTTCATACAGTACTTTCAGGTCCAAAACCCTTTTGTGTTTAATCATAATGAATAATTGTTTACTGAGCACTGACTATATGCAAGGCGCTCTGTAAGGCCCTCATATTCAGTCTCCACGCTAATTCCTGTGAAGGAATGCCTCCTGTTTTAGAGATGAGAGTCCTGAGGCCCAGAGAGGAAGAATGGCTTGTCCAAGTTCACATGTGCAGAAAGTGGAAAAGCCAGAATTTAACCCAAACCCTGTGTCTGTACCAGCCTTGCCAGAACCTGTGGAGATGAGATGAGAAACAGATGAGAAACTGAGGCTCAGAGAGAATAGGAAACTGGCCCAAAGTCGCACAGCTGTTAGATGCGAAGGCTGGCCTGCATACTCTTGGTCAGCCCAGGTTTCTTTTCGCTGCACCCTGTATCTCCTGTTTTGACTCCCCGAGTATTTCTTTTGGCCAGACAGTCCCAGTTCATTCCTCACAGGCTACAGGTTTCAGCCCCGTCTCCATCTCAGTCCCTCCTCTCTGGGAAGCCTCCAACAGGTCACCATCCCTGACTCAGTGGAACCGAGAACTGAACAAACTCCATCCCTACCATGGTGACCCAGTCAGAAACAAAGAGTGAAACCGTCACTCCCTCGTTCTGCACATAAAACCTCAATTAATGCACCCAAAGATCAAGTGTACCCTTTTGGCATCCCCAGGTCCAGGTCTTAAGATTTCTGGGGGTCCAGCCCTCTTCTCCCCACTTTTCAATGAGTCTTCCCAGCTAGGGAGGGTGGGATGGGCCTGGCTCAGTGCTGCAGGCCACAGCGCCCATGTCGCAGGTTGGATGGCTACTGATCACACCTTCCTTTCCAGCACAGACCCCCCCGCCCCCCCTGGCCGCCATGGCGGCTCCAGTGACACCAGGTGAGAGTGCAGCCAGACCCAGGCCCAGCTGGATCACTGGAGAAATTAATGAATGGAGGGGAAGGAAGGACGAGGGCGAGATGGCTGGGCATAGCCCCCAAGCCGCCCCTTCTCTCCTTGCTCTTCATCCTCACTGGGCCAGGCCGTGGCCTGCATGTGTGTGATGTGATGGTCGCATGCGTGTGGTGTGTTAACTGCGTGTGGGGTCTGTGTAAGGGATGGGTGACACCCTGCCACATATCGCACGTCCCACGTGTGCTGTGGGTGTGTCCACTGTGTGCTCCTTGCGCTCACTGAGCCTGCCAGAAACCACGTGGCCTGACACCCGGCCCCCAAGCCCACGCGCAGCCGTGCAGTGCCTGTGTGGTCCATGATCCCCTCCGCCAGCTTCCCGCCTGCCTCGCTGACTCCCTCCAACCCCCTCAGTGCCCCAGGTCGCAAGGGTCTGCACCGAGGCCGAGTTTGCCTGCCACAGCCACAATGAGTGTGTGGCCCTGGAGTATCGCTGTGACCGGAGGCCTGACTGCAGGGACATGTCCGATGAGCTCAACTGCGGTGAGGGGCTTTCTGGGGGCACAGTGGCCTTCAGATGCCGGGCAGGGCCAGGGTTTGCCTCGGCGTCTGAGTCAATTGGGGTTGGCTGTGAGGGGTCGGTGCAGGCAGAGGGGTCTGAGGGAGGAGGGAGTGGACACAGGAACAGTGATAGCAGGGTCAGGGCCGGGGTCACTGGGTGCGGCAGGGTTGGCCTGGGGAGCGTGAGGGGTAAGGGATGAGGAGCCACCCCTTCGTGCCAACGCCGCAGGGGCTCTGTCCACAGAGGATTTGGTCCCAGAGCTCAGCTCCCTGCCACCCCCTCTGATGGAGACGCCACTTCCACCACACTACCCGGAGGTGGCCACCATACGGCAGCTACTAGTCACCCCCGCTCCCCAGCCTCTGTTCCCTGAACCACACAGGCCCGTGCCTTGTGGGCCCCACGAGGCTGCCTGCCACAGCGGGCACTGCATCCCCAAAGACTACGTCTGTGATGGGCAGGAGGACTGCAAGGATGGCAGTGATGAGCTGGACTGCGGTGAGGGTGGGGCAGGGCTGGAGGTGGGGGTGAGGGCGGGGGCGCTGGCCAGGGGAGGGCCACCAGCTGAACCGTGCCTGGTCCACCCAGGCCCCACGCCCCCCTGTGAGCCCAATGAGTTCCCCTGTGGAAATGGGCACTGTGCCCTCAAGCTGTGGCGCTGCGATGGCGACTTTGACTGTGAGGACCGCACCGATGAGGCCGACTGCCGTGAGTGTCCCTGGGGCCGCCGGGCGCCTACCCTGTCCCTACCCTGTCCCTTCTCCAGCAGGTTTGTTTGCTCTCCCCGGCTGAGTGGTGAAGGCTCTCAGGACAAACTTTAAGGTTTATCTCTCTCTCTGACCCCAGCAGTGAGGAACCTTGGCCCTGAGCTGGCCTTGGTAGCAAGCAGTGTGGCTAGACTGCCTGTGGTTAATCTCTCTATTTATCTTCTTTATTTTGTTACCACTAATCTTCTCCTTGTTATTTATGCTTGTGTGGGGGTCAGAGGAGTAGAGAGGGCTTCATACGCCGGGTCCCTTGATGTATGTATGAGTCAAAACGTTCCCCCTACTGGGCTACAGGTTTTTCATCCACAGCTGGTTCTGAGATATTTGCTCCTCCATCTCCCCAGCTCTTCATCCATCTATGCATTCAACTATCCATTGTCCATCTGTCCATCCATCCATCTGTCCAACATCTTTCCTCTCTCCCATCCATCTATCTACCCACTCATTCATCCAACTATCATCCATTCATTGTCTGTCTGCACAGCTCTTCGTATATCTGTCCACTCGTCTATCTGACAACCTTCCTCCTGTCCATTTTGCCATCCATTCTATCATCCATCCATCCGTGGTCCATCTTTCCAGCTCTCCATCCATCCGTCTATTCATATAGCCAACATCTTTCCTCCTTCCTATCCAGCTATCCAACCAGCTATCTACCCGTTTCCTATCCACCCACATAATCAGTGTTATGGACATTATGACAGTTAAATGAGTTAGGCTGGAGAGTCAGAGACCCTATAGAGTAGCCTCTTGTGTGTTGTCCTGTGAGGTGAAGCCTGGGGCTCGTTAGTCCAAGATCAAGGATCATCTTCCCATTTCTCTGTAATCGTGGGTCACCTGTCCGAGTGTAGGTTGACGTCCCTGCTGTCCTCCGCTCCAGCTTCTCCTCCTTGCCTCCCCTCACCTTCCCCGCTCTGCGGCAAACACAGGCAGCATTATGCCGGAGACTGGCCGAGTTTTATGACATCTTTCCGTCGTTCTAAGCTTGCTTGACAACAGGCTCCTGGGCAGAGAGAAAGTCATTGAGGGCTTTAGTTGAAACGCCCTTCTCAGAGGCCTCTGCTGGGGAAGAGTCCAAGGGAGGCCGAGCCCTCATTTTGAGAACACAGAACAGAGGACGTGAAAGCTGAGTGGCCTTGGGGGCTTGGAGGGTGTTGGGGCAGAAGCATCTGAGGTAGTGTCAGTAGATAGCTGCCTCCTGGCCTCTGCTCGGTTCCTTCTCTGTGGACATGTGGCCTCCACTCCTGTACCACTCTGCCTTTTCCATCCTTGTCTGTGTGTCTGTCTCAAGCTCAGTCTCTCTGAGGAGGAATGCCAGTCACCATCTACTAGAGATGCCACCTGAGGCCCAGCCCTGGGGCCAGGCCAACTGCAGGCCTCTGGCCAGTCCATAGGCCTCAGGTCATGCGTCACCCCTAGGCCAGTGAGAGGGGTACAGAGCAGCACGGTCCAAGCTGTGGCAGGCCCCTTGCAAGGCCTTTCTGGGAGAGAGAGCTGCCCCAGGTGTCACCCGGTGTCCAGAGACACTGGCCACTTTGCCTGTGCCTCTGACAGGGTTCTATGCTTCCAGGGGAGGCTGAATGTGGGAGGAACCAAGGAATTGTGATGTGCCAGGTATAACTGGCACACAGGTGGAGTGAATGGTGGGGGCAGGGTAATGTGACAGGCTGTTTGATGGCTGACTGGTGGCCGTGACGCTGTGGGTAGTGTTGTGGCAGCAGTGTCTGAGCCTGGCCAGGGCAGCGGTGTGTCTTGTGGGTGAAATGGGAGAATGACCCTGGGGAAGGTGGACAGGGTGGGCTGTTGGGCATTGGTACGGACTGGGCGTGGTCCTCTGTGAGGGCAGTGCCTGCTGCCCACACTACCTGGCTCTGTCCCCAGCTGCCAAGCGCCCCGAGGACGTATGCGGGCCCACGCAGTTCCGCTGTGTCTCCACGAACACGTGCATCCCGGCCAGCTTCCACTGTGACGAGGAGAGCGACTGTCCCGACCGCAGCGATGAGTTTGGCTGCAGTGAGCAGGGAGCAGGGGGGGCGAGCTGGGGGCCCTGGGCCGGGTTCCTGGCGCCCCTTTCCATGGTCTCAGCCTCTACTCTCCCCCCACCTGGCTCCTTGGAGCCACTCCCCCTACTCCTTCTCTTTTTGCCCCTCACACCCCTCACTCCTGCTCTGGTCTCCCAGTGCCCCCCCAGGTGGTGACCCCTCCCCAGGAGTCGATCCAGGCTTCCCGGGGCCAAACAGTCACCTTCACCTGTGTGGCCATGGGCGTCCCCACCCCTATCATCAACTGGAGGCTGAACTGGGGCCACATCCCCTCTCATCCCAGGTGCTGCTCTGGGCCCGGCAGGGGTCGGGGAGGTAGGGGAGGCTGGCCAGTGGCCCAGGGCTGACCTCGCCTCTGTCTCGGGCCCACCAGGGTGACAGTGACCAGCGAAGGAGGCCGTGGCACACTGACCATTCGCGACGTGAAGGAGGCAGACCAGGGTGCCTACACCTGTGAGGCCATGAATGCCCGAGGCATGGTGTTCGGCATCCCTGACGGGGTCCTGGAGCTCATTCCACAGCGAGGTACAGCTGGTGGGTAGGGGGGTGGACGTCGAGCTGGGGGTGGAGCTGGGGCTGCCTGCCGGGCCGGCTGCAGCCACTCCTGTGCCGCCCGGCAGGGCCCTGCCCCGACGGACACTTCTACCTGGAGCACAGCGCCTCCTGCCTGCCCTGCTTCTGTTTTGGCGTCACCAGCGTGTGCCAGAGCAGCCAGCGCTACCGAGACCAGATCCGGCTGCGCTTTGACCAGCCCAATGACTTCAAGGGTGCGTTGGCGGGCCGGCGGGGGGGGGCGGGCGCTGTGGTGGGCCGGAGGCAGGCCCCAGGCTCCAGTGGGCTCAGAGAGGGCAGATGTGGGAGCACAGCAGGCGCTGGACAGATGGGGCCAGGCTCCAGGAGGGACTCAGCTGGGCCCTGTAAGAAGAGCTTGTTTTCAGGAGAAAACAAACATTTTTCAGGAAAAGCCAAATCCACACTTGATATTTGCCCGTTCCGGGTTATGAAGACGATGAGCACTGGGCCAGATTCCTGGCTCAAATCCTGACCCTGACCCTTCCTGCCTGTGTGCCCTTAGTCAAGTGACTATCCTGTGTCTCAGTTTTGTTATCTACAAAATGGGGATAAAATAATAACTACGTCCCGGGTTGTTGTAGGGACTTGATAGGTTAATAGAAGCTACTCAGAATAGTGCTTGGTCCGTGGTAAGGGCCCAGTAAGTATTCCCTAATGTCCTCATCATCCTCATCATCCTAATCCTGAGAGATGAGAGATGCCGGTGTCCCCAGATCACAAGAGCCCAGGCTTTGGCATCTTCTTAGCTGACCTCCAGCTGCAGCAGTTACTGCTGTGTGACTTTGGGCAACTCTCTTGGCTTCTCTGAACCTGTTTTCCCAAACATAAAGGCAAGCAGTTGGACTCAGTTCTCTGGCTCTGAGAGGCAAAATGGCATGGACCCAGACATCAGACGGACCTGGGTTCAAGTCCCAGCTCTGTCATTTACCACCTGACGTCAGCAGCCCCTCATCTCATTTCCTTCATCACAGAGGATTAAATGCATGGAGAGGGCTTAGCTCCTTACACAGGAAGCACTCGACAAATGTTGCCTATTTTGTGCCTTCTTTGGTTGAGGAACCTCAAAGTGACTCTTATAAAGCAAAGTTACCTTCCGGAGTTGTCCCTCAGTATATTTAGAATAATATTGGCCACAGCCACCATTGGTTAAGCCCTCAGTCAGCACTGTGGCTTGACTCAAATAGTCATTGAATGGCCGGTAGTCCTTGCAAGGTCAGGGCTGGTTTCACTGCTTTCAGATGAGGATCGGAGGCTCCAAGAGGTTGTGGGGCTTCCCTGGGGTCACACAGCTGTTTAGAGGCAGAACTGGAACCCAGGCCTGGCTGGAATCAGAATGGTCAGCGTGGACAGGGATTGCAGGATGAGCAGGTGGCCTGTGCATGGATGGTGACCAGGATAGAGGGGGCCTGAAAACATCCCTGGAAGGGAGGGAGGAAGGAAGGCCTGGGGTGGTGTGGTCCGGTCGTGGGGACTATGCGTGGCCATTCTGCAGACGAGGGGCTGGACCCTCGATGGTTGCAGGGCTTACATCTAGGATCAAGACAAAACGCTATTGGCAGACGTAGACTCAGCATAAGGAAGAACTTTCTAAGAGTCAAAACTGCCCAGAGTTGGGAGGGTCTGCCTTTGAAAGTAGTGAGCTCCCCGTTCCCTTAGAGCTGTCCGAGGTGGTAGTCACCAGCCATGTGTGCTATTTAAATTTCAATAAATTAATTCATTTCCTCAGCCGCACTGGCCACATTTCAAGTGCTCAGGAGCCACATGTGGCTGGTGGCTACCGTGTTGGAGGGTAGAGATAGAACATTGCCGTCATCACACCAATTTCTCTTGGAGGGTTAGTGCTGCCCTGGAGACCTGGGAGGATGCTGGAGAGAGAATTCCTGTGTGTGTGTGTGTGTGTGTGCGTGTGTATGTGCAGGAGAGGGTTGGACTAGATGACCCGTCATAACAGCAACAACAGCTAACCGGTTTTTGAGTACTTCCTGTGTGCCACACTCTGTTTTAACCATTTTATATCACTTGGCTCATTTTGTCTTCCCAGTAACCCTGTGAGGCAAGCCACTCTCACCCCTGTTTTGCAGAACAGTAAAACTGAGGCCTTTGCCCAGACTTGCACATCTGGAGGGTGGTGGAACCAGGACCTGGGCCTGTTCCTCAGCCCTGTGTAGCTCACTACTGCCCGCTGAGGGCTGTTCCAACCCTGACAGTCCGTGGTTCTCTTAGCAAGCAAAAGGCTCTGAGAAGTCCTGCTGCAAAGACTCCCCTGCCCTTTCTTTGAGCCTGTGTTTCCCGAATGGTTCCCAGCCACCATCCTGCAGGCACCGGCCTTCCCCAGAGCAGGCTTTGAGAAATGCAGCTCCAAAACTTCAGGGGGAAAAAATCTTTGCTTTTTTTTGACTTTGTGTGAGACTAAAGTTCTCTCTACGTCAAACTTCTCCCAGAACTTTCTCGTCTTTCTGGGTTACCCTCCTCAAGGTGGGTGTCCCAGGAGGCACGCACTGCAGCCCTCACCCCTCCCTCCTGCCCCCCGCAGGCGTGAACGTGACGATGCCCGCGCAGCCCGGCATGCCGCCCCTCTCCTCCACACAGCTGCAGATCGACACTGCTCTGCAGGAGTTCCAGCTGGTCGACCTGTCCCGACGCTTCCTGGTCCACGACTCTTTCTGGGCTCTGCCCGAACAGTTTCTGGGCAACAAGGTGAGAGGCCGGGTGGCCGCCCTGGATGGGGAAGGGCCAGGCACTCCTCGCATGCCCGTCAGGACCTGCCTGGGCTCTCCTCCCTCTGAAGCTTGCGGGCAGCAGGGCAGACTCAGCTCTGGGGAGAGGTGTGGTCATGCCCCAGCGCAGCCGCCTGCGGGCAATGGCTCATTCCTTCAGGGCGGGGTCTCCCCACTCTCAGGTTGGGAGGAATGCTGACTTGACTTTGGAAAGCCATGCCGGACCACTCCCCCACACCTGGGTGGTATTCCGTGCTCTCCTCGGGCTTCCCTGGGCACCTCTGGCCCAGCATTATCATACTCCCGCTTACGTCAGACTGAGTACCCCAAGGCAGTGCCCAGGTCCCACCCGTCTCTGGGTCCCTGTGCCCAGCTCTGTGCCAGGCACACAGTGAGCATCAGGTACGCAGAGTGAGGGACGATAGGCGACTGGACACAGTGGGCATCACGCCTGCCCTGCCCTCATGTGCCCTGTCTCGGCCAGGTGGACTCCTACGGTGGCTCCCTGCGCTACAAGGTGCGCTATGAGCTGGCGCGTGGCACGCTGGAGCCAGTGCAGCGTCCGGACGTGGTCCTCGTGGGCGCCGGGTATCGCCTGCTCTCCCGAGGCCACACACCCACCCAGCCCGGTGCTCTGAACCAGCGCCAAGTCCAATTCTCTGAGGTAGGCATGCCTGAGCCCCCAGGGCTGGGGGTGACGGAGGTGCAGGCTGGGCAGGTGCTGACGTGTGACCTCCCCACCTTGGTCCCATGCAGGAGCACTGGGTCCATGAGTCTGGCCAGCCAGTGCAGCGGGCAGAGCTGCTGCAGGTGCTCCAGAGCCTGGAGGCCGTGCTCATCCAGACCGTGTACAACACCAAGATGGCCAGCGTCGGGCTGAGTGACATCACCATGGATACCACTGTCACCCATGCCACCAGCCACGGACGTGCGCACAGTGTAGAGGAGTGCAGGTGCCTGATCTGGCGGGGCTGGGGACCACAGAGACCCTGGCAAGGGTAGGGGACAAACAGCAGGGCCTCACGGTTCCTGCAGCCACTGACCTGGTCCTGTCCCCACAGATGTCCCATTGGCTATTCCGGCTTGTCCTGTGAGAGCTGTGATGCCCACTTCACCCGGGTGCCTGGTGGGCCCTACCTGGGCACGTGCTCTGGCTGCAACTGCAATGGCCATGCCAGCTCTTGTGACCCTGTATATGGTCACTGCCTGGTGAGTAGTGCCAGCTAGCTCTAGGACACTGGCTAGGGGCAGGGGGCAAGGGCAGGGTGGGAGGCCCAGGCTGAGGCTTCCTTGTACCCACAAGCTTAGCACAAGCCACCAGAACGGTTGTCATGGCTGTCAGACAAGCGATCATGATCTGAATGCATTAACAGAAATATAATGTCCAGATAAGGGAGGTGAAGGTCCTGTTCCACCCTGGTCACGTCAATCCTGGAGAGCACCATGTAAAGCATGGCCCTTAGCAGGGCAGCCCTAAGGGGAAGGAGCCTGTAATCAGACGTTATTTCTTAAGGAATAGTGGGGGGAACTGGGATTGTGGAGCTGACAGAAGAGGATGCTCGAGCAGGGAAAACTGGTGTCTCCAAACCCCTGAGGAGCTGTCAGGCTAGAAGGAACAGACTCCCGAAGGCAGAATTGGCCTCTAGGTGCAGATTGGAAGAGGGGGCAGGTTTAGGTCAGTATAAAGCACCTTCTGTGAGACAGGCTGCCACATGAGGTGATGAGTTCCCCATCAGGATGTAGCTGGATGCTCCCTTGTCTGCCAAGCTGTGGAGTATTCAGTGTGAGGGGGAGGCTGAGCCACACAGCCTCAAAGGCCCACCCTAGGGAGCCCGTGGGGCCCAGCGTGGTCCCGCACTGGGGGCGGAGGGCTGCTCTCTAGAACCTAGAACCCTTTCCTCCCAGAATTGCCAGCACAACACGGAGGGGCCACAGTGCAACAAATGCAAGGCCGGCTTCTTTGGGGATGCCACAAAGGCCACAGCCACCGCCTGCCGGCCCTGCCCTTGCCCATACATCGACGCCTCCCGCAGGTCAGACCCAGCTCGGGAGGGGGCAGACATGGTTGGGGGAGCGGGCAGGGCAGCAGGTGAGGGACATACTCTGGGAGGAGGGAGGTGGGAGACCTGGGTTCACACCCTAACTTGGTCACTAAATTGTTTATGCCTCTTGACCTGTCCAGGCCTCAGTTTCCTTTTCCATATAATGGGCCTTTTGTCTTCCTAGTGTTGCTCTGAGGCTGCAGATCAAGGATGGGCAGGCAGAGAGACGACATCATGCCTCGTAGCTAACTGTGTCCGTGTGGACAGCAGTCATTTCCCAGAGTGGGACTGTGAGACCTGGCCTGCCCATCGCTGCAGCCCTGCCCCATGTGCTGTCCACTTGATACCCACAGATTCTCAGACACCTGCTTCCTGGACACGGATGGCCAAGCCACATGTGACGCGTGTGCCCCGGGCTACACAGGCCGCCGCTGTGAGAGGTGAGGGAGAGCAGCGGGGCTGGGGGAAGCAGGCCCTACTGGGCGGAGGCATGGAAATGCCACTGACAGCCCTCTCTCCCCCAGCTGTGCCCCTGGCTATGAGGGCAACCCCATCCAGCCGGGCGGGAAGTGCAGGCCCACCAGTGAGTATTGCAGCCTCCATCCCTCAGCGCCTTCCCAGGCCGCCCACCAGGCCCAGCACAAACCCCATGATCCGTGGGGAGGTGCCCTGCTCTGTCCCCCATCTGCCCAGACTATGTCTATCCCATTCCCACCGACCCTGCCAACACCCGCTTTGTGCCTGCAGACCAGGAGATTGTGCGCTGTGATGAGCGAGGCAGCCTGGGGACTTCTGGGCAGACCTGTCGCTGTAAGGTACGCATGCCCTCCCCTCGGCACCCCAGGGGCCTCGGGTCCCAGCACAGCTGGCAGAGGGAGGAAGGAGGCTCCGTCCTCTCCACAGCTCCTTGCCAGTGGGTGGGGGCCTAGCTGGAGGGCCTGGCTGGCTGGTCTTCCCCCTCATGAGAGGTGGCCTGGCGTCAGGAAGGAACACTGGTTGGCGAGTCACGTGACCTGGGTTCATGTCTCAGATTCTTTGCTGATCATTCTTTGTGTGACCACTGTATCTGTAGTGTCCCTTTGCTTTTACCACACTTTAATTCTCACGTTGATGCAGTGATGTAGGTGTTAGCATCGCCAATTTACAGGCGAGGGAATGGAGGCTCAGAGGAGGGGAATCATTGGCATTAAGAGTGGGAGAGTCAAGTGTCAGTGGAAGAAGGAACTGGACAGATTTTGAAGTCAAGCGCTCCTCATCTTAAATCCCAGAGTGGATTAGCAAGCTGAGTGACCTTGTGTAAATCATTTCTCATCCCTGAGCCTTGGTTTCCTCATGTGAAGCATGGAGCTATCACTCTCAGGGTCCTTAGAGGAGTGCTCACCTCCCGGAAGGGATGATGGTTGAACAGAAACTAGCACAGTGCGTGGAACACTCCATAAATAGTAGCAGGAATTATTTTAACCAAGTTGCTATGTTCCACATCTAATTGTATTTGTGAGCCCCCTAGCAACCAAAGAGAAAAGGGAAAAATGATTTGTTGCATAAGCTCCCATTAATTGGGAATTATTGTCCCCATGGTGGTGACCCCTCATACGTGTACTCTTTCCATAACTCCCCCTGGCCTTTGGTCCCCATCTAGAATGTGGGTAGATTAGGCCGGAAGCTCCAGGCAGCCCCTCCCGTGGGCCACCCTGCAGCTCCCAGCTCTGTGCCTGCAGAACAACGTGGTGGGGCGCCTGTGCAATGAGTGTGTCGCTGGTTCCTTTCACCTGAGTGCCCACAACCCCGACGGCTGCCTCAAGTGCTTCTGCATGGGCGTCAGTCGCCAGTGCACCAGCTCCACCTGGAATCGCGCCCAGGTACCTCTGCGAGGCTGGTGGGTGGGCAGACAGGCGCGATGACGAGCCCAGGGCTGGGTGGACCAAGCGCCAGTCCCAGGCCACAGCCCCCATCCTGGCCTCTTCTCCCCTCCCAGGTGCATGGGGCCTCTGAGGAGCCCACTCAGTTCAGCCTGACCAACACCGCAGGCACCCACACCACCAGCGAGGGCATCTCATCACCCGTGCCTGGGGAGCTGGTCTTCTCCTCCTTCCACAACCTCCTCTCTGGCCCCTACTTCTGGAGCCTCCCTTCTCGCTTCCGGGGGGACAAGGTGGGCAGGGGGTGGGAAGAAAATGGGAATTCTAGGCAGCAGGAACAGCACAGGCAAAGGCCTGGAAGCAGGAGTGTCATGTTCCTTTGGAGAAGAGGTCGGATAAGTGGCTAGAGCAGTGGGAGGCTGGAGCAGTGGGAGGCTGGAGCAGTGGGAGGCTGGAGCAGTGGCAGGGCCTGACAGTGGGGCCCCAGCTGAGTGCCTGTCCACCCTGCGTCCCAGGTGACCTCCTATGGAGGAGAGCTGCGCTTCACAGTGACCCAGCAGCCCCAGCCTGGCTCCACGCCCCTGCACAGGCAGCCATTGGTGGTTCTGCAGGGCAATGGCATTGTCTTGGAGCATCACGTCTCCCGGGAGCCTAGCCCCGGCCAGCCCAGCACCTTCACCGTGCCCTTCCGGGAGGTGAGCAACACTGTGCCAGGAGCCTCCTGCGGGGAGGGGACAGGCCTCTGCTCCTCTCACACAGGGGTGTCAATATCCCAGGATGTCGGAGGCTGCAGCACATGTGTCCTTTCCTTGGCAGCAAGCATGGCAGCGGCCTGACGGACAGCCGGCCACGCGGGAGCACCTGCTGATGGCTCTGGCGGGCCTCGACACCCTCCTGATCCAGGCATCCTATACCCAGCGGCCAGCTGAGAGCAGGTGTCCGGGGCCGGGGCAGGAGGGAAGAAGGGGGCCTGAGGAGGCAGCTCCAGTCTGAGCTGTGTGATGTGGACCTGGGCTGCCAGCTCTACCACTGGCAGGCTGTGCAGCCTCTTTGTGCCTCATTTTCTCCATCTGTAAAATGGAGATTGTGACAGCACCTCCCTCACAGGGCTTCTCTTAGGTCCGGCTCCTATAGTCTGAGACGGGGATTGGGGTGCTCATGATACCCAGGGAGAACCTGGGGAGGAGGGATGGAGGGAAGGATGCAGGAGCCTCGCAGGCAAGTGGTTTCAGGTCAAGACGAGCCCGGCCTCATCCCTGTGGAGCTCTGCAGAGTTGTCCTGCTTTGAGGTCAAGGGGCTTCTGTACCCTGGGTCAGTCTGCCATTGGTCACCCCAGGAGAGTAGGGTGGTCTGATCCCTCCAGGCAAGGAAGGCTCATTCCCTGGAGAAAGTTGCAGGTATAAGCCATTGGCAGCAGCTGAGGGAGGGACACCCGGCTGGGGAGCTGGACTGTTGGGAGGATTAGTGAGATAACCACGTGTCAGACTCCAGGGGTGCCTGGCACAGAGCAAGTGCTCATTCGTAGTGGGTCTTGTCACACCCAGGATCTCTGGTATCAGCATGGATGTGGCCGTGCCTGAGGACACCGGCCAGGACCCTGCGCTGGAAGTAGAGCAGTGTACCTGCCCACCTGGGTACCGTGGCCCATCCTGCCAGGTGAGCCCTGGGCCCCACCCACCTGTTCAGCCAGCTCCCTCCCTGGCACTCCCTGGCCCGTCCTCCTTTAGCTGTCCCCACCTCCCCAGGCCCACCCCAGCCCCGCCACCCAGTGGTCCCTGCCCTGAATGGGCCCTGCTGAAGAAGACCCTTCCACTGCCATCTTCCTGCCCCCAGGACTGTGACACAGGCTACACACGCACACCCAGCGGCCTCTACCTGGGCACCTGTGAACGCTGCAGCTGCCATGGCCACACGGAGGTGTGTGAGCCCGAAACGGGTGCCTGCCAGGTGAGTCCCACCCCTCTTCCTTCCTACCCCGGTGATCTGTGGCCTCTAGGGGCCCAGCCTCAACCCACACTCTGCCCCTGCAGGGCTGCCAGCACCACACGGAGGGCCCTCGGTGTGAGCAGTGCCAGCCGGGGTACTATGGGGACGCCCAGCGGGGGACGCCAGAGGACTGCCAGCCATGCCCATGCCATGGAGCCCCTGCTGCTGGCCAGTGCGTCCAGCCCCTGCCTGTACCTGCCCTTTCCTGAATAGCCACCACCCTCTCCCAGACTCCCTTCCTCCCAGGCCGTTCTGAGGGGCAGTGGTTAAGTCCTGGCCTTGCCACTTCTGCACTGTCTCGCTCTGTACAAGATTCGCTTCCTGCTCTAGGCCTCAATGTCCCCATCTGTGAAATGGTGCTAACGTTGTCCCCCACCTTGGCCCGGGTGTGAACCTTGAATGAGATGTGCACAGGAACCCTCATCACCTTCCTGGCACATAGCTGGCACTCAGAACCCACTAGTTCACACGCCCATCCCTCCCCTCCCCTCTCCCCTGGGCCTGAAGGAAGAGCTGCTGCCCTTCTCACTGGAAATTTGCCCCCCGCACTCTCAGGGCCACCCACACGTGCTTTCTGGACACGGACGGCCACGCCACCTGTGACGCGTGCTCCCCAGGCCACAGCGGGCGTCACTGTGAGAGGTGAGGCGGGCTGGGTAGGGAGCATGCGGGAGGGGCGACTCCTGGAGTCAGGCTGGGCCCAGCCCTCCTGACCAGGAGGCGCCGGAAGCCTCCCACTCTCCCCTTACACAGCCCCCTAAAGACAGTCAACTCCCCTCCCTGAGAGCCTAAATCTTTGGTGGCATTCGAGGTCCTCAGAGATCTAGGCCTGCAATTCGCTGCCAACTGCCAGCATCCCCGGCCCCCACTCGCCAGGGTCTTCAGAAAACCCCTTATTCTTGCTGAAGGTCCTAGGTTTGAGGCCTGGTCTTTCTAACTCCCTGGCCTAGGGCAGTCCGTGCTCCTCTCCTCTCACGTGTTTCCCCATCTGTAAAACGGGTGAGTTAGGCTCATGGGTTCCTTCCAGCAGTGTGAGGTCGCTGAGACCAGTACAGGGCCCCCAGCACAGCCCTGGGCTCGCAGCAGGCTCTCCGGGGTTCTGTGGTTCTGCCTTCCGCTCATCCACTGCCTTCTCTCTCCCTAGGTGTGCCCCAGGTTACTATGGCAACCCCAGCCAGGGCCAGCCATGCCGAAGTGAGTAGGGTTGGGGAAGCCTTTGGGGCTGGGCTACCCAGTCTTCCCCAGGGGTGGAGCTGGGACAGAGCCTTTGTTCTCTCTGACCCGGGACAAGTAGCTTTACCTCTCTGAGCCTCAGCTTCTTTATCTGTAAAATGGGATGGTAAAGGCCCACCCCCTGCAGAGGGCTGCCGTGAAGGGTTTAAAGCCGACATGTGGTAGGCGTTCAGAAATAAACACTCCCTCCCTTGAGTTAGATGCCCAGAGGGTGGTGGAAATGGGGGTGCTTGGTGGCGGGTTCGGGGTGCCACCTGTGGCTTCCCTCTACTTCAGGAGATGGCCAAATGCCAGAGCCGATCGGCTGTGGCTGTGACCCCCAGGGCAGCATCAGCAACCAGTGTGACGCTGCCGGCCAATGCCAGTGCAAGGTCAGTCCAAACCCCTGCCCTCCACGAGGCCCTGAACCGCAGCCACAGCGGTTGCCAGGCCTCCCTCTCACGGTACCTATGGGGTTGTCCCTGCGCCCCCACCTCCCTTCCCCAGGGGGCCCATCTCTGCCCCTACCGCTCGGAGCCTGGTGAGAAATCAGGCAGCATGCAACAGGAGCTGGGGTCTAGGCCTGGGGGCAACAGGGCCTCCCCAGAACTTCCAGAAGCGGCTGGGAAGGCTGGCCTCAAAGGCTGCTGGAGGTGCAAGAGACCCACGCGAGCTCCCCACACCCACCCACCCATCTGCCTTCCCAGGCCCAGGTGGAGGGCCTCACTTGCAGCCACTGCCGGCCCCACCACTTCCACCTGAGTGCCAGGAACCCCGAGGGCTGCCTGCCCTGCTTCTGCATGGGTGTCACCCAGCAGTGTGCCAGCTCCACCTACACCCGCCACCTGGTAAGAGCCCCTATGCTGCCCCAGCCCCGGGCCTGCCACCCGCATCTCCCTGGGTCATCCTCGGGGCAAGTCAGAAGCCTGGCCCAGTGGCTTCCCCAGTGTCTATGAGGACACCCATCCTCATGCCCCCATTATTGCCCATGTAAGCGCAGATCCTAGCAACCCTCACCCCTACCCTAATACCCTCCCACAACCCCATTATCCCTTATGTCAGCACTGAGCCCATCCCCCGCAAAATGTCCTTCCCATCCCCCATTATTTCTGTCCCAGCTCTGATCTCAGCAATCCCCCATGACCCACCCCAATGCCCTCCCGTACCGAGGTGAATGCCCCAGTGCCCAGGCTGACACCCCATCCTCCCTCTGCTGCCAGATCTCCACCCGCTTTGCCCCTGGGGACTTCCAAGGCTTCGCCCTGGTGAACCCACAGCGGAACAGCCGCCTGACGGGAGGCTTCACCGTGGAACCCGTGCCCGAGGGTGCCCAGCTCTCTTTTGGCAACTTCGCCCAGCTTGGCCGCGAGTCCTTCTACTGGCAGCTGCCAGAGGCGTACCAGGGAGACAAGGTGTGCCACGCGGCGGGGGCTGGCAGGCCCTCCCCTATCGCCAGCTCTGTGCCAGGCCCTGCTGAGCCCTGGGGCCGGCAGAGACTCAGATACGAGGTGACCTCAGAGCAGTCTGGGCTGCAGGCAGGCGCTGGCCACGTCATGGTTAAGTGTGCGGCCTCTGGGGTCAGATAGGCCTTGGTCTAAACCCAGCTCTGCCACTTACCAGCTGGCTGCCTTTTGATAAACCTCAGCTCCAGGGTAGCTGGGAGGATTAGAGATCGTGCCTGGCACATAAGTGCTCACCTGTTAACAATTGTGGGCTTTCATGCAGTCAGTCCACAAACAGGTCCTGGGGGAGGCCCTCGAAACACAAGGGACAAATGAGACAGTTTCAGTTTCATTCATCTGCTCACTCAGAATTCACTCATCTGTGCTGCTGGCTCTGTGCTTGGTGTTGGGCATAATAACAAGTCTTGTTGTAGGTCCTACTTATTGAGCCCTCACTCTGTGCTGGGTGCTGCTCCAAGTACGTTTACATGTCATAAGTCACAGCTCTAGGAGCCAAGTACTGCTACCGCCCCCTTTCCACTGAGGTGAGAGAGACTAGGTGACCTGCCCGAGCAGGGAGGTGGCCATGCTGGAATCCAAACCCAGGGCAGAGCCCGCCTTCCGTGTGACACTAGTCAGAGATGAACGTGTCTTGCTACTCCAGAGTCGTGGTCCAGTGGGGAGGTGATGATGAAGGCGATGCTGTGGGGCGCAGGGTCTTAGGGGTGGATCCGAGGCAGCCTGCCCCGCCGTGTTCCTCGGGCAGTCAGGGCCACCTGGTGGTATCCAGGGAAAGTGCATCTTGGTACAGGAGTCCCCTGCTGGCTGAAGCTGGTGCTCAAGCAGGTGTTTCCCCATGTCTAGGGCCCCAGGGAGGTCAGGGACACTTTGGAGGGGGGTTCCAAGGCTGCCCTGTCCCTGTTCCCTGGACAGACCCAAATATCCCAGCCTCCTCCCAGGGCTGGCCGCCTTCTAGTCCCTTCTCGGGTTCCTCCTCTCCTGGCCTCCCTGTCTGCCACCCTTCTGCCCTGTCCTGTGGTCCTCAGACCTCTCTCTCTCTGACTCCTCTCCTGGCGTCTCCCTGCATCCCACAGAGGGAGGCATATTTTGCACGGATGCGCCGGGCTCACCAGGTAGGCCTGTGATCTGAGTGGTGTGAAGTCGTTGTGACATGGGCATGGTGTGGTCTTCGATGCCCTCAGCCCCGCATAGGGAGATGCCCAATACCCAAGGCAATATGGGTCTGCATGAACCCAGGTAGTGCCTGTTGGCCCCACGGACAAGGCACTGCTGTGCCCAAGCCCTGCGATGCCAGGAGTTAGAGCCAGGAGGGGTATGTGCCTCATATGCCGCGTGGTCTGGTCCTGCTGTAACCGTCTGTGGCCAGAGTGGTGGCCAGGGTGGACACTAACTCGATGCTAAACCGCATGACAGCCTGGCCCCCCAGGTCAGCCTCGCGCTGCCTCCCATGCAGCCTCTGTTAACCCTCCATGTGGATGCCCCTCCAGTGGCCTGGAGTCAACCCCTGTGTGCCAGCCTAGAGAGGGGAGTGTGCGTCTTTCTCCCCAGTTGGTGTAGGCCTTTCTGGCCACCATATCCATGGGGAGAGGACACCCCAGCTCGGGGGCCCTGGGAGGTCTGAGCTGGCCTGTGCCCTCCGCCCTTCAGAACCGCACATCCCTCTCAGAGGAGCAGTTGCGGACAGCTGTGACAGCTGGGAGCATCCGCGGGCCCCCAGAAGGCAGGGGCCGGGCACCGCGGCTGTCACAGGTAACTCAGGGCCTGGCCAGCGCAGGCATATCTGGGGCCCCAAGGAGGAGACCAGAGAGCATAGTTCAAGCAGGAGCCTTGAGCGGAGGCCCTGGCCTTCCTGGGCCATTTTCACCCATGCCAGGCCTGGCCCCAGCCTGATGGCCTGTCCATTCCAGTGTTGCCCTCAGGAGACGTTCCAGATCCCTGAATGGCACCACGGGCACACGTGGAGAGTGAGGCCCAAGGAGCAGCGCCCCCCTGCCACAAATGCCTGCCCCTGGGGCTGCCTCTAGACTCTCAAGCCTGAGCTGGACAGAGCCCTGTGCCCCTCTCTTGCCAGGGGGCACCCTCTGTATGGGGCTTCTCCCCATAGTCAGGGCCCGTAGTCAGCCGGACCCATCCCAGGATAGCCCCACCAGGCTCATGAGGAGCAAGAGGGCAGCAGATACAAGGGCCAGAGCGGCAGGTATTGGCACCAAGAACAGAGAGCGCGGAAGTGGGTGGCGGGCTGGGCCTGACGCGTCCCGGACCAAGGCGAAGCCTCACGGCATCCTTTCTGTCTCTCTGCTCCTTCCCTCTGTCCTCCCTCTCCTGGCCCCCCAGGTGGATGAGGCCCAGAGGCGGATGGATGCCGAAATCTGGCAGCTCCTTTCCAGCTTTGCTGCCCACCCCCACCCGCCTCCCCAGGGGCTCTCGCCCCATCCCCAGCCTGCAGCTGCTCTGCGAGCATCTCTGCCTTTCCCCTCCTCCCCCTCCTCCTCCTCCTCCTCCTCCTCCTCCTCTTCCACCTCCTCCTCCTCAGCTTCTCTGTCCTCCTCAGCAGGCTCTCAGGTATGTGCCACGGCACCCACTGAGGGACCCCCACCTAGCGTGTTTTCTAGACCTCAGTTGTTTCTGCACCAACCTCACGAACTCTTGTTTCTGCACACTACCTGGGCTCTTATTTACTTTAGGTTCCCCTTTAAGTCAATCTTATACCAATTCAATTATGGCAGTTGTACATTTTTAAATAGACGTTAATATAGCCGCTAAATTTAAAAATGTTTTCTGCTGTGCCCCATAAATCATCTTGGGGTCCCCAAGAGGCACACACCAGATGTGAGGAGACACCGACCCTAACTGGACCGAGTGAGAGCGGTTGGGGTGTCCGGGTCCAGACACGGGGAGCACGTTGTCCAAAGATCAGGGCCAGGACCCGAGCCGTGGGGTGGGGGTTTCCGTCCCTCTGGCCTCTTGGGTCCCCTCCAGGGCCCGGGCCCAGCCCCGTCAGCACCATCTCTGTCCTCCTGGCCCCTGCCTGCTCCCTCAGCTCGCACGGCCTGTCCTTCTGTCCTAGTTGTCTCTCTCCTACGGAGCCTTCTCTCTGCTTCCTGAAAGCCTCTATTACTGGCAGCTGCCCCAGGCCTTCCTGGGGAACAAGGTAACAAGGAGTTGGGGGTTAACTGGGTCATCATCAAATCCTAAAATATCAGAGGGCCCTGTACCATACAAATGGGTAGACCAAGGCCCAGAGAGGGCAACACCCTTGCCTGGGGTCCCGCGTTCAGATCACAGTAGGGCTGAGATTGAACCCGGCTCAGCTCTTACCAACTTCAGCAGGCCACGGGCCGCTGGCAGAAAGGCTGTCTTCCCTGAGAGGTAAACCACGCCTCCTTTAGGCCCTCTCTACCCTGTACCAGATCACTGACCTAGCTCTTGGCACTGCATTCATTCATTCAAGAAGCATTATTTAAGGACTCACTGTGTGCCGTATTGCGTCCGGGCAGAAGACCCTGGCTTCCCAGAGCTCACTGTTAGTGTGCTTGTCATTCCTACCATCGTCAGCATCATCGTCGTCATTACTATTATTGTTAGCATTGGCGTTAGTGTTAGTATTGACATCGCCTCCACCTTGTTCAAAAAACCATTGAGTGCCTCTTAAGAATACATAGAATATGTATGAAATAACATACAGAGAAGCAGACCAGACAGTCCTGTCCAGGGGGAGTTAAGGACGAGAAAGATCTGCTGAGGCCAAGGGTGGAACTGGGCATGAGGAGGAGCTAGTGAACGTTGAGGCTGTGCGCTCGGCAGGCACAGGCCTGTACGTGGCCTGTTACTGAATCCTCACGCTATCCTTCAGGGTAGGTATTATTTTTACTCCCATTTCCATATGAGGAACGTAGAGCTCAGAGAGGTTAAGTGACTTGTCCAAGGCTATCCAGCCAGTAGAGCTGCACTTGAACCCCGGCCTCAGATTACAGAGTCTGCTCCCTTAGCTGCCCAGCTGCACATGCCTGCAGCTTGATCCTGGGCGAGGCGGTAAACTTGCTGGCATCTGAAGCAAACAGGACACCAGTTGTTTTGTGGTTATCTGGTTATACCCCTGAATCCTTACCTCGCCCGGAGCTTGTGGAGAACATTCTCAGGGCCCAGGTAGCCCAGAGCCTGGCATGTTGTCAGTAGGTGTTTAATAAATGCTTACCAACTGAATGAACACAAAGATGAACAAATGAGCTAGGCCTGGCGCAGTGTGATACTGATCTGAACATCTGCCCTGGTGGCAAAGGAGGGAAGGGAAAGTCCTATAGGGCAGAGCTGGGTCTTAGCTGCCCACTTGAAAGCCCCCTGTGGCAAGTGTGAGGATTCTTCCAGTTGTGAGCAATAGAAAACCCAAGTCCAGCTGGCCTGTCTGCAACAAAGAATCTATTGGCTCATGTAACTACAAAGTCCAAGGATACCTGGTATCAGGCATGGCTGGATCCGGGGTCTCAGTTGGCATCATCCTCCAGCTTCCAATCTGACTAGGAAAGGGAGTTTCTCTATTTCAGTAGAAAGAGCAGAAGTGCCAGGTTCCCATGTCCATCCCTGAGGGAGCCGAGAGGGGAAGTGGAGGAATATGCTGATTGGCCTGACAGCTGGCATGTGTCTCGTGTAGAGCAGGAGGGGGCGGCCCTCAAACCACATGGCCTGCATGTGTGACATAGTCTCCTCTAGAGGAAACCAGGGCTGCAGTTTGCAAAAAAGGGGAAAAGGGATTTGGAGCAAACAAAAACCGCCAGCCCAGGAGGCAAAACCTCTGAGGGGCCACCCTCAGCCCTACCCCCATGGCTGAGAACTTTTGAAACTTCTGCGGCCTCCGCATGGTGGTCACTGTCAATACTTGTCTGCTTCATGGGAAATTCCTTCAGGCGGAAAGGGACTTGGAGCTTATTTGCTGGGACTGTCAGGCAATGGGAAATGGGGAACCCCATAAAACAGAAAACAGGCTGCACCGGGACACCGCCACCAGGTCTGAGACAGTGAAGGAACTGAGAGATGTCCTGTCTCCTAGGCAGCCCCAGGCCTCTGGTGGGGGCTGGGGTGACAGGACAAGTGCAGAAAGGCCTTGAGAGCCTCCGCCCCATCACCTGTGTGGTCGTGCACCCCCCGGGGAGGAGGGCAGAGTCAGGCTGTGACCACAGGGCTTGCCTCTGCAGGTGGCTGCTTATGGCGGGAAGCTGCGCTACACCCTGTCCTACACCGCAGGTGCACAGGGCAGCCCGCTCTCTGACCCCGACGTCCAGATCACGGTGAGCACGTGGACCCCACACCGGGAGGGCAGAACCAGGAGGGGGAAGCCAGGGGCCACTGTCAGTGTTTCCTTCCTTTCTGTCCAGCACTTGGCTGGCCTGGCACAGCCTAAGGGGGTTAAGCCCTGTCCCCTGTCCCCCCTGCCCTGCCTGGTTGGACACTACCGAGGCAGAGGCCCAGCTGCTGGGAGAACAGGGCAGTGGGCATGTACCTGATTCCTTAGGGCACACGAGCTTGAGAGATTGGAGAAATGGGAGGCTGGTGTTACGGAGAGGCTGGGACTGGGGTGGACCCCACTGTCCCCGAGAGCCCCCCAGTTCACCTCCCAATCCCGCTGGTGTCTCCCCAGGGCAACAACATCATGCTGGTGGCCTCCCAGCCAGTGCTACAAGGCCCGGAGAGGAAGAGCTATGAGATCATTTTCCGAGAGGTGAGGGGCACTTGGCCACACTGCGTCTGACCCTCCTCCCCTCCCCGCTGCTTCGGATCCTGGCTCGGACGTCCACCCACCTGCCTCTCACTCCCCGACCCCACTGCACAGTCCTGGGCCAGTGCCTGAAGGCGAGGGCTGGGCGGGGGCTGCAGGAGCAATGCCCGAAGCCCAGCACCCCTCACCCACGCTGGCTGTCACCCCCTCGATCAGGAATTCTGGCGCCGGCCTGACGGGCAGCCGGCCACACGCGAGCACCTCCTGATGGCGCTGGCTGACCTGGACGAGCTCCTAGTCCGGGCCACATTCTCCTCGATGCCGCAGGCGGCCAGCATCAGCGCAGTCAGCCTAGAGGTCGCCCAGCCCGGGCCCTCGGAGGGACCCCGGGCCCTGGAGGTAGAGGAGTGCCGCTGCCCCCCGGCCTACGTCGGGTCTTCCTGCCAGGTGAGCGCAGTCGGCCAGACACCTCTGATCTGGCAAAGCTGGATCAGCACGCTGGTCAGCTGGCATCTCCATGGCCTGTGACTACTGTCATAACTTCCGTGTGCTCTGCATTCTCTCATTCATTCCTCCCAACAACCCTGAGAGATGGGTAATTATCCCCTTTTAACAGATTTTTTTAAAATAGAGGTGCTGAAGGGTGAGTGACTTACCCAAGGGCACACAGCTCCACTCTCTGGAGTTTAAGGCCCACTCATGCTCTCAGAGTAAGGGAGACAATACAGAACGCAAATTAGCCCAAAGCAGAGCGTGAAAATGCCTCAGAGAGGTGAACTGTGTGGAGCAGGGTAGGGTTCTAGGCAGATGAGAAGAATAAGCAGAACTCAGAAGGAAGACCGTGTGGGGAAATAGCCTGCAATGCAGAAAGGTCACTTCTGGAAGGCTGGGGGTGGGGGGTCCGCTTCCTTAGATCTGGAACAAGCTCCATTCAGTAGAGAATGCCAAGCTGCTAAGGGAGAGCTGTGATCTGGGCCCCAGGAAAATTCCTGTGCGGTGGTGAATGAGATGGATCTGGCAGAGGGAGAGACAGGGCATCCTATTTGGAGGGAGGAGCAGTGGGGGTGGAACAGACGGCTGTCAGTTGAAGAGAATCTGAGAGTATCTGCAGGGTTTGGCTGGAGACTGAACTCCAGGAAGGCCGGGCCTGAGCTCACTGTCACCACCAAATCCCCAGGCACACGGCAGGCGACCAGTGGTCATGTGATGACTGAATGTGGAACTGGGGAAGGGAGACCCCAGGAGGGGAGGGGGCAGGGCTGCAATGCCAGATGGGTGGCATCAAGATCAAGTATTAGAACAGCCAGCGCCCCCGCCCCCCGACTTGGGAAGTCCCCAGTGGGAATCCTCCTGTCTGCAGTTTTCCTACTGTGCACCTTTGCTGTGGCCACAGAACTTTCAAATCCAAATATATGAACTTCACATTCCACGAAGTCATAAAATTGAACACATTTTGAAAGAGAACCCCTGGGGAAAGCAGAATTCTTGATGCACGTTTGCTACAGTGAAGCAAAACGTTTATATACATCTCTTTGAAATGATTGGGAAGGAGGGCCTGGAGAGGTTTCAAAGAAGGGCTAAGGAGTAAAAATTCGTTGTTTTCAGAACCCGTGATTCTCGTAGAGTGTGTGAAAGCATCCTTGGCTGTGTGTGTGTGCCTCTTTTGCTTTATTGAGTGAATGTGAACATCGTTGTAAAGATCTTCAAGGGCTCCTTCCAAGAGTCTAGTTCTCTTGACCCTCTTTTTCCATCTAGGGGTTAAGTTTTTCAATACAGATTCTGCCAGAAGAATTTTCAGGAACAAAGTCCTGGGGATGGAGAAGGGTTCTCCATTAGGATGAGCTATTATTTCGGTAAATTCAGAGTAGCTGGAGATGTCAGGCAGGATGGGGGCGGACTCTGTCCCAGCTCTGGAGTGTCAAGAGGTGAAGGTGAAGCCGGAGGGGAAGGCCACTGAGAAGATGCTGGGGTGCACTGCTGGGCCTGGAATTTCGCCTCCCGGGGCCACTGCGGAGTCTGGGTGGTGGAGGGGGGTTGGAAGGAAAGGGATCTGGGTCTGCTGGCTCTGGATGGGACCACACTGGAGGTAGAAACCAACCCTCCCCTCCTCCCTGCAGGACTGTGCCCCGGGCTACACGCGCACTGGGAGTGGGCTGTACCTCGGCCACTGCGAGTTGTGCGAATGCAATGGCCACTCGGATGTGTGCCACCCAGAGACCGGGGCCTGCTCGGTAAGATGCAAGCAGAGCCATGGGAGGGGTCAGCTTCGCTGGGCCTGGGTGAGGTCCTGGGGCTGGTTCTGGGATAGGAAGGGGTGGGCTTGGTAAGGTAAGTCTAGGTCCAGGGACAAGGTCATGGGGCATGGCCTGTGGGACAAAGCACCTGGACCAGCAGATCTGGTCACTGAGAAGCTGCAGGCCTAGTGGGATGGCCAGAACTGTGGAATAACATCCTTCTTTATAAAGAAAACTTTGCTTCCTGCTATTTCGTATCACCAAAATGACAGCTATTCTCTGTAGAACAATCAGACTACAGAGATAACCCAAAAAGAAAACAAAAATTCCCTGCCATCCTCCCACCTGCAGGTAATCACCGTCCACACTAGAGTGTGGAGCTCTTTTTGTCTTTTTCTGGACCAGTATTTACGCATGTTGAGATGCCTTTTGTTTTACACATAAACATAAGATCATTGTGTTTGATGGTCACCTTTTTCACTTACAAGTTCGTGAGCATCTTTCCATATCGTTAAGTACTTTTCTATACCTGGACTTTTCGGAGTGACGTGTGTACAGCCCTCCAGGCTATGTGTTCGGGGGCTGGGTGGTTGAGGGCCACAAGCTAAACATGGAGCAAGGAACGCGCTGTGTCAATAAGACAAACGTGGCTCTCTCTGAAGGAGGATATAAAGCCCCACGTGTTGCAATGATGAAGCACGTACTTTCAAAGCTCTGTCCCCACCTACCCAAGTGTACACCTTTACTTCCCTCTGATATTATGAGAGTTTAGGTGGAAAATGTAAGAAATGCAATCAACATCATCCTTTTTGATAGCTATTTGGGTGAATATTCTTTTTATTTTATCCAGTTCCCTATTCATGGTTTGTTTCCAGCATTTTGCTTTTATAAACACCACTGAGCTGACCATCTTGTAGTGCAATCTTTGTGCCTCTCCACAACTATTTCTTTAAGATAAGCTCACAAACGTGGAATATCCAGATCAAGGGATTACAAAATTGTACAGTCTTTGGTAAATTGTGCCAAATGGTGAGTGGCTGACACCCTTGTGCCTCACAGCAATGCCAACACAATGCCGCTGGGGAGTTCTGCGAGCTGTGTGCTCCTGGCTTCTATGGAGACGCCACAGCTGGGACACCTGAGGACTGCCAGCCCTGTGCCTGCCCACTGACCAACCCGGAGAACATGTGGGTGCCCTTGCTCAAGGGCCAAGGAGGATTTCCCACCAGGGAGTGGAGGGCACCGCACTGGATTTGGGGGCAGAAGTGGAAGGAGCAAGGTGGGGAGTGGGCATCCCATGGCCTGACCATTGCCTCCCCTATGCCAGGTTCTCCCGCACCTGTGAGAGCCTGGGAGCTGGTGGGTACCGCTGCACAGCCTGTGAACCTGGGTACACTGGCCAGTACTGTGAGCAGTAAGTTTGCAAATAGGAGGGGTGAAGGGTGGGGGGGGTACATATGGTAGACTCCTAGGTGAGAGCCCTGGATGGTGTTGCTCAGAGAGGTGTCTAACAGGATTAGATCCCTCCCCTGCCCAGAACCCTGTCAAGATTCATCATTGCCCTTGGGACAAGCCCAGGCTCCTTTAGGTAGCCTTATCACACTTCAGTCTCATCCCACTTCTGACACCCAACTCTTACTCTAGCTGAGCTTAGCTTCCTGACTTCTTGATGTTCAGGCCTTTCCATGTGCTGTCACCTCTACGTGGAACATTCTTCACCCTCAAACCACTCCTTCCTGGCTAACTCCTGTTTAGCCTTCAACGTTCAGCTTCATTCACCCATTCAGCACATTTTTATTGAGTGTTTACCGTGTGCCATGCAGTGTGCCAAGGTGTTGGAGATAAAGTGGTGAACAAAACAAATTCAGTCCCTGCCCCTATGGAGCCTACCACGTGTAAAGGGAGACAGGACAGCAAGTAATCATACAAACAGATAATTACAAACAGTGATACGTTCTCTGAAGAGTGCAGTCTACTCCTAGGAAACGTAACAGCTCAGCAGTCCCATCCTCCGGGAAGCCTGCTGATTCTTGGGGCTGGATGAGTGCCCCCTTCCCGTGCCCTCACAGCCCCACATGCTCCTCACTCTCACTGACTTCATTTCCTTGTTGGTTTCTCATGTTGGTGACTTCCATAAGAGCAGGGACTTCATCATGTTCACTGTTGTCTTTCCATAACTTAGCAGAGTAGTTGCTTGGTAAACGTTTGTTGAATGAATTTCCTGGAGAATAAAGGCCTTACCACCACTGTTATCCAACCTGCTGACATTCCCTTACACTCCCCTTTTCTCAGCTCACTGAGGCCCTGTGTTGGGGCCTCTTTGGTCTCTGAAGTCCTTCCAGAGCTCTGAGCCGCCTGGCCCAACACTGGGCAGCTAGCTGGGCTTCTGGTTCCCCAAGTCCACTCTGGGGCACTGGGTCCGCTGGGGCCTGACAAAGCTCGTTCTTGTTCCTCCTTACAGGTGTGCCCCAGGTTATGTGGGTAACCCCAATGTGCGGGGGGGCCGGTGCCTGCCACAGAGTAAGTAGGACCTTGGCCCCAGGTTGGGGTGATGGGCAAGACAGGGAGCCTAGGGAATTTGAAAGATACTAGTAGGTCTGGGGGACAGGGCCAAAGGCAGGGCATGCCAATCCTTGGGAGGGCCGAGATATCTGAGGCACTGCCGCATGCTGGGGGCCTCCTGCCTGAATGGCCTCTCCTGTCCTGCCTACAGCAGACCAAGCCCCGCTGGTGGTCCAGGTGCATCCGGCTCGGAGCATAGTGCCCCAAGGTGGCCCCTACTCCTTGCGGTGCCAGGTCAGTGGGAGCCCACCCCACTACTTCTACTGGTCTCGTGAGGACGGGCGTCCCGTGCCCAGCAGCACCCAGCAGCGACATCAAGGTACCATGGCCCCAGGCCCCTCAGCCCTGTGAGCCAGCCCAGTGAGTGGGGAGGCACAGGCCTGTCCCTGCCCTACTGGGGGCCTGTCCTTGCATGCAGGGCTGGGTGGGAGAAGGGGTGTGTCTGCACTGACGAGCGCCCTTCCTCTCCCTGCCAGGCTCCGAGCTCCACTTCCCCAGCGTCCAGCCCTCAGATGCTGGAGTCTACATTTGCACCTGTCGTAATCTCCATCATGCCAATAGCAGCCGGGCAGAGCTGCTGGTCACTGGTGAGTCCCTACTTCCCCTATCCCCCAGACTGCCTGTGCTGGGCTGGGCTGCAGACTCAGATGCAGGCAGCTGGCGCATTCATCCAGCGGAGCGGGTGGTGGTTGCCTGGACGAGGGCACCGGCTGTGGAGATGGAGAGAGGTGATGGTGAAGACTGGATTTAGAGGCAGAATTGGCAGGACTCGACTGTGGCCACTGAGGGAGAGGATGATGCCCAGGGGTCTGGATTCCAGCAGTAGGACAAATGGAGTGCCATTTACTGAGATGAGAGAGCCTCGGTAGGAGGGTGTCTTCATTTGGGGTCCCCAAAGCAGAGTCCGAGATAAGGATTTACGTGTAAGTAGTTCATTTGAGAGGTGATGGATGGGCAGCCCTTGCCCAGCAGCACCCAGCAGCAACATCAAGGTACCCATGGAGACAGGAAAGAGAAGGCATCCTATAAAGGGTGTGTTATCAAGCGAGTTCCCACTGTGAGCAGTTGTTCAGTGCAGCTGAGGAAGGCGTAAAGTGTGCATCTTGGCGTTGCCCCACCCCAGGGTCAAGGGAGCTTGGGTGTGTGCACAGCTCCTCCAGCCATTGATCGAAGCCTGTCCCAGGAGCATCAATTCCCTTGCATTCTGTCCCACCTCATGGGCAGGCACAATGGTCTCCAGTGGCTGGAGAATGCCCTTGTGCAGTGGCTGGCAGAAGTTAAGCAGAGGGGGCTCTGCAGTGACAGGGCGAGGGGACCTGGGCGGGGCAACAGCAGCACCTGCAACAAACAGGTCAGAGGGAATCACAAGTTTGGTTTTGGACTTGTTGAAGTTTGAGATGTCTGGGGCAACATCTAAGTAGGTCTGTCAGGCAGGCATTTGGATATGTGAGTCTGGAACTCAGGAAAGAGGCCCTGCCGGAGAAATGAATTGGGGAGCTGTTGGCATAGGGAAGGTGTTTAAAGCCATGGGCAGGAGGAGGTTACCCAGGGAGAGTGTGGCTCCAGGACAGAGCCCCAGGGAGCTCCAACTTGAACATGTCATGTTGAAGAGAGAGGACAGCAAAAGAGACTGAGTGGACGCAGCCAGTGAGATAAGAGGAGACCAGGGAGGTGGCATGTTGGAAGTCAAGAGGGGAAGGGAGACGATGGTGGGCCTCACCAGATGCCCCAGGGAAGTCAGATACGGGCAGAGAAATAACCCTAGGAGGTCAGACTTTGACAAGAGTTTTCAGTAGAGAAAAGGGGTAGAAACCAGATTGGGGCAAGGCAGAGAATGGATAGGAAGGCAGCAAGTATAGACAGCAAGTGTAGACAACTGTTTTAAGAGTCTTGGCTCTGGGGCCTGCCCCGTGGCATGGTGGTTAATTTCGCACGCTCCACTTCAGGCAGCCCAGGGTTCGCAGGTTCAGATCCCGGGCGCAGACCTAGCGCCACTCATCAAGCCACGCTGGGGTGGCGTCCCACATTAAATAGAGGAAGATTGACACAGATGTTAGCTCAGTGCCAATCTTCCTGACAAAAGAGAAGATTCTTGGCTCTGAAGGGAGACCAAGAAGTGGGTCAGTAGCTGGGGGTAGTGTGGAGTCAAGGGGCTTTTTCAGAGATGGGAAATTCTAGAACACATTGAGCCCGTGGAGAGGGAGAGGAGAGACGGATGTAGCCGGGGTGGGCACAGCCGAGGGAGGAAGTCCTTGGGAAGGGCCCGGTGCTCAGAAGGTGGGGGCAGGGCTGGGTGGGGAGATGTCTCATCCTCTGGGGACTGGGAAGGAGGGAGGTGGGTGGATTTGGGAAGATGGGAAAAGTCCTGACGAGTAGTTTCAATTTTCTCAACAAGTGTGAGTTGAAGCCATTAGCTGTGAAAGTGGAAGGAGGGCTCGAGAGGGTGGAGAAATTGGGAGGTGTGAAATAGTTGTTTGGGAGGATAGAAACCCAAACCAGACAGAGAAGCCCAGTTGGAGTGAAGTGCGAAATGTTAAGAGCTCATTTGTGGTCTGTGATCGTGAATTGGAGCCAAGACTCATGGTGGGATGCTCTGCAGTCATAGCCTGCCAGCTGCTCGGTGCCAGCAGCAAGGTGGCCGGCAGGGTTTTGGCCACGATGAGGGAGGGAGGCACCAGGGGGTGGGATGGAATCTAAGCTAGACTGGGAAGGAAGTGACACCCAAACAGGACATGGAGAGAGAGAAGGTGGCCACAAGACAGGGGCCTGGCCAGCATCCAGCTCACTGGGGGCCTCCTTACCCCACAGAGGCTCCGAGCAAGCCCATCACAGTGACAGTGGAGGAGCAGCGCAGCCGGAGTGTGCACCCCGGAGCCGACGTCACCTTCATCTGCACAGCCAAGAGCAAGGTGGGCAGAACAGGGGGAGGGCGTCGGGGAGGACCTGCCTTCTGGGGTCTCCAAACCCCAGCCCTGACCCCGACTCCATCCGCCTCGCCCCGCCTACAGTCTCCAGCTTACACCCTGGTGTGGACCCGCCTGCACAATGGGAAATTGCCGGCCCGAGCCATGGATTTCAACGGCATCCTGACCATTCGCAACGTACAGCCGAGTGACGCGGGCACCTACGTGTGCACCGGCTCCAACATGTTCGCCATGGACCAGGGCACAGCCACGCTGCATGTGCAAGGTACACCTTCCTTTCCATACCTGACCTGCCCACCTCACCTCCCCCACCAGGCCCAGCGACCACTTCTTTAGAAACTGGCAGTTTCTGAGCATCTATGGTGTGCCAGGTCCTGGCCTAGACTCTGAAGAAACAGGAGAGAGAAGGATGAGTGTGGGCTCTGCCCTCCTGCAGCACATGTTCTAATGGGAAGACAGTAAGCCTGGGAACAAATGAACAAAGAAGACAATTACACCAGTGACAAGAGCTGGGATAGGAATAAATAGGGTGATGAGGTGGGAGGAGGCTGAGCTATTCTACATGGGGGGATCAGGGAGGGCCTCTCTGAGGAGGTGACATCTGAGCTGAGACCTGAAAGAAGAGAAGGTGTTCAGCCACTTAAAGAGCTGATGGAGAGTGTTCTTGGCAGAGGAAGCAGCATGTGCAAAGGCCCTGAGGCAGGAGCAGGTTGACGTATTTGAGGACCGGCAAGGCCAGCATGGCTGGAGCTACAGAAGGGAGGGTGGGTGAGGAACTTGAAGATGTGGGCAGAGGTGAGAGCTATGTAGTAGATCCCAGCAGGGAGTTTGGATTTTATTCTAAAAGCAACAGGGAGCCATGGACAGGCCTTAAGTGGAAAAGAACAAGATCCCATTGGCATTCTAAAAGCTCCCTCTGGCTGCTCTGTGAGCAAAGGGCCATGAGAGGCCAGAATGGGAGCAAAGAGCAGCAAGGAGGCTGTTGCCACAGATCAGAAGATACTCCCCACCCTCACCACGTGGTCTTTCTCCTCCCGTGTCAGCTTCGGGCACCCCGTCCGCCCCTGTGGTCTCCATCCACCCGCCGCAGCTCACGGTGCAGCCTGGGCAGGTGGCTGAGTTCCGCTGCAGTGCCACGGGGAGCCCCACGCCCACCCTCGAGTGGACAGGTGAGGCCGTGGCAGAACTGACATTCAGGGTGTGCTCTCCCTGGAGGGATGTGGGAGGCCAGGGGCAGGACTCTAGGCTGTGGGGTCTACCACCTCTGGGAGGCCCGGGCCACGCCAGTCCCGGTGGGTGCTGACGTACTTCTCCACGTCAGGGGGCCCCAGTGGCCAGCTCCCCCAGAAGGCACAAATCCATGGTGGCATCCTGCGCCTGCCGGCCATCGAGCCCTCAGACCAGGGCCAGTACCTGTGCCGCGCCTCCAGCAGCGCCGGGCAGCAGGTGGCCAGGGCTGTGCTCCACGTGCATGGTGAGAGACAGGGCTGAGGGTGGGGCTGGGAGCGCATGGCCACCCAGCAAGGTGTTCTCACAGGGCTCTGTCTGCAGGGGGCAACAGGCCCAGGGTTCAGGTGAGCCCAGAGAGGACCCAGGTGCACGAGGGCCGCACCGTCAGGCTGTACTGCAGGGCCGCAGGTGTGCCCAGCGCCACCATCACCTGGAGGAAGGAAGGGGGCAGCCTCCCCCCGCAGGTGAGGAGACCCGCCCGGGCCTGGCCTCAGGCTCAGCTGAGTCCCTGCACTCCCCACCCGCCTGCCCACCACACTCCCTCCTCCATCTCCTCCTCTTCTGTTTCTCTTCCCTTTCAAGATGGCAGCCTGCTCAGACATGCTGCTTGAGGCACCCTGGCAGGGAGCAGTGTTGGCCTCTTGCTTTGCTGCCTGGCTCCACCTTTCTTGGCACCCAACTGGGCCCTAATATTGGCTCTGTGCCTGCCACCATATTTTATACCCCCCACCCACCCTCACTGGCTAGCCCTTGCCAGGCTGCCTGGACCCCCGTGGGCAGCTGACCCTTCTTGCTGTGTGACAGGCCCGGTCTGAGCGCACAGACATCGCCACATTGCTCATCCCGGCCATCACGACTGCCGATGCCGGCTTCTACCTCTGCGTGGCCACCAGCCCCGCGGGCACAGCGCAGGCCCGGATCCAAGTGGTCGTCCTTCCAGGTTCGGGGCCTCCAGGGGCTGCAGGAGTGGGGAGGGCAAGCCAGGTATCCCTGAGGCCTCCTCACTCCTCTTCTGCCCCCAGCCTCAGGTGCCGTCTCACCGCCAGTCAGGATCGAGTCTTCATCGCCTTCTGTGACCGAAGGGCAGACGCTGGACCTCAGCTGTGTGGTGGCAGGGCTGGCCTACAGCCAGGTCACGTGGTACAAGCGAGGAGGCAGCCTGCCTCCCCATGCCCAGGTATGAGGGTCCCTGAGCCTGCGGCAGGGGACCTGGGGGTGGTCCCGTGTGCAGGTGGAGGCTTCACAGACTCTATAAGTGGGGGCCGGCCCTTATCTCCCTCCGTCCTCAGCTTCAAACGACTCGCTGAGGCTCAGAGGGCGTGGCGACTTCAGCCCCCTTCCCTGCCTCACATGTCTCTGTCCCCTCCACCCCGGTCCAGGTCCATGGCTCCCGGCTGCGGCTCGCCGAGGTCTCACCAGCTGATTCTGGAGAATATGTGTGCCGAGTGGAGAGCGAGTCAGGCGCCAAGGAGGCCTCTATCATCATCTCTGTCCTCCACAGCACCCATTCGGGCCCCAGCTACACCCCAGGTGAGGAGCCAGGTGGGGCCGGCTGGGGGCTGAGTCCTGGGATCTCCCCAGTGTTCCCAGGGAAGGTGCCCGTGGTCTCTTCGGTGACATCAGGACAAAAGGGGGCACTCTGGGCAGGCTTTGCCCCTCTACTCCCTCACTAGCGAGATGAGGGGACTGGGGGTGGCCATAACGTTGATCTGGGTTGTCTAGAGCCCCGGGATGAGGGTACTGTTTTCAGAATTCATCAGGAAGCAGCAGAGTCGGTGTTGAACACTGAGTCGAGAGTCAGGCTGACCTGGGTTCAAGTCCTGGCCCTACCCCTTATCAGCCTTGGACTGGTTATGTTACCTTTTGGGGCCTCAGTTTCCTCAAATGTGAAATGGGGGGTAATACTACCACCATGTGGTGTGAGCACATGGCAGACACTCTAGAAAAGGGAGCTATAGCATCATTGTCTGCATCCTTCAGCCCAGCCTGGGCACTAAAATTCTCTGGTTCTCTGCAGGCCAGAGCAGCACGTAATATATCAAGCAGTCAGGGGTGGGCTAATGGGCCCTGAACTCCAGGCTGGAAGTGGGGAAGGGGAGGAGGGATCTGGCTGGCCATACTGAGGCAGGAGAGCATGATCCCGCCCCAGGAAGGCCTCATATCTGCCCTCCCAAGCTAGGACCTGGTCATGTCCCCGGGCCCTCTGCCCCAGGGCTGCAGAACTGGGGCTCAGGAGCCAAGGCCTGACCAGCCTCTCTGTGCCCCAGCTCCTGGCGGAGCCCCAGCTCCGGGCAGCACCCAGCCCATCCGCATCGAGTCCTCCTCCTCCCACGTGGCTGAAGGGCAGACGCTGGATCTGAAGTGCGTGGTGCCCGGACAGGCCCACGCCCAGGTCATGTGGTACAGGCGTGGAGGCAGCCTCCCTGCCCGACACCAGGTATGGCAGTCCCCCAGGGCCAGCCTGCTGGAGGGATTGGATAGGGCCACTCCGGCCCCCTTCCAACCCTCCCTGTTTGCACTCAGACCCACGGCTCGCTTCTGCGGCTGCACCAAGTGTCCCCAGCTGACTCGGGCGAGTACGTGTGCCGCGTGATCCTTAGCTCTGGGCCCCTGGAGACCTCCGTCCTGGTCTCCATCGAGGCCTCTGGCTCCAGCGCTGACTCCATCTCTGGTGAGTGACTGCCAGTGACAGGGCAAGCTGGAGGAGGCCGAGAGCCTTCCACGGTCTGAGGTCCTCGTGACTTCTGTTACTTATGGCGGGGTGTTGCCAGGAGTCCCACATTGGAACTGGGCACAGGTCCCAGCCCAGGCAGACTCCACTTCTCTGAGAAACCCACCGTCTTCCCATCACTCCTCTCTCTGGCCACGTCATCCCTCATGTTTCTACTCCTGCCCACTCTTCCTCTCTGCCAGCCTTGACTACCCTCATCTCTCCCACTTCCTCACTCCCCTCCACAAGGCTTGGCCTGTGCCCCAGCCCTCCTCTTGGGGTTGCTCAGCTGAGGACCTCAAGTGCAAGCCACCAGACCCCTGAACATGTGGGCCTGGCCTCAGAAGACGAGGCTGAGCTGGCCCCAGGGTGGACAGTTCTTGCCCTCTCTTCTGGGGAGCATCTGCCACCCCTGACCCTGTCCCCACAGCCCCAGGACCCGTCCCACCTGTCAGGATCGAGTCCTCATCCCCCACAGTGGCTGAGGGGCAGACCCTGGATCTGAACTGTGTGGTGGCAGGGCAGGCCCACGCCCAGGTCACGTGGTACAAGCGTGGAGGCAGCCTCCCCGCCCGGCACCAGGTACAAAGTGGCAGGCAGGTGCAAGGGGGCCAGCCAGGGCCAAGCTACGGGTGGTGGGTTGCGGGGGTCCTAACCCCTGAGCTGAAGGGCTGGCAGTTCCCAGCAGGGGCATGGATGGAGGCATCCGGGAAGCCCCCTACTCACACCTTTGCTCATGGCTGCCCAGGTCCGCGGCTCCCGCCTGTACATCTTCCAGGCCTCCCCAGCTGACGCGGGCGAGTATGTCTGCAGGGCCAGCAATGGTGTGGAGGCCTCCATCACAGTCACAGTAACCGGGACCCAGGGGGCCAACTTCGCCTACCGTGAGTGGGGCCACCAGGCTGGGCTGGGACGGAGAAAGGGGATATAGGTGGAGGCAGCTTCAAAGAACTAGAGTGACCAGTGGCCATCGTCTCCCCCAGCTCCTGGTGGCTCCCAGCTCATCCGCATCGAGTCATCTTCCTCCCATGTGGCCGAAGGGCAGACCCTGGACCTGAACTGCGTGGTGCCCGGGCAGACCCATGCCCAGATCACATGGCACAAGCGTGGAGGCAGCCTCCCTGCCCGGCATCAGGTACAGGACTGGAGGATGGACGGGCCAAGAAGGGAATGGCGGCCCCTGGGTGGTGGAGGTGAGGGGTGGGGAGGACTGGAGGCTTCTCTGAGACGCGGGAGGCCTTGGGTCCCATTGCACAGGTGTATGGTGCGGGGGTTAGGACCCAGACTCTAGGAGCCACCAGCCTAGGAATCCTGCCTCCACCATTCATTAGCCTGTGACCTTGGGCAAGTTACTTAACTTCTCTGTGCCATCGTTTCAGCATCTGTAAAATGGTAATAATGGTCCCTTCCTTATAGAATTGTTTTGAGGTTGGAGTGAGTTAACATATACACAAGGTGCTCGGAGCTGTGGCTTAGAGAAAGCGTTCTGAGCTGTTACCATTACGGTAATGCCATTGGCTATTATTATTATTATAGAACTGAGGATGCCATTGATTGCAGATGCACCATTATTTTAGGTACCTCTAAGAAAAACAGGCTGCCGCTTGCACTGTAAGATTCTTCACTGTAAGACGCATCTTGATTTCAGAGACACTGAAGTGTGTCTGAGAACCGAGAGAAGGTGGCAGTGTTTGCAGTTCACTGGGACTCCTGTTGTCCACCCCCTACTCCGGGGATGAAACCCCCGTCTCCATCCCTAAGCAGGACAGAGCTGATGGCCAGGCCTCGGGGGTCAGAGAGCGAGGCAGGGTTGCGGGTCAGAGATGCAGGGGTCCCTCGAGGGCCCCCTCTGACCGCACCTCCATCCGACCAGACCCACGGCTCACTGCTGAGGCTACACCAGGTGTCCCCAGCCGACTCGGGCGAGTATGTGTGCCGCGTGGGGGGTGGCTCAGTGCCCCTGGAGGCCTCCGTCTTGGTGACCATTGAGCCTGAAAGCTCTATGCCTGGTGAGTGGCACTCGAGGGAGGGCAGGGCTGGGGACCCCTGACTCTGGCACTGGGGCTCCCCATTCTAGCAGTGGGGCTCACCACTCCAGCAATGGCAGGATCCCACAAGACCAACAGCCCCTAGCTCCACTTACACCCCCCTCTCCTCCTGCCCTCCCAGCCGGGGGTTGACCCTCTGCCCTCTGTCCCCAGCACTTGGGGTCACCCCCCCAGTCCGGATCGAGTCCTCCTCCTCACATGTGGCTGAAGGCCAGACCCTGGATCTGAACTGCCTGGTCGCTGGGCAGGCCCATGCCCAGATCACGTGGCACAAGCGTGGGGGCAGCCTCCCCGCCCGGCACCAGGTAGGAGGCGGGGAGCTGGGGGGGCGGGGCTAAAGAACCCTGTGACTGCAGAATAAGGAGCACAGGCTTTGAATTCAGGCATATTCAAGTTCAGATGCTGCTCTCCACTTGCCTGCTGTGTGGCTTTAGGCTGTCATTTGGCTTCCCTGATCCTCAGTGTCCTTGTCTGTCAAATGGGCTCACACTGCCTACCTCACCTGCGCCATAGCACATCAACAAACACTGGTGCCCTGCTTCTTCCCACCAGGCCCAGTCCCAACACTGGGGCAGGGGAACTGGGGGCTCATGAATGGTGGTTCTCCCTGGAAGAGCCCCCTCAAGCTCCAGCTGCCTGGGCCAGACTAGGAGGAGGCCAGGCAAGGGAGTAGCAGCCTGGCTGGGAGCCGCCGAGCCCGGCTCTGAGCCTGCCTCCCTCCCGACCCTCCCAGGTGCATGGCTCAAGGCTGCGGCTGCCCCAGGTGACTCCAGCCGACTCCGGGGAGTACGTGTGCCGCGTGGTCAGCAGCTCGGGCACCCAGGAAGCCTCAGTCCTCGTCACCATCCAGCAGCGTCTTAGCCCCTCCCACAGTGAGTGTCTCGGGGGTCATAGCAAACAGTGGGGGCTGCTAGGGCCCCTCCACCCTCAGCGGCTCCCACATCCTGCCTCCTGTCCCCTCTCCCAGCCCAGGGTGTGGTATACCCCGTCCGCATTGAGTCCTCCTCATCCTCCCTGGCCAATGGACATACTCTGGACCTCAACTGTCTAGTGACCAGCCAAGCCCCCCACACTATCACCTGGTATAAGCGTGGAGGCAGCCTACCCAGCCGGCACCAGGTATGGAGCCAGCAGGCAAGGAAGACAAAAACTGGGCACACCCGTTCTGACAGGAATCAGCAGGGGATCTTAGCACCTCCTCTGTGCTCATTCAGTCATTCAACAAACATTGAGTGTTGTTGCTAGATGGGCCTTGGACCAGTGCTGAGGATACAGAGATCATCCCACTGACCTCAGTTGGATCCTATATTTGAACAAAACGTTCTATGATTCACTCACTAAATTTCCCTGAGAACCTGCTCCAGGCTAAGTCCTGTGCCTGGCACTAAGGATTCCAAATGGAATGAGACAGGTGCCTGCCCTCAGGGAGCTCACAGGCCAGAGGGTGAGGCAGACATGCCACATGCAATAGGAGCCACAGCAGGGCTCTGTGGAGTCACCAGGGAAGGCCTCAGTGGGCTTGCTGCAGGGGTGAGGGGTGAGAACAGTACAAAGGCTAGGGGCACTGTCCACCCCAGCCCGGAGCCTCAGGAAGGCCCCGCAGAAGAACCCCTGCGGACTGGGGTGGGGGCAGACCCCAGGCAAGAGAGGGAGGCTCCTGGAGTCTGGGGGCAGCAGCAGCAGTGCCCGGGATGTGGAGGGGCTGCCCCCACCCGCTGATACCTATTCCCCTCCAGATCGTGGGCTCCCGGCTGCGGATCCCCCAGGTGACGCCAGCCGACTCGGGAGAGTACGTATGTCACGTCAGTAATGGTGCTGGCTCCCAGGAGACCTCACTCATCGTCACCATCCAGGGCAGCGGCTCCTCCCACGGTGAGGAGGGGGTCCGGACAAGTGGGTGCAGGGGGGAGGCAGAGTCCCCAGCACTGTCCCTGGTATCTGACTCTCGCTGTGTGGTCTGTCTCTCTCTGTCCCAAGTGCCCAGCGTGTCCCCACCCATCAGGATCGAGTCCTCGTCCCCCACAGTGGTCGAAGGGCAGACCTTGGATCTGAACTGTGTGGTCGCTGGGCAGCCCCAGGCCACCATCACATGGTACAAGCGTGGGGGCAGCCTTCCTGCCCGACACCAGGTACAGAGTGGAACCGTGGCAGTGGGGACGGAATCCCTGCCTCCCGGGGTGGGCAGTGCAGGGACAGCCCCGTGGGCAAAGAACCCAAAGGATTAGCTGGCAGTCCTGGGGCAGTCGTGCCTCCTGCCCTGGCTAGACAGAGGGTAGTATGAGCAAGTCTGACAAGGGAGGCTGGGAGGAGGCCTGAGCCAGCCCATGACCCCTCTGCCCCTCGACTCCCTCTCCCCGCCCTTCCCCACCTGCCCCCCCAGGCCCATGGCTCCCGCCTGCGGCTGCACCAGATGTCTGTGGCTGACTCGGGCGAGTACGTGTGCCGGGCTAACAACAACATCGACGCCCAGGAGGCCTCCATCATGGTCTCAGTCTCCCCCAGCGCCGGCAGCCCCTCCGGTGAGTCTGAGGGAGGCCCGAGGAGGGACCAGAGACGCAGGTCACAGTGCTCCCTGCAGAGGAGGAGCTCTGTAGTCAGAGCCCTTAGGCGAGGCTTGTGGTCCAGGGCAAGGCTCTGCAGAAAGGTGCCTGGATTCGAATCCTGCCCACACCACTAAGGGGCTTGGATGAGTTACCCTCCTCTCAGCAAAATGGGGATATCGGTCGTTCCATCTTCACAGAGTTGTCCAGTACAGTGGCCGCCAGCCACGTGTGGCAATTAAAATTAGTTACAGTTTAAAATCCACATCCCCGGGGCCAGCCCGGTGACACAGTGGTTAAGTTCGCACGTTCCACTTCGGCGGCCCAGGGTTCACTGGTTCAGATCCCGGGTGCAGACATGGCACCGCTTGGCACGCCATGCTGTGGTAGGCGTCCCACGTATAAAGTGGAGGAAGATGGGCATGGATGTTAGCTCAGGGCCAGTCTTCCTCAGCAAAAAGAGGAGGATTGGCAGCAGATGTTAGCTCAGGGCTAATCTTCCTCAAAAAAAAAATTCACATCCCCACATTTCAGGTGCTCAATAGCCACACGTGGCTAGTAGCTACTGTATTGGACAGTGTAGATGATGGGACATTTCCATCATCGGGGAAAGTTTATGAACTTTGTGAGGATTAAATGAGTGAATACACATACAGTGCTTAGAACAGAGCCTGGCATGCTATAAGTGTTGGCTATTATTATTATCTTGAGAGAGGGGGGTTTCTACAGCTAAGGCGCCCACCATCCCAGCTGTTCCCAAATTTGCCTATAGCCAAAGCCCCGATTTGCTGTCTCTGTGCCCCCAGTCCCTGGCGGTTCTGTGCCCATCAGAATTGAGTCGTCATCTTCACACGTGGCTGAAGGGCAGACCCTGGATCTGAACTGCGTGGTCCCTGGACAGGCCCATGCCCAGGTCACGTGGCACAGGCGTGGGGGCAGCCTCCCCCCTCACCACCAGGTATGGGAGTTGGCGGCAGGAAATAGTGGGAGGGCTGCTGCATGTGGGGGCCCTGCCTAGGGGTCCATCCCCCAGGCTCCGCCCAGGAAGGAGGTCTGGGAGCTCCCATGGGCTGCAGCGCCTGCCTGCGTCAGAGGTTAGACCCTGGCCCCAGGCCTTCAAGGATGTCGACTGCCATCTCACTTTGCTCCTCTGTCTCCCCGTCCTGTCCCCACTCAGGCCCACGGCTCACGGCTGCGGCTACACCAGGTGTCCCCAGCTGACTCGGGCGAGTACGTGTGCCGTGTGGTGAGCAGCTCTGGCCCCCTGGAGGCCTCGGTCCTGGTCACCATCGAGGCCTCTGGCTCTAGCGCTGTTCCTGTCCCTGGTGAGGGTCCCTCCGGTGGGGCTGGGAGGCTGGGGAAGGGAGGTGGGGAAGGACCAGCAGGCAGAGATCGGGAGGCAGGTGAAGGGGGCTTCATCTCTAGGGCCCGAGAGCACGGACTTCAGAGTCTGTCATCTGTGGGTGTGAGTCTCAGCCCCTCTGTCCACACCTGAGCGGTCACACAAGGGACTTCTCTTCGCGTTTCCCCTTCCTAGTCTGTAAAGGGGGGATAGCAGCTCTTGCACCAGTTTCATGAGTTCCCCAGAGGCTGGAGCTGCACCTCTGGGGCCATGTGAGGGTGATCTTAGGTGATAAAATAGGGGCATATTAGGGAAAAAACAGCAGCACATCAAACCTGTCATGATTTCACAGAAATCGTTGCCTATAATGGAGCTAAGTATTTAAGGATTATTTTTAATGAATCAGTGAAAGGAAAATGCAAAGTAATGGATAGCACAGGGAGCGCGTGGCTGTAGCAGACGTCCTGGTAGCAGCACGTGAATTGCTAAGTAATAAACAAGATATAGCACTTAGTAGGTGTGGGCCCTATCACATCTATGCATTATCTCGTTTCATCCTCGCAATAACCCTTTGAGGTAGGTGTGATTGTTCTCTCCCTTTTACTGGGGAAACTGAGACAAGGAGAGGTGAAGTAGCTTTCCAGAGGGCACACAGCTGATCCACGGCAGAGCTGGGTTTTGAACCCCGGCAGTCTGGCCCCAGAGTCCGGGTTCTTAGCCACATGCTACTCAAGTTTGGGAAGCATTAGTGATCTGTGTGGAGGTGCCTGGCCCTGAGCCCTGGCCGCCAGTGGTGCTGGGAGCACATGAGCTGATGGTGGGGCCATTGTCTGGGGCAGGGCCAGGAGAATGAGGTGCTCTACCCGCCCAGGCTAGCCCAGCCGCCCCAGGCCTCAGGGGAATGGGAAGGGGGAATCGAGGCCACCTCCCCATGGCCTCTAGTCTGAACATCTGGGCACCCAGGGGCAGGGGCTGAGGGCACAGGGGTGGGGGTCCCAGCTCACTGACCTCTTCCTGTGCCCCAGCTCCAGGCGGAGTCCCACCCATCCGCATCGAGACCTCCTCCTCCCACGTGGCTGAAGGGCAGACCCTGGATCTGAAGTGCGTGGTGCCTGGGCAGGCGCATGCCCAGGTCACATGGCACAGGCGTGGGGGCAGTCTCCCTGCCCGGCACCAGGTATAGGGGCTAGAGAAAGCAGGATGTGGGCACACCCCATCCCATCCCACCTCCTGTGCGGGCAGTCCTGCCTGAACCCAGCCCTAGAGGGAAGGTGGCCCCAACATCCAGGGCTTTGGGAAAATTGCAGCAGGAAATCACTGGGAATGAGGAGGTCAAGAACAGCCTGGGCAAAAAAGGGCCACCTCTGGCCCCCTAGCACCTTGGCACAAATGAGAAAAGGACACCTCTTACTCAGGACACTGGACTTTCTCCTAGCAGAAAAGTGTCCTAATAAACCTACTCCACAATGTCTAATGTCAGAGGGGGTCACCTTTGACAAGATGCAGCCTACATAACTGTCCATGACGGTCCTGGGGACCAGGTACCAGGGGGCTTGGGCATCTGAAGGCCTTGGCCCTTGGCCCCCGAGCTCACTCTCCCAACTGTTGCCCCGACCCTGACCAGGTCCATGGCCCCCTGCTGAGGCTGAACCAGGTGTCCCCGGCTGACTCTGGCGAGTACTCATGCCAAGTGACCGGCAGCTCAGGCACCCTAGAGGCTTCTGTCCTGGTCACAATTGAGGCCTCCAGCCCGCGCCCCATTCCTGGTGAGTGACAGGGGCAGTGGGCGATGCTGGGGCATGGGTGTGGGGGCCCCTTCCTGGCCTTGCTCCTCCCTGCTCTCCCAGCAGAAGCATGGAGCTCTCAGCGCTGTGAATGTCCTCCAGCCCCTCCCCCAACCACTAGGGACCAGTCCTGGGTCTCATCACAGCAAGCTGGCCCCCAGGGAATGGAGACTCTTCTTAGGTCGATGGCGCTCAGCCGTGTCAGTCACCCTCAAGCCTCTGCACTCCAGGAGGGCCAGTCGGCATTTACTGCCTCCACCTGTGTCCCTGCCTTCACCCCCTGGAACCTTGCCTTTCTCACCCACCCGTTGTGCCCACAGCCCCAGGACTGGCACAGCCCATCTACATTGAGGCCTCCTCCTCCCACGTGGCCGAAGGGCAGACCCTGGACCTGAACTGTGTGGTGCCTCGGCAGCCTCACGCCCAGGTCACGTGGCACAAGCGTGGGGGCAGCCTCCCTGCCCGGCACCAGGTACGGTGACCAGGATGGGGAGGGTTCCAGGGCAGGCAAGGATCAACCTGCAGTCGCCTTCTGCACCCCAAATCTCATGCCAACCCTGGCCTGCTTGGGACCCCCAGGAGATAGGATACCTTTTGGGGAACAATTTGCCAGCCTGGAGTTGAGACCTGGGTTTTTCTCCTGGCTCTGCTGCTGAATCGTTTCTTGAGCCAGTTTGCGCCTCTATAAAGTGGGTGGGTTGGACTCGTAGGATTCTGTGAATGAGGCTCCTTCATTCCCACCAGCTGGAGCCCGGAGCTCCTAAGACCCGAGAGGGGACTCTTGGGCACTGGCAGAGCCGGGCGTGGGGACTTGCCCTATCCCAAGTACTTTGGCCTGATGGCTGCCCCCTCCTCGCTCCGACAGACCCATGGCTCCCGGCTGCGGCTCCACCACGTCTCCCCCGCCGACTCTGGCGAGTACGTGTGCCGTGTGGTTGGCGGCTCAGGCCCTGAGCAGGAGGCCTCCTTCACAGTCACTGTCCCACCCAGTGCGGGGTCCTCCTACCGTGAGTGTGGCAGATGCCATGGGCAGGGGAGGGAGAGAGACCCTGGAGCTGAGGCAGCGGGGTCGAGCCAACCCAGCCCCAGAGCCCAGCCCTCCACCTGCCTCATCCCCCAGGCCTTAGGAGCCCCGTCATCTCTATCGAGCCGCCCAGCAGCACCGTGCAGCAGGGTCAAGACGCCAGCTTCAAGTGCCTCATCCATGACGGGGCAGCCCCCATCAGCCTGGAGTGGAAGACTCGGAACCAAGAGCTGGAAGGTGAGCTGGGCAGGGTGGGTGGGCTGGAGGAAGGTAGGAATGCCTGGTGATCACCGCTGTGGATGGGGCAGAGGCCAAGCATAGCACCAAACTCCTGGTATGACCCTGGGGAAGGTTCTTCCCCTCTGGAGCCTCAGTGGCCCCATCCGGATGGTGAGGGGGCTGGACCCAGGCGTCCCCAAAGACTCTTTCACCTGCTGTCTGTGACCCTGTGAGCTGGACACGCCCAGGCTGGAGGGGTCGGGGGCACAGGGCAGAGGCAGCGCCAAGGCATGAGGACCACCCTCACTGACTATACCTTCCCAATGCCACTCCAACAGACAATGTCCACATCAGCCCCAATGGCTCCATCATCACCATCGTGGGTACCCGGCCCAGCAACCATGGTGCCTACCGCTGCGTGGCCTCCAACGCCTATGGCGTGGCCCAGAGTGTCGTGAACCTCAGTGTGCATGGTGAGGAGCGTGAACCCATGGGCTCTGCCAGCCTGTCTCCAGCCCTCATTCTGAGCTCAGAACCTCCAGGTTTAAGTCCTGCCTCTGCCACTGCCTCCCTCTTGAGCATTCCCCCTCTCTGAGCCTCAGTTTCCACGTCAGTGCAGTGGGGAGACTAGTGCCCACATGGCAGTTACTGAGAAGGGATCTGTGACAGTGCACGTGACCAGCAGAGCTCCGCATGTACATCAGTCGTGTCGTTCCTCTGGACAGGGCCCCCTACGGTGTCTGTGCTTCCTGAGGGCCCCGTGTGGGTGAAAGTGGGAAAGGCAGTCGCCCTGGAGTGTGTTAGTGCTGGGGAGCCCCGCTCTTCTGCTCGCTGGACCCGGATCGGCACCCCTGCCAAGGTGGAGCAGCAGACATATGGGCCCGTGGACAGCCACACGGTGCTGCAGGTGAGGCGTGGCCTCCCTTTGGCCAGAGGCCAGGCCCATCCTTGAGCAGATGCTTGGAGGGAAAAGTGGTGGATAGGCAGATGGATAATGAATCGATGGAGAGAGAAAGAGGGGGTTGGGATAGGTAGATGAGGGGAAGATTAGAAGATAGGCAGGAAGAAAGAGGGAAGGTGGAAGAAGGGAAGAAAGAATGGTTGGAAGGATGGATGCATGGGTGGAACAGGTAGGTGGGTAGGTAGACGGGTAGGTGGATAGTGGAAGTATGGTTGGGTGGGTGGGTGGGTAGGTGGGTACATGGATGGATCGGTGGGTTGATGGACCAATGGGATGTTTTGGGTGTGACGCCTTAAGCAGCCTGTCAGATAGGAGAGCTCAAAACAAAGGGAAGGGTAGAGAAAGGAGATAAAACTAAACCAGAGCTGGGGGCTGATGCAAAGGTCCCTCTTCAGTGCCCGCATAATCAACCTCCTTGTTTTCTTCCAGATTTCATCAGCTAAACCATCAGATGCGGGCACCTATGTGTGCCTAGCTCAGAATGCACTGGGCACAGCACAGAAGCGGGTGGAAGTGATTGTGGACATGGGCACCGTGGCCCCAGGGGCCCCCCAGGTCCAGGTTGAAGAAGCCGAGCTGACTGTGGAGGCTGGACACACGGCCACCCTGCGCTGCTCAGCCACAGGTGTGGACGGGGGCTGACACACGGGGCAGGCAGAGCAGTGGTGCCTGGGGCCTGCATTGTAGACACAAGAGATCTGAAGATGATGTCATGCCTGGGGAGGGGGTTTTGCTGCTGGCATCTCCCAGTGATGGCTGAGGTGCCCACTTAGTGCCCCCCACAAAGGGGCCAGATCACCCGGGTCCCTTCCTCAACGTCGCCACCCTCCGCTGGTCCTTGGGGCAGCCCAGCAATCGCTGCCATCTTCCACTTGACTCCGCAGGCAGCCCCACGCCCACCATCCACTGGTCCAAGCTGCGCTCCCCACTGCCCTGGCAGCACCAGCTGGAAGGCAACACGCTGATCATCCCCCGGGTAGCCCAGCAGGACTCGGGCCAGTACATCTGCAACGCCACTAGCCCTGCCGGGCACGCTGAGGCCACCATCGCCCTGCACGTAGAGAGTAAGGCACTCATCCGCCCCCCACCAGGCTGCACCCTGGACAGAACCCCAGGAACCCCATCCAGAGGGCCCCATACCTCAGCCTCCCAGAGCCTACCCTAGCCTGAAACCCATATGCCCGCCTGGAACCTTTGCTCCCCTCATCCCCAGTCCTCCAGGCTCCCCACTCAGCCTCCCTGGTCCTTTGGCAAGTCTCCTGGACCCGACACCTGTTCCCATCTCGACGTCTGCTCCTCCCAACTCTGACCTCTATGTCCCCCACCCCAGGCCCACCGTATGCCACCACAGTCCCGGAGCACGCTTCGGTGCAGGCAGGGGAGACGGTGCAGCTTCAGTGCCTGGCTCACGGGACACCCCCGCTCACCTTCCAGTGGAGCCGCGTGGGGGGCAGCCTCTCTGGGAGGGTGACCGCCAGGAACGAGATGCTGCACTTTGAGCCCGCCGCCCCCGAGGACTCAGGCCGCTACCGCTGCCGGGTCACCAATAGGGTGGGCTCGGCTGAGGCCTTCGCCCACGTGGTCGTCCAAGGTGAGCAGCCCTGGGTCAGGCTGGGCAGAAGGGGGTCAGCTTTCCTCCAGGCCCTTGTCTGAGCCTTTCAGTCACCCAGCAACTGGCACCAGGGGACCCCCACTTGGGGTACAAGGCCTCCCTCCATTGCCCCACCTGGAATGCCTGGCTTTCCCTTCTTTAACGCCCAAGGCAGGCCTGCCTCCTCCAGGAAGAGCCCCATCAGCTTCTCAGCAGCTCTAGCTCTCATTGCTGCATCCCTCCCTTGGCGTTGAGCTCCCACTGCCAGCGGCTGTAGGTTTACAGAAGTACCCCAGCCTGCCTCACCTGCGAGACTCAAGAGACGCAGGGCAGGGCCTGGACCCAGTCATCTTAGAAGCCCAGGCTTGTCCACCACAGGGCCAGAACGGGCTGGGTAAATGCTGGACAGTGACTGTGTGGCAGGGCAGCACCGCCCCCGGGCATGCTCAGGGTTTCAGTGGATCTCCAAAGAACCCAGCATCTCCATGGTCTCCTCTGTCAGTGACACAAAGCCAACAAGTTCTGTTGGGCCCCAAATTCTAGAAGCAGAAAAGCACATAGCCCAGTGGTCAAGAGCCTGGGCTACACTGAGCGTGGGTTCAGTGCTCGGTGACTTGCTGGTTGTGTGACCTTGGCCAAGCCTCAGTTTCTTCATCTGTAGGGTGGAGAGACAGTGCCAGCACTTAGGCTGACTTAGAAAGATACCCGTATGTAAAGCCCGTGGCATGCAGTAGGCACTTCAAATGATGATGATATGTATCGGCACTTACCCTCCCACCCACCCCCCGCATGAGGACATGTGGGTGCCTTCCCCATGACCACAGATTCTCTTATGTTAGACTAGAGTCTTTGCTGTCCTTGCTTAAAATGTCTAAATCTTTCCAAGACTGACCCCTTGCACTCTTGCCTGGGGCTTCCCTCTACTCCCCTCCCGAAAGCAGAGCCCAGCGCTCCACAGGCTCTTAAATGTGTTGATTGAATGAATACGCAAGTGAGCAAATGCGTCCTTCTGCCAGTGGAAGGTCTTTTCTCCCTGGTCAGAGAGGCTACCAGGAGAAGAACAGCCCTTGAACGTTAGGATGGGAGTTTCCTGGGTCCTGGGGGGGTGGCAGGAGCGTCAGGGATATGACACACATATATGCAGAACCTCGCAAATGTCCCCACAGGCCCCTCTGGCTCTCTCCCGGCCACTGCTGTCCCAGCAGGATCCACGCCCACCGTTCAGGTCACGCCTCAGCTGGAGACCAAGAGCATAGGGGCCAGCGTTGAGTTCCATTGTGCCGTGCCCAGCGACCGGGGCACCCAGCTTCGTTGGATCAAGGAAGGGGGTCACCTGCCTCCTGGCCACAGCGTGCAGGATGGGGTGCTCCGGTGAGTGGGGGTGGGGGCAGGACTGAACTTGGGCGCCCCAGCTGAAGGCACACAGTGGAGCTGTTAGAACACCTGCCCTCGGAGCTGGCCCCGTGGCCAAGTGGTTAAGTTCGCGCGCTCCACTGCAGGCAGCCCAGTGTTTCGTCGGTTCAAATCCTGGGTGCGGACATGGCACAAGCCATGCTGAGGCAGTGTCCCACATGCCACAACTAGAAGGACCCACAACTAAAAATACACAACTATGTACTGGGGGGCTTTGGGGAAAAAAAGGAAAAAAATAAAATCTTTAAAAAAAAAACCACCTGCCCTGTGGGGCTCAGCCTGAAACAATGTCCTTGGGCAAGGCACCTCCCCTCTCTGAGCCTCAGCTGTGCGGTGGGTTATAGGAGACGGAAATGAGATTATCTGAAGCATTTACCACGGTGCTGAGCACGTGGAAGGCTTTCGGTGAACGGTGGCCAGCATTCGTATCATTATTGTTAGAGGAAAGAGAACAGGCCGAGACCAGGTATACACACGGCGCAGATCTCAGCTCCGCTGCTCCACGACTGCGTGATCTTGCCCTCTAGAGAGCACGGTCTCAGTCCCAAATGGGTGTAGTGACACCCATCCTGCCTGCCCACCTACCTTGCCTATTGGTTATTGAGAGACTAGAAGTTTCCCCCGTGTGCTAACCTCTGGCAGCTGTAACTCCCACGCCAGTGCAAAGCACTCTCATAATTGTTTTTATTCACTGATATCTGATTTTTTCTTTACAGAATCCAGAACTTGGACCAGAGCTGCCAAGGGACATATATTTGCCAGGCCTATGGACCATGGGGCCAGGCCCAGGCCAGTGCCCAGCTGGTTGTCCAAGGTAGGAGAGTGGCTTCAGGCCTCTGCTGAGAGCAGGGGACAGAGAGGAGGGCACAGGGACCCTGTTCCCTAGGAAGCCCCTTAAATGTGTACGAATGAAGAGAATTACTCGATTGTAATGTTGCTTGTGTCTAGCATAGAGTGAGGGGGCTTGACAAATATCGCAAGGGAGGAAGAAGGGGCACAGGTGGAGCGGGTGGGTGCGCAGACCAGCCAACGAAGAAGCCCCGTGGATGCCCAAGCGCGGAAACGAATGAACAGCAGAGCAGACGAGCGAGTGCGGTAACGTGAATGCACGGAAGAGCACGTGGAGAAGTGAACGAATGCCTAGGCCCCAGTGCCCCCTTTTCCGGGGCTGTCTGCAGCCTCGGGCCAGGCTCCAGCAGGCTGGCCTCACTCTGCCTCTGCCTCCCTCGCCCCAGCCCTGCCCTCGGTGCTCATCAACATCCGGACGTCCGTGCAGACCGTGGTGGTCGGCCATGCCGTGGAGTTCGAGTGCCTGGCGCTGGGGGACCCCAAGCCTCAGGTGACGTGGAGCAAAGTTGGAGGGCGCCTGCGGCCTGGCATTGTCCAGAGCGGAGGCATCGTCAGGATCGCCCACGTGGAGCTGGCTGACGCGGGACAGTACCGCTGCACGGCCACCAACGCCGCCGGCACCACCCAGTCCCACGTGCTGCTGCTCGTGCAAGGTGAAGGCGGCGGGGGCTTGTGTGGGGACGGGCTTCTCGAGCTACCTGCTCTGGCCTTGCCTGCATTGCACTCCTTCCCACTCTCTTGGGAATTTTCAGTTCTGTGTATCTAAGGGGCAGGTTTCACAATAAGTGGGGGCAGCCGGGGGTAAAGGTGAGTGTTCTGGGGGGGCTGGAACTTGCAGGGCTGGGCTACACCATGGGGTGTCAAGAGGAAAATGGGTCTGTAGTCCTCTGCTCTGACAAGGGAGGCCTACAGCCCAGTCTGATGGCAGAGACAGCATAACACAGAACAGAGACGAAAGAGAGTGAAGCAGGAGCAGTGGGTGCAGGACACACAAATCCACGTTTCCTTCAGAGGCAATTCCTTTTCACCCCAAACCGTATGACTTGCCCCCAAACTTCCAGACTCTCACTGCCCTACTACCCACTTCTCAGGACCCCAGAGGGCTGGACATTCTTCTGCCCAGGTGTGTTGAAGAGTCTGGGGCTGTTCCAGAGCCCTGACTCTGCCCACTTCTGTGCAGCTAAGAGGGAGCAGCCACAATTTCCTCATCTGTGAAACAGGGACACGGTGCCTCCCTTCAAGGGATGGTGTGAGGATTAAGCAAATCGGGGTACAGCCTGGGCTCACAAATGGTGGCTGTCATCAGGTTGGTGGCCTGTCTCTCCTTCCCCCTCTTAGCCTTGCCCCAGATCTCAACACCCCCCGAGGTCCATGTGCCTGCTGGTTCTACAGCCGTCTTCCCCTGCATGGCTTCTGGCTACCCCACTCCTGACATCACCTGGAGCAAGGTAAATGCTGGGCAGGGGACCAGCAGGCATGCCTGAGGGGCAGGCACCGGGTTGTCACCATCTCAGTGCCCCCAGGACGTGGCCCAGGCTTGGCACACAGTACGTGCTTAGGGCCTAAGGGCAGGCGTGCAGGAGATGGGAGACAGGCCCTGTGGAGGTGCGGGCCGAGGCCAGGGTCCAAAGCACGGCTGTGTTTGCAGCTGGATGGTAACCTGCCCCCCGACAGCCGCCTGGAGAACAACATGCTAGTGCTGCCCTCGGTCCGCCCCCAGGACGCGGGCACCTACGTCTGCACTGCCACGAACCGCCAGGGCAAGGTCAAAGCCTTCGCCCAGCTGCGGGTGCCAGGTAAGACAGCCCCAGAATGGCGGTGCCCACCCACTGCCCGGAGGGCGTCACTCTAACTGCTCTCTGCCGGCAGAGCGGGTGGTGCCCTACTTCACCCAGACCCCCCACTCCTTCCTGCCGCTGCCCACCATCAAGGATGCCTACAGGAAGTTTGAGATCAGGATCACTTTCCGCCCTGACTCAGCCGATGGTGAGCACGAGAGGAGCTGATGTGGGGGGTCTGGGGCAGGGGATCTCCTGGAGTAACTGCCATCACCATTTGGGCCCCAGCAGCCCCGGGGCCACCCACCTCCCTTGGTCCTCCCTGTCCTGGCGCCCCCAGGCCTGCCGGGCCTCCCCTTGGTGCCTCCTCCCTTCTCCGTTTCTGCCTCCGTGATAACCTCCCACCTGGAGCCTCCTCATGGTCGCTCTGCCATTGGTGCATCCACACCCAGTCCCCCATCCCATCTTCCTGTCCCCCTCTCTGTCCTCCTGCCTCCTTTGTCTCCCATCTCTCACCCTTTCCTCCTCTCTCTCTCTCACCTGTCTCCTCCCATCTCTTACGGTCTCTGACTTTCACTGTCCAGGCCTCCTTCTCTACTCGGGTGAGTCTCTGCCCCCCTCTCCTCCTTCAGGTCGACCCTGCAGTGTGAGTGAAGCAAATTCCACGTCCTTCAGGGGCTCTCACAAGGCCCTTCTATTCGGGCACCATCTAGAGAGAGTGGGAATGCCATGCGGGCTGTGCCAGAGGGAGGGACAGGCGTCAGAGTGGAAAGGCTCACGAGCTGGGGCCATTCACCCCTGGGGCTGGGGCAGACAGGGAGCGGGAGGGGAGGCCCTGACACAGCTGTGCCCGCCCAGGGATGCTGCTGTACAATGGGCAGAAGCAGAGCCCAGGGAGCCCCGCCAGCCTGGCCCACAGGCAGCCCGACTTCATCTCCTTCGGCCTCGTGGGTGGGAGGCCCGAGTTCCGGTGAGACCCTCGCCCTCCCCGTTCCCTGGGGAGAGGGGGCTGGGGGACTGGACGGCAGGGCTTAGTCAGGCACACACCTGGGCCGGGTCGTACAGAGGAGGTGCTGGGGAAGGAGAGGTGGCTGTTACCCTCGGCGACCACCCGATCTGCTGGAGTAGGCACGGTATGCCAGCCTGGTGGAGGAGGAAGCAGCCTGTGCTTACAGGGTGGCACTGCTGCAGGCCAGGATTCATTCGTTCGTTCGTTCATTCATTCATTCAACAGTTATTTGCTGAGCACCTCCTATGTGCCAGGCACTGATAGAGGGATATACAAAATGTGAGAAGGTATATTCTAGTCGGGGAAGACCAGCCATAAAGCAAGAAGGAAAGAGACAGGGTGCTCTCAGAGGGAGGGGTGCCCAGAAGAAGAGTGAGTCCAGGTGCTGGGCTGCAGGGCCCCGGAGCCAAGGGCACTTGGAGCTCCAAGGCTCCAAGGAAAGGGTGGGGGAGAGGAGGAGACCTGGGCAGGAAGTGGAGGGCTGGGGTGGGGAATGGGGTGGGAGGACAAGGCAGGGACAGGAAGTGGAGCAGGACTGCAGGGAATGGTGGCATCCCCTTTGCCCAGGCTGGGCCCCCTGCTAGCTCTTCTTACGAACCCCATGTCTACTTTCTTCTGCCCCGGCCCTGCCCCGTGGAGCAGCTTTGACGCAGGCTCAGGCATGGCCACCATCCGCCACCCCACACCGCTGGCGCTGGGCCAGTTCCACACGGTGACCCTGCTGCGCAGCCTCACTCAGGGCTCCCTGATTGTGGGCAGCCTGGCCCCAGTCAACGGGACCTCCCAGGTGAGAGCCGACCCCGTCCCCCTCTCCCAGCCCCCTCCCCACCCCTGCCTGGCCTCTCTGCCATTCCCGCCTTCCGCACTGCCCAGGGCAAGTTCCAGGGCCTGGACCTGAACGAGGAGCTCTACCTGGGCGGCTACCCTGACTACAGTGCCATCCCCAAGGCAGGGCTGAGCAGTGGCTTCATAGGTGAGCCCCCCACCCGCCTCCAGCCCTCGCCAAGCCTCACCCGGCTGACAGAGCCCGTGGGAACCTGGGAGGCCCCCACCTTTGCTCATCCTGCCTGCCCACCCCCCAGGCTGCGTCCGGGAGCTGCGCATCCAGGGCGAGGAGATCGTCTTCCATGACCTCAACCTTACAGCGCACGGCATCTCCCACTGCCCCACCTGTCGGGACCGGCCGTGCCAGGTAACCCCACGCCGCACACGCCGCCTGGCTGCCCCTGGCCACTGCCCTCAGCCGTGGTAGGCCCCTCTGGGGAGTGGAGCAGGACCAGCGTGTTCTCAGACTGACTTCTGGGGGCTGCTTTGCAGAACGGGGGCCAGTGCCAGGACTCGGAGAGCAGCAGCTACGTGTGCGTCTGCCTGCCTGGCTTCACCGGGAGCCGCTGTGAACACTCGCAGGCCCTGCACTGCCACCCAGGTGTGTACACCTCCCCATCACTGCCACCCCTGGGGGCTTGCCTCTGCCCATTGCCGTCCCTTCATATCCACCCCAGGCCCACTGCTAACTGTACTTACCACGCTCAATCACGCTTAACCGAGTACTTACCACCCCTCCTAGATCGTGGCTGCCATCCCTGCCACCCTAATACTCACGCTGCCTCCCATCTCTGCTGCCCAGGTACTCACCCCCCATCATAGCCACCCCACTACTCATCCTACCCCCATCGGTGCTCCCCAGGCACTCCCCCAGCCCCATCACTGCTCCCCAGGTACCCACCACCTTCCCATCTGCTACCAAGGTGCTCGCCCCACTACCTGCTGCCCAGGTCCTCATGGACCCCACTGTTATCCAGCTACAGTCTTTCAAGAGCACCACAGACTAACAGTCGCTTGCTCCCCTCCCCCCATGCTGTCCCCTTCCCAGCCTCCTCTGGCCCCCCCTCCCCACCCTTGCTCTAACCCAGTCGTGCTCCCCGGTCTCCGACAGCCCACCCAGGCTGGCCTGGCCCTAACTGACCGAGACCCCTGGGGTGCAACAGGTGGGGCCTTGGTATCAGGACCCCACCCTCTCCCGGGCTACCTCAATGTCCTCCTTGCTGGCCCGTGTGTCTCCCAGAGGCCTGTGGGCCCGACGCCACCTGTGTGAACCGGCCCGACGGCCGAGGCTACACCTGCCGCTGCCACCTGGGCCGCTCGGGGATAAGGTGTGAGGAAGGTGAGTGGAGCCGGGCCTGGGACCCCCAGGATCCCAGTAAGGACGGGGGAAGCTGGGCAGAGCATCTGAGGCCATGATGGGCCCTATGGATGATAAAATTATTCCAGAGCCAGAGGGCCTCAAAGTCACCTGGCCAAGCTTCTGCCCAGTCTGAATCCCTTACCTGAGGACCCCCAAAGGGGACCCCTACCTTATTGGAGATCCTTCTAGCCTGGGCCGCAGTGCCGGGGGGCTCTTGTGCTGCTACAGCTGTTGCCCAGCTGATCCTGAGCCGCTGGGACTAGAGAGTGGGGTGGGCAGGAGTCCTGGAGGAAGGCTGAGTAGTTGACACCTCCTGGGACTCCGGTATCGCCCCGTCCACGGCTGACCTGTGGCTGCCGCAGGTGTGACGGTGACCACCCCCTCCATGTCGGGCACCGGCTCCTACCTGGCACTGCCCGCCCTCACCAACACACACCATGAGCTACGCCTGGATGTCGAGTTCAAGCCACTGGCGCCCGACGGAGTCCTGCTGTTCAGTGGGGGGAAGAGCGGGCCTGTGGAGGACTTCGTGTCCCTGGCGATGGTTGGTGGCCACCTGGAGTTCCGCTACGAGCTGGGGTCAGGTGAGCACCAGACACCAAATGTAGATGGGCTCCCAGTGCCAAGCTCTGTGCCCTCCTTGGCTCTCCATCCTCGAGAAGGCTCAGAGGAATAAATTCAGAGGTCAGACCGGCTCAAGTCCTTGTTCCTTCCCATTCCTTCTCTCTCTGTGTCACTTTAGCCAAGTCCCTAGACCTCTCTCGGCTTCCTCCGGGAGCACCGGGAGGCTGAAGGAAAGCCCCTATCTGCTCAAATCCCCGAACGGGGCGGGGCAGGGGGCCATGCTTGCGCCGACCCACCTGGCGTCCTCCGCAGGGCTGGCCGTGCTGCGCAGCGCCGAGCCGCTGGCCCTGGGCCGCTGGCACCGCGTGTCCGCGGAGCGCCTCAACAAGGACGGCAGCCTGCGCGTGAACGGCGGGCGCCCCGTGCTGCGCTCCTCGCCCGGCAAGAGCCAGGGCCTCAACCTCGACACCCTCCTCTACCTCGGCGGCGTGGAGCCCTCCGTGTCGCTGCCCCCGGCCGCCAACGCAAGCGCTCCCTTCCGCGGCTGCGTGGGAGAGGTGAGCAGGCTGGGAGCGCACACGGGGCGGGGCCCTCCCCCTGCAGCTTGGCCAAGGCCCTCGGGACCACACCCTTCACCCTTGAGCCTCAGTTTCCTGCTCTGTCAAATGGAGACAATTACACCTACTTTGAAGAGTTGTACTGAAGGTTGTGCTGTGGATGTTCCTGGCACATAGTAGGCGCTCAGCTCATGTTCCTCCTTCCGCTGGAATCCCTGCTCAAGTTCCATCTTGGGTTCCCAGCTTCCCTTTACTGCCTTCTCTCTGCTGGCACAGCTATGCCCCTGCCTCCTGCATCCCGTGAGTCCCGCAGGGTCCCTCTGCCCACAGGTGTCAGTGAACGGAAAGCGGTTGGACCTCACCTACAGCTTCCTGGGCAGCCGGGGCATCGGGCAGTGCTACGACAGCTCCCCGTGCGAGCCCCAGCCTTGCCAGCACGGCGCCACATGCATGCCCGCTGGAGAGTATGAGTTCCAGTGCCTGTGTCAAGATGGCTTCAAAGGTGCGTGAGCCGCCCGTGCCCTGGAAGAGGGTAGAGGGTGGTCAGCGGCAGCTCCAGCCCGTGCCCACTCGCTCTGCCCTGGCCCACAGGAGACCTCTGTGAGCACGAAGAGAACCCCTGCCAGCTCCGGGAGCCCTGTCTGCATGGGGGCACCTGCCGGGGCACCCACTGCCTCTGTCCCCCCGGCTTCTCTGGCCCACGCTGCCAACAAGGTAACCTCTCCAGCTTCTCTCCACCTCCCTCTCGGGGCCCGGGACACAGTCCCCGTGGGTATCTGTGTCCACTGACTGGACCCTGCCTTTCTCCATAGGCTCTGGACATGGCACAGCGGAGTCCGATTGGCATCTTGAAGGCAGCGGGGGCAATGGTACGTTCTTGCTGGGCCAGCGAGGGAAGCCGAGTGGGCTTGTCTCCTCCCTGGCTCCAGGTCTCCAGGCCCCCTCTTCCAATGACCCCATCCCCTCAATTCTGGCCTCTTAGCACAACAGGCCCAGAGAGAGGCTCACGGGGCACAGATCGACAGAATAAAGATCACAACCACACAGAGCCGGGTCCTGCCCTGGACTTACTGGCTGGGTGACCTTGGGCAGGCTCTTGAACCACTCTGACCTCAGTTTCCTCCTCTGTATTCATACATTCCATCAACAAAGATCTTATTGTACACCCACCCTTGCCCTGGGAGCAGTAGATATAAGATGAATAAGGCAGGACCCTCACTCTCAAGGATTCCACAATCAGTTTAAAGGCAATGATAACTTTAAAAATGAATGTTTACTGAACAATTATAGGCACTGTGCTAACTGCTTTATAGATACATATCTTCTTATTTATCACTAATAGAATAAGAGAAGTAATGGGATAGTGAGTAAGAGTGTGGACTCTAGTGCCAGCCTGCCTGGGTTCAAATCCAAGCCCTCCCACTTACTAGCTGTGTGACTTTGGGCGAGTCACTTAACCTCTCTGTGCCTCAGTTTCCTCATGTATAAAATGGAGAGAAGTAACATCCTTCCACAAAGCTTTGGATAGAATTTTGTGAAAGTAAAATGACTTAATGTATTTAAAATGCTTAGAACAACATCTGGTCCAGAGTGGGTACAGAATGTTAGCTTTTGTTAATATCATATCTAAGTCATAGGTGGTTATAAGGATCAAGTTAGATGAAACGATGTTTGCAGCTGGACGTGAAGCTCCCTGCACTGTGACTGGCACGTAGCAGGTGCTTAGTAAGTGTTAGCTGTTATCCTCATCATTTGGTGACAGGTGGCAAAGTGTCCCCACCCCTTGTAGCTGCCAGGCCCACAGGGGCCAGCGCTGGCCTGTGGGATGGGTCTGAGCAGGGCTGGGGATGTTGGAGCCACCCACAGTGTGGACGTTGGAGCCGAAAGGTCCAGGTTGCCGTCCAGGCTTCCCACTTCCTGGGCAAGTCCCTCCCCCCGGAGCCTGTCCTCCCACACATAAGATGGAGGGAACGCAAAGGTTCTGACCCTTTTATATGCCATGGACCTAGTGCCCAACTGTCCTGGCTCCTCAGGACTGAGGGGCTGCTCAGGATGTGGGACTTCCAGAGCTCGAACCAGGACAGGACTCGGCAAATGGGGACGGTTGGTCACCTCCCTGGACCGTACTGACCGCATCAAATGAAATACAGAGGATTTCAGAGGAAACCAGTTATACCAAAATAAGGTTCCCAAAATATGCAAAGTGTTCTGATTTGTAACATATGTGCTTCTTTATTAACACATTAAATAACAAGATCGAGTCGTGGGCCTAAGAGCTACCACAGTTTCAATAAGCATAAGCGACGTTTTGAAATATTTGCAACCACTGTCCTGCCATAAGGATACCTCCTATAGTGACAAAGTCCCGGGTCCTGCTGCTGCTCCCTCGGTTAGGTGCCTCCATGTGTAATTGAAGGACCTGCTAAACTTCAGTGACGAGTGAGTGAAAATAGAGCTGTAGGATTTTCCCATCCAAGTTCGCAGGCCCCTAAATTCTGTCCACGGCCTCTTGGTCTCCAGGGACTGCAGGTTCTGAGTCCCCGTCGTAGTTCATGTCGGGGTGGAGGCAGGTCAGGGAACCGATTTGAGATGGATGCTCCTTGCTGGCGAGGTGCCTCACCATCGCCCCCTCCTCCCACAGATGCCCCTGGGCAGTACGCAGCCTATTTCCATGATGACGGCTTCCTAGCTCTCCCCGGCCATGTCCTCTCCAGGAGGTGAGACGGATGCTGGGACAGCCCGTGGGCCCAGGGAGGGGACAGGTTGCAGGGAGAGGATCTAGCCTCTGGGATTTCTGCCCCTCACTCTCTCCCCCACCACAGCCTGCCCGAAGTTCCCGAGACCATCGAGCTGGAGGTTCGGACCAGCACGGCCAGTGGCCTCCTGCTCTGGCAGGGCGTGGTGAGTGTGGGTGTCGAGCCCGGGCTCTCAGGGCTCCCTGCCTCCTGGTGGCTCGGGCAGTGGGAGAGAGAAAGGTGGAGGCCATAGCTGTCGAGGGCCTCGGCTCTGCAGGCTGGGGACCCCAGAGACTCTGTGCTTCCCTGGCAGGAGGTGGGAGAGGCCAGCCGAGGCAAGGACTTCATCAGTCTCGGGCTTCAGGACGGGCACCTTGTCTTCAGGTGGGTCCTGGCACCTGACCCTTCCCCAGCCCCCCTCACACCATTGGTGGCTTCCCCTCTGGTCGGCCCCTTGGCTCCTCCCACAAGAAGCTGCAGCTTCCAGTGCCCCAGCTGCACACCACCACCATCCCACACCCCATCCAGTCCTGCCCCAGCTCACACCTTCTTGGGCCTGTGTGACTGCAGCTACCAGCTGGGCAGTGGGGAGGCCCGTCTTGTCTCCGAGGACCCCATCAATGACGGCGAGTGGCATCGGGTGACGGCACTGCGGTAAGGGAGCTGGGCCCTAGGCTTGAGGGGCCCAGAGTTCTAGACTGAGACAGGATGCTCCCCACCAGAACCTGAAGCCACAGTCGAGGGAAAGCCCACCAGCCAGAGCACAGACCTCCAGGGCAGGACGAACTCCATGGGGGGTGGACGGGCAAGTACCCCAGGGGATGGAGGAAGCCTGGGTGGGGAGCTAGGAAGCTGTTTGTGGTGCCAGATCTCATCCAGGTGGGGAAGGAAAGAACTAATGGGGAAGGGGCAGACTTCTCCATCTGGAGTCTCTGTGGCAGAGGGAGGGGACTCTCCTGGGGAATTGGTGGTGAGGGGCCTGACCTGGTTGCCCTGCAGAGAGGGCCGGAGAGGCTCCATCCAGGTGGACGGCGAGGAGCTGGTCAGCGGGCAGTCCCCAGGCCCTAACGTGGCAGTCAACACCAAGGGCAGCATCTACATCGGTGAGTCCTGGGCTCCTGGGGCCCCATCCTCGGGGCAGGGAGGGGATGGGGCTGCTGCAGAGCTGCCCCCGGAGCTGACAGGCCCGTCCTCTCCCCTCCCCACAGGCGGAGCCCCCGACGTGGCCACGCTGACTGGGGGCAGGTTCTCCTCGGGCATCACGGGCTGTATCAAGAACCTGGTGCTGCACTCGGCCCGGCCCGGCGCCCCGCCCCCACAGCCCCTGGACCTGCAGCACCGCGCCCAGGCAGGGGCCAACACGCGCCCCTGCCCCTCATAGGCAGCCGCCTGCCCCACACGGACTCCCGGGCAGCGCCCCAGCCCCACAACGTCGAGTATATTATTATTAATATTATTATTATGACTATTTTGTAAGAAACTGAGGCGATGCCACGCTTTGCTGCTACTGCCCTGGGCTGGACTGGAGGGTAGGCACGCCACCCCCCACACACAGACACACCTGGGCAAAGCCGCAGGCTGGCGGGCAGGGCAGGTGAGATGGGAGCAGCGCCTCAGAGGGCCACCAGGACCCAGGAGAAGGTCTGGCACGGTGGCTGAGTGGGCTCAGAACTGCCCCCACCAGTCAAGCCCCCGAGGTGGAGCTGGGTTGTCCAGTCGAGCAGCTCCTGGGCAGCCCTCGTTCCCACGGGAGTCACCCTCAGCTTCCAGCCTGGGGCCCCAGCAGCTCCCTGGAGCAGGAGGCCTGTGATGGCCTTTGTCAGCATCCTCTGGGTTGGGAAAGCTCTTTAGTGCCAACTGTGGAGCAAAAGGCAGCTCACCCCTGGGCAGGCAGTCCCCACCCCTGCCGGCCCCTGTCCCAGCCCCCTCTGCCTCTCCAACGGGTCACCTTCCCCTGGCAGCCACCCCCTCCCACCAAGCCCTCCTGGCCTGCACCTCCCCCACCCAACACGAGCCCAGGGCCCCCCCCCTCAGGGGCTGCAAGGGAAACCATCCCAACTCTGAGCAGGAGCTGCCCAGGCAGAGCCCAGCACTGAGGGTCTCCCCGCCAGCACCAGGCCGCATCCCCCCACCGATCTGGAAGTGAAGGCCCAGGGGACATGGGGGGAGGAGGGCATTGGTGGTCGGAAAGAGTTAGTGCCTTGGGTAGGGGAAGCCACGACTCACGACTGGGAGGGACAGGAAGGGAACATGACAGCCCTGCCCCACCTGTGGGAGCCTGAGGGCCCAACTCGGGGCAAGCGAGCGCCCTCCCCACCAGCAGCCCCAGATGTGGGGTCGGGATGCCTGGCCTCTGTGTCCTAGAAGGGACCTTCCTGTGGTCTTTGTCTTGATCTTTCTTAATAAACGGTGCTATCCCCGCCAGGGCTGTCTCCTGTGTCCTTGACAAGGGCTTGACCAGTGGAACCCGAGGTGGGCCGGGGTGGGGTGGAGCAGGGCAGGTGAAGTCCAGGAGGGAAGCCAGGCGGCTTCAGATGAGTGAGGCCATGCTGCCTGCCCTGGGCGTGGAGGCCTTGCCCTTCGCTGAATAGCAGGGCGCCAGCTGCCACCAGCTGCAGGCCCAGTTCCCTCCGGTGGCCTTCCCGAACCACGTGAGGCAGGAGTATCCCATTTTCCAGAGGAACAGACTGAGTCTCAGAGGGCTAAGCGACCTGCCCAAGGTCAAGCAGGCCTCCAGGGGGTGGGGGTGGAACCCAGGGTCTGTGTGACCCCAGAGCCCACTCCCTTCCTCTGATGCCCGCAGCCTCTCTAGGGGTGGCCCGCCTGGCCCTGGAAGGTCGGCCCACCCAGCTGCAGCCCCCCGGGGGCCACCTGACCAGGACACATGTAACAGATGGTGCAGCTGGGACAGGGGCCACGGGCACCAGCCCGCCAGGCCAGCCAGCTCAGGGAGCCCCAGCACCAGAGGAGGCCCATGAAGAGGCCGGCAGAGGCCAGGAGCAGTGAGGAGGCCAGCGCCACACCCTGCAACCGGGGACCTGTGGGAGGAAGGGGAGAGTCCACTCAGGCCTCAGCCTGGCCCGCTGACCCTGTCCCCATCGCCTGCACAGGGACAAGTGGGGTCTTGGTGGGAGGAGTGGGAGCAGGTGGTCACCTGGAGCCACCTACCTCCGGGAGCGGCATCCTGCTGTGCAGGGTCCCGGCCTGCTGGGGGACTCCTCCTGGCTGCACTCCGGAGGTGGCCTGCAGAGCCGAGAGTCGGGGAGAGGGTCAGCGGCTCGGAGGTGTTGGTCCTCACTGCCCCGCTGGGACCTGCAGGGGAAGTAGCAGGGCTGACACACGGAGGACTGCCCGGCGGGCGTGGTGACGTCTCCTTTCATCCTCCTGAAACCTCTCTGAGTTTGTTACTGTTAGTGTTTCCGTTTGACCAATAAGGGGAGTGAGGCACTGAGGTTAAGTCATCTGCCCAGGTCACAGAGCCGGAAGTGAGAGGGGAGGACTTGAGCTCGCCGTCTAGCTCCGGGGCTTGGGGATTGTGCACAGAACTGCTTCTCAGGAAGGAGGGTGCGCAGGGATCCAGTGTTTTCTGTCACACGGTGCTCAGTGCTGGCCCTTTACCTGGAGTCTTTCGCTTAAAGTTCACATGACTCTGAAAGGTGAGGTTTGTCACCCTCCCCTTTTTTTTTTTGAGGAAGATTAGCCCTGAGGTAACATCTGCTGGCAAGCCTCCTCTTTTTTGCTGAGGAAGACTGGCTCTGAGCTAACATCCATGCCCATCTTCCTCTATGTTATAGGTGGGACGCCTACCACAGCCTGGCGTGCCGAGTGGTGCCATGTCTGCACCCGGGATCTGAACCGGCAAACCCCAGGCCGCCAAAGTAGAATGTGTGAACTTAACTGCTGCCTCACCGGGCCAGCTGCTGTCACCCCCATTTTACAGATAAAGAAACTGAGGCAAGAGAGGTCCATTCTTCCACTCATTTGACTAGTATTTCTTGAGCATCTGCTGTACCCCAGGCATTGCTCTAGGGACTGGGGGACGCGACAGTGAACAAAACAGACAAAACTGTCTTCTTGGAACTGGCCTGTTAGTGTGAGGAGACACAAAGCACAAATTAGATGCTGCGTCAAATGGAGTTAGGTGCCGCGGAGAAAAGTTAGGGGAAAAGGACACGGCGTGTTGGTGAGGGGCAGCATTGCCATTTTTTTAAATTGTGGTAAACCATACAAAACATAAAGTTTAGAGCCAGCCCTGATGGCCTAGTGGTTCAGCATGCTCTGCTCCAGCGGCCCGGGTTCAGTTCCCAGGCTCGCAACCACACCACTCGTCTGTCAGTAGCCATGCTGTGGTGGCGGCTCACACAGAAGAACCTACAAGTATACACAACTAGGTGCTGGGGCTTTTGGGGGGAAAGGAAGAAAAAAGGAGGAAGATTGGCAACAGATGTTAGCTTAGGGCAAATCTTCCTCCGCAAAAAAAAAAATGAGGGGCCAGCCCGGTGGCACAGCAGTTAGGTGCACATGTTCTGCTTCAGCGGCCTGGAGTTCACTGGTTTGGATCCCAGGTGCAGACATAGCACCACTCGACATATTTTCACATATAAAGTAGAGGAAGATGGGCACGGATGTTAGCTCAGGGCCCGTCTTCCTCAGCAAAAAACAGGAGGATTGCTAGCAGATATTAGATCAGGGCTAATTTTCCTTAAAAAAAAAAATTTACCATTTTAACCATTTTTAAGAATACCGTTCAGGGCCAGCCCGGTGGTGCAGCAGTTAAGTGCACACGTTCCACTTTGACGGCCCAGGGTGCACTGGTTGGGATCCCGGGTGCGGACACGGCACAGCTTGGCACACCATGATGTGGCAGGCGTCCCACATATAAAGTAGAGGGAGATGGGCACGAACGTTAGCTCAGGGCCAGTCTTCCTCAGCAAAAAGAGGAGGACTGGCAGCCAATGTTAGCTCAGGGCTAATCTTCCTCAAAAAAAAAAAAAAAGAATACAGTTCAGTGGTATTACGGACATTCAATGTGTTGTGCAACCATCAACACTGTCCATCTCCAGAAGTATTTTCATCTTGTAAAACTGAAACTCCACACCCATTAAACACTAACTCTCGGTTCTCCCTCCCCCAGCCCCTGGCAACCACCATTCTACTGTCTGTCTCTGTGATTTTGACTACTCTAGGTGTCTTACACCATTGGAATCATACTGTATTTATCCTTTTGTGTCCAACTTATTTCATTTAGCATAATGTCCTCAAGCTTCGTCCATGCTGTAGCATGTGTCTGAATTTCCTTCCTTTTCAGGGCTGAATAATATGCCATTGTGTGGACATATCACATTGTGTTTATCCATTCATCTGTCAGTGGTCACAGAGTTGCTATTCTTAATAAAAGTGTCAGGAAAGAGCTCACAGAGAGTGAGGGTTAAGCAGAGACCTTCAGGATGGGGTGTCAATCTCTGGGGAACAGCTTCCAGGCCGAGGAAAGAGCCAGGGAAGAGAGCAGAGGTAGGACGAGACAGGAGCGTGGGGGGAGCTGCAGGGCCAGTGGGGAGGCGCTGAGGAAGCCAGCAGGCACGGGGGAGGGGCAGGGCCAGAGAAGCGAAGGGCCCAGGGAGGTGACAGGCCAGATGGCACATGGCCTGTGGGCCCCCGGGAGGCTCTGCTCCTGCTGAGTGAGATGAGGAGGGTGGAGGGCTCCGAGCGCAGGAGGGACGTGATCTGACTTAGTGTTTTAGAAGGCTCCTCTGACAGAACCACCACGTGGTCTGGCGGTTCCACTTCTGAGTATTTATCCGAAGGAAATGGAAACACTAACTTGAAGACATATCTGCATCCCATGTTCATTGCAGCCTTATTTACAACAGCCAAGACGTGGAAGCATCCCAAGGGCTGGTCGGTGGATGAGTGGATACATATGTATGGATATTACTCAGTGATAAAAAAAAAAAAAAAGAAGGAAATCTTGCCATTTGCAACAACATGGATGGACCTTGAAGGCAATATGCTAAGTGAAATAGGTCAGACAGAGAAAGACAAATACCGTATGATCTCACTTAGATGTGGAATCTAAAAAAGAAAAACAAGCTCATAGATACAAGAAGAAACTGGTGGTTGCCAGAGACTGGGGGTGGCGGGTGGGAGAAATGGTTGAAGGGGGTCAAAAGGGACAAACTCCCAGATATAAAATAAATAAATCATGCGGATGTCATATACAGCACGGGGACTCGTTAACAATACCGTGTGGTATATTTGAAAGTTGCTAAGAGAGTAGATCTCATCACAAGGAAAAAAATTTGTAACTCTGTGTGGTGACGGATGTTAACTAGACTTGTGGTGACCATTTTGCAATATATGCAGATACCAAATCATCATCTTCTACACCTGAAACTAACATACAATGTTACATGTCAATTATATCTCAATAAAATTTTTTTTTTAATATTTTATTTTTCCTTTTTCTCCCCAAAGCCCCCCTGGTACATAGTTGCGTATTTTTAGTTGTGGGTCCTTCTAGTTGTGACATGTGGGATGCCACCTCCACATGGCCCCACGAGCGGCGCCATGTCCGCGCCCAGGATTCGAACTGGCGAAACTCTGGGCTGCCGAAGCAGAGCGTGCAAACTCGACCACTCAGCCATGGGACCGGCCCCTCAATAAAATTTTTTTAAGGTTCCTCTGGCAGAGATGCTTAACTCCCCACCCCTTAAGTGCAGGCTATGCAGAGTGACCTCCTTCCAAAAAGGACACGTGACAAGGGGAGGCAGGAAGAGTAACAGTGGAGACACCTGACCAACACGACCTCGGCCAGGTGTCAAGGCCAATATCAGCAGCCGTGAATGATGCTGGGAGCATGTACCTGTGATAGGATGTGACAGAAATGACGCTGTACCTCTGTGGTCTTCCTCCTAGTAACCCATAACTCCGGTCTTACCGTGAGCAAAACATCAGACACATCCTCATGATGCTGATGCCCATGGGCTGAGAGGGAAAAAAGAGTAAAGGGGGACTCTGCAGCTTTGGTGAGAAGGGAAACTGGTGACGAGCAGGATGCGGTGGCTGTGGACCAGAAGTTCAGTTTGGGGCAAGTTAAGTCTGAGATGCCGCCCACACGTCCATGTGGAGATGTGAGTAGGGAGGTGGTTATGTAACTGAGTTCAAAGACAAGTCCAGCTGGTGACACAATATAAAGGAGACCACCAAGGGAATGAGCGTGGGTGGAGGCGGAGAGGATGTAGGACCTGGGCCTCATGGCACAAAGCACAGTGTCAGGGAGCTAACAAGGAACCTGTGAAGGAGGCTGAGGAGTGGCTTGGGAGGTGAGTGAGGGGTCGGGGTCCTGGGAAGCTGGATTTCACCCCTCAGGCACCTTTTTGCAGTAAACAACCTGTTCAACCAGACATGGCAGCCCTGCCTCTATCCCACTCCTGACTGGGGATGGGGCATCTCCAGATTCCCAAGAAGGATATTTCTGGGTGACCTATACTGGTCCGTTCTATCCACAGAGACCATTCCTGGTCATGTCACTTGATGACTCTATGACCTTGGGCAAGTCATTTCTTCTCCCTAGGCCTCAATTTCCTCATCTGTAAAATGTGGGAGTCAGACTAAATCAATGGTTTTCAAAGTAAGTCTTAAGGGTCAAACTCAGGTCCCTCAGTGGGACATGAGTCGGCCCCGGGCCCCCCACGCGCAGTAAATAGAGCATCTCTCCTTTTGATGTCTCAGGCCTCCGTGCAAGGCTCCATTTAGGAAAAGCTTCCACCACTAATCCATCGTGTGGAAGCAGCTGGACTAGATCATCTCTAGCATCGTCCCAGCTCTGACTTGCTCTGAGCCTCAGGTGGTCTGATCCAGATTGCCCACTAATGCACTTCCCCTTAGTCTCTCCTGCTGCACCCCTGCCTCCATCCCCCACTCAGGCTGTGCCCCAGGGAAGGGGAGTCAGCCCAGCCTCCCTATCAGCTGCTCAGCGGGGCCCAGGCCACACCTGTCACTCACCTCTGCAGTCCGCTGGGGGCCAGGGAGCCTGATCACTGCCGTCGCCACAGTTGTCCAGGCCCCAGCGATCACACACCAGGCTCCGGGGGATGCACCTGCCATTCCCACAGCGGAAGTAGGCACCACAGGATCCCGAGGCCGAGAGGGAAGGCATGAGATGAGGACCCTGGGCCAGCCCATGACCCAGGGAGGTGTGGGGTCCTACAGCGAGGGAATGCAGGAGGTGTGCGTTGGCGGGGGGGGGGGGGGGGGGGGGGGGGGCTGTTTCCACGTGCATCCACGTGGGAGTGCGGATGGACATTTCATGGGAGACACGTGTGATCATAAGGATGCTGATGCTGGCAGCTGACACTTATTGAGTCCTCTCCAGGCCAAGTGTGGTTCTAAACACTTTATTCCCATCCTAGCTCATTACGTTCTCACAATTACCCTATGGGGGTAAATACTGTAATTAACCCCATTTCAGAGATGAGAAGACTAGGCACAGGGAGGTTAGGTCAGTTGACCAAGGCCACACAGCTTGTACATAAGTAGCAGAGTAGGAATTCAGCCCCATGTTCATACACACTGTGGCACACAGTGGGTGGGAGTGTGTCTGCATGTGTGATGCACAGGGCCCACGGTAGCCCAGCGAACCCGGACTCCAAGCAAACCCTCGCTCAGGGCTCAGCGCTGGCCATCAGCTCCGCCCGGCATTCTCCTCCGCAGGTAACTGCAGGGCTCGCTCCCTTTGGGTCTCCACTCAGATTTCTCTTATCCGCAGGCCTTCCCGAACCTCCGCTGAGAACCCCGTGCCCCAGCACCAGCCTCCTTCTCCGGGTTTGGGTTCCTCGGCGGCACTCGCCACCTCTGCAGAATGCGGATCTACTTGATTACTTGTTTCTGGTCTGTCTGCCCCAGAACGTCAGCTCAAAGAGGACAGAGACTTCTCTTTTGTTCATTGCTGTATCTCTAGAGCCTAGAACAGCACCTGGCACGTTAATATTTGCTAGGTGAATGAATAAGCACCTGGGTGAGAGAATTATGTGACTTGGTCGCAGGGCGTGGCAGATGGGTTGGCTTACCCGAATCCCATTCTGTGCAGAAAAGCTGGTTCAGGTGGGACTGACCAACACCATGTCCCAGTGGGGGGCCTGCCAATCAGAGCATCCATTTCCTGGCCATGACTAATCAGATTTGGCCCCAGGCTTTTGCTAGAACCATAAGAAAAGGTGCTTCCTCTCTATCTCATTGAGGTTAGAGCTGTGGGGGTGATTGTGGACTTGGAGCTGCAGGGTGCCTTTGCTGCCAAGTAGAAAGAGGAGCTGCCTGAGATGGAAGCCAAATGGACCCACACAATGCAAAGGTAGAAGAAAACAAAGAGACACAGCCTAGGTGAAATTACTTGAACTCCTGGATCCAGCTATACCTGAACCAACACCTTAATATCCCAGTTACAGGAACCTCAAAATCCTTCTTAGGCTTAAGCCTACTTGAGTTGGGTTTCTTTCATCTGCAAATGAAAGTGGACACTCTAATATATAGAAGGTGTATAGGTGTAAGAATGAATGTCTGTGAGAGAAAACAGTAGTAGTGGAGACGGATGGGGAGACGTGTGAGTGTCAGTGTAAGAGCGTGTGCACGAACCAGGCAGGGCGTGCTTGCAGGTATAAGTGATTGACACTGTGCGTGTGGCCCGAGGGTGTGAAATGAACCTTTCCTCATTCCGATGACAAAACTGACCCGAGGACACCAGAGTCGCATTAGGGCTTCTGCACTGTCACCTTCTTTTCAGAGCCCAATCCTGCAGAACACAGAGCAGCTGCCACATTCTCGGCCTCCCTGGCTGACAGCTGCACCCCAAGGGGGCAGGGCCACCAAGCAGGCACGGCCACAGGGAGGGAGAGAGGCAGGAGGAGGGCGTGATATCCAACCTGCCAGTGAGAGCTGTTTGCAAAAACAACGTCCGTGATAGGAACCTTGGCATGTGGCAGCCGACAGGATCCAGAAAAGGGGACCCAGGCACCACCAGTCATGACCCCAAAATTTCATAAGGTTCATCCCTGAGCCAGAGACTCTAATGGGCAAGAGAGAGTCTAAAAGCCAAAATTCAGACCATGCACGATTCCAGGGGAGAAGGAAGGCGGGACGTGGGACGTGACTAGAGACACACGAGACGCACGGGGGTGCTCTCTGAGCACCTCCGGGCTGAAGGGCTGGCCAGGGCCTGGCATGTCAAGGTCTAGTTCCTGCTGGACCTGTCCTGGCTCTCAGAGCCCCCATGTTCTTGTCTCGAAGTGCTCACAACCCCATGCTTAATTCTCCAGTCTGGATATTTTGCCAGAGATGGAGACAAAGCTTCTCCATGGTTGTGGAATCTTCTGGACTTCAGCAGCTCATCCGCTCGCCATCCCTGGACACAGCCTCTGCTGTGACATCGGCTGTGACATGGGCCGTGACATGGGTGAGCTGTGTCTCCAGTCCTGGGGGAACCTGCCGTGGCTAAAGCCTTGAACCCAGCGTGAGCAAGAGGACACCTCCAGCAGTTAGGGCGTGCCGCTCTGCCTGGGGCGTTTACCGGACCCACCGAGCCTGCTGCCCACCCGCCCGTCTGAGGGCCAGAACGCAGCACAGAAGAGCTGCTGCGAGGGACAGAGGAGACTGGCGTGCAAAGGACCAAAGGCCACGCCGAACGAGCCATCAGTTTCTGTCACTTAGGATCTCCAGAGTCCCAACGCCGGCCGCTGGCAAACATCTGAAGGGCTGACCAGGACAGAGGAGCCGACGTGCACACGAGAGTGTGTGAATGAGTTGCGTCTAAGGGAGCAAAGTGGAACTGTGCGTGAAGGAGGCGTGTGTGAGGTGAACTGAGTGTGTCAGTGTGCAGTGTGTGGGTTGTGTATTGCAGTGTGGGAGTGCAAGGTGTGGAGTCGGGTGTACGCGTGTACGTGGTGTGAGCTGTGTACATGGACAGTGTGTGTGAGCGGGTGGGGCTAGAGCATGAGGTGTGAGTCCAGGAGTTGCATGGGGATGAGTTGTGTGTGAATGCGTGAGTGTGAGTGAGTGTGTGCACCAGGGACTGGTAGGGCGGTGTGACATACACACCCATGGAAGCCAGATTGATGGGGTTGGCCCTTTGGGCCTGGAATGTCCCTATTGGGACGCCCCTAACCCCGCCACCTGTCCCCACCTCCTTCCCTCCGTTAGGCCCAAGCCCCCTCCATCTTCCGGAGCCGGAGCGCCAGCCCCATCCCGGCCCCAGGCCGCAGCTGCCACCCCCGACCCCACCCCCGAGGCCGGGTCCTGGCCGACCGCTCCAACCCACCCAGCCGGAAAGAGGTGGCTTCGCCCACGAAGTCCACGCGGGGCTGGCGGCCTCTGGTGACCAGGCGCAGGCCCAGGTAGTCCCCCGAGGACGCCACCGGGGCGGGGATGGTCAGGCCGCAGAGCGGGGCCCCCAGGGGCCGGGGCGCCCCCGGCGGGCCCTCGTAGAACTGCAGGTAGGAGCCGGGGGCGCAGGGGTCGGCCGGCGCCGGGGAGGAGGCGTTGGGCGCGGGGGGCGCCGGAGACGGGGGCGTCAGGCTGTAGACCAGGAAGAAGCGGAACTGGAAGCGGATCCTGTCGCCGGGGGCCGCCGCCCGCACCCAGAGCGCGCAGTCGGTGTCCGGGGCCACGAAGTAGAAGTTGCGCGACGCGGAGTGCGAGCGCAGCAGCAGCGCGTCCCCGCGCCACGTGTGCCCGCAGCGCTCCGCCAGGTCGGCTGCAGAGGAAGGCACCGGGCCTGGAGCGCGCGGCCGCGGGCTGGGCTCCGCCCCCGCCCCGCCCGCGGTGTGACCCCGCGAAGTCGCTCACCCTCTCTGAGCCTCAGTTTCCTTATCGGTAAAAGGGGTTGCTTAAGCAATCCGAATTTTTGTGAGGATTAAATAATTTAAGTCCTCACTCTCTTATTCAAAAACTCTAGGATATGTCTCAGAATTTTCCGGATTTTAGAGAGATACTATGGATAGACAGTCTATGATGTTGCAGCCCTCCATGACCACGTTTTCCAGAGCCATGGTACGAACGTTTACCGTAAGCAGGACGATAAAGACACTAAACAGTCTCTTGTCAGTTCAGGCACCTCTTGTCAGTTACATGCACCCTAATAAAGTCTCTCAAGGGGCAGGGGGCCATTAGTACCCCATTTTACTACTGAAGAAACTGAGACTTAGAGTAGAAACGAGGGTCCCAAGGATAGAAATGCAGGAGGAGGCAGCGTGAGTGTGTGAATGCAGGGTTGTCCGACCCCAAAGCCCACCGTGTTTTCCGTGCCCAGGCCTGAGGGCTGTCCCCCCGCCCCGAGCCCTGCTTCTGAGTGACTTGGGGCTCCAGCCTACCAAAGGGGTTGGGGGGGACTTGGGAGTGCCAGACAAGACCAGACCGGGCACAGGGTTTCCCAGCCTCCCCCGATTCAAGAGGTCCCAGCCGGTGAGGGTGAGTGCTGACTGGGGAAACAGTCTCTGAGGGGGATGGGGCCGGATCTCCTGCCGCCTGAGCCCAGCCCCGTCGTGCTCACCTGTCTCCAGGGCACACGCAGCCAGGGCGGCTGCCCCCAGCAGCAGCAACCTCGGGGGCAGCAGCGGGAGACAGGCCGCCATCTGGGCCCTGCTGTGCCCAGCAATGGGGCAGACCTGCAGAGTCCTGTCTGGGGGCTTTGGGGAGACGGGGGCGTGGGGCCTGGCCAGGCCAGCGGGGAAGCTGCAGGACGCGAGGAGCGAGGGGAGGCAGTCGGCCAGCTCCTCTGGTCTCTTCATGGCGATCTTTGTGCTGCCCTTCCAGATCCTCTTCAGGTCAGGATTGTGTCTAGGGTTGTCATGGAGATTTGGGGCCGGGGCTGGAGCCTGGGGAGAGATGGTGGGGAGGATGTCTGCTCACCCCCTGCCAGACAGGAATCAGGAATCTCAGATCCGGGTCAGCCACAGGGCCTCTGGGAGGGGGACCCACAGCCTGAGAGAGCTACTGCCTTCCTGGTTAAGTCAGCACCTTAGGGACTAAGCCTAATGGAGGCCCAGGGCACCAAAGGGACCTCTTTGAGGGCCTAGAGACGCAGCAAGTGGCAAAGGAGCACTGGACCAGGAGTCTGCCCTATTACAAAGTATTCCTGCCTCAGGGCCTTTGCACTCACAGTTCCCTCCACCTGGAAGGCTCTTTTCCCATAGCATTCCAGGGCTGGCTTCTTCAGGTCCTTCAGGTCTCAGCTCACATGTCACCTCCTCAGACCACTCTTCCCTGACCACCTCTAATCTGAATTAGTGCCCTCCCTCCTTATCCCCCAGGTATGTCTCCCCAAATTTATTATATCAGCACTCACTAGAATTATTTTTCTTATTTATATCTTCTTGTCCATTGGCCTCCATTAAAACTGTGTTCTGGGCCAGCCCGTTGGCACAGTGGTTAAGTGCATACATTCTGCTTCAGATGTTAGCTCAGGGCCAGTCTTCCTCAGCAAAAAGAGGAGGATTGGCGGCAGATGTCAGCTCAGGGCTAATCTTCCTCAAAAAAAAAAAAAAGTTGAATGGATTACTAAGGAAACATCCAAGTCCAGACTAGGGGATGAAATAAGTGGAAAGTGGAACATCGTTCCAACAGAAGAATTTATCTAAATTATATAATAAACAACTATTCTGACACCCTAGAGCTTTTCAAACAGCCAAAATATAGTCCTATAGTCAAGTTTAAAGACATTAAAGTTTATGGGGGAATGAGAGTAAAGATCCAAGATTTTTTTTTTTCCAAAGAAGACCAGCCCTGAGCTAACATCCGTGCCCATCTTCCTCTAGTTTATACGTAGGACACCTGCCACAGCATGGCTTGCCAAGCAGTGCCGGGTCCACACCCAGGATCCGAACCGGCAAACCCCAGGCGCCAAAGCGGAATGTGTGCACTCAACCGCTGTGCCACCGGGCCGGCCCCAGATCCCAGATTTTTGTTATCTCTTTCAGAATAGAAAAGCATTTATTGACCACCCTCAGTGGCTTCACTGTAACTGGCATAATTATCTGACACCATGCACGCAGTCTTCCTGTAAATAGACTGACCATAACCTAACAGGGTGACTTTGCAACCTGATTGCCAAGGTGATGAACACTCCGTTTGGGTAAAACCCTGATCGGATACAGACCCATAGACATTTTACAATAACTTTAATGCGCCTTGTTAGCCCAACTACAACTGTCACGAGAAAGAAAGCAATGTTCCACTTTCACATGGAAGGAAAGAAAGCCATAACTCCTCAGGTGGCCTGGACGAGGTTCACGTAATCTCAGGGGATCTCCAATGGGGAAACTCACCCCATCAGAGAAATACCAGTAAGAAAAGAGCACTATGGGGCCGGCCCGGTGGCACAGCAGTTAAGTGCGCACATTCCGCTTCTTAGCGGCCGGCCCAGGGTTCGCTGGTTCGGATCCCAGGTGCAGACATCGCACCGCTTGGCAAAAGCCATGCTGTGGTAGGCATCCTATGTATTAAAGTAGAGGAAGATGGGCATGGATGTTAGCTCAGGGCCGGTCTTCCTCAGCAGACAGAGGAGGATAGGCAGCAGTTAGCTCAGGGTTAATCTTCCTGAAAAAAAAAAAAAAGAACAGAGCACCAGACATGGACCATGTCGGCCTGAGTCTATGCTTAGCCCCTCACCTCACAGGCGTCTCCTAAGAGTAGACCCAACAGGAATGATAACACCTTCTTCAAGGGAGCCAAGTGGAGTAAAAGATGGGGAAGATTTATAAGAATATCACAGGATTCTCGGACCGCTTTGAAGAAGAAAAAGCGGGACATCCATAAGAGTGGATATCACAGATGGTCATAGGCGCTGGGCATGGTAAGCTGAAGAGAAAGATGCAACAACTGCAACACAGATGCAACGGATGGGGCTGTGTTTCTTCCTGGCATGGTGAGACTATGCCGTGGGCATTCATGGGACTCTCGGTATGACCTCAGTGATGGGACACATTGCAATGTTCTCAAATACTTAAAGAATTGTTTGCTATGATTCTGATAATTTTGATTCAGATTTGTTGTAAAGCATGTGTCACAGAGTCAGGGGGGGACCGTAGAGTGTATGTGTTTATGAATTATGTCCCAGTTCTGGCCACAGCGTCTTATCGGTTCCAGCTGATGGGGGCTGCCCCATCCCAGTGAGGCCCGCTCACACCTTAACAGTGTCACAGACTAGGGTCGCCCACCTCCTTTGCATTTCCACAAAACCTACCATCCAATGGCTGAGGTGGCAAGAGCCAGTATGCACAGTAATCCTGTCAAGATCAACATATTAGGGCTTGCTAGATTGCCTGCAACCGATTAAAGCAAGGGTCTGAAGTGGAGAGTGATTGTAAACAGTGTAGTGGTTGAATAATGTCCACCCAAAATTCACGCCCACCCAGAATCTCAGAATGTGACTTTATTTGGAAATAAGGTCTTTCCAGATATAATTAGTTAAGATGAGGTTGTACTGGATTAGGGTGGGCCCTCAACCCAATGACCAGTGTCCTCATAAGAAGAGGAGAGGCATACACAGAGGAAAGAAGACCTGGGAAGATGGAGGTGGAGGGCTGGCCCGGTGGTGTAGTGGGTAAGTTCACGCGCTCCCCTTCAGAGGCTGGGGTTCGCAGGTTCAGATCCCGGGTGTGGACCTACACACCGCTTGTCAAGCCATGCTGTGGCGGCATCCCGCATACAAAATATACAAAATAGAGGAGGATTGGCATGGATGTTAGCTCAGTGACCATCTTCCTCAAGCAAAAAGGGAGGATTAGCAACAGAACTTAGCTCAGGGCAGGTCCTCACCCAAAGAAAAAAAATGCAGGTAGAGAATGGAGTTACGCTGCCACAAGCCGAGAGCATGAGGAGCCACCAGAAGCTGAAAAGACCAGGTAGAGTCCTTCCTTAGAGGCTTCAGGGGGCGCAGGCCCTGCAGAAACCTTGGTTTTGGACTTCTGGCCTCCAGAACTGTGAAAGAATAAATTTCCGATGTTCTAAGCCCCCAGTTTGTAGGATTTCTTACGGTACCCCAAGGAAACTGATACACGCGGCAAAGGCGGTTTCCAGTGTAGGAATCCTGGTGCTGGTGCCACTTGCTCCCAGAGCATTCTGTCCTTCACTCACCTGTGCTGGACGGTCAGTAGCCAGAGGGTCACGTCAGCTCCAATCCACGGTGATGGTCTAGGCAGCGGCTGAGGGGAAAGACAAGGAGAAGGTGACTACGGGGCACGACAGTCACCACGCACAGATTAAGGCACTGTGGCCTTTCACTAGTAATAGTAAGAAGATACTATTATATTGGGCGACCCTTTATCATATTGAATAATTCTATGATAAATATAAGTAATTTTCTATGAAAAATACAAGTAATTTTCAAAGGGCTACCTCTGGTCGGGTCCCACATTGTTACATTAAAGCCAGCGGAGTGAGAATAACATTGTTCGCTGTAGGGCCTGGCTCCTCCCCGCCTTCAGAGAGTAGCTCCTGGGTGTTCCAATTCACACAGCAGGGGGCAAAGGGAGCCGACGCCAGAATGTGATCACACACTGCTGACCCATAATGGCGGCAGGGAAAAGTGTCAACGTTTCGTCTACAGTGCCCACCCAAGCGGTACCTCATGGACACAGCAGGCCTGACTCTACCTACCCTCCCCTACCCACACTCCAGCCCTTCACTTCCATTGTTGGCTTGGGATTGCCCCCTTTCTTCCCCACTGCGTCTTGGAAGAATGGATGACGGCTTTTAAAAACTGCTTGTGTTTCATAAACACTTTGTGAGTCCATCTAGGTTGAAGCTTCCCTCATCTAGGAAAAAGAATCTACTTCCACCCACATCTCGGGAACTAGAACATGAGTCCTTAATCAGACTGAGGCACATTCATTCATTCAGCAACCATTTCTTTTTTTTTTTTGGAGGAAGATTCGCTCTGAGCCAACATCTGCTGCCAATCCTTTTTTTGCTGAGGAAGACTGGCCCTGAGCTAACATCCATGCCCATCTTCCTCTACTTTATATGTGCGACGCTTGCCACAGTATGGTTTTTGCTAAGCAGTGCCATGTCCACACCCAGGATCCGAACTTAACTGCTGCGTGCCACCGGGCCAGCCCCACAGCAACCATTTCTTAAGCACTTACCATGTGCCAGGCGCTGTTCTGGGTGCTGGGAACATAGAAATGAGCAAGACTGCAAGCTCCTACTCCTGAGGAGCTGACAATTTAGAGGGAAGACATGTAGTGAGCAAGTAAACAGACCAAAGCAAACACGGTCGCTTCAGATGTGGCGTTACGAGAGAAAAAAACAGGATGTGACAGTAGGGGTGTGAGAGGAGTGTCTACTCTTGACAGGCTGGTCAGAGAGGCCTTCTCTGTGGAGGTGACGTTTGAGCAGAGATCCAAAGGAGCTGGAGGTCTTAAGAGCTGGGGCAGAGCGAAGAGGATTACTAGCAGAGGAAACAGCAACTGCAAAGGCCCTGAGACAGGGAAGTACTTGGCACTGGCCGCTGCGGCTAAAGCTCAGTGAATGAGGCGATAGCAACAACACGAGGTTGGAGTGAGGAGTGGCCAGATGGCAAAGGGCCGTTGTATTAGTTTCCTGTTACCGCTGTTACAAATCACCACAAACTTAGTGGCTTGCAACAGTTGATAACTGTCCGAAGTCTGAGAAGGGTTTCACTGAGCTAACGTCAGGGTGTGTGCCGGGCTGCCTTCCTTTGGACGCTCTAGGGCAGAATGCATTTCCTTGCCCTTTCCAGCTTCTAAAGGCTGCCTGCATTCCTTGGGCTTGTGACTCCTTTCACCGTCAAAGTCAGCAATGCAGCATCTGCTCTGACTGACCCTCCTGCCTTCCTTTTATGAAGACCGTGTGTAATATTACATTGGGCCCACTTGAGTAATCCAGGATCATCTCCCTATTTGGAGATCTTTAACCAAGGGGCTGGCCTGGTGGCACAGCGGTTAATTTCACAAGTTCCACTTCAGCGGCCCAGGGTTCACCTGGTCAGATCCTGGGTGTGGACCTACGCACCGCTTGGCAAGCCATGCTGTGGCAGGCGTCCTACATATAAAGTGGAGGAAGATGGGCACGGATGTTAGCTCAGGGCAAATCTTCCTTAAAAAAAAAAAAAGAAAGATAAGATCTTTAACTGAATCTCATCTGCAAAGTCCCTCTTGCTGCATAAGGTAACATATTCACAGGTTTGGGAATTAAGACCCAGACATCTGTCTTATTCCGTTTGGGTTGCTATACCAAAAATACCATAGACTGGGTGGCTTATAAACAACAGAAATTTATTTCTCATAGTTCTGGAGGCCGGGAAGTCCAAGATCGAGGTGCTGGCAGATTGGGTGTCTGGTGAGGGCCGGCTTCCTGGTTCATAGGTGGTCATCTTCTCACAGCATCCTCAGATGGTGAGGGGTGAGGGAGCTCTCCGGGTCTCTTATAACAGCACTAATCCCATTCATAAGAGCTCCGCCCTCATGACCTAATCACCTCCCACAGGCCCGACCTCCTCACACCATCACACTGGGAGTTAGGATTTAACATAGGAATTTTGGGAGGACATTCAACCTACAGCAACATCTTTGGGGGACCATTATTCTGCCTCCGATAGCCCTATAGGTCATGAAAAGGAGTTTAAGTTTTATTTTGACAAGAGATTGTCACATATTCGGGTATGGGGGTAACTATTGTCATTCAAAACTGATTCGGCTTGAACTAAAAGGAAAAAAAAAGCCTGATTTATGGCCTATCAAACACACTTTTGGACATCTGCTTTAACCATTAAAATAAGAATGCATACAGGGCTGGCCTGGTGGTGCAGCAGTTAAGAGCGAACGTTCCGCTTTGGCGGCCCGGGGTTCGCCAGTTTGGATCCCGGGTGTGGACATGGCACCACTTGACAAGCCATGCTGTGCTAGGCGTCCCACATATAAAGTAGAGGAAGATGGGCACGGATGTTAGCTCAGGGCCAGTCTTCCTCAGGAAAAAGAGGAGGATTGGCAGATGTTAGCTCAGGGCTAAGCTTCTTCGGGGCGGGGGGGTGGGGGGGGGCGGCAAAAAAAAAGAATGCATACTTCCCCTCCTGCAAAGCCAGTAAGGCTGTATTGGTACTCCCAGTATAATTCCCTTTCCCAACATCAGGGTCGTATTGATCTGCTAATTTGCAGCTAAATACCTCCTTGAAACTTTAATGAAAATGTATCCTGGGTGTGTTTAACGTACGTTCTTTGTTCTAAAAAGATATAAGACTTGAATGAAAACCGTGTTTCTCCTGAACGCTTCCTTCCTTTGTGAAGACTGCCTTCCAGGATTATGATCCTCTCTTTGGCTCAAGTAAAGGTCACCTTATCTCTCCCATCTATAGATTGGTTATTGATTGTTTTGCGGCTGACATTTCAAAGTGCAAAAGGATGCCAAAATGGAGTGACATGATTTGATTTATGTTTATACTTATTTCTTTGTTTCTTTTTTTATTGACTGGTATAGAAGAGGGCCCAGGACAAACGCTAGAAAAACTCCAGCTGTGATATTGTGATTTATAATAGATTTGGTCTTCATTCTTGCCACGGAGCTCCTAAAACCCTTAGAATTTCCAAAATGATTCAGGAGATAAAGTTATCTTTTGTTATTCGTAACAAGTCCTTTGTAACACACCTGACTTTATGTTAACAAGGCCACTTTCCGAAGGACCTTAGGTAATCAAAGGATGGGGCTGGTTGCCAGGGGAACTAATCTTGATTAGAGGCTGAAACTTTCAGCCCCACCCTACCCCACCCCTGCCTCTGGGGATGGGAGACAGAGGGGTTTGAGATGGAGTTCACCAACACTAGTAGCAAATGATTGAATTAATCAGGCCTCTAGTGAAGCCTCCATAAAACCCAAAAGGACAGGATACATAGGGAGCTTCTGCATGGGGCTGGCCTGGTGGCGTAGTGGTTAAGTTCACACGTTCCGCTTCCGAGGCCTGGGGTCCCGGGTGCAGACATGGCACCGCTCATCAAGCCATGCTGAGGCAGGCATCCCACATATAAAGTAGAGGAAGATGGGCACGGATGTTAGCTCAGGGCCAGGCTTCCTCAGCAAAAAAGAGGAGGACTGGCAGTAGTTAGCTCAGGGCTAATCTTCCTCAAAAAAAAAAAAAAAAATACTGACTTCATGTAGAAATGTGAACATTTTGGATATATTGGGTTAAATATATTATTAAAATTAATTTCACCAGTTTCTTTTTACTTTTTTTTTTTAAGGAAGATTAGCCCTGAGCTAACATCTGCCGCCAATCCTCCTCTTTTTGCTGAGGAAGACTGGCCCTGAGCTCACATCGTGCCCATCCTCCTCTACTTTATATGTGGGACGCCTACCACAGCATGGCTTGCCAAGCGGTGCCATGTCCACACCCGGGATCCGAACTGGTGAACCCTGGGCCGCCGAAGCTGAAGGTGCACACTTATCTGCTGCACCACCGGGCCAGCCCCTCTTTTTACTTTTTAAAATGTGGCTGCTAAAAAGCTTAAAATTGCGTATGTGGGTCATGTTATATTTCTCTTGGACAGTGCGGGGGGTAAATAATTCTTTCACTAATTTTACTGTGAAGAGATCCAAGAAATGGGGAGGAAAATAGAGGCGTATATAATATGGCTGACCGTTCCCATCGTGACACTCCGCTGCCTGAGCTGCTGAGATGTCCAGGTCTGATTCTCCTTACATCTAGCAACTGTTCCTCTGCACCTTCTTCCTAGGCTCCCCCCCCCCCCCCCCCCCCAATTCCTGAAACTTAGTAGGTGACAAAGCAAGCCTCAAGAAGGCAGGGCAGGGGGCTGGCCCCATGGCCGTGTGGTTAAGTTCACACGCTCCGCTTCGGCAGCCCTGGGTTTCGGGGGTTCAGATCCTGGGCACAGACGTGGCACTGCTCTTCGGGCCATGAATGAGATGGAAGTTTTTGAGCAGAGGAATGTCCATCTGGTTTATGTGCCAAGAACAGACTATAAAGAGGCAAGGGTGAAAGCAGGGAGACCAGCTAGGAAGTCTCTGCAATAATCCCAGTGAGAGCAAGGTGGTAACAGTAACCATACAGGGGTTACACTGTCTATGTTCTGAAAGCAGGTCCAGGATCTGTGGAAGGACTGGGTAGGGATGTAAGAGGAAGAGGTTAAAGGGGCCTGCAGATTTCTGGAAGGATGGAGCTGCCTCCTGCCGAGATGGGAACGACTACAGGTGGCTGTTTGGGGGTGACTGGAAGTAGAATGAGGGTATGTTTTGGATCTGCAAAGTGCAAAATACCTATTACACACTGGAGATGCCAAGTGGGCAGAAGGATACACCAGCCTGGCGTTTTAGGAGGGTGCTGTAGTCACAACAAATGATTATGATGTGTTATGATTTCAAACCCCCTTGTTTATGGCTTATGTGAAGCTGTTTTGATCCACTTGTTTATGGCTTATTGAAGCTGTTTTGCCCTGAGGAGGGATTGGCCTTGTCGGGGCTTATCGATGGGGGCACGTGGAGGAGCGGAGCCGGGACACCGTAAGGGGCATTTACACTTTACATACCAAGGCTTTGTGAGGATCCACCAAGAATGCTCGGTCCGGGCAGGGCTGCTCTTTGACAGTCTAAGCAGCTCTCTGAAGATCTGGAGACACAGGCTCCGGGGGTCCGTGGCCGGCCGTGGGGTTAAATCACACGGCAGCGTCAGGAAGGGACATCCGTCCCTGCCTTGGGGAGGCGCCTCCTTGCAGGCAGCCGTGCAAGCTGTTAACAGTCCCTGGAATAATAACCTTCAAGCAGCCCCAAACCTGGGCCATCACCCACGAGCTGCGCCCCAGCAGTGAGGGACCTAAGCCAGTGGCTGATACTCAGCTTTTGGTTGGAAGGCCTGACCCTACCAAGAACCAACTTGCAGAAAGTCACCTCTCAACTAAACTTGGACTTTATTTCTTTCATCTCCCCTTTGCATGGAACAATAGTGTAATTAATCTATCACTGGTTTGGAGAATATTTCTTTTTTTTGAGGAAGATTAGCCCTGAGCTAACTGCTGCCAATCCTCCTCTTTTTTCTGAGGAAGACTGGCCCTGAGCTAACATCTGTGCCCATCTTCCTCTACTTTCTATGTGGGACGCCTGCCACAGCATGGCTTGCCAAGTGGTGCCATGTCCACACCTGGGATCCGAACCAGCAAGCCCCGGGCCGCCGAGAAGCAGAATGTGCACACTTAACTGCTGCGCCACTGGGCTGGCGCCAGGAGTATGTTTTCTTTATTGGTTTACTAGGAGACATTATCCTTATGCTGCTGGCTTATGAAATATTATTATTATAATTCCCGCAGTGAATCCGCAGAAAATAAATTATTGGCAAGGACAATCTCAGTCTCTGGGTATAATTTGCCGTGGACAAAACAAGGAGCCAGTTCAGATCTGGAGACAGGAATTTGGGTCATCAATACACAGCTAGCATTTAAAGATTTTATTTTTCCTTTTTCTCCCAAAGCCCCCAGTACATAGTTGTGTATTTTTAGTTGTGGGTCCTTCTAGTTGTGGCATGTGGGATGCCGCCTCAGCATGGCTTGATGAGCAGTGTCATGTCTGGCCATGGGGAGGAGGAGATCAGATCACCCAGGGAGTAAATGCAGTTAGAGATGAGGTCCACGGACAAACCTGGGCTCCTCACGTTTACCGGTTAGAGAGATGAGAGAGAACCAGCAAAGGACACCGAAAAAGAATGGCCAGTGAGTGTTGGGAAACCCAGGAGACTGTGGTGTTTGCAAGTTAAGAGAAGAAAGTGTTTCCAAGAGGAAAGAGTAAATAACCGGGTCAAATGCTATGGACAGATCAAGTAAAATAGAGTGTGCACTTACCAGTGGATTTAACAATGTGGAGGCCTTTGGTGACCTGCATATGAATGGTTTTGGGGGTGAGAGAGGCAAGAACTTGATTTTTTTTTTTTTTTTTTTTTGGTGAGGAAGATGATTGGCCTTGAGCTTACATCTGTTGCCAATCTTCCTCTTTTTTTTTTCCCCTCACCAAACCCCAGTACATAGTTGTATATTCTAGTTGTAAGTCCTTCTGGTTGTGCTATGTGGGATGCCACCACAGTATAGCTTGATAAGCAGTGCTGGGTCCGTGCCCAGGATCTGAACTGGCAAACCCCGTGCCACTAAAGCACAGGGTGTGAACTTAACCACTGGGTCATGGGGCCAGACCCAAGAGCCTGATTTAGGCAGCTCTTACTGCCCATGGGTCCTGTCCTCATGCTATTCCATACTATTCTCTGAATAAAAGAGGACTACTGCCAGAAAAAAAAAGAGGCTGATTTGGAATGGGTTTAAGGGAGATAGGAAGAGGGGAATTGGAGAAGAGTATAGACGACTCTTTCCAGGGGTTTTGCTTTAAAGGGGAGCAGAGAAATGGGACAAAAGCTGGAAGGGGGATGTGGGAGTCAAGAAAGGATTTGTTAAACTTGGGAAAAATTACAGCATATTTCAATGCTGATGAGAATCATCCAGTAGCGATTGAAAAATTAATGATCTAGAAGCAGTAAATCCTGCAAGGTTCAGACTCATGTCTGCCATCTTTACGTGAATGTCCTTGATGCACCTGAAATGCAATATATTAAAACATTGAAATCATCACCTCCCTTGTAAACCTGCTCCTTCTTCAATAGCTTCTATCTCACCTGGGAAACTCTACTCATCTAAGTACCCAAGTTAGAAAAGTGGCACACAGCAGTACAGCACAGTGAATAATATTCACAACTTCACGGACTGCTAAGTGAGGCAATGGAGGACTCAGGGAGCTGTGAGCACCATGGGAGGGTCCATGACCCAGACTTGAAAGTGACATAACAGAAGGGTGAACAAACATGGACCATCATCATCAAATTGTAGCAATTCCCTGTCCTGAGGATCCTTCAAATTTGTTTCCTCCTTCCGCACCTATTACACTACCCCACTTCAGGCCTTCAGTATCTCTGGCCTGTACTCCTGCAACAGTCTTCTAACAGGTTTCTCTGCCTCTGACGTTGACCCAGACCGGCGGAAGCCATAGAAGATGCAAACCTCCATCTATCACTCACCAGCTTTAAATCTTTCAATGAGTCCCTCAGGTAAAGACAGTCTTGGCCTGCCTCTCAAGGCTTACCTCTCACCTCTCCCTGTCTCAGAATTTGTGGCCTCACACTAAGTTTCTCTCTTCTGTGCCTTTGCTCCTTGCTGTTCTCTTTTGTCTGGAATGGTGCCCTTCTGCTGTTCTGGCTACTCATCTATTAAGGGTGGGCTTAGGAGTGACCCCTTCTGGAAAGCCCTCTCCCACGTACTCCAAACCTTCCAAGGCTGGGAAGGGAACCATACTTTGTTTCTACCGCTCGCCTTTTACCCATGCCCAACGGCACGGACCACGTCTTGTGTTCGTCATGCTTTTGGGGAGTTACCTAAAGAATAGCACCGTTAAGCAACCAGTCCAAGGTTACCCAGCTGGTGAGCTGCTGAGTCAGAAATTAGTGCTTAGACCCCCGTAGGGCTCTCATTCAAATGGAAAGTCCTCAAGATCCTCACCCTAGCAGGGCCCTTTACAGTTTGCAAAACGTTCTGATAAGGCTACTCTTTGTATCCTGTGGCAAGAATTGCAAAAGAGGAATGTTTTCACAGCCGGGAGCTAGAGAGGAGCTTCAGGAAAGAACTAGGAAATCATCATACAGAGAGAACAGCAGCGAGGAGGGTCAGCCAGCTGCAAAGATAACCCTCCCCATCAGAGAAACCCCACCCCGGCATCCGCGTGCGCCTCCGCACAATCCGTCGCCCACCGAATCCTCTCCAACTCCAAGACTACAAGTCCCAGCATGCCTCGCATCCGTTGAGTGGCAGCACGCAACGCATGCCGGGACACGTAGTCCAGTGCTAGTTCAGGAAAAGCCCAGAACGTCCCGTGACGTCAGGAGGGCTCGGGAAAGGAGTCGGAACCGGTCTAGGCTCAAGTTAAACCTTCCTCCAGAGAGCCGACCCTGGTTTCTTTGGTGATTCGGTTTCAGGTCCCACCCCGTAGTCCAGCGGGCGTATGGTGTGCGTTGAGTAGCCTCTCGCGTGACTCCTTCACAAAGGGGAGGTACCAGAGAGCAAGTACGATAGGCAACGTTCTGCCGTCGAGGGGCCCGCTTGTTAGAATAGTGGTACGCAGGACACCACCCTGGATAGGGGCTGAGACGCTGCTTCCTCAGCAGTGCCGGTGAGGACGTGGCAAGCCTGTCTCGGGAGAGCAGCTTCCCGTCCCTCCGCCCGTCGGGCCAGAGGCGCGGAAGGCGCAAAGGCTCCTGGGAACGCGCATGCGCCCAGCGCGGCGGGGAGTACACCTTCAACGTCTGCGGGCGCGGGGTGTGTCGGGTGTCGGCGGCGGCGCTTTGCGGCCGGTCGTGCGGGTCGGGCGCGGGCGGGCGCGGCGGCAGTGGCGCGCACAGGTGATTGACTGCCCAGCTGGCTGAGGGAGCGCCTGGTCCTCATCGCTGGCAGGTGGCGGAGCCCATTAGGGCGGCGGCGGCGGCGGCGGCGCTGGCAGCGGCGGTCCGGCTCGGGAGGCGCTTCTCGGGCCAAGGCCATGGCCCCGCGGCTGCAGCTGGAGAAGGCGGCCTGGCGCTGGGCGGAGACGGTGCGGCCCGAGGAGGTGTCGCAGGAGCACATCGAGACCGCCTACCGCATCTGGCTGGAGCCGTGCATCCGCGGCGTGTGCAGGTGAGGCCGGCGCACCGGGCCTGGCCCCCCCTCGCGTCGGACCTTGGAAAATCCGGCCGGGGGCCGGGGGGTCGGGTTCGGGGAAGGAAGACGGCGGCCCGTTGCATGCATCTAGCGGGCGCGGAAAGGAGCAAGGAGGAGGCTTCCTCCTCTGTGCCGTCTGGGCGACCTGGGAGACGCAGCCTTCCCGGGCTCTGCACGGAGGTGATGCTGCCGAAAGCCCTTTAGAAAGGCTTCTCGGTTCTTGTCTAGAAGATGGCGGTGGAAATGGTTGAAGGCAGGAGCTGAGAGCTTAGCTGACAGGGGTGGTGGTTGTATCTTGGCCACGGCTCAGTTTTTTCGCTTGAAAAAGGGAACTTCTTCGAAGTCGGCTTCATCACAGTATATCTTGTATTAGTGGAGGCTTGATCATCGTAGTGTTGTTTTTTGGATAGGGCTTCTTTGGAAAAACGTGTGGTTAGCCTACGTCATCGGTATCCTTCATCCCCAGTTGACCTCCCCTCTCTCGTTAATCTAGTATTTTTTGCCCTTTTTTTTTTGGTCATTCTGACTCAACATCACTACCAAGTACGAAGTTTGAGCTGTGTAAGTGCTGTCCTTGACTTCTGCTTAGCCCTTGAACCTTGCCTTTCCTTTGGGAGCGAATCCTTAGGCATGGTGCCTGTCCCTTCTGTTTTTCCACCTTGCAACGCGGGAACTATAGTTTTTGTTCCGGAATGTTGTTGAATTGACTTGGCCAAGCCGGGCATGCTCAGTAGCCTTCTTTCAGCCGGCATTTAGTAAAGGCTTTCTGGCATTTTTACATTCCGCGGCGGGATCCGGAAGGAATGAAAATCAAGGATTCAGCTTTGGAACTTAAAGTCTAGTTTGAGAAGTGAAGCGAGTCAGGGAGCTTCCATAAAGCAAACGAATAATTCCAAGCTCTGGGCGTCTGGCTCAGAAGAAAGGCAAATGTGGCTCCAACAGTAAGTACTGGAATGACAGAAGTCCGTGTGTAATAGAATTAAGTTGCAGTCAGTTTCTCAACATAATTAGGTTCCAAAATAACCAAAAAGTATAAACTCCTTCGCTGTAATAGTTCTGATTTTAACGGAAGTCAAGGAGTAGAAGTTGGCTGAGGTTACTAACGGGAATGTCAGAGAGAAGGTGAGTTAACTGCAAGGTTTATAGCTAAGCAGTTGTGTTTTTTTTAACAGCATTGAGACGTAATTCACATATCATAGGAGTCGCCCATTTAAGATGTGCAATCCAGTGTTTTTTGTTTGTATATTCACAGAGTTGTTCAACCATCACCACAGTCTGATTTTAGAACATTTAGGCCCCTGGAAAAGAAGCCCTGTACCCATTAGAGTGGCACTCAGTCCACCCCAGGCTCCAAGCAACCACTGGTAGACTTTTCTGCTTCTAAATTTGCCTCTTTGGGACATTTCTTGTAAATGGAATCATACAATATGTGGATTTTGTGACTGACTTCTTTCACTTAGCATAGTATCTTCAGGAATCATCCATGTTGTGCCATATGTCAGTATTTCATTTCACTTTTTAAAAAATTGTGTGAAATAAAGAAAATTTACCATTTTAAACTATACAATTCAGCGACATTAAGTACCTTTATGGTGTTGTACAAACATTACCATTGTCTAATGCCGGAACTTCTTCCATCACCCTAAAAGGAAACTCTATATCCATTAAGTGGTAACTTCCCATTTCCCCCTCCTCCACCCCCTGGCAGCCACTCATCTTTCTATCTGTATGGATTTCTATGTTCTGGATATTTCATGTAAATGGAATCATACAGTAAGTGGCCTTTTTTCGGTCTGGCTTTCACTTAGCATAGTGTTTTCAAGGGTCATCCACGTTGTACCATGTATCAGTACTTTATTCCTTTTTATGGCTGAATAATATTCCGTTGTTTGGATATATCACATTTTGTATGGGTTGTTTCTACTTTTTGCCTACTATGAATAATGCTGCTGTGAACATTTGTGTACAGGTTTTTGTGTGGACGTATGTTTTTATTTCTTTGAGTATAGTAACTAGGAGTGGAATTGCTGGGTCATATGATAATGCTATGTTTAACATTTTGAGGAACTGACAAATTATTTTCCAGAGTGGCTGCACTATTTAACATGTTCACAATCTATGAGGATTCCAGTTTCTCCACATCTTTACACTTGCTTTTGTCTTCTTTGTTTGTTTGTTTGTTTTTTTGTGAGGAAGATTGGCTCTGAGCTAACATCTGTGCCAGTCTTCCTCTACTTTATATGTGGGATGCCTCCACAGCATGGCTGATGAGTGGAGTAGGCTTGCACCCAGAATTCGAACCTGAGAACCTGGGCCACTGAAGCAGAGTGCATGGAACTTTAACCACATGGCCAGGGGGCTGGCCCATCTTCTTTCTTGTAGTCATACTAGTGGGTGTGAGGTGGTATCTCATTGTCATTTCAGTTTGCTTTTCTCTGATAACTAAGGATGTTGAGCATCTTTTCATGTGCTTATTGGCCATTCACATATCTTTTTTGGAGAAATGTCTATTCAGGTCCTTTGTCCGTTTTAAAATTGAGTTGTCTTTTTATTATTGAGTTGTAAGAGTTCTTTATATATTCTGTGTACAAGTCCCCTTATATTTACAAATATTTCCTCTCATTCTATGGCTTTTCTTTCACTTTCTTGATGGTATTATTTGCAGTACAAAAGCTTTTGATTTTGATGTAGTCCAGTTTATCTTTATCTTTTATTTGGTCCCTTGTGCTTTTGAAACCATGCCTAATCTGAGGTCCAAGCAGTTTTTATTTAAATGTCGCAAAAGGCTTCTTTTCGTACTCACTTTCTCCTTTTCTTATGCATTTCTTCTGAGTCTTAGCAGGAAGCGATTAAAGAATTAATAGTATCGTCAATATCTGTTTTTTTTTTTAAGATTTAATTTTTCCTTCTCCTCAAAGCCCCCCAGTAGGTAATTGTATATATTTTTAGTTGTGGGTCCTTCCAGTTGTGGCATGTGGGATGCCACCTCAGCGTGGCTTGATGAGCGGTGCCATGTCCGCGCTGAGGATCTGAACCAGTGAAACCCTGGGCTGCCGCAGCGGAGCGCACGAATTAACCATTCGGCTACAGGACCAGCCCCAATATCTGTTTTTATACTTTACTCGACAATTTGTTATGAGATGCCAGAGCTGAAGAGGTATTTAGCCATATTCAAAGACTAGATGAATCAGGACTAATATTTACGTTTCTGAAACTGCTTACTTAGTACAATCACAGGATGAAAGCAATCTGTGTTCAATCTATAGCCACAGAATTCCGCAAATATTGTGTGTCTTAATTCTTAAGACTGGACATGTTTGCTAACAGTTAGGATAATAGTCAAGTAAGTTCCTTGCAGTAAAATAGTTGGGTAAGGGATGGGCATTTTTCATTTTGATCCATATTGCTAGATTGCCCATCAGAATGATCGTTCCACTTAACATCCTATTGTCAAGGTGTAAGAATGTCTTTCTTTCCTCATACTGTCACCAACACAATAGGTTAATCACACTTTTTGATCTGATAGGTGGAAAATGGTGTCATGTTAATATGTTTCTTTTTGTGACAGTTAAAATTTTGATAAACATTTTCAGAGTCTGGACTGACTTATACTTGTAGCTGTGTATAGGAGTGCAATGTCTATTTTGTTCTCATTAGGGAAACAGTACGTGACTACAGTCATGCACCACATGATGACATTTTGGTCAACAACGGACCTCATAGACCACAGTGGTCTCATAAGATTGGTACCATATGGTCTAGGTGTGTAGTGGGCTATACCATCTAGGTCTCAAAGGACACTCTGTGATGTTCGCATGACGAGGAAATCTCGTAACGACACATTTCTCAGAGTGCATCCCTGTCATTAAGCAATACATGATCGTATTATGAAATTAAAACATTACAGAAATGTAATGCATTCTGGAAAGTCAGCATCATGTCAGTTTAAAATACATTTCAGGGGCTGGCCCGGTGGCACAGTGGTTAAGTGCGCACGTTCCGCATTGGCAGCCTGGGGTCCACTGGTTCGGATCCCGGGTGCGGACATGGCCCCGCTCATCAAGCCATGCTGTGGCAGGCGTCCCACATATAAAAAAAGTGGAGGAAGATGGGCATGGATCTTAGCTCAGGGCTGCTCTTCCTCAGCAAAAAGAGGAGGATTGGCAGATGTTAGCTCAGGGCTGATCTTCCTCAAAAAAAAAAAATAAATAAATAAATAAAATACAATTCAGTGACCTCTCATAGCTCTAGTCCAAAACCCTTGATGAGAACTGCCAGGCGTCACTCGGAAGCTGCTCTGATCGAGCTTTTCTTCATTGATGATGTTCTGGGGACACCTTCTTTCTCTTTGTTGGGTCACACTTTCTCTCACTTTAACAGTGTCGGTCCCTTTTGCCCTGCTAACTTTCCCTGACCCTCAGACCAAGTCAGGGGGCGCATTTTTTTTAATTTTTCAAAAAGAATCTTAATTATGGCTAATTTTAAACACATACAGAAGTCGAGAGGATGGTACAGTGAACCCCGTGTCCCCATTACCCAGCTTTAACAGTGAAAGCTGGACACAGGTGATCACTTGTTTGATTCTCCTTTCATGCTGTATTTTTACTAACACAGCTTTAAACTAAACATTACCAATTTTATGCATGTTATTGGTTTAATAGGTGTTTTGTGTTCCATGAAACTTTCGTCTTTGTTCTTGTTCATTGCTGCGTGTCTTTCTGCTGTCCAGCACACTGACACTTACAGAGTGCTTAGTCCTTAACCAACGTCTGAGAGAGGGTGACAGCCCTCCCTTGATCTCAGGCTCCCAGCTAAGCATCCTTAGGGTAGGATAACCATTCTTTTTGTTTGTTTGTTTCTTTCTCTCTATGGTTAAATTCAACAAATATTTATTGAGTGGCTGCTACGTGCCTTGCTGGAGTAAGTAGTCATTCTTTTATTCAACAAATATTGTTGGCATGCACTATGGCCTTGGTAGTATTCTACAGTGGCTGTGAGATAAAGCCCCAGAAGTTAAGAGTTCCTTCTTTCATGTGCCGTATGTCTTAGAGCTAAAGCAGATATAATCAAACAGCGTAATTGTTATTTTACGAAAAAGAGGAGGGGTGTCACAGCACATGCTTTTTGCAAGTTGTTTTTATTGGATAATGTCCCTTCCTCTGACTGGCACCTCGAGATCGCCTTGTTCTTTTTGGTGGCTCTGTAATAGCTCATTGTGTAGAGGTAGGGTGCTACGGTTTAAGCAGTTCCCTGTCGATGGAGCTTTGAGTTTCCAGTTTCTGGCAGGACTGACGGTGCTGCTGTGCGCATCCATAGACACGTGTCTTGGGTGAATGAGTATTTTCACTTAGGTTCCAAGATGAGAAGTTACTGAGGTTAAGGGCACGATGACTTTTAAAATTTGATAGGTGGTAAAAGTTCATACCATTTTACACTGCCGCCTGTATTCACCGCATTTCCCACCCCAGGCATTTCTGTTTCAAACACCAATCTAATTAGTGAGAAAAAGCATCTTATTTCTCCATTTGCCTTTCTTTTGCTAGTGGCCTTGAGCGTCTTTTTATATTTGCTGGCCATTTGTATTTCTCCCGTCAATTGTGTTCTGGATTGTTAATTGTTTTCTTCCTGGTTTTCAAGAGCTTATCGAATATTTCTGTTGAAGATATTTTCCCAATTTTTTTTTTTTTTTTTTACTTTGTGATGTATTTATGTGGTCAGATTTATCAGTGCTTTTCTTTCTGGTTTCTGGATTTCCTGATTCTGAGATTACGGAAGTATTCACTCATGTTTGTTTGAGTACTGGTGGTTTTGTTTCATGTGTTCAGTCTTTGTCCTTTTAGAATTTAATTTGATTTACAGAGTGAGATAGGGATCCATCTTTATTTTATTTTAGTTGTTTTTTTTTTTTAGATTGGCACCTGAGCTAACAACTGTTGGCAATCTTCTGTTTTTTCCTCCTTCTCCCCAAAGCTCGTCAGTATATAGTTGTATGTTCTAGTTGTGAGTGCCTCTGGTTGTGGCACGTGGGAGGCTTCAGCATGGCCTGATGAGCGGTGCCATGTCCACGCCCAGGATGCGAACCACTGAGACCCTGGGCCTCCGAAGCAGAGCGTGCGAACTTAACCACTTGGCCATGGGGCCGGCGGCCCCTTATTTTACTTTTTACCAAATGGCTACTCAGTTTTCTTAAACCATTTGTTGAATAATCTAGTTTTTTCCCCCAGTAGTTGAAAAGCCACCTTTATTATATAACACATTTTTATGTGTTCTTGGGTTTTTTTTCTCAGTCCTGTTTTTCATTGATTTGTCTCAGTATCCCTTTACTAGGACCGAAGGTTTTTTGTTTTTTTGGTTTTGGTTTTTTTTTTTGCTGAGGAAGATGAGCCCTGAGCTAAAATCTCTTGCCCATCTTCCTCTTTTTTTGCTTGAGGAAGATTAGCCCTGAGCTAACATCTGTGCCGATCTTCCTCCACTTCATATGTGGGTGGCTGCCACAGCATGGCTGACGAGTAGAGTAGGTCTGCACCTGAGATCCGAACCCGTGAACCTGGGCCACCAAAGCAGAGCGTGCTGAACTTAACTACTATACCATGGGACCAGCCCAAGACCGCAGTTCTATTTACTTGATAATATACTTAAAATATCTGATAAGGCAAGACTCTTTTTTCATTCCTCTGAGAATTTTTCTAATGATTCTTTTTAATTAAAAAAAGCTTTTACATACAGAAAAGTACACAAATCATAGGAATTGCACTGCATGAATTATCACAAAAGGAACATATCTATCATGTATCTACCTCCAAGATTAAAACAGCACTGGCATTCCAGAACACCGCCATCTCCCATTTTCTGCCTCCTACTTGTCTCTGCCACCTTTCTCCTCCTCAGAAGTAACCACTACCCTTACTTTGAACATCTCAGATTCTTTTGCCTGTTTTGAACTTTGTATACAATTAACTATACATTGTATGGTTAGCGTCTCAGCGTTGTGAGATTCACGCACGTTGTGGTTAACAGTAACGTGATCCTTTTTAGTGCCGAGCAGTATTCCATTGTGTTACTATGTACTTTATCCTTTCTACTGGTGATGGTCATTTGGAATTTTTCCAGTGTTTGGCTATTATGAATAAAGCTGCAGTGAGCATTCTTGTATGTATCTTTGGTGCAATATATACATTTTTGGTAAGAAAGGAATTGTTGGGTCAAAAGTGTTTGTTTAGCTTTAGTAGGTAATGCCAGAGCATTTTCCAAATGATTGTACCACTTTTTTTTTTTTTAAGGATTGGCAACAGATATTAGCTCAGCTGGTGCCAGTCTTTTTTTTTTTTCCTTTTTCCCCAAAGCCCCCCAGTACATAGTTGTATATTCTAGTTGTAAGTCCTTCTGACTCTGCTATGTGGGACGCCGCCTCAGCATGGCTTAATGAGTAGCGCTAGGTCTGCGCCCAGGATCTGAACTGGCGAAACCCTGGGCTGCCAAAGTGGAGCAGGTGAACTTAACCACTCGGCCACGGGGCCCCAATGGTACCACTTTCTACTTTCATGGACAGTATATGAGAGTTCATTTGCTACATATCCTCAGCAACAGTTGGTATAGTCATTTTCATTGTAGCCATTATGATGGATGTGTCATGATATCTCATTGTGGTTTTAATTTGCATTTCTCCAATGACCAATGAAATTGACCTTTTTCATATTCGACTATTTGCATATCCTCTAGTGAGGTGCTTGTTTAAATTTTTTTTTTTGAGGAAGATTAGCCCTGAGCTAACATCCGCCACCAGTCCTCCTCTTTTTGCTGAGGTAGACTGGCCCTGAGCTCACATCCATGCCCATCTTCCTCTACTTTATATGTCAGCCACCTGCCACGGCGTTGCTTGACAAGTGGTGCGTAGGTCCGCACTCGGGATCCGAACGGCAAACCCTGGGCAGCTGAAGTGGAACGTGCGAGCTTAACTGCTGTGCTGCCAGGCTGGACCCTAATTTTAATTTTTTAAGCCCAGTTTTTCTATTTGGTTATCTTTTGCTTTTAGTTCTTTATTTTGGATGCAGATGCTTTGTGGAGTGTATAATGCAGATGTCTTCTAGCCTTGCTTGCCTTTTTACTCTCTTAGTGGCATCTTTGGGTGAACAGAAGTCTGATTCCAGTACAGTCCAGTTTATCAATATTTTTCTTTATGGTTATTGCTTTTTTGCTGTATCTCATTTAAGAACTCTTTACCGGGGCGGGCTCTGTGGCCGAGTGGTTAAGTTCGTGCGCTTCGCTACGGCAGCCCAGGGTTCGGATCCTGGGTGCGGACATGGCACCGCTCCTCAGGCCACGTTGAGGCGGCATCCCACATCCTGCAACTAGAAGGACCTGCAACTAAGATATACAACTGTGTACAGGGGGGGTTTGGGGAGATAAAGCAGAAAAAAAAAAAAAAAGAAATCTTTATCTTCCCCCAGGTCCTAAAGTTGTTATCCTATATATTCTACAAACTGTGTTGTTTTATCTTACTAGTTAAATATACGGTCCACCTGGAATTGATTACTTATTTTATTCTTGTCAATTGGGAAGGAAGGGCATGGAAGAATTTAAGGGTTTCCTGTTCCCCATGACTTTAGCGAAGTAGAAGAGAGCTCAATGATTGCTAATGGTAGACATCTCTCATGCTAGGAAAAGTAAGGGCTCTAAGTGAAAGGGAGGACATATGAGGAAAAAAAGTAACCAAATCAACCAAGTGAGACTTTCTGTTGTAAATCCTCTACACTTAATTTATTTCCCTTGGCCCCTGAGGTAATAATCTAATCATTAAGCAAAAATTAGCCTTATATTTGGGACAGTTTTACAAAGAAATAGGATGGAAGAAAAGCCTCAAATTTGATCTAAAAATTCTTGTGTTTTCTGTGTAATACTAAAAAAAAATTCCTTTCAGGGGCTGGCCCCGTGGCCGAGTGGTTAAGTTCCCGCGCTCCGCTGCAGGCGGCCCAGTATTTCGTTGGTTCGAGTCCTGGGCGCGGACATGGCTCTGCTCATCAAACCGCACTGAGGCAGCGTCCCACATGCCACAACTAGAAGGACCCACAGCGAAGGATATACAACTATGTAATGGAGGGGCTTTGGGGAGAAAAAGGAAAAAATAAAAAAATCTTAAAAAAAAAAGATTTCCTTTAACTGTTTTAGTAAAACTAATTGAAATTTAGGTTCCAGGATGGCACAGTATTTTTTTGTGTGGCTTTATTTATCTGATAAATTCACCAATGGCATTCAAATTTGAGTAGCACGGATAAGCTAAAACAAAATGGAGTTCTGTTAGGTTTCTGAGGACTCCGATCTCACTGCTGACTCGAACTCATCTCAAATAAAAGCCACCACCCAAAGAACGAGGTGGTAATATTTTAATGTAATTCCTTTTGATTTTTCTATATGTACATAAAAACAAGGTATTATGTCATGTGCGTTTTGTACAGGTGCTTTTTGACTGAATATTAAGAATGTTTTGGGGCCAGCCCTGTGGCCGAGTGGTTAAGTTTGCATGCTCCTCTGTGGTGACCAAGGGTTTCACTGGTTTGGATCCTGGGCACGGACATGGCACCACTTGTCAGGCCACGTTGAGGTGGCGTCCCATATGCCACAACCAGAAGGACCTGCAACTAAGACATACAACTATGTACCAGGGGGGATTTGAGGAGATAAAACGGGAAAAAAAAAAAGATTGACCACAGTTGTTAGCTCAGGTGCCAATCTTTAAAAAAAAAAAAAAAAAAGAATGTTTTGGGGGCCAGCCTGGTGGCATAGTGGTTAAGTTCACATGCTCTGCTTTGGTGGCCCAGGTTTCACCGGTTTGGGTCCTGGGCGCAGACCTGCACACTGCTCATCAAGCCGTGCTGTGGCGGCGTCCCATGTAGAAGAACTAGACTTAGGGCTGGGATGTACAACTACGTAGTGGGCTTTGGGGAGGAAAAAAAAGACCGAAAAAGGAGGATTGGCAACAGATGTTAGCTCAAGGCCAATCTTCCTAAAAAAAAAAAAAAAAAGGAAAAAGAATGTTTCTCCAGGACATTGCAGAGTTTATAAAAGTAACCTCTAATCATTGCATAATATTCCATTTACATACCCCAAAGTATTTAACTATTTTCCTGCTGGGCATTTGTCTACCTACCTGCCTTTTTCTCCCTCCTCTTCCTTTCTTGTCCCCCTTCTTTTCTTCTTCTTCTTCTTCTTTTTTTTTTTTTTTGAGGAAGATTAGCCCTGAGCTAACATCTGCCAATCCTCCTCTTTTTGCTGAGGAAGACTGGTCCTGAGCTCACATCCGTGCCCATCTTCTTCCAGTTTATATGTGGGACGCCTACCACTGCATGGCTTGGCAAGCAGTGCCATGTCCACAACCCGGGGATCCGAACTGGTGAACCCCAGGCCGCTGAAGCAGAATGTGCGCACTTAACCACTGCGCCACCGGGCTGGCCCTTTTTTTTTGTTAAGCTTTTTCCAATTTCTGAGCATCCTTATAAGTAAATATTTTCTACCTATTTGTGGTTGTTCTGTTTTTATTTATTTTTTTAAAAGATTTTATTTTTTTCCTTTTTCTCCCCAAAGCCCCCCGGTACATAGTTGTATATTCTTCGTTGTGGGTCCTTCTGGTTGTGGCATGTGGGACGCTGCCTCAGCGTGGTTTGATGAGCAGTGCCATGTCCACGCCCAGGATTTGAACCAATGAAACACTGGGCTGCCTGCAGCGGAGTGCGCAAACTTAACCACTCGGCCACAGAGCCAGCCCCTCTGTTTTTATTTTTGCTTATATCTTTCATGTCCAGTATCTGAGACCTTGGTACAATAATGCTATGAGGAAAAACACTGTAAAATTTTCAGGGACTGGAATCTAGAATGTAGATTACTTTGTTTCTCCTTTATTTTCACCGTGTCTCAGGAAAATATGTGCTTTCGTAATTTAAGTAAAGTTTCCTTTTCACTAAAAATTTAGGTAAAATAATTTTATTTGAATAGCTAATACAGTCATATAGTTTAAATATGAAAATGATTCTTAAAAGTATACATTGAGAAAACTCATTTCCACATGCGTCTCCGTCATCCCAATCTTTCGCATCTTCTCTAAGAAATAACTTTGGTTGCTTTCTGATTATTCTTTTAGGGTTTCCTTATGCACATATAAGCAAACACATATTTTGTGACTCCACCGCTTTCTTACGTGAATGTAGTATCCACATACACCGTTCTATACCCATGGACATTTCTATATCAGTACCTAAAAATTCCTAGTTTTTTTTTTTTTTTAAGAAATCAAAGCTTTAAACAATTGAGGTAAAATTATACACAGTGAAATGTCCAGTTCATTTGCCTTTTTTTAGTAGTCTTTATTTTTTGGAGCAGTTTTAGATTCGCAGCAAAAATAAGCAAGAGGGGGGCTGGCCCCGTGGCCGAGTGGTTAAGTTCGCGCGCTCCGCTGCAGGCGGCCCAGTGTTTCGTTGGTTCGAATCCTGGGCGCGGACATGGCACTGCTCGTCAGACCATGCTGAGGCAGCGTCCCACATGCCACAACTAGAGGAACCCACAACGAAGAATACACAACTATGTACCGGGGGGCTTTGGGGAGAAAAAGGAAAAAATAAAATCTTTAAAAAAAAAAAAAAAAAAAAAGCAAGAGGTACAAGAGATCTCCCACGTACTCCCTGCCCCGCCATAGCCTCCCCAGCCATCAGCATCCCCCACCAGAGTGGGACATTTGTTCCAGTTGAGGTACCTACATTCGCACATCGTCATCATCCGAGATCCGTTGTTTACATTAGGGTTTCCCCTTGCTGTTGTGCATTCTTTGGGTTTGGACAAATGTACATTGACATGTAGCCACCGTTATACTATCTTGCAGGGTAATTTCACTGGTTGAAAATCCTCTGTGCTGTGCCTCTTCATCCCTCTCTGCCCCCAACCCCTGTAACCGGTGATCTTTTTGCTGTCTCTATAGTTCTGCTTTTTCCGGAATGTAATATAGTTGGAATCATACACTCTGTAGCCTTTTCCGATTGGCTTCTTTCACGCAGTAGTATGCATTTTAGTTTCCTCCAAGTCTTTTCATGGCTTGATAGCTCATTTCTTTTTAGTGCTGAACAATATTCCCTAGTCTGGATGTGCCACAGTTTGTTTATCTGTTCATCTTCTTTAAGGACATCTTGATTGCTTCCAAGTTTTCGTAGTTATGTGTGAAGCTGCCTTATAAACATATTGTGTTTAAGGTTTTTTGTGGATATAAGTTTTCAACTTCTTTGGATAAATACCCAGGAGCATGATTGCTGGATTGTATGCTAAGAGTATGTTTAGTTTTATATATATATATATATATTTTTTTTTTTTTTTTAATTTTTTTGAGGAAGATTACCTCTGAGCTGACATCCGCTGCCAAAATCCTCCTCTTTTTGCTGAGGAAGACTGGCCCTGAGCTAACATCCATGCCCATCTTCCTCTACTTTATACGTGAGACGCCTAGCACAGCATGGCTTGCCAAGTGGTGCCATGTCCACACCTGGGATCCTAACCAGCGAACCCTGGGCCGCCGATGCGGAACGTGCGCACTTAACCGCTGTGCCACTGGGCCTGCCCCCAGGAGTTTTATTTTTAAATTTACATTGTATTCCATAATATATCTGCTTGATTTAGTAAAGAAATTTCTAGTTGTGTAAAATGTGCGCTCCATGAAGATGCCCGTGTTCTTCCTATGGCTGAGGATGTTTTACCAGTGAGAGATGTATCATGAAGTGTTTCTTTTATTTTTTTGACAAGTAGGAGAGCAGCTTCAGTCAGGGTTTCTTTCCCCCTCAATTTGAAATCCCGATGGTGGAAGGAGGAGTGGCCTTCTGTAGGGGTCTCGTGGGATGTCCTGTAGCCACCTTGGATGCTCTCCTTGGGCACTGAGCTGTATTTTTTCTACTAGAGGACTTATGACATTGTTTTAGTAGTTAATTTGCTTTGGGGAGTTTTTTTGTTTTAACCTGTCTTAAGAAATTGAAAACTTTGGATGAAAGTGCCTGTTTTAATATTCTCAGATGTTTCATAGCAACTTGAATCTTAGACAGATGATAGAGGTAAACCTTTTTGGTGAAAGATCTCCCAGATTTGGAACTTGCTCTCAAAAGAAAAAAAAAGCACAGCTATAGGGCCAGTAAATCTGCCTGGGATGGAAACTGCGCACCATGAAAGGGGCTTAGCCGAGACCCTGATGCCGTGTCTGTCCTGTTGGCTGCGTGCTTCCTTTCTCTCAGATCCTGTCAGAATTGGTCAGAATTCAAAATTGCAAGTGAGATCAGGTTGTAGGTGAGTGAACATTTTGTGAATCTCTGGATATGAATATTCTCAAAGAATGTGTTGCTAATGATTCCCATCCTTCTTTGAGAAAAAAAGGTTTAAAATGAAACCACATATGTAAAAACCTGATTTCTTCTTTTTCCTTATTCCCCACAAAAATGAACAGTCACGAGTACTGTTGATTTGAACTTGGTAGCATCTCTTATCTCTACTGTCATGTTACATTTCAGATCCTCATTTCTCACCTCTTTTATTAGAAGAGCATTGCCTTTAAATTTCTGTATCTCACTGGTCTCTCCCTACCCTCCCCCCACTCAAGAGAAGAGCCAGGATTTATACTTTGAAAATTTCCTGGTTTTTTTTTAAACCTTAGATTGGGGCAGCCTCAGTGGCCTACTGCTTAAGTTCAGTGCACTCCACTTCTGTGGCCTGGGTTCAGTTCCCGGGCATGGACCTACACCACATGTCAGTGGCCATGCTGTGGTGGGCGGTCCACATACAAAATAGAGAAAGATTGGCACAGATGTTGGCTCAGGGCAAATCTTCCTCAGCAAAAAAATCCCAATCTCCCTCCCCGCAAAAACCCCTTAGAAGCTTAAAACTTACCTTATTAAAAACAAGAGGAGCTTTATAAGACTGCCATTCATTGAAAAAGCAAAATATGTGGAATCTTTAGGCGATTCTGATAAGCATTGTTGGTTGAGAAGCATAATTAGAGGATCTTTGCAAAATGCAAGTCAGATTATTTTTCTTCTCAAAACCGTATGCTGGCTCCTTATTGCTTACCGGATGAAGACCAAGCTCTTATCATAGTATTTGAGGTCCTCTGCGATCTGATCTAGCCCCTGACTTCTCTGCAGCCTCATTGGCCTCCCAACTTCCTCTCCCCAAAGCCTGCAGCTGTGCTGAACTGCGTGCAGGAAGATGTCCTTAGTGTGGCCTGTGAGCCTTTGCTGATTTTCCTCTAGCTTGTCTGTCTAGCCTTCTGTCTCTTGCTCCCCTCTGCCTGGAATGCTCTTTAGTTCCCATCCAGTGAACACCTGCCTGCCCTTGGAGACTCTCAGCTTAGCAACGCTTCTTCCCTTCCTGTGAGATTTCTGTTGCAGCATCCTGTGCTTAATGCTACTGCAGCATCTGTTTCTCAGAAGTTGTCCTTTTACCTGTGTGTCATCTCAGGGGCTGTGAGCCCTTCTTTGATGCCTGAGACTTTGTCTTTTATTTTGGTGTTTTTAGAGGGGTGTTAAAGTTCCTTTTTTTTTTTTTTTTTGAGGAAGATTAGCCCTGAGCTAACATCTGCTGCCAATCCTCCTCTTTTTGCTGAGGCAGACTGGCCCTGAGCTAACATCTGTGCCCATCTTCATCTACTTTATATGTGAGACACCTGCCAGAGCATGGCTTGACAAGCGGTGCATAGGGTTTGCACTTGAGATCTGAACTGGTGACCCCTGGGCTGCTCAAGCAGAAGGTGTGAACTTGAACTTAACGGCTGTGCCACTGGGCCAGCTCCTAGAGGGGTCTTATAATTCTTATCTGGGTATCTCTGTTTGACAGAATGTATGAACCTGTAAAGCCTAGTTGCTTTTATAAGATGGTAGACTTTGGTTATGCAAAATGACATTGTTGTTTACTTTTTTTTTTTAAAGATTTTGTTTTTTCCTATTTCTCCCAAAGCCCCCCGGTACATAGTTGTACATTCTTCGTTGTGGGTCCTTCTAGTTGTGGTATGTGGGACGCTGCCTCAGCATGGTTTGATGAGCAGTCCCATGTCCGCGCCCAGGATTCGAACCAACGAAACACTGGGCTGCCTGCAGTGGAGCGCGGGAACTTAACCACTCGGCCACGGGGCCAGCCCCTGCTTTTTTTTTTCAAAGTGGACTAGCCTATGTCATTTTTATTTTATTATTTTTTTTTTTAAGGAGGATCAGCCCTGAGGTAACTGCTGCCAATCTTCCTCTTTTTGCTGAGGAAGACTGGCCCTGAGCTAAGATCCATGCCCATCTTCCTCTACTTTTATATGTGGGATGCCTACCACAGCATGGCTTGCCAAGCAGTGCCATATCTGCACCCGGGATCTGAACTGGTGAACCCTAGGCTGCTGAAGCGGAACATGTGAATTTAACTGCTTTGCCACTGGGCCGGCCCCTATTTTTTTATTTTTAAGAAGATTGGCCCTGAGCTAACATCTGTGGCCAATCTTTCTCTATTTTTCTTTTTTTCTCCCCAAAGCCAGAGTACATAGTTTTATATCCTAGTTGTTAATTCTTCTCTGGGGTGCACGAACTTAACCACATGCCACCAGGCTGGACCTGATATTGTTTACTTTTACTCATCTACATTGTGACTTACCTAGTGGAAGGCTGATGCTGCCAGCGTTTATTGATGGTAATTTGAAACTGTCCTTGCAGCAGCACTCTGAGTGTAGATAACCCAGACCGGTCACAATCACTGGCTCTCACCTGCTTCCACTTGCACCCTTGTTTTCAGCGTCTTCTGCTCTCTGCTGAGGTTAAAAAGGCACAGTGGTCTCACTGCCTCACATGTAAGCCAGTGGTTGATAAACATGGCTTTCCGAGGGGATCCAAATTAAAAACAAATGATATTGGGAAATTTTAGCGTTCACCTAACCCAGTTCCCTTTGTTTTATAAATGAAGAAATGGAGACCTACAGTATTTTGTTTTTAGGTTTGTCTGTCCTCTCCCTCTGTGGATATATGCTTGATTTTCTTACCTAACTTTTAAGTACCAGTACCTTATGGAAATTTTATCTTTTAATTAAGAATGATACTTGCCGGGGCCGGCCCCATGGCCGAGTGGTTGTGTTCACATGCTCTGCTTCGGCGGCCCAGGGTTTCACCAGTTCAAATCCTGGGTGCGGACATGGCACTGTTCATCAAGCCACGCTGAGGGGGCATCCCACATACCACAACTAGAAAGACCCACAACTAAGAATACACATCTATGTACTGGGGGCTTTGGGGAGAAAAAGGAAAAATAAAATCTTAAAAAAAAAAAAGAATGTGGGGAATATGGAGTGTTTGAAGCAAAAGTTTTCCCAGGATTCCAGAGGAAACCTGTTTTGTTGTTTCCATGAGATGGGCAGACCCAAATTAAAAGTGCGTTGGTTACCTAAGTGTTTTCTATAGAACAAATGATCAGTTTCTCAGCTCATCTAAAAATGCCTAACCCCAAAATGTAGTATTTCACCTTTTATTGATGATGAACATATTGGAAAAGAATGGATATAGCTCATCCTGGCGACTGTCATTCTGATAGCATGGTGACATTCAGAATTAGACCATTTGAAGTTTTGGAGGACAGTTCAGACAATACACTGTTTATTTTTGAAACCATTTCAGTAATGTTTGGTTAACTTGTACAGTTTAGTTTGGGTTAGGTTTTCTTAGATTTTGTTGTAATAATCTGAACTATTCCTAAACTAAGCATTAATTGTGTCTAGATGTTTACCTCCAAATCTAGTATAGAGATTCCCAGGGGAACCACACTGGGTGACTTCCGCAGAATACCCACTTGTAGCAGACTCGGAGCAGAACTCTCAGTTAAGATCTGTGAAAACTGGGGCCGGTCTGGTGGTGCAGAGGTTAAGTACGCACATTCTGCTTCGGCGGCCCTGGGTTCACCGGTTTGGATCCCGGGTGTGGACATGGCATCACTTGGCAAGCCATGCTGTGGCAGGCGTCCCACATATAAAGTAGAGGAAGATGGGCATAGATGTTAGATCAGGGCCAGTCTTCCTCAGCAAAAAGAGGAAGATTGGCAGCAGATAGCTCAGGGCTAATTGTCCTCAAAAAGAAAAAAAAAAAACTGAAAACCGGTTAAGAATTACCTGACTGGCTCCCCCCCTCACCCCCCAACAATCAGTGATGCCTGTCGTAGCCCATCAAGCAGAAGAGGTGCGTTGGCAGGGTGATGACCCACCGATATAGTCCATGCTGCACCAGCCTCATTGTCTGGGAGCTTTAAAGTGCTTAGAGGGTGAGGGGAAGGAAACCCTATTAAGAGCATTCTCTAATTAATGGTTTTATATATGAGTAGGACTTTTATTTCTCAAGGAAAATATTTTAGAGAATTTTAAATGAGCACTGAATGGGAGAGCATTAAACAAGGTGTTCCTGCCATAAATCATTAATTTAACACTCTAATCATGGCAATGAGTTACACAGTTCCTGAATCTTGCCTCAGAGTTACTATAGGAAGTGGGTTTTGTCTGTATATGTTTGGGACTTACTACCTATGAATTACCATAAGAGTTTAAAGTGTCTGTCAAAACTTGATGATTTAGTGTTCCTAGAATTTGTGATAACTCTGAAAACTGGGGTAAATATGGTTTGAGGTCTTCCTGGTCTTTTGTGTGTGTGCGTGTGAGGAAGATTCTTGCTGAGCTGACATCCGTGCCACTCTTCCTCTATTTTATGTGGGACACCGCCACCGCATGGCTTGACGAGTGATGCTAGGACCACACACGGGATCCGAACCCAAGAACCTTGGGCCACTGAAGCAGACCATGCAAACTTAACCACTATGCTGCCAGGCCAGTCCCTTCTGTTTTTATATAAAAATTTTTTTATATAAACATTTAATGGTGTAAATTTCCCTCTAAGCACTAATTTAGCTGCGTCCCACAACTTTTGGTATGTTTTACTCAATTCAAAGTATTTTCTAATTTCCCTTGTGACCTTTTCTCTTTTGAAAAGCATATAAAGAACATCACCCCTTCCCCTCAAAAAAAGGTACCATAATTAGGATCATAATGGATAACTTTGTATCCTATTTATTTCAAATTCTGTCTTGAGCATGGTCACATGTCATTAAAGTGTTGCTTAAAAAACGTTTTAATGGCTGCATAATATTCCATCACGTGACTACCACAGTTTAACATTGTTCCTGTGGTTGGACAGGTAGCTTATTTCTAAGCAGTTTTCTATTATAAACAATACTGTGATGATTGCCTTTGGAAATATTTGCTGACATCTCTGTTTGCTTAGCATACGTCTTTAAAATGGTGGTTCTCGGGGCTGGCCCGGTGGTATAGTGGTTAAGTTCATGCACTCTGCTTTGGTGGCCCCAAGGTTCGCAGGTTCAGATCCCGCATACGGACGCCAGGTGCGGACCCAGAACTGCTCATTAAGCCACGCTGTGATGGTGTCCCACATAAAATAAAGGAAGATTGGCACAGATGTTAGCTCAGTGACAGTCTTCCTCAGGCAAAAAGAAGAAGATTGGCAACAAATGTTAGCTTAGGGCCAGTCTTCCTCACCCAAAACAAACAAACAAAAAGTGGTGGCTCTGGGTCAAAGGATATGAAGACTAGGAGAAGTCTTTATAAAGAAATATATACATTGAAATTGCTTTACAGAAAGCTTGTGCTGCATTGGGAAAGAAAGCCTTAGTATAGCCGAGGATCTTCACTGGAAGCAGGCAAGTTGGCATGCCGTCCTTCGTTGATTTCTGCCTTGGCTGTCTGCATGAAATGATGTCCTGAGAGCTAAGAAACTAAAAATTCTTTGAATGACCACTCAGAAGCAGTGAGATCTCCCCCCACTCTCCCATTCGAATGATGAATCTTCTTTGAACTGCGTAGCAACTATGAAATCTTTGACTATAAATTTCTGTCCATTGTGCTAGGAGGCATGCTCTTTTTTTAATCAATTATTTTGTTATTGAGTTCATAATAGTTTATATCAATGTGAGATTTCAGTTGTACGTTATTTCTTGACTGTCACCACATAAGTGCTCCCCTTCACCCCCTGTGCCCACCCCCCACCCCCCTTCCCCTGGTAACCACTGAACTCTTCTCTTTGTCCATGTACCTGTTAATATTCCACATGTAAGTGAAATCATCTGGTGTTTGCCTTTCTCAGACTGGCTTATTTCACTTAGCATAATTCCCTCTAGGTCCTTCCATGTTATTGCAAATGGGATGGAATGAATTTGTCTTTTTTCTGGCTGAATAGTGTTCCGACACACCCACACCCACCCACCCATACCCATCTTCTTTGTCCAGTCATTGGTCGATGGGGACTTGGGTTGCTTCCGTGTCTTGGCTATTGTGAATAGTGCTGCAGTGAACATAGGGGTGCATATGTTGCTTTGGATTGTTGATTTCAAGTTGTTTGGGTGGATACACAGTAGTGGGATAGCTGGGTCATATGGTAGCTCTATTTTTAGTTTGTTTTTTTTTAGGAAGATTAGCTCTGAGCTAACATTTGCTGCCACTCCTCTTCTTTCTCCTGAGGAAGACTGGCCCCTGAGCTAACATCCATGCCCATCTTCCTCTACTTTATATGTGGGACGCCTACCACAGCATGGCTTGCCAAGCGGTGCCATGTCCACACCAGGGATCCAAACTGGCGAATCCCGGGCCGCTGAAGCAGAATGTGGGAACTCAATTGCTGTGCCACTGGGCTGGCCCCCTACTTTTAGTGTTTGAGGAATCTCCGAACTGTTTTCCGTAGTGGCTGCGCCAGTTTGCATTGCCACCAGCAGTGTATGAGTGTTCCCTTCTCTTCAACATTCGCTATTTTAGTATTAGTGATTATAGCCATTTTAGCAGGCAAAAGGTGGTAGCTTAGTGTAGTTTTGGTTTGCATTTCCCTGATGATTAGTGATGTTGAACATCGTTTCATGTGCTTATTGGCCATCTGTATATCTTCTGTGGAAAAAGGTCTGTTCATCTCCTCTGCCCTTTTTTTTTTTTTTTTTTTTTTTTAAGATTTTACTTTTCCTTTTTCTTCTAAAGCCCCCTGGTACATAGTTGTGTATTTTTAGTTGTAGGTCCTTCCAGTTGTGGCATGTGGGACACCGCCTCAGCATGGCCTGGTGAGTGGTGCCATGTCCGCACCCAGGATTCGAACCGGTGAAACCCTGGGCCACCGAAGTGGAGTGCATGAAATTAAGCACTTGGCCATGGTGCTGGCCCCTCCTCTGCCCATTTTTGATCGGGTTGTATGTTTTTTTATTGTTCAGTTGTATGAGTTCCCTATATTATGGAGAATAAGCCCTTGTCAGATCTATGATTTGCAAATATTTTCTCCCACTTGGTGGGTTGTCTCTTTGTTTTGATTCTAGTTTCTTTTGCCTAGAAGGCATACTCTTAAATGATAGATCCTTGGAGATCTATCAAAACAGAGCTAAAACTACATCTCTTGTCTATGGTCAGTATAGAGGGAACTTACTCATTTGTCCCCTAGATACCTAGCCTACCTGTTTTTCCACTCCCCAGACAGTTTTTCATTTGTGGAAGATTGTTTCCTTTCTTTACAATTTTGGGCATCATTGCAGACGTCGGCTCCTTTCCCTTCCTGCCTCCACCATCTACTCCATCTCCGAGGCCTGTTGATTTCATCTCATCGATGTGCTAGACCTCTGCTATCCTCCATTCCCATTGCCACTAAAGTGGTTTAGGGCTTCATCTTCCACTCGGAGAATTGTTGTGTCTTAAGCTTTTGTTCAGCTTTTGTCCAACATTTACTTTGCTGCCAAGGTGTTTCACCAGCCTGAAATCGCAGCAGATAAGGTCACAGCTGCTTACCTCTCCCCTGCCCACCGCTGTCGCCACTCGCAGGTCTCATATCGCACAGTCCTAGGAAAAAGTGCCCAGTAGGATTCTTCATCATTCTGTTTCACTGCCACAGTGTCATCGCATATTCTGTGGATATGTGCCCAGAAGTAGAATTATGGAAACAAAATATTGGTGTCATTTAACATTTTGAGACATTTTCTCCATTTTCCAAAGGGGTTGTGTTTAGTTACTCCTCCCGTGCACAATGAATAGACAGTGGCTCTCACGTTAGCCTGGTTCATCGTTGGAAAATTTTTGCTAATTCGATAAGTGAAAACATCTTTCACAGCTGTTTTAAATTTGCTTTTCTCTGGAGCTGAGTGTTTTCCCCTCTGTTGTTAACTGGTCTTACGAGGAAATTTGGAGGAAGAGGCAACCCTGTTTTTAAGAACTAGGTTGGGGACCGGCCCGGTGGCTCAGCAGTTAATTGCTCACGTTCTGCTTCGGCGGCCCAGGGTTCACCGGTTCGGATCCCGGGTGTGGACATGGCACCGTTTGTCAAGCCATGCTGTGGTAGGCGTCCCACATATAAAGTAGAGGAAGATGGGCATGGATGTTAGCTCAGGGCCAGTCTTCCTCAGCGAAAAGAGGAGGATTGGCAGCAGTTAGCTCAGAGCTAATCTTCCTCAAAAAAAAAGAATTAGGTCTGTCAGAGACCGAAGTGGACTGTTGGCTTTTGGAGTGTTGAGTTAATGACAGAAACAGCTTTATTTAGTTAGTTCATATTTGTTAGTTAGGACTCCTAGACACAGGTGACAGAAACTTGAAGCCAGCATAGCCGTAAGGAAAATGACTCGGTTAAGGAATCGAGGGAGGGTTTTTTTTTTTTTTTAAAGTCAGGGAAGTTTTGGACAAATCATAGTTAAAGAGGGGATGCAGTTGGGCCGAGGAGCAATTCATGAACCTCTTCAGCTCTGCTGCCCATGCACATCGGCGTGCTGCCTCCTTCCTGTGCTGAGGACAGCCCCGCTTCCCAAGTCCCACGCCGTGCACAAGTGTCTGCCACCGGAGGGGACTGTTTTCTTCCTCCCTTCTCTCAGTTCCGATTTGAAATATCTTGTGAGGGGTTTGTTTTTGGGTGGTGGATGGGAGCTGCATCCCAGCAGCTCTTGCTAGAAGCACAGGAACTGAGGAGCAGTTGGTTGTTCTCAGAAAGAGGCCCAGAGGCAGGGAGAGGTGAAGAAACTTGGCACATTCAGTCATGGGCGTCTGCCACACACAAACAAACCTGCTCTTCAGCCGACACGTGTAAGGAAATGGGATGTGAGGGTAGCAGGGAGCCCAGGAAGAACCAGGTTGACCGCTCTTCATGTTTTTGTTTGTGATTTGGTGCTCCCTCTGATGCCCCCGTGGGCAGGAGGAGGGATTTCTGGGAAGACCACCTGTGGGGAGTGTGTAAAGGGTACAGTTCTAAGGTGGTCGCAACTTTCTATTTCAGAAAAGGCGAGTGGCATCACTGTACGTAGATTAAATCGGGGATACTGTGACCTTGAAAAAGTTATTTGATTTCTAAGCCAGCATTAACAAATCCAGGTGTTTTCCAGGGCCAAGTAGGTAATCTCACTGAGTCAAACTGGCTGGGGTATTTGACATTAAATAGATCAGTCTTTCCATCTAAACATGTATCCCTGCCATTCATTTCTTGAAACACTGAGCCTCCTTGATCTGTCTCTTTGTACACTCCTATAGAAACAATTACGCAGAAATATTTTTCTACTGTAATAAGGACAAGCAAGTGATATTGACATCTGTGGCCTGCTCTTTTTTATTTTTTATTTTTTGGTGAGGAAGATTCACTCTGAGCTAATATCTGTTGCCAGTCTTCCTCTGTTTTATATGTGGGATGCCACCACAGCATGGCTCAATGAGCAGTGTGTGGGTCTGCGCCTGGGATCCAAACCCGAGAACCTCAGGCCGCTGAAGCGGACTGTGAACTTAACCACCATGCCACCAAGCCAGCCCCTGGCCGACTCCTAACGTGGATGAAACAGAGTGAGGGGCATTGGAGACTGGTGAATGGGAGAGGCTTTCTTCTTCTATAGGGGATTCTAGCCTTCGGAACTTGGCATTGTGCTGTGCTGCTTAGGTCGGCTTGGAAGTAATAGCTTATAATTAGATGCTTTTATGATTTATGCTTCTTAAGTAGATACTTTACTGCTCCAAACAAGACAGCCAACAAAAAACCCCTCGCAATATTGGGCTCATGTACAGAAGGCTTAGCCACTATTTGGAAGGCTTTCATCTGTTAGCCTGAGCCACTTCTCGTGCAAAGTGCTGACGTTGCCTTTTTCAGTTCTCACCTGAAGTGTATCCTTCTATCTAAACTGGTCTATCACACCGGTTTTTTTTTAAAGATTGGCACCTGAGATAATAACTGTTGCCAGTCTTTTTTTTTTTTCCCTGCTTTTTCTCCCCAAATCCTCCCAGTACATAGTTGTATATTTCATTTGTGTGTCCTTCTAGTTGTGGCATGTGGGACACCACCTCAGGGTGGCCTGACGAGCGGTGCCATGTCTGTGCCCAGGATCCGAACCAGCGAAACCCTGGGCCGCTGAAGCAAAGTGCATGAGCTTAACCACTCGGCCACGGGGCCGGCCCTGTTACACCCATTTTTAAACACTGTTTTGTACCTTGCTTTTTTCCACTAATGATGTTGTATGTACCACAACATTAAAAAGTTTTTTTCTTTCCTTTTTCTTTTTTTGTTTTTTGAGGAAGATTAGCCCTGAGCTAACTGCTGCCAATCCTCCTCTTTTCGCTGAGAAAGACTGGCCCTGAGCTAACATCCATGCCCATCCTCCTCTACTTTATATGTGGGATGCCTACCACAGCATGGCTTGTCATGAGGTGCCATGTCCACACCCAGGATCCAAACCGGTGAACCCTGGGCCGCTGAAGTGGAATGTGTGCACTTAACCACTGCGCCACCAGGCCGGCCCCTCTTCCTCTATTTTGTGTGTGGGATGCTGCCACAGCATGGCTACATGAGTGATGATTGCATCTGTGCCTGGGATCTGAACCTAGGAACCCCAGGCCGCTGAAGCAGAGCATGGGAACTGAACCGCTACGCCAGCAGGCCAGCTCCTCTCTTTTTTTTGACTACAGTAGTTTCCATTCTTTGGTTATATTATCAGTTTCTTATTGATGAGCATTTATGATGTTTCCAATCTTTTACTACTATTAGTAAAACTTTAGTGGGTAATGTTCCAAAATATTCAGACTGTATTGACCTAGTAATGTCCTATGATTTACAGCAAAAGATAATCCAAGCTCATATATTGAGTCACTTATCGTGTCCTTTTAGACTGTTTTAATCTGGAATAGTTACTCAGTTTTTCTTCATATTTTGTGACATTGACATCTTTTAAAAGTACAGGACACTTTTATTTGTAGAAAGTTCCTCAGGTTGGGTTTGTCTGATGTTGCCTCGTGGTTAGATTTAGGCTGTTCACTTTGGTAGGAACAGCACAGAAGTGATGCTATGCTCTTAGTGCCTCCTACCAGGAGGTGCATCCTGTCGGTTAGACCCAGTGCCTTCCCTTTGGTCATTTAGTTAAAGTGGTGTCTGCCAGGTCTCTTCACCGAAAGATACTATTTTTCCTTTTGTAATTAATGAACAACTTGTGCTGAGATACTTTGAGACTATGTAAATACTCTCTTACTCAAACTTGCTACATTAGCATCGGTCGGTGATTCTTGTGTTAATCTCATGGATGCCAAATGGTGATTTTCTAATTCTGTCCTTCCTTCTACTTTGATGACTGGCTTTCTTCTCTAAGGAAGCGATTTCTCATCCATCCAGCCAGCCGTCTATTTCACGATGGGTTCCCACTTTGTTCCCTAGGTTTTAATCCTGTTATGTATTTTGTTGCTCACATTGTTCCGGATTTGGCCACAGGGAGCCCCCTGCGAGCTGTCCTTTTGTGTCCCCATGATTCTTTGAGTACATCCTTACTTTTTACGCACAGGAAGATGTTCCATGTTCATCTTGTACTTTCCCTACCCAGCCTTGGAATCAGCCGTTTTTCCAGAGTCCTGGGTTCTTTGAGTGGGGAATATTTAGAAGTCAAGATCTTGTTGTTAAGAGTGCTCATGTTACTGCTTTTAGGCCCTCAGCTTGCCAAAAGGTATCTAGCTTAGGTTGCCTGATTAAATTTCAGATATACAACAAATACTTTTTTAGTATAAATATGTCGTTTATCTGAAATTCAAATAGCTTCTGTCTTGTATTTTATCTGACAACCCTAATGTACCTATCTCTCTCTGTTAAAACCCACAAGTTTACACTTACACCTGTAATTCCTAATCAGTATTGCAGGGTTCATTTTATTCTTCCTTTCTTATTTGTAACTTTCCTCTCCAAAACTTGGTTTTCTTTATCCCCAGTGTATGTACTTATGTGTTTAATTGTAGAATGTACAGGATATTGTTTCAGAATTGTTAACCTACAGCTGTGAAAAGGAAGCTCTTAGAGTTTAGTATCTGTTCCTTTGTCTTTAGCCTGAGGGCAGAGCCCGCTAATGACTGTCTTCATTCTGCTTGGGTTGGTTCCCCACCCCTCCTCCCTTCAGTGTGGGTACGTTATTCAATTGAAATATGTTTCTGTTGGTGTTGAATTTAGGGTTCCCCCATCCTTACTGATTTATTTTCATATGTGTGTATGTGTAACATACACATGGCCCATAAACTCAGCAATGTATGGAAAGATAAATTCAGAAAAGTGTCACACACCTCTCTTTTTTAAATCTTTTTCTTTTTTATCCCATTTATGCTCTGTAGGTAACCAATTTCATTAGTCTCTGGTTTATCCTTTGTTTCTTTATGCTCAAATGAGCAGATTTTCTTATTTTCCCATCTTACACCAAAAAAATAGCATCTTACAGACACTATTTGCACTTTGCTTTCCTTCCTTACTAATATGTCCTGGAAATTATTCTGCAACAGTTCGTAGAGGGCTTCATGTGTTTTCCGTGTTGCCGCTGCGTAGGACTCCATTTTGTGGATGTGCCATAGCCCGTGTTTGGTCATTTGGGTTGTTTGCAGTATTTTGTAGGTGCAAACAGCACTGCAGTGAATGACCTAGTGCATGTGTTTTTGCGCATCTTCAAGGTGAATTCCTAGAAATGAAATTGCTAGGTCAGAAGGTGGCCGTGTATGTAGTTTTGTTCGAGATTGCAGAATTCCTCTCCATAAAAGCCCTTACCAGTTTGCATTCCCATCAGCAGTGCATGAGTGCCCTTTCCCCACAGCATCACCCCCACACAGAGTGTGGTGGTATACTTTTCTTGGTTGTGCTAATCTTATGGATAAGACATAGATGAAAAATGGTCTTATGGTTATAGTTTTAATTAGTTTGCATGTTTCCTATCATGAAACTATGGTATCTTACAATTCAACAATAATATTTTTTTCGTAGACGAAACTGCAAAGGAAATCCGAATTGCTTGGTTGGGATTGGTGAGCATATTTGGTTAGGAGAAATAGATGAAAATAGTTTTCATAACATCGATGATCCCAACTGTGAGAGGAGGAAAAAGGTAAGCCATCACTTTTTAAATGATTACTATATGGTATTCCTCTGTTTCTGTTTTGTTTTATTTTGTTCCTATGATCAGAAACCTATGCAGTGTTAAGATAAGTAGTGGAATTTAAGACTAAACTGCTTGAATTGGAGCAGTTTTTAGTGGTGTGATTTTAAACAGGTAGCTATATAATCCAGTAAGCCTTTAAATAGCAGTTTTAGTTTAAATGCCGATTCTGTGTTTGTGTTAACGCTGCCTGTTTTATTCTGAACTCTTTTTAAGGCTCTTGGAGGGAGGCGCTGATGCAGGGGAACAAACTCCTGTAATATCACTTTGCTTTCTTGGGCTTGTCTTCTTTTTAAATTTGTCTTTTTCTTTTTTTCCCCCCTCCTTCTTCTCCCCAAAGCCCCTCGGTCCATAGCTGTGTATTCTAGCTGTGGGTCCTTCTGGCTCTGCTCTGTGGGACGCCGCCTCATCATGGCCTGATGAGCAGTGCTGGGTTTGCGCCCAGGATCCGAACTGGCGAAACCCTGGGCCGCCGAAGCAGAGCACATGAACTTAACCATTCAGCTATGGGGCTGGCTGCCTCATAATTTTTTTTTAAAGGGAAATTGATTCTATAATTGTAAATTTTGTATTTTTGTAGAACTCATTTGTGGGCCTCACGAACCTTGGAGCTACTTGTTACGTCAACACATTTCTTCAAGTGTGGTTTCTCAACTTGGAGCTTCGGCAGGCGCTATACTTATGTCCAAGTACCTGTAGCGACTACATGATGGGAGATGGCATCCAAGAAGAGAAAGGTCAGTGGGGATGGGTGCGAGGAGGGCTCACTCCTGAGTGTATTGCCACCTGGATCACTTCTGAACCAACAAATAGAGGAAACTGACTGTCACGTGCTCCTTATGTGCCAGCTGTGGTGCTGGATCCTCTGTAAACGTTGTCAGGATTCAAAATCTTTTTCCCTTTTTTCTGTATATTTATCATTTCTGCACCAAAATGGCTAATATTCAAGTGAAGGAAAGGCATTTGATTATGTAGCTTATGTAGCTTACATCTGCAGTTTTTCTATGCATATGCTGTGATTGTTGTCCGTTAATTTCTAGTGATTGATAAAAATCAGTGAGTAAAGCAGACAGGCTTTCTGTTGTCCTGAATTTGAGAGACTTAATACTTCAATGTAACCAATGTCCTGATTCCCAAATAGACTCACTTACATGACGCCCTCTGAAATTAAGATGAAATTAACGACCTGGGGAAAATCAGCCACTATATGTGACTACGCTCATTGCAGACTTACACAGAATCAGTTTCAAATTGTTCCGCTGGAATCACTTAGTTTTTTTCATGCCACAGTATGTGGATTGTTCTTCCTAATTGAGATTACTTTTTAGAGATTATTCTCTTCGAGATGGAACTTTCATGGAATGAACCAGATTTTTCTCCTTCTCAAAGCTGGAGGGTGGAGGGGGTGAGTGTGTAAGATCCCGTAGGTCTGGGAGCTCCAAGTTGGGAACTTTCGACTCTTGTTCCCACCTGTGAATCCTGTGCCATCTTTTACGTGGTATGATTTGAGCAGATGGCTGCTGTCTTGGACTCAGAGAGAGAAGAGGTAGGATTCGACAGTGGGGATGCTTCAGAGTCCTGGTCCTTGTTAATAGCATTCTTTGCTTCAAAACACAGCACTTAAAAATTCTTAACGTTTGTTTCCTCAATGCTTTATTTCTATAGTTCTGAATATTTAAATCTAGATTAATAGTATATTATTTAAAGTAATAGTGTGTAAAGGATGAGTAAGGTAAATGTATTATTTTTAATTTTTAGCATTGTTTTGCTGGTGTATAAATTTACCAGTGAGAAGACAGCTAAATAAAAGTGCAGACTAAATTTGTATTTTATAAAATGGTGTACCATGGCCTTCTTGGAGTATTGTGGCTTTAATGTGTATCTTCATGAAATGTTTTGTTTGGGGCCGGCCTGGTGGTGCAGTGGTTAAGTTCGCACATTCCGCTTCCAAGGCCTGGGGTTTGCCAGTTCGCATCCCGGGTGCAGACCTATGCACCGCTTGTCAAGCCATGCTGTGGCAGGCATCCCACATATAAAATAGAGGAAGATGGGCATGAATCTTAGCTCAGGGCCAGTCTTCCTCAGCAAAAAGAGGTGGATTGGCAGCAGATGTTAGCTCAGTGCTAATCTTCCTCAACAAAAGAGAAATATTTTGTTAAGTTTCTGAATACATACATTTTTATATATATATATATTTTTAAAGGATTGGCACCTGAGCTAACGACTGTTGCCAATCTTCTTTTTTTTTCCTGCTTTTTTCCCTCAAATCCCCCCAGTACATAGTTGTATATTTTAGTTGTGGGTCCTTCTAGTTGTGGCATGTGGGACGCCGCTTCAGCATGGCCTGACGAGCAGTGCCACGTCCGTGCCCAGGATCCGAACTGGAGAAACCCTGGGCCGCCAAAGTGGAGCGTGCACACTGAGCCACTTGGCCACGGGATTGGCCCCAAATTTTTGTATTTCGTCGAAGTCCTTCACCTTGTTCTCTGATGAGTATACGTTTCTGGGCTACCTTAACAGGCACGGTGCAGGGAAGTGGAAAGAGTTTATGTTGGAAATGATGAACTCTTAAGTTTCAACCTAGGAAAACCAGCAGAGTGTGAGTTAAGACCTTACAGAGTGTCTGACCTGTAAAATACAGGTTGGAATAGTTACAAACTTGCTTGAATAGCTTTTAACAGCCTGCAAAGCCCTTGCACCCCAGGAAGTCAGATTTTTATCTATATTTTACAAATGAAATATTGACTTCCTGAAAGTTGGTAAGAAAGAGATAAACCATTCAGAGTCCAATCAGGAGACAAAAACTACGCAATAGTTGGAATAGAGAGTAGGGAATTATTAATAGGAAATTCAAGTAATTGGGGAATTGGTTAGTGAGGATTAAAGAGGACTTGAAAGAATACAGGACTAGCAGATGGAGGGAGCAGCCACTACCCCTAGGACTGGAAGAGAGCGCCCAGGGAGGAGTCCCTCACCCCCACTGCCCACGCCTGAGATGCAGGCCTCCAGACAGAGAGGGCTCTGCCAGGGCTCACTAGGTGGTCCAAAGGTGCTGAGAGGCGTCAGTGGGGTCCCTGCTGAAAACTCCACAGGGAGAGCTGGGCCTCAGAAGCCCCTGCCTCGCCTGTCACCTGAGAGGGTGCCCCGAAGGTTAGTCTCAGGGTGGCCATCCAAGAGGAAGTGCCTCACCAGAGACATTCCACTGTGAAGGTAGCAGAGGAGGCGCTGGAGGGAGCTGCTGCAGGAACCCGGAGTCCTAAGAATGGTGTGTGTGCGCGCGTGTGCGTGAGCGTGTTGCGTCTCCCGGCAGAGGCTGGTGAAAGACGCACCACTGAAACCTCCAGTGCCCCCTACTGACAAGACTTGACCTTGCACTAGCCCGCAGAGGAGAAGTATTTGCAGAGCTCATCTCAGTTATCACAGAGCGGGCAAAGAAGGGTGGATTTGGATCTGAGAGGCAATAAATTGATAAGTGGTGCAAAAGACAGTGCTCAGCAGTTTTAGGGCTCTTGAGAGTCATGCTCCCTATGTGCATACTTTGCCCCAGTCATTAAAACTTCAGCTCTAAAGTTCTAGGATTTTTGACAGTGCATCATTGCGTTGTAAGTTCAAGTTTGAGTCTCTATGCTTGAGGTTCCTGTCACTTGCTCTACTTGTGGCGAATCCATATTAAAGACATTATATTGAAGTATTTGGCCACCTTAAGCGAATGGTAAACACGGTGTATGATGTTTACTACTGGAATGGATGTGTCATTGTGATTTGACCCTCTAGAAACTAGTCATGACTGCCGCTGTTGTCACGCATGTATAACCTCCTGTGTTTAGGGGATGTATATAGATGTAGATAGACAGCTGTGGCTGCCTTATTACTTCCGAAAGACATGTGATTGCTAATTTGTTTCTTTTACAGTTTTAAGACTGTGATAAAATACTAGTATAGTTTGAATGTAAGAGTGTTTAATTATGTTCTCATGTGAAGAACATGAAAAGAAGTATATTTTAAAAAAAAGCAGATTTTGTTTTTGTCTAACAAAATCAAACACATATATTTTTTAATAGATTATGAGCCTCAAACAATTTGTGAGCATCTCCAGTACTTGTTTGCATTGTTGCAAAACAGTAACAGGCGATACATTGATCCGTCGGGCTTTGTTAAAGCCTTGGGCTTGGACACGGGGCAGCAGCAGGTAAGAACCTTCTGTTATTATTTTTAATATAAAAAGATACCCAAGTGTCGTTCCTTAGAATGTTTGTAGAAGGAAATGAAGTGAAATGCCTTTTCTTTTTTTAAATTGGCCCCTGAGTTAACATCTGTTGCCAACCAATCTTCTTTTTTTTCTTCTTTTCCCCAAACCCAACTCCCTGCCCCGCCCCCAATACATAGTTGTATATTCTAGATATGGGTCCTTCTGGTTCTGCTATGTGGGATGTTGCCTCAGTATGGCCTGTTGAGCGGTGCTAGGTGCACGCCCAGCATCCAAACTGCCTAAACCCTGGGCCGCCAAAGTGGGGCATGTGAACTTAACCACTTGGCCAGGGGGCTGGCCCCTGAAATGCTTTTTAAAAAGTAGTATTTTTCGGGGGCCGGCCCTGTGGCCGAGTGGTTGGGTTTCCACGCTCTGCTTCATCGTCCCAGTGTTTCGTCACTTTGGATCCTGGGCATGGATGTGGCACCACTTATCAAGCCACGCTTGGGCAGCATCCCACATGCCACAGCTAGAAGGACTCACAACTAAAAATGTACAACTATGTACTGGGGGGCTTTGGGGAGAAAAAGGAGAAATAAAATCTTTAAGAAAAATTAGTTTTTTTCTATTTTGAATTAGTGTGTTTATTTATTGTCCAGTATATTGCACATTTTCCTTGATTCCATTTCTAAAAATTCATATGTGGGCAAAAACTGATTCGACATAGCTCAAGGCCTTGTTTCAAAAGGCCAGGTTCAAAGTACAGATAGTTTCTGGAATATTTAACTTGTTACTATTTGTACTAGAAGTTGAAAAGCAAGATATGATTTTTCTTTTTATTAACCCAAACTTGTGTTGTAGGATGCCCAAGAATTTTCAAAGCTCTTTATGTCTCTTTTGGAAGATACTTTGTCTAAACAAAAGAATCCAGATGTTCGTAACATTGTCCAGCAGCAGTTCTGTGGGGAATATGCTTATGTAACTGTGTAAGTGTGTTTCAGCTTTTTCCTGGTCCATTTTATTCTCAGACAGTTGCTCATATGTTATCTAGTTTGCAGTTCAGTTCCAAATTATAGCTTTAGTGGGCTGTCATGGGACCTGAAATATTTATAGTTATCTATTTCCATGGGAACATGTAAACAATTGACTTGATAATTGCTATTGAACCCACCCCGGTGTTGGGAAGTGTGTCTGAGTTCTTGCCATTTACTTTATGGCTGTGGGGTGAGCTGAAAGAGTAAGATTGGAGCCGGCTGGAATACTGAGAGTAAATGTAAAATAACTCTTAAAAATTTCCCTAATCATAAAATACATGGCCTCACCAATTGCTTCTTCTTTTTATTTATCTTTTAAACACACATAGTGTAAGTAATTTCTGTGTGAGAGGACTAAGGCAATAAATGCTTCTTTACGTATTTGTGGGATGTAATGCAATAGAACGTTATTGGTTTTGCCACTCGATCTTAATTTTATCACTCTCTTTTATTGTAGTTGCAATCAGTGTGGCAGAGAGTCTAAGCTTTTATCAAAGTTTTATGAACTGGAGTTAAATATCCAAGGCCACAAACAGTTAACGGATTGTATCTCGGAATTTTTGAAGGTATTCAAATTTTGGTGTATATGTTGTTTCTGCTCATTGACAGCTACTTGCTACCATGAATTTTTTTTTGATTTAATGGATAAATTAACTCAACTTTTTCTACATATGAAGTGTCTCTGTTTATGTAATGATGTAGAAGAAACTTTGTAAATTATAATGTATTGAAGCAGGCTGTGTCTTAAAATAATTTTTGGTTCAGGTTATTTTATATGTCAAGTTATGTATGTGTAAAATTTTATTGTGTGATTGGGTGCAGTAGAGCATTTAAGGAGATCTAAGCTGTTACCATCAGCTTAATTTACCTTTTCGTTTAATGAGAGCTAGACTGTGGAATGCAGATGTTTTACATCAGTATGGCCCTGCTTCAGTGCCTCCACTCCATTTTTCTACTTTCCGCATGTTTAGATTTACGTAGAGCTGTGGAAGTGTTTCCCTTTTGTTCTGAGTGGAACAGCTGCGAAGAGGAAACCTTTGTAACCAAGTAGGAGCAGACATGCAGCAAAATGGATGAGCTTATGGCATCGCTTCCTTTCTTAAAATATTTTTGTACTTTCCCTACCCATTTAGCACAACCATTAGCATGCTGGAAGTAGTCATTTATTGAATTCATTCAGCTAAACATTGATCGAGTGTGTACAGTGGTCGGGCACTTGTCAGCTGTTGGGGATAGCGATAGTGAATGAACAGACAAAAAAATTGCCTTCGAGGAGCTTTGAATTTAGTGGTATGGGAACCAGGGAGGGACAGTAAAATAAGGAAAATATGTAGTGTGTCAACTATAATAAGTGCTATGGAGACAAATAAAGCAGGGAAGCGGGATGGGGAATGTGGAATGAGGAGGGTGAGGTTGGTTGGAGTTTGAAATAAAATTATTGAAGGTGAAGGAGGGAGCCAAGCAAGAATCAGAGAGGAGTGTTCTAAGTGCAGACCCTGAGACGAGGACGTGCCTGGTAGTTTGAGGAACAGCAAGGAGGTCAGTGTGGCTGAAGTGAATAAGCAAGGGGAGAAGGCTAGAAAATGGAGTCGTAGAGGGAACTAAGGACCATATCAGCCAGGGCCTGGTATAGCTTTGTCAGGAGTCTGACTTAACTCTGAGCGAGATGAGAGCCATCAGAGGGTTGTGAGCAGAGGAGTGATACAATCTGTTTTAACCCTGGGTGCTATCTTGAGAATAGGCTGAAGATGGGACAAGGACAGACAGCAGGAGTTGATGGTGGCTTGGACCAAAGGTAAGCTGAAGAGGGGATAAGTAGTGTCTGGATTTTAGATATATTTTCAAAGTAGAGTTGATAAAATTTACAGACTGGATCTGGAGAGACAGAAAGGAGTCAAGGATTACTGAGTCTTTGGCCTGAGCGGCTAGAGGAGTGGAGTCGCCATGTGCGGGATGGGAAGGACTGTGGGAGGAGCAGGTTGGGAGAGGAATTAGGAGTTTGCATAGGGCACATTACACTTGAGAGGTACAGTTCAGGGGAGAAGTCGGGGCTGGATAAAACCATCAAGGCAGTGACAGAGAGACGAGGACCAAGGACTGAGCAGGGACATTCAGACATTGAGGGATCAGGGAGATAGGGAGAGCTGGCAAAGGATGCTGAGGAGTACTGGCCAGTGAGGTAAGTGGAAAACAGGCGAGCATGGTATCTTGGAAGCCAAGTGAATAAAGTGGTGGTACTAGGATTGTATTACCTACAATAATCTGTATCAAAAAGCTATTACAGAAACATAGAAGAAAAATTTAGGAAAAAATCACTATTGGCTGTGACGTTGGAGTTTCCTGTGCTCCTTTTTTGGCTTTGTCTCATGAATGTTGTGAATATATGTATGTGTAAAATTTTTTGTATATGTAATTTTGTATTCTGGTGCCCATATGCAGTTTCTACCCTTTTAAAACTGTTTTTAAGTTAATTTTGCATCAAAGTACACGTGATTTTTATTTTTTTCTTTTTGAGGAAGATTAGCCCTGAGCTAACTACTACCAATACTCCTCTTTTTGATGAGGAGGACTGGCCCTGAGCTAACATCCATGCCCATCTTCCTCTGCTCTATACATGGGACGCCTACCACAGCATGGCTTTTGCCCAGTGGTGCCATGTTCGCACCCGGGATTGGAACTGGCGAACCCCGGGCCGCCGAGAAGCGGAGTGTGTGAACTTAACCACTGCGCCACTGGGCCAGCCTCTGATTTTTCTTTTTTAAACCTACTTCCTTAGAATTCCCAGAAGTGGAATCGTTAGGACAAAAGACCTCAAATAAGTACTTTTAAAATCCTACATTTCAGAAAGAGGCACATCAATTTTAAATTTACAAATTAATAATGTCACACTGCCCAGCAGTGTCTGTTCCCTCACGTGTCCTTCATTATTTATAAAAGCTTGATTTTAAACAGCTAGAATGGGAGCTGTTAATTAAAATGAAATTGTGCTTTACACCAAAGATTTGATCACTTCTTTTAAATCTTTTCATCTTCTGATTTTTTTTTTTTAACTAATATGTCTTATTTCTGATCAGGAGGAAAAATTAGAAGGAGACAATCGATACTTCTGTGAAAACTGTCAAAGCAAACAGAACGCGACAAGGAAGATTCGCCTCCTCAGCCTCCCCTGCACCCTGAACTTACAGCTGATGCGCTTTGTCTTTGACAGGTGAGGGCGTGCGGGCGGCGCGGCTTGCTGCTCGCCGTGCGCCCGCACGCACGGACTTCACCTTAGAGGAGATGAGAAAATGCTTACAATCTGCAACGCTAGATTTGGGGGTGAAAGTTCTAGCTGGAGCCTCTCATTCTGAAATGCCAGTATTTCATGGTGTCATCACAAACTTCTTGAAGAAGCCAGGCATATATAAGTGAGAACTGGAAAAGGAGAGAATCCTTATGTTTTTATTCTGAGAAATTGTTAAAAACTGCATAGGAAAAGCAAACAGGAACGGAATTACCTTTACATTCTGTATTATTGTGTAAGAACTAGAGTAAAATTTCTGCGGCTTAAACGATCCCCCACCCCCATGGGACTAGATCTTTTAGTGTTAAATTCAGGTGATGTTTACACATCTGCATTCCTTCTGTAAAGCAGGAGCATCCGTGGGGGTTTTTTGTGTGTGATTAAATTAAGACTTCTGGAAATGTGTTTTATTTGGAATCAGCACTTTAAATTTATACCTTTTAATCTATTGGTTATCCTTTGCCCAATTATAAGACAAGTGTTATGTTTACTGCTCATCATACAGGTTTTTGGGCGAGATTGCTAAATGAAATCTACCTGCCTACTATGGAGTTTGTTAAAATAGCTGATAGAGCTTATACGATGTTTTATGATTGTTTTAAATATAAATATAATTAGCTTTCCTCTTGGTTAGGCAAACTGGACATAAGAAAAAGCTGAATACCTACATTGGCTTCTCAGAAATTTTGGATATGGAGCCTTATGTGGAACATAAAGGTAATGTTTTTGCTGAGCAGTGATGATTAGCATGTTCAGAGAATGTAACTTGTGATCTGCTTGTGATGAAGACAGAATAGCAGTTTACTACTAAATTTTATTTGCTGTCTGGGAACAAAGGCTTTTTAGGTGGGCCGAAACGTTACTTTCACTTTCTGTAAGGACATAATAAAGATTAGATGGTTCATCAGTATTTACCTAATTAAGACTATAAAAGAATAAAAAATGAAAAAAGTATTTTACTGTTCCTGAACCCACACTTGATCCATTAGTCCCAGTACCATGTCTGTATGTCCTCATGACATTAAGTCTCTGAGCTACCTCCATTCACGGAATCTTTTTTTTTTTTTTTTTTTAACATTTTATCAGAAACATTAGGTGGGGGCCAGGCTGGTGGTGCAGCAGTTAAGTTCGCGCATTCCAATTCGGTGGCCCAGGTTCATGGGTTCGGATCCCAGGTGTGGACATGGCACCGCTTGGCAAGCCATGCTGCGGTAGGCGTCCCACATATAAGGTAGAGGAAGATGGGCACAGATGTTAGCTCAGAGCCAGTCTTCCTCAGCAAAAAGAGGAGGATTGGCAGCAGATGTTAGCTCAGGGCTAATCTTCCTCAAAAAAACCCAAACAACAACAACAAAAAAAATTAGGTGGCATAATTGCAATATTTATGCTGTAATTTTTCCTGTCTGTGACCACTGATAAGCTCTAGGATGCTGTGACATAGTTTGAACAAGAAATAATTTACTGTTTTTCTATTTTGGTGGTCTTCACCTTACCAAACAGGGTGAATCTTATTAGAGGAAAAATTAAAAATTGCCCTTTTGTTTCTCTTGCCCTGACTAGAAGACCTGTTTTATTTCCCTGTTAAGATTGATCTTAAAGTTTATGAAAATTTTTTTTTAAAGATTGGCGCCTGAGCTAACATCTGTTACCAGTCTTCTTTTTTCTTCTTCTTGTCCCCAGAGGCCCCCAGTACGTGGTTGTATATTCTAGTTGTGGGCCCTTCTGGTTGTGGCATGTGGGACACCACCTCAGCATGGCTTGATGAGCAGTGCCGTGTCCGTCCTCAGGATCCAAATGGTGAAACCCTGGGCCGCAGAAACAGAGTGCGCTAACTTAACCACTCAGTCATGGGGCCGGCCCCTGAAACTTTTTATATAGAAATTATATCATAAACTCTCTTTGCACAAAAAGGTTCTGGAGGCAGCTTATAATAGAAACAAGACATAAAACAAAACCTTTAAAAGAAATGATTGGGGAGGTTGAGGGTGATGTGTTAAATATTTAAGCTTTAAAATGTGTGATGCTCTATCGGTACTGTGGTTTAAAATTTGCACCTCCATGGAATAAGGAAAGCGTTTTGTTTTTTTAAAGATTTTATTTTTCCTTTTTCTCCCCAAAGCCCCGCGGTACATAGTTGTATATTTTTAGTTGTGGGTCCTCCTAGTTGTGGCATGTGGGACATCACCTCAGCATGGCTCGATGAGCCATGCCGTGTCTGTGCCCAGGATGGGAACTGGCGAAACCCTGGGCTGCCGAAGCGGAGCGTGTGAACTAACCACTCGGCCACAGGCCCTGCCCCAGAAAGCATTTTTATAGACTTTGCTGCTGGACTTTGTTACTGTTACATTTGGCTGAAAGGATAAACTTAGCTGTGGTTCATTTCGTGTAGTAGTTTGCTTCCTGCTTCCTTGTTCAGGCAATTGTTTGAAATTGGAGAAGTCTGACAGCCCTGGTTTCTCAGGGGCCAGAAACTTAGCAGATGTAAAATTAGCACTTCCCTTAACTCCGCTATAGGAGTTTGAGTAGTTCTTATTATCGTTATGAAATGCATTGCATGTTTGTCCAATTTGTACTGGAAAGAAAACAAGGAAGATATTTTTCAAATGGACTTGATAGGTCAAAATACCTGTAGAAATACTTAATTTTATTGTGTTGGTTTACTAAATGTAGCAAACTCTCAGTTTTTAAATAGAGAAATAAATAATTTCTTCTTATTTTAGAATTGTTAATTAGGATTGGTAAAATTAATCCAGTAGTTTGGAGTTATAGGCCTGTCTTTTGTAGGGTTGTAATGTTTGCTGTACAGATGTTCTACCTTATACAGGTAGAATCTAAAAGCAAATTATCTTTTGTTAAAATTGCATAGGGTTTGGTTCATTGTAGATAAATTGGAAAATTCAGAAAGCATAAAGAAGAAAAATAAAAACCACCTGTAATTGTATCATTCAGATAACCAGTATTTATATTTTCCTCTGTTATTCCTGTGTCTCCACACACACATCCACACAAAGCTGAGAGGATAGATTTAAAAGATGACCTGCTTTTTTTTTTTTTTTTTTTTTTTTGAGGACGCTTAACCCTGAGCTAACATCCACTGCCAATCCTCCTCTCTCTTTTTGCTGAGGGAGGCTGACCCTGAGCTCACATCTGTGCCCATCTTCCTCTACTTTATATGTGGGACGCCTGCCACAGCATGGTTTGCTAAGTGGTGCCATGTCCGCACCCAGAATCAGAACCGGTGAACCCTGGGCCGCTGAAGTGGAATATGCGCACCCAACCACTGTGCCACCGGGCTGGCCCTGCTTTTTGTGTTTTGTTTGTTTGTTTGTTTTGCTGAGGAAGACTCGCCCTGAGCTAACACCTGTTGCTGGTCTTCCTCTTTTTGTGTGTGAACTGCCACCTCAGCACGGCCACTGATGGATGGTATAGGTCTACACGGGGGACCAGACCTGGGCTGCCGAAGCAGAGCAGGCTAAACCTAACCATCCCGCCAGCAGAGCTGGCACATAGAAGAACTGTTTTTAGAAGGAGAATTCACATGTTTCTTTAGATGGTGAGCGTGCAGGTGTAAAAGATCTATAGACAGAGGGATCCTCATTCCTTGTACATTTAGCTCCTGACTTCTTAACTCACGTCCTGCCATAGTTCTTGGGGATTTTGATATCCCTGTAGACCACTTTGAGAGTCTGGTGACTGAATTTCATTCATAGAATGTCAGAAGAAACAAAATATATTTAAATATAGTTATCAAAATGCTAAGGCAAATTCGTGATACAATAATATAGGGGCACCTTACAGAATAGGTTCCAGTGGCTGATCAAAACTACCATAATTCTGAAGTTGATGAGTGTAGTGCATTGATGAGAATAAATCAGGTTAACAGTGGTAATGTGATTTGAAAATTTTTGTGCTATGTGTTAGTAATAAAGTCATAGTTATTGCTAATACTTCTCTGCTTTATTGTGTTCATTAATAATTTAGGGAATACTATTAAGAACTCCTGTTGTAGACATTTTTCCAGCTGATCTCATAACAACTTCTCTCCTTCAGTGGTCTTGTCTTCCACCCTTCCTCAGCCCTTCTGAAGGTCATAGCCTACCTTGTCCTTCCATTGTTTAGATTTCATGCATCTCATTCTCTCCTCTTCCCCCTTTCATTATAAAATATACGACATTTGTAAAAGTTCCAAATACGTAAATGTACATCTGGGAGAATTATTAAGGATGAGCGTCTGCTTGAGCACCACCAGGTCCAGAAAGGAAGCATCTCCCATGCTGCGAAGTCCCCTGTACCCCGCTCCCAGTTACAGCTGCTTCTTCCCTCAAACGCAGCCGCTGATCTGACTTTTAGTGCACTCACCCCCTCTCCTTTTTTCTTTGCTTTGGTGTTTCCCTATATAAGTTTGCATCCCTAAATGTTATGGTTTAGTTTACCCTTTCTCCTCTTGGAATATTGCCAGGCGAAACTTAACCCATGGTTAAGTCTTACCTACGGCCTCTGCTCCTTCCTCTGAACTGTTGAAGATAGCTGGAGAAAGACACCATCATAGATGCGTCCGTCTGCCTCTCAGATTCTTCTGTGTTGGAGAATTTCAAATTTATACAAAAACTTCAATCCAACTTGATCTTTTAACTGGATCTGTTAGTCCATTTCCACTTAATGTAATTATTGATATTTCCTTTAATTCAAATTTGTGTCACTTTTTATAGTTTCCTATTAACTTTATACCATTTTCAAGCTTCTCATTTCTCTAAACATAGAAAGCCTAGTTTTGTAATCCATGACTGACCTTGTTGGAGTATTGGGCAGGTTTGCTTCTGCTGTCTTAGCTGGTTCTTTGAATGTTGTATTGTTTTTTTGTACTTGGTTTTCTTTGCTTGCTGGTTGTTGCATATGCAAAGTTTTTTTGTTTTTTTTTTTAAAGATTTTATTTTTTCCTTTTTCTCCCCAAAGCCCCCCAGTACATAGTTGTATATTCTTGGTTGTGGGTCCTTCTAGTTGTGGCATGTGGGACGCTGCCTCAGCGTGGTTTCATGAGCAGTGCCATGTCCGCGCCCAGGATTCGAACCAACGAAACACTGGGCCGCTTGCAGCGGAGCGCGCGAACTTAACCACTCGGCCACGGGGCCAGCCCCTATGCAAAGTTTTTTATGGGAATTCCTTTAGGGCCAGGATGATGCCACTTCCTCCACAGATACCTTAGTTTTATTTCTGCCAGGCACCTGGGGGTCCCTGCTAGTTAGGTATCATCACAAACCGAGTTCAGTGCTTGAGGTCCCCTTGCTCACCCAAGTTGTAAGAACCAAGTATAAAGGCCTGTCTAATGCCCTGACATTTTTTTTCCATTCTCTTTCTGTTCCTCTGTTCAGGGCTAAGGAGTTTTTTTATGGTGTCCTGAGGTTGGGGAGATGGAGAGGCTGTCTTTGGTTCACCTTCACCATGCAGTAATTAGGAGAGTACAGTGGAGTAGAAAGAACAGTGGGTGGGTGAGTCCAGGAAAGGCCTAAAATGTGGAGTGTGGAGATGCCCACCAGGTGGGGCTAGCCTAGGATAGTCTGATAACTATTTTGTTCTTTTAGTAGTTAACCTAGAAATTATAACATGCATACTTAACTCGAGTTAATACCTTTACCCTCTAAAAACAGTACAAGGACATCAAGCCACTAAGAAATCAATCTTCTGCTAAATTATTTTTCATATGTATTTTCGTTCTACCTATTTTTTAAAAAAAGAAACTCCTAGTATGCTTTATCATATGTAAGACTATTGGTGTTTAGTTTACCCACCTCCTTTGTTTATCAGTCCTTTCTGTATTCTAGACTTTCCTTCTGGAATCACTTTTTTCTCTTGAATTAGAGCTTATAAAATTATTAAGGGTCTGTTGGCAACAAATTGTTTTCACAGATCATTGTCTGAAAATGTCTGTCTTCTTCTTGTGAAGTTTATTTTCTCTAAGTGGGGACGTTTTCAGTCAGCATCGTAGAGATTCTGTTGTCTTGGGGCCTTCGTTGCTGTGGAGAAGTTGATTGCAGCCTAATTGTTCTTTATTGGTAGCCTGTTTTATTTTGTCTTATTTTAGGATCTTTTTCTTTGGTTTTGGTGTTCTGCCATGTCACTGACCTGTGTGGGTTTAATTTTTGTGTGTGTGAGGAAGATTAGTCCTGAGCCAACCTGTTGCCAATCTCCCTCTTTTTTTCTGTTTTTGCTTGAGGAAGACCAGCTTTGAGCCAACATCTGCCCCAGTCTTCCTCTGTTCTGTATGTGGGTTGCTTCCGCAGCATGGCTGACAAGTGGTATAGGTCTGTGCCTGGCATCTGAACCTGCGAACTTGGGCCGCCAAAGCAGGAGCGCTCCAGACTTAATCACTACGCCACAGGGCTGGCCCCTGGGTTGAATTTTTAACACATTTAACCTCCCTACAAGAGCATTCAAGAATTTCTCAACCATTCTCTCTTAAAATTTTGTCTCTTCTCCTTCTGGAATTCCATTAGATGTATGTTAAGACTTTCTCACTCGGCCCTCCTACCTCTTTGTTGTTTTGTCCTGCATTCTGTGTAATTTCTTCAACTCTCCCTTCTACTTTGTTGATTCTCTGTTCACCTGAACCTGAGCTGCTGTTAGACCTTTCTGTAGAGTTTTTGAGTCTAAGTTATTGTAATTTTCATTTCTAGAAGTTCAGTTTGGTTCTTTATCATATCTGATTTTCATTTTTATAATCTTTCTCTCTTTTTTTTTTTTTGAGGAAGATTAGCCCTGAGCTAACATCTGCTGTCAGTCTTCCTCTTTTTGCTGAGGAAGACTGGCCCTAAACTAACATCTGTGCCCATCTTCCTCTACTTTGTGTGTGGGATGCCTGCCACAGCATGGCTTGACAAGCGGTGCCACGTCCACACCCAGGATCCAAACCGGCAAAGCAGAACGTGTGAACTTAACTGCTGTGCCACCGGGCTGGCCCCTCATTTTTATAAACTCTTATTCCTTACTTTCAGTTTTAATTCCGTCATTTATTTCTTTAAACATCCTTAACATTCCATTTGTTGATTTATTTTTACTTTTCCTGGTAACTGAGATGAAAATCTTGGTGGGTTTTGTTTTTCTATCTGTTGTGTTTGCTCCCTTTCAGTTATAGTGACTTGTGTCCTTACATGATGTGTGTGTGTGTCTGACTGAATTCGTATTCCTTAGGACTGTCACTCATCCCAGGACCACATTTAAGTAAACTCTTGGCTTAGGGTTTTTCTGACTTCCTAGGTAGTGTGAATTCTTGGTAGAAATATTCATGAGGGCTAGTTTCTTAAGAAGGTGTGATGGGAGATTTGTTTTTTTTCTCACTGCCAAGTATCAAAGTAAGTATAAGGCAGATAATTAGATAATTTTTTCCTACCGTTTCCTGTGCAGGGTGGGTTCATTTCTTCTGTGTCTTAAACTGAAGAACCCTAGTTTCATGGTGGGAGTCCCCTGCTAGACTCCTCACCTTTTATGGACCTTAGCTTTTATCTCTGGTCCCACAAGCCTCTTCAATGTCAAAAAACAAAGTTCAGGTTGATCCAGATTCACCTAATACTCTCAGGAGGAAATTGTTTTCATTGTTCTTACCTTCCTAGCTTCCTGCCTTCACATAGTACTTGGCTTCTGAGAATTCTTGTTTTCTTGTCAGCTAATGAATGTATTTTAAAAGATTTAAAATATTTTTATCTTATCCAGTGTTTTAAATCATTTTCAGCTGGCGTGGGTTAGGTGGGTTTTGGTCCAGGTATTAATCTGCATTTCTGTGTCCCCCACCAAGCGACAGGAATGCAGGGACTTTGTCATTTCTGTTAACTGCTGTATCCTTCATGCCCAAAACTGTCCAGCATGTTTGTTATTTCTTTAAGGTGATTGGCCATACCTTGTGACTGACACATTGCAGTTTTAAGGAAATAATGATGAAATAGTCAAAGATGTGCAAAGATTTTTACTACAAAGAGAATTGTTGTTTATAATGGCCCTAAAATGCTACCAGTTTAAATGTCCAACAACGTGAGAGTGGTTCAGTATATTTCAGTACTTGTATATAGTCATCATAAATAATTTTTAGAATGTTTAATGATGTGGAAGGATATTAATGATATATTTTTTATAAAAAACTTCAGGTTTCAATATTGATATTGGTTATGTCTGTGTTGTGAGAATGCTAATAAAGTTTTTGTTTTCTAATTTTTAGTAACAAAAGGTGAAGTGTTCTTTTCCAACACATACATAATTTCCTCTCTATAATTGGTTTCAGTTTAGAATCTTTAAAAGATTTTTTTCGAACTTTAAAATATTTTATCTTAAAGTGTAAATGCATTCATTTGCTGATATGGTGACGTATGGGTAAAGCCTTCTCTTCTTGCCTAAACCATATGTATAATATATAGGCTGTGATTTGTAGGTTTTCTTTATTTAAAGTAGAATAAGAATTTAAAATATGTATGAAGAAATCTGAGTGCAGAATCATTCTAGATTTTTAATGTTTTCTCCTCTGTCATTTCCAATTGTCTTGACTACCCCTACTTTGAAAGCAATTTTTCTTTTCTTTTTTTTTTTTTTGGAGGAAGATTAGCCCTGAGCTAACATCTGCTGCCAATCCTCCTCTTTTTTCTGAGGAAGACTGGCCCTGAGCTAACATCCCTGCCCATCTTCCTCCATTTTATATGTGGGACGCCTACCACAGCATGGCTTGCCAAGCTGTGCCGTGTCCACCCAGGATCCAAACCGGTGAACCCCGGGCTGCTGAAGTGGAACTTGCTCACTTAACCACTGTGCCACCAGGCTGGCCCGCTGCAAGCAATTTTTCTTAATGACTTACCTCCAATTTTTTCTAAAACATTTTTTCCTTTTTTCTAGAAACAATAGCTTTTTAGTTTTGAACTCATATCTCCTTAGTTTGTGTAGTTTTTGTAGTCAGTTGGAGAATATTAAGTTGATTCTTAGGAAGCACATGTCTCAGTCAGCTTATGCAGAAGGGCCAAATATGATGCAGAATAGCTTCCTAACCCCTGGTGCCCAGAATGCCATAGCTTTTCATCTGTGTATTTTGCAGAGGGAATGGAGAGTTAATACAGTGAGCTGCTTAAGACAATGTCTACTACGTTATTTTGTAGGACCTAATTTTTTTTTTTGTCTTAGGTGTGACAGGTTTTAAATTCTATCAGGTGTACAAAGAATTGTAATCTTTACAATTCAGTCTCAGGATATAAGAAGAAATATTGTTAATCAAAATTTCTTTCCCTTTCTCCCTCTCTGTTCTAGGTGGGTCCTATGTGTATGAGCTCAGTGCAGTTCTCATACACAGAGGAGTGAGTGCTTATTCTGGCCACTACATTGCCCATGTGAAAGATCCACAGTCCGGTGAATGGTATAAGTTTAATGACGAAGACATAGAAAAGATGGAGGGGAAGAAATTACAACTAGGGATTGAGGAAGATCTAGGTAAAACCTTTAAGTTGTGAGTGCCCTTTTAAAATATAAATTTTTTTTTACTGGAAATATTTGTGATAACTTATGGCCCAAGATTTTTAGGAACTATCAAGGATATTTGCATGTCTTAAACACATATAAAATCTCTGAATATCTTTTATTAGCAATGCTGAGTGTTTTAAAAAATGATTCTTTTCCAGAGATGGTTTACATAATGTCGTGTTTTCAGTACAGTCTGAAGGCAAATATTTAATTTTCAGTTTCAGGTTAATTGTGTGTGGGGAGGGGAGAGGCTGGTGAGTATTAAGCTAAAAATGATGAACAGTAGATTTAATATAGTAGGATTTGTAGTCCTTTGCTCTGGGCCAGGAAATTTCCCTGGGGGAAGTAACTATAGCAGGGCAACGTCGCTCCAAGAACAGTGTCTGCTTCTCCCCATTGAGTGTCTTATCCCTTCCCTGGAGCGCGGAGCAGTGCGTCTGGGGAGTAAGCTGCTTGCTGTTCTCTAGTGATGAGGTGTGCCATAAAAAGTACTTGAAATAGGATCCTAGGATGTAGCTCTCATCACCTCAGTTTTCTTGGGCCAAAATACACGCTTATTCCCTAAAGGAGTGAACAGTACTTCTAGTAGGGGCCATCTTGGCTGAGGTTTTCATCGCTTTCTTACCATGTTTGTCATTTTTGGGTGAGGTTCAGACTGGGATAAATAAGAGAAAAAGAATGGGAATAGGAACGTGTGAACTTAACTGCTGTGCCACCGGGCCAGCCCCAGGTCTTCTCTACTTTTAAATCATATGCAGGTGCTTATAGACATTCGGCAATCTCGCTCCCAGTTTACCCAGTAATACCCAAGTTCTTAACATTTGCTAATATTTCTTCTTATTGTGATACCCTTACTAGGAACGAAATTGACATGTAGCTTTAAATTGAATAATTTTTGTTTCATTCAACTGTTCTTTACTCAGCTTATTTGATCCATCTTATTTTTAGTCAGAGAATTGTAGGATTAAGAGCGTTGTTAAGGTGCTCCTGTCTATCTTCTACGTATAGAAGTCCTAAACTTTAAAACTGTCCAGGAGAAAGACTCTGCACCTGTCAGGATCCCATTTCAGCGTTTTAATCTCTCTCACTGTTACATGCAACTTACATCACAGCTTTCATCGGTTGTTTTCTTTTTATCAAAAATAGCAGATACTCGTTCATTAAATTCCGCTAGTCATTCATTACTGTATTCTGTCATGAACTTTTATGAATCATTTTATATTCCATCTTATACAGAATAATGAACATCTTAAGTCTTAATACTTTTCAGTTAGAAATGACCAACTTCCTCTTCCATGTGCGTCCTGAGATTTTTAATTCCCTTGACAGTGGTCTTCAGACTTTGTTGTTCCTGTAGTCTCTATAAGAATATTGATCAACTTTGTATTGCTTTACTCATTTTGAATTCCAACAGTTTTCATCATAAATTTAAATAGTTCCAAATAATGTAACTTCTGACATTATAAATATTGAAACTTAAACTGCAGCATCACTCTTTTAAGAGTGTCCAAATGAAATTAAGTAACAGATTCGAACACTCACATCATTCTTCTCAAAGATACGTGAATTGGTCTGTTTTTTTATAGCAGGGCATTTTTAATACTTCTCTTTTCTCCTGTACTAGTATTTCCATTGTACTGACCCTGTGGAATTTTATTGTAATGAAATATGCTAAGTTTTCTGTAACCACAAAGCCCTAAGTAGTTAAAAAGTTCTGGATTGAGCTTTTTTTTAAATTATAAATATCACTATGTAATTGATCACATTAATATGTTATAAATTTTAAATTAAACCCAAAAACTTTTACTGTGAATATATCTTTTAATGACACGAATGGGACTTTTTGGTCACTGGGTGAGGTTGTATCTTTCTTTTGTAAAGTGGGAGACGAATGACTGAGGAAGGAAAGATGGAAACCATCAGTGGAACCTCAACTTCAAGGCAGATGAATTTTAGAAAAGCACATGGTGAACTGAGGATCTGGTATTGATTCCTCATAACTATCGATGCCCACACACCCCTTGGAAGGTTACCCTGGGGTGGTCAAACCCAATCTGAAGATCACTTTCATGTGATGTACTTGCCATGTAAAACACTTAATAACGTTTTCCACTTGCTACTGAATGGACAGAGTTTAGTGGTTAATCTTGCTGCTCATTGGCACTTATTTCACTCACTCTTTTGAATGTGCCATTTTATTTTTTTGAGCAATTAAGTCTGGATTTATTTTTATAATTTAAGGCCAACATCAAAGTAAACTTATAGTAGCCGTACTTTTCTTCCAGGTTTGTCCTCATGAAAAATAGTACTTTCTTATTATCTTTTAAAAATGGACTATGATGGGCGGGAAGAGTGGGGTATAAACTTGTTTAAATGTTCAAACATCCAAAGAGCCTGCTCAGTTTGCATTGCAGTTCCATCTTTCGGATCCGTGTTAAAGTGTCTGGAGTGTGTATTTCAGGAATTGTTTACTCTGCACCCACCCCCCGCCCCAAAAGAATGAACAGCCTGTAGGCATTCTAATGTAATTATCTTTTGATTTCTGTACCTCAGCAGAGCCTTCTAAGTCCCAGACTCGTAAACCCAAGTGTGGCAAAGGAACCCACTGCTCCCGAAATGCATACATGTTGGTTTATAGACTGCAGACTCAAGAAAAACCCAACACAACTGTGCAGGTACCAGGTAAGCAATTTTCCAGGATTACATGTCAGGCAAATATTTTAAAGATTTTTTTTTCCCCCTTTTTCTCCCAAAGCTCCCCTGGTACAAAGTTGTGTATTTTTAGTTGTGGGTCCCTCCAGTTGTGAAGGCAAATATTTTAGAATACCATGCCTCAAAGGTCAGTGACAAGAACAGATTGCTTTCATTTATCACAATAGGCTGATTGCATCTGATAAATGTTGGTGAAGGTAGGTATAATCACAAATTCGCTTTAAAGTAGTGAGTTTTTTGAATAAGAGAGCCTTTAACAGAACTATTCCACTGACCTTCAACCCAAAGAAAAGTAAAAGCAATTAAAAAAAAAAATCCTATAGGTAATCAAGACAATTAATCAAGGTAATCAATCCTATAAGGAATCAATGTTTTTAAAGAGCAGTTTAGTTTTATTTTCTTCAGTTTTTAAAGCACTTGTGGGTTTTAGCCAGTCATTTATCAATTTTCTTTCTTTTTTTCTTTTTGGTGAGGAAGATTCATGCTGAGCTAACATCTGTGCCAGTCTTCCTGTATTTTGTATGTGGGAAGCTGCCACAGCATGGCTTGATAAGTGGTGTGTAGGTCTACACCCAGGATCTGAACCCACAAACCCTGGGCCACACTGCTGAAGTGGAGTGTGTGACCTTAAGCACTATGCCACCAGCCAGCCCCCTCTTTTTTATGGGAAAAAAAAAAAGAAAATGCAAGAGTTGCTGCTGGCCTGAAGGCAGCCTTTAGTTGTTATTTTACCTAATACCATTCTATGCTCTGTGGCACTGTCTACTTTGGAGTGGCGTTTCTGAGCCATTTGATGGTTCCAGTTGGCTGATGACATCACGGAGAAGCAGATGAGGGAATCACCTCGTATGATTCCAGTTGCTGTCTTCAGTTTTACTTTGGCTTTCAGGTTGGAGATCTCTAACAGAAAGGGAGACCACAGTAGGAAGTTGCCATCAAAATCTTAGCCATTATTCGATATAATTTAGAGATTAGCATGGTTCTATGTGTTTGAAAACAGGATAAAGTTTTTTGCTGTTCCGTTTTGAACAGCCTTTCTTCAAGAGTTGGTGGAGCGGGATAATTCCAAGTTTGAGGAGTGGTGTATTGAAATGGCCGAGATGCGTAAGCAAAGCGTGGACAAAGGAAAAGCAAAGCACGAAGAGGTCAAGGAGCTGTACCAAAGGTTACCTGCTGGAGCTGGTCTGTAAGATATTCTGGGACAGCACTGTTGCCATTGAGTGCCTTGTTGCTTTTATGTTCACAAATGTGTATGAACAAACTTTCCCCTACCTTTTCATATAATCCACTAATGCCAGCTTATGTGCTATAAAATCACTATGTAAACCAGCAAGCAATAACTTGATGTGTAGCATTACATATACTTTTCATTATCATGTACTTTTAAAAATGGGAAGCTCTTAATAAATTATAAGGTTTTAGGTCAGCACTCTGCATATATGACTCTTGTAGATATTTTTGTGAGATATTAGCTTGTTCTTAAGGAAAAATCTGATTGGGTTACTATGGAAGCAACTCTCCTGTTCTGTTTCCTTGCATACTTTGTGCATTGACAGTATTACCAGGCATTCTTTGATATGAGTACTATCTTTTATGATACTATTAGACTAATTTGAAATTTAATATCAAATATTATGCTAAGAATAGGAAAGCTTTCTGCTGACCATTAATTTCGTACGAATTATCCCACTTAATCTAGCTCATCCCTTTACTGTATATGTTTATTCAAGTTTACCTAGCGCCTCAAAAAGGAAACATCAACTTTTTAAGGCTGGTATGCCATTTGTAATGATCTGTTGTCTTTGTCATTTCATAGACATGAATTTCCCATACCCAATTCCTACTTAAAGAAGAGAGGCAATTTAATCCTAATTTTAGAAAATAAATACTCAAGCATAATTGTACTTGTGGTTTTGTCTTTTTGATATCTTAATTTTCCATTGGTATAACTTTAGACAAAAGATGAAGATAAATTGCTAAGAATAACTCTTAAAAGTTCTTTCTAAACTACATCTTAATTTGATTCTGACCTTTCTTTGTAACCTCTTACTCTGTCCCAAGGGTCAGGGTTAACCTAAAGAATTAGACTGACCTTAATTTTACTGGAAATGAACATATGATTCAAATCTCTAAATTTATTCAAAGGAGTTGGGACCTAGAAATCTATTTTTTGAACTTTATTCACAGTTTTCTGTATTCACTGGACAAGAGCAGGGTACTTACTGCATCTGAAGTAAAATGCTCTTTTGAACCACTCTTGAAAACTGCTCTTTAAAACTCTGGTCCAGAGATGTTATCGGTCAAGTTAACACGTACTTGTGCTTCTCTTGGCTGTTTTCATTCAGTCTGTAAGAACCTGTGCTTACGTTCTTGGTAAAAGTATTATACCAATTATGAGCTTTATGATTTTTTCCCATTTGCAGTAAACTTGCATAGTAGAGGGCCCATGCTGTCCTAAAGTGTAAAATCCCAAAGCTAATGGCCATGGTTTTGTGCTGCCAACCGAAGTCTTTTGTTATGCATTTTCTAAATCTTATCTTTGCTTGTGAACATATTTAAAGAAGAGTCACTTATTCTAAAATAGAAACCTTTGGCTCTTTTTATTTAAATTGAAATAAACTATCTCTAAATAATCTTGAATTATCTCTAGGTAAAGTGTTTCAAATATTTTTGATGCCACAATCTTTCTGAACTTCAAAGCTTTCCAAAAGAAAATTCCTTATGTTCAATATCCAGGCATTTAAAAAAAATTATAAATAACTTTGAACCAAAATGTACATTTCCCTCTGGCAAACATTTTAACAATTGCTTTCCCGGTTTTTCAAATGCTGAGATTTTATGCAGTTCGTTATCTCCGACCTGTTAACTGGAGAGAATTCTCATTTCCCTCTGGTCTTGGTTATCCCTGCCTTTGGAAGGTGATGCTTAGGTCGTTTACTGAATCACAAATAACAGAAAACATGTCTGAGAACCTGCCCGGAGTCTCTAGTGCAGAAACATCTAGTGTAGGAACTTCCGCAAGCAGGATTTGCCCGAACTATTGGACCCTGATTCTCAGGGAAGCTCTTGGCAGAGATCGATACAACTCTTTATAGTGCTGGAGATTGAAAATGAAAAGAAAGACAGATCCCTGTGACCGCAGTCGCTCTTCCTTCCACGGATCCTGTAGCACACTAAAACTGGCACCCTAAATCCGGAAAACGCGCCGAGTTAATTTAAGTATGGTGTTACGTCAGAATTAGAGGCCCAGTGTCTGCTTTCTTCTTTCCTATTCTTACTATAAAATCATACATGATTTTTTAAATCTTCATATCTTATATTGAATTCATATTAAACTACTCAAAACCAAAACAATCAGCTTCACTTGCAAGTTTTCTGCGGGCCTGTAGGGGATTGGAAAACGTCTTTAGCTAACGGCCTTTGAGTCACAGCTTGGTCAGGGTTCTCATCACCTGGGCTTGGAATTTCAGCAGACGCCCCTTGGCGAGGAGTGCTTTGTGCACTTTCAGTTTTCCTGCCATCCTCGCCTCGGAAAGTCAGGAATCACATGGCCTGTCCTCCAGTTGGCAATGGCAGGGACTGTCCTGTTCACCCCTCCCAAGTGGCTGGAGAAACCAGAAACCCCGGCAAATTATTCTTGAATGTTGCTCAGTGTCACATTCTCATTTCTCTCCTCTGATAGCCTTCAGATTACTAAAAATTGTAATCCAAGCGACTGTTTTTGGGAAAAGATTAGATATGCTAAGAGTTTCATTTTGCTTTCTTGGATAGGGGTTATTTATCTTTGCTTCTTAAGATACCCAGTGTCCTCTCTCCCTGGCAGATTAAACTTGATAAGCAGCAAATGAAATTGGGAGGTATTTTGAATTTAATTAACCGTATCATTGTGTATTGTAAGATGTCACAACCATGTTACCTATACTGAATCTTAAGGTCTCCTCTTTTATATATTGTGTGGATGTATAATTAACTTTTCTATTATCTCTTTTCTTCCAAAAAGCTCAAAATGCTTCACATATCTTATCTTTTACATTCAACAACATCCCTGTGAGGTAGGTAGAAGGGCAGGTATTATTACCTTCATTTTACATATAAAAGACCTGAAGCATTAGAGAGTTTAAGTGACTTGCTCAAGTTCAGTTTCTTGGTGACAGAACTTGGAGCGGACCTTGGTCTCAACTCGCAGTCCTGAGCTCTTCCTGTGCAGCTGCCCAGAGCTGACGATCAGAAGGCTCGCAGTTGATGCTGTGAGGTTTCAGCACAAAGAAGGGACCCAGTAATTCCAAATTATGTTTTTGTGAAAATTTAAATGTTCTATACTCAACTTAAAGTGAGAGTTAGTTTCCTAGAGTTGTAATTCTCAGGGAAGTATAAAATTGGTCAAAATGGGCTTTGAGTTGAATTGTCTACCCCTCAGATCTCATCAGAAGTAGTACATAATACAAATATATAAATTCAACCTCTGTATGTTTTCTTCTATGTTTTATGCTGGGACTCACTGGAGATCTTTGTAAGTAATCAAAGCTGGCCCTTTATCTTTAATTTTGGCTTTTAGGGAACTCTGGGACTCTGTTTTCCCAAATTAAAACTCATTTGGAGGTGTTTGGTTTTGTCTTAATTTTTGCGACTTCAAAGTTGATATAATTCCATTCTGGTGCATTTCATCCTGGAATTTGTTTACAATAGCTTACTTTATTGGAATACGTAATGATGTAATGAATAGACGATGCTGTAGATTTGGGTGGGGAAATCAAATACCTTTTAATCAAGTCAGCAGCATCTTGGATGAAGGAAAGTGCAGTGGTTGAAGCAGTCTTGTCAGAGTGCAGTTACAGCTGATGAGGTTAATTTCTAACTTAGAACTCAGGCTTCTCAGTTTAATTTTCAGATGGAGAACACATATTGATGAAAAGTATTTATGAAAATCATGTATGAAATAAACATGGCAGGGGATGAAGTTACGTGATTTGCGAGCCAGTGTGGAGCGTGGCTTGTAGTCAGTGATCACGGGTGTCCTGGTCAAAGCTCTGCTGTGCTTTCAAGCAAGACACTTCTCTCTGTGGATGCCTCTTTTGTAGAATGTGGTTAATAATACCAGCCGATCTCATAGGGCACTGTGCAGGCTCGTCCCTGTAGTGCACAGCTCCTTGAGCTCAGAAGAGGGGTAGTGAAATGGAGCTTTGTGTTGTACGCATTAAACATCTCCCCTGAACAATGAGTCTTCTGATTCTGCTAACTTTGGACAGAGTTTGCATTGTCTTTTGAGGAAAATGAATGTATCATTTAGTCAAAAAGCTGTAAAAATACATAGGCTCTTTCCCTTGCTCTCTTCCTCAGAGCCCTATGAATTTGTCTCTCTTGAGTGGCTGCAGAAGTGGTTGGATGAATCGACGCCCACCAAGCCTATCGATAATCACGCTTGCCTGTGTTCCCATGACAAACTTCATCCTGATAAAATATCGATCATGAAGAGAATCTCTGAGTATGCGGCTGACATTTTCTACAGTCGATATGGAGGAGGACCAAGACTAACTGGTAACTCAAGATGTCTTCTCTGCGTAGAAAGAGAGTAATGCATTAACTCCTCATTAGGTCATTTAACCATGCCAGACACTACAAATGATCCTTACACTTTGCAAAATGGATTTGCTAAATAAAGAAGTTAAGCAGCATTATACATGGTATATTTATAATGTTACAAAGGAAACTGATGTTGCTCATTGAGATTTGTTGTTGTTCTCTTCCCTCTTGAAACAGACAAAATAAGATACTTTTGAGAAAACCATATGGGTAGTATTTTGCTACTTTATACAATATTCTTCAGAATACTTGAAGAGTACAAGTCTTATGCCTCTCTGCTATGGTGACTTCCTAATGGTGTGAGATCTGTAGATTGTTACTCAGTTTATGAAAGAAAGCTACTTGATTCTACCCTGAATACCTGTAACCACATAATTAATATCCGTAGTCTGTTTGGTTCTTTTTGCCTCTCTTTGAAACATTTTTCTTTTTAATGAGCAACTGGCAACACAGGCCTCCTCCAATCTATAGATGAGCCTAAAAACAAAGTTGCATGACCATCATCACCACCCCCTTTTCCCTAAATAAGTGCTATTGTGTACACAACTTACTGCATAAAAGCTGGCATTTAACTACATGATCTAGGCCTTCTCTTGTACACGTCTGGAGTTTTTCTTTCTAAATTGTTTTTTTTTTTTTGGAGGAAGATTACCCCTGAGCTAACATCTGCTGCCACTCCTCCTCTTTTTTGCTGAGGAAGACTGGCCCTGAGCTAACGTCCGTGCCCATCTTCCTCTACTTTACATGTGGGATGCCTCGTTCTGCTTCGGCAGCCTGGGGTTCGCTGGTTTGGATCCCGGGTGCGGACATGGCACTGCTTTGCAAAAGCCATGCTGTGGTAGGCGTCCCACATATAAAGTAGAGGAAGATGGGTGTAGATGTTAGCTCAGGGCCAGTCTTCCTCAGCAAAAAGAGAATTGGCAGTGGTTAGCTCAGGGCTAATCTTCCTCCAAAAAAAAAAAAAAAAAGTGGGACGCCTGCCACAGCATGGCTTGCCAAGCAGTGCCATGTCCTTATCCAGGGTCCAAACCAGCGAACCCTAGGCTGAAGTGGAACACATGCACTTAACTGCTGTGCCACCAGGCCGGCCCCTAAATTTCTGTTTTTGATTCGTAATCACTAAATTATGCAATAAGAAGATCTTTCAAAGAATCAACATTTCATGTGATTCCTAGAACTGTGTGTTTTAAATCGGGCCGTTAGGGGCTGGCCCCGTGGCCGAGTGCTTAAGTTCGAGCGTTCCGCTTCAATGGCCAAGGGTGTCGCTGGTTCGGATCCTGGGCGTGGACATGGCACTGCTCATCAAGCCATGCCGAGGCGCCGTCCCACGTGCCACAACTAGAAGGACCCACAACTAAAAATACACAACTATGTACCGGGGGGCTTTGGGGAGAAAAAGGAAAAAATAAAATCTTTAAGTCAGGCCCTTGATTTTTCTTTTCCCTTTAGTGTTCTGTGCTTTGAGGTGTTCCAATAGTTGTTAACCCACACGAAGCTCTTAAACATTACATTTATGTCAGATACGTTGACTACCCCTCCCCCTTTAGAGCCTGAATTATTTGATTATAGTGTTGTAAACTTTGCATATAAACTTTGTAAAATACCATATTTTGTGGTGTAGTTTTAGCGTATTATATTTTGCCTCTTACTCTTTTTCTGTTCTTTCTTCTTCTTCTCCCCAGAGCTCCCCAGTACATAGTTGTATACATTTTGCTTGTAAGTCCTTGCTTGTGGTGTATGGGACACCACCTCAGCATGGCTTGATGAGTTGTGCTAGGTCCGTGCCCAGGATCCGAACCGGCAAAACCTTGGGCCGCCAAAGCAGAGTGCGTGAACTTAACCACTTGGCCAGGGGCCTGGCCCCATTTCCTCTTATTCTTTGTGCAGATAACAATGTTGCTGTCTTGATATTTATATTACAAAAATCATTTAGGATATATTCCAAATTTGCTATGTTGTCAAAAGGTGTGACTTTAGTTTAGAATTCTTCTGTGTTTTGTGAAGTGCTGAAAACGTTTTCCTAGCAGGACACCTGTGTGTGAATAAACTGTTTCCTTTCATTCTCTCTCGCCTCTAGTGAAAGCCCTGTGTAAGGAATGTGTGGTAGAACGTTGTCGTGTGTTGCGTCTGAAGAACCAACTAAATGAAGATTATAAAACTGTTAATAATCTGCTAAAAGTAACAGTAAAGGGGTATGTTACACAGTGTATATTGTTTATGATAAGCTAAAAAAATTTCAAGAGGTAGTAACCAAGTAGTTTATTATTATTTATGGATAATAGGGAGTTGGGATTTTTAGAAGAAAGAAGGGTGATGAAGTGGATGGCAGAGCCAGATTAAATTTTGCAGTCGCTGCCTCTGTGGCCAAGATAAAGAAAGCTGAGTCACAGGCTTTGCGCTGTATTCCATCCATTAGCAGGGTGGAAGCAGAGACGTGGATCTGAGGCCTGACCAAACCAAGGCACAGTGGTAGCCTGTGTTCTGGCTTGGGGTTATAGAAAGCTTATGTTGGGAAATCATCCTTGCAGGCCTGGGGGTGTCCTCTTTAGAGAGGGTGAAGTAAGTGTGTTAACAATTGATACCCAGTGGAGCGTCCTTGTCAGAAGCATCCAGGGTACTTGGAATATGTCAAACACCCCACCTCCCCCAGAGTACCTCTGGACTCGGGAACCAGTAGAATCAGATGGCGTTTGTTCTGTCTGTGTTTAGTTTCAGTTGTATGTTTCCCAAAGATTTTTTAGAAGGCTACTGAGTCCCCTGAACGTGCGTCTGTGTGTAGACATGGACGGATATGTGAGTGCCTGTGTGTGCGCTGAAAGGCACAGCTGCGTGAAGTTGTGAATAGTAATCAAGTGGAAGAAAGTGGCCAGTTGATTGGTGTGATTGGTGTGAATGTAAATGAGGGTTGGGAGAGACAGGGTAAGATTGAGGATGGAAATACATGTTTGGTACCTGCAATTCAGTAGTGAGGAGTAAAAATGGCCACGGTTAGGAAGCGGGTTAAAAAAACTGTGTGTACAGCAGCAGATGTTGAATGTTTATCATTCATTGTGCTCGTGGCCTTTACAAGGAGAGAGGGAGGAGGATGTCAGGAAACATCACTTGAATGATTTCATATTCTCTCTGTTCCTCAGCAATGATGGATTTTGGGTGGGAAAATCCTCCTTGCGCAGCTGGCGCCAGCTAGCTCTGGAACAATTAGATGAGCAAGATGGTGACGCAGACCAAAGCAATGGGAAAATGAACGGCAGCACGTTGAATAAAGGTAATGTTTAAAAGCTTCGTGTAGATGCTTGCGAATTACACCACAAAATTGCAAACACTCCTTTTTAGTCGAATTGTTTCATTCCCATCCGTGTAATTTTAAAGACAATTTTTATTAAACCTAAAGCTCTCAAAACTGTCTCAGAACAAATACAAGATTTTTGAGCTATTGAAATTGAGCAAAGGTTCAGCAGCTCATAATGAGAAATTCTTTATAACCTGTCATAGTTTGGGCTCAGGGTCTCTCTAGTTAATCATGTGCAAAATTAATTTTAATTTTTCTCCATACTAAAATGTTTAAGAAAGGTAAGTGCTGCAAATTGCAGTTTATGGTAAGCTCAGTACATTGCAGTTACAGACTATCTGCCACGCTTACAGGCTGCCTTTGGCAAGTAAATGAGCTTGTGCTTCTGCACTTTCTCATCCAGGAGAGAAGGCAGCTTTTAAATAGCTTTTTGCTTATAAATTCTTCTGAGTTTCCTGAGTTTTCTGAAGCTATGGTTTCAAATAGGAAATTATGTTAATGTAAGTCAAGCACTAAATTTAATTTTATAATCAGTGTTTTTTAAGCTATCAAGGGAAATTAATGCACAGAAACTATTTTTAGATTTAAAATGGAAACTAGTGGTTTGATCCGTTTACTAATTCAAAGGTGCCATTAACAATCCATAAGCAATTATTTCACTTAATTTTCTTATCTCCAAATATTAGTATTTACCTACATATGTAGTTTTTATCATTTTAATGTTTTTAACATTTTTGCTGAAATATTCTGTATTTTCTGACTCAAGCGTTTTATATCATTTCATTTTATTTGTTGTGGATCTTCCCATATCAGTACTTTTTGAGAAAATAAAAACACCAAAGCCACAGTTAGTTTTAAGGTGTGATTTTTAACATTTTCAAATGTGAAGATGTTTTTTCTTTTGGTTAAAATATTTTGTTGTGCTGTGTAATTCATGAACTTAACATTAGTTGTAATTTTGTTGTCCTGCCATTTAAAAACCATACTTTTAGTGGTGTCATGTGACCCAGTGTGTTAAGTATTTATTTGGTGCTTATTTAATTAAGCCTCTTTATATATCAGTGACCCTTGATTTTAAGTAAAGTTGGTTGCCATAACAGAGAGTGCCTTGATGTTGTCCTAGCTTAAAAATATTTTTCATGGGGCTGGCCCCGTGGCCGAGTGGTTAAGTTCGCGTGCTCCGCTGCAGGTGGCCCAGTGTTTCGTCGGTTCGAATCCTGGGCGCGGACATGGCACTGCTCGTCAGACCACGCTGAGGCAGCGTCCCACATGCCACAACTAGAAGGACCCACAACGAAGAATATACAACTATGTACTGGGGGGCTTTGGGGAGGAAAAAGGAAAAAAATAAAATCTTTAAAAATATATATATATTTTTCATGTTGCTTTCAGAGTAATATGCTCCTCTTCTCCCCCTTCCTCCATTCAAAGATTTTAAAAGCTTGAAACAGTACAGAAGTAACAAAGCAAAACCTGAAAGCCCTTCCACCAGATACAATCACTGCAAACAGTAGCTTTTTATTTTTTTACTTTTAAAAATTATTTAATTTTTTATTTATTTTATTTATTTATTTTTTTAATTTATTGTTTGTTTGTTTTTTAAAGATTTTATTTTTCCTTTTTCTCCCAAAGCCTCCTAGTACATAGTTGTGTAATTTTTTTTAGTTGGGGGTCCTTCCAGTTGTGGCATGTGGGACACCACCTCAGCATGGCCTGATGAGCATGCCATGTCTGCGCCCAGGATTCGAACTGGTGAAACCCTGGGCTGCTGAAGCAGAGCGTGCAAACCTAACTACTCGGCCATGGTGCCGGCTCCTATTTTTTATTTTATTTTATTTTTTGAGGATGATTCGCCCTGAGCTAACATCTGCAGGCAATCCTCCTCTTTTTTGCTGAGGAAGACTGGCCCTGAGCTAACATTCGTGCCCATCTTCCTCTACTTTATATGTGGGACGCCTACCACAGCATGGCGTGCCAAGCGGTGCCACCTTTGCACCCGGGATCTGAACTGGCGAACCCTGGGCCACTGAAGCGGGACGTGTGCACTTAACCGCTGCACCACTGGGCTGGCCCCAACAGTAGCTTTTTATAATGGCACTTGTATGGGCACAGTTGTGCATTCTTCCTCTGTCAAAGTGCACGATTCATTTTACTTAGTGGTTGCATTTCGTTGTGTGGATGTATTGTGTTTATTTATGTGTTCTGTTTCAGTTTTTTACCATTGTTATATAAGCACAGATGCAGTAAGCATCCTTGTGTGTCCTTGTACCTGCACCTTTGCATAATTTTCAAATTATTTCCGAAAAATAAATTCCTAGAGGTTGCTGGGACAGAGAATTATACGCATTTATAATTGCCACATATTGATAAATTTCCTCCAGAAAGTGTATTGGGAGCTTGTTTCTGCATTCTTTTGTCAACATAAAGAGTACACCAGTCACATCAATTTTTATCAGTTTGATATACGAAAAATGACTTAGCAGTGTCAGGATTTATGGATGGCTTTCAAAATTCTCGTTGAGGTTGATCATCGTTGTGTATTTGAGAAGTTATTTGTATGTGTGTGTGACAGAAGAGATGGAGCCATCTGGTCATGTCCTTCACTTGCCTATTCTCTACTTGAGCTTTTTACATGGTTAGGAAATATTCTTTATATATATTAAGTATATTAAAAATGTGTTATGTACTTAATCTGGTAAACCCGTGGATAACTATTCTAATCTCCTGACTTAACACTTCTTTTATTCAATCATGTTGCTGGTACACACAACTGCAAATTGATGGTGACATGGTGTAGATGAGTAGGAGAAGAAGATACTGGAAGAGAAATATTAACAGGAAAAGCAAAGTCTTATTATGTATGTTTGACGTTAAAGGTTAAGTCCTTATTGCATTTGCCTCTAAAGCTTTCTTTTCAACCCCTAAAAGAATAGGTAGGTGCAAATGACATGACATGTCAGTGATTAACTTGGTTTATGACACAGTATTCTGAGAACCTTGACTAGAATTAATGGAAGGATATGTAAATTATTTTTCAGTTTGAAAAAAGGCACATCTTCTTGCATAACCTAAATCTTTAAAAAGTAAAACTGCCATTCAGATATTTTTCTTCCCTTTTAAGGGAAAGAAATATAACACTTCTTGGGAGAACGGTGTAGGAATCACTTGGGTCTAATTTTTAGATTCTGTTTTAAAGTTTTCTTTGTTCAGAATTGTGCGGCGTAATATCTCTGCTACTTTGAACTTTAAATACAACAGCCAGAGCAGTTATTATCTTCATTTCTTTTGATTAGATGAATCAAAGGAAGAAAGAAAAGAAGAAGAAGAGGAATTAAATTTTAATGAAGATATTCTGTGTCCACATGGTAAGCTGGAAGCATAGATTTTCCGTTGTTAGTGTGACTTTAGCATCTCATAAATATTGTCTTAAATGTTTTGCTCTTTCTCTTAGGTATTAGGCCCTAATATGGCGGCCATGATGGAGTGACTGGTTTTCTAAACTGTACTTGTTTTGGATATTTTTAACTATTAGCTCTTACCATCTGCTTTCATGCCAGCACCCCGCACACCTTTTCTCCCTCCTCCCCAAAAAAAGATTTGCCCATATTTAGAGGAGAAGAAATTTTTTGTCACTTGTCACATTGAAGGGCTTTCTAAGTTTGATGGGAAGAATTTCACTTATTTCTCATGACTGTATTTGTCTAATTTGAACACTTTGAGAACAGTGTTTGCGTATTTCTTATTATTAGGGCTATTTCTGGTATAGATTCTTAGATAATTATCAACTAGCAGCTGTGTAATATATACTCTTAATAATTTCAGAATCCTTATTAATCCAATGTATTTGTTTATTATGTTTTATTTGGTCTTCATGAGTGCTCACTTCTCTCTTTTTTTTTTTTTTTTTAAGATTTTAAAATTTTTCCTTTTTCTCCCCAAAGCCCCCCAGTACACAGTTGTATGTTTTTAGTTGTGGGTCCTTCTAGTTGTGGCATGTGGGACACCGCCTCAACATGGCTTGATGAGTGGTGCCGTGTCCGCGCCCAGGATTCGAACTGGCGAAACCCTGGGCCTCCAAAACAGAGCGCACAAACTTAACCACTCAGCCACGGGGCCGGCCGCAAGTGCTCACTTCTAATAAACTTGCAAGTTTACATATGAGACATGATTTTCCTTTCTATTAGAACTCTGAAATTCAAACAAGCATCTACTTCTCAAAACCTTCTACTGGTGTAAGTCCCTCTATCCTGAGAAAAACTGGACCCAGAGAAGTTTGGATGGCAGTGGTTAAAACTGTTCAGCTACATCTGTGCATTTCTTGTTGTGTGCTAATATATTGCTAATACTCAGGATTCTTGTCTGTCCTAATAAATTCCTAATTTTAGTTCTTACTTCATCAATTCATTGTGAACCAGGACATGATGTCTCTCACTTATCCTTGTGCACACTAAGCACTTTTGTATCAGGGTCCTTGGTGACACTGGTGATAATAGTTGCAACTTAACTGGTACTTCATACTGATCTTCCTGGACATTAGCTCATTGCACCTCACTGGCTGGGTGGCATTCTCATTTCCTGGCCACACAACTAGGAAGGGGAGGGAGTCATCTTGGGATGTGGATTTGGCTCTCTGTGGTCCCAAGCCCATCTGCCCTTCCCATCGCATCACCCTGCCTTCTGGTTTGTCCCCTTGACACTAATAGTGTACAGTAGGAGCACAAATGTGGGAGAAGATGTGACCTCCTGATTGGTAGACAGATTAAGTAAATAAAGGACGGTGAAGTAAATAGCTGAAAGATGCTTTCATATCAACATATCAGCTTTTTTTTTTTCCTGCTTTTTCTCCCCAAGTCCTCCCATTACATAGTTGTATATTTAGTTGTGGGTCTTTCTAGTCATGGCATGTGGGATGCCGCCTCAGCGCGGCCTGACAAGCGGCGCCATGTTCACGTCCAGGATCCGAACCACTGAAACCCTGTGCCGCCAAAGTGGAGTGTGCAAACTTAACCACTTGGCCATGGGGCCAGCCCCTCAACTCTTTTATTTTACCTTCATGGCAGAGTGTGGACATGGGATAAGTGCTTCCATTTTGAGAGTTGAGGAATCTGTAGCAGAATACTAAGTTTCGTGCTCGGTGCTGCCCAGCTGGTTGAAACTGTGCCAGAACTCCGATTGTATCTTCCTCCTTCACTCCCTGACTTTTGCTCTGTCCTCCCACCTCTTGTCTCATCTTGTCATTTCAGTGGTACAGTTTTGACTAGGAAGCGTTGCGGAGCTGAATGTGATTTCAGGGCTCGTGCTTCACTCAGCCCGTCAGGAATTGTACACGGGAGCTGTTTTTTAGATCTTTAGCTTGATCTGCAACTCTGGCATTTTGTTGCCATACTTTATCTAGTATTTAAAAAGAATAGTTTTTGACTATTGTTTCTGTGGACATCACTTGTCAGTGTACCGTGACCATGGAGGTGAGATGCAGGATACTGGACCTTGCTTAGAAACCCACTTCACCTGTTAGGTTTTATTAAACCTTGTTCCTGAGGTTTGGTGGTGGTGGTAGTAATAGTGCTGATGCTAGTGGACATTTATTGAACGTTTACCATGTGCCTGCTGGTTTTCTAAGTGTATCAACAACCCTGAGAAGTAGGTATTATTATCATATCCACTGTACTGATGAGTAAGTAAACTGAGGCACAGAGAGGTGCGAGTCATTTGCTCAGGGTTACCACTCTTGATAGATAGTTTTGCCTAGATATATAATTGTTTGAAATTATGTGTCTTCGGAAATTTGAAGGATTTGCTCTTTCAGTATCCTGTTTGTCCAAAGCCATTCTTTGTAGGTAATTTTTTTTCCCTTCCATTTCTGGCAGCTTGTAAGATCTTTGTCTCCATTGTTGTGACATCTCACGTTGACCTGCCCTCGTTTATTATGCAAGGTGCTCTGTGGGGCCGCATGCATGTAGGAGGGCTAATGACTGCGAGCTTTGTAGTTAGGGGCCCTGGCTGGGCTGTTCCACTGGGAATTTCCAATGTCAGTATCTGCTCATGGGCTGCTCACATTTCTCCATAAGCATCTTCATTCTCTTGCCTGGAAAATACAGACCTGGCTGCCACTGTTCTGGGGTTGTACAGAGAAGAGGGCTTGGGAGTCTCCACATTCTGTGTGCAAACAGTGACTTGTCACGATCTCAGCTCATTACCTCATTTGTCTCTGCCGTGTGTCCCCAGCACAGAGGGCTTCGGTTTTGTGTTGTCGGAGAACCTTGTGGTCTTCTGTGAGCAGAGGGGGCAGTTATTGGTAGGGTGGAGAGGAGGGGACTGAGAATTTTAACTGCCTCTTAAGTAGACTTTTAGTCCATTCCCCTATTTTTTAAAACCCTACCTACACTTCCGGGTGCCCCCGATTCCTGGGCCTGGGTGGCAGTTCTGCAGTGTAGTAAATCTGGTTACTTCTTGACTTTTGCCAATTTAGAATTTGTTTTTCTTGTGTCTCCTCCCTCTGCTTTTAAGCTTCTAAAATTTTTGTTACTATTGTCCCTCTCTGTTCTCTTTATCCATCATTATGGTTTTATATCTTTTAAAAAAAATCACTTTCCTGTGGTCTAATGGTGTTTCAGGAGGCGCTTGAAAGTCAATGCAGTTTTAAAACATTTTTATCTGGAAGTCCTTGTTTTGAATTTTCATATTTTTATAACAAAATCTGAATGTATTTCTAAAGCCTTGTATAGATTTATTATGTCACAGATTTTATGTGCATTAATGACTGGATTACATCCCATTAGAAGATTTACTGCTACCGTAGAGCTCAGCATTTATTGCAGGTGTTATGTATGCATCAGGCTTTCTCATCCACTTCATTTTATCTTCATTTAAGTGGGTAACCTTCCTATAATCTACCTTGTTTGTTACACTTAGTTTGCTTAGCAGTTGAGCAGTCTTTCATTTTTTGTTTTTTACAACTTCTGCAGATGTTTTGTGGCCCACATTATTAGAGTTGGAACTAGATTTCAGGGTGGGAGGGTGTTTATTCAGTGTAAACCCATCGTTAACTAGATTTCTGTTTTACCGGAACACTCTTTGGGGGTTAGATTATCCGCTTACGTTTGGTGAATTAAACCTCTCTTGGCTGGTTTGGTCTTGTATTGGGAGATGTTGCTCACAGGGTGAATTCAGTTGATTGGCTTTCTCTTTTTGAATTTAAGAAACAATGTTCTTTATTGCAGGATACAGGTCTAATTTAAAAAAATTCATGTCACAAGTAAAAGTTAATTATTGTGAGGTCATAAACAATATTCAGATATATTAAATCATGGTAGTTATTTAAATAATATGAAACTAAATAGAAACATGGCTAGGAAATAAAGTGGAGGGAGGGCCTTGTATTTTTTACCAATTAGACTGCAGTAAAATGACTTACTAAAATGCCTTTCTGATTTCAGAAATAAATTTGGGTTGTTCTTTTCTAATCATATGAGTAATACATATCCAACGTCAAAGCCAGTTGCTAAGTAAAAGTACCCCCACGCCAAAACCAGGCAGCGCATCCATAGTGTCTGTAGAATCCTGTTAAAACGTGTGTGTTTATATTGTTGTTTCTTTCATTCTCTTTCCTTTTCTGAACCAAATTGGATTATACCACGTACATACAGAGGAAGAGTCCTTTAAAAAAAAAATTAAAAAAGGAAACTGATTTAAAATTATAGTTGCCTTGGAGTTTTTTCTAAATCAGGTCATGAAAGTCTCTCTTAATCTTTTTTATGGCTGCATTATATTTCACTATAAAGATGTACTAAATTAGGATTGGATAATCTAATTAACCTTTAAAAAATAAATTCTGTAATTGTGTCTGAGTATAGACATGTTGGAATAAATTTTCATAGCCTCAGGAAATTTAAGTTAACAGCTTACTCAGAAAGAAAGTTAATTTTTACATTGTGACCTATTTTCTCTGGTAGTAAGTTTTTTTAAAGCAAAGTAATCTTTTTCGGGGATTATTCAAAGCTCAGTAAGAGGTGAAAGGTGGAAGTTAAGAAGATGCATTTTGGGGTATTAGAAATAGCCCAGCTTCATTATTCACCAGCTGTGGTGACCCTGGGGATGTTAATTTCTCTGATCCTCAGTTTTATGTAAAGCGCGTAAAGCAGAGAATGGTGATACTGTGTTTAGAAAGCCCCTGGCTTTATTACTCTTAATAAACATGGAGGTGCCTTGCCCGGGGGGTGGAAACAAATGCACGGCTTTGGAAATTTGCAGATGGTTTTCTGGGTGATGACTTAGAGATGTTACATGAGTGCAGTTCACTAGTTTATCAGTTGGGGACAACTGAAACAATAGAAAATAGAACTAGGGATGGAGTGTGTAAACAGTGAACCTCGGAGGGGCTGCTGAGATTGCAGCGTGCTGCTGTCTGGGTGTCCTGGGATCTCCTGGGAAGAGGAATGGCGGTGGTGACGAGTAGTACTCTTGTTCTCTTCTGGGATTTTTAAAGATTCACGGGCACAGGGGTGATGACAGTAGTAACAGCAAACCAATTGGATCTTGACCAGAGATCGTTTTCCGAGTGAACAGCAGATTGCTTTACTGCTTAACTTTGAGTTGGTAACTTAAGAGAATGGACCTGAGAAGTTTGGACACAGCCTTGAAAATACCATTTCAGTTCGGGATGGTTTCAGTAAAGCAACACAGTCAATGGGGAGGAAATAAAGTCTGCAGGAAATTGTGACATTTGATTGTGGGCGTGGCTGAAATGCTTTCGAACAACCCCAGCCGTGGCACAGAGACGCCAGGGTCCCTAGAAGCCGTTTTCCTGCTGCCCTCGCTGGCGGGGAGACAGGAAATGCATGGGTCCCGGCTCTGTGTGCTTCTTTTTTTAAGATTGCCACCTTAGCTAACATCTGTTGCCAATCTCCCTTTTTTTTTCTTCTTTTTCTTCTTCTTATCCCCAAAGACCCCCAGTACATAGTTGTACTTTTCAGTTGTAGGTCCTTCTAGTTGTGGCATGTGGGACGCCCCCTCAGCATGGCCTGACAAGCGATGCCGTGTCTGCATCCAGAATCCAAACCAGTGAAACCCTGGGCCGCCAAAGCACAGCTCTCGAGCTTAACACTCAACCACAGGGCCGGCCCCTCCGTGTGCTTTTATCTCCGGATTTTCAACTGCAGACCTAGATTAAGGTTGTAAAGGAACGGCTGGCTCCTTAGAATTAGATGAAATTAAAAACTTGGAGGTTTTTGAAACTAAGGAAAGAGAGAGAGAATTAGAGTACCTTAGAAAAGAAGGAAAAGAGCACCTAGAAATTCTTAAGTTTGAGAAATAGGAAATAGAGTTTTGGAGGCTATATATTGGCTTTTTTTAAATTGAGGTCCTAATAGCTTAGAACATTGTGAAATTTCAGTTGTATATCAATATTTGTCATACACCATGTAGGTGTGCCCCTGCACTCCTTGTGCCCACCCTCCGCCCTCTTTCCTGCTGGTAACCACTAAATTGTCGTCCTTGTCCGTAAGTTTGTTTATGTTCCACATATGAGTGAAATCGTATGGCACCTGTCGTTCTCTATCTGGCTTATTTCGCTTAACATAATGCCCTCAAAGTCCATCCATGTGGTTGGGAATGGGACAGTTCTGTCGTTTTTCCCAGCTGAGTAGTATTCCATTGTATATGTATGTCACATCATCTTTTTCCAATCATCAGTCCTTGGGCACTTGAGTTGCTTCCATGTCTTGGCTATTGTGAATAATGCTGTAATGAATATAGAGGTGCATAAGTTTCTTTGAATTGTTGCTTTCAAGTTCTTTGGATAAATACCGAGTCGTGGGATAGCTGGGTCATAGGCTATTTCTATTTTTAATTTATTTTTTTATTTTTTTATTATTTTTTTAAAGATTTTTATTTTTTCCTTTTTCTCCCCAAAGCCCCCCGGTACATAGTTGTATCTTCTTCGTTGTGGGTCCTTCTAGTTGTGGCATGTGAGATGCCGCCTCAGCGTGGTCTGATGAGCAGTGCCATGTCCGCGCCCAGGATTCGAACCAACGAAACACTGGGCCGCCTGCAGCGGAGCGCGCGAACTTAACCACTCGGCCACGGGGCCAGCCCCTCTATTTTTAATTTTTTGAGGAATCTCCTTACTGTTTTCCACAGTGGCTGTACCAGCTTGCATTCCCACCAGCAGTGGATGAGGGTTCCCTTATCTCCACAGCCTCTCCAACATTTGTTGTTTTTTTAATACTGACTTTTTTGTTCAAATATAATTTTTTTGTTTTAACGCAGGGGAGTTATGCATATCTGAAAATGAAAGGCGGCTTGTCTCTAAAGAGGCTTGGAGCAAACTGCAGCAGTACTTTCCAAAGGCTCCCGAGTTCCCAAGTTACAAAGAATGCTGTTCGCAGTGCAAGGTACTGAGCGCTGTGCCGACGGCGGGGAGCTCGCGTGCCTCCGCCCTGCACTGAGTCCCCGGGACAGTGAACACTGTGCTTTAATGGGGGTGCAGGGGGAGGCACGTCCCGTGCTGTCAGCAGGAGATGTTGAATCCTTCATTCTCTTTCAGATTTTAGAAAGGGAAGGGGAAGAAAATGAAGCCTTACATAAGATGATCGCAAACGAGCAAAAGACTTCTCTTCCGAATTTGTTCCAGGACAAAAACAGACCATGTCTCAGTAACTGGCCAGAGGTATGATGATTCCCACAGAGGGTAGAATTCGTCCTACCTTTTTTGCCAAATTCCTGGTGGGCTGTTTGAGAACAACCCAGAGCTGCTCTAGTCCTCATTTGTTTAGTTAGCTAATCGGGGATTTACTCTAGTTTGCTGTTTCTTGGTAGAGGGTTATGTTGCCATCTTATTTATAGAACTCGGAAAAGAAAAACCACAGTATATGGGAAAACATCTTCCCTAAAGGATTTAGTTAAGAATGCAGTGAATTAATGGCTGCTCTCATGTGATTTTTCTATTCCAGGACACGGATGTCCTCTACATTGTGTCACAGTTTTTTGTAGAAGAATGGCGGAAATTTGTTAGGTAGAAACCAAAAATTTTCTATTTCCTTTTTTTAATTGTTGCTGATTTTATTTTAAAAAATTGATGGGTTCTGATCCTGGTACCCTTCACGGTTACTTTTATTGGCGTATGCTGAAAGCTTTCGTTTAAGTTAAATGAATAATCCTGAGAAACACATTTAATTACTAATAGCCTTTTAAGTATATCTTTAATTTTACATAATTATCTTAAAAATCTTGTTTTCAGTCATGCAGTAGTGACGAGTATTGATCCTCCTTGTCTCTTTGAGCAGAAAGCCTGCGCGGTGCAGCCCCGTGTCGGCGGTCGGGAACCACGCCCTCCTCTGTCCGCATGGGGGCCTCATGTTCACATTTGCTTCCATGACCAAAGAAGATTCTAAACTGTGAGTTTCTTCTCTTCATGTGATCTTTCTGTTTCTAATGATTAATAAAATGTGTTTAGGAAATTTTTCATGTGACATAAGCAATCTATTTTGAGAATTTAGTCCTTTGCTGAATTGTGCGTTTTTTCCCCTTTTTTATATGCTCTACTAGAGTGAGCACTTGTCTTTTTTAAAAAAACAAAGACTTCTCCATAAGAGGCAAGAGGCTCCCCGAGGCCATCTTGCTCTTGATGTTTCTTCCTTCTCTTCCTGGAGCCCTGCTTTCTCCTTACAAGCTGCTGGTCACCAGGACAGTATCTCTGGGTGGAACTCTTTTCCATAGTTACATTGTCAGTGGGCCTTCAGAAATCACCAGGCTTCAGAAAACAGAGCAAGAGGAAGGCAGTGCGGCACCAGAGCAAAGCTACCGAGCTGGTCATCTGGAATTCTAGGGTCTCAAAATCAAAATTTTGATCCACTCCTCAAGAGCTTCCAAAAGGACTCATCTATGAAATTCACCCCTGATGTTACCATTTTATCTTTTGAAATAAATAATTTTTAAATAACCATGTAAAAGAAGGTAGTATGCCTCTGACCTTTTCTGTAAACCTTAAAGAGAAAATTGAAACACATAAATAAAAATTCCCTTGGGATGAAGCTACAGTTAGGGAGTTCATTATTTGTATATCAATATGTTAACATCAATAAGGAAGTTTAGAATTAATATATATTTTCTAGATTCTCCCCCCAGCTCTTTTTTCCTTTTTTTTTTTTTTGGTGGTGGTTGTAAATGTCAGACATGTGGGAAAATGCCTATAATAACAAAACAAATAAGTATATGCCACCAGCCAGCTTAAAAGTTAAACAATTCAGATATAATTGAAGATGCCTCAGTGGTTATTCTTTCTTTCGTTCCTCCTTTTGTCTCTCCCTCCCTTCCTCTCTCACAGTAACCTCTGTCCTGAATTTGAGGGTTATCAGTCTCACAAAATATCCCTGTTAAAAAAAAACACCTCACACACAGAGTAATGTTTTGTATATTTTGAAGTTTTTTGTCTAAATGACATCATACTATCTTTGTTCTTCTGCAACTAACTTCTGCTCAACTTAGGTTTTTGGGATTTAACTGTTGATTTGTGTAACTCCAGTCTCTTTAGTTTCGCAGCTGTCGTAACATTCCTTTGTATGAAAAAACTACCATTGCTTGTGGACGAGGATGTATCTTCCCCCTCTGATTCCTTTGTATTAAATACTGCTTTTGATGATTTTGGTTCAGGAGACTAATGGATTGTGTTGGTTTTCTTAATTTCCATGTGTCTTAAAGCATGTTGTGTTTTTCTTGCACAGTATAGCTCTCATATGGCCCAGTGAGTGGCAGATGATACAAAAGCTCTTTGTAGTGGATCATGTAATTAAAATCACGAGAACTGAAGTGGGAGATGCAAACCCTTCAGAAGCACAATATATTTCTGAGCCTAGTAAGTTTTTATAGTGCTCTTGGTTCGTGTAGTTATTTTAAGGGGGAAGAAAAGAGTTTGTTAATATTGTGTTCTTTGCTTAAAATTAAAGATCATGTGGCATTCTGAAACTAATGCTTCCCAGGTGGGAACTATCATTTAGTCATCTCATTGTTTGTATGTTTATGTGTTGGCAGTAAAATGGATTTCCTTATTATTATTATTTGCATATAACAGAATACAACAGTTAATAGAAAATACGAGTAGTAGTTTAATGAATACTCATTGGTAACATTAATATATTCTTTTAGATCTTTGGTTGCTTGACAGTAATTCTATAGCCACTTCTATTTTACTATTTTTTAGAACTTTGTCCAGAATGCAGAGAAGGCTTATTGTGTCAGCAACAGAGGGACCTGCGTGAATACACTCAAGCCACCATCTATGTCCATAAAGTTGTGGATAATAAAAAGGTACCAATCCCTCAGGGCTGGGCCGGTAGCAAAGTAATGAAGTTCACACGCTCTGCTTTGGCGGCCCAGGCTTTTTGAGTTCGGATCCCAGGTGCAGACCTACACACCACTCATCAAACCATGCTGTGGCGGCGTCCCACATACAAAATAGAGGAACACTGACAAAGATGTCAGCTCAGGGCCAATCTTCCTCACCAAAAAAAAAGTTAGAAAAAAAGCTACCAATCCCTCTTGTGGCTGTGACCAGTAATGACCAAGCTTGCCTTTTGACTTGCTGTTGGATTTTCACTGAGGACTGCCTGAGATCACATTTTTGTTTCCTTGGAGCTATTTGGCATAAGAATTTAAATTGGACAAGAATTGAAAATGAATAAATAGCTGGGGCTGGCCCCATGGCCAAGTGGTTAAGTTTGCGCGCTCTGCTTCGGTGGCCCAGGGTTTTGCTGGTTTGGATCCTGGGTGTGGACATGGCACCGCTCATCAGGCCACATTGTGGTGGCGTCCCACATGCCACAGCTAGAAGGACCCACAACTAAAATATACAGCTACGTACTGGGGAGATTTGGGGAGAAAAATCAGGGAAAAACAAGAAAGAAAATGCATAGTTATGTGATTATATGTGAATTTAGTCAATTATTAATTTTTTTTTTTAAAGACTGGAACTTGAGCTAACAACTGTTATCTTTTTTTTTCAATATCTTTTTTTTTTTTCAATTGCTTTTTCTCCCCAAATACCCCCAGTATACAGTTGTATATTTTAGTTGTGGGTCCTTCTAGTTGTGGCACATGCGATGCCACCTCAACATGACCTGATGAGCAGTGCCATGTCCGTGCCCAGGATCTGAACCAGCGAAACCCTGGGCTGCCGAAGTGAAGCGCGTGAACTTAACCCTTTGGCCATGGGGCCTGCCCCCTAGTCAATTATTAATTTGATACACAGATATTTATTGAATATCAACTTTGTGCCAGGAATGGTCTTGCTCCTGGGGATACAGTGAAGAAGACAGACAAGGGACTTGCCTTCAAGAATATTTGTATCTAATGAGGAAGATGAAGAATAAACCCAGGGGCTGGCCCTGTGGCCAAGTGGTTAAGTTCTCGCTCTGCTGCGGCAGCCTAGGGCTTCGCTGGTTCGGATTCTAGGCGGGGACATGGCACCACTCATCAGGCCACGCTGAGGTGGCGTCCCACATGCCACAACTAAAATATACAACTATGTACTGGGGGGATTTGGGGCGAAAAAGCAAAAAAACAACAACAAAAAAGATTGGCAACAGGTGTTAGCTCAGGTGCCAATCTTTAAAACAAACAAACAAAAAAAAGAACCCATAATTCATAAATTAATTTGATTTCACCTAGGGAGGAATGTTTGGAGGGAAACTTAGCAGGGTAAAGTGAGAGACTGATGGAGGTGGAGGTGACAGTGTTAGGGAGTAAACAGGAAAGATTTCTTACAAGGGGGTATTGTCTTACCTGAGCGAGAACTGTCAGAGAGATCCAGCCTGGGAAACGTATTCCAAGCAAAGAGGACACAGGCCAAAGGCATCAGCCTAATGTGTTCAAGCAATAGAGCGAAATCGTGTCTAGGGCAGCACTGTCCAGGAGAACTTTCTGCAGTGACAGAAGTGTTCTCTGTCTGCACTGTCCCTGTGGTTCCACTAGACACACGTGACTGGAGCGCATGAAATGTGGCTAGGCTGGCTGAGGAACTGAATTGTTGATTCATTTAAATTTAAGTACGTGCACGTGCCAGTGGCTACCATAGTGGGGAGCACGGACCTAGAGTGAAGTTCCTTCCAGGGAGGTTAGTGATACGGAGTGAGGAACCAAATTCTGACGAATTATATACATCGCACCAAGGATTTGGGATTTCATTCTAAGTGTAGATGGAAGCCACCGGAGAGTTTCGAGCAAGGTCATGGTGTGATCTGATTGATGCTTTGGAAAGATCCCTCTGGCCATTGTGTTTGGAATGGGTGAGGGCGTAACAGGAATGAGGAAGGCCGGTTTAGAGCCTCTCGCCTTGATCTGAGGGGTAGGCGAAGTAGCCAGATGTGGGTGTGTTGTGGGCGCAGGGACGCCAACACTGGCTGTGGATTGGATTTGGAGCATTTTTATTGTACTGGGAAGGCTCGTAAGTAGATCCTGACCCAGCTCTCTGGGCATCTCATTAATTTCATTCCAAGGTTTTGGGAATTAAAGACAAAATAGAACACGTTTTGATGATAGTTACCAGATGTTGTTTTAGAAAGATAACTTACAAATTATACTCTAAACGTGTAGGGTTCTGCTTCACAAGTTGCACTAAGGCCTTCATTTCGTAATTTGCTGACAAAATGAGGTTAATGAGTATAAATGTCTTAATTTTTCTGTTAAAATTTTCTTAAATCTTTTGTACATGTTGCTATCCAGTATAAAATAGTATCTAGTTTAGCTAAAGTTTGATAGCAGGATTTCATAGTGCAGAAGAGCACTTCTTCCATCGTCCATTTTCTCAGTCTTAAGGAGCGTGGGACTCCTGTCTGCGCTGTTTGAGAACTTGAAAAGGCCTGTCGGTAAATGTCCTCGGAAAAACGTGGAGCATCTTTGAACTTCTGCAAAATAACATCATTGTAAAAGCCTGATCATGATAACTGTTGTGCAGAGACCAGTTACATTTATGGTGACCACATTAACTATCAGAATAAATCGTAGGATAAAAACTAATGTATTAAAGAAGAGAAAACAGAGAGTCCTTGAGTCTTGATCCTCTGTCTGGTCTCTTATCCCACAATCGAGAAAGATGTCCCTCCTCTTGATAAAGATGGCCCGTCAGAGCCCCCCACCCTCCATAGCGTGCCTTCCTAGGGTCTCACCTGCTTCTCTCTCTGTTGTCCTGTGGCTTCAGGTGATGAAGGATTCGGCTCCGGAGCTGAATGTGAGCAGTTCCGAAACAGAGGAGGATAAGGAAGAAGCTAAACCAGATGGAGAAAAAGATCCAGATTTTAATCAAGTACGTGTGGAAGCTGCGTTTCGTTGTTACAAAGGGCAGCCGCTCCATGCCCCAGGACCTCTCTCAGTGTGTGTGATATTGGCTCTTAGCTCCCTTCCTTGTTTTCCCTCTCCTTAGTTTTGGTGTCCTGGTTTCTCATGAAAAGCCATGAACTACATTGTTCCAGAATTAATATATTTATTGCTATTAAGTAAGAAAGACTAAAATATAATCTAATGATTAAATTTTTAGCTGGAAAAGAAGATAAACAAGACCCATATCTTGGCTTATTACTTAATCATGGGATCTTCAGTATGAAAAAATTATTTAACTCACATTCCCTCATTACAAGCAAAATAAACAATAGCTTTAATAATGGAGTTTATGGATAAGATTTTCGGGTCTCTCATTAAGGTGTTGGTCAGATGACCACATCAGCATTAGTCTTTCCTTTTTCATTGTGTTGAACTTAAAATTCTTCTATTAAAATTGCCTGTTTTCTGTGTATTCTGTTACCATTTTCTACCCCTTTACTTGGTTGCTTGATTATATCCTGCATGTTCATAGTGGTATTGGAGGAAATTGTCTTAAGGACAGGAAATAATGTGAGAATATGTTTGGTTGATGTATCGTGTAGATAAGTTTCAGCTTCTCAACAAGTCTGACCACGATGTTCCAGGATATTCTGTAGATACCGTAAATTCGTGGAATTTCTACACTAGTTAGAGTTTAGTTTTAACAGATGAGATATTTATTTTCCTTCTTTCCTGCTAAAATACAGTGTAGTCGAATTATGGTTCTTCCTGAGGGAACGCAAGTGTTAGAATGGCCATCTGCTGCCTCTGTTGCAGAGCAGAGCTAGCTGGGCGTGTTGGCCTGTCTCTACACACTGATACTGTTACTTCATTTTCAGCATTGATTAAGAAAGTCTGAAAAGCCCTCTTGACTTGAATCTTGGTCTCTCCGAGGTAAATGTTGCTTGTAGTTTCCCAACTGGTGTACAGATATGTCAGCATTTGTTTTCCATGGCTCTTTGGATCTCATAAAATGTTAAATTTAAAACACTCACGAAAGAACAAAAGCATGCCCTTTTGGGCACCACCCTGCTGACGGCAGGCGGCCGTGCTTTTGTGAAAGCTGCCCTACCAGGTTGGCATTTCGTAGTCGGTCAGCATTGGAGGGCCCCTTTGCTGCCGTGCTGACCAAATCGATCCGTTTTATAGGAATGCAGGTTTTCAGTTTTGAGGGGATATTTTTTTACAGTAAATAATGCCCTCATTAAAATCTGTGGATTTAATGTACATGTGTCTTCCGTCCCCTGGGACGGGTTTGGAGATTACTGAGTCAGACAATATGTCTCTTAATAGGAGTTTGCAGGCAGGCATGTCTTTGCTGCCTTCTGACCTGTTTGCTGTCGACTCTTTTTCATGTCGCCTCTCGTCATACGATCCATCTTCCAAGTCACAGATCTACAAACCAGTTTGTTTGCTTTTTTAGTTGATATATTGAAAATGTGTGTGTGTGTGTACATATCCATCCTGATTTAGGACTCCATTCTCTTTCGTTGCTTGGCTGGCGGTACCATACTGTGTTAATTACTATCCCGCGGGAGCGTGGTTTTAGTCAGCGGTTGGGAATCCATCTTTTTTCAGATCTTTTATTGGCTGTTGTCACCAATTCATTTTCTATTATAAAGCTTGATATGCATGCACTTATTGTCCTTAGTTTGTTATTTTAAGCTTTGCTTTTCGGCCTAAGAGTTGTTTAGAAAACTCTACATTTTCAAGTGATTTAGATTTTTGGGAAGCTAACTTTTTTGAATGTGTAGTTTTACTCGTTGTGGTCACAACCACAGCAATTTTTAAAAAGTGGATATGAAATTACTCGCCTCAGTTGTGGATGACGACAGGTTTCGCATCTGCAAATAGGATGGAGAATGTTGGGAAACATTTGTTTTTATGCTGTAATTGTTTTTTATACTTTATCATTTTCTTCTGTCTTCCTTCTCCCTGTTTGGATGTTGTAATACTCTAGAATGTTTTAAATGTTTTTTGTCCCATAAAAAATCTCAAGTGGAACCTTCCTTCTTTAGAAAAGAGTGGGTGGTCCCAGAAGAATGTCCAGCCTCTTCAGAATGTCAGCTGCCCAAACCTTTTCTTTGTAATCCCTTACAGCATCTCAGCACGTAGATGGCTTCTGTCATTACTGTTTTAAACCCCTGTAACAGGAAATGCTGCATTTCTACTGGTCCTTCATGGAGATGAATGACTTCCTTCTCCTCTTTTCTCTAAGCCAGATCAACCTGGTTCCTTTGACTTTGACCTTATCTACGATTTAGGTTAATAATGCACCCAGTACTGGATATCACTTAGGTAATTGAAAGCCTTCTAAAACCCATCGGAGGGTTTTTGTCAGATAAGTTGGATTTAAATTCTATGGATTTTTTTGAAAGAATAATTCTGGGAAAAGCTTTTAGGCCCATTTAAAATCAGAGTCGTTAAAAATATCATGCTTAAGGCTCAGGGCCTTATCATTTGGTTGTGTTTTGTATTCTGAAGTAAAGTGCTGTGTTCCTGTAGGTGTTTTTCCTTATGTTCGTAATTGTGGAGGTTAGGTCCAGTTTCAGCTTTTCCTTGAACAGTCGAGATTGAGAAAAATGTTTCCTCGACTGTGATGTTTTGAACTTACACATTCACGTAACTTTTTCTCTGAGTGTTAGAGTCGCCCGTGTATCTGTCTCGGCTCAGGGCTGGAGCTGCCCCGGCCTTGTGCAGTGCCGAGCCAGCGGGCCTCACCCTGAGCAAATGCTCTGGGGGGTTGCGTCCTGATCCTCTTCTGCTTTGTAAATCCCTGGGGCTCCATTGGGAACGAACATGTGGCATCTGCACCCATAATGACTCCTAAAACCGCTCTGCTTATGCACAGCTGACACTCAGTGACGACTATAGAAACCAGAGCCAGCGGTGGGGGGGTGCGGGGTTACCTCATCCAGATTTAATTAAATCAGGGAGAAAAGATTTTTAAAAAAATCTTGTTTCTTCCATTCCCTGGCCTGGTTAGCAGAAGAATCTTGACTGTTTGTTAACCTTTTGATGAGGCATTTATAGGAGTATTGTGGAAAGGCATTTGGTTCTTATCTGTTATATTTTCTTAAGACTAGTATAGTATATATTATGTTCCCATACGTATGCCTGTACATTTTGCTGAAATATCTTCGGGTAAATCTTGTCCATCATGACATTTCACCTCAGAATACTTAAAACAACATAAAAGTAGAGAGAGACAATGCCTGTTACCCATTCTCAAATTTCTCCAGCTGTTGCAAGTATGTCTTAATTCTTTTCCCTTCAAATTAGTGTGCATTCAAGGTATGCCCTGTTGGTTATTGCTTTACACTGTTACCTAGAACGCTTAACCTCCCTTCCCACCCCCTTTCTCTTCCCTCTTTGACGTTTACAAGAGACCAGGTCAAATTTTTTTTAATTGAGGTAACATTGGTTTATAACATTATATACATTTCATGTGTACATCATTATATTTTGACTTCTGTGTAGACTACAGCACCAAAAATCTAGTTTCCATCTGTCACCATACAAATGTACCCCTTTACCCCTTTTGCCCTCCGCCACCACACCCCGCTGCTTTCCCTCTGGTAACTACCAATCTGTTCGCAGTATCTATGTTGGGTTTGTTACTGTTTTTATCTTCCACATTATGAGTGAAATAATACAATATTTATCTTTCTCTGTCTGACTTATTTCGGTTAGGATAATGGGTGAACCCTCAAGATCCATCCATGTTGTTACAAATGGCAAGATTTCATCTTTCTTTTATGGCTAAGTAGTATTCCATTGTATTTCTGTACCACAGCTTCTTTATCCATTCATCTGTCGGTGGGCACTTAGGTTGCTTCTAAGTCTTGTTTATTGTAAATAATGCTGCAGTGAACATAGGGGTGCATATATCTTTTTGAGTTACTGTTTTCATGTTCTTTGGATAAATACCCAGAAGTGGAATAGCTGGATCCTATGGTAGTTCTATTTTTAATTTTTTTGAGGAATCTCCATACTGTTTTCCATTGTGGCTGCACCAATTTAAATTTTCACAAGCAGTGTACAAGCGTTCCATTTTCTCCACATCCTCTCCAATGCTTATCATTTCTTCACTTTTTGATAATAGCCATTCTAATGAGCAGGAGGTGGTATCTCATTATGGTTTTGATTTGCATTTCTGTAATAATTAGCGATGTTGAACATCTTTTCATGTGCCCATTGGCCATCTCTTTATCTTTGGGAAAATGTCTGTTCAGATCCCTCTGCCCATGTTTTAATTGGGTTGTTTGTTTTTTGTTGTTGTTGAGTTCTTTAAATATTTTGGATTTTAGCCCCTTGTCGGATATATGATTTGCAAATATCTTTTCCCAATCAGTAGGTTGTCTTTTTGTTTTGTTGATGGTTTCCTTTGCTATGCGGAAGCTTTTTAGTTTGATGTAGTCACATTTTCACTTTCTTATAGAATGTCCCACATTCTGCATTCAGCTGATCGCCTGCTTATGTTAGTGATTTTAACTTATTTCTCTATTCCCTGAATTTTCTGTAAATTGGAAGTTGGCTATAAATATTTAATTAAATTCAGGTTTAATGTTTTTTGCAAGAATATTTCATAGGCAGAGCTATGTATTTCGTGATCATGTCAAGAGGCACAATGTCTTGTCCAGTTTTTAGTCAAAGTAGGTTTGATGTCTTGATTTAAGGTACTATCTTTCATTTTCAAGTCCTCAGCAGTTTATGCTTAGCTTCTGTGTCATTCTTAAAAAGAGAAGAAAATGTTTCATACAAACAAATTAGGATTCAGGTTGTTTAGGAATTAAATTTAGTAATCTTAAAGTTTTTCAGTTTATCACGTGGTTTTCTGATTTAAGGTCGAACTTATCATTTTGCTTTTAAATGCCCTTTTTATAATAATTTTTCAAATCCTGGAGCTTACATGCAGTTAGAGATGTGTCTCATGCATCCTTTTCTTTTTCCAGTTTGATGTGAGCCCGCTGAGAACCTCTGACGAGTTTCCACTCATTGTTGACATTGCATTTCAAATGGTTGAGGGACTAAGTAAACTGCTCTCGCCTGATGAACTTCACAAGCATGGGCCACACTGTGGATAATTTTGTTGTTTTCTTTGTTTCGCATCTTTATTTTAGAGCAATGGAGGAACAAAGCGGCAAAAGATATCCCATCAGAATTATATAGCCTATCAAAAGCAAGTTATTCGGCGGAGTATGCGACATAGAAAAGTTCGTGGTGAGAAAGCACTTCTTGTTTCTGCTAATCAAACGTTAAAAGAATTGAAAATTCAGGTGAGGAAAATATAACATTTGTTTCAGTATGCTCTGGACTTAGGGGACCTTTCCACCTATGTTTACATATGTGTCTGTGGCTTTTTTCAGGGTTGACCTTTTAAAGCTCTATCTGCTCATAGTTTTAAGCCATTGAGAGAAGGCTTTTTTGGTTTCAGAATGGTGTCGATAGGGCACCTAAATTAAAAATAATTCTTTCTTTAAAAAGACTTAAGGTTTTCAAGATGGCCAAGAATCTTTCTGTGAAGATGAAAGTGTTTTTTGGATTCTGAAAACTTGAGCCAGTTCTGAGCTGCTTTCCAATGATGAGAAGCAGCGAGAGCATTTGATTTGTGACATGTCGAGGTTGCTCCAGAATAGTCATTCTCTCCCTTTATTGTGCTGCCTGCTCTTTGACCACTGCATAGATACTGGAGCCGATTACCAGGCTCTGCTGTGGAATTTAAGGGGAGGTAAAAGGCAGCTACTTAATCATCATTCCCTTGGATGAGTCAGAACTTCTTTTTATCACACTATTTTTGGTGTTGGATGAGTCTATGTAATAGAATTTTAAAGTTACCTTTACCTCTCTTTGTGTATGGTGCTTTCCAAATTGTTTTTTAAAGGTTCATTCTGGATTGTTCCCTCTTGGCCTCCGCAAAAGCATGAATTGCTTTGCAAATCAATTCATTGAATGCAATGTAGGCATCATGAAAATGCTTCGTGATATTGTTATTTCTTGGTATCAATCCTAAAGGAATATAAATGAGTGTGCCAATGGTATATCTCAAAACCTAGGCAAATGTGGCTGATAAATTCAAGATGTCCATGAAAAAAATCTGGCCCCTAATCTGTTTCAGTCACTGATACATATCCAAAAAGTTGACCAAATTTCCCTCTTTGCTGCTTTGATGTCGCGTAGTTTACGGGTTGTGCATTTTTTCTTGCTGCCGATATTTATCATTATAATTGAGGCAAAAGTACAGGCTTTCTTTGAGAGTGTCATGTGTTCCAGATTGTCCTGGGAACAATATTTCCCTTGGTTGAACCCACGGCTCTGAAAAGAAATGTGTTGGCATAATATCTTTACTCTGTTATTGTACTTTCTCCATCTGAAAAAGCTTGTTTCTGTCACTGGCTTTCTGCTTGTCAGTGGTAAACCTCGAACATTCAAAACCTGTAAATTACAAGAAGAGCCCCTGTGGATAAAGACATTCAACAAAGGCTGTGTGGCTTTTATTACAGACTGCCGTTTTTAAAGAATAAATCGAGTCAGCAGAAATAACCTCTATCGGGCAGCATGTTACCTGCACAAATGCGTTGTTAGAAGGCGGCAGCAGCTGTTCAAATGAAAGCCCCAGACGTGCCCTTCTCGGACGGCTCCTTTGCCGTGTCCTTCCTCTCATCTCCCACTCTCACTTCAAAGACCACTGTGATCTAAACAGAGTCAAAAGACAGGGCACCGAGATGTGATTTCCACTCACTGCTCAGCGGGGGCAGCCTTGAGAGCTCCAGCAAACAGGACTTTCCCCGGCAGCCTGGGCAGCGTTGGCGTTGGTGGTGGGCATGTGTGTGATCCTCACTCAGTTGGTAGCTGTGGGGCATTTTTTAAAAAGCCTGTAATGTGCGTTTTCTGTTTGGTGGAGCGTTTCCTCTAAGTGATACTACATTTCTACGTTAAGACGATGACGACCTTTGTAAAACTGTGAGTGCTTTATTCTAGACATGCCCATTTGCTATTGCTTGGAACCTTAAGAAACTTACTTTGTCTGATTATTAATTCATCCACCTTTGATCCCATAAAGTAAAGGAAGTACAACTTATTCATCTCCTTTCCTAGAAGATGCTCAATGTCTAATTGCATTATTTCATTTTCCAGAGGATAGAGTTTGAGTGGGTGGTATGGCCTGCCTTAGAAAGGGGCGAATTTTGGCACAGAGGTTAAATGGCTGGCAGCTGAAGCCCTTGCTCCTGCATTTCCTTATTTCTCACACACACACACACACACACACACACACGCGTGCACACACACCATAGCAAGCAGCATGGAGCTGCCCACCCTTAGGAACAGTTTTCATTGTTCCTGTTCTGCTCTGTAGATCAGGAATGCTGCGCTACTTGTTAAACAGACCTACATGACGTTAATTATTCTCAGGCATTCTCCTAGCACTTGGGTTTCTGAATTATTGTACCAAAGGCCCCGTGCCTGTGCCCAGCCTGTGCCCTCCTGGAATAGTCCCTCCTCACTAGTGAGCGCTTGCTGGTCTTCCGTAGCACCTCTTCTGTGAAACCTGTCTCGGCCTCTGGTTTCGTCGTAGAGCTGACTCTTTCTGCCTTCGTGCTCCCCGAGATCCTCCCTGCGCCCGCTAGAAGCCCCCTTCTTCACCACTTTGTTTTGCCCTCACTCCCGTGAACTCTCTGGGGCGGGTTTGCTCGCTTTCATTTTTCCAGCACCTAGCACAGTACTTGACACATGGTAGCTTCATAATAAATGCTTCATTCGTTGTTAAGTGAATTTAAATGTCCTTGTCTGCGTGCTCAAGGCATAAAGTATGTGCCTCAGCCCCTCAGTGATGGTACAGGTGGCCGGAGGTGATGCCTGTGTGTCCGACCTCAGGGTGCTGCACAGACACTCAGCATTTACGGGTGTGGACAAGCGCTCCTGCAGCCCAGCAGCTGTGACGTGGCGCACGTTGAGTTGGCATCAGACCCCGCCTCTGGGCTGTGCATTCTTCACGGTCCCCTTTAATACCCAGGGCTGCTTGCTCTGCCTGATGCCCGTGAGCTGGGCTGGCTCTGGTAGAACTCTCCTGTCAGTACTTGTCACTCACCAGAAAGAGGCTTATTGCTTCATAGGCAGATCATTGATGATGTTAGCGCGCCCTGTTTAATCAGTCTCTGCTTACTTCTCAGGGGCTGATGTCCTTTTGAGAAGTCCAGTTAAGATCCTGGCCCAGCAGTTAGGGACGAGGCCAGTGTTGTTGTCCTTGTTCTTGTTTATCTGTGTGCCATTATTCAGATCACTTTTCTCGTCACAGTCTTCCCAGCTTAGAAGGCTCTGGAGCCCCATTATATACACAGTTGGTTCACGGCTGCTTTGCTAGGCCCATTTTGTCTTTCCAGATTCAGAGAGTAGAGGAGGAGAGTACATAAAAAGATAGAATATTTTCCCATAACATCATGGATATTGGTGTCATAAAAGATACATGTAATAGAATACATTCAATGAGTCTGTAAGTTATGAAGCATACTAAAATGAACACTCTTGAATTCATCCTCGAAGTTAGGAGTTAGAACATATCACTGAAGGTACCTATGTGTGCTTCTCCGAGCCCACCTCCTCCTTGACCCCCCCCAGGAATGATAACAATAAATTTTTTGAATTCGAAAAAGCGTTTAAGTATTATGCATAATAGTCTCTCTGAATATATTGAATTTTTAACACTTGGCTAGAACTGGGGTGAGGTATATGGTCTCTACTCTTAAGGAACTCATATTTTGGTTCCTAGAGGCAAGAGTCAGTCTAAGAATATATGACAGTCCCACAGGCTGAATTACGTACTCCCGGCTGCTTGCTGGCTGGAATCAGAACACAAGAAAGAAGAGTCCAAATTACGTGCTGGTTAATTTAAAGATTTTATTTTTCCTTTTTCTCCCCAAAGACCCCCGGTACATAGTAGTATATTTTTAGTTGTGGGTCCTTCTGGTTGTGCCATGTGGGACACCACCTCATCATGGCTTGATGAGCAATGCCGTGTCTGTGCCCAGGACTCGAACCAGCGAAACCCTGGGCCACCGAAGTGGAGCACGCGAACTTAACCACTTGGCCATGGAGCTGGGCCCCCCCGGTTAATTTAAAGATGGTCTTATGAAGGAATTTGGACTTGACTCAATTATTAAAAGGACGTGGGACCTGGCCATGATGGGGGCGGCAGTGATGGCCTTGCCCAGGCCTTGTAGCAGAGGAGCTGTCAGCCCACCTCAGCCTTGCTCCTTTGATCTCCCCACACCCCCATCCTTGGAGAGGTGGTAAGGTGCAGAACAAAAGGATCTGTGGGTATAATTGTTCCCTAATTCTCTTAGGCCTCCCAAGGATGTTCCCAGATATATTGGGTTTATGGTCTCAGTAGGAATGTAGCAAGTAGGCTGACTGCAAACAGGAATATCTTTTGTACTCTGAAGTCTTTTTTTTTTTTTTTAATCCATGTATTATTTTTTCAAATAGGGTGTACGGCTCAGTATTTTGCCTTATACAGACCTTGTTCTTTTATATTGCTACAGATCATGCATGCATTTTCAGTTGCTCCTTTTGACCAGAATCTGTCAATTGATGGAAAGATTTTAAGTGATGACTGTGCCACCCTCGGCACCCTTGGCGTCATTCCTGAATCTGTCATTTTGTTAAAGGTAGGTAACAGCTCTTTACCTGAGGAACTCTAGAAGGTTTTCATGATACACACCCATACGTAAATTATGTGAGAAGGTGGTTAAGGTTGCCTTGGGTTCTCAGCAACCTTGTGTGGTAATAAGCGACTGCTGTGAGTTTTTGCTGGCCTCTGGATTCCCCAGCTCTGACTAAGCCACAAAAAGCTTAGGACGGGACAGAAACTTAGGTCAGGACATCATTGGGTCTCATGGGGTTTTGTTAATTTTTGTTTAAAATAATAGATCTAGATTTAGCCTCCTCCCTAACTTCTGCATCAGCAGACTTACTTAACCATGCTTCTACTGTTAAAACATCCCCTCCTTTCCTCTTGGCTCAAAAGTACCAGCCAGTCAAGCTAGGACACAAACACAAGACACGAGGCTTGGCCACAGCAGTCAGAATACTTTTGGTTGGCTTAATGGGGTGTGGAAATTGGCTTTGGGTAGAATGGATTTAGAGGAGGTGGACGGTGTTTTAGAAAGTAGGGGCTTCTGAGAAGTTGTCGAAGAAGAGAATGCTTGAAGCAGCCTCATTAGCCCCGTCCCCCCTCCCTAAGGGCCTCATTTCATCACTTTCCTTTGCCTCTTTTGTTTCCTGGTGGCCAGAAGCATTCCCACTGTGCCAGACGCCGCTGCATCATGGGGTAGGATAGTTGTCAAGTTACGCTCTTCCTACCCCAGAGCTTCAATGCTGTGAGATAAAGTTAGGCCCTGGAAACGATGAAGCGGACCCATATCTACCCCTCCACACACACACGCCCGCCATCCTGCCACCTGCTCCTCCCTCTGCTTGCTTTTTGCTTTTCTTGGAACTGTAGGTTCTGTGGAATTATTTTGAAAACCTATTGAGTTGCTGGAGCCTAAGGACTCTGTCTAAAATTCTAGAAGCAGCCTGTATTATTAAAAAGTCTGCGCTTCACATGAGCAACTGGAGTCCGTACGGGTCTTTGGCCTCTTGCCGATAATCCCACCCTAAGCTCAGACTCAGTGCTGGCTTCCACCCTAAAAAGGATATTGGGTATTTTGTTCTTGATGGTGAGGAGGGACAAAAATGTGTTCTTAACCTAATCGGTATTTCAGAGGACCAGTCTGACTTTTTCTTTCTACCTAAGTCATGTGCCACCATAGCATCTTAATTCTCGTTAATAAGTCTACATTTAGTCACCTCAGGGAATCTGAAAATTTCCACATCCAAAGGTGTTTTTAGGAGCAAGAAAACAATGCCTCATACCGTGTGCAGTTTTGAGGGTGATGAGCCTAGACCCATTGTTGGCGGGGCGTCATTTGTTAATCCTGGACATCATGGCTGCGCCTTGAATCCGATTCTGTGCTGGACAGTGTTCATACTTGTGTTGCGTAGCGGTACAGTAGCCAACTTGTGGGCCAGATTTCAGTGACGAGGCTCTGACATCCTCTTCCTCCTGGCTCCCATTCCCTCGTGGTTTTGAATTGTCTTCATTTGTTTTCCAGGCTGATGAACCAATTGCAGATTATGCTGCAATGGATGATGTCATGCAAGGTAAAGACGATATTGATATTGATCGGATGTTGACGCTTTAGTCTACCATGCGTTTACTTTTAACCTTGAGAAAAGCTTCTACATGTTGTTAAGGTAGAATCTTACGTTGTTTATCCTAAACGATCATAGAAAGAGGGAGAAAGGTATCTACAAAAATTTGGAAAATGGAAAGCAGAGAGGAGAGTAGTGATTATTTAGCTGAGCTGAGGAAACCAAAATAAACGTCAGCCTGCAGGTGGAAGAGGTCAACGAGAAGCAGAGCTAGTTCACATCACAGAGCTTCAGACAGGCGCACGGGAACTCCTGCTCTGAAAGTAGGAGCAAGACATGAGCCTAAAAGCAGAAACTTGGCTGGAAAACTATAAGAAGTAGTTGGACAACTCAGTGCCCTGCGGATGCTCACAGCCCCTCCTTTATATCCATCACGGCCTGTTTCCCACGTGCACTTCAGAAGGGCAACTACAGTATGTTTCAGCTCTTGGAAGAAATTACACTGGAAAGGTGAGAACGAGGCCTGTTACGTACAAATAGGGAGACCACCCCTAGCTCTTTGTTAAAGTGCTGGCAGCGCATCTCTTACCTCCCACACAGGAGGGAGGGGATTCCGCTCTGGGAAAACTGACCAATTCAAGATAATAACCTGGAGATATATAAAAAAAAAAAAGTTAGTCTCCTAGGCACCCTTCAGTGAAGCCCACCAGTGCCCACCGGACAGAGCTTTCAGGCATCGTTTTAGTCCCTCACAGGTAAATAGGTAGAAAGCAGCCAGAGATCACCAGACGGTTGAGGGCTGACAGCATGGAACTGAACGATGCCAGTCAACAGGCGGAAAAAAAGGAACCCAGAGGAAACAGATGATGCAGGAAGCATAAGAAAGCTTAAAAATTAACTGTAAATAGTACAGAGAGAAAGAGCAAACAATAGCTAGGGGCCTGTATGAAAGGAACACTTGCAGAACAGAAAGAATTCATGAAAATGAAAAACAATTGCACCAAGGGCCCGACACAGTACGTGAAAATCTAAAGAAAGAGAATCCTAAAAGATTTTAGAGGTATGGAAGGAAAGCCCATCACGTTCGTAGGATGAAGAGTCAGAAAGACAGAGTCATGGAGCAGTGCCCACAAGATTCTGAGGAGAAGTGAGTGTAATCTAGAATTCTCTAACTAGACAGACTTTGTTCTCCCCTCGCACTTGATCTGAACACATAGAAGGCCTCAAAAAATGTCTCTCTCATGCACTGTTTGCCAAGAGACTGTGGGAGGGTGTGCTCTTCTTAAACGAGAGAGTAAATCGAGAAGGAAGCAACAGGATCCAGAAAACAGGGCTCCACCACAGGAAAAGATGAGCCCTACAAGACGGGGAAGGGCAGTTCCGGAACAGGAGCGCTGCGGCAGGCTCTGAGCACACCCGGTGCCCACTGGAGCGGAGGGAGGCAGGCTTTGGCAAAGGATGTCCACAGGGAAAAGTGGAGGTGCTAGATGACTGTCTTGAGATTTACAAGTCTTTGAAGGGTTTATATTTTAAGTGGAGATGGTGCAGAAAAAAGGAAACATAAATAACGCATAGCAGTTACCAACCCCAGAAAGAAGAGAGTCATGCCAGACAAGAAATATAGCCAAGGTACACCAAGGGCTTCACCGTGATCGCTATTAATGGAGTAAAAACAATGTAAACACTGGAGTTTGGCTTAACAACAAAAAACTGGATGTCAGGAGGACAGGTTGGGGGCAGGAGGTGTGTAGGAGGTGGTAGAAGAGCTCAATTGTTAGCTTTCATTGAGGGAATTAGTAGACATTACCTGAAGGTGTGAAATAGCGATATGTGTGTTATTTAGAAATAAAGAGGTTAAATACCCGAAGACGTGGCTACAGAAGTCAAAAGTGGTTCCTTCTAGAGTGTGGGAATGGAAGGAGGAGGGGGAGGTGTGTGGGTTCTCCAGGCCTGCCCTGCAGTCATGCAGAACGTCGGCTCCAGTTACAACCCTTGCTCCGCCAGTATTTGACTTTTAAAATGATGCGTATATATTGCTTTCATAAAAACAAAAACAAAGAGAAAAACTGTCATCTGATTATCATCATCCATAACTTCAAAAGTAATCATGATGGGTGAGTAAGGTAGTTAAAAGTTATCTTAAACTTTTTTTAGGCATTGAAGTGATCTTATTACTGTCGGCTACAACAGTTTTTTCAATTTGGAATTTTTTTTTTCTTTCCCAGTGTGTATGCCAGAAGAAGGGTTTAAAGGTAAGTTACATTTGTCATGTTTTGTTCATGAATGTCAGAGTCATACTGTAATTTTCTATTAAAGTGAAGGCTATAATTTGATTTTAAAATTTAATTCAATCTGAGTCTCATGACTGAAATTAATTTTAGTTAAGTGCATTTTTTATTCAAGCTTCTTCATTATCTCTTTCAGCACTCAGGCCTCGGATAGGGCCTGTGTGTTAGCGGTATCTGCTGCCAGATGTCCATTCTGCTTTCTTTCTCATTTCAAGGGGAAGGTTGGGAAATTAGCTAGTGGCATTTCGAGATTTATATTCAACCTTTTTCCAGTTCCTCCCATCAGTCCTATCTTAGAGCAGAACAATTTGTGTGTAACTGATAAGAATTAAAGGAGAAGAATTTGCCGAATTGTATCAGGCTCAGTAAAAAAGTTTCATTAATCTGTTTAGAATTAAGGCATTTCTTGGATTATTACTTTAGATGGAGACACGGTGGTGCCTTGTCCTACATCTTGGCCACTATAGTGTGTACACCAATAATATTCATTATTCATCAAAGACAGACCTTTGACATTTACAGATTTATCTGTTGCCACTGGGACTCTTTGCGGCCTACTCCAGAGGTCCATGGCAGGTTGTGTGATTTGCCAAGGAATGAGTTTGAATCAAATACCAGGGGCTCTTTGCTAAAGCAAATGAGTGAGCGAAGCTGCTGACCTCAGTAAAGCCGTCCTCTCCAAGCGGCTTGTTGTCTCCACCACTTTGTTTGTCTATACTACTACACTTTGTCGTTACTACTACAAAGAAACTCCTGGTGTGGTCAGACAAAGCAAAAAATTTCCTTGTGAAAAATGGCCATCCGACGAAAGCATCAATAAAATCTGATCAACTTGTGTGAAGATTACACATAGGAACACATGGCTTTCAACAGAAATGTGATTTAGCTGAAAGCCTGGAGTCTGCTATTTTTTTTTTTTTATCCTTCAACATCAAGGGGCTGCTGTGCTCATGTATTTAATTGGATAATCCCTGTTGATGATGCTTTCTTGGCAAATGGAATACATGAACTCTTAATTTTCAGTTCACAACTGTACCTCCACGTGTGTTTCTTTTCCCAGGTACTGGTCTACTTGGACATTAATCTTCTCAACACTTACCGACTGCTAAGAAATGACCAGAAGGGAAGAGGAGTTTGACATGTTAGGGCATTAAAGAAAAGGTGGATTTAAAAATTAAACCATTATATGACTCTTCCAAAAGGCAGAAAACCATTCAAAAGTGACTGTCCCAAATGCCTTATGTCAAATAAAGCAGATTGCACTGAAGGACATCAGACTTGAAGGAAATGTTTCAAATTTTATATTTAAGGGGAAGGAGGGTGGGAGGGAGGGGGCAAGTAAAGATCGAACAAGTTTAGTAGCAGTAACAGTAAATCATGTTTACATATGAGATTTATAGTCACAGGAGGGAATAAAGTCCTGTTATATTTCCTTGCTTGAGTTTCATACCAGATGCATTGGTCCATAAAGGATTTGTATCACAGTAGAGGGGACAACATTCTGCTCTGAACTAAAAGTAATTCTTTAGAGACATAATCTGCTTACCAATACCTGTCTTTGATTCATATTTTACTTTCAATAAAGCATGAAAGTGAAGAACTTGCCGTAATTGTGGAAAAGTGTCTTCAGATTAGACTCCTCTCCGTGTCGCCTGCAGTGCGCCCACCTCACACCCAGCCCAGAGGTCTGTCCCGTAGTGTTGGGGGAACCACGGGGCGCTGCCTGTGTCCCTCAGTGAGCAGGGCATTGTGTCTCGCTTTGGGCTTCAAGGGCTTTTTGCTTTCAGGCATCTCAGGGATGGCAAATGTTTATTACAGGCAATAGCATCTTCCTCCAGGTTTGCTCATTCAAAAATGGGAAATCAGATACACCTTGCACTTTTGAAAAACCTGAGCACCTTACCAGAAGGGTAAATTTGAATACCGCGTTTGAATACCACAAGGTTTTTCTAGGATTTGTCTTCCGGTCCTCCAAGTGCGCCGTTTCGTGGATCTCGCTTCCCTTCTTGAAAGCATCCTTCTGAAGTGCCCAGAAAGAGTGTTTTAGATCACTTGGTTTACAAAAGGAAAAACAAAAGTGTACAGATGGGGTGTGCCGTTTTATCCAACTCAGGATTATTGTTATTAGCAACACATAACCAAAGCAATATTCTTAAGACGATTGAAGGGATTTTAAATGGGACTTAGGACTGGAGTTTGTGTCGCTGTTTTCTGTCCACTTTGTATGCATGTGTTTGGAGCAGAGACACTCACTCAGGCATCTCTCTCATTAACACTTTTTTTAGCCTGGGGCTTGTGCTAGGGTTTTCTCCCTCCCACTCCCCTTTTCTGAAAATTTAAACTCAAATGAGGGATGGAGGAGGCAGGTTTCAATTTGAGGACCAGTAACCTTGGCAGCATCCTTTTTGAATAGCTCTTTTTATCAGAATAATTATGGCTGTTTGGTAAAATTATAACTTCTTGCTTGTGTTTCCCCTCTGTGTTTGCCATGTCTTCCGTCTCTGCTCCCGGGGAGGCAAGGGCATGTCTAATGAGCCCGTGTTGGGGGCGAGAGCTACTCACGGGACCCTCAGGAATCGTCCTGGGAGCCAGCGGTGCCCACCTGGAGGCTGGCCTGTGGAAAGGACTCCAAGTTGAGATCACGGATAGCTCATCCGGAGTTTCACATCTCAGTCTTTTACTTCGCCCCAGAGAAAGGAAACTGGAGCATGAAAGTAATGACATGCTGAGCGACTTAACTCTTTCCCAGGGGAAAGGCTCGTGTGCAGGTTCAGGTAGCACTTGATGCAGAAGCTTCCTTTTCCTGCAAAGAAGCCCTGTGGCCAGAGCAGGTTCCTTCCAGGGATTGACGTAAATACATCAATAGCCCCCAGAAATCTCGTATATTTTTTCCCAATTTGCTGTTCATAACAGTTTTCAAATTTGTTACTTGAGTCTTTTTTCTTTATGCAGTGCTACAAAAGAACAGCCTTGTGTAAGTCAGGCTGATGTCCAGACTCAGCACTGGCTCCTTAATAACTCTGCCCAGGGTTGGTGGAGTGCGCCCCAGGTGATGCTCCAGGAGTCTGTCGAGAGCCCCAGCAATTGTCTTCCTGCCCTGACAACTTCCCTTGTCCCACCAGCACCGCTCACAAGGTCGACTGTGGCCCAGTAGCACCAGCAGCGCTGCACAGCTATGTTAGCAGTGCAGGAGCTCAGGCCCAGACCCACTGAACCAGGATCCGCATCAGGATCAGGCCTCATGCTCTTCAAAGTTTGAGAAGCCCTGGGCTGGTTACAAGGCCACAGATATGTCTACGTGCATAAAGTGGCCTGGCCTCACCATTCTCATCTTTGTACAGAGAAAACAGGCACAAAGTGGAACCTCAAGCCTGATTCTTGTTTTATCTGGTTTTAGAAATGGACAGAGACCAATTATCTTCTGGGCTGTGACCACATTGAAGTGCAGAGACTCTTTCCATCGGGTTTTTTGCGTCATGCATGTGTCCTTTTTAATTTTAGATCGGTCCTCTGTGGAAGGTATTATGAAGCTTCAGGGCCCCCCCCCCGCCCCCCCGAATATTTCTGACCATTCCTTAGTCCTGAATGAGTGTGTACAGCATCTGCTGGTACGAGCTGTTGCCATTAGCTGAAATACGGGTTGCCGTTGGGACGTCTGCGTTCCTTGGGGGAATAAGTATCTTTCTGTGTGTTGATGAACCTTGTTGTTTAGAGTTACTGTTATCTTTGTGCCAAATTAAAAAGAGATGAGTGTCCCTTTCTTTAGGTGGGATCTAATGCAGAGTGAATTTTTTTGTTGCTTTCAAAAGGTCCAGTTGGTTGGTCTGCGGGGTCATGAACTTGTTCGTCAGACCCTGGTTAATATTTGAAGCTAATGCTGAGATTGAATAACCTGTTTTAAATACCCAAGAGATGATTTGTCTCTGTCTAAACAAACTGCTGAAGTGAAACGAGCATCAAAGCCTGTCTTTCCTGTTACAGAACCACGGAGGAGCATCACATCCTTTCTCTGGCATTTTAACGTTCAGTGTTACAGGGGACTGTGAACAGAGTTCAGTCCGATGATAAGCCAGCATTTTCATTTTCAGAAGATTCTCACCCCTCTGCCAGCATCACCCGTCCCCCATCATGAGGTGCAGGCTATTGTCACCAGCTGCATTTCTCATTCTGAAGGCTAGCAGTTAACCAGCCCAAACCCGCAGATGTTCTATGTTTTATGAACACCAGTCTTAGCTGGGGATCTGATTATCAACATTATTGGGATCTTTTATTCCTTAAAATACAAGTTACAAACGTATAAAGTGGTACCACTTTGTTTGATAGATATTTCACTGAGCGACAGCTTTGTGCCGAGTCCTGCGTGCCGGGGAAAGAGTCTAGTAGGAGACACAGAAAACAACCCCTCTTCCTCATGCATCCCCTACCTTTGTGGTTTTCTCGAGTCTGGCTGTTGAGTCAGTTGGGCTAAGGAGTCTGCTGGCTGTTGAGATAGCTCATACGTGTGGAGGCAAGTTTGAGAAGTTGGGTCACCTGTGTTCCAGATAATTTCACCATTTACCTAAGAAAAGTTGCTTAGCTCTGCTTTGTCTTTGTCTCCTTCTCTCTTAGAAGAGGGCAGTGTTGCTGCCTTGTTTACTCCCACACTGAGGATGAAGCCATAATAAATATTGGGGTAAAATGCTTTGTGTTATTCTTTGTAAGTAGAAACACTAGCCTTTGTGAGGAAATGCTATGGGACCTTCTTTTCTGCAAATCTTCAAAAAGAGGTCTTGAAAGCACGTAGCCAAGCTACCTGGAAGCCCTTCTCTGAGAACTTGAGTCCGTACCTCATGCTGGAAGCCCTTAGAGCTAAAGCGATGACTGGACAGGTGTGTAGTCATCCTGTTATATAAATCTTTCCTCCTGGCTGGTAAGGAAAAGAAAGCTAATAACCACAGTAAGCCGCCTTGATTCTACGTTTATTTGCAGGGTCATGTTGAAAGGTATTCGAAACACGTTGAGAATGCGTTTTGAAGACTTATGTCTTTGTGATGGGCAGATCCTGTCCCAGAGGGGCCGCTTTCAGTGTTTTGATTGTCATTGCCAAGAACATCGGGACCAGGTGCCCCGAGCCTCGGAAGCAGGGCTCTGCAGGCACCAGGAGCGCAAGGCAATGCGGGAGACCGGCCAGGGCTTATAGGCTGCTTCCTGATCTCAGAAGCGTGTGCTTTTCACTCTTTATTTACCTCCTGAGACTCAGTGAATAATATCATTCAAGAGTAGAGTACATGGCACAGGTATTTCTTGTGCTTCCCCTTCCCCAAGAAAAAAACCCACAGGACCAGCTTTATCAAATTAACACAGCATACTGCCAGCCATATCACATTCATCGCTTTGTTTTAATGCATACATTTCCGACAAGTTGGTGACATTTCTTCATATGGTGAGATTTAAGTATCTTTTCTGCACCTCATTAGATTTTAGGAAGAAGGAGGTTGCAGAATTCATCTCTCTGACTTGCCAGGAGTTGTGTAACCTCTTCTAGATGACACTGGTCTGCCTTTAGAATTGGGACCTGCACCAGCTCATTACTAGACCAAGCCTTTGCCGTGTCCACCAGGCAGAGCAAGACCTGATTCCCGAAGAATCGGATCCTGTGGCTCTTCTCACACTGTGCCGCACACTTTCTCATTCGGGGGCTGTCTGAATTCCCCCTGAAGTTAGTCCTAAGAGCTTGTCCAACATAATTACTGTATTGATCTCAAATAGAGGGCATCATCTGTCTCCCTCCACTGTGCTTAAAGAAAAAAACAAAAACCCTGCTTTCAAGGACTCGGCTAAGACTGCGTAAGCCAGCGCCTTTGAAGTGAAATTGCTCTCGGTCAGGGAGGGAGCCAGCCTTATAACAGCAGCTGGAAGGGCAGCGTGAATTCCAGATCTGTGTTAGTGCTGCCAGGCAAGGCAGGCCCTGGGCCACAGGAAGTGGGGGACACACCCCAGGGAAGCCAGAAGGCCTAGGCAGCCTCGGCCTGGGTGGTATCGTTGCCGGGTGGCACATTAGCCTGTGTACACATGTGTCTTGGTGTCTCCCTCCGTTTCCCCCATTATTCTCTGGTGCACTTGTAACTGAGGGAACACCAAATGCTACCAACTCTTTTTATGATCCTGGACAAGTGTGTTCTCCTTTCGACCTCGGTGTTCTCTCTAAAAGGAAGTTGGGTGTGTGGTTGTCAAAGAGAAGCTAGGTGGAGGGAGACAGCGGGGCCTCAGCCCTTCAGCTCTGCTCCCACACCCACCCACTGCTTGGAGGAAGCTCAGGGAGTGCGCTTGGAAAGTCGCCCACCTGGACGGCCTCTGAGGACTTCTCTTGTTTGATCAGTGTGAGTTTCCTCTCTGGGTGGTTTGTTTCTGGAGTTTTTGCTGCATCTTCTTTCCCATCTGTAGCATGCTCTGGTCCTCTGGATGCAAGAGGCTCCCAGCCGTGCTAGACTGTCTAGAATTCTGGAACTAGAGCGAATTGTTTATTTTTGTCTTACTGGGAGCTAGAGTTAGGGCTGGGCTGGATCTTATGTCTGTACTTAAAACCACTCTGATCCCAGAAAATGAATCAACCTAATTAGTCCTAGACTGTTCTAGCTCCCTGAGGGCAGGGGCTCTGACCATGGTGGTCATCACGGTAGCCCATGGTGTGCCACATAATACGTCCCCAGCAAAGAAAAATGAATGAACTCTTTGGAGTCCACTAGAAGCTGTTCTGTGACAGCAAGACCCCTGGGAGGGAGCTTTCTGTCACTTTGGTATGACCAGGCTGTCCCCACCTCAAAACGGACTTTCTGGCTCTGTTCACATTTGTGATCCAAAGGCTTCTGTAACCCAAGAGTGGGTCCCCCAGGGTTGCATCCTCCACCACGTCCCCGGCGTCAGCGTGGCAGCCTCCCTCCCAGATAGTGAGTCCTTCCCTGACGGATGTGTCCTTCCCTGACAGATGTGCCCTGGCGCCGACTCCCACTCCTCCTCCTGTCTGGTTCTCACTGGAGTGGAACTGTCCTCTTCTCCCAGCCACCCCTGCAGCCCATCCTCTTTTCCAGCCCCTCCTAGACCTTACTCAGTGCACCGAAGGCAACACACTTGGGGAACCCTCTGCTCTGGAGTTTTCTGCCCCTGCTTTTTCTGCTGGGTAGCCCCTATCCCCATCTTCTCCCCTTTGATCTGGCCGGGGCGGGGGTGGGCAGAGAGAGGACAGTTGTTTCCCAGAGGCATCATTCCCACTTGAGGACTCCCTCGTGCAGTATTCCAAGTTTACTGTTGTGCCACCCACGTTTTCATTCTCCATCCTTCTTGGATGTCAGGTTTTTTAAAGCCAACTTTCACTTATCAGCAACTGGGAGGGCAGGAGTGGTGGCTAGGTCACAGTGTATTAAGTGTTTGACAAAGAAAAGGCTTGCGCCCAGAGGCAGCCATGCGTGAGTGGTCAGTCCTGAGTGGTTTGGATTGAAATAGGGCAGGGAAAGCAGAGCTCTGGGGCCTTTGTCCAACCTCCCCTGGGTACCCGGGCTCCATGCCAGGCCATGTGCCCAGCCCCCATGGCACGTGCTGCCGTCTCCCCAGGGACCCGGACAGTCTCAGCACGATGCCCCCAGGACACACTAGAGATTATATGCCTCTTGCATTGAGGTTTTCTGGAAAGAAGAAACTGCTGTAATTGAAAAGCTCCTTGATTATAAAGAAGAAATAGGCCTGGCACAGAAGCGCCTTAATTCTTTGGCCTACGCAGCCAGGGTCGGGCACATTCACTCCCCCAGTGCCAGTAGGACGTTAGGCCCTGGGGGACCTTGGAGTTTGACAGTCCAGACCGGGAAAGGCCATGCCTGCAACTCCTCACATAGTGCCTTTCAGCACTACACTGCCTCTGTGAGCCCCCTTTCTCTGGCTCAGGTGGGACACTTGTCTCCCATCACAGTCTGGAAGGTTCCATCAGCACTGCCTTCCTGGCCCAGTTCTCGGTCTCTTGGCTCACAGTAGGGAGGGGAGGGGGCTCTTGTGGGGAAGGGCATCTGGAGAAGCAGGAAGAGGCCCTGGGATTGAGATTGGAATTGAACTCAAGGATCCGTCCAGCCCAGCACACACAAAAGCCGAAGGATGGGAGGAGATGCGCTTCAGAGAACGCTGGATCTGGGGTGCCCTGCCTGAGAAGTGCGAGCCCGCCCTGCTGCCGGCCCGTCCACCCAGTGCATGCTGCCCTGAACCGTCTTTAGGCTTTCAGGCAGCATTTCCCGAATAGGATTTTATTTCCCCAGGCATCTCCCAGGACCAGTGCCCTGTAGAACATACTTCTCTGTGGCAGTTGCTACACCACAAAATCCCTTCTGTACCATCCCCGGAACCGCCTCGGCCAAGCTCGTTCAGCTGCCCTCTTATCACAGCTTTGAACCAACTGTATAGCCCTGGTGCATCCTGAGACGCATCCAGGCCTGATGCTAGGCAGGAAATCAAAGGCCCCCCAGGGGTGGGATGGGCCCAAAGTGAGCCAGGGGTGCTCCAGGAGCCCCTCCTCAGCCCTCGTAGTTGTCTTCCTGCCCTGACAACTTCCCGTGTTCTACCAGCGCCACTCAGAACGTCGTCTCTGGCCCAGTAGCACCAGCAGTGCTGCGAAGCTTTGTTAGCGATGCAGGAGCCCGGGCCCCAGACCCACTGAACCAGGATCTGCATCAGCTTCAGGCCTCTCATGCTCTCAGAAGTTTGAGAAGCCCTGGGCCAGGTCCTCGCCTCCCCGCCCCGCCTGAGGGAGCTTGCAGGAGGGAGAACTTGACCAGAGGGACTGCAAAGAATTAGTGCCCCACACCCACTTCCCCCGCCTTTCCACATTTGTGGGGGGTGGGGTGAGGGTGGGGCATGCCCTGCTTAGTCCCTCTTCTTGCTTGGGAAGAGAGTCTCAGTGGGGAAACATGGCCCTGGTCCCAGCCCCCGTGGGACTGAGAACTCAGGGACCTGCATGTCTCATATGGTCCAGAGGCTGATGTAAGGATTGCTGAAGGCCCCAGGTCTTTTCCTTAATGAAATTCGGTCCCTGTGGCTGGGAAAGAGGGGGGGCGAGTTGGGGGGGCGGGTACAGGATGGGACTGACAATCACTTGTTAGGCACACAGCAGGTGCTCAATAAATATGTTAAATGAATACAAGATGAGTCCTCCCTAAGTCCCATCTGTGAAGTGGGCCTCTTGGACTCACTGACCTTGGAGGGTCCTGTGGGCTGGACCCACTAATTCTAAATGATTGATGAGATGCAGGTTTGTCTCTGCCCGTTTTTTGGCCTCAGTTTCCCCAGTTATTAGAGCAAGGGGGTGAGACCCAGGGATCTCAAAGATCCCCTCTAACAGTGATGTTCTGTGCAACTCCAGGCATGATCTTGAGGCCACCAAGCATACCCTCACCCATTGTCGCCCACAGCTCTGGCCTTCTCCTCCATTCATCTAGGGTTGCCCCTCGGAGGGGAGCCCAGGAGAGAACAGAGAGAGCTGTGTAACAACCGGGGTTCCCCTCAGTGCGGAGTGGGGCCCAGGAGCCGCTCAGGTGTCCACGGCGTCGCTGCGCTGCTCCTGCTGCTCGCTTGCATGTGACCTTGGGCAAGTCTCTTCCCCTCTCTGAGCCTCAGAGATCAGACTAAGGTGATCTCTGCGGCCCCTTCCTGCCTGGGTTTTCATCTCTTGTCGCGACCCCACCTTCCTCCTGCCGCCACCTGCCCTTTAGAGCGCGGCCCGCGGCTCCCCCGTCCCCCGGTTAGGCGGGAGTGGGAGCGAGCCGCCCGGGCCAGGGGGCCGTCCGAGAGCCGCGGAGCGGGGGCGGGGGGGAGGTCGCCGCGGGCCTCTGTGCGGAGTCCGCGGCGCAGCCTCCCCGCCCGGCTGACCCCGTGCACCCCTCCTTTCCCTGCCCCTGCGGCTGCGGAGCCCGCGGGGGCCCGGGGCGTGTCCCTCACCTTTCCCGTCGCCCCCACTTGCCCCAGAGGTTGTCCCTGTCCCCTTGGAGCATGGGCTGCGGGCTGGACCGTGGGGCTCTCCCTGCCACAGTCGGGCCGTGCAGCCTTGAGCCGGCCCTTGCCCTCTCTGGTTCTCAGTCTCCCCGCCTGTGAAATGGGGGCGCAGAGCGCCGGCCTCCGGGCCCCGTCGCGGGGGCCCTGTCGCGGGGGCCGGCTCCGCAGCGAGGGGGGAGCGGCGCGGGGAACGGCGCTCGCGGTCACGTGACGCCCCCTCCCCGAACTGCGGCGGCGGCGGCGGCGAGCGCGAGCGGCGTCCGGGCAGAGCTGCAGCGGCCGCCGCGGGCGCCGGAGAGCCAGCCCAGGCCGCCGGGCCGGGCCCGCGGGTGAGTGCGCCCGCCCGGGGTGCGGCCCTGGGACGGGGGAGGGACGGCGGCGGCCCAGGCTCCCGCGGCCGGGACCGGGTCCCTAGGGTCGGCGGGGAGCGGGCGGGCTGGGTTGGCGGCGGCTGGGCCGGCGGGGTGAGGGGCCAGGCCTGGGCTGAGCCGGCGGAGCCCCCCGCCTGCGGGGGTCGGTCCAGGCCGCAGCTGGGGGGCTCGGGTCCCGCCCCCGCGCCCCCCGAGGAGGGGGCGCCTTGGGTTCAGAGGAGGAAGCGGAGAAGTGGGTGCGTCCCCTGGATCCCTGGGGAGGGGTCGGCCCTAACAGCCCCCAGGAGGAGGCGCTCCGGTCCTCACAGGAGGGAAGTGAGGGTCCTCAGGTCCAGCGACCCTGAGCTGTGAGGGTGGTGACGTCCTTGCCTCCCCAGGGACAGAGCTCATTGCCCCCGCCCCTGTCCCTGACCTGCCACGGAGCAGGGCCCCCGCGTCACGCAGCCGGGCGCCCCCTCGTCGCCTCCCCTGGCTCCGCAGGATCTGAGGACTCGGAATCCACAGGGCGGTCCCTGCGCCCCCAGGGGCTTTGGTGCCAGCTGTGGGGTGCCTGGGCTTGGGGAAGACACCTTGTGTGTACACAGACATACATCAGCTCAGGGGGTGCGCACCCTCCCTTCACGGTAGTCAGACCCCGACCTGTGCGTGACAGCCCCTCCCCCAGTCCTTGTTGGGGTCATACCACAGGCCTGGGGGTAGAATCAAGAAGGACACCCCACCCCTCACACATGGCACGCTGGCATCTGTCCCCGTGCTGCATTTCCCTCCCTCGCCAGTCAGAGACCAGCAGGAGGGGGGCACTGAGAGAAGCTGGGTCAGGACAGAGCAGGAGAAAGAGGCAGAGGGGAAATGAAGGAAGGAGGTATGTTTCCTCCCAAAAAGGAGCTAGGTCCCGGGCTCCTGGCACCCACTGCCTCAGGGCAGCGGTCCCTCCTTCCCGAGAGTGTCTGGAAGAAGAAGGGGGGCCTGAGATTCCCAGCTAATGAGAGGGAACATCAGCCAAAGGTGCCCCTGAACGGGGAGAGGGCAGCAGCTGAGTGGGGGAGGTGGTGGTCACGCCCAGCTGGCCCGGAGGGTCCCCCCACTCTTCTACCCAGGGCCTCAGCCTCCCTCAGATCCCCCTCGCAGCTGAAGGGTCTGGGGTTGTGGAAGGTGCCTTAATGGCCTTGGAAAGCGTCCCAGGGTAATAATTAATCCTCAGGTGGCGGGAGCGCCTTGCCCATCCACAGCAATGGTTCAAGGTGGGGGGCTGGGATCTCCATTGCACAGATGAAGAAACTGAGGCTCAGAGAGGCTCAATAAGCTGCCCAAGGTCACAGAGTCGCCTCCTGCCTGGGCTAGAATCAGTTCTCTAACTCCTAATGAGGTGGAGTGGTCCACAGTGCACCTGCTCCCCTGTGCTGTGGGGGTTGGGGGGGTGCCTCTGGATGGAGGCAGGGAAGCTGGATCAGGTTGAGGAGAAGCCCTCTACCTTTCACGATCCAGAACTCAGACCTCCTCCCTCTCCCAGAGCCTAGTGCCTGCCTTGCTGTCCCTTGCCGCAGCCACGATGCTGTTCCCACCCTGGGACCTTCCCAGCTCACAGCCCTCCTTGGGCAAAGCCCTCTCCCCTCCTCTCCTCCCCAGGGCGCCAGCCTGGCAGGGGTCTCAGGAGGTCCCTCCCTGGCTCTAACCACCCTCCACCCGCTAGGAGACAAAAAGGATTCTTCCTTTGGCCTCCTGAAATGCGGAAGGTCCCCTCTTTGGCTCGGGGGTTCCTGCTACTCCAGCCTCAGGCCCCAGCAGTCTGCACAGGCCTGGGGCGCAGGAGCCCTGAGACCCTGCGCACCTGCCTGTCCCAAGGCCCCGCCCCTGCCCGGCTGTGTGTTCCGGAGCCGAGAGGCCCTTTGAGGACTCCCGGGCAGGTCTGCCTTCCACACCACCTGTCTGTCTGTGGAGCCTTTGTCCTGGCTGTCAGAGGCTGCTGAGCAGCCACACGTGCTGTGCAAACAACTGAGACCTGCACACAGCCAGACACAGACACAAACACGGTTTGATTCACAAGTACCCTGAGACCCAGACACAGGCACACCCAGGCCGAGACCCCTGCTTCCAACTCTGACCCGGAGAGACACACCATCCAGATGTGTACACACAGATGGAGGTTGTCGTCAGCAAGAATGCCCTCCTCGGAGGCCCTGACACCTGCTTCCATCATCTCCTCCAGGGCGCACACAGGACACACAGGAAAGAGCACAGGGAAGCCCCACACAGCCCTGAATAATGAACCCGGCAGATACACGCATGCACCCACCCATGCCCAGGCCACCGTGGGTGCACACACGCGTGCATTGCATCAGCTTCCTGCGTGGGGGACGTGAACTCCTCACCCCAGGGAGGGGGTGGCAGAGGCCCCTCTGATCGCCTCCAGCAAAGCCTCACCTTCTTCCCTCTTTTCTGCTTCGTGTGAACCCAGCTTGGCTAGCCCTAAACTTTGGGAAACTGCCAGCGTTTCCCGTTCAATGGACCCTCCTTTCCTGCCCGCCTCCATGCCTACCAGATGCCAGAGGAGCCTCTCCCCAAGGCTGCCCCCTTTGCTGCCCCTGAAGGTGCCACTCCACGGGCCCCGCCCAGGACAGAACTGCCCACCCCACCCCCGCCCAGCTGTGCTCCAAGCAGCCCTGGGGTTCCCTCTCCTTTGCCACTTTTACTGGGAGGCCTTGCCAAGCCCTGGTTTCTGCTCTGCCCTTCCAGCAAGGCTGGGGGCCAGCAGGTGTGTAGGGAGGGGAACGCTCTGAGTCCTCTGCTTACCTCCTTGGCACTGGTACCCTGGCTGTGCCCATGAGACGCTGGCATTGCTGGGAGGCAGCTGCTGAGAGATGCTTCTGTGGGCTCAGATGAAGTCTCCAGGGCAGACTGGTGCTAGGTGGGGGGCAGCGAGGGGCTCTGGGCTCTGCCATTCTCACTTGGGCACCCACCCTAGGTTTGCCAGAATGCTGGCTCCATGTCCAGGCCTGGCCCTGCTCCTTGCTGGCTGTGTGACCTAGGCAAATCATTTCCCCTCTCTGGGCTCATCTCCAGCTCTGGGAGGCAGCTCAGCCTGGCTGAGTGAGGTGTGAGATGACAGCCCTGTGCCAGTGAGGAGAGGAAGTTTGGCTCTGCTGGGCAGCGTGGGGCAAGAGGGGGCCCCTGGCAAAGGACTCCTGGCAGGATGAAAACTCTAGGTCAAGCAGGGGTTGCCGGTCCTGGGACTTCCTGGAGCAGCCAGCCTGGGGTCCACAGAGCGGGACCTGAGGACAGGAGGCTGCAGCTGTGGTTTACAAGTATGGATATTTTTATGCCCCAAAATATGCTCTATTTTTAAGGCTGAAGACTAGTACTTGCAGGTGGTGAGTCAGAGAGGAGGAAGGGAGAAAAGGCAGAGGGGTTGCTGGTGGGGAGACACCCCAAAACAGGGAGATCCCACTGGGATACCAGCCTTACTCACTGGGAAAAAGGAGCCAAACCTGTGACGTGCCTGCCGTGTGCTGGCACAACGGTGGGGACCTCGTTTGCACACTAGCTAAGCGTTTATTGACCATGTAGTGTGTCCTGGGAAGTGCGGCAGGCACCAAGGACACACTTGTGAACTGGGTGTGGCATCCTTCAGGCCCTACCAGACCCAGTGTGGTGTTACTGTGACCTTGTCTCAGATTAGGAGGTTAGGTTCAAAGAGGTGAAGTGACCTGCCCACTCCGCTAGTAAATAGCCCTGCCACGGTGGGCCACTGTCCCTCGGGCCCCCTTTTGGAAGAAGAAAAGCTGAATTCAAATTCTGAGTTGCCACTGACTAACCGCACAACTTAGGGCAAGTTACTCCATCTCTCTGAGCCTCTGTTTCTTTATCTGTAAAGTGGGGATCACCCACTTTATGTACCTGATGGAGTTGTTTCAATGGTTAAGAAGGCTAATGCAGGAAAATGCCCAGGGCAGTGCCCAGCGCATGATGGGCATTGGTTGGGGAGATGGGCTGAGAGTCGTCGGGAATCGAAGTCCAGTCTCTGCTATGCAACTTTGGACCAGTCACTTACTCTCGCTGTGCCTCATTTGCTGTGTGACTTTGGAGAGGTCTCCTACTCTCTCTGTGCCTCATTTCCTCCTCCATAGAACAGAGCCCTTGTTTGCCTGTCTACCTGGGAGTGTTGTTTGTGCAGACCAGACATGGTGGCTGGGAGCTGCTTCGGAAAACAGAGCTTCCCTCAGAGACATGAACGCACAGAAGGAAAAACAAACAAGAGGAAAATATGGAGAAAAATTTTTTGTAAAAACTTCAAATATTTTGTTAGAGCCAGAAAAAATAAGCCTTGTCTTCACTGTTTGGGCGTAGCGGGAATTTTTTCCCTAACTTCATATTTCCAAGGCAGGTGGCATTGCTATCCCCATGTGTGATGGGTAGTTTTTGCCTTGAGGAGTCAGTGCCTGGCACATAGTAGGTGGTCAGTAAATGGCAGTAGTGGCTGTTCATGGGACACTGGTGTGGCTTCAACAGGAGGGGCATGTAGGGATGAGCTGGAGGCAGTTTATTAAGGGCCTTGAATGCCAGGCTGAGGAGTTTGCATTTCCCTGAAGCCAGTGGGGAAACCATCGGAGTGACGGGCTGGGCCTTCTGAGGGCAGGCCTTGGGTACCTGGCCAGGCTCACCAGCCAGAAATGGGGAGCTAGCCTGGCCCAATTCTCTTCCCTGCCCCTGCTGTGTAAGCATGGCTCCACGGCCTGTTTCTCTGAGTCTCGTTTTCCCCATGTATGCAAAGGAGAGGACTCCAGCATCTTCCATCCTCTGGGCAAGCGAGAGGAGCAAGGCACCGACCGGTCAGGAGCTAGGGGGCTGTCATCTGTGCTGAAATACAGGAGACCCGGGTTCCCCTCTGACCCCACCCCGCTAGCTGGGTGATTTTGGGCAAGTCACCCGTGTCTTCCAGCCTCCCTTCCCATCTGTGGAATGGGAGGATGCAGTTTCCATCTTTGTGGTATGACTCCCATGGGCCTGAGCTGTGCAAGTGCTGCACGAGCCTCAGCTGTTTGTGTCTCGGGGGCAATCGTGTTGTTTCTTGCAACTACCTGTTCCCCAGGCTCCCCTGAGAATTGGGGGCTGCTGGGATTTGGGGGAACAGCGAGTGAGGACAGACTCTGAGGCGCCAGAGAGGCTGTGACCTTCTGGAGGCCACAGGAGCTGCATGCCGGCTGCAGCCAGGCTGCTGCGGGGAGTGGAGGGGTGAGCATGTGGGCCCAGCCCTCTGCTCTGCTCCTGGGATCTCGGCCCCAAGTCTGCAAGGGGAAGACACCCCCATCCCCGGCTCGGAGGACAGCCCTCTCCAAGGCTCCTCTGAGTCAGGGCTTTCGGGCTGGGGTGGAGGTGGCTGATAGAGAGTGACCTTGGGAAGTTCTCTCTGCTGCCAGCTCAGTGGCAGACTGCCCCCCAGTCTCAAAAGTAGGGCGTGTCACTGACTCGCAAGGGGCTGCCAGGCCGAGGCCCAGGCTGATGGTGGGCAAGCCCTCGACCCTGCTGCCTCTTCCTGACCCTGGAGGTCCGGAGGGAGGCTGTCCACCCTGGCAGACTGCCACAAGCCTCGTGCCAGCTGGGGCAGCAGGCTGTGGCTTCTGCACAGCCGAAGGCTCTGGTAGGTGGGCTCCAGGCTCAGCCCGTTCACCACCCGCCTCCACCCGAGATATGGGAGCTTTTCCAGGTGCATAGAAGTGCCTTTGTGATCCCTCCCCCAGGGTTTCAAGACCCCAGAAACAGGACTGGACAGAGCCCCTGGGCCAGAACCCTCACCTGTCCCAGTCACTGGGCAGGCCCCCAGACCTCCCTGCCTGGAGAAGTGTGGCCCTCTGTGGTCCTCTGAGAGACAGAGAAACCTGGGACCTGCCCCCTGCCCTTGGCCACTCACTATGCCATCGGGGCCTATGTCAGCCAGGTGGGAATGGGCTAGCTGGCTCAGGGACTCCAGGAGGATTCTGGCAGGGGAGAAGCAGAATGGAGGCTGAGTGATTGAACGTAGGTAGGGCATTAATTGAGTACTGACAGTATGCTGACCCTGTGCTAAGCACTTTCCATGAATCTGCTTCATTTAATCCTCAGAGCAACCGTTATTAGGCTCAGAGAGGTTAAGTAGCCTGCCCAGGGTCACCCAGCTAGTGCATGGCTGGAGATGAGATTTGAATTCCGGGCTGTCTGACTCCACTTTTAACCACTTGGGTGTACTGAATGCAGAATTAGATGGGGGAGGGGAGGGCACAATAGACAGGAGTGGGCTGTGCCCTAGGAATGGGGTAGTTCTGGGCAGGGGCGAGGGTGGGGCTCCAACTCTGGGGCTGTCCCCACACCCAGGACCTGGCCCTGAACCTCCCGGCTCCTCATCCCTCCCTTTTCCCTTCCCCGTGGCCTGTCCCTGGGGCTCAGCTGCTTGGCTGAGTTGGAGGAAGAGGATGAGTGGGGAGGCTTGTTCGCAGAGGTTTCCAGGGACTTACAATCCCACAGGCCCTGGCTTCTCCCGGCTCCCTCTGTCTGCATGAACTCCCAGCTCGGAAACCAAGAAATCCTCAGCATCAGAGCTGGAGAGGAGCCCACGGAGATCAGCTGGTCCAACCCCCTCGTTTTACAGATAGTAATTATTATGATTATGCCCAATGGTAGCAATTCACATCTGGGTTGTCTCCGATGCGTGCCAAGCCCTTGGGGCTGGCGGAACTCACGTCGTGGTTGTTACTCTCTTCTCCCCTTTGCGTCTGAGGAAACCAAGGTTCAGAGAGGTGAAGAGATGGGCCTCGGGGCACACAGCTGGCCTTGGTACTGGGCTCCAAACCCAGATCTCTCTTCCCCCTGAGCCCATTGCACCATCCTGGGTCCCCTGAGGCCCCGAGCCCATGTGATGTGGCTCGGAACTGCATCCTGCGCTGGGGCAGGGCGCGGCGGCAGTGTCTGGGGGCCTGGTTCTGAGAGGTCTGCGTGGGAACAGGGCAGGTATCAGGTGAAGCTCTGGGACTCGCAGTCATGCCCGCCTCCCTCCCTGTCCTGGGAACACACTCCCCTTCTCCGAGCCGGCTGTGACAGACTGAGGGGCAGAGCCCTTCCCTGGAGGCCTCCCCACCCCCCATGCCCGTGGGGGCCAGGCTGCCCCAGAAAACCAGCCTGAGAAGGCGCTGGGAGAGCCCTCATTATACAGAGAAGAAACGGGCCTGGAGGGGTAGGGACCTGCCATGGTCACGCTGGGCCGACGGCAGAACTGGGCCTAGGACCCAGGTCTCCTGACTCAGTGTGTGGCTACGCTGCACGTGTCTGGTAACAGAACTAAGGACAGTCCCCACTTACTGATGTCAACCGTGTGCCAGGGCCAAGCATTTTACACTGAATCCTAAGAACAACCCTATGAGTACTATTATCATTACCATCCCCTTTTACAGATGAAGAAACTAAGGCTTTGACAGGTTATGAAAATGGCCCAAAGTCACACACCAAGAAGCCACAGAGGCAAGGATTCAAACACAGGTCCATCTGACTCCAAACCCAGGCTGATGTCAACCCCTCTATGTACTACGATAGGAATAAAATTGATTTGATCTTCTTTTTCATTCATAGCCAACCTAGGAGATCATTCATTCATTCATTGAACATTCATGGAATGCCTACTATGCTGAAGACCAGGGAGCTGATCTGGAGTCAGAGGCTGGGGTTGAGGGTCAGAGATTAGGCAGTGAGGTAGCAGGTCTCCAGACCCTCCTAAACTCTCTGGCTCACCAAGGGTGGCTGTTCCTCCCACTCCTTCTGTCCCCAACCCAGCCAAAGGCTGTGCCTTTGCAGCCTCTTTCTCTGCCCGGCATGCTTGCCCATGATGTAGCCCGACTTACCCTTGTGTGAAATGGGGGCATGACTCAGCAGGGGCTTCTGGGTTTTGTACACTTCAAAGAGGACTCTACTAGCAATGGCATTAGCAACCACCGCCATGCCAGCCCTTCGCGGGCACAAGGCACTGTGCTGGGTCCTCCCTCTGTGTGTGTCACCGCCATGCCAGCCCTTCGTGGGCACAAAGCACTGCGCTAGGTCCTCTCTCTCTGTGTCACCTCGTCTAATGCTCACCATCACCCTGTGAGCCAGGAGCTCGTGCACCTCCATTTTCCAGATGAGGGAACTGAGGCTCAGAGCCGCACAGCTCAGGACTGGGTTGGAAAGCACTCATCTGGCTCCCGCGCCTGTGCCCTCACCCCGAGGCTCTCTCTGCCCTCTCTGTGCCCAGGCTCTGTATTTATGCATTCAGAATCCTGGTTCCTGGAAGGCAGAAAGTATTTATTAAGCACCTACTGTGTGCCTTTGGGGAAGTGCTGTGTTAGGCTAAAGCTTGTGAGGATGGGGCGATAGAGGGTCCTCTGTGAGGGATATGGGTCCCTGAGCAACCACTGCACCCAAGCCCTGAGGCGGAGGAAGTGTTTGGGCCCCCAGGGGTGTCAGGGCAGGGCAGCGTGTGCTGTTTGAAGAGCTTTCTTGTCAGCAGGAGTGTCCCTGAGAGTGACTCCGGGCAGAGTTAAGACTTCAGAGGGTCTTCACAGCCACACTACTTCCACTGACCCTCAGGCAAGCCTCTTAGCCCCTCAGTGGCCTCAGTTTCCTGATCTGTGAACTGGGGATGATAACACCTAATTTACAGGGTGGTCAGAAGGACTGAACCGACGAGAGTGCTTGGCACAGGGCCTCGGGAACTAGTAGCTGCTCTTACTGAGCTGGGGCGCGTGTGTGATGGGGGCTGATATCTTGAGCGGGCGTCAGAAGAGACGGATCTACTCTGCAAGCTTCAGTGGCCCCGTCAGTCATGGCTGACATGTAACTCTTGCACGATCTGCCTCACGGGGCTGTTGTGGGGATCACAGAGGTCCCCGGCGCGTAGGTGCGGCTCCGTGATCTGCACGCCGAAGGAATGAGTCCCGGGGGAGAGGGGGCGGCGGGAACAAGGTGGGCGGTGAAACGGGGGCCGCCATTGTGGCGCGCGCAGGTGTGCCATCGTGGGCCGGGAGAGGCACGGCAGTTCGCTCCGGGGAGAAGGGAGAGGGCAGGCTCTGGGGCAAGAGAAGGAGGGAGCTCGGAGGGGTGGCGAGCGCGCGGCCGGGACGCAGGGCGCTTCCTCCGGGCGCCCTCGAGGGTCCCCACCCTCCCCGGCAGAGCCGCCTGGGGCGCTGGCCCGGGGCGCTGTCCCTGGTCCTGGAGTCCTCCGGGCCTTTGACCTGCAGTTCCGATGGTGGCCAGTTGAGGGCGCCCGGAACCGCGGCGGACTCCCCAGGCCCATTTCAGAACACTTAAAAAAAAAATTTTTTTTTCTTTTTTCTCCCAAAGCTCCCCCACCCCTACCCCGGTACATAGTTGTATATTCTTAGTTGTGGGTCCTTCTAGTTCTGGCATGTGGGACGCCGCTTCAGCATGGCCTGATGAGCGGTGCCACGTCCGCGCCCAGGATTGGAACCTGCGAAACCCTGGGCCGCCGTAGCAGAGTGTGTGAACTTAACCACTCGGCCCCGGGGCTGGCCCCCAAAACATGTTTTTAAAGAGCATTCTTTGTTTTCCTGTAATGGCATCCCTACATAATAAGCCTACCTACACACCTAATTTCAAAAGCCACACGATATACTGCCCTAAGGGAGGTAAGAGCCCTGTACTTCCCTAGATGAATACTTTGGTGTGCTCTCACCACAGGACCTAATGAAGTAACCAAATGCTTGCACCTGTTTATATACAGACCTTTAGACTCAAGGGCAGAAAAATCTTACCACTGTGCCGGACTTATAGTTCAGAATGACTCCAGTAGTTGCGTCTTTGGGAGACTCAGTATGTATTAAAGCGACACTAAAAATACTTGTATGTAAACCAGAGTTAGGTTCTAGAATGGGATAAACAGCATTTCACCCATGTAAATGTGTGGGGGGGGAGATATTTGATGCATGACAGTCTTCCTTGGGTGGGATTCTCCTTGGCATTGCTTTCCTGGCTCCCACCCCCTGAAAGACAATGGTGGTCCCAGTACTTGCTGAGGACCAAACCACCCTGACGTATTTCCCTAATGCCCTCTAGGGGGCAGAACCACTCACGTTGAGAGCCACTGCCAAAATGGAGGCCTTGGGTTGGTGAAGAGGGCCCCACAGAAGCCCAGACTGGCTGAGTGGGAGGGTGTCACCTTAAGGAATTGTCAGGGCATCCTGTCCCCCATCTTACAGTTGGACCAGCAGAGGCCTCAAGTGGGAAGGGGCTTGTGCCAGGAAACACGAGTGACCTGCAGAGCCAGGGGCCACAACCCAGGTCTCCTGCCCCCCGGTACAGGGCTTGGTCAGCGCAACTGCCCTGAGTGAAGTCTGGGCATCAAGTAGTCTCCCTTCCAGCTCAGCCTTCCTGCCCCTGAAAATGGGCGGACAGGGCCATGCCCTCAGCAGGGGGGAGGAGAGGGGGTTTGGCTGGATTCCAGCCTATAATGTGTGAGAGGGGACTTGGCCTCCCTCTCCTTGGGGATGCAGCTGCTGCACATTTCTCAACCCCCAAAGGGCCATCCTCTCTCCTACCTTTATTTCTTCCCAATAGTTAGCTGTCCATTGTGTGTGTGTGCACATGTGTCTGTGTGTGTATATTATGTGAGCATGATATAATATAAGGACCTGTGATTTCTGTGCATGAATCTGTTGTCATTAGTGTGTGTTCACATGTGTGTACAAAGCCAGCCATCTCAGTAGGGGAGCACACACTGATGTGGGACCAGTCGGGGTGAGCTTGATCTGACTTGTGCATGTGTGTGTGCACGTGGGTTTGCAGTGCAGGGGCTGCCGTTCATGTGAGCATGTCTGCATGGACTTGATCTTGATACGATCTCTGTAGGCTTGAGGTAGGGGCCTCTGTGCACAGTACGAGGGCAAGTGCACTTGTGCCCTGGTGAAAGTTCTGTGCGGGAGTGCACGCCGGTCCACACAGACCTTGTCTCTCTCGTTCATCCTCTATCACTAGTGCCCGAACAGCGTCAGGCACACAGCAGGTGCTCAGTTTGTATTTGTTGAATGATTGAAGGAAGGAAGACGTGCCCTCACGTGTGTCTGTGTTTCCAAAGGGCTTTGCTCTCAGGGGCCCTCAAGGCCTATGGTCCATATGGCAACCAGAGACACATGCTCAGGGGTCAGGGGCAGAGTGGGGGCATTTATTCTGGCCATTCTGGCCAGGCCAGATTGTCCTGGTCCCTGACAGGGACACTTTGTGTAGGCAGGGGTCTCAGGAACCCATTGAATGGGGTAGGGGTCTCAGAGCCAGGACAAGGAATGGCTGGGTCAGTAACCTCACTGGGCAACTGCTTGGAGCCAGGGTGTGAACCAAGCCACACCCACTCCTCCTTCTCTTTCCCAGGGTCTGGGGACCCCCCTAGGAGACTCCTCCTCCAGGAGTTCAGGATTTGCAGCATCTTGGGATTGGGTGGGTGTGGCTTGACTAGAAAGGCCATGGGCTAAGGATAACGATTCTTTGAGCCCACAGGATTCTCTTAAGGCAAATGCATTTTTCCATTATTATGTCTCTAACCCAGCAAAGTGAGAGTGGGTGTTTAATAGATGAGCAAACTGAGGCCCAGGAAGGAAAACTGATTAGTGAAGAGCCACACAGGAGGCTGCCTGGCCAGGCAGGAAGCCCAGGACCACCCTGTCTCCTACCCCAGAGGCCCCAGGCAGATATCCTGAATGGAAAAGACCAGGAGGAGGGTGCTGGGGACCCTGGCAAGAATTGAGCCCCCCAGCCGCATCTGGAGCCAGGCCTGAGACCCTCCCAGGAGTCTGCCCTCCCTGCGCCCTTACATTTCCCTGCCGAGGGGTGGGAAGGGGGAGCTGGAGGCGGGTGGGTGGAACTCTCCAAGTTCAACCAGGGGTGAACTTGGAAAGGGAGTTCTGCCGCCCTCCACCCCTGCACCCTTCCCTCCTCCTTCACACAGGCCGACACCTGTTTGAATAACTTGGGTGCAAATCTAGGAGGCCCAGAAGAGGAGGCTTCCTCCTAGAGGGAGGGCCTGGACCCTGGGGAGCAGCCTGGCTCTGCTTTCTCGGCGAGAGGCTGGAGGGAAAGGAAGGGAGCTCTGTCCCACCCCCAGATGGCAATGACTTCCCAGTGCCAGTCGCCGAGCACTGGCTTTGTGCTGATTGAGAGTGGTGAGTCCCCTGACACCGGGGCCGGTGGAGGCTGGTGGTCTTGGGGGTGTTAAATGATGTGTCTGAGGTCACATGGCTAGGAGGTGTCAGAGACTGGTCCAGCACCTATGCCCTCACTACACTGCCTCTGTGTGTGTGTGTGTGTGTGTCTTTCTTGGAAGCTGTTCCACGAGCCTACACGTAGATCTGCTCTATTCTTTCCAACAGCTGCATGGGGCTGCATGGTATAGATGGACCTGCGTTTCTTTATCCGGTTCCCTCTGGATGGCCATTAGTTTGTTTCAGAACTCTTACTAATAAATCTTTGCTAGCTAGGAAAATTGTGATTTCATGTAGTTCAGCGTAATGCAAATGATGCTGCAGCCAGTGTTTTAATAAACACATGCTATTCAAATACTATTCTCAGTGCTTCATAAGTATTAACTTAGTTCATCCTTGGCAAAACCCTCGGAAGTAGGTACTGTTGTTTTCGTCATCAGCCCCATTTTGCAGATGAAGAAACTGAAGCAAGGAAAGATTCAGTGACTCGCCCAATGTCACACAGCTGACAAGTGCAAGAGCTGGGATTTGATCCCTGGGATGGTTCATGGGGATGAGGATGTACGGGTGTACCTCCCTGTCCCTTGTCCTCAGCTAGTCATCGTCAGGCTCCCTTACTGCAGTGTACAGAGTCCATTCTTAGAAGTGGTCTTGCAGGTGAAGAAGGTGCATTTAGATTGTGCTGTCGCCCGAGGGACCAGGAGCTGGCCGGGGAGTGTCCTGAGCACCCCTGGCGGAGGGAACGTGACCCCCACCCCCACCCCACCCCCAGCTCTTGCCAACGAGGCAGCTGCAGCTGGTCAGGGCCCAAGAAGCCGGAGCCCACACTGGACTCTTTGTCTTCGATGGGAACCCTGCGGCCCCCATGGTCCCTCTCAAGGGCCCACTGTCCCAGCACCAGTGGGGCCTCCCGGGGGCCAGGCCTGGCTGGGAAACTTGGCACATTGGAGGCCCCTTGGCCACCATGCCAACTGGACATGCAGAGCCCACTCAGGAATCATTCCCACTGAAAGGACAGTCTGGCAAGGCTGAGGGCCATGGCCAAGGCAGGGAGCAGCCTGGAGGGGCTGGAGTCCTGGGTCCCAGCTCAGGCACTGTGCACACCCACAGTGGCCCAGGCCCGGCGCCTGGTCCCCCCTCCCCCCAGCTCTCTGGGCGCCCCTGCTGCTGCTGCCATGGAAGGAAAGACTTCCTCCCTCCTCAGGCCAGCCTCTGGCCTGCCCCTCGGGAGCCCTACCTGACTGCCTGTGAGGGATGGGCTTCCCACACTGCCCTGCACCCAGGGGTCCCTCCACCCAGAATCTGCAGCCCTGTCCAGAGCAGAAGGGGCCCAGCCCTGTCTGCAGAGCACCCTGCCAAGAGGGAGCCAGGCCTTCCATCCGAGAACCAAACCAGGGTTTGTTCTAGAGGCAAAGAAGTCACGGTTGCCCTGCCCAGGCTCTGAGGTCTGCAAGGGCCTCTAAAGGGCTCCTCTGCCCCCCAGAGTGTGCAGAGAGGAGAAGGGGGTCCAGCGTGGGGGAGGGGAGGGGGCAGAGCCCCCAAGAGAGAAGTAACTGCTGTGAGTCAGGTCTCAGTTTCTTCATGTCTGACATGGGGAGACTCCTGTGCCACCTCCACCTGCCTGGGTGAGGCAAACTGTGGAGCCCTGTACCCAGACCTGTCATTTCCCAGGGGAAGATGGAGCTAACTGAGCCCTGGCCTAGGGCCCAGGCGGAATAGCTCCTGAAAGGCTTCTGAAGAATCCCTGCCGCCCTGTCTTTGTGCCCTTGGCCGTCCTTCCTCCCTCGTCCCCTCACTGCATCTGTTCCCTGCAGTCCCTTTAAACAGAAAACCCCATAGAAAACCTCAAGGCATAATCCCTCCCTCTTTGGGGGGCAGAGTGGGCATTCTGGGAGGGGTGGGTGAGTCCTAGGGGCAGGGCCAGTGTCCCCTGTCCCCTGACACATCTTTCCTTGGGACAGGAGATACAGCTTCCTGTGGGGCAGAGCACTGGACTGTGAGCTGTGGTTGAGTTGGGCGCAGGGGAGGGGCTCAGAGTGTTTGTTGAGTGAATGTGTGACCGGCCTTAGGACTCAGAGGCCAGCTCCCCCTGGGAAGGTTGCTGACTGAGAGAAGTAGGCTGGATGAATTTTTCAGAAGAGGGTGGGGCATCTCTACTCCTGCAGCTTTGGTCCTTCTCACCTGGGCCACTGGGGGGCTCCTGGGAGAGGGGGATGAGAGTGGGCAGCAGAGGGGCTGTGGGAGCCTGGGTTCCTTCCATCCCTCGGTCACTTGTGTGAGGAGCCGAGCTTCTGACAGCAGTGGGGCTCTCGCAACTGGCATTAACTGAGCATTTACTGTGTGCCAGACCCGGGCTGAGCCCTCCCCGTGCGTTACTCCGTTGCTGCAAAGGCCCTGGGCCAGTGTGTGGATCAGTTCCATTTCACAGAGGAGCAATTCGGGGTGCACGGAGGGCAGGGACTTGCCCACAGTGCAGCCCATTGGGACCCTGGATTCCAAGTTCTTGACCCGGCCCGCTGTGAGCACCCCACTCCGCGATGATGGGGGACAGATCCGCCGACAGAGCCCGAGGGCTCTAGGGGGAATGGAAGAGGGTCTGCAGCCCCGTACGCCCCCGGTCTGGGGGTGGAGAGTCGGTTTCGTCCTACTCGCCCCGCGCTGGAGCCGCTGAGGCCCCGCCCGGGCCCCCTGGCCCCCCCTCTTTTGTCCCCCTGCCCCCCTGCTCCCGCCCCAGCTCGGAAAGTCCAGCGAAGCCCCGGCCCCCGGCCCGAGGGCGGCGCGAACAAGCGGCCCTTTCTGCGCGCGGCCGCCCCCCGCAGCTGGACCGCAGCCCGCGGGGGCGCGGACAATCCCGGGGCTTGTGGCCGGGGGCGGGGCGGCCGCGTTGCCAAGGTGACCCGGGCGCGGGGCAGGCGGCGCGGGCTCGGCGGGCTGCGGCGGCGGCGGCGGCGGCACCATGAGCGGCCGGAAGCGCAGCTTCACCTTCGGGGCCTACGGCGGGTAGGTGCGCGGGGCACGGGGCGCCCGCCTGCGGCCCGCCGGGGTCCGGGCGGCTCCGTGGCTGGGCATTTGTGCTCGTGCGCGCGGTGGGCGGTTTGATGTCAGTGCGTAGCGCGCCGTGTTGGTAGGTCTGTGTGTTTGCGTGTGTATTGCTGTGTGTTCCGGTTGGGTGTCCGTGCGCACGTGTCAGGACAGGAATGCACGGGTGGGCATTTCTGTGTCTAAGGGCGTGACAGCGCTTGTGTCTGTGACTGGCGTGTGGGCAGGCAGGCTGGGCCTGTGTGTGTGCACCCCTGGGTGCATGTGCAGGTAGGGGAGGTGGGAGGAGGCAGGCCACGGGGGAAGCCCTGAGGGAGCCTCTGCTTGGCCTTTGAAGCTGCTGGGCCCTGGAGTGAGGCTTTGCAAGAAGGGAACCTGGAAGCCATGAGCAGGGCCGCTCCCACCCCCACCCCTGGGCACCTGGGCTGCCCATGTCCCATGCCGCTTGGCTTTCAGGAATCCCCCGTTCCAGGGCTGCTGGCTGCCTGGGCCTGGAGACCTGGGGGAGGGAGGGGCGGGGCGAGGATCAGAGTGGTGGCTTGACCATCTTGGGGTTACTGTCCATCCTGACCCCAAGTGCCTGTGTGAGAGGGGTGCAGAGGGGGCTGGGAGGGTTCTTGCCTTAGGCAGAGGTTTGGTGAATTGGAAGGAGACTGGGCAGACAGACGGGGCCCAGAGCCTCTTGCCCAGCTGGCCAAGTAGTTGCATAACCTCCACCAGGCCCTGCCTCACTGTGGGCAGAGGGACACATAGGACCCGTCTTTGGGGTGCGGAGCGATTGGGGCTCACTCCCGTGACGCTGCTGGTGTAGAACAGGTGCTCGTTGAGCCGTGGGGATTGTGTCCAAGGCGCCCCTGCTGTCTGGACCCCAGCCTCCAGGGCCCCAGGCGAAGGGGCTGGGTGGGATGGGAGACAAGAGGGCCGCCCCCACTGTCTGGTCCCTGCTAGTCATCAGATGACGCGAGGAGCCTGGGTTGAGCCCTGAGATTCCTGGTCAGCTGACGCGGAGGGGCAGCCCAGGGTGTCGGGCTGCGTCCTGTTGTGTGACCTTGGGCAAGTCCTGGCCTCTCCGGCCTCACTTTCCCCATCTGCAGAATCTACATTAGCTGGTCCTCTGGGGACCCCAGCCCTGCCTCCCTAGAAGACACACCCTAGCTGGCGGAGTCCGGTTTGGGGCCCCTCCCCCGTGGGCCTCTGGCCTCTGGGCGGGAGGCAAGGGTGGGTTGTTGCCCCAACAGCTGCTCAGCCCCAGCTGGGCAGGAGGGTGGCGCCCTCTCCAGCCCTCCCTGACCCCAAGGTGCCTCAGAGGGTACTGGGGGAGAATCTGGGAGGGGGGCTGCCCACACACCCTCCCTAGGCTGGGCCTGGAGGGACTAGGGGGAGACAAGGCCTGGGGGTAGCCCCTGAGCTCCGGGGGCTTGAGCTCTTCCTCTGGCTCTGCTCTGGGGGTGGCGGGGGAGGCACCTCGTGGGTCTCCTGCTCCCAGATTCCCAGGCATTGGTCCCCTGGATGGATACGAATGGACTCCAGCTCTGGGATGGAGGCAGGCCACCGAGGAACTCGGGGGCAGTTCTGCCTGCCCACTGTAAGCCGTAAACCCCCAGCACACCCCTCAATCCTGTCTGGAAACACTCTAAGCTGGCCCCAGCCTCACCCCTACATCCTTGCTCTGACCCCAAACTGCTGTAGTCACTGTCCGGCTCCACCTGTTCCAAGACCTCCCACGCTGACCCCCACCCCTGCTGCCACCCCATAGCCTGGCCCTGGGCCCTGCTCCCCTACCTCCACGCCCCAGTCCTGCCTCTTTTCCTTACTCCATCACCTCACACCTTCCCATGTCCTTAATCTGACGTCAGGGCCCCTGCAGCCCATGGAGGACAGTGACAGTACATTAGGCCTCTTAGAAACAGTGCTCCTCCAGGCCCCTCTGGGAGGGTGGGCGGTGGTGACTCGGGGTTGGCCTGGTGGGCTGGGCAAGGCTGGATAATAAGAAGGGGCTGCCCTCTCACCCGCTGCCCCTCTTGCTGTGTTTCAGGGTAGACAAGTCCTTCGCCCCTCGCCGGAGTGTGTGGTGAGTACTGGGGCTCAGGAGGGGCTGGGCTGCTTGGATGAACCTGGAGGACACTCTCAAACCATTGCCGCCCCCCACAATGCCAGACCAGACCCCACCAACCTTCCTACTTTCCCCTCCAGGCGAGCGGGTGGGCAGACCCTCTTACCGGTTCTGCCCCCACATATTCTCCCCCACAGTTCTTTCTCGAACTCCCCTGGGAGTCAGGCAAGTCAGGTTAAATCTCAGCTCTGCCACTGTCTGTGTGACCTTCAGCAATTCACTAACCTCTCTGAACCTCAGTGTTCTCATCTGTGAAATGGGGATTAAAATGCCTGTTTAACAGAGCATGAAGTTATAAACAAGCGAACAGTCAAAACAGGCCCTGGCATATTGCACGCCCTCCCTGAAAGCATTTTCTTCCTTTTCTCTGACCTATTCCTTCCCACCTTTTGGTGGCTCCTGGCTCGGCTGGGGGTGCCCTTAGCCTTTTCTTCCAAACCCTCTAGGCCCACTCCACACAGCCTTCAGAACCCCTCCTGCAGCCCGTTTCCTGTCTGAGGCTGCCGTCTCTCTGGAGCAGGAGGGAGGGAGGCAGCGGCGTCGGCAGCTTCCCCAACACCGAGAGCAGTGGGTGGAGGTGCGGCCTCACCTCAGGACTCACAGCACCCACCACCCAGCAGGTGGATGCCTCCTGGCTTCTCTGGCACCAGTGTCACATGGCCCGGCTGGCTTCTCCTGCTGCCACTTCACCTCCAGCAGGAGAGCCTCCAACGGCTCTGGCTTCTGCTTCCTGCCCCCACTGAGGCCTTCCCGGGGTCCCCAGGCCCTGCAGTGTGCCCCCTCCAGCTGCCAGATGACTCCTATCTGGCACCGTTTCCCACCTGCTGCCAGAGGCCCCTGGGAAGCCATGCCTGGGGCAGGAGGCACACGGGGTGCCCAGGCTGAGCTCCAGGGCCTGCCCTTTTATTTTCTTTTGATGTTGTCTGTGCAACCTGGGGCCAGTTACTCTCCCTCTCTGGGCTTTATCTCCTGCTGCTGTGCCTCTGAGCCTCGACTATGTGCAAGACTGTTTGCTAAGCCCGGAGCAGGGGTAAGTTGAGGGGAGATAGAGATGGAGGTGAGGAAGATGCCATCCTTCCCTTCGAGATCAATAACAAGACCCTAACAACTGCCACTTTGTCAAGCACCTGCTGTGCACTGAGTACTGTTAGGTGCTTGAACTGTGTCATCTCACAGAACCTTGCCACATCCCTGAGTTCGGGACTATTATCTCTAATTACAGATGAGAACACTGATGCACAGACAGGGGAAGTGACTTGCCCGAGGGCACACAGCTAGTGAGTAGCAGAGCTGGGATTTGAATCCTGATCTTCCAGACTCTGTACAGAGCCCAGAGTCTCACCCACTCTGTCCCAGGGCCTTCAGGCCACAGGGCAGGTCTGAATGAGGGATGCACTGCAGGGAAGACTTGAAGATGGAGGGGTGACCCAGAAAACCCACTCTAGGGAGCCCTGTACCAAGAGTCAGAGATGAGGGGCCAGGACTGAGAGTAACTAACCGGCTGTGTCACTTTGGTCTAGTCCCTTCCCCTCTCTGGGCCTCAGCTGACACACCTACAAAGTGAGATTCTGGGATCTCCAGGACATGCCCATTACCCACAATGCCTTGCCCCACACCCTCCTTGCTGGAGCTGCTGTCCAAGGTGCTAACCCCAAGCCCTCCCTTCCTACCCCAGGAGCCTGTGCCTGGCATATAGTTAGAGCTCAATGGGGGTCATTTTGACTATTAATTATGATTTCCTGACATTCAAGGCCTTTCCCCACCTCCCTTTCCAGCCTGGGACCCACTTCTCCCGTGCCCCGCGTTTCTGATCAATGGGAATGTGGCCCTGTGAGCACCACCTCCGTGCTTTTGCTCACGTTGTCTCCTCCCCTTAACATACCCTCCCCTCCCATTTCCCCAAGCCCTCGCCACACCTCCAGCCCAGCTCTGTCACTGTTTGTTGAGCGTTTTCTCTCCTGATCCCCTCTCTCGATCTTCCTCTTTTTGGAACGCCTCCCCCACTGTTCTCGTGCCTGCAGAGCAGACATTAGTGCCCGTTCCTGGGGGAGTGCCACGAGCATGGCCTTCAGAGTCTGACAGATGTGGACTTGAATCTGCCTCTGCCACAGACTAGTAGTGTGACCTTGGGCAGGTGACTTCCCCCTCTGAGCCCCACTGGGTGCCCAGGCAGTGTTGGTGGAACTGGATCTTTCAGCAAGTTGACGGCCGTGACTCAAACGCGTCCACTTAACCCTGCCGCCTGAGGTCCTGGGAAGCAGAGATTGCTTGAGTTACTGTTGACCTCACTTTCCAGGATGAGTCGCATGAAAGCTGGGCTGTACTCTTCTCATCTCTGACCTCCACACAGTCTTGCACAGCTACCCAAACCCAATAAATGCTTAATGAATGTTCATGGAATTGAATTGAATGTGCCCAGATTGAGGAACAGGTGAAACTTGTCAAGTAAGCTGGGCAGGCTTCCTGGAGGAGGCATGGTTTTCCCCACCCCTTTTTAAAAAAAGGATGAAAAGGTTGGGGCTTGGCTCAGGGGAGCAGTGAAGCCTGGGAGAGGCCAGATGTGATCATGGCTGGATTCCCCTCCCCTGTCCCCCTCATCAGCAGGTTGTTGGCAGTGGAGGAGCTCAGAACAAGTGTACAAATGTCAGAGGAATGAGGCCCAGTGGAGAATTAGGAGCTAGTGTGACAGTGAGTGACTCTGGTTCTGCAGCCCTACTGGGGGCTGGACGTTTAAGGTGGATTCAAATGGTGTGGGGAGGCAGGAGGAGGAGTGGATCAGGATGGGGGCATGGCTAGGTGGAGTTGTCAGGGAAGAGGGGCTTCTGGAAATACCCTGGGAAGAGGAGAGTCAACTTTGACCTTAAAGCTGGGAGCCTGGGAGGAGGAGGCAGGACCCAGCAAGGATTAAGTGCCAGCAGTGTGCTGGGCATTTTACTATGGTGGTCTTATTAAGTCATGACAATGGTCCTGTAAGCTGACCTTAGGTCCCCATTTTAGAGGCCAGAACAAGACGGAGAATGGTGAAGGCTCTGGCCCAAGGTCACAGAGCTGGCGAGGGCTGGGTTTGAATCCAGCTTTTTCTCCTGCCAAGGAAAGGACGTGGCCAGAGATGAGGGAGCCACAGGAATGAGGGAAATCCTGGTTATGGAATGAGGGAGGAGTGGGAGAGGGCGAGATGACCCCGGATACCTTCAAGACAGGGGTCACTGCCCAGCCCCGGGTGTCCCCCCGTGAAGGCCCATCTGGTCGCTGAGATATCTCCCTTTGATAGTAATGGTCCCAGTTGCTCCTGTATAGGAAGCGTTTCCTGGCTCTTGGGCCCTGGGCCGAGGATTTCAGCTGAATTCTTTCATTCCATCCTTATACCAGCTCTACAAAGTAGAGACTATTACCATCCATCCCCCATTTTACAGATGAGGAAACTGAGGCTCAGAGAGGGGACGTGGCTGGCCCGGGGGCACACAGTCAGTGCGTGGTGAACCATGACTGGCAGCGTGGTCGGCCTGAGCCCGTCCCTTTAGCCCTCGCTCTCCTGGATGCTGCCTGTGCCGAGCAGGGGGCTTGGGTGGGCGGCCCCTGTCCGCAGGTGGCTCCTCTCTCTAGTCACTGAGCGGGGACCTGGGGGGCCTGTGTGCTGCTGCAGGAAGCACGACTGGCCTCATTAATGGCTCTGAAATGCCAGGCAGGCACAGCCCGCTGGGCCCCCTCATCTATTATGCATTTTGTGGGCAGGCCCCCGGCGGGCAGCTGGCAGAGCACAGGATGGGGGGGCGAGCAGCTGCTTCCTGAGCCCACCCCTGCCACCAGACCTCTGGGCAGGGATCCCCCAAAGCAAGCGCCAAGGCAGCTCCTGCCTCCTGCCCCTGGCCCAGTCGGGGAGGGGGTCTCCCTGGGGACAGGGGCATGGATGCTGGTCCCCACCGTGTTAGCCTGCCTGTCCCAGCAGCCACTTCTGAGAGTGGCTGGAACCTTGATGGAGCCGGGAGTTAGGAGTCAGCGGGGACTAGACGGGGCAGAGGAAGGCTGAGACAGAACCCTAGGTGCGCAGGCTTCTGGCTGCACAGAACCCCAGAGTGATGGAGTTGTGGTTGTTTGTCCATCATTCATTCATTCAGCCACAAGTAACTATTGAGCACCTACTGCATACCAGGCACAGTTCTAGGGACTGCAGATTCGTTGGAAAACGAGACAGGCCAGTCCCCATTCTCAGCCAGTACTTCACCTCTTTGAGCCTCAATTTTCTCATCTGTAAAATGGGAAGCAGGGGGGCCTGCCCGGTGGTGTAGTGGTTAAGTTTGTGTGCTCTGCTTCTGCGGCCCGGGGTTCGTGGGTTCCGATCCTGGGCGCAGACCTGCACAGCGCTCATCAAGCCATGCTGAGGTGGCATCCCACATACAAGATAGAGGAAGATGGGCACAGATGTTGGCTCAGTAACAATCTTCCTCACCAAAAGAAAAAAAAATGGGGGGGAGTAGGGGAGACAGTCTATACATAGACAAGAAAACAAACATGGTGGTTGCCTTGCATTTTAAAGCGAGGGTACCTTCTAACAAGGTCTCCTTCCCTGGAGCTTACTGCATGCTGGGCTGTGTTCCAAAGCACTTTCATATATTGATGGATTTAATCCTCACGACCACCCCAGGAGGCAGGTGCTGTTATTATCCCCGGTTTAGGGAACTGAGGCATAGAGGGGGTAGGTGACCTGTTCAAGGTCTCTTGGCAAAGCTGAGATTTAAACCTAAGCAGGGGGCTCCAGTTTGCACATCACCCTGGGCTGTAGGGCTGGAGGATGAAGGAGAAAGGGAATCATGGAAGGCCTTTTGAGGAGGTGGCATTTGGACCAAAACCTGAAGATTGAGAGAGCCGTCAGTGGGAAGAGTTGGCAAGGGGCAGTCCTGACAGAGGGAACAGCAGGTGCAAAGGTCCTGAGACAGGAACGAGCTTAATGTGCCCTGGGAACAGGGAGGAGGCCAGTGTGGCTGGAGGGATGAGGGAGAGTGAGGTCTGGGGTGTGTTTGGAGACAGAGGAGGGGCCAGATTAAGCAGGGTCTTGCAGGCAGGGTAAGAGTTTGTATACAGTGTCAGTGATTGACATGCAGAACCACTGAATCCCAGACTCCTGGCTTTGTACAATCTTAGAATCAGAGAATTTGGGCCTCCTAGAATCTTTGGAGATGGAAGAGACCTTTGAGGTACCCTCTATGGCCTTCCTCTCTAGCAAGGAACCCCTGCTTTGGTTCACCACCCCCTTGAGTATTGGAAGAGTTTGGGGGCCTCCTGAGAAATATGCGCCTCTATTTTTGGCGACTGCATGGACCTCTTGACGCCCGCTCTCCCTGGCTGAGACCATCATGACCTCTTAGCAGCTCCTTGACTAGCCCTTCCTTGCTCACTCCTGGTGATGGGAGGCTCACTGCCCTTGAAGGAGCCCATTCCATTGCTGGAGAGTTCAGGTGGATAGCAAAAGTTCTTCTTCCTTAGAACCCGCTGCCCGAGCCGGGAAGCACCGTCTGGGTCTCCCATGCCCACAGAGGCCCTTCAGTGAGATAAGGATGGGGACAACGTCCCTCCGGGTCTGCTCTTTCTGGTCTGAGGGTCACTCCTTTTAGCCCTCCCTCCTTTTCATCCTTATTCAGCTTGGCTCTTGCAGGCCTTGAAGCCCCTTTAGATGACTCTCTCTGTCTTCCTTTGGGGCCAGGAGATGCCCTCTTCCGGGAAAGGCCACCTCCTGCTTAAGGAGACAAGAGAAGATTCCCTCTGCATGGGGTTTGGTCCAGGGCCTGCCACTCTTCTTCTGTGTGATCTTGGGAAGTGAGGCCCCGTCTCTGGGCAGTTCCCCAGGCCCACCTTCGGCACAATAAAGAGGAAGAGATGGTCACTAAGGGTTTGCAGCTCGCAGTTCCCAGCGTGGCTGGCCCTGCCTGCCTCCACATCCCACGGTGTTCAGACTCAGGGCCCTCTGTTGGGGTGCCTGGAAAGATTTGGGTTCTGTCTTCAGGCAGACCTGTGTTCAAATAGCAGCTTCAACTTTTCTCTCTTGCTCTGTGGCCTTGCCCAAGCCGCTTTGCCTCTCTGAACCTTAGAGCCTGCATAGCAATGAGAACTGAATTGCTTACCCCAGGGGGGTCTTAGCATGAAATGAGTCCAGTGTGTGTGCTCAGTGGATGTTTTCCCTCTCTCTGAGCCTTTGCATATTGAGAGAAAAGACCCGTTAAACCAAAGAGAGACTCCAATACGAGGGTTTTAGGCACTGTTGAGGTGGTTTGGTTGAGAAGTGGTTAAGAAATGGCCTTTTCTAAAATCCCATAACGGCTTTCCTCAGCCAGGCTCTTCCCCGAGACAGTCATTCATTCATTCAGCAAATTAATTCAACAGATATTTAGGGTGGGGATGCCCTCTGAGAGCCAACCAAACCCTGTGCCAGACACTGGGGACACGAGATGATAGACGAGGCCACTCCCCTCGTGGAGCTCACAGTCCAGAGGGGACATGAGGAGGAGGTGGCCCTAATCAGGGTGATGAGTGTTCATTGGGAAGATGTTCTGAGAGCTCACACCCGGGAACCAGGGGAGGCTTCCTGGAGGAGGTGACACAGAAGCTGAAACCCAAAGAACAAGTTGGAGTGGGCCGAGTAGCAGTGTATCTGTGTGTGTGTTTTGGGGTGGGGACGGAGGGCCAGTGCCAAGAGAACATTCCAGGAAGAGGAGGCGGCAGGTCAGCAGCGTGGAGGAGAAAAGCGTGTGGTGGCACGTGCTGGGCACAGGACAGAACCGGACCCAGCGGCTGCAGGTGGGAGAGACAGCCACCAGGGCCCGCTCTGTTGGGACTTCCTGTGGGTGCCCCGAGGGTGTGAACCCCGAGCCACCGTGAGGTGCAGGCCTGCCAGGGCCCCCTCCCACTCTCCTCCCTGCCCCGGGACCGCTCCGTGCCGTCTGTCGGCCCAGGGCTGTGTGTGGTGTGGATTAACTTCTCTGGGTCTCCATTTCCTTGCCTGTGACATGGAGAAAATAAAAGCGCCTACCTTGAAGGTTGTTGTGGGGTTTAAATGAGAGAATGTGTGCCAAGGCCGACAAGCAGGGCCTGGCATGGGGCAATGCCAGCGACCGCGGTCATTGCCGTGCTGTCCTTCTGTGCGGGGCCTGCAGTGGGGGCAGGATTGCTCAGTGTGTGGACTCTGCCCTCTGGAATCTCACCGCCTGCCGGGAAGGGACACTGGCCTACCCATGAGCGTGCTCCCCAGCCACAGGCACTGACCTTGACACTGGGCCTGAGAACGCTGGCTTTGCAGCGAGCCAGGCTGCACGGAGTCCTGGCTGGGCGGCCTTGGGCAGTGCCTCCCCTTGCGGCGCCGCAGTTTCTTCCTTGTGCCGTGGGGGTGTCAGCAGTCCCCACTCAGGGTGAGCGAGAGGGCTGAGGAGGAGCCTTTAAAGGGCTGGCCCAGCCCTTCCAGGCCATGTATTGCAGAAGAGAAGAAACATTCTGAGCCCAGGGGAGCTGGAGAAACATTGCTCTTGCTCTCTGAAGCTCGTTTTCCTACCTATAAAATGAGAAGATCGGCTATGAAACACTCTGATGTGCTGGGGTTCCAGCGGAGTCAGATAGTCCCTAATTCTGACCTGGTCTGTTTGCTGTGTGACCTTGGGCTAGAGACTTAACCTCTCTGAACCTCAGATTCCACACCTGTAAACAGGGACAATATTCACCTCACAGGATCCATTCAAGGCTTCTGTTGGCCATTTGTTCACTCAACAAATATTTGACTCCCTACCATGTGCCAGGTGGTGTCTAAGAATTGGGGATACAGCAGCGAATCTGACGGACATGGTGTCTGGCCTCATGCAGGTTACCTTCCAGCGTGGGAGACAGATGCAAAATGAGCTACCGGACAAAGTAACTTCCGGTGGGTAACGGGTAGTGAGGACAGGGGCTGACTTTGCTGGGGGCACCAGGGAGGGCCCTGCGGCCTGAGTGGGAAGGAGCCGGCTGTGGGAAAGGTAGTCCAGGCAGAGGGCAGAGAAGGTGTAAAGGCCTTGAGGCGAGAACAAGGTCCTTCCCCCACCCCAAACCTGGAACATTCCGGATCATCTCCTGGCAGCAGGGGGAAGGTGGCTGAGCAGGCGGGGGGTTGGGGGCCCACCTTCTCTCAGATCAGAACTGCTGCTCACGAGGCGGGCCCCCGGGGTGGGGTGCAGGCACGCGAGGCCAGGCTGGGTTGGGCCTCGGGTGAGATGGGAGGTGCAGGCAGGAGGCTGGGCCTCTGGCCAGCCGGGGTGGAGCTCACTGCAGGGTACAGGCAGGTGGTCAGCCTGGCGCCCACCTGGCCGGCCCCTCTGCCCAGAGGTGTTCTGGGGTCTGGCACAGAGACCCTGGGCCTGACTATTTCAGGGGGGGTTTGTGAGGGGGGTGGGGCGGGCAGGGGAACTTGCACCTGCTTCTCTCTCACCCCAGCCAGCCTGGGCCTGGGCACCGGCCACAGATTGCCTCGGCTCTCCCCAGATCTGGCCGGCCCACGGGGCCCAGGGTTCTTTGAGATGACCCTCAATGTGTGCGTGTGCGCACGCACACACACACACAGTTTCCCTACTCACAGCAGACGGCCTCGTCATGAACGTAGAGTTAGATACACACACTCACTCGTGCACAGATCGTAATTGGACGTCCACCGTGTGCCAGGCCCCCAACAGATCCAATCCCCACCTGAGGAGGCTAGAAAGAGGGAAGCCGATAGTGACCTAACAGTCACACCAGGACGCGTGTAAACCAAACCAAGAAGTCCGTGATGGCCCAGGACAGGCTTCAGGGAAGGCCGGACAGGGTGGGGGCAGCCTGGCGAGGGGGCTCCAGCGAGGCTGTAGAGGGCAGCCCATGAGGCGGGCTGATGGACGGCAGGGAGAGTGTAACGGGTAGAGCGGCCAGTGTGTGCAAAGGCCCAGAGGTGGGGCAGACACACAGGGCCTCTGGGCCGCGTGAGGCAGTGGAGGCTCGATCCTGCGTGCCGTGGGAAGCCATGCGGGCTTTTAGGCAGGCGGATGACGTGACAGACACAAACACTCTCGCATACAAACCCACGCATGCCCCAGACACGAGCGCCTTCTCTCCCACCCACATTTCACGTTGCTGCCGGGCCTCCCATGCACACCCTCACCCCCAGTCACACTCCCCACCAGGCAGAGCTGCAGAAGTGCTGGTGTAGCGGGCAGCAGAAGCATCCGGCACCTGTCCCGCCTGCCTGCTGATTTTGCGCACATGCCCCGTGCACACACGTGCAGGATCGCGGAAGGCGGCTTCTAGCGTAGCGAGCTTTCACCTCCCCTATCTCATTGAATTCACACAGCCACCCTGCAGGGAAGAGTTACCGTCGCCATTTTACAGCTGAGGACGCTGAGGCTCAGAGAGGTGAAGTGTCCTGCCCCAGGCCACACAGCTAGAGCGTGACATAGCTGGGATTTGAACTCAGGCCTCTCTGACTTCTAGGTCTGTTCACTGGCCCCCCAGACTCAGGCACACGCAGCTGTGCTCACCGCCTTTCCTGGCTCTCACCAAGAAGGTGGCCAGTGACCCTCAGCACCGGTCTTCCAGAAACAGGTTGATCAACAGGGAAAGTTAGGGCCCCACTGTGTGCCCACCTGCCTCGTGATCCTGCAGCCTTGTGGGGGTAGTGGCAGTGGTGGGGCTGGGGACCTGCCAGCCTGCCAGCCCGGAGCAGCTCAGGGCACGGAGCTGAAGCTGGGAGCAGAGCCTGCGTTTGCCTCTGCAAATGAGGCGGACAGCCCTGTCCCGCACAGGCTAACCCCTGCTGGCCTGGCTCCCAGGATGTGACAGCTGAGGTCCCAGGGCACAGCACTGTGCCCAGCTGCTTGGGCCTCTTCTCTCCGTGACCCCAGAGCAGGTTTCCTAATGCCTAATGTAGAGGAAAGAGTATGGGCCTCAGAGCCAGCCAGGACTGGGGGGACAGCCCAGCTCTGTCACTCCTGGCCGGGGGACTTCGGCCATGGTGTCTCACCTCCCTTGGTGTCAGCTTCTCCTCCTTGGACTAAGGAGTGGTGAATATCTCCTTCTCGAGATGACTGGGAAAGGTCAAGGAGTCGGGTCCCCCGAGAGCTGTCTCATAGCAAGTGCTCCGTTTTGAAAAATCTTTCATTTTTTTCTCATTACAAAAATAATAAGTGGTCATCATAAAAATCCAGACAATACAGAAAAATGCCTCCTGTCACAGGCAGAAGTTCCGAGCGGTCCGTCTTCCCAGAGGTAACCCGTGTGAACTTTGCCACGTAATTTTTTATTTTTACAAGTGAGATTTTTCCTGTGCAGTTTGCTTTTTTCACTTAACAGTAGGCCTCAAACCCCTTTTCCGTCAGGACCAGAGACCTCCTTGTCGCTGCCGCGTGTTCTGCATCCGTGTGAGCCTTGATGGGCATAACGAGCTTCCTGGGGTGAATGTTGGGATGGCTTCCAGGTTGTGTCTGTCACAAACCCTCCTGCCACAAGTGGCCTTTGTTCATTTATTTTTGTGCATTTGTGTATTTCTGGAGAATAAATGCCTAGAAATGGAGTTGCTGGGCAAGGAGTCTGCACGTTTTCATCTTCAATAGGAGAGGCCACCACCTGTGGAGAAGCCGTAGCCCTCTGTGTGTCCACAGCAGACCCAGCTAATCCATTTCCTCTGAATCAGGGGAATTTATCCGCTGCCTCTGCCCTTGGCCACGGGGACCCCAGAGTCATCAAGAGGCAAAGATTCCAAACATGGGAGGCGCCTGGGGGGTCGTCTAATCAAGCCCTGTGCTCCCTTACTCCTCTTGTCCCCGCACCTTCAAATCTCCTTCCCTGAGAGGCTCTGCCTGCCCTTGCCTGACAGGGAGCTCACTACCTCGCACGGCTGACGGTTTTACTCTCTGCCGGCTCTGCTTCTCACACCGTTTATGTTGTACTTTAGTCTCGCTTCTCGTGACTTTCACCTTGGAATCCTGCCTCAGTCCTCAGGAGCCTACAGAGGAAGGAAAGAAGGAAGAAAGGAAGAGAGAAGCTTAGGCCAGGCAATGCTCAGGGTTCATGTTTACCTACAATGTATGAACTCATTCAATCCTCATGACAGCCTTTGGAGGCAGGCACTGTTGTCCTCATTTTAGAGATGAGGAAATGGAGGCTCAGAGAGGTTAAGTAACTTACCCAAGGTCACACAGCTGTTAAGAGGCAGAGCTAGGATACAAACTCAGGCAGTCTGGCTTCAGAGCCCACACCTCTGATGTTACACTGCTTCTCCAGGAAGGAGCCTGTAATTTATTGAACACCTACTGTATACTCACCTCTAGGCTAGTCAGATTGTACATATAATATCTAATTTGTTCTACACAACAGTTCTGCAAAGTGGTGTTACTATCCCATTCTGCAGATGAGAAAACTGAGGCTCAGAGAAGAGAAGCAACTTGGAGGAGTTTCAGGTCCCCTCTACAGCCCCTGCGGCACAGAGGAAGCCCTCCGGGATTCTGGTCTCAGCCAGTTTTTGGTGAACGCAGCTCCCGGGTCTCGCTCCCCGATTCACGCTCCTGGGGAATGTCAGAGCCGGACCTCAGCGTCATCTAATCTGAGCCCCAGTGTTCAGTGGACACTGCTTAGGTTATGGTGACTAATCCTGTGCACACAGCGATTTAGAGGCAGAGCCAGGGCCTCTCCTTGTCACCTTTGGTTAAGAGACGGTGACCTTGTCCCTCTCCAAGGGGGTTTTACCTTGGCCCAGCAGGGACTTCTGCTCCCAGACTGGCCTGGGGCCATAAGGCAGCCAACCCACGCACAGGGAGGGAGAGGGATGGACTAAACAAGGCCTCAGCACTGGAGGGTTCAGTGTCTGGGCAGTGAGGCCCAGGGAGCACCGGGAACAGCTAGGGGACAGTCCAGGCGGGTGGCACTGGGGCTTTGCTTTGAGGTGGGGGAGGCCTGGCTCACCCCACTCTGATGCCAACACGCAGCACATTGTCTGGCCCAGAGCAGGTGTCAGGATGTGCGTCCAGAATGAGGGAGTGAGCACAGGCATGCGGGCAGGTGGAGGAGTGGGTGAGTGAGGGGGGGAGTGGGCGGGGGAGCACATGGGGTTCAGAGAAGGGAGAGGACACCCCCCCACCCCTGGGCAGAGGCGGGAAGGACAGTGAGCTTAATGAGCGAGGCTGGGCTGTAAGACCACGTGTGGGCTTTGAGGTGCCTGGAAGGTCTTTGATCGTGGGTGCTGGCCCACCCTTTCCCCAGGTGGCCATTGGGTGCCAGGCCCAGCGGTGGGAGTTGTTCTGTGCTGATGGGGACAAGGAATGGAACAGCGGAGTTTGAGCTTCAGGTGTGGCATTTGGGTAGGCCGCCACCTCTGTCCGGCTGCATTCAGTTGTCTTCTGTGTAGAGTGGAGACCACATTCCCTGCTGTAGGTTCCTTGCGAGGCTGTTCTTGACAAGGTCTCAAGCGAAGGCAGTGTGTAAACTGTAAGGTGCCAGCTGGGGTAAGCAGATGTTGTTATTACCCGGGCAGGAAGAGGCCCCATGGCTAGGTCATCTCAGTGTCACTCCTCCCCCTGCCCTGGGCGCAGGGAGGAGTCATTCCCCAGGGAGCCGGGCAGGGTCAGGCTTCAGCCACAGCAGGGCTGGGCACCTGGGCAGGGAAGGCGCTGGCTGGCAGGCAGCAGGTGGACGGGAGGCCCAGTCCCCAGGTGCTGTGCCCCGGGGGGGAGCCGGTCCCATGACCTTCTTTCTGGGCTGCCAGCCTGCTGTTTGCTCAGGAGGCCACCGCCTGGCCCAGCTCCGGGATCCGGGTGTCTCGGCGCTCGGCCAGCGCAGGGTGAGGCTGGGGGCCCCGTGTGCCACCTTCCTGCTCACCCACTCTGCCCAGCCTGGAGCCCGAGGCCTCTCCTCCCACCCCAGGGGACCCGCCGTCTCTGCCTCCCATTGGCTGTGAGAGCCCTGGCCCGGCTTGCAACCTCGCTGAGCCTCAGCTTCCGTATTTGGAAGTGGGGTGCAGATAAGAGCAGCTCTCCATCGGGGTTGTTGTTCTAAGGATTACAGGACGTCGCAGCCCTGGGCTCCCTGCCCTCACGCCCCCTCTTGAGTCCTGGTGGAGCTCAAAGGTGCCCGGGGAAAGCAGAGCCAGGAGCCACCATACCTGACCCCCTACTACCTTGTCCCTCCCTGGGGGCCTCGGGAGGAGGGGGCCGGTCTCTCTGCATCTAGTTTCAGGAACTCGCTCACCGGGCCGCCCCTGGCCACCTTCCCTGGCACCTTGGCAGGGCCAGGGGCAAACGGGCAGGAGGGGGAGCTGCCGGCTGGTTGAGCTCCGAGACAATGGGCCTCTGTGGCCCCTGGGGGAGGGGGCAGTTCCAGGGCCACCTCCAGCCTCTGGTTTCAGGCGATTAGAGTCCCCTCAGACTAATGTCATGGCTGCGAGACACAGACAGCCCCCAAGCCCCATCCAGAGGGGCCCTCCGCACCCCTTCTCCCTTGGAGGTCTGGGTCCCCTCCTCCCACATGCATCACCGGGTTGGGACAACCAGTCGGTCTCATGGAGACCAGGAGACTCAAGGGACCCTGACTCCTGGTGACCCACGCTGGGCTGGCCTGGACCCCTCAGGCCCCTGCCCTGGGCTAGCCCCCCCAAATCCTTTGTGGCCCTGTGCTCCCTGGCTCCCTGAGCCTCTCCTCTGCCTCCCCACCACCAAGTCTTGTTTCCCAACTTGTGTGTGTGCTGTCCGGCCCCTGTCCAGCTCTCCTGATCCCCATCACAGCCTTCCTGCCTTGGGGGTCACATGTCCCCTGCTCTGGCCACCTGAGTTTCACCTGTTTAAATTGAATTTTAAAGCACGAATAGTTCACCAGGCAGAAAGGAAGGAAAGGGAAGCCCTGGGTGGAGGGAACAGCCTGTGCAGAGGCTCAGTGGCATGAAACAGCATGGCTTGTTGGAAAACTGCCTGCAGCCCCGCCAGGCTAGGACAGGGAGGCTGGGGCAGGACAGGAAGGGGGCGTGTGTGGAGGCGAGGCTGGGGGTGAACGGGGGCCAGACCCACCTGGGACCTCCATCCAGGGCAGCTATCTCTGGATGGCCAAAGGGCCAAGTCCTCCTCACAGGACAGCCCAGCCGCTCCTCTGGTGTCCTGAAAGGGTGGGATTCCCCAGGAGAGTGGCTAATAATTAATAATAATAATAACAGCAAACACTTGTATTCCCCGGCTTCCTCTGCTCCCTGGCTCACAGCAGCCTTATGAGGTGGGTACCTTCCCTCTCATTTTGCAGAAGAGACATAAAGACAGGACCCTCCCACCAACACTCCAGCTGGTTAACAGGTGGGAGCAATGCAGGGAGGCCTCTGGTGCCCTGTCCTCGGTCTTCCCCATCCCCCCACCATGCCGGGGTCTGACGTGTTTTGCAGAGTGCCGGGCCCCGCCGAGATGCCCCCACCCCGTGCAGCATCTGGAGCCCTGGACTGGTGGAAGTCCTGGGTTCTAGTTCCTGGTCTTCTCCCACCAGGCTGGGTGGGATCAAGGTGGTGGTTTAACTTCTCCAAGCCTCAGTTTACCCTTCTGGGAATTGGGGATCCTAGCAACTGCCTTATCTCCCTCTCCAGTTCCGGTGAGACTCCCAGGAGGGAGCAGAGAAAGAGGGCTTTTGAAAAGTACAAAGAGCTGCACTCACGACAGTGTGATTATTATTGTTACCTGATGTGGAGATAAGGGGAAGGGGAGGAGGTACAGAGACGGTTGCCAAGAAACCTGGGTGCCGGCAGCTTCCGCCTGGCCCCGCCCACTCAGGAGCTGGGCTGCCGGGCCCTACCCCCACACCCCTGCCGCGCCCTTTCCCTGGAAGAGATGGGTGCTCCAAGAGCGGGGGAAGCTGGGGCCAGCTGGCTGGTGGCCATGCACCCACAGGGCCTGAAGGTGACCCTGGAGTGTACTTGGCCCAGACTCAAGGCTGGCTCCTGCTTTCTGTGTGACCTTGGGCAAGTTACCTCCTCTCTGGCTGCCGCCTTTTCCTGTGTCCAGGTGTCCTGTACCTGTAGGCAGGTGTCCAGGCAGACCGGGCAGGGTAGGAGCCGGACCTAGGGAAGATGCTTGGTGGTGGCTGCAGGAGCCAGGGGCTGCGATGGGGAGGTCACTGTGGGCCATGGCTAGGTGACAGGACTGAGGGCCTGGGTTGAGAGCTGCTGTGATGTGTGTAATAGAAGAACCCTGGGCTGGGGTTAAACCTGGCACTGCCCTTTCCCTCGTGTGATCTTGGGCTTGTCACTTAATCTCTCTGGACCTCAGTTTTCTTTTTCTTTTTTTTTTTTTTTTTTAAAGATTTTATTTTTTCCTTTTTCTCCCCAAAGCCCCCCGGTACATAGTTGTATATTCTTTGTTGTGGGTCCTTCTAGCTGTGGCATGTGGGACGCTGCCTCAGCGTGGTTTGATGAGCAGTGTCATGTCCGCGCCCAGGATTCGAACCAACGAAACACTAGGCCGCCTGCAGCGGAGCGCGCGAACTTAACCGCTCGGCCACGGGGCCAGCCCCTGGACCTCAGTTTTCTTATCTGGAAAAAAGGTTGGTAATAGTCCAGCCTCACAAAGCTGCTGGGTGATCGAATGAGACAAGGTCTGTGTAAACTGTTGAGTGCTGTGCAGATATGACTACGGTCATGGCAGGAGGAAGGGAAAAGAGGGGAGAGCTCCCCATGTCCCGGCATGCTCCAGGCACGTCCCGGCTGCTGTGTGTGCGGGAAGATTGCAAAGCATTTTAAGCTGAGCCAGGCCATAGGGTCAGGAAGGTTTCCAGAGAAGTGGGGAGGGGGCAGAGACTTCGGGGACCCCATGTGAATAGAATGGTGGAGGCCAGGAGAGGCAAGGTGGGATAGGAGAGAGAGGAGAGGGGCAGAGAGGTTCAAGTGCGGGAGGAAAATGACCGAATAGGGGAGGGAGGTCTGCAGAGGCAGAAGGGGAGGGGAGCGGAGGGCTAGAAAGGGGGCAAGAGATGGTGCGGGAAGAGAGGCTGAGTTTATGGATTTCTTCGAAAGCATTGAGCAACTGCTACTTAGTAAGAGGCGGTATACTGTAGCATTAGGGCCCAGCATCCAGACCCGGATGGTCGGGGGTTCAGGTCCCCTGTATTTCACTTACTATCAGCGTGACCTTGGACATGTTGCTTAACCTCTCTGTGTCTTTGTTCCCTCCTCTGAAAGATGAGGGTTAAACGAGTTAATACAAATAACGCAGTTAGAGCAGAGCCTGCCTGCAGTACGTCCTGTATCGGCATTGGCCGCCGACGCTGTTGTTACTATTATTATTACGACCTCTCCATCATGACTTGCTGGGTCCACAGGGCTGGCTGTCCATACTGTGAAGTTCACATCTTGGGCTCTGGAGTGACAAACCTGGGTTCACATGCTGGCTCTGCCTCATTAGCTGTGTGACCTTGGGCAAGTTAATGTACCTTTCTGAGCCTCTGTTTCTTCATGTGGAAAGTGGCAGTTTTTGAGCACCTGTCTCACTGGGGAGCTGTGAGGATTAAGTAAAACCGGGCAAAGCACAGGTCCTTCTGTCCTTCTGTCCCTTCAGGCCTGGGATGGATGGGGCCAGACAGGGCCCAGAGCTTCTGATTTCCTGCTCTGTCCTCTTCCTGGAGCAACTCCCCCCCCCCCCCCCCTTTAGCCTCAGCAATGACCTTTGGTGGAGGAGTCGCCTGGGGAGTTGGGGGGGCTGGACATTGCCGGGAAGGGCGGACTCTGGCCAGCCTGGAGCTGGAGAGCTGAGGGCCTCAAGGCAGGGTCCTGGATGGAATCAGAGCCCCCTTATCTGGAGAGACCTCCCTAGTCCTGCACCAACATGAGCTGTCCTAAGTGAGATGAGTACTTGGACATGGGGAAACTGAGGCTGAGAGGGTTATAGAAAGGGAGTGCATTAGAGAGCTGCTGCCAGGCTGACCTGCAGCGGCTGCTGTCTGAGCCTGGGGGCGTGTGAGGGGACAGACAGAAGGACACCACACAAATAGCTTGATCATGGGCAACCACCTCCACTCGGCCACCAGGGCCACACCCAAACAGTGGTCCCTCCCCTCAGGGGGACCCAGCCACATCTGGGCTTCAACCCCAGGACTCCCTGGCCCTTGGGAAGCCTCCGCTCTCCGTCCCACTGGCACTGGCCCTCCTCGGTCAAGGGCATGGGCTGTAAATCCTGGCTCTGTCACCCACTTGCTAGAGTAAGCGGCTTCACCTCTCTGAGCTTCAGTTTCTCCATCTGTAAAAATGGGGATACATAATGCCAACCTCCCAGCACTGTAGTGAGGGTGTGATATGTTTGACATAGTTCTGGGCACATAGTAGGTCTCAACACAGAGCCCCCATGGCAGCCTCAGTGGAATTCGCCTGGACCATTTCTATGGGCCTCTCGCTATTCGCTCGTCTCCAGTCTCTCCCCCCCATCATTGCACCTTGCTGTCTACAGGAACCCGGGTTTAGGCCATTCCCTTGCTCACAAACCTTCAGTGCCTCCCTACTGCTAACCTTCCTTCATTCATTCAACTGTTCATCCATTCAACCAATACTTAATGAGACTTCTAACCTAGGGAGCCAGAGTTTACCATGAGTGAAGGAATGCCAAAGAATTCATGGAGGGAACACCTGCTAGCTGCCGAGGCTTTGTGATGAAGTTTTTTGGAAACAGGCTGAGAGGGGTGTGTCACTGACTCAAGGTCACACAGCACGTCAGTGCCTGGGAATATGTCCCTGACACTGATGTCATGGGCTTGCAATGCCACTGCCACCATACCTTTCTTCTGGGTCAAGCACTGCCCAGAGCAGGGCCCCCTTGTAAGACGCCGGCACCCCTGGGAGGTGGAGGGGCGCCTGGTGCCTGCAGCAGGGCTGCAGGCGTTCCTGGGCCGAGGGGAGTCGGCAGGGGGTTCAGAGCTTCCGCAGGGTCTCCTTCCTGGGCCAGGCTCCTGCAGGCCCTTCCCCTGTTGGGGTGTGGCAGTCCCAGGTCTGCCTGAGTCAGGCCCTCCCAGGGCCGCTGAGGATCATCTGGTGGCCTGAATGACTCACCCTCTCGGGACCAGCCTGGGTCGATGGGACCGGGGTGCGTGTGCAGCCATGACAGGGCGGCCCTAGGAGGCAGGCAGAAGGCAGGTCTGCTCACCCGGCCCTGGGCTCCCTGGGTCCCAGGAACCACTGGGCACTTCCTCTCCCTGATCCCAGAGGTGGCCTCCCCGGCAGGCTTTCTGGGGTGAGGAGCTGACTTCACCCTCACCAGACCTGCTTCCTTTCCCCAGGGAGGGGCATGGGTGTGGGCAGAGTCTGGGCTCAGAGTCAGTCAGGCAGGTGCTGCCTCTGCTGCTGACGGGCTGTGTGACCTCTGCACGCCCTGGGTCCTCACCTGTAAAGAGGGATGCAGCATGCTGAGAAGCCTGTGCCCTCAGGCCTGGAAAGAGGGGCTCGGCGTGGGGCCTGGAGCCTATTGGGCCCAGTAACTGTCCTGGAGCCTAGTGGGCCCAGTGACTGTCGGTTATTCTTATTGTTATTAATAATAGCAGGAGCTCTGTGGCCTCTCAGCCCGAAGGCTGCTGCCTCCCTGAAGGCTCAGGGAGGGGTCCAGACAGGCTGGGGCTCCCTGCTTAGTCCAGAGGTCAGGGCTCAGCCCTTTACAATGACCCTCACTGCCCCCTGCCTCAGTCTACCCACCTTCAGAATTTCAGACTGGGCTGTGGACACCTCGTGGCTGGAGCATGTGTTAGGGAGCCCTAATGGAGAGCTTGGGGAGAGACCCTGTCCACATCTCTGATCTCTGGGGAGGGAGGGCTGTTTGGCAGTGCTGCTCAGGAAGCCCCTCCTCTCCCTTCTCCTGGGGAACCCAGAACGCCCTCCTCCCATGAAATCTACCCCTCCTCAAGTCCCCCAGCTCTCAGGGTGACTCTTCCTCCCAAACTTCGCCAATCTCCCAGCTTGGGTCTCTCTCTGACCTCAGACTCTTTTTCTCTTCCAGGAGGAGTGATGGGCAGAACCAGCGCTTCCCTCAGGCACTAGACCTAACACGAGTGGACTTAGATCCCTCCCACACTGCTTCACGCCGCCCTAAGGTAAGTGTCCCTCCTCCACTGCCTCTGGTCTGGAGCCCCCTGGGGCTGAGGGATACCTAAGAATGACTACCGGGCAGAGGTCAGTTGTTCAGGGAGATGCTGCTTGGGGTTTAGACCCCCCGAGGGGATCCCACTCCTCACCCCTGGGTGGGCCTGGCCCAGTCTCAGAGGTGGAACCAGGGTGTGCAGCACTTTTGGGGGCTGGGGCAAAGCAGCTGGGAATAAACATGCCAACCAGCTCTTCTTCATTATCTTCATGATCCACAGCACCGTCAGTTTCCTCCTCTGTAAATCGGGTATAACCCACTTCACAGGGCCATTGTGTGGATTAAATTAAAAAGTGCCCATGCAGCATTCCATGCACAATATCTGGCACAGAATAAGAGCCCGATAAATGAGGCTATTATTGTGGTTATCATCAAAATCGAATGTTTGCCCAGCATCTGATTTGTGTCAGACTTCGTGCTGGGCGCCGATAGGACCAGAAATCAATCTGACACAGACCCTACCCTTAAGGAGCCATAGTCCAGTCAATAGATACATAGCTAAACAATTTACACAGAGTGTCAAATACCAATAATAACGGCTGGTATTTATTGAGATTTACTATGTGCCAGGTAGGTACTTACTGCTTTACACGCAGTATCACATTTCATCCTTAAACTATAAGTACTATATGATAGCTGCTACTTTTAGTCCCATTTTGCAGATGAGAAAATCGAGGCTCAGAGAGGTTAAGTTACTTGCTCAAAGACACACAGGTAGGATGCCACAGGACTAGGACTGGAACTCAGGCTGTCTGATCAGAGTGCCTGGTCTTGTGGCCTAATGCAGAGGGTAATAAGCCCTCACTTTTGCAGCACACTTTACAGTTTCTAAAGCACGTCCACAGACATCATGCCTCTTGGTCCTTTCATCAAACCTTGGGTGGTAGGCATTCTCCAGATGAGGATCCAAACGCTCAGAGAGGTGAAGTGGTTTTCCCAAGGTCACAGAGGCAGGATCTGCCAAGCTGCTCTCCCAGCGCTCTGGCCTGGAACAAGGGCCATGTACTTCTCCCAGGCCAGAGGGCAGGTGGCCAAGGAATGGTGTCCTTGTGGGGGACCACCACCTCCAAGGGGGTCCCAAGTGGAGGTCGTAGGGACAGCATCAGGGGGTTCCTGACACCCTGTCCTGCTCGCTGTGCCTGAGCAACAGCCCAAGACTGGGCCATGTGCATCCTGGCGCTTGGCGGGAACGAAACTACTCCATGGCAGCTGGGTTCACGAGTGAGGCTCCCAGTCCCCTGCTAAGTACCTGGGAGGAGGCCTGGGTTCTCACCAAGGGCCATGTGCCCTGGGACCCTAGCTTCCCCTCCCTGGGCCTCAGTCTTCCCATCAGGACAGTGAGGGTTGGAACAGCCCATTGCCCTGAGTTCTGCCTGCTCTGAGAGCCTGGGGCTGGCCTTCTCAGATTAGCTCTAAGCCGCCGCCCCTCAGGCTTCCTGGCCTCCGCCCTGTCTGGCTAGAAGCCTCCGTTCATGCCAACATAGTCCAGACAGCGGGCTCCAAACCGCCCGGTCCCGACTGCCCACCCCTGCCCCACCCCAGAATCAAGACACAGTCTGTGGATCGTCCTCCTTTGACAGGGGAGGAAACCAGGGCCCGGAGAGACTGAGCGATCTGTCTGGATCCCCAGCAACCAGTGGTGGTGCTGAGGGAACCCAGGCCCGTGACACATTCTCCATCCCCTTCCCCCAGCACCCCAACTCTGCACACATTTATAATGTTGATGGAGCTGCTCTGAGGGGCAAGGGACCTCCCTGGCCAATGGGCAAATCCTTGTCCTTCTCTGGGCAGCTGTGAAAGAGAGGTGACAGTTCCTTCTCCAGACGTCTTGTCAGTTTGCAATGGGGTGATGACTGTGAGAGTAACTTGGTCTAAATTGTCATTTTTGTTTCATTGAGGTAACATTGGCTTATAACATTATATAAACATCATGTTTAGATCATGAAAGTAACTTTGGAAAGTAGAAATCAGGAAACTGAACTATTATCATTATCATTACAATTACATTCCCAGGGCAAGACAGAACACCCAGAAGGACATCCCCCTCTCGGTGGGAAGCCACATTTGTACAGACACTGAGCTACCGACCCACCCTGCCCCTGTGCAAGGGTTTCTCTCCTGTGGGGTCGGAAATCTGCACACACATACGTACACAGCCTACTCACACCTACGGATATAGTCAGACAGACACAAAACAGATGCATTCACGTCTGCAGATGTATTCTGAGACCTGCACATGTACACATGCATGTATATATAGATACACATGTAGAAACATACAAATATACATACCCAGGATGTCTGTGCATACACAGCCACATCTGGTCTCAGAGTCACTCACACACACAGACACACACACAGAGCTGCATGCACACGTGTGCACACCCTCCACTCCACTGGCACACAGACGTCTCTGGAGATGTGAGTAGATCTTGCCTCCCCCCGGGGCAGTGTGGGAATGGATGTTTCTCTGGCTGCATTTCGATGGGTGCCCGGAAGCGCTCAGGCCTGGAAGTGCCTGAGTAAATCAATATTTGCTGCTGTTAATTATTAAAAACAAAGCTACACCATGTCTGGAACACACATCTCCGGAGTTCCCGCCGGCTCCGTGGGCTCCAGCCTGACCCAGGGCCAGGTCTGGGGGAAAGGAAGGCGCAGTGCCTTCCTTCCAGGAACCCTTGGCCCTGGAGAGGGAGGGTGGTGGGCAGCGGCCAGCACCTCCTTCAGGAAGCTGAAGAGAGGCTGGGCACTGAGCTGGTGGGCAGCCCTGCCCCTGCAGGGTCCAAAGCAGCTGGTGTTGACTTGGCTACAGCTCAGAAAGCAATTGCCACTTTCCCAGCATCCGTCTGGGGAGGGGGCACTGAGGCCCCGGCCCTGCCCCCACTGTACAGCGGCAGACACAGTGCAGAGTCAGCTGGAAGGGCCTGCAGAGCGCTTACATTTTATAGATGGGGAAACTGAGGCCTACAGATGTCGCAGGGACTCACTCAAGTCTACTCAGTAAGTTGTAGCAAGGCCAGAGCTAGAACCCACATGTCCTGAAGTCCACTCCATACCGTGGGGCCTTGGCTGCCCCTACCCAGGCATTGTGGTCGCCTCCCCCAGGTTCAGGGGCAGATGAGGCCCCTTCAGGGGTATGGGCATGGGGCCTGCCAGGCGTTAGCAGGGAGGGGAGTTAGGAGGAGGGAGGGGAGAGCAGCTCCAGGCCTTTCCCCGGCTTCCTGGCTGTGTGGTCGTGAGCATATTCCACCTCTTGGAATCAGTTTTCTATTCTGTACAATGGGGATGACATTCGCACCTCCGGGGTGTGGGAAGAGGATGAGACTCGTGAAGGGCCCAACATTTAGTAGGTGCTCCAGAAAAGCCCTGTCTTCAAGGGGCCCCCCTCCTTTTCCTGCCTGGCTTCACAGCCCGGCCCAAGAACCCCGTCTTGAGGCCCTGAGGCGGGGTACTCAGAGTCTGGGAAGATAGAGAAGCCGGGGTGGGGTGCGCCGCGGAGAGCCTGGGGGCGCCAGGGGAGGCCCCCGCGCGCGGAGAGCTGCCAGCACTCGGCGAGAGCACGCAGGCGCAGAGTCCGGGGGGCAGCAGGGGGGCGGGGCCTCCGTTGTCCCCGCCCCGGAGCCCCGAAGCCCCGCCCCGGCCCCGCGCAGCCGGTACCTGGCGCCCCGCCCCCTGTGGGCCCGGCGGCCGGCGAGCCGAGCGCAGGCAGCGCGCCGCCGGGAGCCGCCGCCGGAGCCGGGAGCGCGGAGCTCGCGCTGCGGGGCCCGGGCCGGGGCGCGCGGGCCGGAGCCGGCCGGGCCAGCTGAAGCGCCGCCCGGGCGGGAACCGGGGCCGGGCCGGGCGCGGGATGGCGCAGCCGCGGCCCCTGGCGCCCCCCGGCCGTCCGCGGAGGGGCTCGCTGCCCGCTGGGGCGGGCTGGCAGGTGAGGACCAGGGCGAGGGCGGCCTGGCGAGAGGCGCCGTGGGGGCCGGGGCAGCCCGACTTCCTCGGAACCCGGCCGGCTCTGCCCCAGCCAGGGCGGGTGTGCGAGGCTCCGTCATGGAGGGCGTGTTACTTCTGGGCTGACACCGGGCCACCGCGGCCGCAGGACACACCCCTGTCCTGGGGTCCCGGGCCTTGGGCTCTTTCTGCAGCTACCCACGGAACAGAGTGCTTTTGGTGGGTCTGTGGCTGTGGCTACAGTGGCACTGCGTGTGTGTGTGCGTGTGTGTGTGTGTGTGTGTGTACTAGCCTCAGGACCACTTCCCCAGTCCCCTGCCCCCTTTAGGAGAGGTCTGAATGGCACGGTGTACTTTTGTGTGGTGCTCTGGGCCACTTCGCTCACATCCTTCCTTGTGCGGGGCTGTCTGCTGCGTCCGTGAGGCTGTAATTGGGGGTGTCACTTGTTGCTGTGTGTGCGCTCTGGGTGACAGTACCATGTGTCAGTGTTTATGTGGCTCTGACTTCCAGTGCGTTGCTCCTGGCCACGTCAGGTCACCCTGAGTGGGGTGCTCTGCGGGACGTTCCTGTGCTCCCGTCCCTGTCGTGCTGGGACTGTGCCGGACTGAGGCTGTGTGGCCGCCGATGTTGCTGTTAAACAGGGTGTCGGGTTGACAGGCGTGTTTGTCTACCTGAACTACAGGTGTGTGTCTGGTTTCTTCTGTAACTGCCTGTGGAATTCTCTTCCAAGCTCACAGTGTTGGGTGTGGCCATAGGTGACCGTGGGTCAGCGTCTCCCGTGGGCTCCTGTGGTGCATTTCACAGCGTGGGTTTCGCCTCTGCGAGCAGGCCTCAGAGCGTGCACGGGGGGTGTTTGTGTCTCATGATCTGTAACAGAGCTCCGTGTGTGTGTGTGAGTGATGGAGAGCGTGAACTCACGTGGGTGTGAGGGGCAGTGTGAGGCTCAGACGGTGCCCCTCATCCTTGGTGACTAAATACTCCCGCCGTTGCTGCATGCTTTTTCTTTTTCTCAAAACTCATTTAATGTCATGAGATCAGGTCTGTCATGTCTGTTACACAGGGCGTGTGACTTTGATGGGGGAGGGTGAGCTCGTACGTGAGAGTGGGGCTCTGTGGCTGAGTTTCCATGAACATACCTGCCTGTGTCTGCGAGTGCACGTTATTGTGTCTCTCAGCACACAGATGTGAGAGTGGTTTTGTGTAGCTTTGTCTGCAAATACTAGTGTGCAGACCTGCACAGGGGTGGGTTTGCATTTGTGTGTGGGGCTCTTACAGTGCATGGTCCTGTGCGTGTGTGTGAGTGGATGTGCTGTTGTGTAACTTAGGACACCAACGTGTATATGTGTGTTAACTCTGAGTCTAAGAATTGATGTGTACAGACCCCGTGGGTTTGTGTGTGTTTGCTGTCTTTGGGACAGCGAGATTGTGTTTAAATATTAGTGTGCAGGCCTGTGTGTGTTCGAGCAAGAGAGAAAGAGTATGTGTTTGCTGGTGCACAACCCCGTAGCACATATGTGTGAGCTCAGCCGGTGCCCCCACCGTGCAGCAGGAGCTGGCTGAGTTGAGGCCTTGGAGGTGCTGGGGGAGGGGCACCATCGTAGAGACTCTGGGGGCTTCCCAGGCCCAGCCCCCAGCCCCACCAGCCGGCAAGGATGCCGCCTTCCAGGAAGGCTCGGAGGGAGTTGGCGCTGGAGAGGCCGAAGCTGCCAAGCAGCTGGCAGATGCCCGGATTAACCCTGTGTGCTCCCCGGCTAGCCCTGGGAGAGGCTGGCTGGAGTGTGAGTGGTGAGGGAGTACATGTGGATTCACACACAAGGGTTGGACCAGTGGGACATCCCAGCATTCTATCCCCCACAGCCCCCCAGCCCATACTGCTTGGGGGGAGAGTGGGGCCGTCTTCCAGGAGAGGAGGATGGAACCACAGACCCTCCTGAGGACCCCAGCTGGGCTCTTCTGATGGGCGCGTGGGCCACTCCTGGCATTGCCAACCTTGCAGTGGCATGGGGGAGATGTGTCTCTTCCCAAGGGTCCCATCCCTCTCTGTGTGAGGCAGCAGCTTCCTCCCTCAGGGAAGGGGACTGAGTAGGGTGGGCTGCCTGGGGAGGGCTCTGGGCTCTGGCTGACTTAACTTGGTAGTTGGTCAAACTCTGCGGTCAGCTGCACGGAGCCCCCTCCTGCAATGCCTCCTCCACCCCCTCTTGCTCCTCCGACAGGTCCATGGTGGTTGGTCAGAGTTGGAGGGACCGAGAGGGCTGGGGTGGGTGGAGACTCCTCAAGGGCTTAGCAGGGTCAGCTGGGCCACCTCAAGGACTGACTTGCTCTTCCCTATCTCTCTTGCAGAACACAGATCTGTTTGAGATGATTGAAAAGATGCAGGTGAGGTTGGCTCTGTAGCCCATTCCGGGGAGCCATGGAGGTGGCTGTGCTGGGGGTGGGGGTCTTTGCTATGGGAGCCACAGAGGGGGCTGGGGCCCTTGCTGTATCTCCAGCTCTACACCTCTCTGAGGACGGGCCCAGAGCCCTCGGCAGACGGTGCTGGGAGGAGATGGTGGCAGTGCATTGTCCAGAGCCCTCTGTCTGGGGCTCAGAGTAGAGGATGGGGACTGAGAGCACCCGACTCCCTGTCTGACCCAAGGGCCCAGGCCCCACTTGCATCTCCCCAGCTCCCATCCCTGTGTAGTTCCTCAGCAGGGCTGGGGTCAGTTCCTCGGTCCACCCCCTCATGCACACACCGCCCCCCGGCCCCCAAGAGGCCCCACAGGCTCTGCAGGACCCCCATGGAGGATGGGAAGAGGGACAGATGCCAGGGCACAGGGCACCCAGAGGCTGTGCTGCAGGTAGGGGGGCGTGTTATCGAGCCAGGCGGCCTGGAGTGCAGCCCCTGCCCCTGCCTGCCCCCGCCCACCCTCCAGCCCCCAGCCCTGGTCTTCCAGGCCCCTGTCTGTTTTTGGCATGGGTGTGTGTTGGGAGGTGGGCAGGGGGGTGGAGTGACTTGAACAAACCTCTGGAGCTTTCCCTGATGTCAGCTCTCTCTCCAGACCCTCTCTCCTGCCCCTTCCTGTTTCTCTGCCTCTCTTAGTCCGTCTCCACCTCTCCCCCTCCTTCTCTTTCTCTTTCCCCCTCTCTCTCTCCCCCTCTCTCCCTCTCCCTCTCTCTCAACAACACAGATCTGTGTAGATGCAATAGCCTCCCTCCCCGCACTCACACACACACACACACACACACACACACACACACACACACACACGCCGTGCACACCACCCCTGCCCCCACTCCTGGCAGCAGGCATTCCCGCACCGAACCCCCAGCCCCGCCCTGCCACTAACGGCCTCCCTCAGCCCAGGGTACCCCCCTAGCCGGCCCTGCAGAGGCCTGAGTAGGCAAGCCGGCCAACACCCTGCCCTCGGGGCACCCCCACATCAGCCGGATTTTCCCCTCCTGCACAGGAAGGGGCGCAAGCCTGCGGTGGGGGGCAGCACTGGCAGCGGGCATGGGAGGGCTGTGATATGGGGGGGTGACGGCTGTGTCACCTTCTCTTTGCAGGGAAGCAGGATGGATGAACAGCGATGCGCCTTCCCACCACCCCTCAAAGTAGGTCTGAACCACGGCCCACCCCACCCTCTGTGGGCTGTCTGCCTGAGCTGTCTGCTTCCCGAGAGCAGACCTGGAGGGGGATGGGGAAGGGGAGGCAGGCTCCCTCCCTGGGTGGGGGTGGGGCCTAGGAAGGGCTGCCACAGCTGCCCCTCCAAGCAGCCAGCACAGGAGAGTTGGTCCTGTTGTGGCCAGGGGCCAGCCGAGGGGGTGAGCAGGGTGGACCTAGCCCTGGCCCCAGGAGTTCTGAGAGCTGGGGAGCCCTACTTTGCCCTCAGCCTGGGGCCTTCGTTCCCGCCCCTCCTCACCCCACCTACACCACTGCAAACTCACCCTGCCCCTCCAGGCTCCCCCTTCCCAAAGGCGAAGCCCCATCCTCACAAGACAGCCTACTGGGAAATGTCCGCAAGCCAGTGATGATCAGCAGTAGCAGGAAGACTCAAACCCGGGGCCCAGGCGGCTTCTGCTCTCCTGCTCCCTGCAGCTTCTGCCTGGGACTGCTGAGGGGAGGGGGAAGTGGAGGGGTGGCCTGGTTGCCCCCGACCTGCCCTGCCGTGAGGAGACTGACAGGAGGCTGGGGGCTGGAGGAGAGGCGAGGGGGCTCTTGTTTAGACTCAGGATTTTCTTGGGGTGGGAGCTGCGTAGCTCCTTCAGATGGGCGTATAGTTCTTGGGTTGGTGATTTGGGACCCCAAGAATCCAAAAAGACCCGGACTGGACCTGGGGGAGTGGGACTAGGGCTTCGGGTTAAAGGACGGTTCATAGGCATAAGCCTGATGCTTTGTCCGGGGCAGGGGTTCGCAAAGTGGGTCCTCAGACTAGTGGTGTGGCGTCACCTGGGAGCTTGTTAGAATGTCACTTCTTGGGCCCCACCCAGACCCACACATCAGAAACTCTGCGGGGGGTGGGGGCGGTGGGGCAACAGCTGGCTGTGTTTAATGAGCCCTTCAGGCCGTTCTCATGCACTGAGGTCCAGAGATTTCTTCTGGGGAGGCCGTGATCCTCCTTTTCCCTGGGCACGAGGAGACCCAGAAATGGCTGCCAACACACTGCGCTAGCCTGCCTCCGCCCCTGCCTCCTGGAGTCACCCTTTCAAAGCAAGCCCTGCCCCCTGTGCTATGGGCAGATGAGGGCAGGGCCTGTCTACACTCCAGCCTGGGTGGGCAGCTGAGCCTCCTTCTGGGGAGGCTGGAAGCACAGCGTACAGCCCCCAGCCCAGCGGGGCCTCGGCCCTGCTTGTGTTTTGCAGACGGAGGAGGACTACATTCCCTACCCGAGCGTCCACGAGGTAACGGGCTGGACTGCCCTGAGCCAGTCCCCACCCCAAGCCTGGAAGGCACTCAGGCAGGGGCTCTGGACGCCAGGTCCTCCTCTCTGTCAGGAGCCTGACCACAGGCCTTGCTGTATGTGGGTGGGGGACTCAGTTTACAGGCCCAAGACTTCAGAGCCCATTTGAACCCGTAGGCCTCTGAGCCAAGGTCATGCTCCCAGCTCTACCTGTCCCCACCCCTCATTCTTTGAGAATGGGACTTGGGGCTCCACGTGGTCCGGGTCTGGGCCTGCAGTGGGAGGGAAAGGGCTGGAGCAAGTCCCCAGGACGGGGTGGATGCGAACCTGAGACCCACATAGGCTCTGGGATTTCCCTGGATTCCCCTTAGCCATGGCAGAAGTGGCCCCAGGTCTGAGTTGGGGTGTGTCCTGGGCCCCTGGTGGGGTGCAGTGTGGGTGGCTCTCAGCTGAGTCCCCCTTCAGGTCCTGGGGCGAGAAGGGCCATTCCCCCTCATCCTGCTGCCCCAGTTCGGGGGCTACTGGATTGAAGGCACCAACCACGAACTCACCAGCATCCCGGAGACAGAGCCGCTGCAGTCACCCACGGCCAAGGTGAAGCTCGAGTGCAACCCCACAGCCCGCATCTACCGGAAGCACTTTCTCGGCAAGGTGGGGTGTCTACTGGTGTTGAGCAGCTGGGCTGGGGAGGGAGTGGGTCACAGTTAGCCCTGGGGGAGGCCAGGCCTGGGAGGAAGCAGCACCCTTGGGCTGGGGCTGGGTGACAGTCCCAGAGCCCTGAGTCTCAGGGAGTGTACATGATGGATTCACTTATTTATTCAACAAACATTTATTGCAGAAGGCAGTGTTATGGCATAGTGGTTACCAGCAGAGACTCTACCATGGTTTGAATCCTGGCTTTGCCTCCTACTACGTGGGGCATCGGGCAAGTCCCTTACTCTCTCTGTGCCTCAGTTTCTTCATCTGTAAAAGCAGATGGTGATGATACCCACCTCATGCGGTTGCTGTGAGGCTTCAATGCTTGTAGGATGTTTAGAATGGCATCTGGTGCAAAGTAAGCTCTCAGTCAGGGTCAGCAAATAATGAGACCTGGCCGTGGTCTAGGCACCAGGTATACAGCAGCAAACAAAACAGACCCAAGCCCTGCCCTCGGGCAGCTGGAGGTGGGGGATAGGAAGACACAGGAATGTCGTGGCTTGACCTGGATGGATGCAGCCCCTGCCTCACCACCAGCCCCAGGGCAGGGCCCCTGCCCAGTAACAACTTTCAGAGTGTCACCCAGGGGTGTTCCAGGCAAGAGTTACTGGGCAAGGCTGTGGGAGCTGGTGGGGGAGGTCACCTGCTGGGACCTTGGATGTGTCCGGTTCCGTGCCAGGTACTGTCTCTGAGTCAGTTTACTCCGAGGTGGCGGAGTATAGCGTGGGCTCTGGAGCCTGGTGGCCTGGGTGCGCATGTTGGCGCCTCCATTTATTGATGTGTGACCTTGGGCGAGTTATTTAATCTTCCTGAGTCTGTTTCCTCATATGTAAAAGTGGAGATAATAAAAGCGCATGTGAAGCATTGAGAACGGTGCCTGGCACATAGTACGCACCCAGTACATGTGAGCTGTTATTACTGCATCTTCATTAGTGCTCTGTGACATCAGGATTGTCCTGTTTTTACAGAAGAGGAAACTGAGGCTCAGAGAGGTGAAGTGACTTGGTCAAGGTCACACAATCACTGAGCTAGAAATTGGACCTAGCAGCTCTGGCTGACCTTCCATTAAGACACAGTATGGGAATAAACAATAATGGTGTACTGTAATTATGTAATGGGATAAATATCGCTACAACAGCAGTCAGATTACAATATATAAATGTGTCAAAGTAAACATCACGTAAATTTACACAATGTTATGTGTCAAATATATTAAAAAAAAAACAGGCCGCATGGGAGGGTCATGCTCCTAGCCGTGTGTGTGCTGGGAAGAGGGGGTGACTCCTTGGGGGGTTGGGGAGCTGCGTGACCTCAGTCTGGGCCCGGGGCATTGGCCTGACCCTGGGGGATATTGTGCTAAGGTGGGGTACAAGGGGTGGAACCCATTGTGACTTCGACTAATCCAGCAGGCCTGGGTTCAGGAGCCATTGCCTGGGGACAAACCCAGAACAGGGCATGGGATCCGCCCCCCCGGGCTGAGCCCTTTGGGTGGAGAGAGACCTAGGCCCCCACCATCCAGAGACCCTCAGCCGGGTCTGGCAGGTGGTGGGGTCTGGGGAACCGTGTGGGTCTAGCACATAGTTGGCAGAAAAGTTTGTTGGAGGAGTGACAAGTGACAGAATGGAGGTGGTGCCTCGAGCACAGAAGGATTTGCAGAGGTAGGGGTCAGGGGTCGGAGAGGCATGGTGGCTGGGGTCAGGTTAGCAGTGCAGAGAGGCAGGGCCCTTTCCTGACTCCAGGTGCGATGACTGGGGAAGCACTGGGCCCTGTCCTGGCAGAGGCAGGAGATCGGGGCGACTTGGGCAGTGACTCCCCGGGACCCTGAGCCCTCTGCTCTAGCTCCTCTGGGCTTGAGCAGGGGGGTTCGGGGAACTCCCCACCCCAGGGAATTCGGTGTAGCTCTCCTTGCCGAGTGCCTGCCACTCCCGCTCTGCAGATGGTGCCAAACATTTGGGGGTTTCCATCACTCTGTGACCAGGTGAGGCTGAGGGGGACCCTGCCCCATGTCCACTCAGACTGCCCCTGAGCTGCAGATTTGTGGGGCACATGCCTTGGCCCCCGCCTCTCTCGCCCCCGCCCTCTGAGCACAGGCGTTCATGTTTAAACAGGACTTACTTCCAGGATGACTCCTGGGGTGGGTGTGGCTGGCGAGCCAGCCCTACTCTCAGGGCCGGGGCTGGCAGTGGGAGCCCAGGGCTGGCTGGGGCGTGATCCCTCTGCACTCCTGGCCCTGGGCACCTGGAGCTGCCAGCCCTGGGCTCCTCTCTGGGGTCCCACCTCTGCCACAGCTACCCCTTGTGCCCTCTGGGATGTTTCTTCCTAACCCTGCGGCTTCTCCAGATGAGGCAGGAGGGTGGGAACCAGCCTGGTGAGCCGCCCAGTGTGTTCATGAGATGTTTCACTTCCTGTTTCTCACGGTCCTTGGCTCCAGGGGCCACAGAGTCAAGGCTGAGCAGTCAGTCGGCATATTTTTATCAAGGACCTACTGTATGCCCAGCCCTGTGAAGGGCAGGGTCTGGGAGAAAGGTATGCAGGTACAGCTGTGGTCTTGACATTGATGAGGACCCAGAAAGCCAAGGTTACTGCAAACATCCGCTGAACACCCACTCTATGCCAGGCACCTTATCTCTTTAGTGCCCGCCACCATCCCACAGGGTCATTGACCTCACTCCCACTGCATAGACTTGGAAACTGAGGCACAGAGAGGGAGGTGACCTTCTCAGGCTGCCCAGCTGGCAAGTGGCAGAGCTGGGATTTGAATGCAGCTCTCTCTGAGGCAGAGTCTGCTATTAGCCGTGACACCTGCTGTTAGTGAAGGACCCCCATCTGGGCCTGAGGTGGCTTTCTGGTCTGGTTTCCGCAAGCCCCAGGCTCAGCCTCTCCCCCTCCCTGGCCCCCACCTCCCCCACAGGAGCATTTCAATTACTACTCACTGGACGCTGCCCTGGGCCACCTTGTCTTCTCACTCAAGTATGATGTCATCGGGGACCAGGAGCACCTGCGGCTGCTGCTCAGGTGAAGACAGGGCGAGGGGATTCTGCGACAGCAGCGAGGGCTGAGATCTTATAATCTGAAAGCCCATCCCATTTTACCCACTCTTCCAATCAAGGCCCAGAGAGGGGCAGGGATTTGCCTGAGGTTGCACAGCAAGTTAGTGCCCAAGCCAGGCTGGGCCCCCATCATCACCTCTGGTCCTCCCTGGGGTCTGCCCACCCTGGTCTTACTTTGCGTGGAGGGGCTCCCATCTCCCTTTCCCACTGCGTAGTCCCTCACTGTGGGCTTTCTCCTCCCAGGACCAAGTGTCGGACATACCATGATGTCATCCCCATCTCCTGCCTCACCGAGTTCCCCAACGTGGTCCAGATGGCAAAGGTGAGACCTCTGCTCCTTCATGCTGAGCCCTCTTTGGGCACCCCAGGCGGGCTCACAGCTGGGCTGCAGCTTTGCCTGAGCGAGCCCTCATCTTAGCTCCAGATCCTAGCCCTGGCGCTGCAGCCCCGTCTCCAAGGGCTGGCCTCTCGCCTGTTCCCGTGATGTCCACATGCTGCCACGTGCTCTGGGCTCCTGTCCCCTGCCTCTATGCTTTTGGAACTCTTTAGATATAGGGGACCCCAGTTCTCCGCATCCCAAACAGCCTTGGCTGTTCCCTCTCCTTTCTGCCGCTGTCCTCCCCAGACCTTGGCCAGGGAGGCCCAGGGCCCTGGTCCTCCTCCTGGCCCCACCCTCAGGCCCTCCCTTATTTCCTCCTGCAGCTGGTGTGTGAAGATGTGAATGTGGATCGATTCTATCCTGTGCTCTACCCCAAGGTATGGCTAGATCTGGGCCCTGCTCACTCAGGGTGGGTGGGTAACTGGGGCACTGAGCATTTATTGGGCACCTGCTATGTGCAGGATATTTTTCATGAGTTCTCTCACTTAGTCCTCATGATAACGCTGCAAATTCCACAGTTTACAGAAGAGGAACCGGAGGCCCAGAAGGGTTCTGGGCCTTACCCAGGGATGCACAGCATATAAGGAAGGCCTGCGTTTAAACCTAGCATTGTCCACCTCAAAGATGACCTCTGGAAACTCACGGCCATTTGGGACCCTCCCAAGGGCACTCAGTCTGTGCTCCTGAGCCGGGGAGCTCCACTGGCCTTGCCTTCTGACCCCTGAGGACCTGGGGAGAGAGAATAACACAGGCACTCCCGTAAATGCTGCCCCACAGACAGCAGTCGTGCTGCCAGCTTGGGTGCTGAGTGCTGGGTGCTGGGTTCAAGGTGCTGTGACGATGTGGGGAAAAAGGTAGGGGCTTCTGTCTTCAACGAGCTAGGGGGCCTTCCTGAAAGACATGAGCCTTGAAAGACAGGTAAACCGTGGTGGCTCCAACTGAATCCTAGATCAGGGTGAGGTCCCCGGGGAGTGGTGTGGTCCAGGAAAGGTCCCCCGAAGGACGGGGCCTCAGAAATCAGGTCCTACTTCTCAGTTACAGAAGAGGAAACTGAGGCCAAAGGTGAGGAGGGCAACTTGCTCAAGGCTCCACGGCAAGCGTGTGGGACTTGCTCTGTTCTAGAATGATGAGGTGGGTTTACAGAGGAGCCAAGGAGCAAGTGGGGTGTTAAGGGGTGGGGGAGGGGTGGCGGCTGATGGGCAAAACTCAGGAGCAATGGGCTGAGGCTTTGGAGTTCAACAGATCTGAGTTCATGTCCCAACTCTGCCACTTGCAAGCTGTTGACCTTAGGCAAGTTACTTAAGCTCTCTGAACCTTGCTTTCTTCATCTGTAAAATGAGGGCAGCAGGAGTGTCCCTCATGGGCTTGTTCTGAGGACTAAATGAGATGACACATGTGGAGTGCCCAGCACAGTGCTTGGGAGGTGATAAGAGCCATAAATGGTCACTTGAAAAAGCAGTCTGTTTCACCCATCATCTTCTTCCCGCAGGCTTCCCGCCTCATCGTCACCTTTGATGAGCATGTTATCAGCAATAACTTCAAGTTTGGAGTCATTTATCAGAAGCTTGGGCAGGTGTGCTCACCTCCTCCCTCCCTTTTCTCTCACCCACCTGGCCGTGTACCTGGGACCTCAGACCTTCGCCAGGGAGAGCCCCTTCCCCGGGACTCAGTTTCCCAGGAGCTCAGGGGTGCCAGAGGTCCTCCTTCCAGCCTTCTCTGGGTGTGAATGGGGGTGCGGGGGCCGGATCTGCTCAGGAGCTCCAGCTTTGGTGACCTCTGCCCTGTGTGTGCCCCCAGACCTCCGAGGAAGAACTCTTCAGCACCAATGAGGAGAGCCCCGCCTTCGTGGAGTTCCTCGAATTTCTTGGCCAGAAGGTCAAACTGCAGGACTTCAAGGGGTGAGCGTCAGGGTGAGACCAGCAGAGTAGAATCTGGCCCATGCCCTTGGGCAGGGTGGGAGCCCCCGGCCCGGCCCCATGGAGGCCTGGCCGGGGCTGGAGACTGAGCCGTGGCCTGGGGGGCCTGGGGCAGGTTCCGAGGAGGCCTGGACGTGACCCACGGGCAGACGGGGACCGAGTCTGTGTACTGCAACTTCCGCAACAAGGAGATCATGTTTCACGTGTCCACCAAGCTGCCCTACACAGAAGGGGACGCCCAGCAGGTAGCCTGGGCACCCACCACCTGCTTCCCACCTGTCCTCCTGTCCCCCATCCACCTGTCCCTTCAGTGTCCACCATACCAGGTTCAGTGGGCCCTGGAATGTAGGAATGGAAATGACCCAGTTCCCCGACTTGTGGGCTCTGGCCGGGGTTGGGGGGGGACAAGCTGCTGCAATGCTGCAGAAGCCTCAGTTTCCACATCCGTGAAATGGGGATAATCACGGCACCGACCTAATAGGTGAGCATAAGTGAGGGAATGCACACAGAGTGGCTGCAACAGTGTCTGGTGCACAGCAAGAAATCAGTATCTGTGTTAGTGTGTTTACAGGATGTGAAGGGCATTGTGGGGTCACGGGCCCCCACAGGTAGCCTTGGCAGAGGTGGGAGTCAGGAAAAGCTTTCAAGAGAAAGTGACTTGTAGGCTGTGAAGGAGCTGGGAGAAGGGAGGGGCCCGTTCCAGGTGGAGAGAAGGGCTTTCACCTTCTGCAAAGGCCTGGAGGGGAGGAAGTGCAGGCATGTTCCAGCAGCCGGACTCAGAAATTTGTCACCTGTCCTAAGCTTCCTGCAGGGCTGTCTGCTTACCCTCTGCCCCCACCCCAGGGAGATAAAAGGGTAATGTGAGAAAAATGAGAATATTTAGTCCTTATTTTTAGTGTAATTTAAAAGCATCCTCTGTTCATTTCAGCTACATGAATAGATACGGAGTGGAACTGATTTGTTCAAGAGGGGTCCTCCTTATCGTATTTAGACGGGAGAAAGGCTGAGAGCTAGGGCCTGGGGACCAGGATCCCTGGGCTCGAATTCCCTAACTCACTGTAGGGCCTTGCAATCACTTCTCTCTTGGCCTCGGTTTCCTCATCTGTCACAGGCTTCCAAGAAAACGGAAATAATTTTAAGACAAGTTTCTCACCACATTTTTTTTGGGGGGAAGCAGATCCTTAGACGTGCCCTCTGCCTACCCCAAACCCTCCCCACCCCTGCGGGCAGCCTCCCCTGTGCCCGGGGCCCTCTCCGGGGTTGTGAAGGCCTGTGGCCTGTGCTCAGTTGCAGCGGAAGAGGCACATCGGGAATGACATCGTCGCCGTGGTCTTCCAGGACGAGAACACGCCCTTTGTGCCTGACATGATCGCGTCCAACTTCCTGCACGCCTATGTGGTGGTGCAGGCCGAGGGTGGGGGGCCCGACGGCCCCCTCTACAAGGTGGGTGATCGCAGGGGCATCAGCCACCGGCCCAGCCACAGCCCCAGCCACAGCCCCGCCCTCACTCACTGTGAGTTCTCCCGCACCTGTTATCCCAACTGTAAATGGGACTGTCCGAGGGGCTCTGAGCCCCCGTCTTGCTCTGATGGAGGATTCCCATCCTGCCCGCTCTGCTCCCCAAAGTCCCCCCCAAAAGAGGCTGGTCATCCTCCTCCACTCTTTAGCCACCTCTGCCTTCATCCTCGATGACTCCTGAGATCCCCACCCCTTCCCACCACTCAAATTCAGGACCAAGGATGGAGGAGCTGAGATCCTGGGGTTCCCTCGCCCAGTCAGCAGTCACCGAGCCTTCCCCACCAAGCGGCAGGCCCGGTGCCCAGCGTAGGGCAGGACAGGGAGGTGAATTAGGGGTTTCTGGCTGGTGTGGGGGCTCCACAGGCACTGCTGCCCTGCCTTCCAGGTCTCCGTCACCGCGAGAGACGACGTGCCCTTCTTCGGGCCCCCACTCCCGGACCCCGCTGTGTTCAGGAAGGTAAGGGGCAGCTCCCAGCCCCGGCCATGGGCAGAGCAGGACTAAATGGGTTGGGGCCGAGGGGGGCACACATTTTGCCGTACAAGGTCCTGAAGTCCTACTGTGTGCCGGGGCAGCTGGGCTCTCCTAACCTGGCTTTTCTGTTCATCTTGATAAAAACTGTGCCCTTTATTTACAAAGTCAGAACAAACTCTATTATCATTTTACATTTTTCATAGCAGACTCTGTGGCCTTTCCTCATTTCTATTCTTTTTGACAATTACAGTCTTCTTTCTTCTGAAATGTCTGGGGAGGGGCACATGTCTCCCTTGCCTCCCAGGAGCCACACTTCCAGGCTTGGCTTCAGCTTTCCCCCAGACTGAGGCAGTAGGAGACCCCAACCCAGCCCCCTACATCTGTGGGGTCTGTTCTCCCGAGGGGTGGGCAGCCATGAAGGGCATAGGGGCCCTCAGAGGTGCCTGAGCTGGGGAGCTGAGCCAGGAGCTGCCCTTCTGGGAGGGAAGAAGGCCACCCCCAGACCCCAGCAGGGCGTGGCTCAGGAGCTCCAGCCCCAGAGCCCCAGTCTCTGTGTTCACCTGACCCCCCTTTCTCTTCTCTTCCACTACTGGGGGCTCCCAGGGGCCTGAGTTCCAGGAATTTTTGCTGACAAAGTTGATCAATGCTGAATATGCTTGCTACAAGGCAGAGAAGTTTGCCAAACTGGAGGTAAGGATGGCCCCCGCCTGTTATTTCAGCCCTGCCCCTGGGGAGGGAAAACCCACCTTCAGACCTTGGCCCCAGGGAGGGCTGTCTGGGGGAGGACGGATTTACGGATGGGTGGGCCTTGGGCCAGGCGAGAGGAAGTGGGCATTTCTAGGGCCGTGTGAGGAATGCTCAGGAGGGGCTCGAGGGTGGACAGGCCAGCACAGAGGACACTGTGGGGGAGGGAGAGAATGGTTGGGGGTGGGGGGTAGGGACAGGAAGCCAGATCTTGGAGGGGCCGTGAGGAGCCCTGGGGGCTGCTTGAGCTGCCGAGGGGCCTGGGGTAAGCCGGCGTGGTCTTCGGGGGCCCAGGCCCACCCCCCACGCACTCAGAGAAGGTGCCTGGGATTCGCACTGTGGGATGAAGGGCTGATCCCCGGGGTCTCTCCTGCCGGCCCGGCCCACAGGAGCGGACACGGGCTGCCCTCCTGGAGACGCTCTATGAGGAACTACACATCCACAGCCAGTCCATGATGGGCCTGGGCGGCGACGAGGACAAGATGGAGAACGGCGGCGGTGGCGGCGGCTTCTTCGAGTCTTTCAAGGTGAAGGGCCTGGGTCTACCTGAGCCCGGAGGGACAGGGACGTAAAGTGCGGGGTGTGGCTAGGGGCGGGCTCGCTTGAAAGTGGAGTGGGGGCGTGGGTCGGGGTGGAGCCAGGGGTGGGGACAGGGACAAGGCGAGGGGGTGTGGCTAGGGGCTGACTCACATTGGAGGTGGAGGGGGCGCGGCTTGGCGTGGGCCCGGGGGTGGGGTTAATAGACCCAGGTGTGAGCACGGGCCAGGCGGGCGCGTGCCTGGTGTAGAGTCTGGGTGATGGAGAGCCTCAGGGTTGTCCTAGGGTTTAGGGTGGGCGTAGACTGGGGATGTGGTCTGTGCCTGGGGTAGAGCTTGCGGTTGGGAGTGTAAAGTTGGGGCTCCGGCTTGGGGAGGAGTTAATGGTTGGAGGCGGGGCCTAGGCTTGGGGGCGGAGTCTGTGTGGGTCTGCTGAAGCTTGGAGCTTTCTGGGTGGCAACAAGGTGCCTCTGGTGCCGAGGGTGGTGGCTGCCAGGTCAGCCGGCAGAGAAGAGAGGCCTCTGTCCTGACCAAGGGAAAAGAACAGAGGTCTAGGAAGGGGATGAACAGAGCACCCATAGGAGAGGGACCTGGCCTGTGTGACCTCAGACTCGTGTGACCCACCCTGGCTGTCTCTGGTTTAGCTTAGTATTAAGAACACAGGCTCCCTGGGTTCAAATCCCAGCTCTGCCACTTACCAGCTTGAGCCTTCTCGGAGCCTCAGTTTCTTTATCCGTTGGGCAGGGTCATGGCCACTTACCCCATACAATTGTTGAGAATCATTTGTAAAGCAGTCAGACTAGTGCAATATAAGTTAAAGAGCAAAACGTGAAACCTTGCCCATCTACCTCAGCAACTGCTGTCCAAAGGGAGGGGCAGAGGAGGAGGGAACTTCTCGTCCCCCTACATAGGGCCTGGACTCCCCAGGCTGCAGGTCCCCAGGCAGTCGCTTCTTTGCCACAGTCTCCTCCGCCCAGAGGAGGAGGACTGCCCATCCTCCAGGCGTCCAGCCAGGCTGGTTGGGCCTCACCCTGACCCCAGGGCAGGCCACAAAGCTGGAGACATGGGTTCGCCTAAGGGGGTTCGCGTGGCTGCCCAGGCCTGCCCTGGACCGAGGTGAACAGACCGTCTTTGAGAAGGAGGTTTGAGGAGGGCCCTGCCTCTGCCCACTGGAGACAGGGCCTGGGTGGGGTGGACATGGGTCTGGGGTGTGTTATGTGAGGGAGGGCTCCAGTGCGCCCACCCCTGGTGGGTGCTGGACGGTGGACCCGGATTAGGTCAGAGAATTTCTCAGCGGCAGCAGAGCCCACAGTTTAGGGTTTGGGTTTGGCATGTGACCTCCACACTCACCTCTGCTTCAGCTCCATCCCGTGTGAAGTGGGTGTGGGAGTGGTGCCTCCCTTATAGGGGGTATTGAGCGAGAGAGCCAGTGGAAGGTGCCTGGCCCCATAGGAAGCAGTCGGTATAGACTGGCTGAAAAAGCAAGGGATGGAGGGAGGGAAAGAAAAAAAGGGAAAGAAAGAAAGCTCCAAGAGACCCTAAGAGGAAGAAGCCGAGGTTTCTGGAGGGCTCTCTGTGCACACTTTTGATCATGACCCAGTATCTTCTGCAGTCCTTACAGCACCACATGAGAGGCTCAGAGGGGTGAAGTGGCTTGCCCAAGGTCACCCAGCAAGTTGGTGTCAGAACCAAGGCCCAAACTACCCTTTGCAGCATGTGGACCTGACTCTTGTGTGGCCTCACGGGAAGGGACTTTCTGGGGTCACCCAGAGTGGCATTGGTGGGGAAGGACCAGATGCCTGGAGTCCTGGGTTTCCCCAAGGGGCTGGGTCTTATGAAACCTGTACCTCCTCCACCCCACCCCTGCCCTTACAGCGAGTCATCCGGAGCCGGAGCCAGTCCATGGATGCCATGGGCCTCAGCAACAAGAAGCCCAACACCGTGTCCACCAGCCACAGCGGGAGCTTCGCACCCAACAACCCTGACCTGGCCAAAGCAGCCGGAATAGTGAGTGCCCTCCCTTGGGGGCCCTCCGCTCTCCCCTGCCTCTGAGGCCTGGCCCTGCCTCCCCCCATTGCCCTGCTGTCCAAAGGCCGATCCTAGGCTCTAGACTCAGTCTAGCCGCTGCTGTCCATGTCAAGTGCCCAGGCCATGACACCGGGGAGCTGAGAGCCTGCAGCTCCCTCCTCAGCTCCTCGGCCCTCCCTTCCTCCTGGCCTCTTATGCAGGTGTGACTTTCTGTGGCTCAGCGCTGGGGCAGCCTCTATATCACATTCCTGATTGAGTACCTACTGTCTGTCATGTGCTGGGTTTGGGGCTGCTGTGTGAGTACCTACTGTCAGTCCTTGAGTTTCTGGGAGCACCTACTGTGTGTCAGGCCATGGGCACGCACTGTGTATCGGGACCTGGATTTCTATGTGAGCACCTTCTGTGTGCCTGGCTTTGAGATGCTGGTGGGTACCTACTGTGTGTCAGGACTTGGCCTGCTGTGTGAGCACCTACTGTGTGTCAGGACCTGGGTTGCTGTGTGGACATGTACTCTGTGAGCATCTCTTGTGGGCCTGCCCCTGAGTTTCTGTGAGCACCTATTGTTCGTCAGGTCCTGGGCTACTGTGTGGACAACTCTGTAAGTGCCTACTGTGTGCCCAGCCCTGAGCTGCTATGTAAGAACCTACTATATGTCAGGAAATGGGCTGCTGAATGAGCACATTGTGTGTGCTAAGCCCTGGATGTCAGGGAATGCTCATTATGTGTCTGGAAGTGAGCTGCGTGAATACCTCCTACTGTGTGCCTGGCCCTAGGCTGCTGCGTAAGCACCTACTGTGCACCAGAGCCTCTGTGGTTGTGGCTACCTACTATGTGTCAGGAACTGGGCTTCTGTGTCAGCATCTCCTGAGTGAGCACCTACTGTGTGATCACTTACTGTCTACCAGTCTCCATGGGATTCTGCTGCTAATACTCAGGGGGTATGCTGGGCACCCAGGATGGATAGCCCTTGCATTGTGGGCCTATCTGCTTTCTGCTGCCTAGCGGCCACCTCCAGTGCTACACCCACTGCTCTGTTCCCCCTTCTCCATCCATCCGTCTTCCTTCCTTCCATCCATCCATCCATCCATCGTCTGTCCATCCATCATCCATCCACCCATCTATCCATCATTTATGGACTGTCTGCTGCATGCCAAGCCTTGTGCTCAGTGCTGTGAGGCTGTCACATGGTGGGAGGGACCCCACTCAATCCCTACTCCATGGTCTGTTCTGGCCAGGGGAGCAAGGCAGGTCCTCTGCTGTCCAGCAGTCACCGAGTCCGTTGTCATTGGAGAAGCAGGCCCACCCCGACCAACCCAGATTTACCAGCCACTCCCTTCCTCCCCCACCTGGTGGCCAGGCCTCCTGAGGGGGGCTGTAGAGGGGCCCCGGGGACAGGGCCAGGCTGGCAGCACCCACCACGGCAGTAACCAACCCATCTCTGTTTTTGTTTTTGCACAACTCTCCCCTCTCTGTTTCGCTCCCTTTCTCTCTCCCCTCTGCTCGTCTTTCCTTCCCTTTCTCTCCCCTCCTCCTTGGCCCCTCGCTCCCTTCTTGCACGGTTCTGTTTCTTCTTCCCGTGGGTCCATGTCGTCTCCCTCCCTCTGCTCCTCTCTCCCACTCTTCTGTCCTTGCTTTTTCCTTTTTGTCCCCCCTTTCTTCCCATCTCTGTGTCTGTCTGTCTGTCTTTCCCTCCTTCCCTGTCTCACTGTGTCTCCCCCTCCCGCCATCTCTCTCTCTCTGACTCTCTCTGTGTCTGTCTGTCTCTCTCTGCCCCCGCCTTCTGCTGCTTGCCAGTCATTGCTTATTCCTGGGAAAAGCGCGAGTAGATTCGGACGCCGGGGCAGTGCCATAGGCATAGGAACCGTGGAAGAGGTTGTCGTCTGCGGGGCCGCCGGCTCTGGAGGCTGCCTGCACGCACTGTTCTCTGCTCGCTGTCGGGACGGAGGCCATATTGGGGACGTTGCCCGCTCCCCCTGGGGCAGGCGCAGGGCCGTGCAGGAGGGAGTGCCGGCAGCTCTGATGGCGCTCAGCACCTGTTTTGGGGCCTGGCATCGTGCCAGAGCCAGTGCTCCCCACCAGGGGCTTCTGGCCCTGCTCTGGCCCCCGAACCCTGCCCAGTCCCTGCCAGGATCTGGTACCCAAAGACCCTCTGTCCAGCCGCACATCCCCCAATATCGCCGATTCTGCCTGGAGCACCATCCCTCTCCTCTGCCCTGACTCCCTGTCCCCACTATGACCTGGCCTGGGGGTTCCTGCCCCTCCATGCCTCCCTGGGGCCCCCTTCCTACCTCCCCAGAGAAGCTGGGGGCATGCTTCTGGTGCCTGGGGCATCCCACCCTCGCGTGTAGAAACTGGGGGGCATCTTTCAACTGCTGGGCCAGAACCTCCACATCCAGTTTGGAGACTCCGAGGTGGGGTGGGCCTGGCATGGGGCAGGGGCTCGGGTAGCCACGCCCACACTCTCTCCACTGCCCTTGGGCTGTGGGTCCTGTGAAACCCTGGGGGGCAGAGAGGAGCTAGCCATTCTGAGGACTTGGCCTCCTCCCATCCCAGCCCAGAGTGGCTGCTCAGGCCCCTGGGGACCCTGCCCTTCTCCTAGGCTAACATCCCAGGCCCAGCCCTGCTGTGCATTCTCGGTGGGGGCCTTGCCCTCTCTGGGCTTGTCTCCCTCGCTGTGAACCACGGCTGTCTCTGGATATGGACATTTTCTCTCCTTCTTTCTGCTCGTGCCTGTGCTTCAGGGCCCGGGGCAGCAGGGCCCCAGGGTTGCATGTGGGGGATGGTGAGGCTCCCGGGGCAGGTGGGCAGTGAGCTGGGGCCTCTTCCTGCAGTCGCTGATCGTCCCCGGGAAGAGCCCCACGAGGAAGAAGTCGGGCCCGTTCGGCTCCCGCCGCAGCAGTGCCATCGGCATCGAGAACATCCAGGAAGTGCAGGAGAAAAGGTGGGTGCAGCAGAGCGGGCGGGAAAGGCCCTGTCTCCTCTGGCCCCTCCCGGACCCCCACTCAGCGGTGAAGCAAAGCGGGTAGGAGGGAGCGCCCACCCTCCTGCCCCTCCGTCCCCCGCCGGCGACAGCTGTACGAGCAAGTCCCTGCTGTGTGCGGGCACTAGGGCCGGCTCGTCACCTAACAGGAGCCACTCTCATCCACTCAGCTGTCCTGTTGGCTTCCTGGGGGGTCACACCTTGCACATCAAGATGCTCTAGGTCAGAGGGCTCAGGGGTTGCCCAGGTCACACAGCCCCCCTGGTCTGTGGGGGTCTATGAGCACATCTGTGGAAATAGGGTACAAGCAGCATGCCATATTAGCAGCAGGGGAGACCCTGGGAAGCAGCAAATAGTCCTGAGTTGTAAATCCTGTCTCCACCACACTGGGGCTGTGTGACCTACAGAAAGTCACCGTACCTCTCTGACCCTCACTGTGCCAATGTAAAAAATCAGGATAAAAACACGACTAGCGGCGTGGGCTGCTGCGGGGGTGCAGTGCAATGCATGTGAAGCAGGATTGTGGGCGCCGTGGGAAGGCCTCGGGAATGGAGCTGGCACCATCCTCAGGGCCACGAGAGCCCAGAGTCCTGCAAATCCTGGGCTCAAGTCTTGGCTTTGCCATATCCTAGTTGTGCGTCTCTGGGCAGGTTCCCTGCCATCTCTGGACTCCAGTTTCCTTGTCCGTAACAGGGGACAGTTGTGTCCTCTCCCATGGAGAGGAGGACCTGGGTGGTGCCCTGTCCTATATAGGGGCCCCTCCTTGACCCGGAGCCCGGGGCCTGCGTCGGGGTTGGCCTCTGAGCATGTGGGGTTATGGGAACGAGGCAGGAGGTGCCTACGACCTCCTCTCACCACCTGGGCCTCGTTCTACCCTCGATGCCAGGCCCAGTGCTGAGTCCCCCCGCTGCCCCCGTGTGCCCCGCAGGGAGAGCCCCCCAGCTGGCCAGAAGACCCCAGACAGCGGACACGTCTCCCAGGAGCCCAAGTCGGAGACCTCATCCGCTCAGAGCTCCCCAGAGATGCCCACGACCAAGAACAGGTTAGGGCTCGGGCCATGCCGAGCGGGGGGCTTGGGTGGGGTGCTCACACTTTCCACCACCGGCCTGGGCCTGGGGCTGCCCAGGAGCATCGATGCTGCCACACTATGGTGGCTGGGGGCCTGGGCTCTTTCACAGGGCCTCCTCTGACACACACTCACTGAGCGCTCTATGCATGCCAGGCCCCTCGCCGTGCTCTGGGATGCAGCAGTGAACTGGGCATACATGGCCCCTGCTCCCCGGAGCTGACGGTCCAGTGTAGCATAAGCTCTTCCCAGATAGCAATCATGGAAGGAAAATAAAGCAGGGGATGCAATGAAGAATGACAGGGTTGGGGGAGTTAGATGGCTGCTCAGGGAAGACACTTACAAAGAGGTGAAGTTTGGATGGAGGGCTGAGTGAGGAGTCAGCCTGGCTAGGACTGGCATGGCGGCAGGAAGAGGGTTCCAGCTAAGAAGCACAGCAAGTGCAAAGGCCCTGAGGTATGCTCAAAGGCTAGAAAGAGTGGTGTGGTTGGAGTCTAGGGAGTGAGGGCCTGGGCCTGGGCAGCCATCGTGCTGGTGGTGGAGGGGATGAGGTTGGAAGGATGGGCAGGGAGTAGAGCGTGGCTTTGGAGACCCTGTGAGAACTTTGAATTTTGTCCTAAGTGCCACAAGGAGCCTTTGGAAGATTTTAGTTGAGGAGAATGATGCTTTAAAAAGCTGACTGTGCTCAGCATGTGAAGGAGCTGAGGGCGGGGCCCAGAACGAAGCAGAGAGGCCAGCGAGGGGGCCGCCCTCCCTTCAGCACTGGTGGCTGGGTCCTCTCTGGGCTGGCTCTGGGGCGGGTTGAGAGAACCTGGGCTGGAGAGTCAGGCGGGGGAGCAGAGATGCAGGAGAGGGCAGCAGGGGCTGGGGGAGACAGGCATGCAGGACCCCGAGCAGGAGGGGGCCTCCCACTGGGAGGAGGAGTCAGGAAGGACCTCTTTGAGTAGAGGGCCCTTGGCTGATTTTTGAAAGATGAATTTGCTTTCTGGGATTTGAGAGGAGTGAGATTCCTGGAAGGAGATGCACAGGTCCTGAGCACAGAACAAAACCGTGGGTTAAAAGTAGACCGCGGAGTTGGAGGGCTGGGCTCCAAACCCCTGTTCTCCTACCTACGGCTGGGTGACCTTGGGCGCATGTCCACCCTCTCTCTGCCTCCGTGGCTCCTCATCTGCAAGATGGGCCTAATAATGATGGTGGTGAGATGCCTCGGGAGAGAGCACTCAGCCCGGCGCCTGGCACACGTGCCCTGGACGGCAGTGTTGTTGTTAACAGTCGTTATTACTGAACAGCAAGCCAAGGGAATGGGACGGTATCTGGGGCAGTGAGGAGGCTCGAGAGGGTTTGAGCAGGGGGGGGACATGACCAGATCCCTGTACACAGAAAGACATGCCAATGGGGAGGCTCAGAGGCCCAGGGGGCGGTGATGGGGCCAGAGGGGCACTTGGCTGGCTGCAGGTGGGGCCTCCCTGGGCCGGGAGGGCCGGGGTCTGGGGGCATGGCCCGGGAGGTGCCCAGGGCGGATGCCAGCTGATGGACGCTGTCTGTGGCAGAGCGGAGACAGCAGCCCAGAGGGCAGAGGTGCTGAAGGATTTCTCCCGCTCCTCGTCCAGTGCCAGCAGCTTCGCCAGCGTGGTGGAGGAGACGGAGGGTGTGGACGGGGACGACACAGGCCTGGTGAGAGGCCCAGGGAGTGGGGTACTCCACAACAGCCTGAAGCGGGGGCTCTTGGGTCCTCTGGGTGGAAGCACGAGCCTGGGGATGGCTGAGATGTGATCGGGGGATCCAGCCCAAAAGAGTAATGCAGACTAACCCTCCCCTATTCTGAAGCCTTCCATGGCTCCCCAGTGCCCCTCAGAGAGAGCCCAATCCCTGAGACCATCGAAGATCCCCCTCTCTCCCTCCCTTTCTCCCCACCCTCGTCTCTTACTCTTTCAGCCAATCTGTGCTCCCTTGCAGTCCCTCAAACCTACCAGGCTTATTCCACCTCCGGGCCTTTGTGCCTGCCTTTTCCTCTGCCTGGAACACTCTCCCCGCCCCCTCCCTCCCCCTCTGTCTCCCTGACTCCTTCTGATCCTGCTAGCCTCACGCCACCTCCTCCTCAAGACCTTCCCTGGTCCCCTGGTCCCGGGGTAGGTTAGGAATCCCCCATATGTTCGCACAGACCCCTGGACTGTGCCCGGAGCATCCTTTTGTCATTCTTCACTCAACAAGCCTCCAGTGGGTACCTGCTCCTTGCCAGAGGTGCTGCAGGGGCCAGTGACCACCGAGGGCCTGCCCTGTGGGGCTCGGAGTCTAGAATTATCGTAGTCCCTTCACAGCCCGCTTCACCTCCTAGACTCCGGGCTCTCTGAGGGCCGGCCCGGGACTGATTTGTCTCGGGGGCTCGGCCCAGGAGAATATCAGTGAACATTTGTTGAATGAATAAATGGGAGCAGGTGATGTGTGCCTGGGTCTGTGTCCGTTCCCACTCTGTCCCCCTGTGGTCTCCCTGGGGCAGATACTGCCGGGCCCCCTTCCTCTTTGCAGGGGGCCAAGGGTGGGGGGTTGTGGATTGTGGGGGTGTGTGGAAGGGGCGAGGAGCCAAGCCAGTGCCATGGACGAGGGCTAGCCTCCCTTTCTCTCTCCTCCCCCTCCCATCCCCAGGAGAGTGTCTCGTCCTCGGGGACGCCCCACAAGCGAGACTCCTTCATCTACAGCACCTGGCTGGAGGACAGCGTCAGCACTACGAGTGGGGGCAGCTCCCCAGGTACCAGGCCAAGGGCAGCTTCCCCCGCCAAGCAGGGCCGCTCTTGTGGTGGGAGGGGACAGGGCTGGGCACAGAGGGTCGAGACCAGTTCTCGTGCCCTAGCTGGTGGATATGTGATGAGGCTGCCCCGACTCAGGGGCCAGTGGGCGGGTCATCATCCAGCCTAAGGTGGTTGGGTGGCTTGGAGGGCTGGTTGCTTCTGGAAAGGTCTTGGAGGATGATCAGGGGGTTAAGAAGGGAGTTAAGGGTGGGATTCCCTGAGGGCGGGGGCTTGGCGGGTTTGGGGAGCATCGATGCCGACCACCCATCCATGCCCCCGTCTCCCTGGTGCCCCCCCGCGGCCAGTGAGGTGGCTCCCTCCTGCCCCCCTCCCCAGGCCCCTCGAGGTCACCCCACCCAGACGCCGGCAAGTCGGGGGACCCTGCATGTCCCGAGATAAAGATCCAGCTGGAAGCGTCTGAACAGCATGTGCCCCAGCTGGTATGTGCAGCCATGGGGGAGGGGGTGAATGGGGGGCACTGGCCAGGGCGGGATGGACAGCCTGGAGGCTGGCCCTGGGGAAGCCCCAGCTGGGAGGGGGATACCTGTTGGGGAGAGGCATGAAGGGGACCAGGGGTGGGGGCTGGACCAAGAGGTCCCCCTAGGCCTGGAGAGGGTGGGCTCGTTCAGCCTGGGCACAGCCAGTGATTTCTGCCTGCCTGTCTCTCCTGCCCCATGTCCTCGTCTGTCCCATCACCTGCCTTGCCGCCGTTCTCTGTCTGCACAGGGCTGTTAGCCAGGCTCCCCCTCTGAAGGTGACACTGAGCAGGTCAGACCCAGCCCTCAGCTCTTGTTTGGGCGTTGGAGAGGCTGAGGGGTGGGAGTGGGCGGGGGGGGTAGGGTTCCTTTGTCACCTCTCTGGGATGGGAGCCATGTGTCTAGGTTTGAATCCTCTGCCACTCAGAGGCGAGGTGGCCCTGGGCCTCTGTTCTGTACGACGAGGCTGATAGAGGCTGCATCTCTTCTGTCCATGAGTGCCTGGGGGGATCTGATGGAGCCTGAAAGGGACTGGGAATTGTTGGGAGGGAGGAGTCTGGGGGGTTCCCTGTGGGATGGAAAGACCCAGAGCCTGGAGCTCCCAGGGGGCCCTCCCGCCTCTGTCCTCCCGCTCCATAGTGTCTCCATCTCTTCACCCTGCAGACGAGGCCACAGAAGCACAAGGGGAAGATGCGGTGTCCAGTCCGGGCAGATGGGACCTGTGTGCTGCCCCTGCCTCCCCAGCTCTCCTCTTGGCCCCCGTCTGGGCTGTCTCTGCGGGGCGGAGCCGTCCAGACCAGGGAGCAGGGAAGCTGCGGGCGTCATCCCCTCCTCTCCGGCTGGGGGGCCCGGCTGGGGCAGGGAGTGGTCAGTTGAAGCAGGACTCCAGGCCTGGCTCGCTGCCACCCTGGGCCCTCCTCCTCCCTCACCCGTGGGTGCCCCCCTGGACACAGGCGGGGCAAGATGGGAAGGGGAGATTGAGATACTCAATGCACACAGAGCCTACTATGGAGGCAGGAGGGTGTGAGGTGTGGTGGAATGAGCACTGGGCTGGGAGTCCCGAGTCCTGGCTTCTGATTTGGGTTCTGCTGTGACTCTGGGCATGTCACTCTCCCTCTCTGGGTGCCTCTGCTAATGGACAAGATTATTTCAGAGGTCACTGAAGACTGTGATTTCATGCTCCTGCCCCAGAATGGGGGATTGACCTCCCAGGGGCTTCCCATCCCCCTACCCTGCTTCTAGGGGTCCCTGCGGCCCCAGGTGGGCTGAGGGGCAGGGAGCTGGCTGTGCCCGTTGCCCTCCTGGACCCTCAAGCTCTACCACAGATCTGCCTATGCCCTGCCCACTGCCTCCACGTGACAGACGAGTGACCCCCTCTCGGGGGAAGGCGGACCCACCTGGCTCCTTAGCCAGCACCCAGCTTTACCCCTGCCATCCCACACTCCCGGGCGCCAGGCCGAGGGGTCTCAGCTGGCCTAGAGTTACAGGCCCCACCTTCGTGCCACTCCCCATGGAGGGGGCAGCCAGGCCCAGCTGCTGTGAGTCCACATCCTTGTGTGTGTCTGTCCACACTTTTTAGGCTCTATGCCAGAGGCCAGCCTTCCGGCCCCAACACCTATTTTGGAAGCCCCCGTGGCTGTGTGTACGTCGGTAACAGTTGTACAAAATAAATTCTATTTATCGCTATTGTACTCCGTGGTTGGGCCTGGCATTGTGTGACCCCTGCCCAGCTTGACCCCGGACAGTCTCAGTGACGCCATGGTGGAGGGGGAAAGCCAGTCCACCTGCCCCCCATCAGAGCTGCTGGGCCTGGGTGCACCTCCAAGGCCAAAACACGGGCTCTGTGACCACCAGTCGTGGCTTCTCCCCAAGGTGCTGCCCCGTCCTCCACCCTGTTCCCCTTTTCCACCGGGGCAAGAACGTGGCTTTGAAGTCACGCCGACCTAGCTTTGAGTCTGGCCACCATCTCTTACCAGCTGGGTGGCCTTGAGAAACTTAACAGACTTCTCTGAGCCTCAGTGTCTACTTCTGTAAAGCGGGAGCAATAGTGCCTCTCTAAAGGGTTTGTGTGAGGATCCATTGAGCTGGCTCATGTCAAACACCCCGCTCAGTGTCTGGAGCCCAGTGGGTGCTCAATGATCAGCTTCCTTCCCCTTTCTTGTGCTGCCCAAGAATTTCCCCTATATGGCCACCAGGGGGCGCCAAGGGATCGTTTACGCGGACTGATGAGGGGTTGGGGAGGTCTGTCCAGCTGCCCGGGGGAGCTCACAGGGCAGCGCAGTTACAATACAGGCGGATGGGTGACTGGGCTGTGCATGAGCACGGGGTCCGGCAGGGGGAGGGAGGCATGGCGAAGATCCTGGAGCACTGGCACCTGAGCATCCTGGAAAGGCTTAGGAAAGTGTCCCTGGGGGAGGAACTGCAGGTGCAAAGGTCTCGGGGGGGGGGGTGGGTAGAGTGTGTCTGCCGCTGGGAAGGTAGCAAAAGGTTCTGAGTGAGGGGAAGGTGACGACACAGGGAGGTGGGCAGAGTTGAGGTCAGACGCCACATGACCTTGAATGCCAGACCGAGGGGCTAGGGCTTTATGCTGAGGGCAGTGGGGAGCCATGAAGGATTTGACACAGGGAGTGCCAGAGAGAGAAGTGGGGCTGCAGGTGCAGACTGGCTGGGCAGCGTCAGCCCAGGGAGGGGAGGATCAAGGCAGCTGTTGTTGGGGAAAGAGGGTGGCCAAGAGGACAGTGGGCAGGCCTGGAAGGTGTGCGATGTGGGGCTGAGGGAGGAGATGGGGAGACTCTAAGGGGTCCAGCCTGGGTATTGGGTGAATGAGGGGGTCTCCTGTGAGGTAGGAGCACAGGAGGACGAGCAGGGTGGGGGTGGGTTGGGGGATATTGGGCTTGGGGGTGGGCAGAGAATTGGGTTCCATGGGATCACCCACGCCCTGGCCTCCTCACAGCTTTACAGCCTCCCCCTCTCCCCCCACCAGTGCCCACGCCCTCCCCAGGACGATGCTGAGTGCACCCGATACTTTTCTTGACAGGGCCCTTACGTGACCCTCAGATGTCTGGGGCCATCTGTGACTCACGGTGACTCACACCCGATCCCCGCCTCACCCCCTGGGTTTGGCTCTGGGCAGCCCACCCCCCTCCCCTGCTCAGCCTCACCCCTCCTCCGGGGCCCTGGCTCGTCAGTGCTTTCTGCCTCAGTCTCTCACCCCGTCTCCTCCCATCCCACTGCCGAAGGACCAGCAGCCGCAGTTCAGCACCAAGGTCAAGAGCTTAGCTCTGAGTTCCTTCACCTCCTGGCTCTCTGACTTTGCCTATGTGATTTTGGCTGTCTGTGCCTCAGTTTCCTCATCTGTACAGGGGGAATGCTAATAGTCCTGACCTTGGTACCCTAATGTGAGGATTCAATGAGGTGCTACCTATAAGGTTCTTGGTGAGGCCCCAGCACACGGTGGGCTCAAAAAATGGTGTGTGCATTGGGGGTGGGGAGTGGGCAGTCATTAACCCCTGTCAGAGGATGTGGGCTCAGCTCCCTGGGTGGGAGACAGGGTAGTTGCTGCCAGGCCCGGTGTAGACATCCAGCTATGAAGCTTTGGGAATGAACGATGGTCACTCGTGTCCCTGAGCCTCAGCTTCCCGGCCTTGCTGGGGTTGATGATCCTTTTACAAAAGATCTCGGGGTGGGGGCACCCCCACTTTATGATGCGCCCCGCCCCCCAGCTCTGACTCACAGCTGAGCTAGAGCCCTGGGGTCTGCTGTGGCGGACGCAGGGGGCAGCCGGGAGCACAGAAGCTGCCTCTGCCCCTCTGCTCCCCAGCTGGGCCAGTCCCCAACGGCGGGAAGGGCAGGCCTCCGGGCTAGGTTTCATGGCAGGTGCCCACCCCACCCCACCCCACCCCACCTCACGCCTCGGAGCTCCAAGGTGGGGCTAGGGGAGGCTGAGGACGAGTCTGGCCTCTGGGATCAAAGAGTCCGGAGCTGTTTCTCTTGTGCCCGTGCCAGCTGTGTGCTCGCCCTGGGTTCTGAGGTGGGGAGGGCGAGCCAGGACGCTGCCCCGACGCTGGAATTAGGGCCTGCGCGGGGGGTACCCGGCTCCGGGAATCCCTGGATTCTGCTTAGAAATAACTCTGGTGGTGGAGACGGCAGCCAGAGGTTTCTCCAGACGCAGGAGGCAAGAGGCCTCCCGTGGAGGGACTTGAGTGCCTGGCTGTCCCCACATCCCCCATCTGCCCTGCCTCAGAGCTGGGACCTGTCTCTCCAAACCTCAGTTTCCTCACCTGTAAAATGGGGACAAGGCCTACCTTTTGCTGTGAAGTAAGGTACCTGACATAGAACCCATGCTTCATAGGAGGGGTCCTCCTCTGTCCTCCACCAGCTAGGGTGTCCCTGGACATCCACGCCTAACCCTGGGACAACTTTGCCAAAGAGACAGCCACAGGCCCAGGCCCGCCCGGTGCCAGGGGACTGGGACCTGGACGTTGTCTGCTGCTCAGGCCACAGGGGGTGCTCAGACAGGGACCCTGGAATGTGGAGGTCCCTCCCTCCCTCCCTGCACCCGCCCTGCCCAAGGGACAGCTGGGGACGGAGCCTCCTGAAATAACCAGAGCTGGTTAGCAAGGCTAATTTTAAAAGCCACTCTGGCTGCCCCATAGGCCCTTCTGGGAAGCCATGAATGTCCCTGTGTTTGCCCCTGGGAGGCAGGCAAGGGGAGAGCAGCTGGCGTTTGGGATGGACTCCTACCCCTGACCATCAGTGCAGGAGATCCCGAGCTGCCTCCCAGGGCCTACCCGGCCAGGGCCCAGAGCCCCGGGCCCAATGTTGGGGCTCAGGGGCCCAGCCTCTGCCCCGAGCCACTCAGGGTGAACCCTGCTCGCTCTCAGGACCTGCTGGCCCCTGCGCTGGTCTCCCTGATGCAGTTCTGGGCAGGGGGCCGTAAGCGCTCCATCTCTCTCTGTCTCAGCTCTCTCTCGCTTCTCCATCCATGTCCCTTTATCTTTGTGTCTCTGCCTCTCTGTCTGTGGCACTCAAGGTCCCTCTCCGCAGCTGTGGCTCTGTCCCCCTCTCCCTGGTCCATCATGCGGGAGGCCAGACAGCATTCCTGATGGCCCATAGGCTGGGCTGTGCACGCCAGGTGGGGGTGGGTGTCCACCTGGGAGCTAGGGTTGCAGGTGGGGCTCGGAGGGGGAGGACAGCCGTCCCAGGGGCTGACAGGAGCTAAAACTGGGCAGGCAGGGGCCATGTCCAGGCACAACCTTGGCCATCTGGTCAGGCCAGATGCCAGCAGAAGGAATGTGCTCCAGGGGCAAGGTTGCTAGATTTAGCAAGTAGAAACACACAGAGCCGGGTTAAATCTGAATTTCAGATAAACAAGGAATAATTTTTAGTTTAAGTATACCTCTTGCAATATTTGGGACATACTTATACTAAAAAACCATTCCTGTTTATTTGAAATTCAAGTTTAACTGGGCAACCTATGTTTTATCTGGCAAGTGTGTCCGGGGAGGCCCAAGGAGCAAACTGAGAGGTTTCTCAGGGAAGAGCGGGTGCGATGGACCATGGGAGCCCCAGCCTGGTGGGGTGTCACAGCCAGGCCCTGGGAGATCCTGGTCTGATGGAGGACGCACAGTTCCTGCCCACAGGGAGCTCTCAGTTTTCCGGGGGTTGGGAGAGTCCTTGGGAGCATGGCGGGGGCGGGGGTTGGCTCATGACACAGGGGCCAATGACACATAGACACCAGTCACCTCCTCAGTAGAACTATAGACATCAGAAGGGAGGGTCTGGTGTGTTCTCTGCTGAGCCCCAGTGCCTAACCCAGTGCCTGGCACATAGTAGGGGCTCCATAAATGTTTGTTGAATGAATAAGGAATCCTCCTACCCCATTCCCGTGGGGAAGGGGGATGCTTGGCTAGCAGAGGTCTCCTGCACCCTACCTTGTAAGCTCTTTGGAGTCAACTGGAGTGAGCACGGCCCCCAGCCCAGGGGCTCTCCAAAGTGAGTTGCAGAGGAGGAGGGGAGGGGCAGAGGGCATGGAGAGAGGAGGCCAGCTTTTTCCCTGTCCCATCCCCGCCCCCGCCCCTGATCCCAGCTCAGAGTTCAGCCTGGACAAGGGAGGGGTGGAAGATGGGGACTAGGTCAGAGTGACCCCTGGCTTCTGGCACTGGGAGGCTGGTTGGGACTAAGGCAGGGGACAGGCCAAAGAAGCATTCTCAGTGCTCCTTAGGGGGGCATTGGACAGCCACGGGGATTCCTGGGGCCCAGAAGGTTGGGGACCCCTGTTTCTGGGGAGGTGAGATTTGGGCCTTTTCCTGCAGACAGTTAATCTCAGGGGTCTCCCTGGAGAGAGCCACTAGGGAGAGGCCCATGGCCCTCCCACACCTCCCCAAGGGCAGAGTCCCTGAAACGGCCTTTGTATTCGTTCATTCATTCATTCACTCACTGTCACCATTTGCCGAGGTACCCCTGCTCTGGGCCTTGTGCTAAAGGACCTTGGCATCTCGTCTGGTCCCAGAGAACACACCTGTTCCAGTGCCCACACTGCCACTGGCTCCCCGCATGACCTTGGGCAAGTCACTGACCACTCAGAAACTCGGTTTCCTGGTCCCTACAGTGGGGATGACACTAGAGCTCCCTCCTAGGGTACCTGGGAGGATGTGAGATGAGGCCTGCCCACGGGGAGTGCTTCAGAAGGGGGAGCCATCATGATCATTGTCATCATCATCATCAGTATCATTTCCAGGGCCCCGTGGGTTGGGCGGGGAGTGCCCGGCTGGGCCCAAGGCCGTGGTTCCACGGTTGGTGTCATGCTCAGGCCATTCCGCCAGGCCCTACTTCCTCTCGGGGCGTCAGCCGTCTCAGCCCCCGTCCCTTCTTTTCAAGAAATGTGGGCCCTTTCGGGTGCCTCCAGCTCTTTGATGCAGCAATGAGTCCCTCAGAGAAATGCGAGAGATGGGCACGGAGCTTGGAGCGCCCGTCGTGGGGCAAGGCTTGGGTCTGGCCCCCTCCACCTGCAGCGTGAGCTGCTGCTTGTCCCCTCTTGGTTGGGGCGTCAGTCTCCCCACTTGCACAGCAGGGGGGCGGGCCTGGACACCCGCCATGCCCTGGAAGGGGCCTCTCTCTCTGTCATCCTGTTAGTAACGGTTTAGCTCCGAGCCTATAATCACATCTGCCTGGGAAGAACTAACACAGCGTTTCTTTAAATTGGGCTTTAATTGCGGCTTTTAGTGGAGTCAGATGGCCCCCATCCCCCAGCTGGTCTGAATCAGCGAGGTTGTCCCGGCCTGCCCAGCCAGGCCCAGGAATCCCCCGGGATTGTTCTGGCTCCCGCTGAGCCAGGGATGGGTCAGGCACTGGTGTCCCTCGAGGACCTACTGTGCGCCATGCTCTGAGCTAGGCACTTTCCATCCAGGGTCTCCAGGTCATCTCACCGCAGCTCTGGGAGACAGGGGCTACTGGGGCTTTTTTTTTTTCAGAAGGGGAAACCAAGGCCCAGAGAGATGAAGGCACTTGCCCAAGGCTGCTCAGCTAGGTTGGGGCAGAGTCTGAATTTGAACCAGATCATCTGTTTTGAAGGCTTTATTCTCAGCCTGAGGCTGAGGAGACACATCCCACTCCAGCTCCATTGAGCCTCCCTCCCCAGGGGCTCCGAGGGGCCACCAAGGACCACCAGAGCCTCTGTTGCAGCCATGTGACCACAGCCATTCTGCTCCTTCCCCACTGATCATGACCGGACAGCTGAGTGTTGGCAGATGAGGCCAGGGGCAGCTCCCCTCCTCAGGGGCAGGGCGGGGGGCCTGTGGTTTCCCTGTTTGTTCTGGAGATCCCAGCCGCTTCCCCGAGGAGACAGCTCGTGGTTCCCAGGCCACAGCCCCTTGGGCGGAGCCAGACCGCGGCTGGCCAGCCTGGGAGCACTGCCCGCCAAGCCCGCCAGGCTCCGCCAGGCCCTGGCGCTGGGTGGTCTGGGCAGGGGCCAGGGTGGGCCTTGATCCTGGCCACGGGGCAGGAGCCATGACTGGAGCCAGACTCAAGGCTGCCCTGCCCGGGACATGGGGGAGTCCTGGATGAGGGGTAGAGGCAGGCCTGGGGCAAACGTTGCCTTGGGGGGAGCCCAGGAGGGAAGGCCCCAGGCTCCAGCTCCATCCAAGGGCCTCAAGAGACAGTCCCACCCCCTCCAGGATTGTCACTGATGGATGGTTTCAACTCAACCATTGAGTCGGTTCAGACAGGAGCCCCCCATGGAGGCTGATGGAGAAGTCGGGGGAAGCAGGCTGAAGACCTAGATCCCAGCCCCGCGCTCCTCTGAACCTCAGTTTCTCCATCTGTACAATGGGCAGCACACTGGACCCCAGGCTTGACAAGCGTTCCTCCAGTTGGGCAGACTCCAGCTAGGGGGAGGGCAGCCCAGGCTAGAAGGATCTCAGTTGTTTCCATATTCATTTCCAGAGGCTTCTTCTTGCTTCCCCCCGTCTTATAGCCCCTCACACCTCGGATGAAGCCCCCTCTGTTCCCACTTCGATGGAGTGGAAAGAGCACCTGTGGGCTTTGGAGTCTGATAGACCCTGGTTCAAATCCCAGCCCCTGGCTGTGTGTGATCTTGGGCAGGTCGCGTCCTCCCTTGGCCCGGTAGCTGTCAATGACATCAGGCGCCCCGGCTTCTCGCTGAACCCTAGCCACCTTCTCTTCCTGACGGCCCAGCAGCACAGGCGCCCCAGCGTGCAGCGGACATCGCCCAGCCAACGTGATCCAAACCAGCTCTCTCTTCCTCCCCAGATCCGCGCTCCCACATCCGTAAATGGCGCGCCACTGGTGCTCTGGCCAAAAACTCAGGGGGCAGCCCAGGTTCGGCTATTTCCTCTGCTGCTACATTCAGTCCGGCGGCAGCCCCACTGGCTTCACTGGATCCAGCTCCTTCCCGCCACCACCACACACTTGGCTGGTCCAAGCCATCACCACCTCCTCTCCCGGCAACAGAAAGGCCTCCGACATCTGCTCCTGGGGTTCCCGGTCCCTCCTCTGTGCAGAAGATGTAGGTCCTCATGCCCCACATGACACAGCTCTTGTCCACTGTTCCCACCCACTGTCTCCCCTTTCTCTGGGCTCCGGCCACGTCGCCTTATTTCTGTCCCTCAAGCACATTAAGCCCATTCCTGCCGCAGGGTCTTTGCACCTGCTTTATTCCTCCTTGGAACAATCTGTCCTCCAGCTCTTTGCAAGGTGGCCATTTTACCAACTGGGTCTCAACCCAGATGTCACCTCCTCAGACATGTCTTCCCCGACCACCAGCTACAGCAGGGCCCCCAGTTGCTGTCTGGACTTTGGTTTTCTTATCTACAAAATGGGGCCAGTGCCAGTGCCCTACCTCCAGTGTTAAGAGGGTGGAAAGAGATAGTTGAGGGGAGGGGGCACTGAAGTGTCAGCGTGAGACAATCACTGGGTTCCTGTGAGTCCTCCCTTCTCACTGGTACCCGCAGTCCCAAGGCACAGCTGACCCTGAGCTGGCTGGACCCAGGGTCAGGAGGCCGTGAGAACCCTCTGCCAGAGGTGGAAGCTGGGCTCCTCTGCCTATTTTACTGTGTGTCTTCAACTTGGTGTCTGACCCTCTCTGGGTCGCCTTCCCTCCTGGCCTGTAGAAGCCCACTCCAGCCCTGAACTTCGTCTGGGGGACTGTGGAAAGAAGCCTGTGCCCCAGGAGGTTCCTCAGCCATGGAGGGCTCAGGGTAGACAGAGGAACCATCCAGACGAAATCTTGCCGTGAGCGTGGGTGTCAGGGCAGCACCTGCTCCTGTCCTGAGAACAGGCATCAGCTGCTCAGGCCTCAGCCCAGGGTTCTGGGAGGCGAAGGGGTGAATGATGACATCCCAACCCCCCCCAAACCCTGCCCTGGAGCCCGCCCCTCAGCTGACCCAGCCTCCTGTCCTCAGGGCTCAGCCTCAGAGCTGCCACTGTTCCCCAGCCAGGTCACTTGAGTGGGCAGGAGGCTTATGACAGGGCCTTCGGCCAGGGTGTTCAAGCCCAGGCTGACCTTAGAGACGCTGGGCCAGCCCGCCCTGGCACAGGCAGGTGGAGGCCGCTGGGCATTCCCCACCAGGACAAGGGCACAGGCTGGGTGTCTTCCCCGTTTCTAGGCCAAGAGGACAAGATCCCACCGCTGACGCCCCCACCCCCGCCAGCTTGAACCTCGCAGAGGTCCTTCCCGACTGCTTTCTGCTCTTCGCCCTGCCCCATGCCAAAGGGTACGGCGTGATCACATCCCGCATCCTGGAGTCCCCCTCCGTCTCTTGTTAGTGGTGTGGCTTCACACAAGTTACCGAATCTCTCTCTGCTTCTGTTTCTTCTTCTGTAAAACGGGGACAGTAACAGTCCCTGCCCTCTGAGAGTGGTTGGGAGGATAAACCAGTGAAGTGGGCTGTGAGGCACCGGGAGCAGGGCCTGGTACTCCCGGAACACCCCAGAAATGTTCACTCTTGTGCCTGTGGCTGGCGTTCCCACTGCCTCAATGATTCTAAGCCTCGGTTCCAAAGGGCAGGAGGGAGAGGTGGCGCTGGCCAGTGGCAGACCCTAGCCCGGCCTGACCCCCCTTGGCTGGTGGGGTTCGTGTGTGCACCCCAAACCGAGGTTTGGCGCAGACAGCTGAGGAGCCAGAAAAGGGTCTGGCGCCGTGATCAAGCCTGCATCACAAGGAGGCCCCAGGAAGCCACACAGGAAGTTGGGAGCCCAGATCCTCTCCTGAGAACTTAATCCCCCCAGATCGGCTGGTGCTAGATCTCGGTGGGAGGTCCCGGGTTAGCCACCACGGCTAATTACAAACGCTGCTGGCTCGGGCTCTCACTACCCGACCGAAGGGCTTCTGTGCTGATGGGGCTGGGGTTGTTTTCCTTCGGGAGGTTAGCGCCCCCGAGTCAAGGGGGAGACCGCGGACTGGAAGCCAGGCAGACCAGGGCTCAACGTGCAGCTGTCACTTCCAACCATGGGCCCTGGAACAGGTCACTGTGCCCTGCCAAGCCTCAACTTTCTTGTCTGTAAAATGGGGATGATATTGCCCACCTCACAGGATGGAGGCGGGATGTGTGTATTTGGCAAAGGTACTCTCAAGGTGGCGACTTCACTGCCATGTCTCAGGTGCTAAGTAGGGTGGGTGGTGCATAGTAGGGGTCCCGCTCCCTCCTGCCCTCAATCTCAGGGCAGTTTCCCTCTTTCTTGACAAAAAGGAGCCGGGACTCACAGTTACACGTCTGGGGCTTGTTCCTGCTCCCTGTCGCATGGCCCCAGCTGCTGCCTGATCTGTTGTAGCAGCCTCCTTGCTGGTCCCAGCCTCTAGTTCATCTTCTTGAAGCTGCCGAGATGATCTTTCAAAAATGATGCTCACTCTCTAGCTCCAGAACCTTCCATGGGTCCCCAGGGTCTTCATGGTCAACCCCCCAGCTTCTTGGAATGACATTCAAGCCCTCCTGCCCATCTCTCCCTGCAAGGTTTCTCCTGAATTCCCCTCTGTGTCCTCACGCCCTGTCTCAGTCCTCCTCGCTTGTTGAGCCCCTGCTCGCTCATTGCCTTCTCGCCTCTGTGCCCACCCATTGTGCCCCCAGCTGGTTAGGTGGCTGGTGCCCCTCCCCACAGCTCCTGCTTCCCCACGGCACTGGGACTGTCTCTGGTGGTCTCCGCCATGAGGTACGAGCTTCCTGAGGATGGAGCCTCGGCCTGTTCACTGTTGTCTCCCAGGCATGGTGCAGGGGGTGGCATAGAGTCAAGCAGAGGCCACGAGCTCAGTCCCCCACCACGACCAGATGGGGAACATCCACCTGAAGGGGCTTAGTGTAAGACTACAGGGAACGCCAGGGCCTGTGGCAAACAGGAGAGCTGCACCCCCCGAAACACAGCCATCTCTCAGCTCCAACTGAAACTTCCTGTGCAGAAATGTGGGCCAATGCCACCCAGACCTCCCAATTTTTTAAAAGAAGCCAGAAACCCAAATGTTATATGAAAGTTCCCTATGTTTTAAGACACCATGAGGATGTTCAGTGACGTCTGGGGCACGTGAGGTGGCCATCACTCTGAGTCTGAGCAAAGCTGAGACTAGATGGCCTATGGACCACCCACGCCCCTTCCTCATTATAGAGCAGAGGTTCTCAACTGGTCGTAGGGGGTGATTTTTCTCCCTAGAAATCTTGATAGTAGGGGCCAGGGATGCTGCTTAACATCCTGCACTGCATAGGCCAGTGCCCACGACAGAGCGGTACCCGGCCCCAAGGGTCAATAGTGCCAATCTGAGAATCTGCTACAGTGTTGCTGGTGGGAAGCAGCTGCTTAACTGCAGACTACATTTCCCAGCCTCCTTTGCATCTAGATGGGATCATATGACCATTTCTCACCAATAGAGTATGAGTAGAAGTGATGTGTGTCACTTCCAGGAAGAAGTGATTAAAAGTGGGTAAGCCTTCTCTACTGCAACCCCTCCGCTGAGGTGCTGGTCAGATAGAAGTTCTGGTTAGACAGAACATCCAGACGTTAGAGGAGGGCAGAGCCACAAGGTGGAAAGAACCTGGGTCCCAGTCACCTGACCAGAAGCACCAGATGTTTGAGCTAGAAATAGACTCTTATTGTGTTAAGTTCTGGATTTACCTTTAACAAAAGACAGTTATCTGGACAAATAGAAGAGCATTTGTCAGCTCATCTTTGTTCTCCCTCCCTGAGAAAGCATCTGAGGGCAGCAGAAACCCCTGTGCTGTGGGTACTGACTGTCACCCTTAGCTTCCAGTTCCATGGGTGCTGATGGGTGCAGCGGGGACCTCTGCTTTGACTCCTGCCTTGGATTAGGACTCAGAGCCCCCCAACAGTTACAGGAAAGGGTGATGAGTGACCTGAGGGTGCGGGGCTCCAGCCTGGGTGAGGGAGACTCCAGAGCAGTGGGTACCTGAGCATCAGTGATCCTTGTTGAAGGACACATCAGCCCACAGCCGGGACTCAGGGCGAGCAGAGCTCCTTGTTCCTAACGGGATCCTAAGTGCTGTGTGTTCAACACTGTGCTGGGCACTCTACATTCAGGTGTAGGAATGGAGCATCAGCAAAGTTAAGAAACTTGCCTGAGGTCACAGAAACAAGAAAGAGATGGAGCAGAGACTTGAACCGTCACCTCTCTGACTCACAGCCCGTCAGTGTATCCCAAAGTTTAACAGATGCTGTTGGTGCACTCTTTGTATCCTTTGAGCTTTTCATGCTCCAGTACATTCCTGGGAGTTTTCTCTCTGCCCCTCCAGGGGTGGGTTGGAAGTGCCAGATTTTCCTGGAAGTGGCCCCTAGCCAATGAAAGATGAGAGTGAGAGAATAAATACCCCAGCTCCCTCACCCCAGGGTGGGATCACTCTGAGGTGCATCTTCTGAGCTGGCTCCTGGATGTCCATCGTGGAATTGGGCCCTAGATGCCCATAATGGCAACTGCTTAATAACACATCCTTTACCAGCCCCTTTCTCTTTCCAGTCTCACTTCCCCACTCTCAGCCTGGTACTGTCTGGGTTCCTTCTACATACCACTTGTACTCAAATCTTTGTCTCAGCGTCCGCCTCTGGAAAACCCAACCTGAGACACGAAGTATGGTTTGCACACCCTTGAGACATGTAAGTCGATTTCAAGTGGTACTGGCAAACTTTTTTTTTCTTAAAGATTTGTTTATTTTTTCCTTTTTCTCCCCAAAGCCCCCTGGTACATAGTTGTGTATTTTTAGTTGTGGGTCCTTCTAGTAGTGGCATGTGGGACACCTCCCCACTGTGGCCTGATGAGTGGTGCCATGTCTGCACCCAGGATTCCAACTGGTGAAACCCTGGGCCCGGGAAGTGGAACGTGTGAACTTGACCAGTCAGCCATGGGGCTGGCCCCTGGCAAACTTTTAAAAATTGACTTCTTAAATGTGAATTACAGAAGTGATTAGGAAATAATCATACAGAGATATGACAAAAATTGTGAAGATGGTATGAGAACAATACCTGAAAACACTGCACGGTACAGGTCAAGATGAGGCGCCTCTGTCCTGGCAAGAATGTAGGCATGTGGTTTAATTTGTTATCTCATCATCAGCTTACCTGTGCTTCCCTTTTTGCCAGGACTGCTAGGAAGCTCAGAGAGAAATCTGCTCAGTTGCATTTTCATTCCTGAAGCATGCCCCACTTCCGACACCCAGTTTATCATCTTTCTGAGTTCACATTTAACTGGCATGTGTTATGAGTCATTAGGACTGGCTGCCTCGGAACCTGGTTGGCAGGAGGTTTGAAATGCATTATAAACAAAAAGGATGTCATTAAGTATAGGAGCTTTGGAATCGGATGGACCTGGATTCAAATCCAAGCTCTACAACTCGGGGAACCTCCGGCGATCACCTCAGGCACTCCTGCCCCCCTGCTTTCCTCATCTGTAAATGTGGATGATGGGGCCTACTTCCCAGTGAGGGTTAAATGAGCGGAATCCCTATGAAGCAGCAAGCACGGAGCTTGGCTGATGGTAAATGATCGATGTTAATTGTTACAATGATGATTATTATCATTATAGGGACTTTCATTCCAACAAGGCAAAAGGAACGAACTTGGGGAACTCCATACATCCCCAAGGTCAGGTGCAATCCTGGCTCCAGCACCCAGGCTTGACAATCAGAAACAGAAAGGTCACAGTCGCCGTGCTAGGCTGAAGCTGTGAGGGCAAAGAACGTGTCAAGACTGTTCATCATTAAATTCTTTTTTTTTTTTTTAAAGATTTTATTTTTCCTTTTTCTCCCCAAAGACCCCCGGTACATAGTTGCGTATTTTTAGTTGTGGGTCCTTCCAGTTGTGGCATGTGGGATGCCGCCTCAGCATGGCTTGATCCGAACTGGCGAAACCCTGGGCCACCAAAGTGGAGGGCGTGAACTTAACCACACGGCCACGGGGCTGGCCCCCTAAATTCTTAAGACCTGCTACAGTGCCAGCACATACTTGGTGTTTGTTGAGTGAATGAATGAATGAATGAGCAGCTGCAAAGAGCCAGGATATGTAGTTGTTTGTGGGCTCTGTGTAGCAAGGGTGTCACAAGGTCCTTGAAGGCCTTCCTGCTGTGGGTTTCAGGGCACGGGGGCGTTCTTCTAGAAGCCTCACAGCAACCCAGGAGTGGGCTGTCTCTCCTCTCACAGATATGAAAACTGAGCTTCGGAGACACTGAGCGATTGGTCCAAAGTCCCCCAGGTAAGGAGTGGTGAGGCCCCCCAGGCCAGCAGGAGAGCCCTTCCCCCACGCCCAACCCCCGCCCCCGCCCTAGCACTCCTGGGCCCTGAGTCCAGTCTTCCCAGAGAAACGAGCTTAGTTCACTGACCGCAAAGACTCAGCTTGGTCCTCAGAAATATTTGGAAAGTTTTATTTAAATGTTTTGTGTTCCCTTTTAACCAACACCAAAAAGAGAAAAAATTTTTTTGCCGTTCCAAACAGGAGAGTCGCTTCAGAGAGCAGCTGGCGTGTATGTTCAGAGCCGGGCCAGCCCGGGCCCCCTGGCGTTGGCCGGCTAGTCCCAGCAGTTGACTTCCTGGGAGCCCTGGACGGCCTTGGGATGAGCGAGTGAGCAAACCCCATCCTGAGGAGAAGGACTTGGTCTCCCCTGCAGGTAGGGACATGAGCATGGTGGGGCCAGGTGGTTCCAGAGGAAAGGAGAGGAGAATGGGAGAGTAAGATCCGGAATGTTCCATGGAAGCTCCAGGGCCTCCAAGTCGGAAGAAATATGTTTGCTGGAAAAATAAGATGCTTTGAGAATTTCTGCAGTCTGTGCTCTCTGCCTGCCCGAGAGAAGCTACCCTGTTGGCCAAAGGAGCAGCGGGGAGGGGCAGAGGCCAGGAGCTGGTCTGGCCCCGGTGGAGGATTCCGGAGCAGACCGAGGCGGGCAGCAGCCTTTGGTTTCCTGGGTCTCCTTTCCGGCAGCTGCAGGGGCTGTGGAGGCCTCTGCATCCCCGCCCCTCGAGGAGTGGGCTGCTGGGCGGTGGGCCGCGCTGGGAGAGGGAAGCTGGCCATCTGTCACGGGCTGGTGGGTGCCCGGGCCCCAGGCCCTCAGAACAGGATGCCCAGGGGGAGCAGGGCCAGCAGGAGCAGCAGGGGGCCTGGGGAGGGGCTGCCCGCCAAGCTGGCAGAGGCGCAGTGGTCTCGGTTGGCACCAATGCAGGCTGCGTAAGCCATCACGTGGGGGATGTAGTTCTGCTCGTGGACGCCGTGCAGCAGGTGCGCCATGGGGCCCTTGGCGAAGACGGCGACGTCCTCCCCACCGTGGGTCTCGTGGCGCAGGGGCACGGCGGACTGCGCCTGGTAGTTGTTGTGAGCTGCGGGCCAGAAGAAACACTTGCTGAGAGCCTGCCAGGGGCCTGGCGCTAGGCGGCAGCTTCCCCAGGCGCCTGCCAGCCTGCCTTGAATGCCCCCAATTTACAGAAGAGGAAACAGTTTCTGTGCAGGGAAGTCATTTTGTGCAAGGCCACAGGATTCAGATCTGAGTCTCTTCTGACACAGAAGCCTGTGATCTCCGCCCCCGGAGGAGAAAGTCAGCCTCATCTGGGCTGATTGGATTAGGAGGGAAGAGGCAACCCAGGAGAGCCTCTTACCACGGCTGCATCATTAGATCCCCAGGGCTACTGGGGACATCAGGAACAAAGGAACATTCAACGACATAGAATTGGATGAACACACTGGGAAGGCTCGGGTGTTGGAATATTATACAGCCAGTAAAAATGACAGTGTAACATAGCAAGCACTACACGTGCCAGGCTCCACGCCAAGCTCATCAGACCCATTTAGTCCTTCAGGCAACCTTGGCAGGTAGAATTCTTTTATGGAAGAAACTGAAGCTCAGAAAGGTGAGGTTACGTGCCCAAGGACACAGAGCTGCTCAAATGTAGAAGGGGATTCCAACAGAGATTGTTCTGACTCAAGTCCTGGCTATTCCGAGACCCCTGACTTTGACCAGAAGCCTACACTCTGTTCCCAGGCCCATCCCCAGGGGGTGCCCTGTCCCTTTTCAGCCCCGGGTCTCGGCAGTCTCACCATAGTCCACCATGGAGACATTCTCTCGCTCACCGCCCACCACCTTGTAGCCAGGCCCGTTGCCATACAGGATGGCAGTGAAGGGCTTCTTGTCCGTGTCGCTCACCATGGGGGCCAGACCTGCACAGGGAGGCATTGGGACAGGGGCCATGTTGGAGGACCAGGAGTACAGTCCCTAGACCCCAGCTTGGCAACCCCTGAATCCCCTTGGAAGGACCCTGAACCACCTCCATGAAGCCACGTTCCAAACCCAGTTTACTTCCAACCAACTATCCCTCAGTTTTTCACTGTGCCCACATCCCTCCCATCTGTCGGTCCGTCCATCCATCCATCCGCCCATGCATTCATGCATGCATGCATCCATCCTCTTCTCTCCCCGTCCATGTACCCATCCTCGCTCTCCTTTTTCTATCCATCTGTTGTCCAGGCAGCCACCCACCCATGCACTCACCTCACTCTCCCCCCTCCTCCTGCACTCCCCACTCATCAGTAACTTCTCCTCCCGACCTCATTCTCGTGGAGTCCCACCCGTGCCAGGCTCTGGGCTTGCTGTCTGTCCCCAGCTACACCTGCTCCCAGACGGGCAGACCCTGCGCGTGCCCCGCTGCCACCCCAACAGAGGCCCACCTACCAAAGATGGAGTTGCCACGGGGAGTGTACCCGCCAAAGGTGAAGACGTGGGAGTGGTCAGCAGTGACGACGGTCAGCGTGTCTTCCTGGGAGGTCATGTCGCCCGCCTGCCCGATTGCCCGGTCCATCTCCACCACCTCATGCAGTGCCTGCTTGGCCTTGCCCTCGTGGTGCCCGTGGTCAATCCTGCCTCCTTGGGACACCAAGGCAAAGGGTCGGGTGAGGAGGAGGGGAAGAAGATCAGGACCCACACCGCCGCCGGACAAACCTTTCTGCGATGGGGAACCACCACGTGCCAAGCACCATCCTCGGCGTTTCATGCAGCCGTTCAGGCTTTATAGCGGCTCAGAGAGGGCAAGTCGCTGGGCCAAGGGCCCACGCAAGGAGAGGCAAAGCCGGGATTTAAAGCCGATCCACCAACTGAAATCTTGTGCTCCCTCCACCACCCCACACTGCCCCCAGCACCGCTTCTTCAGCTGCTTGAAGGAGTCCCGACAGACCTCGGAGCCGTAGGCAGGGGAACAACATGGTAGTCTGAGTGCCTACCAGGTGTCAGGCATAACAAGCTGATGTCTTGTGTCCCCTTTGCAACAATCCTGGGCAGCGGTGGGTACAATCGGCCCCAGGCACAGATGGAGCAACTGAGGCCTCCCGTGGGGTGAATTCAGGGGTGACTCTCTCTCAGGCCCCTGTTTTTCCATCTCCACTTTAAACACATCCCTCTGAGCATAAAGGGTGTTGAAAGCCCTTGGTGCCGGGGCAGTGCCCACGGTAGGCTTCCAGAGAGGCCTGTCAAAGCCTGAATCCCGTGCACCCCACCCCCAGGGCAAGCGCAGGGGGCCTGGTGTTAAGCCTGGCTTAAAGGTCACAGCTAAGGGTTGCAGGACCTGAGGGAAGGCCTCCCGGCTTCTAACAGTAAGACGTTGCCTGGCGGACACTCCCAGCTCTGAGGGTCCTGAGCCTGGGCGCCTGGGCACCCTCCCTTCCCACTGGCCTGAGCCTCACCACGCTGGCCTGGCAGGCTCGCAGGGTGCGTCCTCCCTTTGTTGTGGCTCTGGGAGCAGTTGGCCTGGCAGGCCCAGTCCTGGCCCGCTCACAAAGAGGACCGCCCCCAGGGAGCTCGTGCTCACCACCACTGGCTCCCGGCTGGGTCTTCGGCATCACAGGCCCGTTCAGGGCCAGGCCGAGACCGCCGTGCTTGAGTGGGAACCCCGGGGTTTGGCAAGAGAGCAGCCAAGCTGGGCTGGCAGCCACTGGCCTCTGGAGGGCGGAGGGGCCTGAGCGCATATGTATGTGTAGTGAGAATGTGTGTGCAAACGTGTGTGTGTGTGTACATGTAGATCTCATGGAAGACAATGGCTGTCAGAATTTTGGAAGTCTCCGGAAACTTCATCACTTCCTCACACTTCCTCTTGTTATTGACTTAGCTCTTATGTAGTCATAATAATGATATTAATAAACACCGAGGATTTATTCTCTCCTGGACCCTGTCCCAAGTACTGTATGTCTCTGAATGCGATGGATGATAATAACCCTCCTAGGACAGGGGGACTATTTTTGGCCTCGTTTCACAGGAACATACAGGTAGAGGTCATCCCGCCAGGGGATGGCAGCATCAGGACCAGGACCCAAGAGTCTGATTCCAGGGCTCACAACAGCTCAGGGAAACCCTGTGAACATTGGCACACAGCACTGCCGACTCCTGAAGGTTCCGGCTCTCCCAACCTGGGGGACCCCAGGATCCCCAGGGCCTGCTCTGGGCCTTCTCTCGGGGTAAGGACTCGTGGATCTGACCTCGGCCCCACACGTGCCTATAACAGCAGCTGTGTGCTGTACAGCTGCGAGGGCTCCCGCCGGCCAGTGGGCATCGGCAGAGGAGGACGCTGGGCCTGAGTCCTTGAGCCCAGGCAGGCGGCTGCTCAGAGTGCATATGTCTACTGGGGCCTGCTGATTTGTCTCTCGGGAGGAGTCAAGCTGAGGGGGCTGCATGCCCCTCCAGAGCCAGGTCTCAGGGAGGGACCCCAGAAAGACAGAATGCCACCTTCACTCTCAGGAAGACTTCCTGGACCAGTAAGCCTGCCGCAGCGTCCCCATGCCCAGGGGAGAAGAGCTTGTGAGGCTGGGAGCTTCAAACCATCCACAACCCCCCCTCCCCAAAGGAATTTCCCCCACACCCACAAACTGGACGGTTCTCTTTGAGAGCTGGACCGCCCATCCCTGACCCAGGGCTCTGTATCTGGACGTTCCCGGGGAAGCTGCCCTGCGGCCGGGCCTGGGCGCCCACCTTCCACCAGCAGGAAGAAGCCTTCGGGGTTCTTGCTCAGGATCTTGATGGCCATCTCCACCATCTCGGAGAGCGAGGGGTCGGTCACGTTGTTCCTGTTCAGCTCGTACTGCATGTCCCCCGGCTCAAAGAGACCTGAGGAGGACACGAGGAGGGTGTGGATGTCGGGAGCTCAGGACCCTGCCAGGCGGACCCCTCTGCCCGAGGAAGGTGGGGTGTCTCGGGGAACCACATGCAATTTGGGGGTAGAGCTGGGGAGGGAGGTTCATCGGGATGGCTCCAGTGGCGCGAATGCTGCCAGGGGCTGAGGTGGCGCTGCCTCCTTTCGTCTTCAGAGCCACATCATGGGGAGGGGGCCCATGTCCACTTTACAGAGAAGGAGACTGAGGCTCAAGTGGTCAGTAACTCGCTACTTTCAGCTGCTAAGAGGCAGATCTGGGATTTAAATCCACCAGACCAGCCCCAGACTGAAGGGCCCTGGACACGGCACCGTGGCCCTCGGGCAGAGGACTGTCCTGGACTCGATGGGGCAGCTTGGGTGTGTATTTAAAGGCCAGGTTTGAAGGGCACAGTGTCCTGTGCAGTGGAACAGCCAAAGGTTTGGGGTCACTGTCCCTTCTGTTCACTGAGCTGGGTTTTCTGCCTCGTGAAATAAGGAGAGGGATCCATTCCTTGCCTACATCACTAGGTTCTACATGTACCAAGCTGGTGTTTCCAGTCCTGGATTCCTTCCAGAACACCCTGCCCCTTCCCTGAGTGTGTGCGCAGCCAAACAAGAGCTCCAATTACCAGGTGCTCACTCGGTGCTGCGTGTCGTTCTAAGGGCTTTGGAAGCACGTAGGCGCCAGCCTCCAAGATGGCGCCCACGGTCCCTGCCTCCTGGAATCCACACCCTTGTGTGTCTCCTCCCACACCGACTGGCACTAGCCTGTGCATCCAACAGAACACTGCAGAAATGATGGCGTGTGACTTCCAGGCCAGGGCATGAGACACCGCGGCTTCTGCCTTGCCTGCTCTTGGATTTCTGGAGAAGCCAGCCGCCATGTTGTGAGGACCCCCAAGCAGATCTTTGGAGAGATGCATGTGGCAAGGGACCGAGGCCTCCTGCCAATAGCTGCACCAGCTTCGTAGCCATATGACTGAGCCATCTTGGAAGGCACAGTACCAAGACTGCAACCTCATGAGAGACCCAGCTACGCCCTCCCAACTGCCTGACCCAAAGAAACCGTGCGAAGTAATAAATGTTTACTCTTGTTTTAAGATGTTATGTTTTGGGTTAATTTGTTAGGCAGCAACGGATAACTTTTCCAATGCATTAGCTCATTGAATCCTCATGACGACCCTGCGGTAGGCCTTACCATTATCCTGTTTTATAGAAGAGTCTTTATTCTACTTTATAGAAGAGCAATCTCTGAGGCACAGAGAAGAGAAGCCACTTGCCCAAGGTTGCACAGCTCATAGAGGATAACACCAGGATTTGAACACAACACTCCAGCTCTAAGACCTGTCAGCGGAGCTGTCATGCTACATGGGTGCATGCATAGCGCTACACAGCCTGTGTGGAGTGTAGGGTTTGTGCCGTGTGACCCAGGCAAGCAGAGGGCTGTGTGTGTGTGTCCGGGGGACCCTCCAGGCACTCGTCTCTGAGCCCATAATCTCCAAGGACACACCCAGGACCTGGGGCTGTGCTCCTTGGGAAAGGGCTTTGGAGATTTTGCCACCACTTACTGGGTACGACAGCCAGAGGGGAGAGAGGACCCAGATGTCTGCATGGCGGTGCTCAGGGTCTCATTCCACCTAGCCCGGAGCCGCCCCTGGGCCCTGCACCTGCTCCCCACTTTCTGGGGGCAACCCCCAGTCAAGATGAGCAGAGACAACTTGGTTGCCTTCGGTCCTGGCCACACAGCAGAGCTGGCTCCAGGTTCCCCGCCCCACAGCCTGGGATGTTTAAACCCCAGCTCCAGCCAGACTAGTGGCCGCTCTGGGCCACAGCTCTAATCAGCTGTGTGGCATGCCATAGGTCGCTTCCCCTCTCTGAGCTGCTGTTTCCCTTTGTGCTCAATGGAGCTATTCACCTCACACAGCCAACAGATTTCAGGCCTAATTCTATGAACCAGGACCCCTTCCTCACCCGTCCCAGGTCCTGGAGCCTAACAGCAAAGCCCCTAAGCAGGGGGGCAGGCTGGGGCCTCGTCCCCAGGTGCTGGACTCCACTCACCCAAGAGGTAATCCACGGTGTAGGGGTCCAGGGTCAGGAGTTCGGTCCGGTTCCAGATGTAGTGAGAGTGCTAGGAGGAAGGGCCTGGGTCAGCCGGGCAGGGGCCGGGGGAGTTGAAAGGACTGAGCCAGCTGGTTTCAGAGTCTGGGGCATGTATGTTTCCTTCAGTCATTTAACAATCCCCCCCGAGGACCAACCATTCCTGCCCTCAAGAAATGGCAAATAAGTCAGCAATTCTAACCCAGGGGATGAGGATTCTGAGAGACCGGGGGACGCTGTGAACCCAGAGGCAGGATCAGGGAGGGCTTCCTGGTGGAGGTGATGTCCTAATGGGTCCCTGGAGGACAAGGAGGACTTATCAGCCTGGGGTCAGGGAGTAGAGTTCCAAGCAGAGGGGAGGGATCATGAGGCCAAGAAGAGGAAGGCCCAGGTCATAAGGGGCCTTGAGTGCCCTCCGAGGGGTATGGATTGTGTGTATTCTGGGTCTGTGGAGGGCCACAGAGGAAGCAAAGGCCTAGCTCTGCCCTGGGGACCCCATCTAAGGGGCGATAAAGGAAAAGGCCATAGGAAGAGGGGGGCCAGCTTGCCTGGAGATGGTACCACTCAGGGCCTGGACTGGGGGTCCTGCACTGCCAGGAATCAGCTGTGTGTCCTTAGGAGAGCCCCTTGCCTTCTCTGGGCAATGGCATTGGGATCAGTGGTTTTCAAACTTCAGGGGCTATTGGAGGGAGGCTGAGAAGGCTAAGAAAGTGGGGCTCTGGGCACCCCTCACCGCTTCCCTGAGACGGCCTTCCTGTGTAATCTCAATGACCCTCACATCAACCCTGCAAGGTAGGTACTGTTATCCCCATTTTACAGATGAGGACACTGAGACACACAAACGACATGGCTATTAAGTGGTAAACGTGAAACTGACTCTAGAACTCACTCTATCTTAGACCCCACAGTGATACCCCATCTGGTCCAGTGGTATGGGCTCTCTCCCTCTGGGGTCTAGACTGAGCTCGTGGGTAAGCACCCTGCCTGGGCAAGAAGGATTAAGCTCTGGTTCCACGTTCCAGGGAGAGAAACTGAGGCTGGGAGGCGAGGTGTCTCTCCGGCTTGGGCCAGGAAGGGGCTCTGGCCCAGCTTGAGCTGACTCAGAAGGAATGGAAAAGCTTGCTTCCCAGATGCTCAGCTCCCCCCATCCCCACCCCTGTGGGGGCCGTTCCCCAGCCTCCACCCCCACCTCGCTCTCAGCCCAGCCCCTCCCCGGAGGCCAGTCCTGGAACCCTCTGAAACCCAACCCCAGAGTGACATCAAAGTGGCTGCCAGGCTGCTCCCCACTGTCTTCAGCCTGACTACAGTCATTTCCAGACGCAGCTGCCCCAGGCCAAGCACAGATGTGAAGGGCAGAGCCGCCCCAAGGAGCCAGCCCTCGGGCCTTCCCACGCTGCAGCCTCCCTTCCCAGCACGTGCCCTCGTGGCTCGGCCAGCTCGCTGTGAGGGCTTCCTCAGCCCTGGCTCGCACACTCCCCTGCTGCCTCCCTGCCTGCAAGATCCTCCTCTCCTCAGGGCTTCTCGGCCCCTCCCTTGGCGATCTGTCCCCTCTGGGTTCCCGTAGGTCCCCGGCTTCCTGCCACCCAGGCACACAGTGGTCCACATTTCCCTGACCGTCTGCTTCATCCTTTGGACCTCACACCCAGCCAGGGGCCCTGCACACAGTGGGGGCTTAGTGGACTGAACGTCCATGCAGGCTGTTCCTTTGCACACCTCCTCCCTACTGCCTAGCTCTCTCCAGTGCCCTCCCTTGAAGGAAGGAATTGATTGATCACGTACAATGTGCCATTCACTTATCTGTTAGACCCTTTGAGCCCATTGAGGTAAGAATCATGACCCCATTTTACAGAGAAGAAAACGGATTCACAGAGGGCTCATGCAGCCCCACCCAACTGCAGGCCACCCCTGCAACCCTCGGGTCCCGGACCACAAAGGGCTACCTTGTGCCTGGGTTTGAAGCTCTTCCAGATGTCGATGAGGTTCAGGCCATCCAGTCTCGTGCCCCTGGCCTTCTCGTCCATCTCATACTCCACGTCGGTTCTATTCTTGGGGAACATGTACTTCCGGCCGCCCCCCATGATCACCTGAAGGGGACAGGAGCCATTAGCACCTGGGAGGTTCTGAGACGTCCAGAAGCCTCCGTGGCCCCACCTGGAGAGCTGGGCACCTGTTGGCCCCACGGATGGTGTGGATGCTTCTCGAGCTCAGCAAGTCCTGGGTTCAGACCACGCTGCCCACCCTGAGCCTCCACTTTTCCAGTTGAAGGAGATAAAATCGTGAATCTCTGGGGACTGTGGTTTGGGGCTTCTGGGTAAAATACTGAAGCTACTGATAACCTCCTTTCCCTGGCTTTCAAGAAGGCTCACACATAAGCCCCGCTGTGCGAGAACAATACCATCCATAGAGCGCTCACCGTGCCAGGCACCATGCACTTCGGGTCCACATCTTAGTCAACTTCACACCAAGGCTGCAGGGGAAACTGTGTCCCCATTTTCCAGATAAAGAATTGGGCACAGAAAAGTGATTTCCTTCCCCCAAGGCCACACAGCCAGTAAGGGACAGAGCAAGGACTCGAACCCGAGGCTTCTCTCGCCCGGCCCCAGGGCCCTGCCTCATCCCTCTGTGGAGCGGGGGACGGGGACTCCGAAAGCCTGCGCTCCCCAGTGAGCGGCAGTGCCCGCAGGCGCGGGGCCCCAGCCAGGAGGTCTTCGGGGCAGCCCCGCTGGGACCTGGGCACACAGTGGCCGGTGCTCGTCTGTGCAGTTCCTGCCAGACTAATTTTAGCCACCGTGGCTGGCGTGCGCGGGCGGATGGACGCGGGGTTGTTTGTTTTCCTTGGGAGCCCATGTTTGAAGTCCTGACTATTTTTAAAATGGGGCCAAGAGCATAACAGCCGCCGCCTGCGGTGACCACCACACTGGTGTCCTCCTGTCACCACAGGCGTCAGGCCAGGCTGCCGCCCCTGGCAGACACGACACCTTGGGAGAGCAGAGCCCAGCTACTGCTGACCTCAGGTCCACCGGCCCAGGCCTGGCGTGTGCTCGGTGCCCTTCGCTACCTTCCACCCCATTTCCCTCCTGAGAACCAGGTTCTGTGGGGCGTCCAGGCCGCTGGCCGAGGGGCGCAGGACCAGTCTACAGCATGGGGAACTGCAAAGGGCACGGATTCTAAAGTCAGACTTGGGTCTGAGTCCTGACTCTATCGCTTATTGCCCACGGGCCTGTCACTTAACCTCTCTGAGCCCGTTTCCTTAGATATAAAATGGAACTAACAGCAGCCCCAGGACTGTCACAGGAGGAAAGGCAGCGATGCAGTGTAGTCCCAGCATGAGGGGCAGGGCGGGCTCCGGTGGAAGGTATTGTGCCCGTCAGGAGTAGTGGAGGTCAAAGGGTATCCACGGAGGCCCGGTCCCCACTGCCAGCCCCAGCCAGGAGCTCTGGGGGTGGGGCAGCCAGGGAGAGGAAGAAGGAGAAGGGGACCCCAGGTCACTGGCCCCTTGCCCTGCCCCATTGTTCCCACAGAACCTGACCCCTTGGCGTTTTCCGAGTGGAAAATGAAGCCCCCAATCTTCTTGCCTGGAGCCTCATCATTTCCAGCCTCAGCAGGGACTTCACACGCTCATTAAACTCCCAAATAACAGACTTGCTGTTTGGCTTTGGGGTTTGGGTTTGTGTCTTTCTTTTTTTTAGCAAAAGATATTTATTTTCAGGGCGGACACCAGGATTTTTGTTTCATGTACAGCCTGGGGGCTGGGGGGCTTGGGGGTTCTGGTGTAGGGGTGATGCAGGCGCAGATGGGAGAGGAAGGGACGAGCATGGGAGAGGAGGGAGGGGCAGCCCTCACGTGCGCCCCACCGCCCCGCTCACGCCCCAGCTCATCCCCCAGAGCCCCCTCGGCCCCCTCACCCCCGCCACCGGAGAAGTCTGCCCTAAGTGCCGGGCCCCCCTCGGGTGTTCCTGCCAAGGCTCTGAAGAGCGGCCCTGTAATTACACCCTGAGCTTGTACAACAAATGTTCTCACATCCACGACCTCATCTCGGCCTCCAGCGGCCCTGGGAGGGGGCAGGTGGGACTCTGTTCTTGGTGCACAGGTGGGGAAACTGAGGCTCTGGGAGGGGAAGTGACTTGCCCCAGGACACATGTCAGGCCAGGGTGAAGTCAGGACGGTGGATTGCGTCGGACGCACGTCCACTAGGAGAGATCCACAGGACGCTTTGTCCTGAAAGGGGCGCTCAATCCACTGCTCGGAAAAGGGACATCATGAGCTGGCAGAAGGGCTGGGTGGCACTCGGAAACTGGGGGAGATTGCACAGGGGGCAGAGGGCGGGTCTGGGAGCCAGCGAGTTTGTCTGGTGGGGGTAGACACAGAGGTGTGTGGTAGATGCGACCTGGGGGCTTTCTCTGAGCCTCCCTGAACCCCCATTCTAGGCTCACGGGGTCAAAGTCCCCTTGCTCCTCGCCAGCCCCAGCAGTAGGTAACGAGAGCCTGAAAGAGAAACAAGCCAGCGGTTCTCATGTAAGATAGAGTAGGGACCCACCTGAGCACCAGGTGGACGATGTCTGGGGTGCACAGACACACCTGCACACAGGAACCTCTTCAATATGTCGAAGCTTGTGTTTTGGGGCAGGGACATGTGGCTCATTCATAAATGCTGCCACTTTCTGAGCACTTCCTAGGTGCCAGGCCCCAAGCTACACTCTACAGGGGTTATTTTATTTAGATCTTGCAATGGGCTTATGAGGTAGGTACATTTCACAAAGGGTTGTAAAAGGGAAGGCTCAGAGAGGTTAATTAACTGGCCCAAGGGCACACAGCTAGCCACCAGCAGGACAAGGATTGCAACTCAAGGTTTTTTGTTTATTTTTTGGTGAGGAAGATTGGCCCTGAGCTAACATCTGTTGTCAGTCTTCCTCTTTTTGCTGGAGGCAGACTGTCACTGAGCTAACATCTGTGCCCATCTTCCTCTATTTTGTACGGGGGACACCACCACAGCATGGCTTGATGAGCAGTGTGTGGGTCTGCACCTGGGATTCAAACCTGTGAACCCTGGGCCACCAAAGCGGAGCACGTGAACTCAACCACTACGCAACCGGGCCAGCCCCCCGAACCCAAGTTTTAGAATGAGACCTTGCGCTAACCACTGCCCACACCACCTTTTCTCTGGGCCTGCCGGTGGAGTCCGGAGTCCCACGTCTGTGCACACGGGATTTGCAGGGTAGGCAGTCCCCTCAGATGGACTGTGTCACCCGCTCCTCCCCGTGTTGGGGGCGTGCAGCGCCAGGTCCCACTCTACAGAATAAGCCCTGGGCGCCTGCTTCTTGGGGTGCGGTGGGGGCCGCATCAGGGTTTATGCCCCGGCTCGCCGCAGAAATCCTCCCGGGCCTCCCGGCCCCGACCGCAAATCCCCTAATGGGCTGGGAGCCCTCCCAGGTGTGAGGGGAGCCAGGCCAGCGGCTCTTCCCGGGCCAGCCTGGGCCTGCCACCTCGGGCCCCCAGAGCCCCAGCTCTCAAGCCCGTGCGTCCTTGCTCTGGCCGCCCCCCCGCACTCGCCTCGATGTCCTTGATGTTGTGCACGAGCTGGTAGGCAATGTCCTTGCAGCCCTGGCTCAGAGCCTCCGAGGGCATCTCGTTGTCCGAGTACCAGTCCCGGTCGGCAGAGTGGGCGTAGGCGGCGCTGGGGGTGGCGTGGTTCACTCGCGTGGTGGTCACAATGCCCACGGATTTCCCTGGGGTGTGGGAGGGAGGGGTTGGCTTCGTCTGGAGATGGGGGTGTCCAAGCTGTCTTCTCCCTCCTCCTAGCTAAATTCTGGCCTCTGGTCAGTGCCACTGACTGCTTGGGCCTCAGTCTCCCCATCAGTACTAAAGCGGGGGATGGGGGCTTCCAAATATCCTGGCAGCTCAGACGCTCTGCCTCTGTGACCCGCCCCACTCCTGAGGGCCCTGAGCTGTGAGCCCCTGGGCTGGGGCCCTCCCTTCCATCAAGGACACAGCAGAGCCTCACCCATGCAGGACGCCCCCTCGGGGCCCTGCAAGAACACAGGGACCCCTCCTAAGGGCTCTCAGACGGAGCCTGGTTCTGTCACCTGCATCAGCCAGCCTCACACCCTGACTCTAAGTCCCTGGGGGCATTGGCCAGGGCCTCCCAACTCCAAAGAGGCAGGGAGAAGGAGCAGACGTTTCCCAACCTCCCATGGGGCTGGCGCTGGGCTGGGCCCCTTACCATTCTTCACACCAAACCTATGAGGGGGCTATGTTCTCATGCCCATTTTATAGTCAAAGAGACCCTGGAAAATGAGCTTGAACCTGAACCCACATCTAAGTCACCCCCGAACCACTAGCCTTCCCTGTCATGGAGGGGAGTCCATGAACATTTCAGACTCCCGGAACACCAGGGCTGGAAGAGCCCCGCAGGGCATCTTTTTCTACTCTCTCAGCATTACACAGTTGGAACGACTGAGGCCCAGGCAGGTTACAGCACTGGGCCCCATTCCCCACCACGACCCCCACTCACCAGCCTCCTTGGCCCAGTGCAGGATGGAGGTGACCTCGTTCCCCTGAGTCGTGTTGCACTGGGTGCGCTGGGTCGCTGCGCTCACCCCAACAGTGCCCTCATTAGCCTTCACCCCACACAAGTAGGCAGTGGCGGTGCCTGCGCTGTCAGGGACCTGAGCGTTGGTGTTGTATGTCTGCAGGTGGAAAAGGAGGGTCGGGGATGGCCAGGCCTTGGTCCACCCTGCTGCCCCCAAGCCGTCCCCACTTGCACCATGGGGCCTGGGGCATGAGGGAGACAGAGAGGCCTCCCGCAGCCTTGGCTGAGCCCTGCTACCCACCGAGGTCCCCCCAGAGCCACAGGAGCGCCCAGCTGCCTGCTTCCCGCCCCTACTCCTTGTGCCCTGGCAGCCAGTGCAGCGGGAAGGGGTGGGAAGGCAACTCGGAGACATATGGAGATATTCCAACAAGGAGTGGGGGCTGGGTCAGCTCGGGCCTCTCTCTGGGTCTGGGGCTGCAGGCGCCAGCAAGGGGAAGGGAGGTGGGTGAGCCCTGGGGATGGGAGAGGGAGGGCAGGTCTTGAAGGAGGCTGGGGGTGGGGGGCTGGGGGAAAGGGAGGGAAAGTGAGGGAGAGACAGGACCTAGAATGGAGAAATAGGGAAGGGGCCCTCCCACGCCCTCCCACGCCCTCCCATGCAGATCTCTGGTAGAAGCCCCGAAACTGTTTGCCTGTCTCCGTTCCCCACCAGCCTCAGAGATCCCTGAAGGCACAGAAAACATTACAATCCCTGCTATTCCGCTAGAAGTGGCCTGAGCCTGACCTGGAGTGTCCAGTGGGTCTTTATCACAGAACATCACTACCACCACCAACTACCACCCCAGTAACAACAGCCACGCTTTCCATCAGTAGTCTAGTTAACTTCCCGAATCATCCTGGGAGAGAACGGAGGCAGCAGAATCGCGTGCAAAAGAGTAGACACTGCATGATCGCATTTATATCAAGTACAAAAGCAGGAACAGCTAATCCATGGTGGGTGGGGAGGGGAATAGGGACTGGAGGGAGCTCGAGGGGACCTCAGGCTGCTGTCATGTTCAGTTTCTGAAACTGGACGCTGGTTATACAGACATGCAGTCTGTGAAAATTCAAGCTGTACGCCAGTGTACTTTTCTCTATATATGTCATCCTTCGATAGATTTTTAAATCAATGAGCTAAAACCTTCCATATAAAGTCCTAGGAAGTAGCTGCTGCTGTCTTCATTTCACAGTGGGGACACGGAGACCTCAGGAGGGCCGAGCACCTTGCCAGCAGCGTGGAGAGATCTAGCGGACGCCTTCCCTCTGCCCATCCCTCCGTGCTGACAAGCTGAGCGGTGGGAGGCTGGGCCCGGTGGGTGCGGGGCCGGAGCTCACCTTGGAGAGGGCCACGAAGGGGAACTTGTCCATCTCCAGCCTGCTCTCCTCCCCAGGGCTGTTGTGGAGCTGGCCCTTGAGGATGCGGGCGGCCGTCACCGTGGAGACGCCCATCCCTGCAGTGGGGGTGGGAGGCCTCAGTCTCTCCGGCTCCCGGCCTCTCCAGTCAGGCCTCTGGGGCACCCATAGCTCTCTAGCTGGATGCCAAAGCGGGCTGGGCAGTGGCCACCAGAGCATGGCTCTACAAATGTGACCCCAGGCGGCCCCTCTCTCCCTTCCCTTCCCAGACCCTCAGGGGACCACCTGGCAGAGCAGATCTCTTAGGTCCACAGCCTGGCCCCCCATCCTCTTCAACATGCCCCCCAGGGCCCTAGCCTCTTCAACACAACCCCCTTCACCTTCACCTGGGCCCCTGGGCCGCTATCTAGGTGCCCCCATGCACCCCCGCCTTGGTCCCCCAGGCCTCACCATCTCCCAGGAACATGATGATATTCTTGGCCACGTTGGTGTTGAGCTTCTGAAGTCTCAGGGCATTTTGTAGGGTCTGCTGAGCTTGAGCTCTCCAGTACTTGGGATCTTTCTCTTTCTCTGTACAGAGAGGCAGAGTTACTCAGCAGGGGGTGGGGGCAGCTTCCCATCCTCAGACATTACAGATATCCCGACTCCTCATGCCTGAGGGCGGAGCTGCCTGGACCTGGGGAGAGAGCCACAGCAGCCCATCTCAGACAGCCCTCATGTAGTTTGTAAACACATACCAGTCCAATCCTCCAAACAAGCCTACGGATCCTGGATTTCTCCCCACATCTCAGACTGAAGAAACCAAGGCTCAGAGATCCCAAGCAACTCCCCCAAGGCCACACAGCTCTGGCAGAGCTGGGCGTCACTCCAAAGCCCACGCTCTTTCCTTCCACCCGGTAGAGAGACATTCTGCTAAGGCAGCAAGTGAATTGTGCTCGCACAATGAGGAGGGCAATGTTTAACCTATTCAAGGGAATAAACGCCTTCCAACTGCAGGACTCCCCGGACGGGCCAGCAATTACAAACTCGGCTCGGCTTATTCATCAAAGTAGGTTCAGCAGGAACCTGACTTAGCGACAGCATTAACAGCAGGGCTGGAAAGCAAGAGTTGCCTTTTGTTTAAGGTGTCAAACTTCTGGGGCAACTCAGGCCCCCGGTGCCTTTCAGGACAGCCGCGGGTAAAGAGCACAGCTCCCTTTTCTCCCACATGCACGGCTTCCAGGCAACTGCCAAGGCTTCACACACAGCAGAAGCTCCCTCACCTCCCAACAGGCTCACAGGGTGGCTACCATTATTTTCCCCACACTGGGAAATGAAGAAACTGAGGGTTGCGAGATCAGAGACGAAGAAGGGCAGGAAACCCTCATGTTTCTCTGGCGGCTCCTGCCTTGGGCAGGCAGCGTGGGGGAGGGGACAGAGGGAAGTGGTTCTCTATCTGAAATCTTGGCCCAACCACATCCCACACCCCTCCCCCAAGAGGCCTCCCCTTGCATCACCCCCACCCCAACTTCCTAGCCCCATACCCTGCCAGCCCCCAGTGCCACCTCTTTCTTCTGAAGGTGTCTACTGAGCTTCCCGATTTCAGGCCCCACAGGCAGAGTCCCCAGCTGGAGTCTGGAGAACCTTGGCCCTCCATGCAGCTGTGTGCCTTTAAGAAAGTTCCTCCCACTCCAGTTTCTGCCCCAGGAAAATGGGAGAACATAGCTACCAACAGGCAGTTTCAGGATTCGAGGAGATAAAGCCTGGGCAAGTGCCCTGGGCCAGTGGGTTTGATCAGGGACCCCACTGGCTCTGGGCTGGGTGTCATCTGGGTGGTGGTGAACTTCTACCTATCTCGACCACCTACAAACTGCCCCCCACCCCTGGGCTGGGCTGACAGCAGCTGCCCTGCACCTGTCGCTCCTTCTCGACACGAGCTCTGATCCCAGTTTGCCAGGTTCCTTGTCGTTTGTTCCCTGAGAGATTGGTGGTCTGGCAGGGACGGAGCCCTTGTCTTATTCACCAGAGTTATCCCGGGGCCTGAGAAGGGTTTAGTGGCTGTCAAGCTGACTCCATTGTCAGAGGACTGCTTTAAGCACTGACAGTTTTGGAAAACTGGGTATCAGAAGGCCACTGTTTTTCGAGACCATTGTATGACACGCACAAATGCTGGTGACAACGAGCTACGTAGAGTGCTAGTGAGTAGGCACTGTAGGGTTCTGTTTGTATGCAGTTCAAAACAAGCAAAACTCATCTATCGTGGCAGGAATAACCCTAGTCACTTCCTTTCCTTGGTAGGGTGTTGGCTGGAGGGGCACAGGAAAGCCCGTAGTGTCCCCTGACTGGAAATGTTCTGTCTTGATCTGGGTGGTGGCTACATGGGTGACCCCAAGGATACACGCCGAAAGGCATCATGGGATTGCAGAGGGAACAACAACGTGGGGATCCAGAAGCTCAGGTTCCTTCCGCAGCTCTGCTACTGACTTACTGTGAGGACTGGCCCTCCTTTATATGCACCCCAATTTCCTCATCTGTTGAAATTTCTTCTTCCTGGGAGCATCCACTGGACAGATGGAGGAATTAACACTCAGGGAGGGCAAGCGGGGACTTCCAGCCACATAATGGATCGAGCCAAAGACGGCCCCCCTCCCAGAAAAGATACCAAAATGCTGAAAAAATAAACAATCAAGAAGAGTACATAAGGTGCTGGCCCTGTGGCCGAGTGGTTAGGTTTGCGCTTCGCTTCGTCAGCCCAGGGATTCGCTGGTTCGGATCCTGGGCACAGCCACGGCACCGCTCGTCAGGCCATGCTGAGGCAGCGTCCCACATGCCACAACTAGAAGGACCCACAACTAGAATATACTCCTATGTAGTGTACTGAGGGGGCTTTTGGGAGAAGAAGGAAAAAAAAAAAAGAATAGTACGTAGCTTGAAAAAGGAAGAAAAGAGGGAAAGGAAATCCCCAGGAGGCAGAAATTAAGAAGGAATTCAAAACCAGAGAGGTAAAGAGGAGCTGATGCTCAGGGCCCCCTGGGGTGTCAGACCAGATACAGGTCTAGGTTGAAACTGTTTTAATGTGCATTTATGGCCTTGGAGCTATGGAAGGGATGGGGAAAGCAAGCCTGGCATGAGAAGTGTGAACTCCCCTCCAAATCTGAGCAGAATCTAAGTGGGTTCTGAACTACAAACTGAGAAATGAACATAAAAACTCGTCTAGAATTAGTTGAAAAATCAAACATAACGCTGTGCTGTAAACACTTCCATCTGAGTTTCCAACAGGAAAAATCCAGAAAAGAAAATGAAACTCCTGTTGAAGACGAATTCACAAGCAAAAATTACAAACCACAAGGAAACATACTACCATGCGAGAGAGTCAAGCAGACAAAACCACAGGAGACCTAGCCTACCAAGACTTGGAAGATTTTATAGAATAAGTTACATTTCAGATTATTAGAGATAAGAGGGAATAGAAACCCCAATTAAAGAACGGGATAATGTAAAGGGGAAAAGAGTGGGCTATCCAACACCGGCACATGCAGAGCTGGGACCTCCCGCTCTGAACATCTGGTTCCAGCTCCTAAATTCTTCAGATGGTTCTATGACGCTGAACATAGACAGTGCCCTCATCCTGTCCCACCTGTGCCAGGTCTCCCCACCCCTCCCCCTTTGTCCCCACCAATCCTACCTGGCACTAAGGAGTTGGTAAGGCAGGTGCCAATGGCCAGCACTAAGAAGGGTGAAATCATGGTGCGCTCCAAGACCTGCTTTCTCTCTGGAGCCCAGAGGTATGATTGATGTGGGTGAAAGAGGAGTGACTGGCAGTAGTCAGCCGTTAACTGATGTTCCAATCCTAGAAAAAAAAAAAAAGACATGTGGGCCACAGCTGCAGAGTTCATTTGTTCATCCACTTATTCATTCATCGATTCATTCATTATTTGTTGAGCACTTATTACAGGCCAGGCATAGGAAACAGCAGTGATGCACAACATTCTACCGTGACAGCATCATGATAGATAAGAAACCACTCCTTCCCTGGAAAAAGGGATATCCTGATTCAGCCTCAAAAACGTGCATGCTGGAAGCAACCTAAGTGCCTATCAACTGATGATTGGATAAAGAAGATATGGTATATACACAATGGAATACTACTCAGCCATAAAAAAGGATAAAATCGTCCCATTCACAACAACATAGACGGACCTTGAGGGTATTATGTTAAGTGAAATAAGCCAGATAGAGAAAGACAAACTCTGTATGACTCCACTCATAGGTGGAAGTTAAACATATAGACAAAGAAAACTGACTGGTGGTTACCAGCGGAAAAGGGGGTGGGGGAGGGCACAAGGGTTGAAGTGGTGCACCTGCAACATGACTAACAATAATGTACAACTGAAATTTCACAAGGTTGTAAACTATCATAATCTTAATGAAAAGTTTAAAAAAAATGTGCATGCTGTGCTCCAGCCTCCAGAGACGAGGGCTCACCACACTCCATCCCATAAAAGACGCAGTGCTCCCCAAACACGCCCTCCAATTGCACACCGCTATGCTTTCCCACCCCCTTCATCATCCACCTGGCTCCTTAAAAACCCAGCTGGTGCGGAGGGGAGGCCGGGAATTCAAGGGAAATGCCCCACATCTAACATCCAACAGCGCTTAACTCTGAGCGGTGGTGGGATTTCAGATGATTCCTAATTTGTTGTTGTTGTTCTACTTTAGTCTCCAAATGTTTCTGGAGTAAACCCCAACATCAGAAAAAAAATGTTACTAAATTGATATATAATATCAGTACATTAAAATATTGTTCACAACAGTTTAAAGCTGAAGTCACCTCTTTCAGGAAGCCTCCAGGATGATCACTCATTCCAATATGCTACCTCTGAACGGCATCCTACTTCAATCATTGCGTGAACCTCCTGTTGTGAAAGTAATTCTTTCTTGGTCCATCCCACTCATCACACTGGGAGCTTCTAAGAGCAGAGACCTTGCCTCGTTTGTACTCCAGTAACTGGCACAGCAACTATGTAAATCAGTTGGAAGCCAGTGCTCTAATGACGGATGTAGGAGGGAAGAAAGAATCACCCAAAAGTCCTTCCTTTGTGTGTGCAGAAAAGTCCAAGGGTTGGCAAGAGTGTGGAATGACCAGCGTATCTGTTCACTGCTGGTGGAGTGTAGATTGGTACAACCAGTTTGGAAAATCAGCTGCATCTACCAAAGCTGACACCATACATATGCCGTCTGACCCATTCATCTCCAACAGAAACACACGTGTTCACCAAAAGACTTGTACAAGAATGTTCATAATGGCCTCAAAACTGTGTCCATCTTCAGCAGGATGGATAAATCCATTGGGAGGGTTCAGAAGACGGAAATCTACCCAACAATGAGAAAGAATGATCAACAACTCCACACAACAACATGGAAGAATCTTGCAAAGGCAAGGCTGAGCAAAGGAAGCAGAGCTGAGGGTACATATGGCGTGATTCCCATGACAGAAAGTCTGAACCCTAACCCGAGGCCTTAGAAGACAGGATACAGGCTACACCTGAGGGGTGTAGGGACTGAAGGGGGCACAGGAGACTTGTGAGGTGCTGGTAGCTTTCTGTTTATTCATCTGGGTGCTGGTTAAATGGTGGGTTCAGTCTGAAAATCCCACAAGCTGTCAATTTATGATATGGACACTTTTCTGCATGTATGTTATACTTGAATAAAATAAAAACACTACTCTCTGGGAGCCTATATAAACAATCTATAACGGACACAGACAAAGAGAAACTGGCCTGTGTTCTGCACTTCACCATTTATGAAGACTTTCGCCACGGCTTTCACCCATGCAGTGGACAGAGAGGGAACTATGACCTCCTTTGTAGATGAGAAAACCAAGGCTCTGAAAGGAGAAGTGGCTTGTCCAGGTTACAAACAAGCAAATAGCACAACAGAATTCTGACCACAGGGTTGCTGACTCCAGAGTCAGCAATAAGGTTATCTAAGGGTGAGGCTTCCTGTTCCCCAATTCTGAGATGAAAGTTCTGAAGTTTAACATGTGTATAGATTCCTGTAACCCCCACCACGATCAGGATACGGAACGGTTCTACTCCCCTGCCAAAAACACCTCTCTTGTGCTGTCTCTTTGTAGTCACAGAAGCTCCCCCATCTCTAAACCTGGGAAGCCCAGTTCTGTTCCCCATCACTAGAGTTTTGATCGGTATTGTATCAAATCTGTAGATCAATCTGGGGAGAGTTTACATGTCTGCACTGCTCAGTCTTCCAAATACCAACACAGGATGTCTCTCCACGTATTTTGTTCTTTTTAGTCTTCAGCATAAAGATCCAGTATGGGTTTTCTTAGATTTATATTGACGTATTTCACTTTTTGGGGAGCTATAATAATAACATTGTTTTAATTGTTCATTGCTAGTATATAGAAATACAACTGATTTTTATGTTGACCTTGTATCCTGTGACCTTGCTAAATTCACTCGTTAGTTCTGGGACTTGTGTATATGTCTGTGGATTCTTTGCCATCTTCCACAGAGAAAATCATGCCATTCACAAACAGGGAGAGTTTTAGTTCTTTCTATCCAATCTCTATGCCTTTTGTTTTTTTCTTGCCTTATTGCACTGGCTAGAACTTCCAGCACCCTGATGAATAGGAGAGGCAAGAGCGGACATCCTTGCCTTGTTCCTGATCTTAGAGGAAAAGCATTCAGTCCTTCAGCATTTGAGGGTGTTTTGAAGGGTGAGGTGGAGATTTGGTGGGAAAATAAGGAACGTGGTTTTGGACATGTTGAGTTTGCGATGTCCTTCAGAAGTGGAGACGTCAAGTGAACAAATGGATACATGTTCCGGCACTTGGGAGAGAGGTCTTGGCTAGAGGTATACACTTGGGAACCCTGAGCATATAAGTGGCATTTAAAGAATTGATGAAACTTGACGAGATCATCCAGGAAGAGGGAATGGAAACGTAAGACAACAATATGGTAAAAGCCCTCAGAAAACCAAGAGTGGAAAAGAATTTCCTTAAGTTGATAAGACTTTATACCAAAACCTACAGAACCATAATACGACTGGAGAAGCTTTTGGCATATTCCCTTTAATGCTGACTTATGATTATAAAGATTTGGCGGCAACCTCTCTGTCCATAACTAGGGGAATGAATTAGTAAAGGGTAGCAGAGGCAATATCTATGTGGCGGTGGAATTAAAACCAGGAGTTAAAACAGTAGCATGGATGCAGCTTAAAAGCATAGGATTGAGTAAAGAATGGAAAGAAGAAAATGCACTACCTAGTATGTAAATGTAAACAGAACACGGCGTAACTGACAAGGACCCACGCAAATTCAACACATCAGCGTGAGAACCTTTGGGGGGCCGTGGGATTGGTCCTGGGGAGCAGGGATGAAGGGTAAGCTGAACCAACAGAGCAAAAACTAAGCTCCTGATGATGCACCGTGCACGGAGAAACAGGACTTAGGCAACTCCCTCTGCACCTCGTGTCCAAAGCAAGTAAATAAGGAGAAATAAAAAGGAAGGGTGGCCCCAGGAGAGGTAAAGGGCTCCTCCAGCCCTGTATAATTATTCTCTCTCTCTGTTAGCCTGACGCTCTGTGAGAGTAGAGACTATCTTCCTCATCTTTGAATCCTCAACTCTGCACAGAAGCAGCTCTATAAATGCTCACTTAATGAAAAGCCCATGATTCAGGCTGAAATGCTCTGAATTTTGGTCCCAGGGACGTGGCATTGAGATGGGCCTGTCCTGGAGACAGGCAGGTGCCTTCTCTCATTGCCTCCGCCTGGAAAGGAAAGGGGGGTGGGAATATGGGAAACCCTTCTGAAGCCAGAGTCTCCCTGCTGGCTCCCCAGCTCGGCCCCCACCCCCACTCAGAGACTCTCCACTCAGAGAGTCTGCCCTCTGGCAGCCCCGGGTGATGGGCTCCGTGGGGCCCAGTCTGGGGCTGCGGGGGCCCCGGCTACCCACCACCCTTTGCCAATGCTATGCCAGCTCAGAATGGAGCCTCCGGGTGTGTAGCAGCCCCATCGCCCCCCACCTCCCAGCTGGCCTGTCTCTGCCAGGCTCCCGGCTACGTGCCCTGATTATTTATGACAAGTGTGCAGAAGTCCAGAGCTCCGGAGAAGGAGCAGCTACTTGGCAGGTCAGGGGAGGCGGCAGAAGCGCTGGGCCGTGGCGCTGAGGGCTGAGTCAGCATCCTGGGGCCCAGGAGTCCCTCGTAGTCGGGCAGAAAGCCAGCCCTGTGCTGGGTCTCAAAAGGTCCAGGACAAATGACAGAATAATAGAACTGCCAAAAATCCCGCCCATTTCTTGGGTACTCATGTTGCACCCAGCCCGGTGCTAACTGTTGACATCTGTGATCTCACTTAATCCTCATGACAAGTGTTGTTAGCCCATTTTACGGTTTAGGAAACTGAGGGAAGGATCTCAGCTAGTCCATGGCCGAGAACAACTTAACCCCAGGCTGACTCAACCTCTCTGGGCCTCAGTTTCCCCACCACGGAGAGGAGAGAGACGAGTGCTACCTTTCTCTATCCCACAAGAGCAAACAGAAGCCAAACGAGTTTAGGGCAGGCGATCCGGCAGGGGAGGGAGTCAGGCCGGAGGCTCTCCTACCTGAGCGGCCTGGCCAGGCGGCAGGTGAAGAAACAGAGCAGGCCCAAGGCCAGCAGCAGGAGGAGGAGGCTGAGGACTGCCGTGAGGACCACGTCCAGAGTAGGGGACAGGAGGGCCATCTCGGGGTAACCAGGGACCCACGGAGCAGACCCCACACCCTGGACACGTCCGGTCACACGAGCCTTGGACTCTGGCTCCAAAGCCTTGGGTCAGTGGCTGTGGCCTGGCTTTGTCCCTGGGGTTAATCTCTGGGGATTAGCCCGGGAGGGATGAGATGGGAGGGGAGACAGCCCACGAAGCTCCCCTCCCCCAGCCCAGTCCTTCCCCACATGACGCTTGTTCATTCAACCGTCTTCATTCATTCTTCATCCCAAACATTTACCGAGCGTCTGCTGTGTACCGGCTCTGTTCTAAGGACGAAGGACTCAGTGGGGAACCAGTCTCTGTCCTCTTGGAGACTCTTGACTGGCCGGGGTAGAAAAAGCAACTACTGTGTGCCAGCTGTTGTGCTCGTGGAATAAAAGCAGACAAGGAAAGGGACCCCTGGCCGGGGCTACGGTCAGTTTTCCCAGCAGCAGCGGCTGCTTCACCCCACTTACAAACCCAGGAATTTGAGTCTGCCCTGAACCAGCCAGAGGGGTGAAGCCATGTCCAGAATAAGAGAAACTGTTCTTACTGAGCACCAGCTGTGTGCCAGGCCCCAGAAGAGCGAGGTACTAGTGTCCCCATTTACAGGTGAAGGAAACGGGAGCTCAGGGGTGCAATGGTAGAGTCAGGATTTGAACCCAGATCTGCTGGCCTCCACAGCCTGTAACCCCAACCCCAGCACTGCCTCAGAACTAGGGTAAAACCAGCTCTGCAGGGTAGCAGCAGGCTTCCATCACACCTTGGCCAGGCATTGGCCCAAAGCCAGCGGTTGCCCAAGGGTCAGCACACACAGGCTGCAGGCAGCTGAGCTGCCGCCCGCCTGGAGGGGCCCTTTCTGCTCCCAAAGTGTCCCTCCCCCATATCCATCTCTTTTGGGTTCCAGCAGCATCTCACGAAGCCAGGATGGTGGTTATGGTTTCCGTCTTACAGATTCAGAAACTGAGGCTCAGAGAGGTGAAGCCACCAGGCACACACAGAGCCCGGCAGCAATGCCAGCTGTCTGCCTACGAGACCAGGCCTTTTCCTATCACACTCCTGCCTCCAGGGACACCGCAGATCCCATGGTACAAAGCATCCAAGGTCGGGGGAAGATGCTTTGACCCTCTCAGTGCCAAGGGAGGTCTGCTCTTCTCTGCTTCAGAAAGGCCACTGAGCTCACCATGAAAACAGGAAAACCGCTTGCGTTATGCCACGGAGCCTTTTTCTTTCTCAATTTGCATCAGATCCTCACAACATCCTAGCGATACAAGGCAGGGGGCGCTTATTAGCCCCACTGGCAGATGGGGAAACTGAGGCTTATCAGGGAAGTCATCCCGTCAAGTGTCACACAGCAAGCAAGTGTGGTCCAGGCCCCAGCTCCATCACTTCCCAGCTGGGTGAGGGGCCAGTCCCTGCACCTGGGAGCCTGTCACCTTACCCACCTACCATCTGCCTCCCGTTCAGGAGAGCATCTGTGTAGTGCTGAGTTTGACATGCTTGACCTTATTTTAATCCTCACTAACCACCCTGAGAGCTAGAGACATTTGTCCCCCTTTCCAGGTGAGGGAACAGAGGCCCAGGGGGCCATGGTGGAGGTAACCCAGGGTCACACAGATGGAAGGTGCTGAGCCAAGCCCTGCACAGGACTCCACACGGGACCCACCCAGGGCTCACCCCTGCTCCAGGCTCCCTCCACCGCAGCTCAGCCAGGGACCCTCCCCACCCACCCAGCTCCTGGGCCTGGGACACCCTCTAAGGCTCCCCCACCCACTAATCTAATAAATCGATATGAGACCCAAGCACTGTCGCCTTGTGCTCCCCAGCCATCCACCGCAGGGCCAGAGGGGCAATTATTGGTTCTTAGGGAGTCCCAGTCTAGAATGCACGGTCCTGGACTGTCTGGGCTGGGGAGGGTCCTTTGAGCACATTTCCCCAAAGGTACCAAACCACAGAAATCACATGGGGTGATTGTGTCCTATTCCTAAGGGGTTACCCAGGGAGGGTGCAGACTGGGAAGTGATGGAAACTTTCTGTACCACGATCTAGGAGGCAGTTAAAAGTGTGTATATAGGGCTGGCCCAGTGGTGCAGTGGTTAAGTGCGCATGTTCTGCTTCTCGGCGGCCCGGGGTTCGCCAGTTCGGATCCCGGGTGCGGACATGGCAAAAGCCATGCTGTGGTAGGCGTCCCACATATAAAGTAGAGGAAGATGGGCATAGATGTTAGCTCAGGGCCAGTCTTCCTCAGCAAAAAGAGGAGGATTGGCAGCAGTTAGCTCTTCCTCAAAAAAAAAAAAAAAAAAAAAGTAAAAATTCCTCCAGGGGCTGACAGCCCTGCGCTGCCTGTATGACTAGGTATTATAAGGATCCGATGAGATTTGAATTAAGGGAGGGTTGAAAAAGAAAAAGTTTTAATATAATGGTGTGACCGCATTCAAATCTTAAAAGAGATTAAAGAGAGTTAACAACTCACAAAAATAAGCCCCTAGTTCCCCCCCCACGCCAGACCTACTCAGTCAGAACCTCCCAGGGCAGGGCCGGGCAAGTCATTCTGCGAGCAGTTGGAGAACCATCGCCTTAGAGATTATCCCATTGCTCAGATGGGAACACTGAGGCCTAAAGAAGAGAAGAGACTTAGCGCAGGTATTCCAGCTCCTGCTTCCCAGAGACACACAGGGAACAATCAGAACCAGCCGGGAGCCAGCATCCTCGGGCCCGACAGCCACGCCTTCTCGCCCCTTTCGAGGAGCTGGGGCTGCAGAGTGCGGAGTCCTCCCTGTACCCCGGGTGAGTGTGGGCAAGGGGCAGGGGGCTGCGGGGCTCCTGGAACCCTGAAGTGGGCTGCAGCAGCTGCCCAGGAACGTTTCAGCTGCAGCGTCCGAGAGAAACACGGAATCCTGCTCTCAGCCCAGCCCAGCGTCTCTGGCACGCCTTGCTGGCCGGGACTTTGTTCCCTCACTGACAGAAGTGATTTACGGCAGCCATGAAGCAGCCTCTGGGTGAAGGGCCCAGGACGCAACGTGGGGTGGTCAGAGCAGCTGCAGGTCAGACGGAAGGAAGGACCTCTCGAGGCGGCCGTGGGCCAGGTACCAGGGAGAGAGCAAGGCTCAGCTCTCCAGCTGACAGCACCCCATCTGGGCAGAAAACAGACGTGGGAGCCCAGGGACACCGGGAGTCAGCCCTGCCTGCTGCCAAGCCATTGTGTCTTGAGGGCTCCGAGGAGGTGCCGGCTGTCCCCAAGCACCTCCAGCCTCGACACCTCTGCACACCGCGTTCCCGGGTCTGGAATGTTCCCTGCTGTCCACCCGATGACGTCCTCCCGCCCTCCTGCACCCCCCGCCGCAGCCCAGGCTCCACCCCGAGCTCCCAGAACCCGGGCGCGCAAGACCTTGATCGCGGTTATCAGAGTCAGAGAACCGCTGCTGTCGCCTCCTTCCCATGGCGTGAGCTCCTAGAGAGCAGGGACGGAGCTGGCGGCAGCCCGGCGGCTGGCAGAGCCTGGCGCATGGCCACGGTGGGCAGGGAATGTCAGTAGGGGGGTGGAAGGGTGCTGGGGTCAATGATGAGCGGCCAGAGGGGCAGCTCGGTGTCAGTAGGAGTGAGCCCTGGAGCCAGGCCGCCAGCGTCAGATCTGGCCTCTGCCCCTCTAGCGCTGGGAGCTCAGGGCCCCACCCCACCCCTCTCTGCCTCAGGCTTCTCACGTGCAAAGTGGGGGACCGAGAGAAGCTGTAGGGTTGTTGTAAGGATATATGAGTTACTACGTGGAAAGACTTAAAACGGAGCCCAGGACACGAGAGTGTTCAATGCATGTCGGCCAGCAGCTATGATTACAGGCAGGGGAGGATGGACTGACGGACAAAGGATGGGCAAGTGGGGCAGGATGAGGGGCTGGCGCTGAGAACGGACAGATCCTTCTCTGCCCAGCCGGCCAGGCAGCCATTCGCCCCGGGCTCCCCCACAGACCTGCTCCCCTGGGAGCCCCCGCGAGGGCTTCTAGCTCCAAGACCCTGAAACCAAAGACTCGCCTGCCTGCTGCGTACCCGTACTTGTGTGTGTGTGGGGGGGAGGGGGTGTTTAATTAAGGGGTGGAGGTCCCAGTTCTTAGAGTAAAGGGGCTCCATGTTTCCTGACAGGACCAGACCTCCCTCTCTCTCTCCCTCTCTTTCCCTCTCTCTCCCTCTCTCTCTCTCTCTTTCTCTCTCTCTCTCTCTCTCACACACACACACACACACTCACACACACACAAGAGTGGGAAGAAATAACCCCCCAGGCAGTCTGACACTTTCTTTTCCTCTTAAAGGAGAGAGAGAGAAAACATCCAGGGTCAGCCCAGAAGGTTCTGCAGAGGGGGTAGGAGGACGGCCAGGCTGGAAGGATGGTAGGATTGAGATGAACAGAGAGGGCGCTCCCGACAGAAGGACCCGAATGTGCAAAGGCCAGAACACAGGGATGCAGCATTCAGAGGTCAAGGAGAAAGGCAGGAGCCGACAGCTGGCGACAGAGGACAGAGAGGCAGCCTGGACCGACCACAAAGGGCTGTGCTCCCTGAGCTTGGCCTGGTCAAGAGCAGGCCCTTTGCACGCCCCGTCTCACTTACTGCCTCCTCGCCAGCCCACTTCACGTTGACGCTCAGACGGTCTGCCGCTTGCCCAAGGCCACGCAGCAGAGCTGGAGTCAGAAGGCCCACAGGTCTGGGTTTTGGAACCCGAGATTTTCTGGGGATCCCTGGGCACCTGGACACTCTTGATCCCACCAACTGGCTCTGCAGGAGAGGACTGAAGCCAGTCCAGGTTCAACTCGTGGGAGGAAAGCTGGCAGCCGGGAGCCGGGGGAGGGAGACGGCAGGGCCCAGAGACAAGAGTGCCTGAGGCCTGGGGTGGCTGGCTTGCCCGGGCAGAGGAGGATCACGGACGGCTGCTCCATGGGTACACAGGCTTCCACCACCCCGCGGAGACGACGTGTTCTGTCCCAGGCCACCTCCCTCTGGGCCAGGCCAGGAAGCTGAGTGGGCTGGGGACACGTGCTGTGTGTCTCTGAGGCAACCACCCCTGTACTCACTGCGGCAGAAGCCCCTCCAGTACCAGGAGACATGGCCATTCCATCCTTGCTCTCACAATCAATAATAAGGAAGGCACAGAGAGGGTACGTGACCTCCCCAGGGTCACCCAGCACATCAGTGGCAGGGACAGGTCCCCCCACTAAGCGGCTAAGGACTTGGGGGGCTTTTACTGGAAGCACAAGGCGGCCTGTGAGGCGGAGTGTGGATGCCAACGCCTTCAATTCCAGACACTGATGATTTGTGTCAACCAAAGAGAACATTTCAAACTGAGACTATGAAAATCCTTATTTTACACCCTTTTTCATTGTATTTTTAATAATAACAGCAAACTTTTTCATAGCCTTTACTGTGTGCAAGGCAATGTTTTAAACACTTACCTATATTAACTCATTTAATCCCCACAACAACCTACAAGCTAGGCACTATTATTATCCCCAGTTTACAAAAACAGAAGCTCAGAGAGGTTAAGTCGGTTGCCCAAGGTCACACAGCTAGTAAGTGACTGAGTCGGAATGCAACGTTCCTTGTTTCTGTGTCCCAGGGCCAAGTATAAACTCTTTCAAAAGCAGCAGGAAAGACTGGAAACGAACCACATTGTTCTCTCTGCAATAGGCACACGATGTATTTGCAGATGACAGGATGACATGCAGTGACTATTTGAGCACACACTGTTCCCAAACGTCATTTCACTGTAGGTGCATCATAGCCATGGAGCCAGGGCTTCCCTTGTCCCTACTTTACAGAAGAGAGGTGAGGTGACTTGCCTAAAGTCACACAGCGTGAGTGTCCAACAGTCACGTCTAGGACAGTCACGTCTAGGACCGACTGAGGCCCTGGCCCTGATCTCTTGGTGGCACCTGTGGCCTGCCCTGCAACGGGGACCACCTGCCACTTGTGAGGGGTTGGGGGGGCAGAATCTCAGGCTGGAGACCTGGCTGAGGCCAGGCCAGCGACCGGGACACAGCCCTCCTCCCCCATATTCCCCGCTTTGGCGGGTCCTCCCGCAGGACTCTGACCACCGTGCTCTTCCCACTCCCGGCCCGCCCCCCACGCCCCGGCGCCGTCCCCGAGGAGAAGCAGCCTCCATCCACAGGCCCCATGGGGGACCCGCAACAGGGGGCCGTGAACTTGTGACCCACTGGGTGGCGGCCAATACAAGCAGCGTCTCTGGTGGCACACGCAGGGGGCTCCCGACCACCCAGCTCGCACCACAGCCGGGAGGACACGGATGTTCCCAGAGAGAGCACTCGCGCACCGGGCCACGACCCGGCGTTCCCCACATTCCCAGAGATCCTTCCCACTGGCAGAGGCTCCAGCCGCCTTTGCATTTGGTCTTCACGGTGACCCTGGGACGCAGCAGGGAAGGGACAACATCCGGACCCCAGACAGGAACCCGGAGCGCACGGGGGTGAGGGTCCCACCCAAGAGTGCTGTGCTCAGCAGAGCCCCTGCTGCTTACTGGCTCCACGGCCTTGGGCACGTCACCCCACCTTCCTGGGCCTCAGCGTCCTCACGTGCCCGAGGGGCATGGTCACAGCGGGTGCCTGTGTCATGGCGCTATGGTAAGGAGAATCCAACAATGAACATTGAGACAGAGGCCCGGGGCTTGGCGCGTGTTACACACTCAGTAAATGTTAGCTGGAGGAAATAGTGAGAACAAGGGAGCCAGGCACTGTTCTGAGTGCTTTCCATGCGTTCATTCATCTAATCCTCACAACAACCCTATGTGGTAGGAGTTAGCATTGCTCTCGCTGTGCAGAGAAGTTAAGCAACTTGGCCGAGGTCACACAGCTGTTAGCACACTATGAAGCGGAAAGGGGAGAACTCTTAATGGAGCATTTCCTGTGTGCTGGGAAATCTGGTTCAGCCTTCTGAGAACCCAGGGAGGTGGGAATTATCAGATCTGGGTCAGAAGACAAAACTGAGACCCAGAAAGAGGAAAGGAGGTGCAGGTCACACAGGAGGCATGTGAGAGAGCTGGGAGTTAGCCAGGCCTGGCTGGCGGCACATCCCGTGCGCTCGCTCCCCCATCCCAGTCACTTGCCAGCTTCTGTCACTGATGGCAGACCTTAGGCTTCCCCACCCAGATACACCCAGGGAGCTGGCACCAGTGTGCCAGGTGAAGTCGCCCCTCCTGCGTGCGTGTGTTTGTTGGGGTCTTGGCGGTGAGCGCTGCACGACTCCCATGGTGTGTGTGCCCGTGACCCGTCCTCATGTCGGGCTGCTCCCTCCAACCCTGGACCAGCTCCGGAGCTTTCCCGTGATTGCAGCCTGCTCAGGGCCTCTCCTATCTGGACAGAGCGCTCCCTCCACAAAGGGAGGGCCTTCCGTCCCACTGGCCCCTCCCGCCTGGGCCGGCCCCTCTGGGTTTGTTATTCTGCACAGAGAGGCCGAATACTCAAGGGCTGTTTCCTCGTCTGTAAATCAGAGATAATAAATGCCATTCTGCCTCCAGTATCAATTTCTTGGGAAGGAAGGAATTTTGTGAACTATAATGTGCTGTGCAGATGTTTCTAGGGCTTTCCACTGCTCCCCCTCTAGTGACTGTAGCGGATATTTGCTGTAACGTTGGCCACCCAGAATCCATTCCCCGTTCCTAACAACACCCAAAGTTTCCTTGGGGAAGTACCCTCCCCCTTTCAGCCCTGTGGTCTGGGTGAGATTGATCTCACCTCCAGCAGCTCCAGGTGAGTCCTGATAGGCTTAAGCTGGAAGACTCTCCCCACCTGGATGGTGTGTTGTAAGGGTGTGAGGCAATGGCGAGGGGACTATGGAGTGAAGATGAGGCAACCCCTTAGAAGGTGGATTAGAGGAGGGCAGAGTATCTGAGTCTTTGGCGACATTGCTTAAGCCCCTTGATGCAGCCATGCCTGAAGCCTACATCTGAACATGCTGGTTACATGAGCCAATTAATTCCCCTTATTGTTTGCCTTGGACTTTCTGTTATTTGGAACACAGAGTCTAACCTTAGAACTTCAGTTCAGCCAGTTTCTCTCAGCCCCTTACACTGCAAGCAACCACATCGTGCCATACTCAGCCAGCTATTCCCACCAAAGGAAAAATCTTGCAAACAAGCTAAAGATGGGTCAATAAGTTTCAAGTGCATGGTAAAATAAGAGTACAGCTGAATACAAATTAGGTTTTCCTCCTGGAATCTATAAACCTGTGGAACTGTAGGAGGTCCTTGGGGGGGAATCTGGCTAAGAGCCCCACTCCGTGCAGGGCTCTGACCCTCCCCTCCAACAGGTTGTTGGCGGTTGAGTTTCACAGCTCCTTGACCACCAGGTTCCGAGTACCTCCTGTGGCCAGGCCCTGTGTTAGGGGCCGCAGGCACAAGCTCTGCCTTCTAGCACTTCAGCCTACTGACGACTCCTCAGAATACGCTTTTTTATTGGGTTTCACACAAAAGCCCTGGGAGGCCAGCGTACAGGGGGAACGCTGCTACACGCATTTCACAGAGGAGGAAACAGAGGCTCAGAGAGGTGAAGTGACTTGTCCAAGACCCCTCTGCCAATGAGGGCCAGGGCCCGGCCACGCCCCTGACCTGCCCGGCTCCAAGCCCGGGCTGTTCCTCCTGGCCTTTGGATGGCAGGGGTGGCACTGGGGCTGTCATTTCTGTGACATAGTTTGTTCCACTTGGGGGCAGTCAGAGTGGTTAAGAAGCTAAAGAAAACAAGAAAGCCAGGTGTCACCGGCTTCTTGTTCGCCCAAGGGTCTTGGCTCCCTGAGAAGCCCGGGCTCAGCGCCATCCAGCTCCACTCTCCTGAGGCTCAGCTCCCGCAGGCTGCAGCTGGAGAAGGACCAGGCCCTACCCCGAATGAAAGCCAGGCCCCAGTGCTCTCATGGGCGGCCCCTGGCACCCCAAGCGAGCTGTCCTGGCCTCTGGTGCCTCTGCCCTCGGTCCCTAAGGTCCAGCGGACACTGACAACACCCCCATGCACTGGGGCCTTCCCTATGTGTTATCCAACCGACATTCGCTTCGACCCTGTTTACTGAGCTCCTACTACACGCCGGGGGCTGTTCTAGGTGCTGAACCAAACAGCCCAATCCCTCCTCGTGGGTGGCGAGCGGACGAGGAAAGAAGTCAAATCAAAAGGACGCCAGGTGGTGGTGAGTGCGACGCAGAGGAAGAAGGCAGGGAAGAGGACGGGAGCGGAGGCGGTGGTCGCGGATTTAAATAGAGAGGCCAGAGAAGGTGTCAGCAAGAAAGTCCCCATCGGATCCTGCAGCGACCCCACGCAGCCGAGCGGCGGATCCCACTTGGCTAGGAGGAGACCGGGGTTTCCGAGTCGGCGCGGGCCCACCTGCCCGGCCGGGGTCGGAGGTTCGCGCACGGCTGCCGCGCTCCCACGCCCTCTCCCCTAGCGCAGCCACATGGGCCGGGAGCCTCCTGCAGAGGAGGAAACTGAGGCTCTGAGAGGCGACGCCACACGCGCAGGCCCGCTCCCGGGGCCGCCTCTCGGCCAGGCGCGCGTCGCCCCCCGCGGAGCCCGCTCGCAGCCTCGGCTCCAGGCTCGCGGAGCTCAGCGCTCCCCCGCGGACTCCGGGTCCTCCGTCGCCCTCCTCCCTCTCCCAGGGCCCAGCTGGCTCTCCATCCCGGTCATACGAGCCCCTAATTGTCCACCCCACTCTTGTTCTGTCTCCTCAATTCACTTGTGGCCCATCCCTAAGCCCGCGTTTGCACCAAACCTACGAGACATCCTGCGCGCGGCCGGGGGCGGGTCCACAGCTGGAATCCAGCGCGAGGCGGGCGGAGCCTCTCGCGGAGCTTTCCCAGCTGGATTTGTTCGGTAATCCCCCCAAACTTCCGCCTCATCTTTCTGAAAACTGCGGCGGAAAGACTTCGGCCGGCCGGGAGGTGGCCACGCGGTTAAGCCCTGGCCGTGTGGCTTTGCAAGTGACTTATGTCTGGAGATGCAGCTTCTTTATCTGTAAAACACGGTTAGTCATCGCCACCTTGCAAGGTTGTTGTAAAGATAAAATGCGATGGAGAGTATCTCTGAAGAGAGGAAATTCGATAGACAACGTATTTAGAAAGCACTTAAGCAGAGCTGGGGCGACAAACTCCAGGAATTTGTTGAACTGAATGGAGAAGTCTGTATAAGGGCGAGCAACCACCACCAGCAGAACAACGGCTGCATTCATCGTGCTGCTACACTCTGAGGTAGGCACTCTTAGTATCATCCCCATTTTACAGAAGAGGAAGAAAACACAGAGAGGTGAAGTAACTTGCCTACAGTCACACAGCAGGCAAGTAGCACAGCTGGGATTATGAACCCAAATCATCCAACTGCAAAGTACAAGCTCTTAATCATTATGTTAGGTTAGTAAACTGAGGCTTCGTGAATTGACATAATCCCTCATTGAAACACAGAGACTAAGAGCTGACCCAGCAGGGGATCATGGGCAGTCCCATTCCACAACCTTCATTCTTAACCACTGCACCAGCTTGTCAGAGCTGAAAGAGACTCTAGGAATAATCTAGCCCGATACTCTCATTTTTTCCCAGCAGGAGCCTGAGGTCCAGAGAGGTAGTGCGAATTGCCCAAAATCACACAGCCAGTTAGTTGAAGAATCAGGACAAGCACCTTGGTTCTCTAACTCCAGAACCCCGTGGCATCACTGAGTATCACACTGACCATGAGAGGCAGTCAGGGAAGGAGTCTGGAGGAGGCACCAGAATTTTTCCAGCAGAAGTGGAGGGAAGGCTCCAAGCAGAGGGAATAGCCCATGCGAGGGTCTGGAGGCCATGCAGGTCTTTTCTGGAGACCAGTAAGCTGTACAGTCCATGCAAGCTGGGATGGGGACAGCGGATGAGGCTGGGTTTTCATACTGAATGTTTCCATGTGATTCTTTCAATTGCCAGCACTTTCTCATTCTGTTTTATTTTGCTAGTATCTTTCCTTATTTTGTTTGCATGTTTCTAATGCTTATTTAGAATTCCTGGTCCATCTGTTCTAATATTGCCGACTCCATTGGTATCTCTGGTCGTTTTGCTGTTTTTCTTTTGAGGTCATCGTGCTCTGGCTGGTGGAGCGGTGGAGGAGTGGGGTGTGGACACCCTAAAACTGACAGCGAGGGAACACATGCGGCTCTGGATCCTCTTCCTCTAATCAACTCCAGAGTAACAACAGAGCAAGACATCACTAAGTCGAAGAAATTATGGAGAAGACAGAACCTCCTGGGGAGACGGAAGGGGGTTTTAAACGGGTGTGTGGGGTGGGAGGGGTGCTGCAGCAAGAAGGAGGAGCAGAGCGCAGTCTTCAGGGTAGCAGAGAATGTCGTAGAAAAGAAAGTCAGGTCTGAGTTCTGCTCGTGCGTCTTTGCATCCAGCCTTGCGTGTAGCCGCCTGCCCTGTGCCCACTTCCTGGGACAGCCGAGGCCCTTGCTCTCACACCGACATTGGCAGCCCAGGCCGATGGCACAGGTGTCTGCTGGAGCAAACTCAGACAGCGCAGCAGGCAACGTGGAATTGCAGGAGTCCAGAGGGAGCCAGCGGGCCCCCAGAGTCGCTCTGCCCCTCCCTCGTGCAGACCTCGAGGCCGGTGGATCCTGACCTGGACAGACAGCCCCCTCCCCTGGCTGCCAAATGTGAGGCCCAATCCTGCGGAGTTAGTCCCTTGGAGAGGGTGAGTGGCAGCACCAAACCCAGGGAGGAACTGTGCGCTTCTGCTGCCCGGGGGTCTCCACTCTGGGACTGTCATCTCCTTGGGCACCTTGGTGCCGACAGAGATGAGAATCAGGCTTAGCGTCTTACTCCAAGATGCAGCACCAGACAGAAGCACTGAACCCGCCAGAGGGATGAGCTCACGGATTAAAGAACAGGGAACCCAAGGGGCGCACGGGCTTCCAAAGAAAAACAAAGGGATTAGAGAGAGTCCTGGAATCAGCCGCGTTCAACAGACGGCTGAGAATTTTAAATAAGCATCAGAAACACGTAAAAGAGATAAGGAAAGATAGTAGTGATACAAAGCAGAACAAGGAAGCGTTAAAGGATCCAAGCGGAAATGTTTCATATTCTATATGAAAAATCAGCTGAGATAACAAACCGAACAGGTAGAAGGAATTGTGGAATGGACACAGAAGGTGAGGAATGAAACAGGGAACCGGGACATCAGAGGGAGGAACACTTCCAGGAGGAAGCTGGGGCGGAGTAAGGAACAGAAAATATGAAGGAAATGGGAAAATATCAGTTAAAAGTTAAAACATCAACCCTGATCTTACTCCATTAATCTGAAATGGATCAAAAACCTACTTATAAAAGCCAGAACCATAAAGTTTCTAGAAGAAAACATAAGAGGATATTCCTGTGGCTTTGGGATAGGAAAGGAGTATTAATTTCATTAAAGGAAAAAAACTGTTAAATTGGATTTCATCAAAATTTAAAATTTCTGCTCATCAGAAGATACCATTAAGAAACTGAATAGACAAGACACATAATGGGAAAGAACATTCACAGTACATATAGCTGACAAAGGACTCGCATCCAGTAAAGAAAGAACTCCTAAAGTTGACAATAAAATTATAAACACTCCCGCCCCCCCCCACACACACAATGGACAAAAGACTTAGCCACTTCAAAAAGAAAATATACAGATGACCAACAGTTCGCAGAGAGATGCTCCACATCATTACTTATCAGGTAAATGAAAATTAAGCCCATTTCACACCCACCAGAATGACTAAAACCAAATCAAAATGATTTGCAAAATCAAACATCAGCAAGAATGAAGAAAATCCAGAAGTTTCCTCTATTGCTCACTGGAGTGTAATAGAGGACAGTGACTTTGGTAAAGAGTTTGCCAATTTCTTATAAAGTTAAACATGCACTTATCACGTGATCCAGCAATTCCACTCCTGAGTCTTCATTCAGAAGAAATGAAAATATATCTAGGAGATTCATACGTAAGTGTTCATAGGAGCTTTACAACACCCCACAATGGGAAACAGCTTAAACGTTCATTAAGATGAATGAATAAGCAATGGTGGTATGTCAATACAATGGAAAACTACTCCGCAATAAAAAGAGGTGAACTACAGACACAAAAAAAATAGATGAATCTCAAAAACCTTATGCTAAGAAGCTGAATATAAAAAGTACAAACTGTATGATTCCATTTATATGAAACTCTAGAAAAGACCAATCTAATCTATGGCAAAAGAAATCAGAATTATGATTGTCTTCGGGAGGCAAAATGGACTGGAAAGGGATGTGGGGGGACTTGGGGGTGCTAGAAATGTTTTTTAAATTATGATCTTGTTTGGGGGTCATGGTTACAAGGTAACGTAGACTTGTCAAAACACATTGAATTGAACACTTAAGATCTGTGCCTTTTATTGTATGAAATTATATATCAACAAAAAAAGAGCTGGTGGAAGTGTAAGTGTCAACATCTAGATCATAGGAGTCCCAAGAGAGGAAAGTAAATCAAGGGGGGAGAGAGTTGAAGAAATAATGAAGACAACCTTGGTCTCTGTCTGAACGGGCCCCAGATATAACAAACAGGACCGATAAGGAAAAATGCACACTGGAGAAACACAGTGAAGACCAAAGGACAACAAAAACACTCTAAATGCTTAAATAGAGAAAAACACATCACTTCCAGAGGAAGAAGCACCAAACTGACTTGACCAAAGTAGCAAAGGAAAAGAATTTAAACCGAGAATTTGATATGCAGCTAAAGTGTCATTCAAACGTTAAAAGCTAATAAATCACAACGTGCAAGACCTCCTCCAAGACAAAAAGACACCCCTCCCAAAAAAACAAACAAGTTTGAAGGAAGCACTTAAGTAATAGAAACACATTCCACGGACGTTGCTAAAGATAAGTGAAGCCTAAGCAAATACAGTTTAAATAAAAGGTTTTCACATAGTCCACATTCTCTAACCATGGTACAATTAAGTTAGAAGTTATGTTTTGAAGCACAAACAATTCCCCCATACACTTAGCGATTTAAAACAACCCTAAATAACTCATGGATCGAAGAAAAACATATGGTAGAAATGTAAAATTACTTAGAACTAAATGATAATAAAAACACTATATATCAAAAATTGTGGAGTGCAGCAAAGAAAGGCTAAAAATGAATGAGCTAAGTGTCCGATTTAGGAAGTTAGAAAAAACAGAAACCCAAAGAAAGTAAAAGAGGATTATAACGAGCAGAAAGCAACAAAATGGAAAAGATTCAATCGAGAAGATCAAGGCCACAAGTTGGTCCTTTAAAAAAGTCAATCAACTTGAGGTAAAATTAATCTAAAAAATAAAAAGAGAGAGAGAAATATATAAGACACAATTATTGTGGAAAAGAGGAATACAATAAGAAAATGCCAGAAGCAATCTTACACCAATATTTTGAAAATGTAGATTAAATGCATACATTCCAAAAAATGTAACTTACCAAAACTGACTCAAGAAGAAATAAAGAGCCTGAATTAAAAAACTGAACAGTAGTTAAAGTCTTTCCACAAAGAAAACAACAGGTCAAGATGATTTTACAGGTGAGTTCTATCAGACTTCAAGAAATAAATTATCTCGATTTTACCCAAACTTTTCCAGAGAACAGTAAAAGAGAAAATATTACCATCTAATTCTATGAGGCCATTATAATTGCAACACCAAAGCCAGAAAAGTACAATATAAAAATGAAAACTGGAGGCCCATTTTATTCATGAAAGTTGATGTAATAATTCTAAACAAGATATTTTCAGAGCATAACCAAATATTTACATAATGAACAAGTTAGGCTGCTCCTAAGAATGCAAGGATGGTTTAATATTAGAAAATCTATATGTTAGATTATATTATCTATGTTATCTACATTATATAGTTATCTATATTAACTACACTTAAAGATTAAAGATTAAAAGAGAAAAACCATATAACCATCTCAAGATACTTTTTGAAAGCATTTAATACAATTCAACACAAATTATTATTTTTAAAAAGATTTCAATAAGCTATGAATAGAAGAGAGCTTCCTTAACCTGAAAAAAGCAAATTTATAAAAAAGCTACAACACATATATCCTAAATGGAGAAACATTAGAACATTCTCTCTAAAATAAAAAAGAAGGTGAAGATACCTAGCACCACCATTTTTTTTTTTTTTTTTTTTTGAGGAAGATTAGCCCTGAGCTAACTGCTGCCAATCCTCCTCTTTTTGCTGAGGAAGACTGGCCCTGAGCTAACATCCATGTCCATCTTCCTCCACTTTCTATGTGGGACGCCTACCACAGGATGGCTTGCCAAGCGGTGCCATGTCCACACCCGGGATCCAAACCAGCGAACCCCGGGCTGCACTTAACTGCTGAGCCCCGGGCCGGCCCAGCACCACCACTTTTATTTATACAATCTTAGTACTGGTAGTCCTAAACAGTGTATCAAGATAAGAAAAAAGGTTAAAAGCATAAAGATTTAAAAATACAAAAGAAAGCTATCACTATTTATAACTGATTATCTGCATAGAATCTGCAGACAAATAATTGGAAATAGAGTTTAGCAAGTTAGCTTGATAAGATCAAATGCAAAAAACTATAGCATTTCTATATATTAGCAGGAAACAACTGGAAAAACATAAGAAAAAATGGGTATCCAGATAAGAAAAAAATTCAGCTGGATCCCTACCTACACTCTACACAAAATCAACTGCCCACGGATCAAGGTCTCAAATGCAGAAAACAAAACTTTGAAACATTTAGAAGAAACTGTAGGCGAATGGCTATCTGACCTTGGAGTAAGGCACACTTTCTTAAACAAGACCCAAAAAGCACTAACTAGTAAATAAAAGATTGCTAAATTAGACTATGTTAAATGCTAGAATTTCAGTTTCTAAAATGTGATTTGACTCAGGAATGTAAAGAACTATTACAAATTAATAAGGAAAGGACAAGTAGAAAAACGGACAAAAGACATTCTTGGAAGAGGACTCGGACACACTCAGACACACTTGTGCAACCTTACGGGTCGTCAGGGGAGTGCAAATCAAGTTTACAATGAGAAATCCTTACACTTATCTGGTTGGACAAAATTAAGTTCGACAACACTGTGCGTTTTAGAACAGGACTTATATATTATCGGTGGGCGTGTAAACTGGTACAGTCATTTTGGAAAGCAGTTTTCTCTTATCTTGTAATACTAAACAAATTTTCACATACCCTACGACCCAACGATTCCACTCCTAGTATACATCGAGAGAAAATTCCTATATGCATGCATTAGGAAGCATGTACATGAATATTCATGGATGCTTTTTCCATACTAGCAAAAACCTGAAAATAACCCAAATGCCATTAACAGGAAATTTAATAAGTAAAAATTGTGGAGCAGTTGCCCAGTGGAATATTATACAGTAATAAAAAAAGAATTACAGGGGCTGGCCCCGTGGCAGAGTGGTTGAGTTCGCGTGCTCCGCGCAGGCGGCCCAGCGTTTTGTTGGTTCGAGTCCTGGGCGTGGACATGGCACTGCTCATGGGACCACGCTGGGGCAGCGTCCCACATGCTACAACTAGAATGACCCGCGGTGAAGAATATACAACTGTGTACTGGGGGGCTTTGGGGAGAAAAAGGAAAAAAAAAAAAATCTTTAAAAAAGAAAAAAAAGAATTACAGTTACATGTAACAATATGGATGAATCTCAGCAATATAAGGTTGAGTGAAAAACGCAGGTCCCAGAAGATATGGAAAGACTGAGACCCTTTCATACAGTTAAATATGTATATATAAAACCCCTATATATGGCAGAAGAGTAATCAGAGAGGAGATGGAGGAGTTTGCCTTAGCAAAGAGCGCCGCCTCTCCCTGAGACAGAGAGAAAGGGCACTGGGGGGCCCCTGTTCCCCAGCCTGTGCTATCTCAGTAAATTAAGAATAAAGGTTGCCTGTGAGTGTGAGAGGGATGCTAAGACGATAAAGGAGAGAGTGGAATGAAATTTGGAATGACCACTGCAGGAAACTTGACCGAGTGTCGAGAAACAGAATTAGGTGCAGAAAGGGCCAGCGGAAAGCCCACAAGAGCCTGGAAACACCTATTAGCTCAGACTTCCCCCACCAACGCTCAGTCACCTCAGGCAAGAGACAGGAAAGCAGAAGACACGCTAGACTGCATTGCGTCCCTCCAACAGGTTGAAGCCTAACGCCCACCGTGATGGTATTTGGAGACGGGTCTTTGCAAGTTCATGAGGGTAGGACTGGCAGGACGGGATTAGGGCCCCTATAAGAACACGAGGCTCCAGAGCTCTCTCTCTCTCTCTGCCACATGAGAAGACAGGAAGGTGGCAAGTCACAAAGCAAGTCCTCACCAGGAACTGAACTGGCTGCTACCCTCATCTTGGCCTTCCCAGCTTCCAGAACCATAGAAATAAACGTGTTTTTTTAAACTGTCAAAAAAAAAAAAATAAATAAATAAATAAAACCCCTATATATGATTTTAAATACTAATCAAAAAAAGGCAAAGTGAATGAGAAACTCCAGAGATATATATGACAAATACATTTATATGTGATAATACTAATAAAAAACGTTAATCAAAATCACAATTAAAAAATAATCATCAAAAAAGGCAAAGGAATGAGAACCCCAAGACTCAGGACAGTGGTTACCCCACACGAAGGGTGGAGGGTGGAGAGGAATGGAGGAGCCCAGAGAAGATGTAAATTACTCTCAATATTCTAGTCCTGGCATTGGATGACGGTTCATGGGTGTTTTAATTTTATTTTGAGTAATAAAATAGACAAGAGGGCCATATGGACCAAAGAGAGTGCTGGAAACAAGGATCATGATTAAGCCAATGAAAGATCCCAGGGTTCATAAGATAACTTAAACGAAAACAAAAATGCTCAGTCAATATTCGCATTCTGCCATTCTCAACATGTGTCCTTCTCATTGAATCCTCAAAAGTCTTATGACCTGGAAACCACTACCATCCCCATTTCACGAGTAAATTCAGGTTCAGTCACTTGGCCAGGGTGGATCATATGGAATCCAGGTCTGAATGACCCCTACCCGGGCCCCAGGATCTCTCTGAGCCTCCCCTTCCTCCTGTCAAACTTGGCGTGTATGTAACTTTATTGACAAACAGTAAGTGCCTAATAAATGTCCGCCTTAATTCAGAGGGGCTGTGTGGACAAATCAGAGAGAAACAGATTGGTGGCTAGGGGACCTTGATCCAGTCCCCCTGCCTCCCTTTGTGATCGTGGGAGAGACGCTTTCCCTCTCTGGGCCTCGGCCACCCCATCTGTACCTGCAGAGGGCTAGAGAGGCAGGCCCCAAAGGCCATTCCTGCTCAAACTGTTTTTAAGGGGCCGTCCACCCAACGGAAGGCCAGCTAACCCCTTACTTCTCCCGGCAGGCCCCTGCTCATTCTTCCAGAGCAGGGTGGATGTCTGCAAGGCCCAGGTCCTGCCCACCTTTCTGACATTATCTCCCGGCCCCAGCCCCTCACCGCTCAGCCCTTCTGTGCCCTGCTCTCTTCCCTCAGGGTTTTCACACTGGCTGTTCCCCTGCCTGGAACACTGCTCTCCCAGGCCTTTGCTTGGCTCACTTCTCATTCCTCAGAACAAGGGCCACCTCCTCTGAGTCCTCCCCTGCCCACGGGGCGGGGGAAGAAGCCCCCACCGCACCCCAGGCCCTGGCTGCTTCACAACCCTGCTCACTTTCTTCACAGCGCTCATCACTGGCTGGCATTAACTTAATTGCTTTATGGTCTGTCTCTTTCAAGACAGAGGGCTCCTGAAGAAGGACTCTGTGTTGCTCACTGCTGAATCTCCAGCACCTGGGGCCACGCCTGCCTCTAGAAGATGCCCATTGAGTATTTATTGGAGACAGAAAAAGAATGAACCCACCTCCTCCAGAAATGCTTTGTGGTCATTCTGCCCGAGGCTTGGTTAAGTGGCTCCTGGGGTCCCACGACTCTTGTGCTTTCCTTCATCCTGACACCACCTGGGACTCTGTGTGGGTCCGTTTACACGACCATCTCCCCACAGACTGGATGCTCTTTGAAGGTAAAAACTATACCAGATTCATCTGTAAATTCCACCACCCAGCCCTGGGCCTAGCAGGCAGGTGGGCTGAGACAATGTTTGTTGAATGAATGAATGAATGTTCTCCTGCACCCATCTTTCCCTCTTCCTGACTCTGCTCCCTCCCTTCTCCGCCCTGACAGGTGCCAAGCAGCCGAGCTGATGAGAAAGGCCACTCCAGCAGGAGTTTCCTGAAACAGGAATTTCCTGAAATTTCCCCCACCAGGAGCCACTCCAGGCCATGAAGCGAGAAAGCCCAACGCCAGCACTGCCTGTCGCAGGGGTTGTCTGGGGCCTGGCCTGGCAAAGCCAACAGGACAGGCGTTTTCCTGTATTTCCCCCTCCGGGATTGGATGAGGAAGTTGGCAGGCCTGCCTCAGATACCCTGCTGGAGGCTTTGCACAGCTAAGCTCTGCCTGGCCAGGGCCCAGCAGGGAAACACTTGATTATTCAAATCACGTAGCTACCCAAGAGGAAAGGATCCACTTTGAAAGGGGGAAGTGGTGCAGGCGGGCCAGCCCAGGAATTTGGGTGTTGAAGGAAGAGCTTTCAAAGCAAACATCACACAAGCCAGTGCTCTGAGATCTCCCATCCCAGGGAGACTTTGGAAGCCTGAGATGGAAACCCAGGAGGGTCAGGACCGAGGCCAGAGCCCTGCACTGAGGCTGGGGCCAAGGCCCCGCTGAGGTTTCTGAGTTAGCAGTAGCTTCAGCCAGGCTAACTGCTCTGGCCTCGCCCTGACCCTGGTCCTGGAGACACCCAGACTGCCCCGCCGCGACCCCTACCCCCACCCCTTCCTTCCCCCAGGAATCACACACAGGAGACAGAGACTCTGCACTCCTCAGCCCAGGGCGCCAGGGAGCGTCACCTAGTCTATCCTGCCTTGCATCCCCTCCCCGAGTCTGGCTCTTGACGAACCCGTCAGGTTCAAGAGTTTACACATCTGGCCTGCAGAGATTTATCTAATATTTATGAAGTGATTACGGGCCCACATTCTGGAGCCAGGCTGCCCAGGTTCAAAATCTGGCTTAACCATTTATAGCTGTGTGACCTTAGGCAAGTCCCTTCTCTTCCCTGCGATTCTGTTCTTCACCTGAGAAAATAGGGCTTGGAGTGCTACCCTGTGGGGAGGCTAAGAGGCCCAAATGAGCACATGTGAGCTATTTTCCGAGCAGGCCATACACAGGGATTCAGGCAATGACAACTCTGACTATTATCACAAAACAAATTAAGGTTGTTCGGAGCCAAGCCCGGATCTCTGGACCAGACATCCCCAAAACAGCAGACTGGGTGGCAGAGGAGACAGACGCCAGACTGCAGGTTCAAATCCCAGCTCCACCACCCACCAGCTGTGTGACCCTGGGCAAGTTACCTAACCACGCTGAGCCTCGCTTCTGCCTCTGTGTACTATAGATCACAGCAGCACCTTCCTCTGAGCTGTCATGGACCTTCCCCACCTGGAGGGGTGCTAGTGCCTGTTGCTGTCAGCCGTGGGGAGTGCCAGGGAATTAGGGAGCTGACATATGTTAGGGCTGCCCCAGGCAGGGGTGAGGTGACAGTTTGGTTTCACTTCCTGGAAACTTCCATCTGGGCTCAGCCTCAGGATGCAATGTGCAAGTATTCATTCACTCACCAAATATGTATTAAATGCATACTGTGTCCCAGGAAGCATGGTATATATAGATTCAGCAAATGACAGTTGTTACTATTAGTATTAAAGAAATTAGGTTGTTTGGCACTGACGGTACATCTGTGAACAAAATGGACAAAAAGACTGGTCAGAGGTATGACACTGGGGAACCCATACCTGACTAGGGGCCTGAGCCACCAATAGGGACACTGGTTTGGCATGCTGCCAATCACTAACCATTTATGAGCTGGTGTCATCGATGGAGAGATGCAGACACGAGTGGAGATCCGGGAAGGGCAGCTGGGCTCAGCCCAGGGTGGCCCAGGTGTCAAACCCAGGAGGACAGCCTTCACAGGTTTTCCCAGGGGAACCAAGCCCAGCTGGGCTATGGAAACCCCACCAGGTGTGACAGCCTTTCACTAACTCAAGGACATTAAACTCGTGCCGAATGCAGGCACCCTGTTAAACACCGGAACTCACAAATGAATCAGATGGGCGTCCTGCCCTCCAGGGACTCACGCCCAGAGCCAGACGCCACGGGATGATCAGATGACAACAGCTCAAGATTTCCCAGCAAGATCCAGAAGAGCAGCAAAGATACCAAGTGGTAACACGGGCACGGAGGGCACAGCAGGTGCAAAGGCAAAGATGTGAGCTCCTTGGGGACGAGTTTGGGGGAAGACCGTGAGCTGGGGATCCTGACCTGAGCGTGAGGGCTGGTTTTACCATCGCTTTCACTTCAGCCTCAGTTTCCCCTTTTGCAAATGAAGATAATACTTCATCGGACTGTTAAAAAGATTCAGTGAGTTCATGAGGAAGAAATGGCTTTAAAAACTGGAAAGTATGATAGGAGCCTGGAAAGTGAGGTTAGGAGTTTTAAAGTGACTCATCCAGGACATGGGGCTGATGGAAACATGACTAAGGAATGTCCATCCGGGACGGGAGCAAACCCAACCCCACCTCCGCTGCAACACTACGGAGTTCCCATCTCCCGCCCAGGCTCCCCTGGCCGTCCATCTGCTCAGCCAGACCTGGGGATGTGGAACTCCCGGGGCAGGATTCCCACCCCCTTGCTGCGGGATCCCAGGTGCAATCGCCTAAGCTGCAAAGATGGGAGGCATTCACCGTGCTCCTCCCATGTGCACTTGGGAGCGCTCCCCGCAGGGAAAGGAGCGTCCCAGTCACCCATGCGAGATGACGAGGGGGAGCTGAGGAGGAGCAAGTGCAGAGTCTGGCAGTGCCCCCCTGAGCCGGGAGGGGAGCAGGCTTCAGGGCTGCACAGACGCGAATTCGAGTCTCAGTGTCTCCTCAGGTTCCCCACCTGCGGGAACTCAGGTGTATCACTTCACCTCCGAGTCGCTTCCCTCACTGGAAAAACGGGCTGTTACAAGGAGTAAATGTGTGGATGTACATAAAACATTTACTAGAGCGGCCCGGTGCATAATAAATATTCAGTGGCTGTTGAGAACTCTTATTACTACTTACTATTACTCTTGATACTGTTAAAGAATAGGGGAAGGGGTGCGCCTAATTCTCCAGGACCATCTGAAACCAGCCTCTTACTTTTCACTCTTATTTGAAGCCTGGGTTGTGACCAGTGCCGCCCTTGAGGACTGAACCCGGGCACAGCTGTGTGCCCCATGGAAGGTCCCCAGCCGCCACCAGAGGTGAGTTCTGGCACAGTCTAGCTCGGGGTTTCTCCTGCTTTCCCAGACAAGGAAAAAAAGACTGAGGAGCATGGTGACACCGACCGGGTGCCACCCTGGGCCTGTCCCTTTTCCACCCCCCGAGACCATGACTAAATCTGACACGGTTCTGAGATGTCCTTCAGCGTTGTGTGCCAACTCTAACTGCTTGACGATGGCTGCCTGAGGGAGCGCATAGAGAAGGAAGCTGACGTGTAGAAGGAGAAAGAGCAGTGTCGACTAGTGACGTCTGACATGAGCGTGGCCACATCTTCTGATCTTTTAGGACAAGTAAGATGAAATCTCCTGGTTTAACAACACAAACAACTAAATGAAAGTTTTGAAATCACTGCCGGAGTCAACAATCCACCACTCCCGCCACCTTAGGAGGGCCGTTGGTGACTGACCTGCCATAAGCTAGGCCATAAATACATGAGAACCAAGTCACTGAATTAGACCCACTCAAGCCTTAGGGAAGTCTCACCCCCCGCCCCTGCTCCTGGGGCATCTTGCCTTACAGATAAAAAAAACTGAAGCTCAGAGAGGGGAAGTGACTTGCCCAAGGTCACACAGGTAGTGTATCAACAACTCAAGGACCTAAACTCTGCTCTCCTGAGTTGAAGATCTTTTTCTACCAACCCACACTGTCTGCACCCTCCGTTGAACAATTCTTTCTTTACAAAAAATAGATATACTAAGGATTACTATGGAAATGATACACACCACATTCAAGACAGTGGTTACTTCTGGAAAGGTCACAGAGCTTAGAGCCAGGAGACTGAATTCGTAGTCCAACTCTGCCCTAAGCAGCTGAGTGACGCTGGGCGAGCCCCTTCCCCTCTCTGGGCCTCTGTCTCCCTGGTCTGCAAAGCAGCCAGTTGACAGGGCAAGCCTCTAAACGCCTTCCAGCCCTGAAATTCTAGGCCTTTATGAGGTCTCCTCTCGGCCGGGACTTTGTGGCCTCAGATGCATATAAAATAGTAATAATAATAACGGGGAGGGCAAGTCCACACTTGCCAGGAAGGAACACTACAATTTTTAGTGAAACCTGACTCCTGGTTACTGGAAGAAGGATGGTAATACCCAAGTAGTTTAACCACCACCCGACAGTTAAACAAAAACACATCTGGTTTAACTTCGTTTTCCTCACCCCCCACCCCCAACACCCTCATCTCAAATTTTACCCCTTAATTTAAGAAGTCAAATTAAATGCAAACAATTGATTTCATGCCACAGTGAGGTTGAGAATTTCCGCATGGAAAACTTTAAGCATGAAGTTTTTCTGGGAGCAATTATGAAATGTTGGGGAGTGGTATGGGGAGGTGGAAAAATATAGAGAATATTCTTGAATGTTCTTTGGACACTGAGCATCATAGAAAAGTTGTCGAGGGCCGACTATGAACCCAACAATCAGAGAGGCAAAGTGACTTGCCTCAGGTCACACAGCTAGGAATTGGAACCCAAGATGCCAACCCCAAAGCCAGTATTTTCTCTGCTGTCTAGGCCTTTGTAACCCACACAGGGCCTTCCCTCGGGCCCTCATGGGCTTAGTAGTGGTGCAGGAAAATACTGCTGAAACCGCCTCCCAGGGCATATTAACTTCTCAATAACAATCACCAACACTGGTTCAGCGCAACGGTGAAAAACCACTTACGATTTTGCCCCTCATAGCAACTCTGCAAAGTACATATTATTATACCCGCATTATAGACGATTTCCTCATCTGAGGCTCAGAGAGGGAAAGTGACTTGCTCAGGGCCACACAGTGGTGCTGGGAATAAACCTGCAATCTACTGCCCCCAGCTGCCCTCTAAAAGTGAGGCCATCTCTCGAAGGAAAAAAAAAAAATCATACCGCACAGCCTAGCTCCAGCCTGCCGGCAATGGCTGGGAGGCTGAGTCAGCATTCCTGTGGCCACGCAGAGATTTCTGAGCGCTGGTCCTCAGCCCAGCTTGTTCACCCTCCCTGCGATGTTCTCTTCCAGCTCTGGGTTTTGTATTTATAACTTGCGTTGGACCCATTTCAAGGTGAGAACTCTGGGCTATGCCGCTGGATCCCACCCCTGGATGAAGAGGGCTCATCCTCAGAGATTCGTACAACACGGGAGCACCAGACCTGGAATTCTAGACACCTGGGCTCTAGCCCAAGCTCCTCGGGAGCATCTGTGTGTCCTTGGGCAAGCGGCTTCTCCAAGACGGTATTCTTCATATGTAACATGAGGATTGCATCTAGCGTGAAGGGAACGTCAGGTATGTAAGCCAGGGGACAGGCAGGGCTTGAGTCTGGTTTCACCCCATATCCAAGCTGGGACACAGTGAGGCAGAAGGACGGGCAGAGGGCAGGAGGTACTGGGAGACAGCGGCCCCAAACCTGTTCCCAGCACAGAACTCCAGGCTCCTGACCAAGGCTGTGTCTAGGATGGTAGGAGGTGGCATCTGAGTGTGGGCAAGGAGGGCACCATGCCACCAGACAGCACAGCCCGTCAGGGAACGGGCAGAGCCTAGGCGAAACTGGGCGACGGGTTTCCAGGGTTTGGGGCAGTGACATAACGCTATGCCCAGTCTCAGCGTTGCATTTTTCTGCTGAGCTTAGAGCTGATTATAGCCGATGTTTTCTCAAGCATAGGCACTGGCCAAACATCTTGCAGGTATTAATTATATCTAGACCCCCCCTCCCAATAGGTATCATTCATTGATCTCCTCAGCTTAAAGTAGGAGACTGAGTCAGGGCAGGAAACAGGGGACAGAACTCATCCCAGGTCACACAGCTACATTGCCTCCTCTATTGGGAAGGAACAAATGTTGGCCGATCGATTTTACTTGCGTGACGGCATTTTAATCTCCTTCCTTGCGAATTGCTTGATTCTAATTCTAAAATGCCAACTTCAGAGCCTAAAAAATTCTGTTCTGCAAATGTCCGAAGGTCCACTCCACGAAGAGGACTTTCATCTGTTTAACCTACTGCTGCGTTCCCAGCACCTAGAACAAGGTTTGGCACAAAGCTTCACAAATATTTGTTGAATGAAGACAGCATTTTTGTTCTGGCCTCAATTCAGTTTCACTCCAGACAACAGTCTTACGAGAGTGGCACACTCTCCATTTTACAGGTGGGGCCACCGACACAGACACCCCAGCCTGTCTCACTCCAGGGCCTGGGCAGTCGGGAAGCTGTGTCCAGGGCCCTCCTCCACTTGGGGTGAGACATGGAGTTCAAGAAGAAAAGAGGAGGCAGAGGGACAAGATGGGCAGGGAGTGGAGTGGGTGGGGTGTGGACAACACAGTTGAGAAGGGGAAAAGATTTGGAGAAGACAAGTAGGAGGGTTTGGCAGGCAGGGCCGCAAGGAGAAATCAAGGCTCAGCCCCCATCTCTTGGGCAGGAGAGTGGAAGCAGGATCTGAGGTTGTAGGGTTTAGAGTCTGCGTTCAAATCCTGGTCCCACTACTTGCTTAACTTCTTTAGGCCTCAGTTTCCCCACTTGTGAACGAAACGACGCACGTGAAATGTTGGAGCAGGCGGGGCAACAGAGTTGACACGCAATACAAGGCGGCTGTCTTCTTCACTGGAGCGGGAGCCGGCCCCGCCTCCTGGCAAGCCCCGCCCACCTGCAGAGTCCGGGGTTTTCCCAGGGCCCAAAGGCCCTTCTGCGCCGGGAATCGCCCCCTCTTTTGACCTCCAGGGCTTTCGCCCTCCACCCAGAGGCCTTTGTAAAGGCCCCCTCCCCCAACCCCATTATGTGTTGGAAAAGGGTCAGAAAGGACAATGCGGGGGGAGGATGGAGTCCTCAGCTTCCCGCCCCAGCATTGTGAACATGTCTTTAACCCGTTCTTATCAAGACCGGGCACGGGAACCATCCCTGGGCAGCCCACCTCACCTGCTCGCGCCCAGAGGTGGGTCGCAGGCACTCACGGCTTCGGGGACTCCAGAGCTTAGCCCCATGGCTGCTGTGCCCGTCCCCTCCGTCCCCAAGGAGACGCCGGGTGTCCCCTTTCTCCTCCCCACCGTGCCTCCCGGACGTGAGCGCCTTGCTCCCTCTACTCCTCCCAGTCGTGGCCCAAACTACTTCAGACTCCACCCGGACAGACCAGCCTCCTCCCGCGGCGGCTCTGGAAAGTTCTATTGGCTACTAGGTTGGAGGCATGAGAAGGCACCAGGCAGGGAGCTGGAGTAGGCAGCCCGGGTCTCTTGATCTCCGATCAAGGGGATACCATAGGGGCTGCTCAGTCACGGGGCACCGGGGGGAGGTGTCTAGACCGAGGGTGGTGGTCCCAGGCAGCCGCCCCGGAGGTGGAGACCCCAGGGCTGCAGCGGCGGTCCCGAGCGCGGTCCCCTTAACTCGCGCGCTTGGCGGGCACAACTTCCAACCTCCAGCCCGGCCCAGCGCCCCCGCCAGGAGCCTCGGATGCGCGCGAGTACGGGAGCGGGACAGGTGGCTGAAAGTCCTGAATGGGCTGCAGTGGGCGGTGTGGGGGCGCGGAGGTCCCTGCCTGCCGTTTATATCCAACCTCGCCGCCACCCCTGGGCGAGGGGAGGATGTGGGAGGAGCCGGGGATCGACCAAGTCTCGGGGAGTCCCGGGAAGCCGGGGGGCAGCATCGGGTCCTTACCTGCACGGAGTTCGTGGGCGAGGGTCTGTCCTGGCACAACTGACGTGGGGTCGGTGCACTGGGGCCGAGGGCGCGGAGTGGCGGGAGCGCGATGCTGCCGGGGCCACCTCCCCCGCGGGCTTATAAAGGCGGCCGCGGGGCCCGAGCGCGGCGGGGGTAGCCCTCCCCCGCCCCCGCCCCGCCCCCGGCCCCGGCCCCTGCCCGGGCCCCGGCAGGTCTGGCTGCGCGGCCTGGGCGCCCCCTGCCGGCAAGCCGTGCGCCCACCCCGGCTCCGCTCGGGCCCCGCGCGGGGTTGGGGCCGCCGGGGCGCTGCTCCCTGCGCGTCCCGCCGCACCCGCGCTCTCAGGCTCTTTCCGCCTCCCGGCCGCCCCGGCGCCCCCCACCCTCCGAACCCCTCTGCAAGCGCGGGCTCTGATTCCTGTCTCTGTGCGCCTCCTTTTAATTGTCTTTATCTTTGGCTCCAACTTCGTTCTGTGTCTGTTTGTGGGTGTCTTTCTCGCGCCCTGTGTCTCATCTGCCCCTCTCTGTGGGTCTGTCTCTGTGTCTTTTGTTGAGTCTCTCTGTCTCTATCCATCTCCGTCCACGTGTCCTCTCTCTGTCTCTGTCCACCTGTGTCTCTGACTCTCCCTGCGCTCTCTCTCTCCTTCTCACTCCAGACCAGACCGCTAGCCTCTTCCTCTCTTCCCTGCCCTTAGCTGTGCCTTTGGCTAGGGCCAGAGGAAGCAGAGGGAGACCTCAGAGCGGTGGTGGCTTCAGGAGGGGGGACTTCCCTAGACAGGGTCTGTTTCCTCTTTTCTCTTAAGAGAGGGAAGGGGCCAGCCAGGGTTCCTGCTGACTGTGTCCCAGCCAGAGCCCCAGGACATGCCTGCTGGGGTGATCCAGGAGGGAGCCCACATGTCCCAGGAGTGAAGTCAGACAGCGCCGAGTTCAAGTCTCCACCCACCCTGGTGTCCTTGGGCAAGCCACTCAATCCAAGCGGACACTCCTGCTTCTTAACAGGCAGACACCATCTCCCCTGGCTTCCCTTACCAGGTGATGCATGCCGCAGTCATATAAGACAGTGGTTGAAACGTGCACAGAAAACTCGAAAATTCTAGATAAATGGAGTAGGGAAGAGGGACGGGAGGGTGTTGAGTCCACAGCAGAGGGGAGAAGGTGTCCACACCGGCAGAACCAACAGTAGCCCAGAATTCTCTCCCTTACCTACTCTGTGCCAGCTCAGGGCCACGCATCTTGCATACATTGTCTGAATAAACCCATTTTACAGAGAAGAAAACAGAGGCCCAGAGAGAGCACGCTTGTGACTTGTCAGTGGGATTGAAACCAGAACTAGGATCTGGCACCAGAAACCAAGAACATCTTTTTATTTATTTTTTCTTCTTGTATTTTTAGCAATTGATGCTGTTTATTTACAGGAGTGATATAAAGTTTCCTTTTTGACATAAGCTTATGTTTTCAAAAAGTGAACCAGGGGCCGGCGCAGTGACTGAGTGGTTAAGTTCGCCCTTTCCACTTCGGCTGCCCAGCGTTTCCCTGGTTCGGGTCCTGGGCGTGGACATGGCACTGCTCACTGAGCCATGCTGAGGTGGCATCCCACATGCCACAACTAGAAGGACCCACAACTAAAAAAATATATATACAACTATGTACTGGAAAAATAAAATCTTTTAAAAAAGTGAACCAAAACATGGAGTAAATATTATTTATTTATATATTTAATAGGTTAGTTATTATGGCAAAAATCATGGAGGCGATAAATGAATGAAATTTAAGAAACACAACACTTTTGCATAAGAAATTGTAGGTGAAAGCATCCGGGACTGAGCACAAAACCTGGGAGAGGCTCTGTAATGGCTCAGACTCCAAGGAAGTGTTTAGGGATACAGCGAGCCTGGAAATGATGTCTTCATCCGTGAGCTGGGGACAAATGCTCAGGCCTGGAAAGTCCGCCTGCTGCAGCCTGGGCAGAGGCTGGGAGGCTGAGCCAACAGGGAGCTGGGGAAACACATCCCGCCTATCATGGCCCCCAGCACCTGCCCCTGATTTCTGACCTCCGCGAAGCTATGGGGGCTCGGCACCTCTGGTTGCGCCACATGGCCAGCATGGTCCGCTGTGTCTAGTGATTTTCTCCCAGTACCCTCCCACCTTGAGAGTCCAGGTGTTGTTTATTAGCAAAAGGGACTGCTGCCTGGCCAGCCCTGCCACCTTCCTCCCTCACCCCGCCTACTCTGCCCCTAGGTTCTGTCCCCCAGGGAGAATTCAACTGAGGCGGGGGGCACCCAGCACCCCTTGCCTCCCCCGCTCCCTGGATGCCACCCCTCCTGGTACTGTCCACGCAGCAGGAAGGAGGCTGGACCAGGAACTAGGAGCTCTGCCTTCCAGCTCTGCCCTGGCGTTCTGAGTGAGCTGAGCAAGTCGCTTTCCCCGCAAAGGCTCTGATTCCCTCTGGCTGGTTGGACTGGACAATCTCTAAATCCAGCCCAGATTCAGGATACCAGAACCACTCAGCTGATAGAAAGCAGTTCAATACATTAGGTTTCTCTGTGTCTATACAGATCTTATCTCTGGGGCTTCGTTCCTTGTTGACAAAATAAGCAAATTGGACTGCTCGACCTCCAAGCTATCTTTGCTGTAAGAACTGATGATCTCATTTGAGTCTTACAACTCAAGGTGGATGGGGCAGGCATTTATAATCCCCATGAGAAACGAGGAAACCAAAGGCCAGAGACATCAGTTGTCTAAAGGTCACGGTCAGAGCTGGGGCTTTTTCTACTCATTCTTTCATTCTTTATTTATTAAGTGCATCCATGAGTTGCCTGTCTTGAACCAGGCCTAAAGTTCACCCAGCATTAAAAGCCGAGTTAGAGGTGAGAAGGCCAAGAGCCCGAGAGTTTTAATCCTCATTTGCACTGACTCCTGGGGATCCTCCTGCAGCGAGAAATGCTGACATGGAGAGCACAGAGGGGTCAGGTCCTCAGTGGGGAGCGATAAAGGAGAAGGGTCGGCGAGAAGAACAAAACTCTAAAGCCTGTTTGTGGGGGACAGCGAGGAGTCATTCCAACGCAGGGCTGGGGGAAAGACCGCCTGAAATCTAGGTGGATATTTCAAGAGGAGGGTCTGGAATCCCTTTGTCTGTTTTGGCCCTTGGATTTCAGGGATCATTTTATTTTGAGCACAAGCATAACCAAAGCTTCGGCCATTTGACTCCCAGAGCCATTTCCAGCCTCTCCTTCAATTCAAGAAAACAATGAGGGGCTGGCCCCGTGGCCGAGGGGTTAAGTTCGCGTGCTCCGCTGCAGGTGGCCCAGTGTTTCGTTGGTTCGAATCCTGGGCACAGACATGGCACTGCTCATCAAACCACGCTGAGGCAGCGTCCCACATGCCACAACTAGAAGGACCCACAACGAAGAATATATAACTATGTACCAGGGGGCTTTGGGGAGAAAAAGGAAAAAAATTAAGTCTTTAAAAAATAATAATAATAAATAAATAAATAAAAGAAAACAATAAACCAAAAGGCATGAGATGGAAGAGACTAAGAAAGCAGAGGCAACGTCATTAAGCCAATAATGATGCTGCCCAGCATTATTGGACACTGAGTTCGTGTGAGGCCTTGGTCTAAGTACTTTGTACACATTAACCCATCTAAGCTTCACAACTCTACAGAGTAGGAACTTTTATTCCTTCTTTACAGATGAGGAAAGTGAGGCACATACGGGCTGCCATTTGCGGAAGCGCCCGCCAGGCTGGCGCAAAGCCCTTTACGGGCGAGATCTCATTTGCTCCTCCCTGCATTATTCCTGTCATCCTCACATATCAAAGGAGGACACTCTCAGCTCAGAGAGGCTAGACAACTTTATTCATTCAACAAATATTTCTCTGTGCCAGGCACTGTTCTAGAAACTGGGAACACACATGAAAAAAAGATTTCTGTCCTCACGGAGCTGAAATTCTAGTTAGGGAACACAGATAATAAACAATCGCTGTTAAAACACTCAAATTGTGGGGCTGGCCCTGTGGCCGAGTGGTTAAGTTCGCGCGCTCCGCTGCAGGCGGCCCAGTGTTTCGTTGGTTCGAATCCTGGGCGTGGACATGGCACTGCTCATCAAACCGCGCTGAGGCAGCGTCCCACATACCACAACTAGAAGAATCCACAACGAAGAATATACAACTATGTACCGGGGGTGTTGGGGAGAAAAAGGAAATAATAAAATCTTTAAAAAAAAAAAAACACTCAAATTGCATAGTAAGTTAGAAGATTATAACGGAGTGGATAAAGAGCTAGAGAAGATATAAGGGGAACAGAAGTGCCGAGGGGGGCAGATTGTGGCATTGAATAGGGTGTTCAGGAGAGAGAAGATGAAATTGGAGCAAAGATCGAAGGTGAGAGAGAGCCCGCCTGAGACCACCCAGGTAGTCGAGGAAGAGCCCAGGCTGCCTGTGTCAAATGCCTGGGCTTTTGAGCAGTGTGCGACATGCCCTCCCAGGACCAGCGGTAACCCCCAAGCCTCATCCCAGGCCTGGCTTCAGCCCCAGTCTTAGGTTTATCTCTCTAATCCTGCCCCAAACCCTGTCCTAATCCCCGTTTGAAACTAGCCCGTGCTCCAGCCCTCACCTCCTCTGTCTCAGCCCTCTCTGTCAGGCAGTGCTAACCCGAGTGTTCCCCCCCTTCACACCCACAGCTCCATCCTCAGTCCCAGGCCTCTCCCAGCAGTCAGCCCTGTGCTCAGTGCCCTAAAAACTGGCCAGCCTCTGGCCTAGAGAGTGTCCTCCAGTCCCAGCTGCCCTTAAAGGAAACCCTCCTCAAAAAGAACTGGGGAGCCCCCTCTGTGAGTAAACTCTATTGTCCGGGGAACAATGTCCCCATTTTGTCCTCTATTTCTAAAGAGACTTGTGAGCAGCCTCCAAGCTCCAAGAAAGGGCATGTTGCTTCCTATTCTTAGCCCTGGAGAAGGCTGTAGGCCAAGAGGAAGGGTCAAGGCTGTGTGCTGGGGGCTGGATTCCAGAGGCCAGAGCGGATTCGGGCAGGCCCAGCCTTAGCAGTCCAGTGGCATTTCCAGAATGGAGGCAGGAAAGAAGCCATTCCTAAGAAGTAGAGAAAGAGCTTGGCTCTACCCAGGATGGTGGAGAGAAGATCTCCTCCCACCCCACCTACACACACAGGGCTTTCGTCATCTCTGATAAAATCTTCCTGTAGGTTCCTCCATCCTCCTTCCTGTGCATCAGCCTGTCCATCCATCTCTCTGTCTTCAACGGACACACCTGAGATAGGCCTTGGTGATGGTCCCCCGAGGGGCTGCACCACTTTAGCATCCCACTTCCTGTTAGATGCAAGTTCAAGGACCTGAGGATGCTTTAGGGCTTGGGCAATGACAGGCTGATATTGGCCAGATTGGGGATTATTTTAGCTATATTCTTAAAGGCTTAGTAGGTGTCTGATTTATTTGCTTCTAGTCAATACATGAAGACCTTGCCACATTTTTGTGTCCAGAACATGACCTGGGGTATCTATCTCTTGACAACTGGCTTTGGGCTCAGTACATCTCCCTGCCCTTGGTTTAATGGATGGCCTCTACATTAGCGTGTCAAAGCCGTAGCAGGGGGGCAGAGGTGCCACTAATTGGCCTCTGGTCCACAGTCTGCATCCCAGCAGAAGTGTGAGTCCAGGAGTTAGGTGTCTTTGTCAGATGAAGAATGCTTAATGGAGAGGCCAGCCTGGTGGCGCAGCAGTTAAGTTCGCACGTTCCGCTTCTCGGCGGCCCGGGGTTCGCCGGTTTGGATCCCAGGTGCGGACATGGCACCACTTGGCACGCCATGCTGTGGCAGGCATCCCACATATAAAGTAGAGGAAGATGGGTACGGCTGTTAGCTCAGGGCCAGGCTTCCTCAGCAAAAAAAGAGGAGGACTGGTGGTAGTTAGCTCAGGGCTAATCCTCCTCAAAAAAGAGAAAAAAATGCTTAATGGGATGTGCTTGGGAGGAACCTGAGGGGTCTTCAGTTTGATCTCCTGCTAAGTCTCCCACCTCCTGGCCTAAATATACTAAATATAGCTTGGAGTAGAGAATTCAGCCTTTTGGCTGGAATCCTGAACTCACCATCAACTTGAATTGCACCTCTTAGGTATAAAGGGCCTCTCAACAAAATCCCAGTTCTTCCATCTTTCCTTTCAAATAGGCCTATGTCAAAGGAATCATGTCTCTTTCTTGTAGGAATTTACTAATGACGACAAGAAATTAACAACCATTCCAAAATCCTGAAATTTTCCCGCACGTCTCCTAAAAGAGCAGGATTGTGGGCACCTGGTTTGAATTCCAAGATTCAACCGACTAACCAACCCCTTCCCCATCAGCTATTTTAGAATTGCCAGCTTCCCCGCCAGGAGCCTTGAAGCCACCTGTGCTCCGACTGCCTCCTCAGCCCCACGAGTTCTGCATTGTAGGGTCTGTCACTCACAACATCCCACTTCGGCTCCCAGTTCCTTTATTAGTTAGGAGGTTGTAAGGAACAGGAAATGCAGCTTCTCAAACTGGTTTCGAAAATAAAATAAATTTATTGGCTCATGAAACAGAAAAGGCTACATTCAAGAGATTTTTCCAGTGGCTCAGTGATGTAATCAGGACCTGGTTTTTCTCTTTCCATTTCTCAGCTCCTCTTCCTCCATCTTGGCCCCATTCTCACCCAGGTGAAAGTTCCCAGGTGACATGTGGGAGTCACCTTTAATATATCAAAAAAGTGGAAGTCAACTTCCCCAAACAAGCACGAGTCTTGGAATTAAGTCTGGGGGACCCAACCTCCGTCATTGGCTCCCTAATCCAGCCACCACAATGACTTATTTAGGCCAACCCAGGCCCACGTGTGGAGATGGGATAGGCTCCAATCCACCCAATATGCCCCAAAAGGAAAAGAGGGGAGTGTGCGCTGGGGAGGCAACTGACAAATATCCCCCACATTGCAGCTTTAGGACTTAGGCAAATACACACAGCCTTGCATTTATGGGCTTTATACTTGCCAAAGCACTTTGAAGTAAATATTTAAACAAGTATTTTATATGTATAAAGTACGATATGTTTTTAAACATATAAATCATCTATGCTCATGCTAGACAGTCTAAATGCAAAAAGAAAAAGCAAATTAAAACACCCTGTAATCTCATCACACAGAAATATCCCATTTAATAGCTCGATATTTATCTTTCCAGATGTTAAAACAAAACAAAAACTCTGAAAGAATGGGATCACAGGATACACTTCTTAAGAGTCCCTGCTTTTCTCCTGTAACACGTAAACATCTTCCCTACCCCATCCAGGTTTCTAAGCCCTCTGGATACATTATCTCATTTCTCCGCCGGGGGGATGGGTACATCATGATCCCCATTCTACACAGGATGAATCAGAGGCTTGGAGATCACTTCCACAGCAGGCAGCCGGCACGCGATTCCCAGCCCAGGCCTCTGACGGTGGTGCCTCCGTCTCCTTGCGGGAAAGAGATGCGCTGCTGCTCCTTAGGAAGTGCCCAGCAAGCGTTTCTGGAAGGCGACAATGACCATGTGTTGAACCTCCAGGGCAATCCTGTCCCCTTTCCAGCTTCCTCCTACACGGTTCCAGAGGTCTCTGGGCACTCAGAGGAAGGAAGACCAGTGAGTTTAATGTTTACCACCCCCAAGTGCAGTGTCATGGAAACCAAGGGACTCTAGACTCTCCCTCCAGCTCCGTGGGTGGGGGTGGTCAGGGCAGAAGGGCGGGCAGAGGGCAGCCGCCGACTGCAGGACTGGAGCGAACACGCGATTGGTGGGCTGAGACGGCCTGAGCCCCCACCTCCCAGTAATCTCATCTAAAAAGGCTATAGGAAAGGCCAGTGGCCCACACTCTGAAGTCAGACTGCCTGGCTTCACATCTGGCTTCACTAGCTGTGTGACCCTGAGCAAGCGAGCCTATCTGTGCCTCAGCTTCTTCAGCTGTGAAATGGGAATAACAATGCATACCACGTAGAGTTGTCGAGAGGTTTAAATAACAGAATCCAGATAAACCCCTTGGAAGAGTACATGGCACACAATAAGCATTCTATAAATCTCAGCTATTACTATTATGATGTTATTAGATATCTGTATTAACGAGGATTCTAGCTGCAGGGAACGGAAAACCACTCCTGCTGGACCAACGGAAAAGAGAAATTTACTACAAGGTTTGTCCATGACAGCCAAGGGCAGGGAGGCAGCCAGGGCTCCAGAAGAGACTGGAAGTAGGGATCTGATCGGTCACCAATCCAGACCATCTTGTGTTTCTTCTCTCTGCTCCCGCTTCACTCCTCTCTCCTTTTCCCAGTCTTTGCAGCAGGACCTGGCCTCCGACAGCTCCCCTAGCAAGAGCATTAAGGCGTGGCAGCTCCAGAGCCCGGGAGAGAGAATCGGATTGGCCCAGCTGGGTCACATGTCCACGCCTGGTCCAATCAACTATGGGTGGGGGCGGGGTCGTGCAGTGCCAACGTGGCGGCTCGTAGAGAAGGGTGGACAGGCCTGTGAATGGAACGGGACGCCCATATGGTGAGATTCCATCATTCACTTCCTTCTGTCACAAACCTCTTTTACTCCTTGGTTCTCAGACTGAGAGGACGCGCTGTCATCCCCACTCCACCACGCTGACTTAGAAGGTCTCCTTGCATCTGCCCTCGTCCCGGGAGGAAGCACCACCCATAGGACCTGTGCTCCAAGTAGCCATCACGGGACGCCTCCTTCACACACCCGCATCCCTCTGAACACAGATAGTTAGATCGGGTTCAGCCAATCCCTTGACTCCACAATCAGAATCTGAACTCAGAAACTCTGAAAGGAAGGCATTGTTGACCGAGAGGGATGAAAGGTCAGATTCCGCTGGATGCCTGGGGCCATGAGAAGCCACGTGGAATCTGAGGAAGTCCAGCACGCCAGCTGGGAGAGAGGAGAAGGGAACCGTTACTCAGAGACAACTGAGATAAGAGTGACCTGCAGCCCAAGACAGTGAGCGACTAGATCCAGCCTCTGACTTTCCAATTCCCACTTCCAGTACCAGTGACCCGTGGAAATCCCTGGAATTTCCTGACAGCCAGCCCCTGACCCAAATTTTTGTTTGTCTTACCGAATATGCCCTACCCAGGAAAATTCACTTCATTATTTCTCCCTAAAATGAGCCACAAATAATCCAACGTCTCTGTTTCTTCAGGGAGAGAAAACACAACCACCCCGCCGTCTTAGTTCTCCTCCTTAAGGCCCATGGGTACACTTGCAGGTGCGTGCCAGGAGTGTGCACCAGAACCTCATCCGTTTAAGGACGTTTGGGATGCTGGTTCACGCCACAATACCCTCCTTGTTCCAGTGTCACCTGACCTCCCCCAGGAGGGAGGGGCAGGAAGCAACTTGCCCATGATGGCCTGTAGAAATGATCATTATGGATGCCAAACCCAGAGCGTGGGCATCTCCTGAGGGCAGCAGGGGAGGGTCCCCAGAGCAGGGGGGCCTTCTCCAGCTGTCAGAGCCAGGCTGGTCATGGCACATCAAAACAGGACCAGAGTACGACTTTCAGGGAAATATTTCCTCCAAGCACCAATCCTGGTGCTTTGCACTTACTTAGATACAGAAGCTGCTTATGGACCAGGCGACTGTTCACTGGCAGGGAAGCAGGTCAGAGTCTGCCTCAGATGCACCCACCTGGCTCTCTTCCTCCCCCACCACTTGCCCATCATGCCTAAGAAGCTCAGAGAGACCTGCTTCCACCCTTTTCTCTCCTCCAGCAAATCTTCAATGAAGATTTATTCAGATTCAATGAAAAAAAATTTTTTTTGAGGAAGATTAGCCCTGAGCTAACATCTGCCACCAATCCTCCTCTTTTTGCTAAGGAAAATTGGCCCTGAGCTAACATCCGTGCCCATCTTCCTCAACTTTATATGTGGGACACCTGCCACAGCATGGCTTGATAAGCAATGCATAGGTCCGTACCCGGGATCTGAACCAGCGAACCCCAGGCCACCAAAGTGGAACATGCAAATTTAATTGCTGTACCACCAGGCTGGCCCCCCAATGAAGATTTTTTTTTGAACACCTACTGTGTGCTAGGACCTGTCCATAATTAAATTACACGCGCACTAGTCCCTCCCTTGCGGGAGCCGCCGATAACACTGAAATGTTATTTTCTTATTTGTGAAATGACAAGATTGGAAAGGCATGGTCTCAGGCCCGGCCCTACTCGGACAGAGTAAGAATGAGCTGTCTCATTGCTACCGTGTATTATGAAAATAGATACTAGATTATTATATTGCTTGTGCTCAGGCCATTTTTTACACCTGTCTTTCCTGATCACTCCCTGTCCTCAAGGCAGACAGTCTATGTGGAGTAAACTCTGACACTTTCTTGCTGAGAATCCAGCTGATGCCAGGGAGACGGGGCAGGTTCCTGATCGACTGGCTAAAAGGCTGATGTCAGAGTGACAGCACAGGGTGACTCTGATGGTGACATGTCAACATTCCTGGGCTGGGCAGTGTCACTCTCCCACCCTACCCCCACCCTCCCTTGGCAACCAGTGGTTAGGCTAAAAATCGTGCCCAGGAGAACAGGAAAGTAAAAGAATCGCCCCAAATCACAACAAAAGCCAAGAACAAAAGTTCATTTCTACCATCTTAGCCAGAATTTTGCAATCTGTAAACTTCAAATACAGAGGTATAAACTAGGTTTAATTTTAGCGTATCTGTTAGGTTTGTGTTCGTGATTTAATGTTATTTATACAAGCATCCCTCATTTTATTGCACTTCTCAGATACTGCATGTCTTACAAGACCCTCCACCAGCAAAAAGATTACGACCCGCTAAAAGCTCAGATACGGGTTGCATTTTTTAGCAATAAAGTAATTTTAATTACAGTATATACATTGTTTTTTTTTAAAACATAATGCTATTGCACACTTAATAGACTACAGTATAGTGTGAACATAACTTTTATATGCACTGGGAAACCAAAAATTTCATGTGAATCGTTTTATTGCGATGTTTGCTTTATTGCAGCTGTCTGGAACCAAGTCTGCGGTATCTCCAAGGGATGCCTGTGTTTTGAATTATGTGGGAAGAAGTTGGTAAGGGGCACCACAGTGCTCAGGCATCTAAAGGCCTAAAGCAGACCCTGGGGCCGGGAGTCGGGTCCCTAGCGTAGGTACTGGTGGCCCCAAGGCACCACTTCTCTCTTTCTCTCTGGGTGGAAGGCTTTGTCTGTTTTCTTATCACTGTCCCTTAAAATATGTTAAAACCTTAGTTGCAAAACAACGCTGGACTCACCCAATGTTAAGTGAGTCCAAATGGTTTTGTTTATCTTAATTTTTCCCCAGGGGGAAGGGTGGGAGTGAGGAAAACTGTCCTGCCGAAAACAATACCGAGGTTGTTCGTTGCTCCTTTATCCCCAGCCAGTTGATGAAGGAAAAGGAAATCCTCTGCTCTCTAGGGTATTTGGGAACGAGCTGGAACGGGGATTCCATAGGACAGTTTCACGTCTGTGGCACGGGGTGGGGACAGCGTGTTCCTCCTGGTCCCGTCTAGGTGGTTGTTGACATGTCCGTGCGTCACTATCCGTACTATTACTGGTTGGTATGCTTTCCTAGTGGATGCACTTTTTCTTTTTTTAACTCTAATAGATTTATTTTAAATTTAAATCACTATTGTCAATGGAAAACCAATCTCATTTGCCATAAATAGAAGGTAACTGTGACACAGCATCTGCGAATTTTACCTCGAATCCATTGCCTGCCAAAGCCTTTTAGCAAGCGGTGGAGGGGTGCTGAAGATATATTGGTCCAGATAGGTTGAAATAAAATTGAACAAGGAAAGCCTTCTCAATGTGTGATTTGAAGTTCTTTAAGACCACGTCTGGGTACCACCCCGGTTTCCTAGTCTGGGTCCTATGAAGCTGTGAGCTCCCTGGGGAAGAAAGGTGGGGCCGTGTCCTTTGTTACCAGCAAAGCACATAGCAGAACGTCTTCCATATATGGGGTGCTCAGTAAATACTTCCTGCATGTTGGGTGCCCTGGGTGCCACGGAGGCCTCCCAGGGCTGTGACAGGCCCACCCAGAGGCCATCTCCTCCCTAGGACCTCTAACTTGGTGAGGGGTCGGGGGGCCTGTGGATAAGAGTGAGGGGCGGACTTCACTGTCTTGAGCTGCTGCTGGGTCCTGGGATCTGACAAGCAGAGTGGGACTAGGCTGAAAATGCCCCACTTGCCTCACCCTAATGTGACCCAGAGGGCCCTGGAGAGCCTGATGAGGCGGATCTCTACTCTGGGAGAACAACGCCCCAATACAATCCATGAATTGGCCTGTTCATATCTGTAATTCTAAAAGAACAATAATTTGTAGCCATTTCTCAACCCGCAGCCAACATTTGCTTTTCTCCATTTTCAGCATTCATTGTTAATTTCTTTTGGGGCAAATTGCCAAGTGTTTGAATGGGATGTAATTATTTTCCCAGTTTAGCAATTTTATCCTCACCCCTCCACCCCCCAGGAAGGGGGAGGAGCTTTGGAAATTGAAATTCAACTTTGGTAATTATATCAGCATCAATTTCATTTTTTCTTTTTTTTTTTGGTGGGGGAAGATTTGCCCTAACCTAACATCTACCAATCTTCCTCCTTTTTTCTTCCCTTCCCACTCCCCAAGCCCCAGTACATAGTTGTGTATAGTTGTAAGTTGTTCTGGTTCTTCTATGTGGGCTGCTGCCACAGCATGGCTACTGACAGACGGGTGGTGTGGTTCTGCTCCCAGGAACCGAACCTGAGCTGCCGAAGCGGAGCATGCTGAACTTTAGCCGCTAGGCCATCAGGGCTGACTCGGTTTCACTTTTCAATTCCTGAACTCTGGGGAATTCAGAATCAACTTTGACCTCTTTGTTCCAATGCCAAGTTCCTATCTTGCCTGGAGTGGAAAGGGCTCAGGCTGAAGAGCTGGATGGTCGAGTTGGACTCTCACCCCTGCCACTTGCTAGCTGTGTGCTCTTGAGCAAAAGTACTCCCCTCTCTGAACCTCAAATGGGAATTCATTTACTTTTCAAGTCAGTCTAGTGATTAAGTCCTCACAATAGGTGTAAAGGCTTAACACTGTCCCTGGCACATAGTAGGTATTTAAAAAGTTCATCTTTCCCTTCCTTTTTGTCCCAGCACCTGAGTTTTCCCAGCAAAGGAAGGGGTCACCATTCCTAATTTGATGACTGAATCTGAGGCAGCCAGGAGGCAGATGAGAGTGAGTGGGTACAGCATGACCCCCATGGCCTGCAACCTTCAGCTGCTGGGCCAGCCTCCGCAGAGGGTCTGAGCACCTACTGTGTGCCAGGCATGTGTGCCGTGAGCAACGTGGCTGCTGCCCAGGATATTTCTGTGTTCTCAGGAAGCAGCTTCTTGGCTTCGTTCTCACTGGCTCTGTCTCCCACACGAGGTGCGAAGTTATTTGCAGAATGCCCAGACAAGAATGCTCCCAGATCTTAAGCAATGGAACATTTCCACCCCCACCTCCACTTTCCACCCCCACTCCCCACCACACACACACACACCCCCCAGCTGGAAGTTTCCTCGGGAGCAGCAGGTGTTCGGAGCAGCGTCCCTCCCCACCTCATCCAGCTGTCTGGCCAGACCCAGTCCCTTTACCTCGCAGAACCTCGGCTCCTTCAATTCCAAAAGGTCCCCCCCACCCCTCAGTCCTGCCCCTCTGGGAGTGTCTGTCTCACTGGTGCTGTCTTTGATTCACGGCTCACACCAGAGTCCTCCTCGTCTCTCTCTCCTTATGTCCAGACCGTCTCTAAGTCCTGTTTGTTTTACCTGATAAATCCCGAAATATTTCTAAATTCTGACCACTCCCCTCCATCCCCGTGACCACCATCCTGCTCCAGGCAACCAGTTCCCCAGCAGGATGACTGCAAGGCCTCCCTGTGCTCTCAAGATATGATACTGCTCTCTCTTCTAGGGGCAAATCTGATCGTATCATGCTCTGCCCCCACCTCTGCTGAAAAGCCGTGCACGGCTCCTCCTTGCTCTTGTGCTCAAGACCAGATTTTTAACTATGACTCCCTGAGCCTTGCAAAGTCTGGCCCTCACCACCTTTAGCGACATATGGCCCCTTGCTATAGCTACCCAGGCCTGCCTTTGGTTCCTTGAGTGTACCATGCTCACTCCTGCCACAGGACATTTGCATATCCTGTCTCTTCTACCTGGAAAGCCCTCCTCCAATCCCTAAAAGCCTTGACTCATCCTGTCTTCTTTACTCAGTTCTCAGCTAAAGGGTCACCTCCTCCCAGATGCCCTCCCTGGTCAGCAGCCCTCATTATATCCTCTCAGAGCACTGGGTACTTCTTCTTAACCTTACTCTAGTATGGTTATTTGCTTAATGCCCATCTTGACTGTAACACCATTCTTGACTATAACCTTCATGCAGGCAAGGACAACGGCTATTTTAATTCACATTGTTTCCCCAGAGCTTAGCACCTGACACACAGTAGATGTTCAGTAAGTTTTCATTGAGTGAATAAATGATTGAATGAAGATTGTTTTGAGAATCCAATAAGGAGGGGAGGGAATGAGGAGGGAATTAATGTTTGATAGGTGCCCACCGGTGCCAGGTGCTTTAGATATATTGTTATAACTAACTTCACGAATGACTCAGTTTACATTTGATAAAACTGAGACTCAGAGTTGTTCGGTAACCTGCTCGTAGCACACAGCTAACAGGCGGTAGAACTAGGATGAGAGCAGGGTCTATTTTGTTCCCCTGCTCACCACCTCCTCCCTTCCCCAGTCCGCTTCCAAGTTAAAAAAGTGAAGGGACCGTGTTTTGCAAATTCTTAAGTTGAGATAAATGTTAGTCCTTTATGACCATCCCTGAGCTACCATTACCATAATAATAATCATAGACATGGAGGGAGGTGCGGCGATGGCTCGAAAGAGGAACTTTCAGGGGCGATGCAAATGTTCTGTATCCTGTTTGGGCCGGTGGTAACACAGGTGTATGTGTTTATCGGAACTCATGGAAATGGACACCTAAGATCCGTGAACTTCACCATATGGAAATTTTGCCTCCGTTTGAAAAACAGCTATAAAGGGCATTATTGGTACAATTGGGGAAATCTGAATATGTCTACGTTAGATAATGTTATTGTATCAATGTTAAATTCTTGGATGTCAAAGGTGAACCACAGAGTTACCATGTGCCCCGCCGATTTGCTCCTAGGTATATACTCAGGAGAATGGAAAACATATCTGCACAAAACTTTGTACAAAAATGTTCATGGCCACATATTCAGATAGCCTAAAAGTGGAAACAACACAAACGTCCATCACCTGAGGAATGGTGAATAAAACGTGGTTTAAAAAAACAGTAGAAAGGACATGAACAAACAACTTTTAAAGACAAAATCTCAACCTGAAAAAAATTTTAAAAAACTGAAATGTGCTATATCCTCTAATGGAATGTTACTTGGCTATAAAAAGAAACGAGGAGATTCAGTGAAAGCAGTGCTCAGAGGGAAATTTATAGCTGTAAATCCCTACATTAAGAAAGAAAAAAGGGGCCGGCCCCATGACTGAGTGGTTGAGTTCACACTCTCCACTTCGGCGGCCCAGGGTTTCATGGGTTTGGATCCTGGGCACAGACGTGGCACCACTCATCAGGCCATGCTGAGGCGGCGTCCCACAGAGCAGAGCCAGAAGGACCTACAACTAGAATATACAACTATGTACTAGGGGGTTTTGGGCAGAAGAAGAAGAAGAAAAAAACCCAAAAGATTGGCGCAGATGTTAGCTCAGGTGTTAATCTTTGGAAAAAAAAAGAAAAAATATCTCCAATCACTCACCTAACATTCCACCATAAAGAACTAGAAACTGAGAAGCAAGCTAACCCCAAAGCAAGCATGAGGAAGGAATGAATCAAGATCATAGAGTGGAGATAAATGAAATAGAGAAGAGAATAACTAGAGATCAATGAAAACAAAAGTTGGTTTTTTGAAAAGATCAACCTTTTGGTCAAAAGATTGACAAAACTTTAGCCAGACTGACCAGGAAAAAAGAGAGAAGACTCAACTTACTAAAATCAGAAATGAAAGTGGAGAAATTACTATCAACCTTCTAGAAATAAAAAGGGTTATAGGAGAAGACTATGAACAATTGTATGCCAACAAATTTGAGAATGTAGATGAAATGGACAAATTCCTAGAAAGACACAAACTGTCAAAACAGAATCAAAAAGAAAAAGAAAATCTTAACAAATGTATAACAAGCAAAGAGTTTGAGTCAGTAGTCAAAAAATTTCCAACAAAGAAATGGCCAGGACTAGATGGCTTTAGTGATGGATTATATCAACTGTTTAAGGAAGAATTAACACGAGGCCTTCCGAAACTCTTCCAAAAAATAGAGGAGAAAGGAACACTTCTCAACTTGTTGTATGAGGCCAGTATTGCCCTGACACCAAAGGCAGACAAAGACATTACAAGGAAAGAAAACTATAGAGCAGTATCCCTTATGCAAATACATGCCAAAATCCTCAAAAAAATACCAGCAAACCAAGTACAACATGACCACGTGGGACCTAACCCAGCAATGCAAGGTTGGTTTAACATAAAATCAATCAATGTGATATACCTTATTAATATAATGAGGGAGCAAAACCACATGGTCATCCCAATTGATGCAAAAAAAAAAAAAAAAGCAGTTGAAAAGATCCAACAACCTTTCATGATAAAAACACACAACAAACTAGGTAGAGGAGGAAACTTTCCTCCACCTGATAAAGGGCGTCCGTGAAAACCCACAGCTAACCTCATACTGGTGATGCTTTCTCCCTAAGATCAAGAACAAGACAAGGATGTCTGCTCTCACCACTTCTCTTCAACATTGTACTAGCTCTAGCCTGAGCAATTAGGCAAGAAAAGGAAATAAAAGGCATACAGATTGGACAGGAAGAAGTAAAACGATCTCTATTCTCAAATGACATGATCTTAAATATAGAAAATCCTAAGGAATCCACTAAAAGACTATTAAAACTAATAAACAAGTTCAGCAAAGTTGCAGGATACAAAATCAATATACAAAAATAAATTATATTTCTACGTACTAAGCAATAAACAATCCAAAAATGAAATGAATAGAATAATTCCATTTACGTTATAATCAAAAAGGATAAAACACTGAGGAATAAATTTAACCAAGGGGGTGTAAGACTTGTACCCTAAAAACTACAAAACATTGTTGAAAGAAATTAAAGAACCACTAAATAAATAGAAGAATATCCCATGTTCACAGATTGGAAGATTTAATCTTTAAAGATAGCAATACTCCCCAGATTGACCTAAAGATTCAATGCATTCCCTATCAAAATGCCAACTGACATTTTTGCAGAAATGGACAAGCTGATCCTAAAATTCATATGGAAACTCAAGGAACCCAGAATAGCCAAAACGATCTTGAAAAAGAAGAACAAAATTGGAGAATTCACAATTCCTGTTTTCAAAACTTACTATGAAGCTACAATATTCAAGACAGGGACTGGCCCGGTGGTGCAGCGGTTAAGTTTGCATGTTCTGCTTCGGCGGCCCAGGGTTCGCTGGTTCAGATCCCAGGTGCAGACATGGCACCACTTGGCAAAAGCCATGCTGTGGTAGGCGTCCGACATATAAAGTAGAGGAGGATGGGTACGGATGTTAGCTCAGGGCCAGTCTTCCTCAGCAAAAAAGAAGAGGATTGGCAGCAGTTAGCTCAGGGCTAATCCTCCTCAAAAGAAAAAAATATATACTCAAGACAGTGTGGTACTGGCACGAGGATAGACGTAGAGATCAATAGAATAAAATTGAGAGCCCAGAAATAAATCCATAAACCTATGGTCAGTTGATTTTCTACAAGAGTGCCAAGAACTTCAATGGGGAAAGAACAGTCTTTTCAACAAATAGTGCTAGAACAACTGGGTATCCACATGCAAAAGAATGAAGGTGAACCCTCACCTCACACCATATGCAAAAATTAACTGAAAATGAAGGAACAATCTAAATGTAAGAGCTAAACTATAAAGGTCCTGGAAAAAAACACAGGGGTAAATCCTCACAACCTTGGATTTGACAATGAATTCTTAGGTATGACACCAAAAGTACGAGCAACAAAAGAAAAAAATAGATAAATTGCACCTCATCAACATTAAAAACTTTTGTGCATCAAAGGACACCATCAAGAAGGTGAAAAGACAATCCACGGAACGGGACAAAATATTTGTAACTCATATTCTGAGAAAGGTCTAGTATCCAGAATACATAAAGAACTTTTACAGTGCAACAAGAAAAAGACAAACAATCCAATTTAAAAATGGGCAAAGGACTGGAATAGACATTTCTCCAAAGAAGATACACTAATGGCCAATAAGCACATGAAGTGATGCTCAGCATCATTAGTCATTAGGCAACTGCAAATCAAAACCAAAATGAGATGACACTTCATACCCACTAGGAAGGCAATAATAAAAAAAAAACGGGAAATAAGTGTGGGCTGTGGAGAAATAGGAACCCACACACGTTTCTTGTGCACACGTAAAATGGCGCAGCTGCTGTGGAAAATAGTTTGGCAGTCCTCAAAAAGTTGAACGTAGAATTGCAACACGACCCAGCAGTTCCACTCCTAGGTATATATCCAAGAAAAGAGAAAACAAGTGTTCCAACAAAAGCTTGCACACCAATGTTCATAGCAGCATTATTTACAATAGCCAAAAAGTGGAAACAACCCAAATGTCCATCAACTGATGAACGGATAAACAAAATGTGGTATATCCATGCAATGGAATATTATTCAGCCATGAAAGAATGAAGTCCTGATGTATGCCACAACGTGGGCGAACCTTGAAAACATTATGCTAAGTGAGAGAAGCCAGACATGAAAAGCCACATATCATGTGGTTCCATTTATATGAAACATCCAACTCAGCAAATCCATAGAGACAGAAATCAGACGAGTGACAGCCTAGGGCTGGGAGAGGGGGCAATGGGGAGTGACTGCTTAATGGGTACAGGGAGTCTTTGGGAGTGATGAAAATGTTCTGGAACAAGATGGTGGTGATGGTTGCCCAACACTGTGAGTTTCCTGGAAGCCACTGAATTGTACACTTTAAAATGGTTAAAAGGATGGATTTTATGTGAATTTTACCTCGATAATAATAAAAAAAGGAATGAAGTACTGATGCCTGCTACGATACGGATGGACTTTAAAAGCACTAGGCTAAGTGAAAGAAGCCAGACACAGAGGGGCCGTCTGTTGCCTGATTCCATTTCCACGACGCGTCCAGAACAGGCAAATCTCTGGAGGCAGAAAGAAGGTTGGTGGTTGCCTAAGGCTGGTGGTTGGGGGGCCGGGAGTGGAGGGGGAAACAGGGAGTGACTGCTAGTGGGGACCGGTTTCTTTTCAGGGTGACAAACCGTTCTAAAATTGATTGTGGTGAGGGTTTCACCACTCTGTGAATACATTAAAAAACATTGAATTGTGTACTTTAAATGGGTGAATTGTATGGTATGTGAATTATATCTCAATACATTTGTTATAAAAATATTCTTGGGTGTGACGTTGGTGATCTGGTTACCTAGGAAAACATCCTTGTTCTGAAGAAATACAAACTGACGTATCTAGGGGAGAAGTGTTTTGAAGTCTGGAACTTATTTGCAAGTGGTTCAGCAAAATAAAAGAATGTATTTACAGGGGCCGGCCCCGTGGCCGAGCGGTTAAGTTCGCGCGCTCCGCTTTAGCGGCCCAGGGTTTCGCCGGTTCGGATACTGGGCACCAACCTAGCACCGCTCATCAGGCCATGCTGAGGCGGCGTCCCACATAGCACAACCAGAAGGATCCACAACTGGAACATACAACTATGTACTGGGGGGCTTTGGGGAGAAGAAGAAGAATAAAAAAAAGAAGATTGGCAACAGATGTTAGCTCAGGTGCCAGTCTTTAAAAAAAAAAGAATATATTTACAAAGAGCTGTGCTGTGCAACACAGTAGCCACTAGCCATATGTAGCTCTTTATGCATAAATTTAAATTCATTAATAATAAAATTAAAAATTCAATTCCTCAGTTACACTAACCATATTTTAAGTGCTCAGTAACCACATGTGGCTAGTGGTTACTGTATCAGACAATGCAGGTATAAAACATTTCCATCATCACAGAAATTTCTACTGGCCAGTGCTGATATATAAAGAGAGAAAGCCAATGTGGTAGAAATCAGCAAATGGTAAAGCTTGGTGAAGTATACACAGATGTTTCTTGTTTTATTCTTTCAACGGAGAGATAGTAATAACATGGCAAAGAATTTCCAAAGGGCCCAAGAACCACATGAATCCAAGTTCTTTGGAAACTTCCAGATCATTGTCCCAACCGTCTGTTCTGTTTGTTAACACATTGTTCCCAGCGTCCTCTCCCTGTAGTGAGGTATGTGCCTAGTACACGATGCTCTTCGTGCTCCTGTTCATCCATGTTTCTTGGAGAGGAAATACAGGGTAGTCAGTTTGTAGCTAGATATACTCAAGTTTCAATTCCTGCTCTGGGACCGGCGAGGTGACGCAGCGGTTAAGTGCACACGTTCTACTTTGCTGGCCCGGGGTTCGATGGTTTGGATCCCGGGTACGGATGTGACACCGCTTGGCACGCCATGCTGTGGTAGGCGTCCCACATAGAAAATAGAGGAAGATGGGCACGGATGTTAGCTCAGGGTCAGTCTTCCTCAAAACATAAAGGCATCCACCTTTGGTCCTAGCACAAAGCAGGTATGTATTTCAGGCACAGCTAGGATTGTTCTAGGCTGCGGGAGAGACAGATTGATTGAGACTGCAGGCTAAACCAGGTGGCTTGTTCTCTCAAGGAGTTTCCAGTCTAAAACGGAGGGCAGCCAGCCCCTGGGGGACCAGGATGGCCGTGCTAGCAATTGAGGACTCAATTTTATCAGCAACAAAAAAAGAACAAAAGTCCTGACTATTTAATCAAATTGTGTGCCCCTATCCTGGCATTAAAATGCCCTTAATTTCTGGAAAGATGGAGCTACGTTGCTAGGAGTTGTGGTTTTTTTCTTTTTTCTTTTTTCTTTTTTTAGGAAGATTAGCCCTGAGCTAACTGCTGCCAATCCTCCTCTTTTCGCTGAGGAAGACTGGCCCTGAGCTAACATCCATGCCCATCTTCCTCTACTTTCTATGTGGGACGCCTACCACAGCATGGCTTGCCAAGCAGTGCCATGTCCACACCCGGGATCTGAACTGGTGAACCCCGGGCTGCCAAAGTGGAACATGCAAACTTAACAGCTGTGCCACCAGGCCAGTCCCAGAGTTGTGGTTTTTAATGCCCTTACATGGCAATTCTATGTCAGTCTCTGTGTCTTTTCTTTTGACACTGGGCAGCTTTGTGAAACTCCATGTCTGGGAACCGCTGACTTGAAGGCACTTGAAGGAGGGACAATGGCAGAGAGCCAAGCCTGGGAGTCAGGAAGTTGAATTCACCTAGGTCTGTGCATGTTTGTAACCAGTCAGCCTAGCAATAGGCATTTACCTCTGGCAGCGAGTTCCTGAGAAGGTATTTACGTTATCTGTTGCTTGTTTACTGGAGCAATTGTTTCTCTGGGGATGGCATTTCCTTCCACCTGCCTGCACTTTGTTACCCGGATTTGGGACAGAGAAGGGCAGGGGTGAGGCGAAGCTATGCATGGCAGGAGAGAGGCCAAGTTGGAAGAGAGCAGCCTGGGCTGGACCCTTAGGGACGCTGGGTTACCCTTGCAAAGGGAGACTGTAAGATGGCTCAGAATCTTCTCCTCCTGCTTTCTTGCTTTGTGACCCAGAGCAAGTCGCTTTACCTCTCTGAGCCTCCATTTTCTCATCCATTAAAAATAACTTTTCTTCCCAGAGTTGGACAGTTTCTGCTCTTATGCTCAAGTTTAAGGCTCACTTTCCTCAGCTGTAAAATGGGCATCAAAATCATACCTACCTCACAGCATGGAGGTGAGGAATAAGACGTAACATGGTTCCTGGCACACAGTAATTGCTCAATAAATGCTAGCTGATATTGGCCATTAGCTTCCACTACAGATCTACAATCCCCTATCTGCAATCTGCAATTCATAAAGCTCTGAAAACTCGAAGAGTCTTTGTAAGTTTGCCACCAAGACTCATTTAATGCCAAAACCTGATCTGAACGGATGCCAAGCTACCATACTCTCAATGGGCTCGCCCACTGATTATGAACATACTAATGTAGTTGATTACTAGGTGCGGCCCCAGAATAGGCACCAAATCTCCTTTCTAAAATCTGAAAAGTTCTGAACTCTGAATTGCCTCTGGCCCCTAGAGTTCCGGGTAGAGTGCTTACAGCTTGTGGTATCAGAGATCCAATAAACACATAAAACGTAGGATTGTGCTCAAAGCCAGGGCTTGCTGCGCGCAAGGAGTGGGAGGCCTTTGGTGCTGCAGAAGTCTTAGAGGCAAGAGAGAAGGAGGACCCAGGAGGACCTACTGGAGGGGATCTTTGTTACAACAGAAACCGACTCCGGCTGATTTAAGCAGCAAGGGAAACTGTTGGAAAGGTATTGGGTTCATTCCAGGGTCTTGGTAGGAAAGAGAACCAGGCTCATAAGCTTCAGGGCCGAACAGCTGCCACAATCACGCACAGAACTGGTCAGGCGAGTAACGGCCGACGCCCAAAGCCCCAGGCTGCAGGGCCAGTCCCGACCCACGCTGGCACCAGATGAGGGAAACGACTTCCAGCCCAGCTGCTCCTGCCCCTGCAGGGCACTGTCTCTCTGTCCCTCCTTCGAATTTGAAATCTGGAGTGGGAGTGTCTGATTGGCAGAACTAAGGTCACGTGACCATGCCCAGGCTGCAAAGGAAGCTGGGAAGACAAACATCTGGAGACTTGCTTTTAATGTAGGGGGCAGTTCTGCCGTGACTCCTAAGGAAGGGGTTCCTCTGGAATAGAAAAGAGGGATCAGATGCCAGGCAGCCAAAACAAATAAGAACAGGCAGAGGCTCTTAGCAACCGTTTCCCAGAGGAGGAGTTGCTTCCACCCAGGCCTCGAAGAACCATCAGACTTAGGTTGGAAGGGGTGATGAAGGGTAGCGGGGTTCAGACCAGGAAAGGGGCCTATGTGTCTGGCTAGAGAGTGCTTACGAGATGCCAGCCACTGAACTAAGCACTTTCTTCTCACTCAAACCTCACAACTGTAGGCAGCAGGGGAGCTATTATTGGCAGCCATTTTCAGACATGGAACTGGAGGATCAAAGGGCTTAGGTCAACTTGCCCAAGATCATACAGCTAGAAGTTGGCAGAGCTGAGATCTGAGTGCAGGCAATCTGACACCTGGCCCGTAACTCCTATGCTATACAGGAAATAGGATCCATACTGAGCACCTACTCCTATGGATTGATAGTGGCTGCTTGGAGCCCTGTGTTGAGAAGGAGTCTGAGGTTGTCTTTGGTATGTAATGTAAAAAGGGCTATGATGGATTAATGATGTCTTTTAAACAAATTTGACCTAAGAACTCAAAATTCATGTGTTTTCAAGCGAACATGCAACATTTTATCAAAATTGACCATATACTGGGCCATATAAAAAGACTCAACATATTTCAAAAGATTGAAATTATTTGGACTCTATTCGCTAACCACAATGGAACTAAACTATAAAGTAATAACAAAAAGAAAAATAGAAAATCCCTAACTTCTGGAAATTAGACATTATACTAGTCAAAGAAGAAATCAAAATGGAAATCAAAAAACATTTTGTTATTTATTTATTTATTGGTGAGGAAGATTGTCCCTGAGCTAACATCTGTGTCAATATTCCTCTATTTTCTTTTTTTTTTTTTTTTGTATGTTGGATGCCACCACAACGTGACTTGATGAGTGGTATGTCAGTCCATGCCCGGGATCTGAACCTGGAAACCCTGGGCTGCTGAAGCAGAGTGTGAAAACTTAACCACTAGACCACCAGGCCAGCCCCTCAAAAAACATTTTGAACTGAAGGATAATGAACATACAGCATATCAAAACTTGTGGCATGCAGCTATCACAGTTCTTGGAGGAAAATGTGTAACCTTAAAGTGCATATAGTAGAAAAAAAAGAGAAAGGCTTGAAAATTAATGATTAAAGCATCCATCTCAAGAAGCTAAAAAAGAACAGCAAATGAAAACCAAGGAAAGAAAGAAAAAGAAAATAGCAAAGATAAGAGCAGAAATGCAAATCGACAATGCTGAAAGTTGGTTCTTTCAAAGGATTAATAAAATTGAGTAAGTCATACCTAGCACAGGCAAGGTATTGGGGGAATGACAATGTGTGCTGGATAATTCTTGGCACCCTCTACCTTTTATATGGTATATGCTCATAAAAGTATTAGTTAAATTGAATTTGAGCAAGGGCAGAGAGACACTGAAAGTGATGGGTAATTCAGTTAGGTTGGAGTTAAAATACTATAAAGGAGATGAATTAGTCTGGACTCTGTTGTAAGTCAAATCAAACTGGCTTAAACAAAGAAGAGACGATTTGTGTGCATAACTGAAAAGTCTAGGGGGAATTCTAGCTTTAGGCACAGTTGCCTCTAGGTGTTCAAATGGTGCTGTAGGAATGGCTCTTGTGTTTTTTCTCCTTTTCTTCCTGTGCTCACTGAATTCTCAGACGGACTCTCCAGGGCAGGCAGGAGGGGCAGTGTTCTCAAACTCGAGTGTTCTCACAGTGATGGCAGAAGTGCAAGAGGACAGATTGAACTGCTCAAGCACATTTCAGGCACCTACATGTATCTCACATGCTAACACACTATTGGTCAAAGCAAGTCACATGGCCAAGGTCAAAGTCTAGGGCGGGGAAATTCCCTCTGCCCATCCTGAGGCTGTGAGAAGGATATAGAGTGAAAAATTGGGACCATTATTTAATCTACACAGATACTAACTCAGTATCTCCCTGGGTCAGAGTGTACATGCTTGCTTTCCCCAACTTACATACTGCCAGATTGTTCTCCAGCACGGCTGGACCACTCTACATTCCCGTCAGCGATTCATAAAGATGGGTGTTTCTTGAAATCCTCACTAATGCTCAGCATTATCCAACTTCCTTGTTTTTGCCAGCCTGATGGACATGAAATGGCGTCTCACTGTTGTTTTACTTTGCATGTCGCTGATTACATATGCATCTAAGCAGCTCTTCATATCTTGTCAGTCATTTGGATGTCCCTTTTGTGAGTTGCTAATTCATATCCTTTGCTTATTTTTTCTCATGTTTTGGTTCCTTTTCTTGTTGACTTGCAGGATTTCCATGTATATTCTATATATTAATCCCTTGTCAGCTTTAGACACTGCAAACATCTTTTATAAGTCAGTTTTCCATCTGTTAATTTTTAGTTTCCTTTGCCGAACAGAAATCTTTGATATAATCAAATCCACCATTTCTCGCCTCAGCTTGTGCTTTTGGAGTCTAGTTTGAGACACTTTCTGTATCTCTAGATTGCAAAGATATTCTACGCTTTTTTTCTTTTTCTTTTTTTGAGGAAGATTAGCCCTGAGCTAACATCTGCCAATCCTCCTCTTTTTGCTGAGGAAGACTGGCCCTGAGCTAATATCTGTGCCCATCTTCTTCTATTTTATACGTGGGACGCCTGCCACAGCATGGCTTGATAAGCGGTGTGTAGGTCTGCGCCTGGGATCCGAACCAGTGAACCTCAGGCCACTGAAGCAGAGTGCATGAACTTAACCACTGTGCCACTGAGCTGGCCCCGATATCCTACACTTTTATCTTTACAATTAGGCCTTTTGTACATCTGGAATCCATGTTCGTGGTGGTCAAGGTTAAGGAGCCAGTTTTCCCCAAACCATCTGCTAAAAAGTCTGCTCCTTCCTTCTTTGATTTACGGTGCCATGCTTGTTACATATCAAATCTGTCTGTCTGTCTGTCTGTCTCTCTCATCCATCTCTCTATATTTATACCTATATCTACTTATCTATCTAGCTATGTCTACATATCTGATAAGAAACTCCTCCTATTTGGTTCTTCTTTTACAAAATTCACTTACCTCTTTGTGGACTTCGTTCTTCCATATATAATTTAGAACAAGCTTGTTGAGTTTCTCCAAAACAAACGCCATCTAGAATTGTGCTTGGGATTATGCTGAATTTGTAGACAATTTGACAAGAACCAGCAACTTTATGATATTAAGTTGCCCTGGCCCTGAGTACGGGATAGAAACCTACTTATGTCTTCCTTCAAGTCCTCTAACAGAATTTTTAAATTTTCACCCTAGGGATCTTTCGCATTCTTTAAATTAATTTCTAGATACTTTAATGTAAATTTAAAAATTTTTGAAACAATCTCAAACATAGAGAAGAATTGCAAGAAGAATACAAAGAATTTTTTCCCTGAACCATTTGAGCTGAGGTTGCTGACTCAATGTGCCATCACTCCCACATACTTCGTTGGTTATTTATAAACAGGAACAGTCTCATGCGTAGCCACAATGTAACCATCAAAGTTGGGAAGTTAACATTGATACGTTACTTCTATTTCATCCTCAGACCTCATTCAAGTTTCATCAGTTGTCCTAAAAGATTCTTATGGCAAAAGGAATCACGTGTTCAGACCACATCTTGCATATGATTTTCATGTCTCTTTCATCTCCTTTGGTTTGGAAGAGTTCCTCGGTCTTTGACTTACATGACCTTGACACTTTTGAAGCTCATAGGCAAGTTATTTTACAGAATGTCCCTCAATTTGGGTTTGTCTGATATTTCCTCATAGTTAGATCCGGGTTATGCATCTTTGGCAGCAAGATCACAGAAGCGATGCTGCTTTCTTCTCACGACATCCTCAGATGACACACAGTTTCCATTTTCCCCATTGCTAGTGGGTTTACTTTGATCACTTGATTAAGGTGGTATCTGCCAGGTTTTGCCATTGTAAAGTTACTCTTTTTCCCTTTGTAATTAACGGTGTTTTGGGGCCAGCCCGGTGGCACAGTGGTTAAGTCTGCACACTCTGCTCCAGCAGTCCAGGGTTGGCCGGTTCAGATCCCGGGTGCAGACCTACACACAGCTTATCAAGCCATGCTGTGGCAGGCACCCCACATATAAAACAGAGAAAGGTGGGCATGATGTTAGCTCAGGGCCAATCTTCCTCAAAAAAAAAATGTGTTTTGTGGAGAAGTTCTTTAAAACTATGTAAATATTCTATTTTCATCAAACTTTCAATTTATTCCTGCATTTATTTACAGCAATATGGACTCATAGTTTTCTATTTTATTCAGTCTGTTATATCCTTATTTATTTTGCTCTCAGATTGTCCCATTTTTGTCTAGTGGGAGACCTTTCAAGCTGGAAATGTCCTTTTGACTTGTCCTCATCATTCTTTGAGCACTTCCTTGCTTTGTCTTATAATGACATGATCTAGGCTCATTTTTTACGTTCTCTGCCCCAATCCTGGAATCAGCCATTCATCCAAGGAGACCTGGGTCCTTTTGGTGGAGAATGGTATTTAGAAGCCACCGTCTGAGTACTAGGTGCGCTCATTGCTGCTGGAGCATCACCGCCCCAGGCCCTCTCGGTGCACAGAGCTAGAGAACGCGTGTCACTCTCTTCGCCCTGCTCAGGCTCCAGCATCTCATGTCAAGCTTCCCCCATGCTGGATGCCCTCCTCATCCCACTTGGACCCCAACACCCCACACAGGCTGCCCTTCTGCCCAGATGTCACCTTGCTGTGCCCCACCTAATGGCTTTAGGACTGAACTTTTTGGAAAGGGAAGGGAAAAGAAGAAAAAAGAAGCAATTTCAGTATTTCATTTTCCTTTATATTTTCCAGTTGATTATTGTCGATGTGGGAAAATGCTATGCATTTTTATAGGTAGGTCCTTTATCTGGTAGTTGTTGCACTGGTTTTCTATGTAGATAACTCTAAGTCTGCAGGTAGCCACCGTTTTACCTCTTATCTTCCAATGCTTACATTTCTTTGGCTGTTCTTTGTGATGTCAGCTAGAACCTCAGGCTAAGTTAAATAGCAGCTGTGTTATCAGGCATCTTTCAGCTGTTTCTGACCTTAGAGGCACCTAAAGTTTGTCCATTAAGAATATATTCGCTCCAAATTTGGGGCACATGTTTTATCAAATTTTGTAAGTTCTTTCCTGTTTCTTTTAAGAACTCTTTTAAATCATACATTATTGCTGAATTTATCAAAAGCCTTTTGTGTGTATGTGTACCTACAATGAAATAATTGTAATTTTTCTCCTTCAGCCTATTAATTAACATGGAAAACTTAATGGATGAATTTTCTCATGGTTAATTTTCCTTTCTTATCTGCCATAAACCTCATTTGGCCATGATTTAAAAGACAAACACAGAATTCAGTTAGCCAATGTTTTATTTAGGATTTTCATGTTCGTGTTCATGGGTGAAATGAACCTGTAATTTTCTTTTCTAGTCTTCCTTCTTCTTCTTCTTTTTTGCTGAAGAAGATTAGCCCTGAGCTAACATCTTTGCCAATCCTCCTCTATTTCTTTGTATGTGGGACACCACCACAGCATAGCTGGTGAGTGGAGTAGATCCACGCCCGGGATCCAAACCTACGAACCCGGGCCACCAAAGTGGAGCATGCAGAACTTTAACCACTCAACCACAGGGCCAGGCCCTATTTTTATAATTTTGAAGGTGAGATTATACTACCTCATAAAATGTGTTAATTCCCTCCCCCACCTTTTTTTCTGATCCCTCTGCTTTGGAGTTGAGATTTGATACTCAGAGAGAGTGATGGATTTGACAAAGATCACAGAGTGTGACATTTTTTGTCATGGGAAAGATCCCTCTCAGAGACATCCCCCCACCTGGGCCCCTTGTGCTCCAGGCACTGCCTGTTATCTGCACTTAACACTGTCCGTTAGGGACAAGAACACTGGGGTCTCGGGTTCTTTGCCATAAGATGTTGACTCTATGACCTTGTGCATCGGTATCCTCCTCCATAAAATGGGGGCGTGGGATCAGGCAACCCTGAGGACTGTTCCATCCCCAACAACTGAGGCCTTTGTCATTCTCAGATACCCTCCTGGGGTTTCAGACCGAGCTTCAGATCACAAATAGAACCAGTGAAGAGGGGAAATATCTGGCAAGAGCATCACCTCACAGGCAGCCGTGGCCTTGTTTGCAGCCCCAGTCCTGGCATGCGGGCAGCCTGGCGAGGATCTCACATCCGAGAGCATAGGTTCCGGGTGATACATCCGCTGAGACAACAGGCAGGGGAGTGAAGGGACCCGGGGGAAGGAGGAGGAGGAAGAGGCTGCCTCACCACCTATTGGCAGCCTGGTGGGGCGCGGGTCCCACCCTGGGACCTCCCTGGCTCTTCAGAGGCCCCCTGTGGGCAGAGGAGTGCTTGCGCCAGGCGAGGACAGCTCAGCCTGGCTCCGGATTCTGGGTCTGGGACTGTCCCAGAAGGCTGAGTCTGGGGCCCCGACTCTCCGGAGGCCTGATTGGTTCCCCCGTCCCTCCTGTCTTGGGCCACTCCCCCACCCCACCCCACCCCCAGCTCTGCCCCAGCTCCCGGCTGCCAACTCAGCTCTCTCTTAGCCTGCAAAGCCCTGCCAGCCCGTTTCACTGCCCAACTCCCAGCCCCAGTCACAGCCTGAACTCTGCCCCCTCAGCCCCAGCACAGCTGCCTCTCCTTCCCCAGACTTACCTTAGCAGGGCTCACTCTTAAGCTGCACCAGGTTCTTTGTCTCGTTCCTGGTCATTCGGCACAGCTCTGCTTTGGGCCCAGGGAAATAGCCAGTTCCCTCTTGAGTCATCCACGCTGCTGGTCCCCTCTGCCAGCAAAGCTGTGTTGACTGTTCCTGGGGACACTCCACGAGCCTTCATCTGCCCACTGCCCACTCATCTGAGCTGGGGCACCCTGCCCAATTCTTAACCCTATTCCCCACCCAGCTGGGGCTCCCTGCTGGCCCCGGGCCCCCTCTAGCCAGCCTCATTGACGGCTTGGGTACCACAACCTGAAGGCTCGCACCAAGTCCTTCCCTGCGTGGACATGCTGCCACCTGCTGGTCAGAGTGTTATAAAACCCAAACGGCTTTCCAGGCCCAGGGACGCCGGCTGAGCAATGCTTGCTGTGCTCTTAACATAGCTGTAAGCAGTTCACACACTTTATCTAATTGAACCTGGCAGCAAGTTTAGGAGGTAGGTCCTGTTACTTTGCCCATTTTACAGATTGGAAACGAAGACACTGAGACAGTAGGCCACTTAACGAAGGGATAGCTGGCTTTGAACCTGATACAATTAGTAGTAAGCATAAGAGCAGCTCATGAGCCCAGCTCTCCCTTAGGAATGCAGTCTCCCTAAAGCTTCTCTCCCATTTTCCACAACCTGGTATCGAACGTTCTGCATTTGCCCCAGACCTCCAACATCCCTTCTGCAGACTAGGCCTGCATGGCCTCCCCACTCAGCTGGGGACCCTGAAACTGCCCCCAAATGTGCCAACCCCCTGCACCTGCAGCCTTCCTTGACTCCCCTCCACTGCCCACCACAGGCAGGGTGCCCATTCCTTCCTGTCTTCACCTAATTATCCCTCTCTCTCCAGCACAATCCACTCCCCACCCCCCGCCAACCAGACCTTTTCCAGAGACGTTGAAAATCATTAAGCCTTTCTTGTCTTAAAAATATAAGCAAACAGAAAACCTCCCCTACCCCCTCCACTCTAGCTGCCTCCTACCCTCCTCACAGCAAAAGTTCTGGAAAAGCTGTCGACACACTGTGCTCATTTCCTCACTTCCTCCTCATTCTTCAGCCCAGGCCACTTTGGCTTTTGTCCACCAAGCAGCCTAAGGTCACCGCTCACTTTATGTTACCAGACTCAGTGGATGCTCTTCAGGCTCAGGACGGCGGTGTGTTGGTGCTCTTGAGCCTCATCTTTCATCCTGTGCTGTCTCTGGGGTAATCTCATCCACACCCGCGTAGACAATGACAACTCCCAAATGTATGCCCCCAGCCCAGGGGATCTCAACTGGTGGCAGTTTGGCCCTCAAGGGACATTCAGCAATATCTGAAGACATTTGTGGTTGTCACAGCTAGGGAGGGATGCTGCTGACATCTAGTGGGAAGAGGCCAGAGATGCTGCCACACATCCTACAATGCACAGGACGGCCCCATGACGTAGAATGATCCAGCCTCAAATGTCAACAATGCCAAGGTTGAGGACCCCTGGTCTAGCCTAGCCCCTCCTCCAAACCCCAGGTGGGTACATCTAACCACGTGTACCACATCTCCACTTGGGTGTCTCAAACACACCTCGAACTCAACCTATCCAAGTGGAGCCGGTGTCTCCCCACCTGACTCTCTGACAACCTGCTCCACCTCAGTTGCAGCCCGTTGCATGAGCCACAAACCTGGGAGTCATCCTGGAAACCCCCCTCTCCTCAACATCCAGTCCATCACCTGGTACTGCCCACTTTATCTTCTCTCCGCAGCATCTCTTTATCACCCTGCTTCAGGCACCATCATCTCTGGCCTAGGTGTTCATAAAAGCATCCTGTCTGGTCTCCCAGCATTGTCTCAGGGGCCACCTCCAGTCTTTTCACCACACAACAGCCAGAATGGTCCACGTCAAATGCAGATCTGATGATAACGTCTCCTTGTTTGAAACGCTGGTGGCTTCCCTATGCTCTTTGAATGAAGACCCAAAACCTAACACAGCCTGCATGGCCCACACACTCTGGCCCCTGCCCAGCCCCCAACTCTGCACTCCAGCCACGGTGGCCCTGTTTTTCAGTTCTTCTAATCCATCAGGCTCCCTCCCGCCCCAGAGACTTTGGATATGCTGTTCCCTCTTCTTCCCACCTCTGTTCCCTTCACCCAGTTAACTCCTATTCATCCTTTAGATCTCACCTCAGAGCTCACCTTCTCAGGGAGACCCTACACGACCCCACTGTCGAGTCAAGTTCTGGGATAAACTCTCTCAAAGAGCGGTGTTTCTTTCCTGCAGGAAACAGTTCAGCTGTTAATTCCCCTGCTCGCCCACACGAGGACTGATTAACATCTGCCTCCCCACTTGATTCTGTGCCCACCAGGGCAAAACCACATCTGTGCCAGCTCCCCAGCGGCAGGGCACATAGGCGGGGTCAGTATCATCTTCAAAGGATAGAGTGAGTGAAATCCCATCTTTCATCTGGCCGCACAGCAAATCACCCCAAGAAGAAAGATCTGAGTCATCAGAACGGCATTGCTTCCATTCCTTCCTTTCCTTCCTTATCACAAAAGCAATTCGTGCTTATTGTGGAAAGACCAGAAAACACAAACAAATGAAGGGAGGAAAATGTAACCCTACTGCACACACTATTTTCAAACTACTTTTGACCCTGAGCAATAAAACAGGGACAATAGGTACAGACGGGCATCGGGAGCTGTATTTCTGTGATATTGTTTTTCCTGCATCTCATCCCATTACACGCAAAGAGGATAGATGCTTTCTCAATGGACCTGCTGCATTCGTATACCTGGGAAGCTTTTCAAAATATAAATGTCGGGTGCCAGCCCGGTGATGCAGTGGTTAAGTGTACACTTTCCACTTTGGCAGCCCAGGGTTCGCCGGTTCAGATCCTGGGTGCGGACATGGCACTGCTTGGCAAGCCATGCTGGTAGGCATCCCGCATATAAAGTAGAGGAAGATGGGCATGGATATGAGCTCAGGGCCAGTCTTCCTCAGCAAAAAAAAAAAGAGAGAGAGAGAGAAGGGTTGGTAGCAGATGTTAGCTCAGGGCTAATCTTCCTCAAAAAAAAAAAAAAGATAGATAGATAGATTTCAAGCTCCACGCCCAGGAGGTTCTGAGTGGGGAAGACTGGGGTGGGTCCCAGGTATTGCTACTGCTTAAGTTTCCCCTGGAGATTCTGATGGGCAGGCCAGCGGTAGGAAGCAATGATTGAATTAATCCTCTATTTTTGGCCACAAAGGAAGCATCCAACATGTTGTTATGTCTAACTGTGCAGAGAAGAGAATCCTTATGCCTGACCTAGCAAGGGTCCTAAATTTTTTCAGAAAGCTGATTCTCAGGGTGGCCTTGCGCAGCAGGAAGGCTGCCTGGGCCATAACGCCAACTTGTCTAGGCTTTTTAATCCCCTTTCCCTCCACTGGATCTCCTCTCCTGAGTTAAGCCAATATGGACTCGATCTGGGTGGGGTGAGGCTGTGAGTGGGAGAAGCATGATTTTCATTTTCTTTACTTTATGCCCTTCTGAATTGTTTGCTTTTGTGATGACTGGCATGTATTACTTTTGCAATTAAAAAAAGAAAAGCTAATAGGATTATTTTGAAATGTCAAATGGGCTTTCAGCCCAGATCTTATTTTCTGAGTTCAGACCCTGCTCCCCAGCGGCCTATTTGATATTCTCCCTCGGTTTTTGAACAGATTTTTTTTTTTTTTTCGAAATTGACACACACATGAAAATTAACAGAGCCAAACTCTCATATTCTCTCTCACCTTGTGCAGCTGAGTAAATGGCACCACCCTTCACTCAGCTGCTTGAACCGAAACAGGGAGCTCTCAGCGCACTCTCCCTCAGCCCCGCAGCCACCCTCCCAAGTCCTGTGGATTCTGTCTACAGGTTCTGGCTCGGTCCACTTCTCTCCATCCCCACCACCATTAGCTCAGCCTGAGTGCCTTCATTACTCGCCTGGACTTCTGCATCTCACCCCCGAACACGCCATTCTCCCTGTAGCAATCAGAGTGGTCCTTCAAAACCTGTTAGAGCAAGACTCAGCCTGACTCAGGATGCTCTGATAACTTCCTGTCATACTTAGGATGAAACTCAAATCTTAGAGATGGCCCCACCAGGCCCCATGTGATCTGGCCCCACCCAACTCTCCCACCTTACCTCTCTCTGGGCTGTGACAGCCTGGCCTCCTTTTGGCTCCAGGAGCAAAATGGCCTCCCTCCCGAATGCCTTCACACATCTCTGGAACATTCTTCTCACCAAGCTTCCCTTTTCCTTGGCTCTCAACTTGAATGCCCTTCTCCAGAGGGGGTTTCTCTGACCTAATTGAGGGGAGACCCTGCCTCCAGCCTCTCTCGTGGCTCCTTGTGCCTCTTCATAACCCTCAGGCTCTGTTTGTAATGAAACGTTTAGGCGCGTGATATTGGCTGCTGTTGGCTCCGCTCACTGGAACGTCTGCTCCCGGAGAGCAGCGACAGACATGGTTTGTTCCCTGTGACTCAGCCCCTGACACGTGGTAGGTTCTCAAGACAGATTCATGGAAGGGGTCAAAGGAGCAGAGGTGAAGGTATTATTCTCCCTGTCTTAAAGGGGAGACAACAGAGGCTGGAAATGTAAAGGGACTTGCCACCCCACAAGTCAGTGGAGCTCTGGGATCTACCCTTGGCCCACAGGCCCTGGATGCAGGGCTCCCCCCCCCCCCATCCCCACCGAGGTCACGTGATTCCCCAAAGTCACTGGGGTAACGAATTGGACATTGAATTCATGTCCTGGCTTTTCCATCTGTTCTTTCTACTACAAACCTGCAATCCATACATTTTTGTTGAGGACCCACTAAGTGCCAGGCACTGTTCTGGGAGCTGGGGAAACGAGTGAACCAGCAGACACACCCCTGCCCCCTGGTACCCACCTCATGTAGGAGAAGACAGGAAACAGAGAAAAGCCCAGTAATAATTATGAATTCTGTTATCAGCTTCAGAAACTTAGCAAAATGTCCAAGGCGCCAGCCCTGGCGTTCTCCTGTCTCCAGGCATCTGGAACTTTCTTCCTTCTGCCCCTAGCCCTTCCCCAAGCCTCCCTAGATCCCTCGTACTGGCCCCCTTCCCAGGGCGGTCCCCTGGACCACATTCCCAAGTGCTCACTTCGGGTCACCACCAGGGGGCAGCCGTGCTCCATATCAGACGGTTCCTGCCCATCCCAGCTTGGGCCTCAGTTTCCCCATGAGCTCAGACATAGGGGGCGTGGGGGGGGGCCCAGAAAGAGGGGAGGGAAGGGGACTAAAAGGCACCCGGGCTCAGCAGCTGGAGCGTCTTAGGGAATCAGCTCTGTCCAGACCTGGGAAAGAGTTTCTCAAGAGTTTTTCCTCCCTTGTCCTCCTCTCACTTTACCATTTCATTCATTCATTCATTCAATAAACTCTTAAAACAGCTTCACTGAAATGTAATTTACACACCATAAAAATTCACCCACTTAAAATGTGCAATACAATGATTTTTAGCGTATTGACAGAGTTGTGCAACTATTAGTGTAATCCCCGGATGACGTTTTCATCCCCAAAAGAAGCTACGTTCTCACTGGCCATCACTTGCCAGCCCCCCACCCTGTGTTCCTCTCCCTCCCCGGCCCAAGGCACCCACTAATCTGCTTGCTGTCTCTATACATTTGCCTATTCTGGACGTTTCATATAAACAGAGTCATAGAACACGAGGTCTTCTGTGACTGGCTTCTTCCACTTAGTATCGTGTTTTCAGGAGTCGTCCACGTTGCAGCATGTGCACTTCCTTTTTATTGCTGAAAAATATCCCATTGTATGGATAGACCATGCTTTGTCTCAATCAACAGTTGATGGACATTTGGGTTTTTTTCTACTTTTGGGCTCTTATGAATAATGATGCTATGAACATTTGTGTACAAGTTCTTTTAAATCGAGATGTAATTCACACACAGTAAAATTCTTCCTTTTAAAGAACACGATTCACTGGCTGTTCTTAGTATGTTCACAAGTTGTGCAACCATCGCCAGTATCTAATTCCAGAACATTTCATCACCCCCCAAAAACCCCGTGCTCGTTAGCAGTCACTCCCTCTACCCGCCTCCCTCTGGCCCTGGAAACCACCAATCTACTTTCTGTCTCCATGTATTTGTCTGTTCTAGACATTTCACACACATGAAATCATACAATATGCGGCCTTTTGTGTCTGGCTTCTTTTACTCAGTCTATGTTTTTGAGGTTTGTCCTTGTCGTAGCGTGTATCAACACTTCATTCCTTTCTGTTGCTGAATCATATGCATTGTAGTGATGTACCACACTTTATTTATATATTTGTCAGCTGGTAGACATTGGGTGGATTTCGCTTTTTGGCAATTACGAATAATGGCTCTGAACATTCATGACCAAGTTTCTATGTGGTGTGTGTCCTCAGTTCTCGTGCATGTATACCTAAGAGTGGAATCGCTGGGTCAGATGGGAACCCTATGTTTAACCTTTTTGAGGAACTGACAAGCTTAAAGTGTCTGCACCACGTTACGTTCCCACCAGCAATGTATAAAAGCTCTTTTTTTTTTTTTGAGGAAGATTAGCCCTGAGCTAACATCTGCCAATCCTCTTCTTTTTGCTGAGGAAGACTGGCCCTGAGCTAACATCCCTGCCCATCTTCCTCTACTTTATATGTGGGACGCCTACACAGCATGGCTTGCCAAGCGGTGCCATGTCTGCACCCAGGATCCAAACCGGCGAACCCCGGGCTGCCGAAGTGGAACGTGTGCACTTAACCACTGTGCCACTGGGCCGGCCCAAAAGCTCTTTTTTTTTTTTGAAGATCGGACCTGAACTAACGTCTGTTGCCAATCTTGTTTTTTTTCTTCTTCTTCTTCTCCCCAAAGCCCCCCAGTACATAGTTGTCTATTCTAGTTGTGGTCCTTCTAGTTGTGGCATGTGGGACGCCACCTCAGCATGGCTTGATGAGTGGTGCCATGTCCGCGCCCAGGATCCGAACCAGTGACACCCTGGGCGCAAACTTAACCACTCAGCCATGGGGCCGGCCCCTAAAAGTTCTAATTTCTCCAGGTCCTCACCTTTTTGATGATAGCCATTCTAGTGAGTGTGAGGTGTTGTCTCACCGTTCACTCAGTAAATGTTTACTGAGCACCTACTCTGTGCCGGGCCCTATTCTACGTGCCGGAGGTTTGGTAAACAGGACACAGATGGCCCTGCCTCCTAGGGGCTCAGGATCTGCTATCGATTTAGATGTTAAAGGAGTAACGAATACATTGACGAAACAAGTTCAGGAAGCGGTACGTGCTGTGAAGACTCGAAACAGAGTAATGGATGGCAGGAGAGGGGCAGTCGTGGTGGAGCTGCGCCTTCCAGGGGCCAGGGGAAAGGGCCCCTCTGGGAAGGTGACATTTGCAATGATACTTAACAGGTAAGGAGGAGCCACCCCACCCAGCGCTGGAGGATGAGCATCTCAGGCACAGGGAGCAGCAGGAGCAAAGAGCCCGCAGCCTGAGGAGTTTGGCGCTTTCTAGGAACATCCTGGAGAACAGTGTGGCTGGAGCTGAGTGAGCAAAGGAGAGAGGGAAGAGAGGAGGTGGCAAGGCAGCAGGAGGCACGTGACTCAGGCCTCTGAAGGCTACCAGGAAGAGTCTGAATTTTGTTCTGAGCTCAGCGAGAAGCCACTAAAGTGCTGAGAGCGGGGGATTTGCACTCTGACAAGCTCCCTCTTTCTGTGTGTGGGTAAGACGCGGTTGGAGACATGGGCAGAGCAGGGAGACTGGTGAGGATGCCACAACACCGTCCAGGCGAAGGACAGTGGAGGCTGGGAGTGGAGGGGCTGGGCTGGACATACTTTGGAGGTAGAGCAAAACGGTGCACTGGTAGATTGGATGTGAGGGATGAAGACAGAGAGGCATCTTCTCCCTTCTGGCCCCTCTCAGTGAGCAAATATGCAGTGAGGCCTCAGTGTCCTGGTTTGACCATCCACGGAGACCAGGACAGACACAGCTCCTGCCTTCAGCCTGGAGACCCAGGACTCTCCCCGCACAGGAAATTGCAGGGTGGTGGCCAGGCTTTGTTAAGCTTCTGCGGCATCCTTGGTCCTACCCTTGGCACTGTGAGGGGCCCAAAAGAAGACCCTCATTCTTGCCCTTAGGAGTTCAAGCCTCATTCCAGCCCTGCTCTAACTGCCGCTGGTCAACCAGAACATGCTGCCCAATTCGTCTGCCCAAAGCCGTGCTCCCACCAGCTCGCCCCCTACTCGGAGCCCTTCAGTAGGACCCTGTGCCCCTCCAGCGTCTCCCAAACTTGAGTAGTACAGAAATAGGCTCTCCAAAAGGAAGAAGATTCTCTCGGTCAGATCTTGGTCATTGGAATTTATTTGTGTGTATCTGTGTGTGTGTGTTTGGTGAGGAAGATTTGCCCTGAGCTAGGTCTGCGCAATCTTCCTCTATTTCGTATGTGGGGTGCCGCCACAGCGTGGAGATGAGTGGATCCGAACCCACGAACCCAGGCCACCAAAGCGGAGCGCCCAGAACTTTAACCACTCAGGCACGGGGCCAGCCCCTGGAATTGTTTTTATGCTGCTGCTCCTTAAGACATAGAGCTGGGTGCAAACTCCCTGGGCTCCTACACAACCATAAAACCAAGTTACAAATGAAATACAAACACAGCTACAAACCCAATGACGTTCAGATGAACACCGTTCATGGAATGTGCCGGATAATGTTGTTTTGCGGAGTCAAAATCACCTCTTGCAACACGAAGGTCTTCCTGGCTGAGCCAGCGCCTCGTTGTTTGTTTGTTTTTTGTTTTTACTTTGGAGCTCCTGCACTGCTGTGAGGCTGACTCAGTCTGCTCCCTTCTTTTTCCATGTGGGCGAGGGGAAACCTCTTGTACGGTGGGCACACACGCTCGTCATTCGGCCTCCCTTGCTGTGTGCACGTCCATCCCTCTCTGTTTTAAGCCCAGGACTGTTCTCAGGACCTTCACAGCCCCCCTGCATCCTCACCTTGGGAAGCCCCGTCTCACCCCTTGTCAAATATATTAAAATGTACCCACACCCCATATCAAATTTAGTTTTTTGGCTAAAAAGGAAATTATTTTTGTAATTCAGTAATCAAAGTTACTTCAATGAATAGGGTTGGGGGGGGTGTGTTATTTTAGTTGCTGTCGTTTGTTACTTTAGAGTCATTAAAATTCTTTTTTCAGGTCTGGGCCCTTGGAATTTTCCCAGCCCAGGGGCTGAGCTCGCAGCGCTGGAAAATAAACCAGCCGAGCTGAGGTCTGCGCCTGTCTTTCCTCACCAGCCCCGAGACAATTAAAGTGGAGCAGTCGGCGCCAACCTGACCCCAAGCACAGACCAACATGGGCACTAAAGTGGGTTTGGCGGCTCCGCGTTAGGAGGCCTGGGTCACTCAGAGGAGTCAGAGTATGCTTATATCCATTGTTTTCAAAACGAAAGCCCCAAATTATGAAAATCCTAGTGAAGCCAGATTCCTGGGAACATGCCTGAGGCTCCTCAGAGGCCAGAGATCCCAGTTTGAGGCCCCAGGGCCTTCCAGGTCAAGTTGCAGCTCCCTGGCCTGGTACTCAAATCCTGCACCTTGTGTGGCTAGCCTCCCTTTCCAGAGATTTTTCTTCCCATCACTCCTGTATCCAGTACCCAAATGTGCCAGGAGCTTCTCCACAGCTGGCCTTGGCCCCACAGTTGTCTGTGCCTGGAATGCCCTCTCTCCAGTTTTTTAGGCTTTTTTATCTATTTATTTTTTAAGGTTTGAAAACATTGCACAAGTAATCCACGTTCACTATATAAAAATCAGACATAGGAAAATAAAAATAATCAGTGAGCTTGTCACACAGAAATAATCGTAATTAACTGATTATTTGCTATATATACATACTCTTTAAATTTCGGTTTTCCCCATGCATGTATTTGTATTAACAAAATGTAACAAGGGGCCGTCCCTGTGGCTGAGTGGTTAAGGTTGCATGCTCCGCTTCGGCGGCCCAGGGTTTCACTGGTTCAGATCCTGGACGCTGACCTAGCACCGCTCATCAGGCCATGCTGAGGTGGCGTCCCACACAGCAGAGCCAGAAGGACCCAGAATATACAACTATGTACTAGGGGGCTTGGGGAGAAGAAGAAGAAGAAGAAAAAGAAGAAAAAAGGAAGATTGGCAAGAGATGTTAGCTCAGGTGCCAATCTTAAAAAAAAAAAAATGCAAGGAGTGTCATTTTCAAGTGAAGCATTGTAAGCAAATAAAACTATGAATACCATAACATATGCTCATACGCAAACCGAGTTTTGACAAATCTTAACATTTTTAGCACATTTGCTACAGCTCTTTTTTTAAAAAAATAAAACCTAACAGATACAGTTGAAGCCCCCAGTGCTCCGTTGTTATTCCTCTCTTGTACCCCCACCCCCGGAGTCAGTCTCCCTCACAAGTTTGGAGCTTATCATTTCCATTCTTGCTTTGGGTCTTGTTAAACTACAAACGAATAGCGTGTTTCCGGATATATCCTTCTGCAGCTTGCTTTTTGGGTTTAACATTAACTATGCTCTGGAGACGCGTTCATGTTGATCCGTGTCTCCCTGGTTTGTTGATTCTTATTGCCTTCACGATTTCAGGGAGTGAACAGAACACAGCTTCTTTACCTGGTCCACGGATGATTGCTTTTGCCAATTGTGCCACAGAACATTCTGGCATGAGTCTTCTTGTGTACGAGAACACGAATTTCTCTGGGATACATACCCCAGACAGAATTGCTGAGTTTCAGGTACCTGCAGTATTATAACCTTCCTTTTGCTTAATTCAACCGCAAATTGTGAATGTTTCCAACAGAATCCCACATCAACATATTTTTAATGGCTATAGAGATTCTGCCCCAAATTTCTCATCATGATTATGATAGGCATAATTAGTTTCTATTAAAATCTGCTCTGTGAGGGAATATCTTTGTAGCTATATTTTTGTGCCTATCTTTAATTATTTCTGTAGGAGAAACTCCGTAAGGTAGAACTTGTGGATTAAAAGGGACTTGTGTTTTCAAGACCAACTGCCCTGAGCCTTCTTGAACCAGCTGCTCCTTCCACCAGCTCCCACCTGCCACAGGGCAGGAGAGCCCGCTTCCCCAAATGTGGTCCCTTACCTCCTTACGAGCATGTGCCTCTGGAAATCTTACCTGTCCTTATACCCGCACCCCTCCTGCCCCTCCTCCTGCTCTCTCAGCCAAATTCTGGGCTACGGACTCCTACAGCCCATAATAACTCACACTGCATGCGCCACTTTCTCATTTCCATTTTTGTGGGTGATTTATCTTTCCCTCCAGATGTAAATGTTTTCATACCAGGAACTCTATTTTATTCATTGTTATTCTTTCATAATTTATATACCCCAAGTAACATTTACAACATCCACAGTAAGCTACACATACAGACTGTTAAAAATATGGATGTGGAACACTGGAAAATGTTTTATGAAAATATTTTGAGTCGATGGATTTACTGCATTTCCATTTCATTCCACCCATCCGACATTTGTTGAGCAAGCTCTCTGGGACAGGAGCTGTGCTAGGCCTCAGGGAACCAGAGGCAAACGGGCCCCGGTCTCTGCCCTCTTGGATTCACAATCCACCAAATGCTCTTCTGAGCATCTTCTCAGCCAAAGCAAAAAGGGAAACATGACGTATTATCCTGACTCACGATTAAAGATAAAGGCCATATCAGCTGGTAGAGACCCTTTACCCTAGTGTTAAAGTACAAGAAGGATTTGTCACACAAGAGCTGCCCTGTGGACCTACATTTTGGACAATCTCTTTAGAAGACTTTTGCAGACAATACAGAGTTGCTGCACTACATATGGGGTTCATTCCTCCATCACCTTCCAGGAAAGCCCAGGGAAAACTATTAAGGCATCATTTGGTAAGGGTCCTCCTTGGGGGGGGGGGGCATCCCACCAGTGTAGCCTGGGTATAAGTATTTTGCTGTTTTAACGTCAGCCCCAGAGGAGGACAGCCAGCGGGGGCTTTGCCCAGCCTCCTGAGTGCTGTCATTATCACCGTGTTAGGCTCCCAGGGGCAGCTTAACCACAGGCCAATTCAGCCAGTGTCCCTTTACTCATTTTATTGAGTAATTCCTCTATGCCAGGGATTCAGGCCAACTCTTGGGGATATTTTGGTAAATAAAGGACATGGAGCCGCCTCCCACATGGCTGGTGGGAACGTGCAAGGATGCAGCCGCTTTCTTGAGCAGTTGAACATACACTTACCGCACCACCCAGCAATTCCACCTGCCCTAGCAAAATGAAAATGTGTGTCCACACGAGGACTCGTAGGCGAGTGCTCACAGCAGCGATGTTCTATAGACAAAAACTGCACACAATCCAGAAACCGAAAAGGTGAGCGGACAAATAAGTGTGGTCCATCCTTGCTGTGGAATACTACTCAGCAATAAGAAGAAAGAAACCCCTGATACACACAACCACAGGGAGGAAGGTCAGAGACTTTATGCTCAGCGGAAGAAGTCAGACACAGATCACATATGTATGATCCCATTCCAATGAAATTTCTAGAAAGAGCAAAACCAGAGAGTGAGAAAGCAGATCAGTGACTGCCTGGGGATGAGGGTGAAAGGGATTAACAGCAAATGGGGATGAGGGATCTTTTTGAGGCGATGAAAATTCTAAAACTGGATTGTGGTGATGGTCGTGCGATGCTGTGAATTTACTAAAAATCATTGAATTATACACTTAAAATTGGTCAATTTTGTGGCATGTAAGTTATACCTCATAAAGAGACATGACAGGGCTGGCCCCCTGGCCGAGTGGTTAAGCTCGCATGCTCTGCTTTGGTGGCCCAGGGCTTTGCTGGTTCAGATCCTGGGCGTGGACCCAGCACCGCTCATCAAGCCATGCTGAGACGGTGTCCCACATAGAAGAACCAGAAGGACCCACAACAAGAATATACAACTATGTGCTGGGGGGCTTTGAGGAGAAGAAGAAGAAAAAAAGGAGATTGGCAACAGATGTTAGCTCAGGTGCCAATCTTTAAAAAAAAAAGAGAGAGACGACAAAACAAAAAGACACAGTCCTTACATTTGTGGGTTATAATCTACCCGAGGAGAGAAACAATAGGTAACTAATCGAGCAACTAAGTATAGAATTACAAATTCTGACAAATAGAATGAAGGCAGCAGAGTGGGTGGGGGGATGGAAAGATAAGAAGAGGACCTCCTTAGAGAGGGTAGCGGGGGAAAGGCCTATGTGAAGAGGTGACATCTGGACTGAGACCTACGAGGAAGACAGATGGGGCAGGCACGCCGGGTGAGGGACCGGCATGGTCAAAGCTACTTTTGCACACATTTTGTAGTGTTTCAAAGAGGTGCGGTGACCTGCCAAGACCCCGCAGTGTGTGAGTGACAGGGCAGGTGTTTAAAACACGGTCTGCTTGTGCCCTAAGCTGGCGTCAGCCTCCCTGCCAGCGTGTTCTTGCAGCCAATGCCAATACCCCTGGTCACGTCCGAGACGCCAGCGTGTCGATACCGGCATGTTGCTGCCCAGGGCTGGGGGCACCGCGGGCAGTGGAGGTGCCTGGGCACATGCTAGGTGAGGAGACAGCTGAGGTGTGGGTGACCTCATGCTGCCCCAACACCTGCTGCCCAAACTGTGAGTCACTGGGCGGGGATGCTGCTGGAGCCCCTGCTGCGCCCCGCCCCGGCTCAGGAGCTCTGGGTGCCCGGGGAGCCACAGGAGGCCAGGGGACCTGCCTCCTCTCCCTGTGAGAACCCCTCCTAGTGTTCTCCCAGGGCAGACCTGGATTCACGATGGGGAAGACCCACGACGCCACTTCCTAGCTGTGCGACCTTGGACTTCACTGCGCCTGCTCTCCTCCATGCTGGATGAGGACGCAGTGTATGGGGAAGAGCAGATCTGGGATTAGAACCCACGTCCACTTGGTGCCAAAGGCCTGGTCTTTCCACCGTGTCAGATTCAGTGGCTTCTTGCGCTGGGTCTCACTGAGGGGCTAGTTCGGTGTTCTCAGCCCTGACTGTGCATCCTAACCACCGGGGGAGTTTGGGACCCACCCTCAGAGATTTGGGTTTAATGGACCTGAGGAGGGGCCCTGGCACTAGTGCATTTGAAGGGCTCCCCAGACGATTTGAATAGCCTGCCAGGGTGGAGAATGAAGGATCCGACCCCTTCATTTTATAGATGAGGAGACTGAAGCCCAGAGATTCTGAGTGACTGTACCCATGCCCAAGGTCCCCCAGTCATTTGCAGCTGCAGCTGAGTCTGAATGCTCCCTTCTGAGGGAAAGAACTCCTGTGAGGACATATAAGGTCACAGTTAAGAGCAAGAGCTTTGAAATTGGATAGCTGGGCAGTGGGGGCGGGGGGGAGCTCCATCCTGGGTCACCACTTACAGGCCGTGTGACCAGGGGCAAGTCACTTCACCTCTCTGACCCTCAGGATCTTCATCTGTAAAAATAGGGGTGATGTGAAGGCTCAACGAGATGGTGTATGCAGGGAGGAGGTGCTCACTAAACAGGTCGCATCCCCTGGAAGAGACCTTCCACGCGGTTTGAGGGACATTTACTGAGCACCAACTACAGGCTGGCCCCTGTTTCTGGGGCTACAGAGCTGGAGTCAGCCAGGGGAAACAGAGTGGGAGGTGCAAGGTTGGCAATGATACAGCGGCTGTGGGAGCACAGATGCGGGAATCCTAATTGGACAGGAGATGTGGCAAGGTGTGGGGTACAGGAATGGCTCCATCAAGGGACTCTTTGCCGGTGCTCTGGGTTTGGGGAATGAGCATTTAGGGAATAACTACTTTATGCTAAATCTTTCGCTTTTGTTAACTCACCCAATCTTCCAAATACCCCTTCGGACAGGTAGCATCACTCCCGTTTTAGAGATGCAGTTCAGAGAAGTAAAGAGCCTTGCCCAGGCTCACTCAGCCGAGGCCAGAATCCACTCAAGGAGTCTGACTCCAGGCTGGATGCTCCCCTGTGGTCCCCAGCCCTAGCCAGATGCAGCCTTTCTGGGGGTCCTGGCCCACCCACTGGCCCGGTCGAAGCCCTGAGTTTTCATCCTTGGCTCTGAATGGCTGGGCGGCCCCTGGGGAGCTCCCACGTGAGTCAGTGGGGCTGACCAGCCCTGTTCTGTGCCTGCTCAATGCCTTTCTCCTGCCCTCACCCCCAGCCCAGCCCGAGGGCTGTAGCTGCATCAATCAGACACCCAGGGGTGGAAAACAGCCCCTGGCCTGGGAGTGCCGGGCCTAGCCTCAGCCCTGAGGCCAACTCCCCAGGAAAGCTCCTGAACATGAGTATTCAGGCTTCAGGATAAAAGCCGCTTCCCCGACTGACAAGGCCTGGCCTGGCTCTGCCACCCCCAGCCCCAGCTCACCCACTGTCCTTACTGCGCTAGGCACTCCAGCCGCTGGAACCTTCTCCCTGTCCTCCTGCTCCCTTCCCGTGTCTGGATCTTTGCACAGGTTGTTCCTACTGCCTGGAGCACTCTTCCCTTCTCTCTCGCCCTGCACAACAGCATCCTTCACACTCAGCTACTCCCTCTTTAGCGCTCCGACCTCCCCTCCACGGAGAGTATCTCCAGCACCAAGCACTTCTTCCCCATGTGGCCAATCACTGTGGCTAACTTGGTCTTGACATCCTCTTGCTTCTACCTGACTCCCCTTCCCCTGCCTTGGTCCAGTCCTCTGCCCTCTGTCCTTCACAATCTGGTTCTTTCTGGCTGTCAACCAACAAATCCACATTATAAAGTGTTTTTATTTATAATCAATATCTCCTCCATTTACAAAAATGCAACCAGGCAGCTGCTCAGTGTTAAAGCAAACATTACAAACATCAATTTAAAAAAAGAGATTAAAAGCCACTAGAAAGAGATAGGGAGAAATCTCTCAGGCATCAGGACTGAATTAGTCAAAGAGGTTGAATATGTAACTTACCTAAGAGCTTCCTAGCAGCCAAAGCAAAAAGGGGAGTACACCAGCTTATAGTCGTCTGGTTCTGGGGTGACGTTGAACAAACGCATCCTTACTCCCTCAGTTGAGAGGGGTTATATATTAAAGAGCTGCTGTTGGCAGGGAAGGCCTTTGAGGAAATGGCTTTCCACAATCTCTGCACTCTTGTCCCCTCTGGCACTCTCCCTGTGCTCATCTCAGCTGATTCTCAGGCGCGTTTTCTGCTTCGATGCTCCGGACTGGCCTACTTTCTCAGCAGTGTTTCCCTAGCTCGGGGCTCTGCAAAGGGAGCGGGCATCCCAACAGCAGAGGTGTTCAAACTTGGGCCAGTGACTTCCGTGGGGGAAACTGCAGAGGAGGTGCATAAGCTGGAAAAGGGGCTGCACTAGGTAACCTGTCACATCTCGTTCAGGTCCAGCCCTGGGGTCCGTGAATTTGTGTCCGGGTAATTGAGATGCAACGCAGATGCCCACCACAACTCCGGCTCCCGTATGGTCCTCCAGAAAAAATACAGCTGAGTTCAGATCTCACGACACAACTCAAAAGCTGCGTTTCTCTGGATTACTGACCGTGTCCCACTCACCTTCAGCTTCTTAATGGAGAACACGGTGGTGATACTCACCACCAGGAGTTGTGGGGTGGGTTCAATGATGCTGCGTGCCTGACTTTTCTTTATGTATATTCCTACCTGATCACAAACAGAAAGGGATTGGAAGCTGCTTACAAAAAAACAAAGAAAGCTAAACAACTACATTTACTGGAAGATTAAAATAATAGACAAATTATCTCATCCCGCTCCCCCACTGGCTAACTGTGTGACCTTGGGCAAGTTGCTTCACCTCTCTGAGCCTCGGCTTCCCCTTGTGTGAAATGAGATAATAGTAGCACCTACCTCCAGGGGGCTATTGTAGAATTAAATCAGTTAACATGGAAGAGTACTTAGCACAGTGCCTGGCATGTAGCAAGTAGGCAATACCATTTATTTATTTATTATGTAATTTATTATTCATGTAATTAATTATTAATTTTTATTTATTAGGAAATATTTATTTTTGTTTATTTATTTATTATTATTTACTATTATGTAATCCCATTTTTTGTTTTTCAAAAAAAATCTGGATAAAGCTGAGCCACTTTGAAGCCAATCTCAGCTCCCTATTGAATTAAAAAGGAACACCAGTTCCTCCTCCCCTCAAAACACCAATGAAAAGCAATTTAAATATTTATTCTTTTTTTTTTTTTTTTTGGCAAGGAAGATTGGCCCTGAGCTAACATCTGTTGTCAATCTTCCTCTCTTTTTTTTCCCCCCAAAGCCCCAAAGTACATAGCTGTGTATTCTAGTTGTAGGTCCGTCTAGTTCTTCTATGTGGGACGCCGCCTCAGCGTGGCCTGATGAGCGATGTCAGGTCTGCGCCCAAGGATCCAAACTGGCAAAACCTGGGGCGCTGAAGAGGAGGACGTGAACTTAACAACTCGACCATGGGGCCAGTCCCTAAATATTTATTCTTTTGAAAATGCTAAAGCAGATTTCATTCATAACCTCAATAAAACTTCCTGACATCCCTGTCCTCTCACTGTCCGTTTCTGTTTCTGGCCTTCCCTCCCACCCTCTGCACACAGCTCAGCAGCCCCCAAGTCTGTGCTGGGTCCCTCCCATGCACGCTCAAAGCTCGGCCGGCGCTGGCTCGCACCCCCGTGGCCCCCTGCTCCAGCCTGTCTCCATCTTTTCCCACCCCAGCAACCTCTGTCCTTTCTCTCCTGGCTGGTGCCTTTCCCCTCCCTGCACCTGGTACTCAGATGCTCGGGTAAAGTCAGGCAGAAGCTGCCTGAACTAGTTTCCTTCCTCAGAGGCATCTCTTCTCACAAAACAGACGCACAGCTGTTCATACAGCTCCATGCGAATCACGTCAAGGAGTGAGCAGTGGTTAACATCTGAGGATTGGGACTATAGGGGACTTTTTTCTATTGTATTCATTTATGTATTGTTTACATTATTTTGAGTGAGTGTGTATTCATTATATTTGAAATCAGAAAAAAACAGATTTATTTTATTTTATTTTGACATTAGGTAAGGAGATCAGGGCGAAGGGAGAAAATAGTAGAAAAAGTCAAGCGAAAGCAGGGATGTTAGTATGCAAAATATATGCCATTGGTCCTGTATTTAAAGCAGGTAGAGTGCCCAGTCTGGGGCCCGGCACACACTTCACAAATGGCGGCTCTTGTTGGTCAGGACTTAATGGACTCTGATCGCTCACAGAAACTCAAATCGTCCAGTTGAATCAGAGTAGTTAGTGCCCCAAAGGGAAGGGGGTCAGGCTGGGACATCCCCAGGCAGACCCCAGCCCAGGCGACCTCTCTGCAGGGTTGGGTGGGTCAAGAAACAGTTTAATAGGGTCTGATGAGCTCTGCCTGCACCCTCTCCACCTGCCTCCTCATGGGCTCCTTCCGATGCCTTCCTGAGGACATCCTCTCCGACAGGCTGGTGCGTCGGGGGGGCAGTTTGTTCCTGGAGAGTTTGGTGATCCCCCCAGGAGCTCTAGACTGTAGTTTCAGTTCAGCTCTGGAAGATGAAAACAAAATTAAAAATTAAATGGCTCTTATAGTGTCTCATTCTGTCTGCACGCCCGTGGGCTGCCCAGTTTGTCCAGACTCTGTCTGACATCGTACATGGCATCAGTTTCCTCCAAAACAATCGGTCAACCACTAAGGATTCTTCGGGCCTCTCCTTGTGCCCTAGACATTACCCAATGTCTCTTCCACACAAGATGATGACAGAGGCAACGCAGAGGACGCAGAATACCAACAATAACCATTGCCATTTATTGAAGGCCTGTGAAATGCAAGCCCCTCCACAAATTCCAGGGGATTCTTCTCGGACCTTGATGAATCCTGAGATTCACCTTGGAGACCTAGTGAATCCTGAGGCTGGGATGGCTGGAAACCACACCTAGACTCACATACCAGGGACCTCTGAGGCCCTTCTTTTCTGTGGTGTGGTCAGTCAGAACTCTTGGCCACAGTGATTGGCTGAAGAACAGACACATGTCTGAATAAGAGCCAATGAGACTCAGTTTGGGGAATGTTATTGAAACTGTTGAGAAAAGAGTCCCTATTTCTGTTGGAGTTGCCGAGACACTAGGATGCCTGCCTGGTGTTGCTGGCAGCGATCTTGTGATTGTGAGGAGAGAGCCTGCCAGAGAATGCCAGAGGGAAACAGTTTTGAAGATGGAAAGACTGACATTGAATCCTGCTGACTTCATCTGAGCTCCTTGATGCAGCCATGCCTACAGCTAGCTCTACCTCTGTACTTTCCAGTTTAAGTCGGGTTTTCTGCCCCTTTGAGGTCAGATGCCCTGACTGAGCAATCGCTGGAGGAAGCACCCCTCACCACCTGGTCTATAGGAATCTGACAAGGGAAACACGTTCTCCTGCCACACAACCACCATGTCTCCCTCACAGCACACACTTAGCCCACAGATGCCAACAGGAGCAGCCTGATGCCAGTGAAGGAGTGAATCCCCTCAGATGAGCTATGCCTCCTTAGGGAAGTCACTTTCCTTCTCTGCACACTAATTTTTCTCACCTGCAATAGGGGGCAGGTGGCAATCACAGCACCTACTGCATACACTTGTTCCCAGAAGGCTGTTAGAGGAGGTGAGCTCTAAGGATCCGAAGGAGTGGGGGTTAGGGTCAGAGCTGGCAGCAAACCTTTTTACCTGTTTTGCCCCGGGCAGCATAGGCCCAGGGACAGCCTCGGGGGGCAGCCTGGTACAATGGAAGAGACACAGCCACCACATGGGGAGGCTTCAGTTCTCGTTCTTGTCCTGCTTCTGCTGCTGGCCCAAGGAGTGGTTTGGGGCAAGCTCCTCCCCCCGCCAACATGCCCCTTTCAGACACCACAAAGCCACGACCCCTCCTCCGTTTTCTTCACAAGCCAGGATCACATCTTGTTCACTGTGTCTCCCCAAGCCTCAGCCTGGTTCCCGCCTCGCTGATAGAGCTTTTCAGAATGCTCCTTGTGTGAGGGAAGAAACGTGGTCAGGATACATAACCTTCCATTTTCCTCTTTGGAACATGTTGTTGGAGTAGAATACACACAGCCGAACAAAGATCCTAAGGAGCCTTCACAAACTGAGCACACCATGTACCCAGCCCCTGTATCCCCAAACCAGCTCGCCAGCACCCAGAAAGCCCCCTGAGCCCCCTTTCCAGTGATCCCTCCCCGAAGGCAACACTATCCTGACCTCTGCCAACGTAGATTAGTTTTGCTTATTTTTGAATTTCACATAAATGGATCAATGCTTAACATTTTCCAGTGGTTTGTTGCTTACAAAGGGCCCACGTGTACATTAACGCGTTAAATCTTCACATCAGCACGGTGAGGTAGGCAGGAATTACAAACCCCGCTTTACAGAGGAGAAAACCGGGGCTCAGAGAGAAGGGAATCCTCCAGAATCACACTGCTGGCAAGTGGAGAGCCAGGATAACTGGGTTCCATTTTCATGACTCCCTGGATCTCCGAACCTCCTTCCAGGCACCAGGTTGCAATCCCCAGGAAGACACTTGAGGAATGGTCGGGAATCTGCAGTGAGCCCAGGGCTGGGCAGCCAATGGTATAAGTCACCAGTCCTCCAGCATGGAGGGAGGATCCAGGTCTCCAGGCCCAGAGATTGGTCACCTTTAGGGCATAGCCCACCATCCCCTCCCCACCAGGTGTCCTGCTGCACTCAACACGCTTTGTGAATTTTGACAAGTGCCCCACTGAAGAATCCAGGGCACCTTCGAATGGAAGTGGGGAGACAGCTGTATCTACAGAGCCCCCTCCCCGTCCTCCAGGTTGCCACACACACTGCCCAGGAGCAGACAGTCCCCTTTGGAACCTGGCACTGGGTCCTGGACCTTCTCTCCCATGCATGCCCAGAGTCACTCTGAGCCAGCCCCCGAACTGGAGTTGCTGCCAGGGGCTCCTACAGTCCCTCCCCACAGCAGGTGCCCTCTCTCCCAGAATCCACCTCTATCCCCAGTGGATTCAACTCCCTCCCCACCACCCCATCCCAACCTTGGCTGTTAGGCAAGGTTCCCCAGGTCTTTCTTTCTGGCTTCAAGAACTCTTATACATACTTCAAAGCCCCAAAACCCCACCTCCTCCGGGATGTCTTTGTCTTTCCTGAACATACACTCACTACGCCCCTACACACTAGTTCCTCTTTCTCAACACAACATAAATATCGCAAAGTCACCAGATACACACACACACACTTTCACCACACTCTCTCTCAAACTGGGCTACATACACAGTTATACCAAATCACAGCCCCGCCCCTCTTGTGTGTGCACATACACATGCACACACTACACCACACAGACGCAGAGATTTGGTCTCCACTTGTTTACAAGAGGGACACAAAGTATCTTCCTACCACACCAACATGCCTGTACCACAGGCCCCGGAATGTACAGATGACACACCATACAAATACACGGACACACATCTATTTCTGTTCCTCCTCCTTCACTCACGCACTTCTGCAACATACGCGTAGAGACAGTTTCTCTCCCGGACACAAACGCACAGGCACGGGGTGGGGGGCATCATTCCTTCTCTCTGCTTCCCTCGCCCCTCTCTCACTCTCACGCACACAAACACACACACGGAAGCGCGCAGTAACAGGCTCCAAATATAGTCAGTCTAGGTCTTTCCGTCACACATAAACACACAGGCACGCGGCACCCATCGCTCCCTGCTTTTCCTGTCTCCTTCTCTCCTCCCCGCTTACACACACACACACACACACACACACACACGCGCACACAGCCCCCCCCCGCCCCCCATAAACTCGAGCGCAGCTGCAGTGCCCTGGGTCACACTCCCGTGCAGGCGCCAGCAGGAGACAAAGGTCGCCAAGGCCGCGCGCCGGACACAGCTGAGCCGCTCCCCGGGCTCCGCCTGGCCCCGAAGCCGGTCTCGGGGAGGCGCGGACCCCGCACCCGCAGCCCGAGTCCCCGCCCGCCCCCGGGCCCGCCCGCAGCCCGCCGCGGCCCGGCGCGCACAGGGTTAAGGGGCGGGCACGGGGAGGCCTAGCCGGGCTGGGATTGGCTGCGCCCCGGCCCCGCGCCCCGCCATTGGCCGCCCGGCGGGCCCGCCTCCCGGGACGGGGCCGAGCCGCGCTCGCCCGCGGGGAGCCGAGCGCGCCGCCGGGCCAGCCAGCCGCGCCGGTCGGGGAGCGCGGCTGCAGCCGGGACCGGAGCCGGAGCCGGAGCGGGCCCGCAGCGGGGCCGGGGTGCAGCGCGCGAGCGATGGTGAGTGCCGGCCGGGCCAGCGGCGGCTCCCCGCGGCGGCGCCGGGCCGGGGGCGGGCCGGGGGCCTGGCGCCGGCTGCGGCTCTCGGGAGGCGTGCAGTCGGGGGCCGCGCGGGCCGGCTTCGCCTCGCCGGGCGGCGCCGCGCTCGGTTCCGGCGGGGGCGCGGAGCTTGGTTCTGGGCAGCTGGTCCGCGCCGGATTTGGAGGGCTCGGGGTGGCCGGTTCGGTTCGGGGACAGTTGGTTTGGTTCGGTTCGGGTCTGGGGCGTCCGGAAGTCCCTGGACCTGGCTGGGCTTGGAGACCCTGGGCATCTGGGCTGGGTCCCTACGGGAGTCGGGGACAAATCCGAAGCGGCTAGATCCAGCTGGACCTGAGTGTCCCGGGACGCCGAGGTCGGTCCGGGGCTGAGCTCGGCTTGGGGCGTCGTGGGTGGCCGCGCCCGCGCATTCAGAGGGCTAGACCGGGGCACTCTGGGACTGCCCATCCCGCTGTCGCCAAAGGGGGTGGAAGGCGAAGGCTGGGCAACCCAGAGACCAGGGGACACTTGGAGACCCTGTGCCCAGCGATCTGGTCTACCCAACGTCTCCCAGCGATGGGTCCTCAGAGGAGGGAGTCTGTGAGGCCGAGCACCGGCTGGGATAGGCAGTAGCAGCAGAAGGGCGCAGGGGAGGGGGATTTCATGGAGGGAGTTTCTGAAGCCCCGGGGGGGGGGGGGGGGGGGGGGGGGGCGGGGAGAAACCCATTTTGTCCAGGCAGGGCTTGTTGGGGCTGTTTTAGGGAGAGGAGTTCTTTCTGGAAGGAAAGCCAAGACCCTTCAATCATCTCTCTGAACCTGGTGCTCTGCTCTCCATCAGGGGCACGGAGGCCACCTACTTCTCTTTGGTTTCTTTCGCCGTGGGCAGGTCCCTCCGATTCTTTCTCCTAGTCCTGTTCTGTGCTGTGAAGTGGGTACCGGTCACCACGTAGGGCCTGAGGAGGACATGTGCCCCCTTGCCCCCTCCACTTCTGCCAAGCCTGAGGGGACTCAGGTAGGGGCAGGATGGGGCCTCCTGTAGACCTGAAGAGTCCCCCAGTGACTCCCCAGGACCAACTCTTGCTCTGCCCAGAGCTGGGGTCCCCCTAGAACATCCCTCTCCTCTTTTCTTGCTCCACTAGTATCTGCCTCCCTCTGCACCACCACTTGCCTCACCAGAGTTACTCGGAAAGAGAACTTTCTCCTCCTTAAAAACCACCAAAGAGAGGTTGCCTTGCCTTGGTGACACATTTCAGAGCCTTAGAACCTGAGAAGGCTCCCAGCCTGCCAGGAAGACCCCAGGCTTCGGCATCAAACAGATTTGGGTTCAGTTTCCTGCTCCTCCACTTCTCCACAGGGACTTGGGTCGACTCACGTCATCACCTCTGAATATCAGTTTCCCCATCTGTGAAATGCGAAGGTAGGTCTTATCTTGCAGAGATGGCGTGGAGATTCAGTGAGATAACCCCGCCAGGGTGCTTTGCTCCATACAGCTTAGTTTCTTTTCTTGTACAGCCTTAAGCTCAAGTTGAGAAGTTCTGCCTGGCATCTAACCTATTTGCTAGTCTGGATGAAGGATTAAAGTTTATCATGTTGTGGGGAGAAGAAGAGGACAGTGATACAGAATCGCTCATTTGTTTCTCATTCAACAGGGTTTATTTATACTGACTATGTGCCAAGCCCTGTGCTAGGGGGGAAGACACTGCCTTAAACCGTAAAAACACCGTAAACACCGTGTGAAGGGAGCTTCTCCCACTTCCTAAAGGTCCACACGGATCCCTGGGCTAGGTGCATATCTTTGGGAGAAGTAGAGATATTATGCGGGGTGGGGGTGGGGGGGCTCCCTCCTGGCTGGACAGATGAGAGAACGCTTCACTCATGGCATCTGAATTGGAAAGGACATCCCAGGTAGGGAGACCTCTGTGAGCAGAGGTGTGAGAACCCAGGAAATGCTCTTGGAAAGGCCTGGCACCTGGCGTGAGAGAGCCCAGGAAGGAGAGGGAGTTGGCAGGGGACGTTGCTGGGGCCAGAGAGTGGAAGGCTTAGGCTGGCTGAGGAGCTGGAGCTCCGCGGAGGGTGGTTGACCCTGCACGTGTGGGTGGGGTGGGGGCTGACGTCAGGCCTCCTCCGCCCCTGTCATTTTGGTTTCCCCTAAACACTAGCCCCTGTGCTCATTCCTGAGGTGGGGGTGACTCATGGCGGCTGAACTGTTTATTCTTTGGATCTCCTGCTCCGTGGGTTTTAAACAAATCCAGCGTTCCTCGCCTCCAACGTGGCCAAGTTTCCCCCGGCCCCCGGCTTCCTAACGGGGCGCCTTTGGAGAGCGGTGTGGGCTGTTTCCTGTTGCCCTCGTGGCCTCTCCCTGATGGTCCCCAGCTCCCCACCAGGTCTCTAACTCCTTGGCGGGGATTCAGCGCTGTTCTTAAAGGCTTCAGGTGGACCCCTGACCCCAGTGCAGGCTGGGCATGAGGGTTCCCAGGAGGCTTTTTGTATCTCCTGTCCCCGGCTGTCCTCGTCATCCAGCCGCAGGCACAGAGATGAAGGAGCTTGCCCAGGTCCCATAGCGAGTGAGTGCTTGGGCGGGCGCAGACCTCCTGGATGTGTGAAGGGTTACCAGACAGGCTGGGGGGGAAGGATGCCCAATCCAGCGTTCCCAGTCTGCTGTCATGTGCCTCTAGAATGTTCCTTCACATTCCAAGCTAGGGACTGAGCTTAAAGCCATTGCAGAGGGCTGGGAGTCCTCTTTACTGGAAGTGGCTGAGTTGCGGACAGGGATCCAGCACCTAGGGTTGAATACTGGGTGCATTCCCAACTTGCTGTGTGACCTGGGGGCAGCTAGTGCCCCTCTCTGCACTTCCTTTCCTACCAAGTGGGACATGTTTGCTGGCTTCTCAGGAGGTCATGAGGATGCAGTCTAGGATACAATGTAAAAACGCTTCCCAAACTGTGAAGAACTCGAGGGCAACTGTTCTGTTGTTATTTGAAGATGCGAGGCCAGTCACATGCCTCCTGAGCCGATGTGTATGGGGTTCCCAGAGCGTGGCAGGTACCTTAGGACCTTTCCCGGTGTGGCCAGTGCCTGGGCTGGTAACCAGTTACTCGTGTTTTGTGTTTCCCTGCCTGGCTGCGATCTTTGGTAAACAAGGCATGTTGTTGACTTTTGTTAAGGAATAAATACATTGTTTCCCAAACAGTTGGAGAGACCAGGCCCTGTGAGGGGAGGAACAGGGTTTGAGAAGTGAAAGGCTGCAGGGTGGATTCCACAGGCATTAGCCACGACGTAGCCAGCTTGGCTAAAGTCCACGCTTTGATGTCTCCAGGGAGGGAGGAACCGTCAGCAGCTGTTTATGACTTTTTGTGTCTCAGTTTTTTCTTTTCAGTAAACTAGGTCAGCGCCCTTGCTGTCGTCAAAGGGCTTCATTCATTCATTCATTCCTTCACCAAACAAGTCTGGCTGGCACAACACAGGCGTTGGGGCTGTGGTCAGTGTGCATGGGACCCATAGGTCTCTCTTCCACAGGCTGGCGGACAGGCAGATCTGGAGCCGGAAATTACAAGTGCAAGTACTGTTACCAAGGAGACATCCAGGGTGCTGTGGAGCAGGTCGGGGAACCCGTCACGGGGGGTCAGAAAAAGCTCCCTGAGGACATGGCATTAGAGCTGTGGCCTAAAGAGTGAGTGGACCTGGCAGAGCCTTCCTGGCAGAGGGAGCAGCGTGCGCATGCCGGAATTAATTCATCTGGAGGCTCAGAAGACGATGCCTGGGAGGTGGCCAGGGGCAGGCGCACACGGGGAGTGTCATGTTAAAGATTTAGGGCTCCATCCTAAGGGCAGTGGGGAGCCACTCAGGAGTTCAGAGTGAGGGAGTGCCATAGTCAGATTTGCCTCTTGAGATGAACACATGGGCTAGTTTGTGGCAGATGGGTAGGAGGGGTGAGGCTAGAGGCTGGTGATCACTTAGGATGCAGGAGTGGCCCTTGAAATGATGTTGGTGGTCTGGACGCTAGTCACTGCCCCCTCCACCCCACCCCACTCCCGATCATGCTGCTCAGCATGGGCAGTGAAGAGAGGAGGAGGCTGTGGCCCTGGAGGTCCCACAAAGCCCCTTTCCCTGTGGACATTGACCTCCCCTCATCCTTACATGAGGGTAGCCATCAGGGCTCCCGGCCTCAAGGAACTTTGACCTAATAGAGGAAAAAGGTCGAGTACCCAAATGACTCTGAAACAAGGTAGAAAGTGAAAAGTGCCAACCTGAGGATGCAGCTCTAGTCACCCTGGCCGTGGGTGTGTATCAGGCAAGGCTTCCCAGAAGAGGTGGCAGTTGAGCTTCCTATGGTAACAGTTAGTGGAATGGAATGCTCTCTAGGAGCCAAGCTTTGGAAAGATGAAAATGAGGAGATGCTCTCCTGTTCTTAAAGAGTTATAGTCTTGGGGCAGAGTTTAGTGAACAACCAGCACTGACTGAACCCCACTGTCAGGGAGTGGCGCTGGGAGTCTGGGGCCTGGGAGTTCTGCCCTTTCCCTGGGACCCTGACGGCTAGGGTGGTGACGTATCTGCAGGCCTCCCTGATAAGCCCTGGAATGGCTCCCTCCGCCCCGCAGGGCTCGTGGGGGGTCCTCAGGGGAGAATGTAAACAGAGGAACAAGTTTCTAGAGAATGTTCAGGAAATTAGCTGAGGGAGGATCTAACTTCAGGGCCAGAGACAGGGAGGTGAGCCTGGCTGCTAATCTGCATAAAACCGCAGAGAGCTTGTGTTAAAAGAAGATTCGTCACCATCTCATTCAACTTCCCTCTTTTACAGGTGGGAAGACAAAATGAGTGTCTGCTGTGTGCCTGGCACTTAAATTGTAACCTCTCTGATCTTCACGCCAACCCCAGGAAGTAGGTCTCTCCCCATTACAGAGCTGTGAAAGCTGAGGCTCGAAGGTCCCTTAGGGAATTAGGGCCCGGAACTAGGCAGCGGCCTCCTGACTCCTCAAGATCCTGGCTGCCGTCCCAACCTGCCACTCAAGTTCGCAGAAACTCTGCCCTCCTGGGAAAGCCGCCTGGGGCCGTGGACGGGCCTACTGGGCAGTGGCCAGGGGCGTTAGAAGCTGATTGGGGCTGGATGTTGGCCAGGCTGAAATGTTGGTTATTTATCGTTCACCTTTGCACGGCACTTGACAGTTAGGGAAACCTTTTCCTCCCATTTACCAACTGTTCTTGGGTCCCACTGCCAGTCAGGGACAGAGGTAGGATTAAACCCAGGCCTGTGACTCCCAGCCCAGACCCCCAGCTCCAGGCATTGCCCCAGCAGCCCGAGCAGGCCTCCAGTGGCCCCCTGACTGGAGATGTCCCAGGCTCCCTGTGAGCATGAGGAGCGGCCCCTGGCCCAGAAGCCTCCTCTCCCCATCCTCCTCCCCGCAGGCTCCTTTGCCTCCTTGGCGGGGAAGGCGGCAGGGCGGCTGTGGGGCAGCAGCCGGGAGGAGTAGGGTTACGGTGTAAACACCCGAAATGTCAATATTTACCTCTGCCTGGAGCAGAGCCTCCTGCCTGCCTCCCACGCGCTGCCTGTCCAGGTACACGTGGCCTGCTCTGAGGCTCCGGGCTGGTCACTGAGAGCAAGGCTGAGGCAGGAGACCTAGGGTCCAGCCCAGGCTCTGCCACTGGCTTTTCGTGTGGCCCTGAGCAAGGTGCTCTCCCTTCCTGGGCCTCTGTTTTCCCATCTGTAAAATGACATGGCTGGAACAGACAGGGGCCTTTTCAGCGATGACATGTGGATTACAGGCATCGGTCTCTGGTTCAGAGCACGGACTGGCGGTTGGGCAGACCTGGGTTTGAATCCCAGCTCCACCACTTCCTCACTGTGAGACTGTGGACAAGTCACTTAACCCCTCTGAGCTTTGGTTTCTTCTTCTATAAAATGAGATCCTCATGGTACCTCTTTTGGAGGGTCAGTGGTGAGACTAATGAGATAACTCCTGACATAGCTCTTGACGCAGGATAAGGACTGAAAAAAAGGTAGTGGTGGTGGTGGTGGTGGTGGTGGTTGTTATTCCAGATAAACATTTTGTGATTCTCTGAATCCAGACACTGGGTTGCGTCAATATTGGGGACTGGAGCCAAGGGTGGGGACTCTAATCTCAGGACCTCCTGGTACTGTGGAGCCACAGGCTGGGCTGGTAAGAAAGCCCCTTGGTCAATACCACACATGTGCATGCACGCCCAGCTGCCCAGCCCCTGGGGTTCCTTCTGACTGGGCGGAGGCAGGGCTGAAATGACCTCAGAGATGTGTGACAGTGAGAGGGGTGAGGGGGGGCGGAGGAGGCGGAAGGGTAGGAAGGACGTATTTCCTAAGCAGTTATTTCACAGAAACTCCAAGTCCACGAGACCCAGGAGCTGCTCCCTCCAGCCTGGGAGAGGAGGGGGCGTGGAGTGGCGAGCTCGGGGTGGGGGTGGGGCAGGGAGATGGGGGCCGCCCGTGCAGCAGAAGTGGGCCTTGGGAGCCAGTGGGCCCAGGTTCAAACCCGGCTCCGTCGCTTTTTGCTGTGTCATTTTGGGCATTATGTCACCTCTCTGGAGCTTTGTTTTTCTCGTCTCTAACATGGAGGTATGGGGGCCTGTTTTGTACAGTCACTGGAAAAGTTTTATCAGATGCTGTTTCCGAAGGACCCAGCTGAGTGCTGGCACACACAGGGGGCTCAGGCACGATCAGCCTCTTTCTTAGCCTGGACCACGTGTCAGTCTTGGTGCTGCTAGTCTGTGCACTTCTTGAGGGCAAGATTGTGTGTTTTTAAAAATTGCAATATAATTTACTTAAGATGTATATATCTTGTACCGCTTGATCTTTACAAATGTACAGTCCTGTGTAACCATCACCTGGATCAAAATGGAGAACATTTCCACCTCCCAGGAAGGTCCCGTGTGCCCCCTTCCCTCAGCCTCCCCTGCAGGCAGCCGCTGCCCTGCGCCCTGTCACTCTGGTGTTGCCTGGATTTTGAACTTGATCTGCATGAATTCCTGTGCTCCTGGGTCTGGTTTCCTTCAGCTCAGTCAACAGTGAGTAATGTTTGGTTTGTCCGTGTTGTTGCCTGCACCAGGCTCTGAACCCTTTTGAGGCTGCGTTTTGTCCCACTGGGTAGATGCCCGTGGGTGACGTCTGGGTGGATTCCAGTTTGGGCGACTGTGACTTTCCTGCGCGTGTATGTGGACCTGAATGCCCCTTTCTCTTGGGCGGGTCCCTGGATGTGGGTCAGAGGGTCGATGTGTGTTTACCTTGCACAGAAGCTGCCACACGGTCCTCCAAGACGGTGCTCCGTTTTCAGAGTGTTATTCACCTCTTTGCCCATGGGCCTGAGCCTAGACTAGGCTCTTGATGAATGTTTTTTGAAAGAAGGAAGGAATTTGAGCCCTTTCTTGGTCATAATGCTCCAGATCCACTCTGTGGGCCCTGCACCTGCCCTCAGGGTCTGACAGCTCTTGGGGGCACGCTGCCTGGACCCTCGGCTTTAGGTCTCACCTGGCATTTCTCGGGGCAGGGAGAGGGTCCTGGCCCTGGAGAGCCCATGCCATGAGGCTCTACCACTGATTGGCTATGTGACCTTAGGCAAGTCCTTTCCCCTCCCTGATCCTCGGTTTCCCCTTCTGCAAAACATCAGGTGGATTGAAGGTTTCCACCCTCCCCAGTTTCTGGTGGTCTCCCCTCACTGGGAGCCATTGCCCCCATTTGCTCTGCTCCTCCACCTCCCAGGTTGTGCCTGCCCCACTGGTGAGCCCCAGTTCTCTCGTGTCTCCGAGGAAGGACCATTTGGTGAAGTGGGTCAGCTCTTCATTCTTGGCACCCTCAAGAGCCTCACTGTGAGCCAGTCCTTCCTGGGTGAGAGCCCCTCAGAGTGAGCCCCTGGCCGTGCCAATCCCTAACCCCTGCCCCGTGGAGGCTTTGCTGAGACGGTGGCCCTGTGTTTGAATCCTGCCACCTCCTGGCTCTGTGACCCTGAGCAAGTCACTCCACTTTCCTGAGCTCCAGCATCCTCATCTGCAGCATTGTGATGATGAAACGAGGTCCTGCCTCTTTGTGGAGACAGAAGTGGGTGGGGTAGCAAAATCCCTGCCCTTGAGGAGACGCAGCCTGGGGGAGGGAGCCAGAGGCCACCCAGGCAAACTGACCAACTAGAAAGGTCACTGCAGAGGAAGGGAAGAAAATAAAGCAGAGTGATGTGGCTGCGAGGTGGAAAAGGGGCTCCTCTAGATGGGTGGGCAAGGAAGGAAGTGACGTCTGAGCTGAGACCTGAAGGCTGAGGAAGGGGAAGCTGGGCAAAGATGTGGGAGGGGAGAGTTCTGAGCAGAGGAGCAGCCGATGTGAAGGACCTGAGATGGGGCCAAGCGATTTGGCCCATTTTGGGTGACCAGAAGGCCAATGTGGCTGCACAGAGGGAGCAGGGGGAAGGGGTAGAGAAGGGCAGGCGTGCAGGGTCTTGTCAGGCAGGGTGGGGAAGGTGGTGTTTCGTTCTAAAAGCGATGGGAAGCCAGTGCAGGGCTCAAGTAGGGGGATGGCTGGTTTGGTTGATGTTTTAGAAACGCCCTGGCTGCTATGTGGAGGATGGACTGTAGGGGGCAGGAGTGAGGCAGGGAAGCCAGTGTCGGGTGACAGGTGATGGGGGCCTCAGTACATGCACCTGCCCTGAGGTCCGGGAGCTTATGTTTCTCCAGGATCCGGGCTTTTAGCAGCTACTTCAGAGGATGGGAGAGGGGGAGAGGGCATCCCACATGCCACAGGACGTTCCTGGCAGCAGAACACGGTGGGCAGAAGTTACTTTTGGAGCCAGACAGACTTGTCTTAAAACTTCCGCTTGAACTCAGCCTTCCAGAGTGAGCTCGGGATTCTCCCAGAATGACCACGTTCGCACCACCCCAAGTCCTGAGCATCCAGAGAGACGGGGCCAAAAGGACACAGGGCCAGAGCCTGCTTCCCCAACTTCCGCACACCCTGCCGAGAAGTGAGAGTGGAGGAAGTGATAGCCACAAGGGGTTGCCCAGCCCTGTGCCCTCTGAGCAGCTGCTCCCACGGCCCGGCAAGGGAATCCTGTGGCTTTGCGGTTCCTGGCTGTCCCGGGCTGATCTCAGGCAGGAAGTGGCCCTGAGAAGGTGGTACTTCTTTGGCCCGGAGTGTTGAGTGGGTGGTTCCTGGGCATCCTGCTGGGCTTCCGGGTGTGGTGGGTGGGCAGAGGGAGGAGAGGGCGTGGGAGTTTACAGAGTCACAGAAGATCTGAGTGGAAGCAGGACTTAGATGACATCTAGACTAGCCTTCTTGAGGGGAGACAAAGGCTCAGAAAGGGAAAGAGACTTGCCTGAGACCACACAGCAAATTAGAAGCGGGACTCGGATCCTGATCTCCGGGGCTGCTAGTGCTCTTTCTGGTTAAGATGTGCCTTTTGGGGCCAGACAGACCTGCGTTCTGCCGCTTAGTCTCAGTTGGGTGACCTTGGGCTGGTGACCATCTCTGAGCCTCACTGTTCTCCCCTGTGGCTTCGTCCTGTCCATGGGATGACAGCGACACCTTTCTTGTGGTGGTGGTATGAAGAATGGTTGAAATGATTCATGAAAAGCTGTGAAGCTTGTAGAACGGTGCCTGGGAGGTCCCCAGTAGACGGGAGCTATCGTTGCTGTTATTACTATGGTGGTTCTGTCCTTCACAGCCCCGTGAAGTACTGGAGGGAACAGCTGCGTGCTGGCCTTTACTCGTGCTGCTCCTAGTTCTGGTGGCTGCAGTTAGGGACGGGGGAGAGGACTTTCTCGTCAGACCAACCCACTGCTGCTGCTTTATTTTACTTCCCCATCATAGTAGGGAGACCCTTTAACCAGACCCTTCATTACCACTGCCCCTTAGCGCACGCATGCACACACATGTGCACACACACGCGAGCCCTTCTGCCTCCAGCCTGAATGGGGGCAGACAGGCACTACATGCAGGCCCAGGACGGGAGGCAGGGCGGCTCCCCACCTTCTGCATCAGGTCCCTGCCACCCTCCCACGGGTTCCTGAGTGTGCAGGGTGGCCTCTGGGTTAAGAGCAGAGGCCGTGGGATCAACCTGAATTTGAACCCTGGATCCACCACCTGTTGTAAAGGACCTTTCAGCAGGTACGTTTTCCTCTCTGAGCCTTGGGTTTCCCATCTGTCAAGTGGGATAACAGCCCTTCCGGGCTAGTCGCCAACATTAGATGAGAGAAGATACACTCAGAGCGTGTGGTGCATATTGGGTGCTTGACTCGAAGAGGTGGGTGTCACCAATGACGACATTGCCGTCCCAAACCCGCTGGGCCTCGTCCTCTTTCCACAGCTGTTCTCAGAAACTTTCTTGACCGTCCCCCGCCCATCCATCATGCGTTCCCCCAGCCCCTCCCTCCGGACCCCAGACTGCCTTCTCCCGGGGCACAAGTCACCCTGGACGAAATTTCCCGCTCTGTCTCATCCCCCTGCACTAACACAAGTTGTCGAGACCGTATTGAGCCCTGAGGCCAGGCTTCCCTGGGTTTGAATCCCGGCTCTGCCATTTGCTTGTACAACCTCAGGCAAACTGCTTAATTCTGTTTCTGCCAAAGAAAAATGGGAATAATAATAGTATCAAACTCATAGAGTTGTTTAAACCGGCCATACAATTCCTGTGAAGGGCCAGGACCCACACCCAGCATACAGCGAGTGCCTGGGAACTGCTAACTGGTGTTACTAGGTGGAGTCTCCCGGAGCAGAGCTGCCGCCCGCCCGTGTCTGTCTTCCCAGCACCTGGAAAGGACGGACTTGGAAGGGCTTTGCCCCGGAGGCAAGTTGCTTTACCGGTGAAATGGGCCTCCCATGAAAGACCAAAGCCCAGGCCTCGGTCAAGGACTCGGGTCACGCTGTGAACTTGTTCATCTGGCAGACGTAGGGCTGTGATTTGAGTTCTTGGTCCCCCGGGGGAACCTGGGCCACGTGGCTTGGGGAGAACTGGAAAGTGACCTGCGCAGGGCTGTGCAGCTTGCTTCAGAGACGACTTCTGGGGTTGGTGACACCTGATGACTCCTGGGGGGAAATGACACAGCATTAACTTCCGGCCACATTGGGGTTTCATTCAATAATCCTTTTGTTCTTTCCTGCCAGTCGTAGTTACGAGGCTTAGCTGTTATGTAATAATAATGGTGTTTATTGAGTGTTTGCTGTGTGCCAGGCACAGTGCTAAAGGTTTTATGTTATAAATTCATGTATTCCGCACATCAACCCTGTCAGGTGTTTTTTATTATCCCCATTTTATAGGGGAAACTGAGTCACAGAGCATTTCAGTCAGTAAGTGGCAGAGCAGGATTTGAACCCCAGGCGGTTTGGCCAGAGCGCCGAGTTCATCACCGCTACGCTCTGGTGCTTCCTCTGTCACCAGCTTTCCCCACAGTCCTGGTGACAGGCTGCCTCGTGGCCTCTGAGCACTGCCCCTTCCATGGGAGTCCTGCGCAGCCAGCAAAGCTGAAAGAATTAAAATTACGTCTTTCTGTGTGGCCTCTGCTCAGCATCAGCTTGGGGAGGAGCAAACACAGACCTTTAGGAGAAAGAGATCTGGAAGATGAAACCCTAGAAAATAAAAGGCCTGTGTTAGGGAGAGGAACAGGGATTTGAATAGGAGGCGTTGAGTGGGGAGAGGAAGGGAACTCAGCAGGCTGAACCACCGTTTGCTGAGTGCATCTCCTGTGTCAGGTTTGGGAGTGTCTCTGCCCTCCAGGAGCTCCCAGGCCTGTGGGAGAGATGGACAAGTCAACAGGCAAATTGCTGAATAGGATTTGAGTGTGTGGGCAGGAGCCTCCAAAGGCACAAAGGAATGGATGACTAACTTGGCCCAGGGAGGTGATATTTGAGTTGGGTCTTGAAGGATGCGTAGGAGTTTGCCAGCCGGAAGGAGCCAGTAGTGGCAGACAGAATTTAAACCCAGACAGTCTGGTTCTAGACTCTGTGTCCTTACCTACCATGGTGTGCTGGGCTCCACTTCCCCCAAAGGCCTGTCCTTGGGAGATGTGACTCTGCGGGTCCCGGGCCACTCAGTGCACACCCTGGGCAACTATCCAGCCATTTCTCCTCCAATCCCTGCTTCTGCTCCTCACAAATCCTGCTACCTGCCCCTTCTACAAGGATGGTGGGTGGGCGACCAGCTTTGCAGGGAAGGTCTGTGCCCTCTCTATGTGGTCAGGCCTTGTGGTGTCCTGAGAAGGACACAGAGATTCCACCTCCAGGGTCCCTGTGGCAGCAGAGGGGCCGGGGGAGACACTGAAGCATTTCCTGTTTTGTTTTTCAACTTCCTCCCGTCCCAGCACCTGAAATGTGCTTTGCATAAGGCACTTCCTCAGAGCATCCCACAACCCTGGCAGGTAGAGGTTGTTTCTCACCATTTGAAACCTGCAGAAGCCCACTCAGAGAGGTTAAGCCATGTGTCTAAGGCCACACAGCTAAGCAAGTAAGTAAAGAGACTGGAATTTGCCCCTTGGCTTGTCTGACCCCAAGGCCTGTGCTCGTGTGTTTACGCCCTTCGGAGGCTACCGGTTTATGATAGGCAGTGTGCCTTTCTGCTGATAGCTGTGCGCGCCCCTCCCAGGTGACCTCTGGGCTTGTACACAGGGCACCGGGGCGTGCAGGTTAGTGTAACCACAATAAGACGGCATTGATTGCCGCGCTTCTCAAACTCGGGTGTGCGTGACAGTCACCGGGGATGCAGGTCACAAATGCAGATTGCGCTGCCCTCATCGCATACATCCTGATTCAGAAAGTTTGGATCCTCCACCCTCGGGGACAGGGACTGACGTTTCCAACAACTCCGTGCTTCCGCTGCTGGTGGGCCACGGACCTCACTTTGGAAATCCTGATTCAGTTCATGCCGCTCTGGGCCCAGCACTGTCCTGGGCATTGTATTTTGTCATGTCAGCTCTCAGGACATTGCTTGTGGAGGAAATTGATGCAAACAGAGGTGAGGAGTCTTGAAAGAGATTTTTACCAGTCTTGTTGAGGACCTTTGTAACCAACATGTCTAAAGCGTTAATTTAGTCTTCAGATTAATCAGATGAGGAAACTGAGGCTCAGAGAGGTTAGGTGACTTGCCCAAAGCCAAACAGCTCATAGTGGCAGAGCTGGGATTAGAACCCACATCCTTCAGCTGTCAAGGCCTGTGTTCTTCCCAGAACCCCACACTGCCTCGTTTGCACACTCACACACAGATTCTTGGAGGCACAGAACCCAGCTCCACCAACCAGGTAAATGTGGGAAGGTAAATATGGGAAGATTAATGGTGGTGATAACTACCATTTGTTGAGGACCTACTACGTGCTAGGCACAGGGTGTAGAATGGTGAGCACATAGGCATGGTCTTAGGTACTCACACAGATCTCTAATTATGAGCAGATGCTCCATGAGCTTATGTCAGAGGAGCCCATCCCAGGCAAGGGCAGGGGGAGAACGGGAACAGGGCAGACACCTCTGAGGAAGAAGCATTTGAGAAGCGATCTGAAGGATGGGTTAATTGTTAACCGGGTAAAAAGATGGAGAGAAAAAGGTTCTAGGCCAAGGGAGCAGCATGTGCAAAGGCCCTGAGGTGGATGACCTATATCCTGTTCAGTGTAGCTGGAGTAGAAAGCAAGGGCGAGAGTGACCCAGGGTGAGGATGAGGGGTGGCCAGGGCCTGGGCCTTGCAGGGCCGTGTAGACCCACTGAAAGATTTGGGCTTCATCCCAAGAGGAGTGGGAAGCCACAGGGGGGTGTGTGTGTGTGTGTGTGTGTGTGTTTGTTTTCAAATCAGTAAACTTTAGGCTTTATTTTCTTCTACACCAAAAGACCCTGTTGAAGCCCAAAATGGAAGAAAAGGCAAAAATTTATAACCAGCAAGGTGGAGGCTTTCCCGGCCCTGGAAGAGGGATGCCAGCAGGGAGGTGACAGGGACCCATTTACCTTTCCTTACACTCATTCTGGCTTCTGCGTGGAGATAGCCTTGGGGGAGGGGGCTGGACTGGAGGTGGCGGCCTGGTGGCTTAGCCCAGGCCGGGGTCGTGGGGAGGGAGAAGCACACAGACGTTGGGGTAGAGTTGACAGGGCTTAGTGAGTAATTGGACGGGGTGGGGGTCCAGCCCGTGGCTTTGACAGGTGAGAACAGAGCCCAGCTGTGGGCTCTCGTGGGTCAGGGTCACACAGCTTGTCAGCAGCAGCGCCCAGATGCTGGCCAGGAGCCTCCCGTCCAGGGGCCTCCTGGCAAAACCCGGACTGGGAGCCGAGATTCCTGGCTGCCGCTTTGCAGAGTCCCTCTTCCAGGCCCTTCCCTGTGCCCCCCCGCCACCACCCCCCCCCAGTCTGGTGGCTTCAGGGCAGTGGGGGGCTTTCTGGGCGCAGATTCTGTCTTTGAAGCATCTAACCGGGGAGGGACGGCACTCTGACCTCCAGATTCTTTCCCTGTGACCTCTGCCCCCACCCAGACCCTCCCCAGGCTTTGAAGGAGTGCACAGAAGTGGGGCTGAGGGGCAGCTGGAGGGCAGGGGCTGGAGCCACTGAGCCCAAACAGCCTCTCGCTGGGTGGGGGTGGGGCCCCTCGAGGATCCGAGGAGACACCCTCCTGGAGAGAAAGGGACAGCTTGGGCCTCTGCCAGTGGGGTGTCCCCAGAAGTAGGGGGACACCCCCATCCAGACCTCTGGAATGGGAAACTCCTGGCCGCCATTTAAGATTTCCTTTTCTTCCCCACGTTAACCCTGTCTGGCAAACAAGACCTCTGAGGTGTCCAGTTAAGTGCATTTCCAGCTCTGCAGGCCTCTCCCCAGCTGCCCACCCCGCTCTAAACCAGCCCCTCCTGGGGTCCAAGGTGGCCCAGCTCCCTGTCAGGAACCTCATTCCCTCTGTATCTGAGCCCCCGTTTTCCCCTTTGGGATTCAGGGCCTGCTTTCTCCTTGGGACCCTTCTTCTCCCTGGGAATCACCCCTGGACCTGGTCTCTCTCTGGAGACTGGGTCCCCTGCTCTCACAGAGACCAGGTATCCCCTCCCCCCAACATACCACAGTCTCCCCGTGTTCTGAATGACCCCCCCACCCCAGGACTGGGCCCTTCTCACCCTGACACATAGTGGGCACTCAAGTGATGTGTCCTCTTGCTCCTGCCACTCTCCCCAACTCCTGCTCCGAGGCCCGCTCTGCAGCCTCGCTACCCTTCCCCCGCATGGGGGCTGCGGGCTGACAACCGCGCCTGGGAAGCAGCTGGTGTTGGCTCAGAACGTTGAGTGGCAGAAAGATGAGAGCTGAGAAGGGGCAGGAGGAACACTGCCCACCACCCATGAGCCCGCTGCCCCTGATGTCCTGTTGGGTCAGGAGGCAAGTTTTGGACAAGTCAGAGACGGCTCCCTTCCCCCAGTGTGGGGCTCAGTCACGGAAATCGTCGCCCTGGTGGGACATGAACAGAGGTCTGGAAATAAGGTCAGTTGGTGAACGAGCTAGCGGTGGCTCTGCAGGGAAGCCGGCATCTCCTCGAGTCTCTGGCTGCCGTCGGGAGGACAGGCCCACTACCCTTGTAGTGGTGTAGCTCTTGGGAGCACCGCTTCTGTGTCCCCCCCCCCCCCACCTGTCTGCTCCCTGGAGCAGGAGGTCGGAACCACTGTTTCGGAATCGTTAACTTCGAGCCAGGCCCCGTGGTAAGCAACGTGGGCACTGACTCATTTCACTAGAGCCAGCTCTAAAGAGGCGGGTCCTAGTGTGTCCCCGTTTAACGGATGAGGAAGCCGAGGCTTGCCGAGGCGAGGTGCACAGCCAAGGCCACACAGCTTGGAGCCAGCACGCTGGCTGACTCCGGAGTCTGTTTTTCCGCAGGATCCTATGCAGGATCTGACTTCAGGGTTGAGGGTGGGTGTGCTTGTGGCTCAGAAAAGCCAGCAGCCGCGAGGAGAGAGGAGGCCAGCAACGGAGGAGAAGGTGGCCCTGGAATCCCGGCTGAGAGTCTCTCTGGAGAGGAGCAGGGGGTCCCCTGTGGGGACGGGTCAGGCAGCTGGAAGCAAGCTGGCACTGTCCTGTCCTCAGGGCACTGGCGCCCTGTAATCGGGACTGTTAGTTCTCTCCCCGGAGGGGAGTCCCCGAGGGCAGACCCTGGCTGCTCTGCGGATCTGCCCGCAGCACATGCTCAGTGAGGGATGGGGAGGGAGGGCAGCCTTGCAGGGCTGAAATAGGGAGGGGGTCAGGATGGAGAGCAAGGCTTCCTGTGCCACGCTGATAGTCCTGGGGCCAGTTTGTGGTTCGTGTTGTCGTTAGTGACACATATCTATGTGTTGAAGGTCAGCTAACGGAGACAGAGAATTTAATTATGAACTCGCACTTTACCACCAGTTCCGACCCCCATCTGTCGTGTAATGTGTTTCTTCAAAGAACAAAACCTTGAACAAAGTGTGAGTGCGTTTCTCTGGTGATCTCTGATCCCTCCATCGAAGAGATTGCTTAATAGGAACTGTCTTTCCCTTCTTTGGTGATCTGTGAGTTTCCTTGCTGTCCCCCAGGTGGCCGTGACTCACCCATCAAGCTCATTCAGGAAAGTCCAGAGGAATTTTTCTTCTCCATCAGGTTCCATTTGAGCAGTGCTGGGTGACGCCCAGTGACACCCTCGAGGTTGGGGAAGGAGAGGCACACACACTCACTGGCCACTTGTCTCTGCCACCTCTGCCTCCTTCGGCCCCTGCCGTCCTGGGGCCCAGAGCCATCTCAGCCAGCGCAGGAGGCGTGTTAGGGGCCTGTGGGCTCCTCCCGCCAGACTCAGCGGCCTGACCCTCTCTAGGGAAAATGAGTCATTTCTTCAAGCCTGAAATGTTTCTCCACGTGGGAAGAAGGGGGAAAGGAGTTGGGATGGGGCGAGCCCCAAACTTGTTTCTCAGCTGTGAAGGGCACCCGGGCCACCGAGGGAGGGGGTTCCAGAGAGACTGTTATTGACCCAGTGAAATCAATAAACTGCAGCTCTGATGGCGATCAGGGTCACCCTGGATGGAACTGCGCTGGGCTGAGCGCCCAGAAGGTCCTTCCCCTTGAGCAGCACTGATCCCTCCCCCTTCCACTGGCCACCCAGTGCCCCAGGGGGGCCCTGCTTGTCCGTTCTACCTTCTTCCTCTCCTAAACTGATCAAGTTAAGAAGGTGTATGGGGGGGTGGCAAACTCCTATTGACCAGTAGTGACCCTTCTGAGGGTTTAGAAATCGGGCTTCAACAAGGGAGAGACGTGTGCTGGATTCCGCCAGGGAGTGCCGTCCGCCAGGGCCTGGGGGGGCGGGCAGTGTGCCCCCAGTCACCCTCGCTGGAGAGGGATGGATGGGCCAGGCTGCAGTCTCCGGCTCTCCCATGTTGCCCTGTTATTTTCTGGGTGACCTGAAGTAAATCATTTTACCTCTTTGAGACTCACTTTTCTCATTTGTAAAACAGCAAACAATTACCACTCACGGTTGTGAAAAATAGATGAGATGCACCTGCAGAAGCAGCCTCCTGGCCCTTGAGTCCACTCAGATGTCACCTTCTCCGAGAGGCCTTCCTGGCCACCCTACCGGGTGTCGTCCGTCTCCCATTTTCTGTCCCCTCGCTGCTTGACTTTTCTCCTCGGCGCTCACCACCATCTAACAGGCTCCCTATTTCACTTACTTCTTTAATTTCCTTAATTTTTATTTTGGGGCATTTCAGACCAGTGCATGCGATTGCCCTGGGGAGTATAGTGGGGCACTGTTAGAGTAAACTTAAAACGTTCTGTTTTGGAGTAGAATGCAAAATTGGCATGAATTTTTAAAGATTTAAAAGGTCCATCCCGGGACCGGGAATCCTGCAACTTTTTTTTTTATAAGAATTTTCCTTTGGAATAATTTTAGGTCTACAGAAAAGTTGCAAAGATGATACAGAGTTCTTGTGCACCCTCGCCCAGTTTCCCCTCGTAAGTGACCTTACGTGACCGTGGTACATTTGTCAAAACTAAGGAGCCACCATCGGTACCTGCTGGTTAATTAAACTCCACTCTCTGTTCAGATTTCACCAGTTTTTACACTGCTGCCCTTTTTCTGTTCCAGAATCCCATCCAGGGTGCCACGTTACATGTAGTCGTCCCGTCTCCGCAGCCTCCTCTGGGCTGTGACAGTGTCTCAGACTTCCCTTGTTTTTCGTGACCTTGGGAATTTTGAGGAGTCCCGGGCAGGCGTTTCCTGGAACATCCTTCAATTTGGCTTTGTCCTGCGGCCTGTGTGATGCCTTTGTCTCTGTCAGCTGCACGTTGCAGTGGTCCCCGGGGCCGTCGCCTTTTCCTCTGCCCTGGACTGCACCTGTGCTCTCCCCGATCGATGCTGCCCTTCCCTGGTGACGGCCACCTTTGCACCCGCCTGCTCCCTCCCACACCCGGGCGCCGCCTGCCTGCTTCCCTCTGGGTAGCAGCACCGCTGTGCGCAGGTGCCAAGTGGTATTCAAGGTGGCACCGGACACCTCCTTGACCAGGTTCCGTCAATACTCTGCCTCCTCTTCCACTTCTTTCCGCCCCTCACCCGCACTGGCCTCTGTCAGCCACTCTCTGCTGGATTAAGGCAAAGTCTCCTTCTTGCCCTCCCTGCCTCAGCCTCACCCCTCCAGCCTTCCCTCCTCCCTGCCTCAGCCTCGCCCCTCCAGCCTTCCCTCCTCCCTGCCTCAGCCTCGCCCCTCCAGCCTTCCCTCCTCCCTGCCTCAGCCTCGCCCCTCCAGCCTTCCCTCCTCCCTGCCTCAGCCTCGCCCCTCCAGCCTTCCCTCCTCCCTGCCTCAGCCTCGCCCCTCCAGCCTTCCCTGCTCCCCATAGCCTCAGCCTCACCCCTCCAGCCTTCCCTCCTCCCTGCCTCCAGCCTCACCCCTCCAGCCTTCCCTCCTCCCTGCCTCAGCCTCACCCCTCCAGCCTTCCCTCCTCCCCGCAGCCTCGGTGTCGCTCCTCCAGCCTTCCCTCCTCCCTGCAGCTTCAGCGTCGCTCCTCCAGCCTTCCCTCCTCCCCGCAGCCTCAGCGTCGCTCCTCCAGCCTTCCCTCCTCCCCGCAGCCTCGGTGTCGCTCCTCCAGCCTTCCCTCCTCCCCGCAGCCTCAGCGTCGCTCCTCCAGCCTTCCCTCCTCCCCGCAGCCTCAGTGTCGCCCCTCCAGCCTTCCCTCCTCCCTGCCTCAGCCTCACCCCTCCAGCCTTCCCTCCTCCCCGCAGCCTCGGTGTCGCTCCTCCAGCCTTCCCTCCTCCCCGCAGCTTCAGCGTCGCTCCTCCAGCCTTCCCTCCTCCCCGCAGCCTCAGCGTCGCCCCTCCAGCCCTCCCTCCTCCCTGCCTCAGCCTCGCCCCTCCAGCCCTCCCTACTCCCCACAGCCTCAGCCATCTTTCTGAAACACATGGCTGGTCCTGTCACCGTCTTGCTCGGAGCCCTTCCATGGCTCCCCATGACCCTGGGGGCAAATCAGACTCCGTGTGAATTCTAGGGTGTTTCAAGATCTAGTCTTTGCCTGTTTCTCCAGCCTCATTTCTGGCCTTTTTGTCACCTTGTCCTCCACGCTTCAGCCCAACAGAACTTTAGTTCCCCCAGAGCCACTCACTCTTTTCTCCCGCCTCCACCCCTTTGCATATGCTGTGCCCCCTGTTTCCTGCTGTTAGAATGTGAATTCCTTGGGTGTGGAGACCTTATCTGCCTTGTTTTCCACTGTCCCTGCGGGACCTTGGTCAGTGCCTGGTGCATAGTACGTGTGCGATAAGTACCCATTCATCAGTCTGGGGAGAGCTGGGGGCAAGAAAGCTCTTTGTCAAATAATCTCAGGCAAGCATAAAATTAGAGCAGTGACCAGTGCCACGAAGACAAGGGTCCTGGCGCTACATGTGGCTGTAATAGGGGAACTTGACCTAGTCAGGGAGGTTAGAGGGGGCTTCTTTGTAGACATGACATTCCAGCTGTGATCTGAAGGAGAGGTGATGTTAACTAGGTGCGAAAGGAAGAGCATTATAGGCATAGGGAACAGTGTGTGCAAAGGCCCTGTGGTTTAAGGGAACATGAAGGACTAAAAGAAAAGCAGAGTCACTGCAGCCTGGGGTAGGGAAAGTAGGGGCACGTAGTGAAATGAGGCTGAACAGCGTGGCGTGGCCAGAGCCCGACGTGCTTGCAGTTTTATCTTTATTGTTGGAGCAATAGGAGGCCACTGAATGGGGTTTAAAAGTGTGTGTGTGTGTGTGTAGAGAAAGAGAGGTGGGGAAGGAAGCAGAGGGAGAAGATGGGGCAAGAGGAAGAATCATGATCATGTCCAGGCTGTGACTGTGGACAAGTCATTTCATCTGCCTGAGCTTCAGTCTCGTCTGTAAGGTGGGGACAGAACCACCCACCTTGCAGGATGGTTGTGTGGATAAATGAAATAGGTGTGGAGCACTTGACCCCGTGAGGGTGCGTGAGCAAAGTGGCTGCCTGATCGGTGCCTGGTGTCCTCCCTCTCTCTGTCACCGCCCCCAGCTGCAGGCTGTGAAGAGAGTCATTCACCAGCCATTGTTCACAGCTCAACCGTCCTCTTTGCTCATGGTCCTTCCCCTCTTCCCTCTCAGGAGCCCAGGGCTGTCCCTGCTGGCCACCACCAGCCTCTGCCCTGGAGGGAGGGCCGTGCCCGACTGTGCCTCTCAACCCAGACCCACCTCGTGTTCTGGTGGTTGAGACGCTGGGGTCCTGATGGCCTGCCCTCCCTGAGTCCTGCAGGGGCCGGCGGGCTATGGGGGCGAAGCCGTAACTGGCTCCTGGTGTGGAAGGGCTGTTCTGATAACTCGGGAACCTGCCAGCACCGCCGCCTGTCCACGTGCCCTTGGGGCACCATTTGTCCTGCTCTGTGGTAGCAAGGGCCAGCAGTCCAAGTGCCCTGCTGTAATCGTTACCCTGTTTAAGCCACAGGCGGTCGTGCAAGGCACAAATCAGTGTCCCCTTTTCACACATGAGGAAACTGAGGCCCAGGGAGGTGATGTGATATTCCCAGGTTCTCATAGCTTGTTGGTGGCACAGATGGATTGAAAGCAGGTCGACCTGACCCGGGGACCCGCTGCCTGCACTGCCTCCCATTGGACTTGGGGATCGAGGACACTGGGGGGGGGGGGGGTCCTGTGAAGTTGACAGCCAGTGTTTATCAGTGTGGCTGCTGTAGGCATTTTGAGAGAGGCAATTTTGATTGTTTTGCAGGACTGTCCCGCGCATTCCAGAAGTTCACACTGACGGCCAAAGGGATTAGATGCTGGTACTCCCCCGTCATTTGATAACCAAAAATGCTCCCACATATATACAGAAACTCCTTAGAGGGCAGAGCTGCCCCAGATTGAGATCCACTGGTAATACAATGGAAAGTATGGTAATGTTAATACCAGCTTATGTTATTGAGGGCCTGGTAGGGGCTAAATGCTTAACCTACGTACTTTTATTTAATCTTATCGGATACAGGTACCCTTAATAGACCCATTTTACAGATGAGGAAATTGAGGGTCAGAGAGGTTAAGTGATTTGGCCAGGTTAACAAAGCTAGTTAATAGTAGAGCCAGGATTTGAACTCATGCTTCTGTTTTAAAGAGAAGGCCCAGAGAAGGCAGATGATTTGCTCAAGGTCACACAGCAAGTAGCATCAGGCATGGGATTTGAACTCAGGACTCAGAGAGCAGTGCTCTTTTCATTCCACATGATGCTTAGAAGGACAGAGATAAGCCCATTGGCTGGCAGCTGGCAAGAGGAGCCACTGGCCCGCACATGAGGGAAGATTTCCGCCTCCATAGCTCAAAGCCCCAGGAGCCTTGAAGCCTTGGGTCCACCACTGTCCCCTCCACCCAGACACCTTTGTTGTGTTTGCCTGCATCCTCTTTCCCTCACCTCTTTTTTCTCCCTCCATCACCCCTAAGCTTGTGACCTTGTGCCAGGCCCATCACCCCGCACGCCTAACCTCAGTTTCTCTCCTCGATCTTAGGAATCATCCTTATCTTTTGTGGGATGGGGTGGTTTAGAGAATCAGGTGACAAAACTAGTGTGAAGAAGGTGCTCGCTTGATGCCAGGCACGTCTTGTAGGCTCAGGAAATGCTTGTGAACTTGGAACCCCCTTGTCCTTTTTCCTCTGACTTTCCTCTCCGTCTCTAGGTATTTTTGTCCTCGCCTGGCTAGGCGTTTAGGCCGGCTTCTCACTCCCAGGGCCAAAATGGCACCACCTCCTTGTCTTCTGTGCCAACAGTTGGCACTGTCATTTTTGTTACCAGGCCTAGGGCCTTGGGGTGGGTGTATGGGAGAGGGGGCCCTGGCACAGCGCCATCTGTGCCCTTGGCCTACCCCTTGCACTGGCCAGGTGAGAAATGCTGACTGATCTTCTGCCCTCAGAGCATCCTCTGGGTTTCCATGGCAACCATGCAGCCAGGATCCCTTGGCTTCTGCTGGGCAAAGGGCCACCAGATTCGCACAGAAGGGTGCCCGCAGTCCTGGAAAGGAGGCATCTGTTAGGAGGCCAGAGGTGGGCGGCACCAACCTGTCCCCAGCCCTTCGAGAGGGGAGCAGCACTTGGCTGAGGAGGGGTGTGAGGTCTCCCGGTTTCATCTACGCACCACCCTGGTCCCCAGTCCATCTCACTGGGAAGCTGCCTTGTGACTTCTTTCTGAGCCTCCGTTTCCTCATCTGTGAAATGGGGATATAATGCTGATCTCAGAAGTTGCCCCAGCTGCCCGTGTGAGCCACGTGGGGGCAGGATCACTGAGCCTGGGGAAGCTGTCCCGGGAGCCTCAGAGAGAGAGCACGGGGAGGCCAGACCAGACCAGCGAGAGGGCCCAGGGACACCAGTCTGTTTCGTTAGGACTTGGGGGTCAGACACATTGCCCCTTCCAAGCAGTGCAGTCTTGAGGAGGCACCCTTCCCTCTGTAAGCCTCAGTTTCTCCTGCTCTAAAATGGAAAGAGTTCTTCCTGCATGACAGGGTTGCCAGGAAAATAGAATAGGATGTGTGTGGCGCGCCAGGCCTGGTGCCTGGCCCAGTATACAGTAGGCGCTCATTAAGTGTTGATTATCTGTGGTGGCACTGACCGGCCACAGCTGCACAGGAAGGGGATTTCCTGTGGTCAGCCCTGCCTGCCCAGGCCTAGGTCCCCGGCAGACCCCTCTCTGGGCACGGCTGCGGGTGCCCCCAGGACGTGCTCCTGCAGTGGGGACTTTTTCTTGTGTCGTTCACACCAAGACTTCCCCAGGAAGGCCAAGCCCCTTCTGTAAGTGGCCCCAGCCCGTTATCTGGCCCCAGCCCGTTATCTGGCCTTGCACGATTTCTGGTTTGTGTTAGGTTTTTTGTGTCGTATCTTATCTCCGCCGGGACACAGGAACGGCCTGGTGAGTCAGAGTGGCCTGGGTTCTGGTCCCCAGCTCTGCCACTCACTGGCTGCAGGACCCCGGGTGAGTGACTTCACCTCCGGGAACCTCGGTTTACTCCTCTATGAAGTGGGGGTAATAGCACCTCCAGCACAGGGTGGTCCTGGAGATGACGTGGGAAGGTGTCACATGCTGCCTGGCACGGGGAAGACGATGATCAGCAATAGCGCCTTCCCCAAACCAGGAGGCCCAGCGGCAGCAGGATCCCACAGGCTCAGACCCAGGACAAGGGAAGAACATCACAGACGATCGAGGCGCCACCCGGGCGATGGGCAGAGGTGGCTGCACGGCTGAGCCCAGGCTGCTGGCGGCTCCCAGTCCCCCCATGGCCTGGAGGAGGCTGGGACCTCACAAAGCCCCCTGAGAACGAAGGAAGGGTGGGAGGGAAGACACAGATGAGGCCTCTACAGGGACTTGAGTGAGTGTGGAGGTTAAGAGCACAGGCTCTGATCAGGCGCATGTTTCCTCCACCAGGGGCTGTGTGACCCCATGTAAGTGACTTGACCTCTCTGAGCCTTGGTTCCTCACCTGTGAAATGGGGGATAATGATGTACCATGTCTCCCAGGATTGCTGTGCGGAGGCGATGAGATAAGGCATGGAAAGTGCTCGGCCCGGTCTGACTGAGAATTTCTTAGTATTTTTAGGATGTGCTCTCAGGGCCCACCGACTTCTTTGCCACACTCCTCAATTACCCATAAAACAGTGATAGAAAATTTTTAAGAGCTTATGTCTCCAGCACCTTCCACGAAGCCAGGCCCTATGCTTAGTGCCTTCCTCCCGTTACCCTGTTTAAGCATCACAGTCCCCCATGAAAGGGGCCTAGTTGTCATCCCCATTTTACAGATGAGCATACCAAGCCTGCGAGAGCCAGCGCTGTCCAGGCCCACACAGCATTGACGCCGGAGCCGGGCCCTCTTCCCTCGGCCCCTGTTCTGGGGATAGTCCTGGACTGTGTTAGGGTGTCTCGCCAGGAATTAGCTGGACGCAGCAAACCACACAGTCGGTGGGAGAAGCTGCAAACAGAGGATCTGAGTGGGGTGGAGGCCCCTGTGGAATGAAGACCAGCCTGGGAGGCGAGCGGCCTGTGGGAAGCTGGAGACAGGAGCCGTGTGACCGCGTGTGTTTATTCAGCCCGTCCCAGGCAGGCGGGGGCCCCTGACAGGCCAGTGTAAACATCCGGCCTGCTCGTCGGCCTGGTGGGGGGCTGAGGCAAGCTGGGGAGCCAGCAGCCAGGGCCTCCTGGTGCCAGGGGTGTCCTGGTAGACAGATGGGGGGGTGGCACAGAGCCAGCATTTGTTAAGCACCTCGGATGTGCCGCGTCATTTATACACAGCATCTTATCGCAGCCGCGCAACAGCCCGGTTGGGTCTATTTTATTATTTGTACTGAGCAGAAGAGGAAACTGAGCCCTGGAAATTGTACAGACGCAGCCCCATCCAAACCCCTCACATGTGATTTGCTGAGAGGGTGCGTTTGGAAAGCGTAGCTTGGACTGTGTTTCTTTGCCTCCGGCTCTGCTGAGGTCACACTTCCATGCAGCTCTGTTTGGATCTAGTTCCCGTTCGCTCCCGCGGAGATGTGTCACCTGGTAGCTGTAGCTCTCGCTGCAGATGCCCTCCCTGGTCTGCTCTTCGGCCCCTCCTGGTGTGTGGGACTGGCCGCACTGAGGAGGCCTGGTGGGACCAGCTCGGGGTTCCGCCCCTCTCTCGCCCAGGGCAGGGAACCTTGCTGGCTCTGGTTGTGCAGGCTGTGGAGTGGGTCTGGTGGATTGACAAGACCTTAGGTATCGTCCCACCCATTTCACAGATGGAGAAACAAAAAACCAGAGAGGGGAAATGTCTGCCCTAAAGACTCCCAGTGAGTGGCCCGGGCAGAACTGGGGCCCGGGTCTCCAGGGAGGACACCCCTAGTCTGGCTGACCTTTGTTGGTGGGGTGGGGTGGGCAGAGGTAGGAAAGGGCAGGGATGAAGTCAGTATGTTCCCCAGATGCGTCATGATCTGAAATCCGATTTCGCAGCCACCCCCGCTCCCTTCCGCTGCCCTCGCGGAGCTGTGCCCCAGAAGTGCCCTTGGGCTCTCGGAACTCCGATAAATTCCTGTGCTTGTGTCAGCAGGGTGGTTTCACTGGCCTGGGTGGCTGAGAGCCACGCAGGGCCCTCCCTGCTCCCCACTTCCTGCCACTGTCTGCCCCCAGTCTCGTCCTGCTCTTTCCGCACACGTTCCCCCCCAACCCTTGGTTCATCTGCGGGCCCAGCAGAAGTGCTGCCTGGCTGAGCCAAAGTTGGGAGGAATCGTTCAATGTAGCAGCAGCCCGTGCCTGGGCACCTGCGTGTGCCGTCGGATGCCTCTGAGAGGCACCTCGCTGGTGCAGGGCGTGTCTGCAGCTGTTCCTCACCACTGCTTTGGGAGGGAGGCGCCGTGGCCCCATTGAAGGTGGCGAAGAGTGAGGTCACACCCTGAGCCTGGATTTGAACCAGGAGACAGACGCCTGGGTTCCGCACTCTCGGCCGCAGCTGCCAGAGCCTGGGACCCGTGAAAGTCACGCCAGAGGATTTATTTGGGTACGAGGGGGTGCAGACTCCACCTTGAGAATAAGGAGCAGGGTCTTGCGAGAGGCCCAGGAGAATGGGGCAGGGGCGGGGGGGCAGTGTGGAGCCCAGCTTTCCTGTCCAGCTCACAGCAGGGAGGGGTCCCAAGAAGGCCAGGAACAGAGAGGCTGAGAAGGGGTGGGGGGCGGTGGAGGGAGTCCAGCCAGGCCAGGCTTGTGACTTTATGGGTCCTGGTCAAAGGGCTAAGATTGCCCGCCAATCCCCAGGGCCCCAGATGCGTCACCAGTTAAGAATCGCTGAAGGCCAGCCTGGCCTTGGGACGAGTGGACCCTTTCCCCTCTTAATCTGAGGCCTGTGGACCGGCCCTTCTCTTTCCATTTTGGGAAACTCCTCCCACAGCAGCAAGAAAAATAGCAGCTGCTGTGCGCCAGGCCCCCCTACTGTGTGCCAGCTCCCCCACCCCCCAACTTCTGTGCGCCTGCCCTTTACAAACACGACCTTGTTTGATTCTAGAAGAGTTGTGGGAGCTAGCGGAGGGTGTTATGATCCCCACTTCCCAGAGGTGAAAACTGAGCTCCCACTGCAGCCAAGCACAGTTCTGGCTTTAATCCGAGTGTATCTGCTCCCCAGCCCCTGCGTTTTGTTGGTGTGTTGCAAAATAGTTCAGACATGTAAAAAGCATAGAGTTCAGCAAAAGTGAACATTGGCAGACCAACCATCCAGTTTATGAAATAAAACATTCCAAATGCAGTTGAATCCAACATGTGTCTGCCCTGATCCCATTCCATACTGCCCCCTCTTTTAGAAAAAACTACTTTTTTTTTTTTTGAGGAAGATTAGCCCCAAGCTGACTGCTGCCAATCCTCCTCTTTTTGCTGAGGAAGAGTGGCCCTGAGCTAACATCGGTGCCCATCTTCCTCTACTTTATATGTGGGACGCCTACCACAGCATGGCTTACCAAGCGATGCCATGTCCGCACCCGGGATCTAAACCGGTGAACCCCAGGCCGCCAAAGTAGAATGTATGCACTTAACCACTGCACCACCGGGCTGGCCCCAGAAGAAACTACTTTCTTACATGACTGCCCCAATACTTTTCCTAGATGTTTCTCCCTCCCCAAATGATACATAGTATTACTCATGTGTTTTAAAACTTGAAATAATTGGTAGGAGGCTCTGTGTTTACTTTTTTTTTTTTAAAGATTTTATTTTTTCCTTTTTCTCCCCAAAGCCCCCCAGTACATAGTTGTATATTCTTCCTTGTGGGTCCTTCTAGTTGTGGCATGTGGGACGCTGCCTCAGCGTGGTTTGATGAGCAGTTCCATGTCTGCACCCAGGATTCGAACCAACAAAACACTGGGCCGCCTGCAGCGGAGCGCGCAAACTTAACCACTCGGCCACGGGGCTAGCCCCTCTGTGTTTACTTTTACAGCCTGCTTTTCTCTTCTCATGTTGTGTTAGAGTTCTAGCCAGTTCCTTTTCAGTGCTGTGTAGTATTCCACCACATGGGCCTGCCACCGTTTAACCAGGCCACTATAGACAGCCAGTTAGGTTGTTTCTTGTTCACTCTTCAGACAATGCTGTGGTGCTTCCTTGTTCAAGTCTCCTTGTGACCACAGGAGAGTTTCCAAGGTGTATATATGTCATTTATGTTCAGGAGTGGGATCAGATAAGCCCACCATATCTGAGGACTATGCTGAGAGAGTTGACCAACAATTTTGGGGGTTCCTGCTCAGAGAGTTAAAAACCCCTTCATGACAGGAATGTTACTGTGTTTTGTTTGCTGCTGTGAACAGTGCTGAGAACCGTGCCAGCATGTAGTAGGTGCACAGTGAACATCTGTTGACTGAATGAGTGGACGTGTGCCGGGCCACACGTCAGGTGCTCGACGTTCACGAGCGTCATCAGTCTGCTGCGAGGAGAGGGTCTTCCCCCTTCACAGATGAGCCGACTAAGGCTTCAGGGAGGTCAGGTCACGTTCCCAGAGTCCCACAGCCAGCACCCCAGTCAGTCGGCTCCAGAGCCTGCACTCTTGCCCTAGCCCTAAGGTCGCCCTGTAGACGGGGACCCGGTTCACAGAGGCCTGGAAGGTGGGGGAAACGGCAGCTGCGTCTAATGCCTAGCTGTCTGGATGCAAGTGCTTGGGGCTTTCGAGGTTGTCCTAGAGGCTCGTAGAGTGAGGTGGGGCCCGCTGGTTGGTCACCTTTGGCCTGGAGTGCCACCATGGGGTATGGGGTGAGTGACATCTCACCTCTAGGCTGGTCTGCGGGGGACTCCAAAGGTCGAGCCCATGCTAGCCTCAGGATTCAGATGCCGTCAGTGGAAGAGACCCATCCTGGGGGAGGCAGTCGGACCTAACAGGAGAATCATTCGCCTGTGGCGGGAGCAGACCTGGGTTCATATCCCAGGCCTGCCACTTATTAGCTGTGTGACTTTAAGTAAGTCTCTCAACCTCTCTGAGCCTTATCATCCCCATCTGTTAAATGGGGATCTTGACTCTCTCTTGCAGGGTCATTAATGGATTTAGGATTGGGTGTAACGATCTTAACACAGCGCCTGGATAGTCGTTACTAATGACAGTGCAGGGGAGAAGGATGTTCTAGAGGTACGTGTGGATCACTTCAGGCGCATACAGATGGGGCAGCTTAGGGCACGGAGGAAGACTTCATGGAAGAGATGACATTTGATCTGGGTTCTGAAGAGTGAATAGGAGTTCTCCAAGCCAAGGAGTAGACTGTGGGTCAATCAATTTCTATGTGTCCTGTCCTAGACTTGGTGTTGAGAGGAATGTCATCATGTTGCTTGCAGGAAAAAAAAAAAAAAGCTAATGTGGGTTACTTACAATTCGTTAGAGATACACGACCCTGTGAAGATGGTGCAGACCGGGTGCTGACTAAATAGACAAAGAATCAAGAATCTGGGGCAGTCAGGAAGGCTTCCTGGGGGAGGCGGGGTGGTGGGGGGGAGTAGGATTTAAATGAGAAAGGAAGACAGGAGGGAGAGGGGCTGCCTGATTCTTGATTTCCTGGCTAGGCTGGGGCAGGAAAGGGGCCTCCCAGCCTGGTGGGAGACTGGGGGCAGACTTCATAAGTTCTGGCAGGAGCCTCTCTCTGTCCCTGTCACCAAGGCTGGTGCTGTTCTCGCCCTTGGAAGAGAAGAAAGTTGTTCCGAATTGTTAATTGTGCAATTTCAAGTTGGCTCCTGAGCTGGGCTGAGGAGGAGCCAAGCCCCAGAGAGGGTAGGAGGAGCTGGATGGCTACAGAGCCAGGAGTTCAGGGGCCCGGGAGGGGGTTTGGGAATGCCGCTGTGTGAGTGTCCCGGGCAGGGACGCCTGTCTGGCCTGCTTGGTCCTCCCTGCCCAGAACTCCTGCTCCACTCCGGATCCTAAGCCCCAGAGGGTCCTAAGAGTTTGACAGAGCTGGGTTTGAATCATAGTCTCTCACCAGCTGTGTGACCTTGGACTGGTTACTTAACCTCTCTGGGCCTCTACTTGCACATCTCTCACATGGGGCTGCTGTGATGGTTAAATCAGAGAATACATGTAAAGCGGTTAGCACAGGCTGGATTGAAGTCATTGCTCAAGAAATGGTTTGTGTTGCTGCCGCTCTTCTTAGTTATCAGCACCAGCACCATCAGCACCGTCGGCACCATCACCACCAGTCCCTCCATGACCTGGGCTGCGCTCTTGCTCGGGTTGAACCCTGGGGTCCTTCCAGTTGCCTGTGTTGGCTCTTCGTGAGCCAGGACATTCCTGTGCCCGCACGTTAGCGTCCAGCGTCACCGCCTGCACCCTCGGCAGTGCCCCTCGGAGGAGGCGGGACTTGAATTCCTGTGTGCCTTTTCATGGGTTAGCACCCTAATCCTCACCACAGCCCTATGAAGTAGGTTCTCATGTCCCCATTTTATAGATCTGAAAACATGCTCAGAGAGGTGAGGTGGCCTGCCCAGGGTCACACAGCAGTAAAGTACAGGGATGCAAGACCAGGTCTCTCTCCTATAGAACCTTTGCTCTTCTTACTCCGGGACAGGAGGAGCAGCTTGTTCCCAAGGAATCTGAGCCTGGCACTCTCTCCCTTTAGTTACCCCTCCACTCCCTTCTTTGTCGTGTCCCCCTGTCCCTGGTTGTCCACCCCCTCGTCTCAGCTCTGCCCCTGGGGACCACTCTGGGCCAAGACTGCAGATGGGGTGGCCTGTGTCCTCCGGAGCCAACATAGCTGTGGCTGCCCTACTGTCAGCATGGGTCGGGCCTCTGCTCCCCACCAGGCGTTTCCTCCCTGGCTCCCCCAGCCCCCATCCCCAGCAGGCGGGACCGTGTGTGGGGAGGGGATAATGGGGACCAGATGGGAAGCTGAGCCTGGGGTGGGCTTTGTTAGGCGGACATTCCTGGTCACTGAGGCCACACCAGCTCAGTAGCATCTGGTTTGGCCGAGGGTCCACCCTGATTGGCTGGGGCTGGACTTGGGGAGTTGCCCTCCCACGAGGCCCTGGCACTGTGGCAGGTGGGGACCAGCGCTTCATGCTGAGACAGGATTTCACAGTCCGGGAGGGAATGACGGGGGCAGCGGGGCCGACTGAAAACACGGGGAGAGTAGCGTCACACAGAACTGGCGTCCGGCCGGCTCTGTTACTCCCCGGCTCTGCAGCCCCCGCAGGTTGCTGCCGCTCTCTGGGCGGCAGTTTATCAACTACAGAATGGGAGACAGTGGTAGCACGAGAAAACCACATAAACGGCTGGCCAGGTGCACCGTGCTTCCCATGTTTTAACTCCTTGCATTCTCATAGCACCCAGGAGAGGCACTCTCCTCCTCTGTTTTACTGATAAACTGAGGCACAAGGTGCTGGTGTCACTTGCCCAAGTCAGACAGGTGGGAGGAGGCAGAGCTGGGATTTGAACCCAGGCTGCCTGAGTCCCGGGTCACCACGCTCCTACTGCTGTGTTGTCCTGCCGCTCGGCGACATGTGTGACAACATAGGAGAGAAGTGCCTGGTCAGCTGGGATGCTGCGTGCCCCTCCCCTACTCGTTCCAGAAGCCTGTGCTGTTGGTGGCATGTGGGACGGGCCTGCTGGGCTCATAAATGGGTGGATGGACGTTGGGAACATTCCTGCAAGTGGGGTGACAGGAGGCATGGGGTTGTGACCCTCCGGCCCGTGCAGTCTGGGCAGCCGCCAGCGCCACCTGTTGCCCTGAAAGGGCCAGGGGGCTCAACTCTGGACACAGTAGCCCCGGTTCCTCAGGTCCCCGCTGCGCACACGCTGTCTGCATTCTCTCCTTTAATCCTCACGACCACCCTGGTTGCCTTAGATGGGGACGGGTGGCTTCGGAAGAAGCTGGTTTTGAACACAGGTCCAGCTGCCTGCAAAGCCGAGCCCTTTGCCTGCGGGGGCCGCACTGAGGGCCAGCTCCTGCTGCCTGAGGGTGGGCTGCAGTCTCCTTGTCAGAGGTGGGGTTTTTGTTTTTTTGCTGAGGAGGATTTGCCCTGAGCTAACATCTGTTGCCAGTTTTCCTCTGTTTTGTATGGGAGCACCACCACAGCATGACCACTGATAGTTGAGCCGTGGAGGTCTGCGCCCAGGAACCGAACCCGGGCTGCTGAAGCGGAGCGCATCAAGCTTAACCACTATGCCACTGGGGCTGGCGCTCCTTGTCAGTTTTTTTAAGGATGATTTTGACAATTGCTGGTAGAGGGAGGAGGCTGCAGGGTGGGGTCAGAAGAGCCTCGACTAAGATGCTCATCCTCCTTGGCCCCTTGGGTGACCCCCTCTACTTCTTGGACCTCTTCTTCCTCATTTGTCACAAGCAGTTTATGATCGGGGGTCAGCGCTGAGTGCTGAGAGGTCAAGGTGCCCGGAGCCTTGGTCCTTTAAGACTTCATGGTCCAGTGGGCAGGCCAGCCATGAACCCAGTCCCCAAGTCATCCGGCTGCCTGGTGGGCCCTGGTGGAGAGGTGTACAGGTGCCATGGAAGCACAGAGGAGGGAAGATTTGCAGGGCCTGGGTGTTGGGGTGATGGCGTGGACACAGTTTGCCCCTTCCTTTGGGAGCTGCCCCTCCCCCGCTCCTTGTGGTGTTAGTGGGGTGCCAGTCACAGGACCTGGCCCCGCCTCTGCACAGGGAGGGCACATCAACCAGCTGGCTAATCAGAGATCTTCCCTGGGACTGTAATTCGACACGGGGAGAAAGCCGGGTTCTTCTCTAGGGCTCTCAGCTGCCAGGAGGTGAGCCTGGCCCCATTCTCCTGGCATGAAGGTTATCTAAACTCAGGAGATGAGAACGAGGATAACACACAAAGGGAAGGAGAGGGAGAGGAGAGAGCCCAACAGCATCATCTGGACTCCTGGATCCCCTCCTGCCTGATGCCTGATCCTCCCGCCCTTTCAGGCAATGCACGTTGGGGCGTTTGCTTTGTTGCAAAGCTCGGTGAGAGCTGCGTTTCTGTCACTTACAACCCTACAGGTCTTGACCGAGGGGGCTTCACAGAGGAGGCGGCGTGTGAACCACATGTTGAAGGAGTTCTTGGGGCAAACAGCAGTGGTGAGGTTTTGCCAGGCAGAGGAAGCTGGTGGGAAGGGCAGGGCAGGGACCTGCCTGGGGGGAAGCAGATGGGGACGTCGGGGCAGATCTTGAAGGGCCTCGTGCCAGGGAGCAGAGCACGGACTTGTCCATTCACTCGTCCATTCATTCATACCCAGTGCAGCACTCCCTGTGTATCAGGCACTGTGTGAACACTTTACGAAGAACTAATTACATCCTCCTCACAACCCCAGGAGGTAGGTGCTATTATTTCACCACTTTAGAGGTAAGGAAACAGAGGCACAGAGAGGTTAAGAAACTTGCTTAAGATCACATAGCTGATAAGTGACAGAGCCAGGGTTTGAACCCAAGCAGTCTGGCTTCAGAATTTCTTTCTTTCTTTCTTTCTTTTTTTTTTTTGAGGAAGACTGGCCCTGAGCTAACATCCATGCCCATCTTCCTCTACTTTATATGTGGGACGCCTACCACAGCATGGCTTGATAAGCGGTGCCATGTCCGCACCCGGGATCCAAACCAGTGAACCCCGGGCCGCCCAAGCAGAGCGTGCGAACTTAACCGCTGCATCACCGGGCCGGCCCCAGAGTTTATTTTCTTAACCACAGAGTGGGAGTGACCACTCCCTGACTCTCCTAGCCCAGAGCTCTTTCTTTGGAATCCATGTCTCATGGCCCAGTGGGGACGGGCCCCAGAGCCCCAATGTGGCTTGGGCGATGGGGAAGGCAGGGAGGGAGGGGCCGTGAGTTCTCTCAGAGGAAGTGGGTGCTCTCCTGGCCCAGTTCCAGCCCGAGCTGCGAGGAGCCGGGCCAGGTTCCGCCAGGTGCCCTGCCGTGCCGTTTCTGCTCCCTGCAGTGATCTCCAGAAGCAGTGGACGACGGGCTCCCCGTGTCCTGCTAAGCCCTCAGCAGGAGGTCAGTCACTTTAAGAAGCTCTGGCTTCCAGCCGAGCTGGAAGCTGGGGAGTTTTGAAACCGCTCCCGGCGGGGGAGGCCCTGGGCAGGCAGGAAGGGGCGAGGTGGTCTGAGCTGCATATATGAGAATGGAGCATCGTCAGCACCGGTCCACAGCTCCAGCTCGCCCCAGGCTCAAGTGCCTCGCATGTGCCAAGGGCTTTTACCTTCCATTTAGAGGTAGGGAGTACCAGCCCCATTTTGCAAGTGAGGGGGTTGAGGCACAGCAAGGCCAAGTGACTTGCCTGAGGTCACACAGCCAGATCCCTAGGTCCATCTCCTGGGCTCTGGACAGCCTCACTCCTGCCTCTTCAGCCTCATCTCTGATCTAAGGGATTTCTGGAGCACACGCCAGAGCTCCCTCAGGTCTCCTGGTCCTTCCCACAGACACCTTTCCTCTTCTTACCTCCAGTTCCATAGAGTTCCGGTTCCACTCTCTCTCCAAGGAGAGAGTACTTTTCCATTCCTCCAGGGGAGGGTCCTGGCAGCCCCTGGGACTACACAGGTGGCCTCTGGGGCAGGAGCTGGGGGCTAAGGCTTCCAACTGTGCCCCATGTCTGTGCCCTGGCCGGATATGTGACAGAGGAGGCCAGCCAGTCTTGAGCACCTTGATAAATGCCTGGTAAGCTAAAGCTCCGAGAAAGGAGCCACTTCAGCTTGGGGCAAAGGAGATGCCATTTCAGCTGAGCCTCGAAAGGTTGAGGTTAGCCCTTTGAGAGTGGAGGAGGGAGCAGGGCCCTCTGGGTAGAGGAAACAGGCTGCACGAAGGTCCCGAGGTAGAGAAGCAGGCGTGTTCTAGGGGAGGCACAGTTCCCGGGAGGGTGGGAGGAGCTGGGTTACGGTTCCATGCGAGAGTAGGGCAGGCAGGTTTCTAGAGGTGGCCCGTTCTGGACCTTCTGGGGGATCCAGAAGGGATGTGACCCATTGGCGTATTAGGAAAACAGTGAGCCAGGCTCCTCTCTTCTGTCCTGCCCTGGATCTCGGCCCCATAAGGATGCTCAGGGTGGGCCCGGCTCCCAGGTGGGCTGACCTCTGCCTGTGCCTGGCTGCCTTCCACGAAGGCCTGTCTGTTCCTTCCCATTTCCTGCCTGGAGCCCGGCGCCCAGGAGCAGCAGCCCCCCGTGCAGGCACGGTCATCGCAGCGGGTCTGGTCTCTTGGCTGGCGAGGCAGAACTTGCCCTTCCAGCCCTCGGGGGTTTCCTCAGAGGTTCAGAGAACCCCAAGGTCTTTGCTCTAGAACCAGAACGCCAGACCTGATGGGGACGGTGACCAGACAGCCCCTCGGGTGCAAGGGGAGGTCTCCTGGTGCTGTCGTGCTCCTGACGTGGTCCCGTCAGTGCCCAGTGAGGAGGTGGTCCCGTCAGTGCCCAGTGAGGAGGTGGGCAAGCTGCCTTTTATGAAACACTTACACTGCTTGGCTCTTGCCTCACAGCGTCTTTGTTGACGCTCATAACCACCCGACGAGGAAGCCGCTACTGTCCTCAATGTATAGAGGGGGAAACTGAGGCTCCAAGAGGTGGCGTGACTCACTCAGTGCCACCGTTAGCGAACAGCTAAGCCGAATGTGCCTGACTTCACAATCTCCGTTCCCATCCGTGATGGGGAGCTCCTGACTGCCACCCGTCAGGGTTGCTGTGAAGACCAACAAGCAGATTAAGGAGAGTGGGCTGGCGTTGGGCGTGATAACTCGGGCGGCCAGCGTTACTGGGGAAACGTGGATGGGAGTCCCTGCAGTGAGCAGTCCAGGAGCTGGCACCTGGACCTAGAAGGAGGGGAGGTTCTGGATGCGGGGAGACAAGGGACCATCATCTGCCGTCAGTCAGCCTAAACTCAGGTTGGCTCCGTCCTCACCACTGAGCCCTTGGCACTGGTGGCACCACGTGCAGGGCTTTGGAAGGAGCACTGGGCCGAGAGTCCGGAGGCCTGGCTTCCTGTGAGAGGCAGCTCACTCAGGGGACGTCCTCTCTCTGGGCCTCAGTTTGTTCATCTGTAGAATGGGCTGGGGTGGGATGTCAGACAAGGGGGTCAGATACTCCACACTGCCCTTCGTCCTGCTCCTGAACACTCCACCCGGTCCTGCCTCCCGGCTTCATTCTTGTGTTCCCTCTGCCTGAAGCGCCCGTCTCACAGCTGCCACCTTGTCATCCTGGCTTCAGTTTTCATGTCACCTGCTCACAGAGGCCTTCTTTGACTCCTCCCCGGGTGTTCACTGCCACACTGCCCTGCGTGCTTTCTGTATGGCACCGATCACACTGCACTGAGGCAGTCAGGGTGCTGCTTAGGGATTCGGACTCAAGTCCAATTGCCTGCCTTCAAATCCTAAACTCCACCACTTAGAGCTGGGTGGTCTTGGCCATGACCTCCCTGGGCCTCAGTTTCCTCACCTTTAAAATGGGGTCAGTAATAATACCTGTTGTTATTTTTGTAAGGATGAAGTGAGAGATGCATTAAAAAGCACTAAGTGTAGTGTTTGGCATAGAGGAAGCGCTTTATAAATGTTAGATGCTATTATTATTGTAATTGTTTGCAACGTTGCTTATTGTCTTTCTCTGCTATTAAAATTCAGGCTCCTGAGAGCAAGGACTTTATCTTGTCCAGTGATGTATGTCTAGCACAGAGCTCATTTCCTGGCACACGGTAGGTGCCTAATAAATATTTGGTGAATGAACAAATGAATAGATAGGTGAGTGCTGACATTCCCAGTTTCCAAGAGGCTCCGTCTGGCTGGATATGGAGAAGGATGGATGCTGAGAAGATGAATTTGGGCCAGCCCACTCTGCTCCAGCAGTCCCTGTGGTGGGCCCCACCCTGGCCCGCCCTGATGGGGGTCCATGCCCTGCAAGAAAGAGGGGTCTCTCCAGGGATCGAGGTGGCTCCCCGGCCCAACCACCCTGACCACAGCAGTGTCTGTGGGTGTCTGACGCTGTTTCTCAGCTCAAATTCCGGTAGCCAGGTATGGGGGTTAACGTAGATTTTTCCCTGTGCTCAGCAGCCCTCCCTTCGGAACCCGCAGAGTTGGGCCTGGCCTGCTTTATCTTTCCCACCACCTGCCCGCCCCCCCCCCCCCCCATTTTCAAAAGCTACTCTCACAAACAGAAACACCCCCAACAGTCCCTGCCATCGCTCCCGTGCCTCCCTCCTGTTCTAGAATTCGGGGCGCACTGCTGGCCCATCGGTTCTCCTGCAGGCCTCTTCTTGGCCCCTGGTACTCTGTGCATCCCTGAGGACGTCTTTTATGTGCCCAGTCCTAAGACGGAGGGAGAGACTGCCACGCCATCATCTGTACAAAGCCCAACGGGGAGGCCCACAGCTGGCGGCGGTCAGAGTGAGGATTCAAAGCCAGATCTCCCAGTGGGCTTCTACCTCCGTTCCATCCGCTCATGCTGACTGCCTACCGACTGTGTGTCAGGCTCTGCACAGCAGAGATCACGGTGCCTGTCCTGGCCGGGGACCCAGAAGTTGGCCCCGCTTTGTCACCAGCGTGTCCCCCAGCGCTGTCCAATAGCACTTGCTGTGATAATGGAAATGTTCTGGATCTGTGCTGTCCCTTAACCATGCATGGCTGTTGAGCGCTTGAAATGTGGCTAATGCAAATGAAGAATTCAGTTTTTTGTTTTAGTGTTATTTTTATTAGTTTTAATTTCAGTAGCCACAGGTGGCTAACGGCTCCTGTGTTGGACGCCGCAGGTCTATCCAGGTCTTTGAGGTCAGTCAGTCACAGCCTTAGACGTGGGTCTCACACTCGAACGTGAGCAGGGGAAGTGGGTTGATTTCCCAGGAGCTCCTCACGCACATCTCCTTTCACGCTTATCAGTATGTGAAATTCATGGTTGTTTTCTTCACACCCACAAAGGTGTCAGTCACTGTTTTCTTTGAAACCTGGGACCCTCCTGACCTTTCATTTTTCGCTCTTTTTTCTTATTGAGGTGTAACTTACCGAGAGCAAAATGCACAGGCCAGAGCGAGCACTCCGATGAGTTCCCACAGACAGAGACCCACAGTGTTACCATAGTGGAATCAAGATACAGTCGGCCCCCCTTGTCCTCGGGGGGATGCTTTCCGAGACGCGCAGTGGACACCTGAAGCTGCAGAGAGTACCAGACCCTATATAGGCTATGGTTTTTTCTATACAGTCCTGTGTTGCTTAATGACAGGGATAGCGTCTGAGAAATGCATCGTTAGGCGATTTTGTCATCGTGTGAACACCAGAGTGTCCTTGCGCACACCTGCATGGTGCAGCCCACTGCTCCCCCAGGCTGTGTGATGCTGATCTTCTGGGACCACCATCGTGTATGGACCAGACGGTCGTCATGCAGCTCATGACTGTACGTGCCTACTTATGATAAAGTTTAATTTATTAATTAGGCATAGTAAGAGATTAACAACAATTGCTACTCATAAAATAGCAGAGTTATAACAGTAGACTGTATCAAAAGTTACTGCAGATCTTAGCAATCTCAGCATACAACTTTTTTCTTACTAAGTCGAGAACTTTCACCTTTTCGCTTAAAAGAGGCACTTTCCGGCTTCTCTTTGCCATATCCGGATTGCCAGCATCCCTACTCTTGTGCTCTGGGGCCATTATGAAGTGATTTAAGGGTGACTTGAACACAAGCACTGCGATGCCACGACAGTTGATCTGATAACTGAGAAGGCTGCTGAGAGACTAACACTGTGGACACCGTGGACAAAGGGACCTGTCACGTCCTGCGTGGGATGGAGTGAGATGACTCGAGATTTCATCACGATACTCAGAACAGCGTGCAATTTAAAATTTATGCAATGTTTCTTTCTGGAATTTTCCATTTAATATTTTTGGACCATGATAACTGAAACTATGGAAAGCAAAACTTCATTTAAGGGAGACTACTGTATCGAATATTTCCATTCCCCCAGAAAGTTCCCTCAGGCTCCCTTCCAGTAAATCCCGTCCTCAGAGGCAGTGGCTGTTCTGATGTCTGTCACCCTACATGAGTTTTGCCTCTTTTTAAGCCTCACATAAATCATTTTCCCACTTTTTGTTTCTTTTTAGTTTTACTATGATTTTTTTTTACTGAGTTCATAATAGTTTATATCAACGTGAGATTTCAGTTGTACGTTATTTCTTGACTGTCACCACATAAGTGCTCCCCTTCACCCCCAGTGCCCCTCCCACCCCCACTTCCCCTGGTAACCACTGAACTGTTTTCTTTGTCCCAGTACTTGTTTATACTCCACATATGAGTGAAATCATCTGGTGTTTGTCTTTCTCAGACTGGCTTATTTCGCTTAGCATAATTCCCTCTAGGTGCTTCCGTGTTATTGCAAATGGGATGAATTTGTCTTTTTTCTGGCTGAGTAGTATTCCATGGTATATGTATACCACATCTTTATCCAATCATCAGTCAATAGCCGCTTGGGTTGCTTCCGTGTCTTGGCTACTGTGAATAGTGTTGCACTGAACATAGGGGTGCATATGTTACTTTGGATTGTTGATTTCAAGTTCTTTGGATAAATACCAAGTAGTGGGATAGCTGGGTCTATGGTAGTTCTATTTTTAGTTTTTTGAGGAATCTCCATACTGTTTTCCATAGTGGCTGCACCAGTTTGCATTCCCACCAGCAGTGTGTGAGGGTTCCCTTCTCTCCACACCCTCTCCAACATTTGTTATTTTTAGTCTTAGTGATTATAGCCATTTTAACAGGCGTAAGGTGGTATCTTAGTGTAGTTTTGATTTGCATTTCCCTGATGATTAGTGATGTTCAACATCTCTTCATGTGTTTATTGGCCATCTGGATATCTTCCTTGGAGAGATGTCTGTTCATCTCCTCTGCCCACATTTTGATCGGCTTGTTTGCTTTTTTGTTGTTCATTTGTGTGAGTTCCTTGTATTATGGAGATTAACCCCTTGTCGGATATATGATTTGAAAATATTTTCCCCCAATTGGTGGGTTGTCTTTTTGTTTTGATCCTGGTTTCTTTTGCTTTGCAGAAGCTCTTGGGTCTGATGAATTCCCACGTGTTTACTTTTTCTTTTGTTTCCCTTGTCTGAGAGGACATGGTATTTGAAAAGATCCTTTTTCATTCGATGTCAAAGAGTGTACTACCAATATTATCTTCCAGGAGCTTTATAGTTTCAGGACGTATCTTCAAGTCTTTGATCCATTTCATTTTCCCGCTTTTGACTGAGACAAGAGTACAACAAATATTTCTCTGTTCTCTTTGTTAAGAAACAGAGCCCCAGCGTGATGAAAAGTGGCAGCTGACCCTGGGCCGCAGTGGGGAGGCGATGGGGCGGGTGCTACGGTGCCCCGGGGACTTGTGGCCTGTCCAAACAGGACAGCCACCCCTCAGCTCCAACTGGCTGTGGCCACGTGAGAATGTGGCCCCAGCATTGCCAAGTCCTTTTTTTAAAAAAGGAGAGCTGAAAATACTGATTTTCTTGTAAAATCTCCTAAATGTTGGTGTTTCAAACCGTTTACAGGCCTGCAGACCAAAGACTTGGCATCTGTGGGCCAGACTTGACCCGAGGACTGCCCGTTCGTGCATTCTGCCGTGGGCTAGCCAGAACGGTGGTAATAGCAACAGCCCGTATTTGTGGGGCGGTTCCTTTGTTTCAGGTCCTGTTCTAAGTGCTCCATGTTATTAGTCGTCTAATCCTCCTAACAGTTTATTAATAAATCCGTTTTACAGATGAGTAAGCTGAGCTGTAGAGAGCGATTAAGTGACTTGCCTAAGGTTATGGGGTGAGGACTTGGCTGGGATTGGAACCCTGTCTGGTTCCTGAGTCCGTGCTCCTGACACTTCATGCACGCCCCTTGGGGAGTAGAGGTGGAGGTGAGGCTGCCGGGGATGCATATGCCACTTGGGGTACAGCCTTGCCAGTCCCCAAGGGGGCTACCACCCTGAACAAGCAGTGAGAGATGCCCGGCCCTGCCCGCTGGGACTGCCCTGGCACGGGCGGTTTGCGTGTCCAGGCACCTTGGCTGTCAGTTGGTGGATCCTCAGCTTTAGGAAGTGCTGGGAAAGCAGCCAGGGGTGACGTTGGGAGGATGGAAGCCTGGCTGAGCTTCCTGAGGGTGTCAGGGAGCACTGGGCAAGTGAGGGCAGAAGTAGCAGGAACCTGGCAGGGGGAGAGCCCAGGCCCCCGAGGGAGGCAGGGGAGAGGGGGAGATGACGACAGAAGAGTCAGCCAGCGGGCCCAGGGCCAGACCAGGCTGCCGCTGCCCGGGGAGCTGGGGGCTGGGGCATCCCCACCCCCTGGTGCCTCGTCCAGACAAGCCTGTCACTTGGGGGAGGTGATGAGGGGAAGATAAGGATCAGCAGGCAAACAATGCTGATTTCCACCCTCCCCTTCCATCTGGGATGGGGGGCACGGGGGGGGGGGGGGGGGGAAACTGAGACCCAGAGAGGGAGGGCACATTCAGCACCCAGACCTGGACTCCTGCCTCCCCCTCCACTACTCTTTCTGCTCCACATTTGGCTGCATTCCTCAGGACAGAGTGTTGTGGGGAAAGAGGGTCTGTGGTCACGGGCAGGGAAGTGTTCCAGAAGCCTGAGGGCAAGGGCAGAGAGAGGCCAGACCCTCCCCTCTGGCCCTTATCGTTTCCCCAAGTCACTGAGCCAGGGCCTGGCGTGAAGTAAGTGCTAAATAAGCATTTGCCATTATTATTGTTTTTTTCCAATTTGATCTTCACACCCACTTTTGAGATACAGATATACTCTTATTATCGCCTGTTTTACCAATGAGAAAGCGGAGAGGCTCGGAGAGGTACAGACCACCAGCCAGAAAGCCGATGGCAGGATTAAATGAGTTATGTGTGTAGAGTGCCTAGCACCGTTCTGGTCACAGCGAAGGGCTGTGGGCCGTGGGCTGGAGGAGGGATGAGGTGGCAGGACTGATCAAGGAGGGCCTCCTGGAGGAGGTGACATGGGGCTGAGCTTTGGGGCCTCAGCCTCTCAGGCTGCTGGTTCCCCTGGGGTCAAGATTGCTTCCTGAGTAAGGTCTCATGCTGTTTGGGTCTCCCCGCTCTGAGGACGTCTCCACCCACCAGAACACCAGTAAGATGAGCTGGTAGCCCAGGGCTCTCACAAGCCTGCCAGCAGCCTCCATACCAGGGAGCCCTCTGGGTCTGGCTCCAGATCCTGTGTGTTGTAGAGGGGCAGCCCGGCCTTAAGGTCGTCACGTCACCTCTCTGAGCCTCAGTTTCCTCATCTGTCAAATGGGGACAGTACTACCTATGGCGCAGGGCTGTGGAGAGGACCTGGATATGATAGGTATTCAGTCAGCAGGCATCCCAGAACTTCCAGGAAACAGCTGTTGAATTGAGTTGGCCTTTTAAGGACAGAGGACAGACATGCCCCCAAGTTAGCCCAGGACAGCTAGATCCACACTTTAGCAAAGAGCCCAAAAATCCCGACTTCTGCGTTTGAACCGGCGTGCGTGAGAGGGTCGGGAAGAGCCCCTCGCCCCCTTTGGCTGCAGCAGCTCTGGACGAGGGCCCTCGGGAGCTCGGTGGCCATTAGTCCTTCTTCCCTCAGACCCAAGAGCCGCAAACACTCACTCAGCGCCAACTGTGTGGGCCCCCGAGGAAGCCGGTTTGGGGTCAGGATCTGGGGTCATTGAGTGTGTAAGTGGCAGTTCCACTTATCTCTCTTTTGTATTCTGGGTTGCCATGTGAAATTTTTAAAATAAAGGGTTCTATGGGATTAAAATATATATGCTTGGGGCTGGCAAGGTGGCACAGCGGTTAAGTGCGCACGTTCCGCTTCGGTGGCCCGGGGTTCGCCGGTTCGGATCCCAGGTGCAGGCATGGCGCCACTTGGCAAGCCATGCTGCGGGAAGGGTCCCACATATAAAGTAGAGGAAGATGGGCATGGATGTTAGCTCAGGGCCAGTCTTCCTCAGCAAAAAACAAAAGAGGAGGATTGGCAGCAGATGTTAGCTCAGGGCTAGTCTTCCTCCAAAAAAAACCAAAAAACAAACAAACAAAAATATATATATGCGCCACTGTTCTAATCTAGAACTACCTCCCATTTTACAGATGGAAAAGCTGACTCCAAAGCCCAAGCTTTTCCCATAAATGATGATAATATTCAGGCCCAGTTCTGAGTCTTTTAACTTATTTAACCCTCACAACCCCATGAGGGCAACACCTGTTTCCGTTTTACAGATGAGGACACTGAGGCTCAGATGGTGAAGTGGCTTGCCCAAAGATTAGACTCAAGGAGCCCAGCTCTCAAGTCCACACTCAGCCACCCGCAGCCTGGCAGGCACACCTTTTCTTTGTGTTCTGGAGAGGGGAAGTCACTTGCTGAGGCTCAGCGTAAGGCAGTATCAGAACTGGGTGCAGAATGTAGGTCTCTTGCCTCCCAGCCCAATCCCTCATTACCCTCTGCTGCCCAGCACATCTCCTGGGCTAGAGGAGGAGATGAGCAGGCTGGCTCTGTTGTCCACTGGCTGTGTGACCTTGGACAAGTGAATGAACCTCTCTGAGCCTGTTTCCTCACCTTAGAAAATGGATAATCAGACATGCATCATGGAGGCTATCCTGAAAGTTAAGTGGCGTCATCTACATGAATTGGTGGGCATGGGGCCTGGCACAGACTGTGGGAGCCCCGGCCACCCTCAGTTCACGGATCCAAGGAGTCCCCAAGCTTCTTGCCCCACCCACTCCCTCCTCCCTCTTCACTACTCACCCACCCTCCAGGGTAACACAAATACTAATTACAGCCATCTCCATGAGCTGCTTCCTGCTCCAGCCTAATTACTGGGCAGCTCAGTTATCACCGTTACAAATAGCATTAGTGAGACAGATTAACTTGGTCCTGAGTTTTGCGTGGTGAGATCAGCAAGTTGTTCAGGCTCACTTGGTCTCCTTGGCTTGGGACTTACCCAGCCTGGTCGCCCAACACAGCTTAGGGCCAGCTGCAGGCTTCTGGTCTGTCTCAGACTTGGTGCTCGGGGAAGATCCGAGTGGACCAGTTAGCCCCTCTAACCGGGCTGGGAGGTGACAGCTGAAGGGGTCAGAACAGAGCAGATTGGGGCCACCGTCTTATTTGATGAAGTGGCAAAACCTCAAGCTATGGGGCTGGATACACGTGGGTTCCACTCCAGGCTTTGTTCTTTTCTGCTGTGTGACTTTGGGCAAGTTCCTAGCCTGGCCTGTATTACACTTGTTTCACGCTGTGCCACGGGGAAGAGTCAAGGAGATAATAGGTGCCAGCAGGTACCAGGCCCAGCGCATGGCGTGTCATAGGTCCTGTCTAGCCTTCCCTTCCCGTCTTTTGTCATCCTCAGTGTGACTTGAAGGGCCAGCCCTTTCTGAACCCCCTGCCACACATGCTGGCATTTGCCGAGTGCAGCCTCTGCGAGGCCCTGGACTGAGGAATTCACGTGGCTTATTTGTTCAACGGGTATAGAGACCCTGTGGAGTTGGTACCACAATTGTCTCCATTTGATCGACAAGAAAACCAAAGCACAGGAAGGAAGTGGAATGGCTGTGTCAAGGTCACACGGCTGCACTTGGCTCCCAGTGACTCTGTTGGCATAAGATGCTAGCAGGCCGTGCGGGGTGCTGCCGCAGAGCCTAGAGGAAGGTCCCAGTGAAATCTGAGAAGGCTGCCTGGAGGAGGATGCATCTGAGCTGAGGGGTTAGCCAGGCAAGAAGGAGAGGGAAGCCCTCACAGGCAGAGGGCAGTGGCTATGCAAGGCCTGGGAGCAGGAAGCATGTGTGTTTAGAGGACTAACTGTACATATTTTACTGAGGTTCGAGTGTGTGAGGGAAGACTGCCGAGAGACAGGCTGGAGAGGAGCCAGATCCCAGGGAGGGGGTGGGAGAGGGAGGTTGGAAGCCGGGCCAAGGCTCCTGCTTTCTTCTGCCAGTTCCAGCCGGCGTGTGAAGGAGGAGAGTGACTGGATCCTATCAGTTAGTTTCGAAAGCTCTGCTTGGAGCCAGCTGGGAGATGACGGCCTGGTGGGAGTGATAATTGGAGATCGAGGGGTCCAGGGGGCTAACCAGGGAAGGCTCCTGGGGGCAGAGAGGAGGGGGCAGAGCCAAGTGGGCCTGGAGAGCGGGGCAGAGATGACAGATGGAGGCTGTCAGGCGGGTGGGGTGGAGAGAGGCATGATAGCGGTGTGGTGAGTGGCCTGTGTCAGGGAGTAAGCAAGAAGTTGCTGGCCAGGTTTGGGGCTTGGGTGTGAGGTGGCCTCCTCAGCAGGCACGGAGGCAGGGGGTTGGCAGCACTAGGCAAGGCTTTCACTGCCTCCCGGGGCCCCCAAGCAGGTGAGTCAACACCAGGCCAGGTGAGGGAGTGTTTTCCAGCTCCCAGCGTGTGTGGGCGAGCCTCCTGCTGCCAGCACATTAGGGGCCAGCCTGGGACTCTGGGCCAGACCAGGCTGATTGACTCATGGGCTGGCAGGGCTGCAGCCTGCTCCGAGGAGGCACTTAGCAGTCTTGACCTCCCATGCGTGCCCTGTGCCCTTGGCCTTCCAGTCTCTCTCCCTGAGGCTCACTGTTAGGCCTCCCTGCCCCTTACTCCTGCTCGCCTTCCACCTTTCCGTGCTCAGGCCTCCAGCTCCATCTGACCCCCTTGGTGGCACAGAGTGGAGTCTCCCTCGCCCACCCCCAGTCATATCCCTCCCTATTTCCCACAGCCCAAATGGGGCAGCCTGTCATCGCCAAAGGAGGTCGGCTGGAGAGCCAGGCTCCAGGGAGGTGGCAGCAGAAGAGGAGACCCTGAGAGGGTCAGGAAGATCCAGGGTTGAGTCCCAGCGCGGCCGCCAATGGACAGGCTGCCTCCTTTCTCTGCCTCACTCTCTGCCTCTGTAAAATGGGAATCCCAGGGCGCATCCCACAGGGCGATCGTGACACAGAAAGAAGAGAAGGATACACAAGAGCCTTGGAACTGGGCAGTGCTGGGCCTGTGTCGGTGTCAACGACTCTGCTTTCTGTCTTACGGGGCAGCCAGTTTTTTTTTAAGTAAACATTTATTTTAGAACAGTTTTAGATTTACAGCATTATTGGGAAGATAGATAAGATATGCCCCACACCCAGTTTCCCTTGTTATTAACATCTTATATGGTGTATTTGTCTCGATTAATGAACTGATATTGACACATTATTACTAACTAAAGTCTATACTCTATTCAGATTTCTTTGGTTTTTACCTAATGTCCTTTTTTGTCCTGGGATCCCGTCCAGGATACCCCTTTGCATTTAGTTGTCATGTCTCCTCGAGCTCCTCTTGGCTGTGACAGCTTCTCAGACTTGCTTGTTTTTGGTGACCTTGACAATTTTGTGCAGTACGAGGCAGGTATTCCGTAGACTGTCCCTCAGTTGGGATTTGTCTGATGTTTTCCTTGTGAATAGACTGGGGTCACGTGTTTTGGGAGGAAGGCCACAGAGGAAAAGTTCCATTTTCGTCACATCATCAAGAGTGTGTACTGTCACTGGTAAGTCATACTGGACTTATACTGGACGTTAACCTTGATCACCCAGAAGTCGGTTATTTCTGCCCTGAGCACAGCAGCAGGGGTAGAGTAATGCCAAACGTTGGCCGAATGAAGGCTGAACCCAGAAAATATGGACGAGGGCAAAAGCAAATGGGAAAAGTGAAGGAAAATAAAGAAAAACAGGTATGAGGTGGGTTCTGCCGCCTGTCCCCTTGCTGCCAGCTTCCTCTGGCGTGGGATGCTATATGCCAGGCAGTTCATGTCTCAGCTCACTTAATCTTTACAATGACCCTTTTTATAGATGAGGCAATTGAGGCCTTGGATTGGAAATGACGTGGTCCCATGAACCAGGGAACCTGGGGTTGGGCCCAGGTCTGTCTTCACTGCCTCAGTCCCGCTGTTGAATAAATACCTTGAAGCTGCATTCTCGCGAGAGTGGTTTAGGGAAGAGGTGTTCCTGATACAGGTTGTCTCTAATTCACTTTATTCCACAAAGGATTCGTGATGGGTTATGACTAAAACACAATCAATAAAATTATATGCAATAGAAATGGAAAATCAGGATCAGAGAAAATAGAGTGGAAAATGTGGACAAGGAAAAAAGCTGGACATAAAGAACCAGGAGAGTGCCCACAGGTGGGTTTCTGATTTGGCTGTGAGCTTCCTGGCAGCCAAGAAGAAAGGGATACAGGCTGATTCCTATGATTTTTATTATCAAAAAGCAAAGAAGCAGTTCACTCCTTCAGGAACTTGGTGGTGAATTTAAAAAGAAATTTATCACCTGGAAATTTCTCATGTAAAAGACCCGGAGAAATGTAATGGATAATGTAATAGTAGTAACAGATGTTATGTGGTGTCATCTTCAGGAGTCACGGCCATGTTTTTACTATCTTGCCCCTTCCCCAAAGTTGTCCTGTTTGGATTTTGTCATCGAACAACTAAACTCTACTGTTTCTTCTTCGTTAAAGTCACAGATGCCTATGCCCTAGTGAAAACCTTGGATACAAATTAACCAGTTATCTGTATACCAGGTTCTGTGCTCGACACGGGGGATGGAGGGTGATAAGATGATTGTTGCCCACCCCCCAGGTCCTCTCCATCCCAGGGACAAAGACCGCTACACAAAGGCCTGAATGTAATGCAGGTGCTATGCCGGGGGGCACACCAGGGGGAAGGGTGCCATTCCTCTGGCTGGGGAGGAGGGGAGGGCTTCGTGGAGGAGGAGGCAGGTCCGAGAGGAAGAGCAGCTGTCAAGGTGGAAGGGGCACAGTCTTGGGAGAGGGGATGTCACATAGCCACAAGTCCCATGAGGCGGGGCACCAAGTCCTCCTCTGGGCTGCCCCCTCAGCTGGCAGCTCAGGGCCTGACGCTGGAGTTGGAGAACTCCTGCTGAGTGGTTGCCACCTGCAGGGGTACATCAGGGGTCAGGGTGACGGCCACACACCTGAGGGCTCTGTGGAGGGTGAGCCTGGAAAGGTGGGTGTGGGCCAGTTGGGGGAGTCCTTGAATGCCAAGCTAAGGAGTTCGGATTTTGTTCTTTAGGCGGTGGGCATCAACTGAAGGCTTTTGAGCCTTGTGTTATTTCAGTAAAGAGATGCAAATAATGGCAGCTAACACTTAGTGGGCACGTGCTGTGTGCCCAGCGCTGTTCTATGTACTTTATCTGTATTAACTCATTTAAGTGTCACAGCAGTCCTGTGAGGGAGGTACTGTTATCATCATCCTAATTTTACAGATGAAGCAACTGCGGCACAGAGAGGCTGAGTCACTTGCCCAACGTCACACAGCTGGGAAGTGGCAGAGTAGGGATCTGAACTGAGGTTTGGATCTACCGCTTTTACTCACTCTATTATTGTGCTTGATAATATAATATTTAACTAACATGTAACATGAGTGTGTACAGATGACATGTAAGGATTTACGTTGGGATCCCAGCTAACTACTGGCACCAGAGGCAGGAACTGACGAGCCCTTTGGGTGCCAAGGCCAGCATCGCGGAGGATCTGAGGCTTAGAAACAGTGTGAAAGGAGCTTGGAGGAGGCGGCCGGGAGACCTGGCCTCTGACTTCCCCTCTTGGGTTGCTCTTTCCTGCCTTTGATGCGCTCCAAGATTCCTTGGAGCAAACCAGCTACGAGAGCTGTCTGAGTGACTGACGCATTGGGGGCAAATGGGATCATGCCTGGGTGCCACTGGGCCCGAGGCCTTTGTCGTCAGAAACGCAGGAGCGTTTATAACATTTCTCATTCCTCTTCAGCCCAGACCTTTGATTCCCACAGAGTGGGGCTTCCAGAGCTGGGCACCATCACACCCTCATCTGGCTCTCATGACCTCCTCTGGGGGTTTGGGGGACTGGGGACAGGCTGTGGTTCCCACTTCTCCATTCTTGGTGTCCACCAAGCCCTTCTCCTCCACAGCTTGGCGGGGCTGGGAGCGGAACCAGCACGTCAGCTAGAGGCTCCCCACAAACCAGCAGGCTTCTTCCCCTTCCTCAAGCTTGCCGGGCCAGGCATGGCACCCACAACCGCAAATGAGGCAATTAGGGGGGACAAGTGCCAGCCACCCTGCCAGCTCAGCGCCCTCGCACTCCGTGAGGTCCCCACCTGGAGAAGCAGCTCCCTGTTCCGCAGAGAGCATGGGACCAGGAGTCCAGGAACCGGGTTCTAGCCCAGCTCTGCCACCTACAAGCCGCGTGGCTGGGCTGCTCTGGAGGCAGCTTCATGAGGTCAGGCAGGTGAGGACTCACATCCTGGCTCCGTCGCTCTCTAGCCAGGTGACTTGAGGCAAGTCCTTGCTCCTCCCTAATCGTCAGTCTTCTCATCTGTAAAGTGGAGGTGATGACTCCCACCTCACAGGGCCTCGCGGGGTCTGAGAGAGACGTTCTGTCAAGCGGCACACAGGTGTCGGGGCTGCCCAGGCCCGCCCCTCCCTCTTCTGTAAAATGGAAGTGATACCTACTGGTGGCTCTAGGTGGGCGTGGGGATCAACCAGACAGTGAACGGAAGGCCCCACCCCGCTGCTGGGCGGGTACAAAGATAGGGCTGCCTTTGGAATGTCACTCGATGACTGGGGCCTACCATGCTCCCCACAGAGCAGAGCAGAGCCGGCTAAGCCCTTCCCACAGCCAAGCGGGGTTCAGTTTCACTGCAGGGCCCGAGGCAGCTCTTACGAGAAGGGCCCCTCATCTTTTGTGTGCTGGAAAATAAACAGCTCTCCATCTCAGCGGATTTTTGCTCGGGAGGTATGTGAGCTTCCCTCACCACGAGTCCACAGACGGGCTGCGGTGGGATGGACGGCAGGGGGGGCCTGGCTTTGGCCCCGGAGATGGGCTTCCAGCCTCCCTCCCCCACCTCCCTCCCACCTTTGCTCAAACGCCGATGGAGGCTCCAGCCCCAGCCCAGGCCCTTGGGGATATGGGACCTGATGAGACCCAGCCCTCTGCCCTAGAGCGCTGTCTGCTTCTAGAGAAGGAAGCATGGGACTGGGGAGGAGTGGGGGCACAGAGCAGGGGACCAGACACTGCCCGGGGTCAGGGGAGGGTGGGCAGGGGGGCCTGGAAGGGGTGATCTCTGAAATGAGATGGAAGGAGGAGGAGCCGTTGCTTCACTGCACCTGGCGAGTTACTTCCCTGAGCCTCAGTTTCAGGCTCTGTAAGAGGGTCCAATAATACTGCTTCAGGGGGAGGGCGAGAGGCGTGGATGAGATGATTGGTATTAAGAACTGACAGATACCTCCTACCCCTCGGTGCCTCATACCCCTGCTCTGCCAGGCTGGGGAGATGTTTGGTGGATTGCCCTTCTTTTTCAAGGGTCTTCTCCTGGGGCCGTTGGCACCTGTCACTGAGTGTACTCCAGAGGGAAGTGAGGAAGGCCTGGGAGCCTTGGGTGGGTGATGGGAACTCCTCCCCCCAGTGGGAGTGAGGCAGAAGACAGAATTTAAGACCCTGCCTCCCTCGGGGCCTGTGCCCCTACGACAGTTTCCCTTATCCTCCGCGAACGTGGCAAAGTTAGATGCAAAGGATTTATAGGCACCGTCCCAGAGTCATTTTCACTTCCCCTCCCCTTGTTCCGGCATTTATTTTAACTGTCTGTTGAGCACCTATGGTACGCCGGCTGATGGGGAGTCTCTGTGCCACATGAGGTCCCAGCCCCGAGAAAGCTCACAATTCGGGGGAGGAGGAGGGAGATGGACGTTAAAACAACAACAGCGTGACAGCAATCAATACTATAAAGGGAAAAAGCGAGGTGCTGTGATAGAGAATTTGAGGGGCTGCTTATGGTGGTTGGGATGTTTGAGGAGGTGACATTTCAGCTGAGATTTGAAGCAGGAGCCGGCCAACGAGATGAGGAAAGAATGATCTGGATAGAGGCAACAGTAGCTGTAAAGGTCTTGGGGGAAGGGGAAACTGAGGAAGGTGGGGAGTGGCACGAGATGCCACGAGGTGGGCAGAGGCTGTGGGCACTGGTAAAGGGCCTGCCCTGCGGACTTTTAAGCGAAGGAGCAGCAAGATCAGAATTTCCTTTTAAAGGCTCGCTCTGGTGCTGAGAGGCTGTAAGAGGGCAAGAGTGGCAGCCCAGAGACCGTCAGGGGCTATAGCTGTGGCTGTTGCCCTGGGCAGTCACCTCAATCCTCTGAGCCTGTTCCTTCACACACGTGTGATTGTGACAATCAACAGAAGTGTACTTTGGAAAGCTGAAAAAATGTCTTCCAGGGCGATTGCAGGTCTGGTGGAAGCAGCTGGGGAGGGAGCACCTGCCTAGGGCTCTTGGCTCCTGAGAGGAAGGTGGAGGGACGGGTTACCCTCCTGCCTTTTCACCGGCCTGGAAGCGGGGGATCCTAATGTTTGTGGGGGAGGGTCACACCTGTGAGCCTGGGGCCAAGCACTGGATTCCCCTCCAGCCTCCCAAATGCACACACAGCATCTTTCATTCTAGGTCAGGGGAGTTCTCTGGAATTTTCTGAAATGCTCTGGCTTAAAGACCCCTGACCTAGAGGAAGCAGGAAATGAGAGGGGAGAAAACCTGTCGTTTTTATTCCACCTTTTTTTCCCCCCTAATCTTTCTAGCTCTGATTGAGGAGACTCCCTCGACGCACCTAGGGGCCAACGGTGGGAGGCACCGCTCTCTTGACTGTTGTGGGCCGAACTAGGGGCACCTTCCTAATCCTCGACTCTTCGTGTCTGCCGCTGGGAGCCCCCTTATTGAAGGGGGACTTCAGGTTTCTTAGGAGGAGGGGTTGCTGCGAGGCTCCTTCCTGCCTTCTAGGGGCTGGTCCTGCGGGGCCTCTCTCCCGACCTCTGGGAAAGCGAGCGGCCAACGTGGCCCCCGGACTCTCGGGCCTTGGGGGTGTCCCCGTGGGGCGAGGCAGGGAACAGGGAGCCCCATGCCGCTCAGGCCCCGCCCGCGAAGGTGGCGCGATGCTGGCCCGCCCTGGCCAGTGGGGCGCGCGGCGGCGGTGGGGCCCGGGCGGGCGTCGCGGGGCGCAGCATGCGGAGCCCTGGGCGCTGGGCAGAGGCGCGCGTTGCATAAGCGCAGGGGGGCGGGCGGGGGCGGAGGGAGGCAGGACCCCCTCCCCCGCCGCGCCGCCCGTGGGCCGGTCTCCGTGTCCCGGGAGGGGCGGGGCGCGGCGGCGGTGGCGGCGCCCGGGCCGCTTCCCCATTCTCCCCATTCGGGCGAGAGCATGGAGGCGCTGAGGGAGTCCGTCCTGCACTTGGCCTTGCAGATGTCGACCTACAAGCGGGCCACGCTGGACGAGGAGGACCTGGTGGACTCGCTCTCCGAGGGCGACGTGTACCCCAACGGCCTGCAGGTAGGAGCCCCGGCCCCCCCTCCCCCGGCCCCGCCAGCCGGGCATGCGCGGGGGGCTGCCCCCGCCCGCATCCTGCCAGCCCCGGAGGGGGCCCGTGCCAGCCCAGCCGCAGCTCAGGGCTCCGCGGGGAGGAAGCCTTCCTGGGGCAGAAGTGACCCTGAGGTGCTGGCCTCCCCTCGCCAGCTCTGCCCGTCCCCAGATCCTCCCACCACCTGCTAATGGGGCTACCGGCCGGGTGGCAGAGTTGAAGCACCCTGCAGAGCTGAACTGGTCCAGTTCTCTTTCCGTAGAAGGGGAGACTCTGAGTGCTGAGGGACTCGCAGGGTCACACGGCCCCTTACTGGCAAAGTCTAAAACTGTCCCCGTTTTAGCTTGGAAAGCCCTACTCCCTGGAACCCCTCAGTCCTGGGCAAACCAGGATGGTTGGTCACCCTATTTGGTAGGCATTACCCCATTCTTCCATTTTCCCCCCAAACCTGAATTCATGGGGGGAGGAACCCATCCTCTGCCCCCTCTGTATCTGTCCTTTTCAGCCTCCTCAGGAAGCCCAGCTCCTCCCTTCCCCAAGGTCTGCCCCATGGGCCTCAACTGTGCCTGCCGCCTCCCTGTCCTGTGGCAGAGTGGTGAGCACGGCTGCTTTCTGCTCTTCACTGCCTGCGGGGCTGAGCTGGGACAGTCCTGACCAGGACCTCAGCCCGGGTGGGGTTTGGCCCCACACAGGTGGGCAGGAGCAGTTTAGAAATGTCAGTGATGCCCAAGAGGGCCCTGTGATCTGGCTCCTGAGAACTGGCATTGAGAGAGGAGCTGGGGCATCTCAGTCCAGGATGACTTCTGCCGGGGTGACCAAGGGAGGTGCTGGGGACAGTCTTGGGCCACCTATTGAACTGACACCAAATCACAAACTCATCTGGAAGGCAAGCTTAAGGTGTGTGGAAAGTCAGGCTGCCGGGCCCAACCCTACTCAGGCACACCTCTTGGGAGCTGTGATAATAATACTGATAAAGGGAAACAGCATTGATGGAGTCTCTCCTCCAGGCTAGTTAAATAGGCCCAGGAGATCTGAACTCATGACCCCAAGTGGCCTCCGCACTGGGATATGGCACCCTTATATACATCATCCCACTAACCTGCGGGACCACCCATGAGCTGTAAGGATTACTGTTCCCATTTACAGATGAGGAAACTGAGCCTCTGAAAGGGGACACAACTTGCCTTAGGTCACAGAGCTAGAGACCCAGGAGTGAGAAATCAAGCCTAGTCGGTCTAGAACTTCTTTTCTATGGACCCTTCTTAAGAGGCTAAGTTCAGCAGGAAATCAGATTTTCTGTGGCAGGCATTTTTCCCTTCACAAATCAAAACAGAGTCTAATCAGCGATCTTTTTCAGTCTCATCTTCCACAGAAAGTTCTAAATATATCAGCACAAAAGCAGTTCGGAATTCACAGCAAAATAATATGCCGTGTTGTTATCATCATAACAGCAGCCCACATGCATGTAGCCTTTTCCAGGTCCCAGAGACCGTCCGTCTGCCTGAGGCTGCCTGGCATCGTGGGGCAGCCCAGTCTCTGAAGCCGGGGGCCCACGTTTGAATTCTGACTCCGCTCATGATCTCGGGCAAGCCGCTTCATCTGTCTAAACCACAGTTCCCTCATCTGTAAAAGAGCAGTTAGAGAAAGTAGGTGTAATACACATTGCGGGGCCTCCGCCTTGTTGTTTTGATGACCTGTGAGATAAAGCCTCCTGTGGGTGTGTTACAGACGATGAAGCTGAGTCTCAGAGAGGTTAGGGACATTCCTGTGGTCACAGAGCTGTCGTGTGGGTTGGAGTGCAGTGTTCGTGCCCGTATACCAAACTGGGTATGTTGTCCACTTTTTACACACAAAAAGCCAAAAAGGTTGGCCTAAGGATTGGGGGCATTTCTGTGGTTACCCAGCCTGGCTTGCCTTGAGCTTCCAGACTTCCCCAAACAGACGTGACCCAGCCAATGCTCGTTCTTCTAAGAATTGAGAACCATCAACCTCAACCTGCAAAGCAGAGTTTTCTATTTTATGTTTATAATCATTGGGGTTTTTTTTCCCCCCCGATATAAAAGCTTTACATGCTCATTTGTGGGAAAAAAATAGAGTGAAGTATAAAAAAAGATTTAAAACGAAACAACAATCTCACCCCTCAGAGACAACCACTGCTAGTTTTTCACACTGGTAGGTATATATTTTTCAACATAGTTGAGCTCATTCTAAGTACACAGTGTTGTGTCCTGCTTTTTTAGTTTAATGCCACTTCATAAGCGTTTTTCTCTGTTGTTAAAAACTTCTAAAACATGCTGCCATTAAAAATCTTAACACCTCATGGTACCAATATATAAAAATATATTTACTCAATCTGCTACAGCTGGTCTCAGTAACTGTAAAGCTGTGGATGACCGTCTTTTAGCCTTTTGGATAATTTCCTATGAGCTGATTGCTAGAAACACAACTGCTCCCTCAATTTTAGGCTTTTTATTTATTTATTTATTTTTATTTACTTTTTCTTCTTCTTCTTCTCCTCCCCAAAGCCCCCAGTACATAATTATATATTGTAAGTCCTTCTGGTTATGCTCTTTGGGGCGCTGCCTCAGCATGGCCTGATGAGCACTGCCATGTCCACGTCCAGGATCCAAACTGGTGAAACCCTGGGCCACCAAAGCAGAGAGCACAAACCCAACCACTTGGCCACGGGGCCGGCCCCTTTAGACTTTTTAAAGTGGACCCAGTCCCCTAAATCTTCCTCTCTTGACTGGCAACATTAAAAATAAGCTACTTGAGGGGGCCAGCCTGGTGGCATAGTGGTTAAGTTCATGGATGTTAGCTCAGGGCCGATCTTCCTCAGCAAAAAGTGGAGGATTGGTGGCAGATGTTAGCTCAGGGCTAATCTTCCTAAAAATAAATAAATAAATAAATAAATAAATAAGCTACTTGATTTTTCAGGACTTTGAAGCCCATTGGTTCTAGGAACTCCAAATCTATCGACAACAGTACCAGTATAGTCATGCACTGCATAACGACGTTTCTGTCAACGGTGGACCACGTATACGATGTGGGCCCATAAGATTAGTACCATAGAGCCTGGGTGCGTGGTAGGCTATACCCTCCCATCCAGGTGTGTGTAAGTACACTCTGTGATGTTCGCACGATGACGAAATCACCTAAGGGTGCGTTTCTCAGAACGTGACTGTAAATGAAAACTTCTTTCAGCCAAACTTGCCACCTTTATTACTGAATATGCTGACAAAGTGTTGAATTTAGCTGGAGCAAAGTTCTGCCTGCACCTCACCTGAAAGGGTTTTGCTTTTCCTTTATCTCATATTTTAGGCACCAGTTAATTGCCACCCACTAAAGTTAGTCACTGTGGACTGAGAGCAGAATTTGAAGCCAGGTAGCCCTAATGCGGGGCCCCAGCTTTGCCTCTCATGGCCTGTGGGACCCGAAAGCAGTCACACAAACAGCTTCATTTGTAAAATGGGCTTGAAGTTATTAATCTACCTCCCAGAGCTGCTGCAAAGATTCAGATGAGACCATATAAGTGGAAGCATTTTGTGTAGTGCACAAAAGGTGGATTTGGTTGCTATCAGGATTATGATCAAAACTCACCAGGCGTGATGTCTCAATAATGCCCTAAATAGAATAGTTTTCCTCTCGGAGGCCTCTGCTCTGCTTAGACTGGTTGCCTGGCCTCCCCACACCGCAGCACACAGCATTTCAGTAGCTCAAAGGGAGACAGCTAGGGTTACACCTGCAGCCTGAGCTGGGGAGCAGAGAGCCACAACTGTTTACCAAAACCTTTGAAACTCATCTGGTTACTCCTAAAAATGCATTTTTTCAAGAAAAAGGAAAGTTGAGATGTTTAATTCCTAGTGGTGATTTTTTGCTTTTTTTTCCCCTGCCCTCCACAGGGCTGTCTTTCGAGAGTGATTTCGGAGGCAGTTCCACTAGGTACTTTAAAAGACCCCTCTGCTTACCAGGAGATCCTTTCAGCTCTGTCCACCTGTTGGAACCTAAATTCTTGGCCTTAGAGTTTTTCTAGAATCTGAGATGGTCAGACCTGGGACCTCCTCATTTTAAAGATAGGAGCCTGAGGCCCAGAGGCCGCCCAGCAACACATGGTGGGGTCTTGAATAAGTCAAGGCTGGCCCTTGGCTTCTCAGGTTTGCGGCTGTTCCCCCGTGCCATCAGCCGCTGGGTGTTGCTCTGGGAAGCAAAGAGAACCGGAAGGTACTTCTTCTAAATACTAGACTTCGATTCCTGTTTAAATGCAAGGAGTCCCCTCCCCCACAACAGGTACTGCTTTACACTGTTGCCAGTCGTTGGAAGAGAGACGGGGCGCAGGTAGGGCTCGGGGAAGAGGTGGGGAGGACAAGAGGACATTATAGTTTTGTTCTGGGCTGGCGCCAATGGCCTCAGCTGGAAGTGCGCCATATGGAAACTTTACTGGAAGAAATGTCCCCAACCTAACACCCTCAGGGAGGCAGGGTGCCACGGTGGGCTGAGCTGTCATGGTCCATCAGCTCTGAAAGGCTGACTTCAAGGCAGGTGGCCTGGTCGCCTTGCCAGCCCTCACGGAGGGGCCGCAGGGGGTGGGCTGGACGCCAAACCCTTGGCTAGCCTGGCTCCTCTTTGCTGCTCATGCAGCCCAGGTCGCTGGGGGACCTGGCAGGGGCTCAGCAAGAGCTTCTGCCTTCCCACTGGGCCCCCTGCTTCCTCTGAAAACCGACCTCCCCACCCTTCTCCTGCTGGCTTGTCTCCTGGGCCCCAGGTGGCGGTGTCACGTCCTCGCCTGCAGAACTTGTTCTTGCTGTAAACCTGGGTGAGCCAGGACTCACTTCTGTAACCAAATATTTATCCCTCATTAGGGCTTTGTTCCCTTGGCTGTGGAAACCCTGGGAACTCCCGGGCTGGATAGCTCGCCTGTTTCTCTCTGTCTGTCTGTTTCTCTGGCTCTGTCTCTCTCTTTCCTTCTCTGTCTCCCTCTCCACCTCTGTCTTTTGAGAGCATCCCTTGCTTTCTATCTCATTCTCTCTCTGCCTTACACGACAATAAATAGGATATTAAGCCCACCAGTGAGCTGAGCATCTACGGTAATTCTCATCTCCATCTTCCAAGCATCAGCTCAGCTCCTTGGCTGATGGCCACTTCCCAGTTACCTCTCCCAAGACGGAGCAGGCTGCCCACCAGTAATCCTTCAACCCTCCCAGTTGCTGCAGACTGGTCTCTTGTGATTGACACACGTTCATTTCCAAAGGGAAAGCGAGAAACCACTGGCATCCTCCTCTTGCTGTGTCCAGGATCCTCTCCGCAGCCTCTGAAGGAGGCAGGGCAGGGATGGTGGAGGCTCAGAGAGGAGAAGGGACTCGCCGAGCCAGACAGCACCCCACACTCTCAGCCCCGGCCCTGTGCTTGCATCCAGGAACTGAACAGCCTCTCCTGGAGAGGCGTCTTGCTCTCGGCCCAGCGCCTCCAGGTGACGGCTTCTGCCGCAGGGGGTTGCCTCGGGATTCCTTTTGCCCTCAGAGACGAGGCTTGTCCAGAAACCAGCACATCCTCAGACGGGCAGTAAGAGTGGAGCAGAGAATATTACAAAGGTTAAAAACCCCGTTGTCAAATTGCACTCGCCATTTCTGCCTGGAACTATGAATTTTCAATTTAATTCTGACTTAATTCTACTTAAGTTTTACAGTGAGCACTGTCTATTTGCTTGACATCAAACAATGTGGCTCAGCTCGACTTTTCTTGCTCCTGGGAGGAGAATGGTGGAGGCTGTGGGTTCTGGAGAGAGGGGTTTTCTTGCAGTCTCTCCCCGCCCTCCTCCCCGCCATCCTGGTTTCTTCGGGACCTAATCCTAGTAGCTACTCTTAGGGATATTGTGAAGATAGAATAGCATCATCTAGCAATAAAACGATGCCAGGCACATAGAAAGCACCCAGATGTTAGCTGTTGTTGCTACTCTTTTTCCCTTCCCTCTTTCCTTTCATCTCTTCCTTCTCTGCCTTTCCCCTCCTCAGATTCCCCACACCACGGGATTGCTCTGTCCCTGGGAGGGGAGGTTTTCCTGCTTCCCCAAGCCTGGCGGCCCTGCTCCCTGGCTTCCTAGAGTCAGCACCAGGCAGAGGGGCCTCTTACAGCAGAGTCTCCCTACCTGTCTGCCTCTGCCCGCCCTCCCTCCATGAGCTGCGCCGTGATGACGGGCACACTGAGAGGCCTAGAGGAGAAGGCAGAAGGTGAGCCCAGTCCAGGGCTGGGACAGCAGGAAAAATAAGAATAAATGTTGGCGCCCCCAGGAAGGCAGTGTCTCCTTCCAATCCAAATCCAGACCCCTCTGAACACCAGTGTCCGAGGTCAACCACATGAGAGAATTGATGCCTCGGGAAAAGCTCTTGACGAACCTTCCAGTGCTGTGAATGTGTTAGCGTCGTCCCAGGCTGGCTGTCTCTGCACTGCGCCCTCCCAGCCCAAAGTTTTAACTTAGTGGCAGCAACATGCCCAGAATCTTTGTTTCTCACATTTTTAAAAAGGTTCTGAAAGGATTTCAGGAGGCGGCGCCCTGCCCCCCGCCTGACGCAGCTCCTTTAATGCCCGAGCCTCTTGGTCTCCCCGGAAATATGAGTGGGCCCCAGGTTCCTTTTCTCGGTTTTAGAACCCAATTTTTCTTCCGTGAAAAGTTCTTTGTTCTCCTTTTGTCTGGTGCAGCAGTTCCCAGTCATTTCCTGTCCAGAAAATAGCTAGTAATGACCACGAGGCCACTTGGGACCCTTTTGTAAGGTGTCCAGCCTCAGATCCCCAAGTGCCAGTAGGAGGCTCCCTGAAGGCTGTGACCTGGCTCCCAGAAGCAGCCACACTCGCAGGTGATGGTGGGGCTCCTCACCCCTTGCCAGCTCCCCCCGCCGCCACTGTCAGGCTGTGGGTCTCCCTGCCTCCCCTCCAAGCCTTGGTCCCTCCACCTTGGCCTTTCCAAAGTGACCTGATCAGGTCACTCCAGCCCGCAGGAAGAAGTCCACGTTCTTTAAACTGGTTTACAGCACCCTGAGGATCTAGGCCTTGCCCCACTTTCTTCTTCCCTTCCCCATTGACCTGGCCAATTCCTGCTTATTCTTGAAGACCCAGTCCTGGCATCCTGCCTCCAGGAAGCCTTCCTTGACTGAACCGATGCCCACTCCAGTCTGTTTAACAACCTCCCTGCTGGGCTGTGAGCAGCTGAAAGCAAGGGAGTCTGTCTTCCTTTCAGTGTTTCCAACATGGCCTGAGTTGGTGCGCAGCTGTTGGCACACGGCTGCAATGTCACTGAACTGAGCCCCACCTTCAGGGGACCCCTCCTGTCCTGTGGTCCCGGCTCTTGCAGGAAGTACCTCTCGGAACAGAAGGGAGCCCCAGGCTGGCCCGGGGACCGAGAGCTGTGAGTGCTGTTGGCTGGTGTGTCCCTCCTCAGCCTGGAGGGCCCTGCCACGCCCTCCACTTCCTCTCATTGTGCCTCCCTTCCTGTTTAGCTAGACTGTTAGGCTGGGGACAGTTTTCCTCCCTTTGAGGACCTGCCTGAATGGAGCCATTTCTCCATGGCATCTCCCCTGCCATCTCCCAAATCTCTGGCCCACCAGTGGGCTCTGGAATCGACAGGCTGGAGCTGACATCCCAGCTCTGCTGTTTAGCTGTGTGACGAGAGGCCAGGGTCTCACCTCTCTGGACGTCAGTTTCCTCCTTCGTAAAAAGAGAACTAATGACACAGCCTTCGTGGCATTGTGGGGGCTTAATGAGTAAGGATGTCCGTGCTCGTGGGAAGTGTGAGCGATGGTTGTGTCATCCCAGCCTATCGATGCGGGGGCTCCTAGGAGAGCCCAGCTGGACGCCCACTGGAAGCCTGTGAGGCCAAACATCCTGTTCTTTTTTGAACTCCTTACTGGAGAAACAGGGAAAGGCCAATCTTTTTTTTCTTCTACCCATATCAGGTGACACAAAAAACACAAGCCCGGCTGGGCTGAGCTGCTTGACTCTGATGTTTAGGAGCAAATCTGAGCTGCTGAGCAGGGTGGCAGTTCCTCTCCTGGATTAGGACCGATTGCGGGGGAAGTAGACCACCCCTGAGGCACAAGGGCCTCCCTGATGTCTCCCTGGGGCCTGGGTCCGCCACAGAGCCCCTTCCTCCTGGGGAAGGGGGACCCTCTGACGTCTTCCCCGCCCCCACCGCCTCCTTCTCTGCAGGTGAACTTCCACAGCCCCCGGAGTGGCCAGAAGTGCTGGGCTGCGAGGACCCAGGTGGAGAAGCGGCTGCTGGTGCTGGTGGCACTTCTGGCGGCAGGACTGGTGGCCTGCCTGGCAGTGCTGGGCCTCCAGTACCGAACAAGTAGGTGCCTCTGTGTTGCGTCGTGGGCTTAACTCACTTAATTCTGTCTGCCTGTGCAAGGGGGCTTCCTGCTCGGGCCAGAACTGGCCTCCAAGGCCAAGGAGAGGGCTAGGTCTGGAGGGTTCAGGTTGCTGAGTAGACTGAGACCTGGGAGGTGAGTGGCATGGGTGGTGTAAGGGTTTTGGCATGAGATGGAAGTGAGTCCAAATCCTGGCCTGGCCCTTACCGTAATCTCTGTGCCCTTGGACAAGTCACTTAATCTCCCAGCACCTGTGTCTTCTCTGCTTTACATGGAGAAAACAGTGCCCAGTTTGGGGATGTCTCTGAGGATTAGAGATAATGTGTATCACAAACCTGGAGCCCCGTAGGACTTCTCCAACCTTAGCTCCAGGTACTTGTGTTGTTAGGATGTGGCCTGGTTAGACGCACAGGCTGGCACTGTCTGCCATCCTTAGTTCCAACAAAGCAGCGATAATGGCTTCCGTTTACTGAATGCTTTCCGTGTACCAAGTGCCACACCTCTCCTTTACACTTAATCTCGTTTCCTCCTCCCAGCAACCCTATGAGGTTACTTTGGGCTCCATTTTCCATATGAGGAAAGTGAGGCAGTGGGACTAAGTGATGTGCCCGAGGTTTCATGGCTAGCGTGGGAGGAAAGGGGGAAGCTGGAATTCAGCCACAGGCTGGCGGGCCCGAGCCCAAGCCTTGCCTCCCTTTGTTAGCACCGTGCACCCCAGTGTGCGTTGGTAGCCCCAGGAAAGCTGTTCCTCCATGATCTAGCTGCCCTTTATGTGCCTCCGTATTCACATTTCTGTCCTACCTTGTATAGCAGTGTGGTTGGACCCCTTTCCGATCCCACTGTCAGGGGTCTGAGGTTGGATCTGCGTCCAGCCAAGAGCATCCCACAGGGTCGAGGTTCAGTAAGCATTTATGGAACTGGAAAGGGCAGATCTGAGCTAAAAGTGAGGATGGCGAGTCCAGCCCGTTCCAGCATCTCTCACTCCGCTGTGCCGCAGCATCTAGCTTTCTGATGGCAGTAGTCCACCTGGTTGAGCAGCCTCTGGGGGCTTTGCTCAGAGTCTAACCCCACCGACTTGCTCACCTGGTCCCTCATCCCATCAGAGAGATCGTGAACCTTCATGGGATCTGGGAACATCAACTCCAGGCTTCACTGGGCTTTCCCCACTTTGAAGTTGCTGGCTTCCGTGGGTGGCCATGCTGGACCAGGATGGGGAAGGGGATTGGGGCCTGGAGAGGGGGCAGGACTCCATCCCTTCCATCCTTACATCCCCCCTCCATCAGGCACTCATCCATCCGTCCATTCATTTCACAAATATTTAATGTTTGTACTCTGTATCAGGGACCTAGATGGGGCTTAAGAAATAATTGCTTGATTATTTAACTGACTATGTAGTGGTTTGTAGATGTTTTACCAGATGTGCCTAGCCTGGCAGGTGCTTAATGCATATTTGATTAATTAATTATTTCCAGGCCCTTAACCATATGTGCTTAGCATAATGTCTGCATGCCGTAGGTATGCAAATAGTTTGTAAAGGGAATAAATACATGATTGAATGGACAAAGGAACAAGAAGGAGGATTAAACCGGGAACAGCCTTTCTCTGCTGGTCACTCTTGTCCTGCAGCCACCATCTTGCTTCATTGTAAATCAACGTCAGTTCAGAACACCCTGCTGGGCAGTGTGGACCCTGGCTGGCCTCATCTGCCTGGCTCTTGGCCCTGTGTGTGGGAGCAGGTGACGCTCCAGCAGGCAGTGTCACCCTGAGATTGCCCCTGGGAGTTCCCAAGATGTTTCTCCACCAGAAACCAACAGGGAGTCCCCAAGGGCTGGCTCCTAGTCATTAGGCCCAAAACCCTTCTGCTCTGATTGTCAGGCGGGGCCCACAGGGAGGAATCCTGCTTCCGCCTCTGTCCCAGCCCCTCAGGGCCGCAGAAGTGTTTTCCCCAGCCTGGACCTGGCTGAGAGGAACCCAGGGTGGAGCTGGGCCCGAAATCAGGTGACCTTTGAGCCAACCCGTGTGTCTTCATCAGCTGCTGTGGCCTGGGAAAGCACGGCCACCCTGGACATTGACCGGAACCTCATTACCCAGCAGCAGGTGCTGGCATCAGCTGCACTTGAGGAAACATCAGGCCAGTCAAAGCAAGTTCTTTGAAGATTTCGAAAGCCCTACCTCTAAGTTATGTCTGGGCCCTTGAATACATATTTATCCACCTTTGTGCTGTACCCGCCTTTCCAGAAGCTTGCAGGTATTTTGCAAACAGCGGCAGCAAAACAAACAATAAATTCTCCCAGAAAATATTTGAAGTGTCTTAGTGTTGCGAGCAGGCACTGTCCAGAAGAGTGTCTGTGAACTAGATCTGGGACCTCTTCCTGCCTTCTTGATAGATCATGCATGTCGTAAGGGGAAGAAATATTTTCTGCCTCTGTAGGTGATGACCAGGTGCTGGACAAAGCTGTTTCATTCATTCAGTCAGTCAGTCATTCAGCAAACACGTATGGAGCAGCAGCTGATAGGTGTCAAGTACAGTGCTGGGCAAAGGAAATGTGAACGCAAGTAAGATGCTGGCTTCACCCTCAAGCTCACATTCTAGTTGGGGAGGTGGACACGGAGACCGCCATGACACGTCCTGGTCCGTCCTGGGATAGCAGGCACCCAGGCAGCCAAGCAAGGGCCCCAGAGAGGGACAAGGGTCTGGGAAGGTTTCCTGAAAGAGCTGGAGTCTGAGCTGAGTTCTGAAGGTGTTGACCTTCATCTGAGATGAGGGCAGCCTGGAAACTGTTAATTGTTCAAATATTCATTAAGCACCTGCTGGGCCAGCAACAGTCCGTAAACGATCTACAAACCATTAAATAGTGAGTTAAATAATCAAGCATTTATTTTGCTTAAGCCCCATCTAGGGACCTTGCCCTGTGCCTGGCAGAGGGCTGCCTGGTGAGGAAGTCAGCCTCTCAGACCGGTTCCTTGGGACTGGCTTCTTATTTTGTTTTTAAACCCAAGTCCCCTTATGATAACTATTAAAATCTGAATGTCTCTCATGCACACACAGGCACACAGGCACGCACGCACGCACGCACGCACGCACGCATCCTCATCTGTCTCACTCCCTAGGATCGCCCTCTTAGTCTGTCTGCAGTCTGTTTTCTGGACATTCCCACCAGCCAAGATTTTATCAAGCTTTACTTCCTGCAGTTTGTTGTGTAAAAACAATAGATATTCTTTTCCCTTTTCCAATTATGAGGCTGTATCATAATAGTGAATAGGCTTTTTCGAACGGCACAGAAATTCTCTTCCCCCATTCCCACCCCCCATAAAGAGTCTGGCACATCCCCCTGGGCGGGGAGTGGGGCATGCCGCTCTGAGATGATCTGATCTTGAAATATTTTAAATGGCACCCTATCCCCTACCATTTCCTTTCTCTATTTTCATGCTTAATGGTTCAATAATTTTTAATTGCTGTGTAGTCAAGTCAAAATAAGTAATTACCTTAAAATAAAGTCACCCTGATTTTGTGCTGCTGTGCAGCTCCTCAGCACCCTTTGTCAGCCTGTAGGACTTTGTGTTTGTCAACAGATGGTAATGAGCCCGCAGGCCGCCCCAGCCCCGGCCGACATTGTGTCCCCGAGTGAGGCGAGGACTGCGCCTGCATCCTTTTCTGCTCTGGAGGGACATTGGACCCTAAGATTCCAGGGAGCTGAGCCCCGTGTCCAGCCATGAGGTCATTTCATCACACTGCAGAACTGGTCCTACCATTCTTCCTCGTTTCTAGATAGGGAAACTGAGGCTCGGAGAGAGGGGGTCGCTTCCGCAAGGCCCACAGCCAGAAGTGGAGAGCTGGGCTCTGAACCCGGGCCCATCGCAGGCCCTGCCTTACTCCTCCCTGTGCAGCGGGGAAACCGGACTCACCAGAAGGGCAGCAGCCGCCCCGGCGTGACCGGCCGAGCTGGTGGGCGAAAGCAGAAGTCCCCAGCCAGCCAGGGAGGTGTGGGATGGGTCAGAGCGCTCACTCGCTCCAAGCCTCAGTTTCTTCCTCTTTAAACAGGGATCACACATATCTGGTGCCTGTAGGGAGGCCTGAGTGAGGTCACGAGTGTGTGTGACGTGCCTGGGGCAGAGCCGTGTTCAGCAAACGGTCCCTTTTGTCGCCAGTGCAGCTTGTGTCAGCCGACCCTTCTCTGGGCCAGTGTCCTTGCTGGTGAGCCTGCACATCGGGCCTCCGTCTCCCACAGAGTCAGGCCCATCTTTCCTCCGGCTGGGCCGCGGCTGAGGCTGTCCACAGTTTGCTTCCTTTCTTGAGCCTAGACCCCCTGAGGCGGGGGTCGCCCCCCTTGCCTCTGGTGTCCTCAGCCCCCACTGCCTCTGCCCCACAGCCTGTGAGAACCAGCTCAGGGGAAGCTGCTTTCTCCGCTCGTTGTGTTTTGGGGGCACTTGTAGGACTGATAGGATTTGGCAGCCTTCCCCACAGCCCACCTGCACCAACTGGTGTCCCTCCTCAGCCGCCACCCGACGGGCTGCCCTGCCCCCGGCAGTGTGGTGCCGTCCTCGCTGGGAGAGCTCCCCCCAGGCCACAGCACACACAGCGGAGAGGGGGTGGGATTCAAATCCCATTGGCCTTGGACAAGGTACTTAGCCTCTCTGTGCCTCAGTTTCCTCATCTACAAAAGGACCTTAAGAAAAGTGATCTTAGGTTTGTTTCACCTCTGTTTCTTTGCAGGTTCAGTGAGGTCACTCTTCTGCCTTGTGCTCAGTGGGAATGGTTTCTCCTAATTCCTCCGTTCCTAGTGAGCTTCCCTTCTTCCTGAGTCCTGGCGCCATACTGTCTGCATCACCCATTTGGCGTGGACTAAATATCCTCAGGTTACATTCGTCGAATAAATGACAGGCACTTCTCCTCCTCTTGTTTTTTAACTTTTCTCATATCGTGTGTGTATGTACAACTGAGTTGTTAGCTCTTGAAGGAAAGGACTCTGCCTTTCATATCCCCCGCCACCCCCCACACACTCAGTGAAGAACCTGGGAGGTATTCAGTAATTATTTTGTCAAATAAATGAATACATGAATGAGTGAACAAATTTGTTGAACATTGGGATAATAAAAAAATCAATGATTGTTTGTGGAAGGAAGGCCTGATTAAGAGAAACACCTTCATTCTGGGCACATTTTAGGCGTCTAAATAGAAGTCTTATTTTACAAGCCGGGAGATCGTAAATCTACTGAGATCCTTTCTCCTTGGGGTCTAGTGACTATCCGGTTCCAAATCTGTTTGGTCAGGGCCGGGGTGGGGCCTGGCACCCCAGGGCCCCAGGCCACCTGCACTGTGTTCCCACAGCCTCCTGCCTACCTGCCCTTCACTGGCCTCTTGTCCTTGACCCCTGCCAGGAACCCCCTCAGTGTGCCTGAGCGAGGCCTGCATCTCAGTGACCAGCTCCATCTTGAGTTCCATGGACCCCACAGTGGACCCCTGCCAGGACTTCTTCACCTACGCCTGTGGCGGCTGGATCAAGGCCAACCCCGTGCCTGATGGCCACTCACGCTGGGGGACCTTCAGCAACCTCTGGGAGCACAACCAAGCCATCATCAAGCACCTTCTCGGTAAGCGCCCGGGAGGACCAAGGAATGGGGCGCAGACGAGGGCCAGTTAGAGGAAGAGCTGGGCAGAAGGGCAGGACCGCGGGCCCTGGAGTCAGTGAAGCCGCCTACTGTGGAGTGTGTGTGACCGTCTGCGCCGTCGCTCAGGTGTGATCCTGAGTGAGTTGCTTGTCTCTGAGCCTCAGTTTCTTCAACTGTAAAACAGAATGAATGGTACCCCAACTGCAGAGTTTTGTGAACTAGAGAGCACACGCGTGAAGTGTTAGCATGGTGTCTGTGGCGTACAGTAGGTGCAGCAGAACTGGTAGCTGTAGTTGTTGCTTTGTGACTTCAGGCTGAGGCTTCGTTTTTGACTAGTATTGATTGTGAGTTTCACAGGGCGTGAGGATAAGGAATCGAGGCTGAGGAAACCAGATCAGATTTTAAGGTTGTGAGCAGATAAAACTTAAGCCAGAGTTTATCTGAGAGTTACTCTTTGGAGGCGGGAATCTCCTCAGCCTCATGGTCATCGGCTGGCATGAGCCACCTAACCAGAGTTCTTCTCTTTGCACTTGTTAGGCCTCTCGCACCTCTAGTTGACCTCGGTGTTGGTGGTTTTTGGTTTTGGTTTTGGTTTTCGTTTTTTTTTGCTGAGGAGGATTTGCCCCAAGCTAACATCTGTGCCAGTCTTCCTCTATTTTGTATGTGGGTGAACACCACAGCATGGCCACTGACGAGTGGTGTAGGTCCATGCCCGGGAACCAAACCCAGGCTACTGAAGCAGAGCGCGCCAAATTTAACCAGTAGGCCACAGGGCTGGCCCCTCAGTGTTGGTGGTTTATCCATAGATTAGAATTCCACGTCTGCCTTGTCTCAGCTGTATCTCCAATTAATGTTTGTTGAATTAACATCTGCCTGCTGGGGTCCTCCTCCACGTGAGATCACACCCCCCATGCTGTCACATACAGAGGTCCTGACTTGAACTCCTTAGCAGCCAGGACCTTTGCTGTCTCGCTCTCCTGCTGACCCCTGCCCATCTTAAGACCCTAAATGCTGGCAGAGGCTAGATCATGAAGAGCCAGTCAATTAATCCATCTGTGACAGAACTTAGAGTTGACAAATACTTCCTAAGTTTCTAAAAAACCCTCAAGATACTCAAAAGTAGGTAAAATAGAAGAAGACACCTAAAAGGGGACAAATCTTCTCAAAGGGACAGAAACCTTCGTATGAGGTAGGAAAAGATTCTAATTTGACAATTAGGGGTTTAAGGCAACTGTGTCTTTAGATGAAAGTGGAACTATGCAAGCCAGGGTAAGGAGACCTTTCCTTTCTTTCCCACCCAGCCCCTGGGGGCACGGCTGCTGCTGGGTGAAAACCACCCACTGTTCCTCCCTGGCCCCCAGCAGCTCCTGGGCAGGGCCCCTCAGCCACACAGCCTCCTGCTTGTCTCCCTGAGGGTCAGAACAGGGTATGGGTGGAGGTGGGGCTGCAGGAACCCGGATGTCAGGAACAGCAAAGCCCCTGGCTGCTTTGTGCTGCCCAAGTGCTTTTGAAAGGGGACAGACACAGCCTTTCACTTCAGAACTAGAAGCTTAAAAGGCAGCTATGTCTGTGGCAGTGAGACTGGAAACTCCAGGTTGTCCCTTCCTCAGTGCTGGGGGCTTGGCAGGGACCATCAACCAAGGCGGGAGAGCGCTCCAGGGAGAATAACAAGATGGGCTAGCACCTCTGCCTCAGTCACCAGGCCCTGGGTTCATATCCTGGCTCTGCCACTTACTGTGTGATCTTGGGTCAGTTACATAACCTCTCTGGGCTGCTTCTCTCATCAGTACAATGGTAACCGTGTCTCCTCCAGGTTATGAAAATCAGATGGGAACATCCATGTAGAGTGCTCTGCCTCGGCCTGGCGTGTTGTGGTGGCTGCTGTTTATGTAGCTGTTACTGTTACTGTTCACCATTGAGCTTTGTACAACACTTTACAGAGCTCTTGTGTAGATGTCGTCCCTTTGACCCTGTGGGGTGGGAGCTGGGAAGCGATTGTTCTCCCCATTAGATAGATGAGAAAACTGAAGTCCAGAGAGATCCCCAAGACAGCTAGTAGGTGACAGTACTGGGACTTGCTTGGCTTCTGGTCCCATGTCCTTTCCCCTGTGCCACATCGCCTCCTTCAGTGTCAGGCGTGGGAATGACCCCCTTCCCACTTTGCTGGAGAAGGCCAGCAGGGAGCGCGGAGCATCAGGGTCTGCAGGAAACGGGGAGAGAGACTGATGTTTGTTGAGCGCTGCTGCGTAGCACACACCATACCAGGCTCTTTATATGCACTGCCTCCTTAATCCCCGCAGCTACCCTGGCACTTAGGGATTGTTGTACCCATTTTATCGATGAGGAAACTGAGGCTCAGAGAACTTAATTAAGTGACTTTGTCAAGGACACACCACCAGTCTGGAATGGAGAGGGGCTGGGGAGCTGTGGGCACCGAGAGGAGACAGGGGAGGAGAGGTGGACGGGCCCTCCCACTTCCCAGGGAAGCCCAGAACTGGCCCTTGTATGTTGTACCCATGGGTCCTGATCCTGCTGCTTCTGGGGCTCATTCTTATCAGGAGGACCTCGGGGCTGTGCCAAGGCTGAGTCCGTCCCCCTGCCCCGCCCCCCAGGAGGCAGGCCCCTAAGGAGTGGCCTCCAGTCCTGGGCTCTGGCCTGACATCCACCCTGTCCCTGAGGGTCACGAGGTGGGTGGGGAGCTGCCCTGAGCTGGGCATGGGCCAGCTAGAACTGTGTGTTCAAGTCCCTGACCACGGGGCCAGGGTCTGGTGGCGTCAGGAGGCTGGACTACAGGGTTTTGAAGTCAGGCAGCCCCGGCGGGCTAGCTTATCACCTCCGTGGCCTCGGACAAGTGACCCGGCTCCTCCCCAGCTTAGTTTATCTGTAAAATGGGAATAACGGCACCACCCGATGCACAAGGTTACTGTGAGTATCGGCTGGCATGCGATGGGTCAGAGCACTTAGCACGGAGCCTGGGGCCTGCTAAGTGCTCAGCAAAGGAGAGCTGCCCTTTGCAGCAGTCGTAGGAGCGCTCCGCCTGGACTCCTCCAACAAGCTGTGTGACTGCAGAGAGGCCACTCAGCGTCTCAGGGCCTCAACTCCTCCCTGCAAAGTGGGAACTAACTCAGAGCATCAGTAGGGATGTTCTAAGGAGTCATTGGGTGGTCGAAGAAAGCGTAATGCTTATTTTATTTCTCTAGAAGCACTGATGTGGACCTAGTCATCAGGGAAGGAGGCCCGTGGCGTATCCATGACCATGCTGACTTGTTTACTTGTACTATTTTATTTAAGCCTGGAGTAGGCTGTATCTGCCCACTGTACAAACGAGACTCATACATACAAAGAAAATGTATTTCCTAGGAAATGGTGGAGCTGGAGTTCAGCTCTGCAACCGTAGGGCCTCAGACCTGCATTCTTTCTCTGCGGACTCCGCTGAGTCAGATTCCGCACACGGAGGTCACAGAGCACCCAGAAGGGTGGTTGGCCGACCTCCTCTCCCCCGTGGCTGCTTGATTGAGTTCTCCAGGCTGGGCAAGACCTGCCCAGGCCTGATGAACATAGAAGCTGGGGTCACCCTCATGTCACACTGACAAGGAGCTTCTCCAAGATGGCATCTCCTGGCATCCCCAGCTGAGAGCTAGTCTGGAAATAGCCCCTCCCCTGTGGACCTTGATACCTGGAAACCCCTGAAGGGCAGGAAGCAGTGAGTGGGGGACCAAGAAATGCAGGAGCGTGAGCCACTGCATTCCTGGGCATGAGGCCAGGCTGCTTTCAGCTTCCAAGACAAAGGGGAGGGCCAGCAGGCCTCAGGAGGGAAGTGGAGCTGGTGGGGATCGGAAGATGCAGGGAGGTGCCCAGGCTGTCCAAGCTGGCCTGGGAGTGGGCTCTCTAGGTGGAGGAAGAAGGAACATTCAGAGTGCCGGGGAGGATTGTCAGCTGGCTGGACAGAGTATCTGTGCCACCAACTTGCTGTGTGACTTGGGCGAGCCGCTTCTTTGTCTGAACAGAGAATCCGCTCTCACGCCCTCAAGAAGTCCAGGCAGATCTGTAGCAGGTGGACTGAACTGGGCCAAGTACCACCCTGGCGTGTCCTTGCAGCCCACTGGCTGGAGGGGGGTGACCTCAGATATGTGAGACATAGATGCCTCCCCCAAGAGACCCTCTGCTGCCCACCCAAGCCGCCAGCTGGGGCGCTGTCCTCATCAGCTTTGAGGAGACAGGAGTGTGGCCTCACTTCATCAGGCGAAGGATGCAGCCAGACCTTGTCCCCTTCTGCTGGGCCTTCTCTTACGCTTTCCCCCCTGTGCTTTCAGCACAGAATATTCTGCCATCTAGAGTACCTGCCCGTCTCCCTCCCAATCCCGCAAGACTTTTCTCAAACCTGCCTCCTCCGTTACGCCTTCCATGGCTACCAGAGGGCCTCTCTGGGCTTGAGCTCCAATTATATTTTGTGTCCCTGCCATATTTACTATACTTTATAATATTAATGCATGCCCGAAAATTAATGCCTGCTTGTTGTAACAACTCGAGCAACACAGATTCCATAAAGGAAAAGTTAGCAGTCTCCACTCCTTCTACCCCGACGTCAGTCTCTCTGAGAAATACAGACAGAATCCTTCTAATAGCGTTAAATTTGTCTGTGTCAGTGACTTAGCAATTAATCATGTTATCTCTTCTATTTTTATTTTGATTTGTTTTTCCAATATTTACAGGCTGATTTAGTTGCATCTTCCTATGCATCCTGGAAACTATGGTCAAGCATCTGAAATGCTTTCTGTCCAGTGTCATGTGTGCAGCAGTGGGCCCTTCTCTCACGTTTGGAGAAAGGCTAAATGGATTGACTGATTAATTGATTGGAGGATGGAAGGGATGTCCAGGGTTTCCTAGGGCAGCTGGACTGCTTCAGGTCCGTCCAGCTCTGGTTTTCCAAGCCAACCTGCAGGAAAGGAAAGGAAGGGAAAGCAGAGAGACCTTAGGCTCCAGTCCTGGCCTCAGCCACTTGCTTGTGTGACCTTGGACAAGTCACTCAGCCTGTTGCATATAAATTGGGCATGATACTAATAAGGGCCACTGCTGAAAACTGTTTTGACCACACACATGCACAGCCACACCCACACACGGAGGAAGCAGTTCATTTTCTCAGGGAGAATTAGAATGCCCAGTTCAAATTCCAGCGTGCTGTGTATTACGTCAGCCTCCCTAGGCGAGTTCCTTCATCTCCCTGGGCCTCATTTTCCTTCTCTGTGAAATGGGGTGATGGTATCCATGTCAGGGGGTCAGTGTGGTGATGGAAAGATCTCAGCGCGGGGCCTGGCCCACAGTAGGCCCCAGTAAATGGTAACAGTAGTGTCATGATTTTTGTCCTTCTGCAGAAAAAGGCGCCTCCTTTATCAGCCCCCCGCTTCCCCTCGCAGGAAGGGGCCCCTGAGGCCTGTGACTATCTGAATTGAGTCTTGGTTTTATCTAAAACAAACGCTGGGCCTGCCCTGATGCGGAGTCGGCGCCCTCCTGCTCCTGGCCAGACGTCTCATGCAGCACAGGGGGCCGCAGAATTCCCAGGAAGGCCGTCCCTGCAGCCGGCAGCTGGGCGTTTGCTTCCTCCCGGGCAGTGACGTGGGAAAGGGTGTTCCAGTAAAAACTCCCAGAGGAAGAAGCGGGCCGATTAAATGGTGTGCTGGCTTTCCTCTCTGGGACTTTGGGGAAGTGACTGAGGAAATTTCTGGAACTCCAGGTCCCTGAAAGGAAGTACCCAGGCATTTGGAAGCCCTGTTGTCTGACCCTGGACTGCCAAATTATTTCCATACCACGGGGGGCCCTGCAAGTGCCGCCATCTCCAAAATATGGCCCCCAGCTCAGTCCTCAAGCTGCCCTGCTCCCAAGGAACTTTCTTCTGGGAAGTAAACACAGGCAGGGGTGTCTTAAAGGAAAGCCAGCTTTTCCTAACGAGAAAACCTCTGTGGCTGATTTCACTTTGAAACCAAGCCTCCTCCCTCAGGCTGACGTGCCGGATGTCTTTCTCTGTGGAGCTCCCAGAACACTCCTTCATTCATTCACTCAACAATTAGATATTGTACACCAGCTGTGCGCCAGACATCGCTAGGTGCTGGGGGCTGTGTAAGGAATAAGACAGTCTTTTCTTGTGGAACTTACGTGCCCTCAGGGGAGACAGACAATGAACAGATAAATGAATAAACAATAATACGGTTGTGAAGAGTTCAGGCTCTGAAGACAATCATGGAGGATGCGGGGCCTGAGAGAGAAGAGGTGGCCAAGAGGGGTGGGCTTCCAGAGGAGGGGATATTTGAGCAGAGACTTGAATTCAGTGAGAGAACAGACCCCATGGATGTGAGGGGAAGAGTGTGGCAGGCAGGAGGAACAGTGAGCATGGTGGCTCTGGGGCAGGAGCGTGGGAGCAAGAGGGAGAAGAGCGGGAGACGAGGTGGGAGGTGGGACCTGGGAGGGGGCAGGGCCTAGATCACCAGGGCAGCGTCTCAATGTTTTTTCATTATCGCCGCCTCCTAAAATTTTAATACCACAGGTTTACTGTATACCTGTTTATGTACTGTATGTATGCATAAAAAGAGTAAGAGGTTTCTGCCCCCTAAGAACTAATTCTCTCCCCGCTTGGGGGCAATGTTGCCCCTGTTGAGAATGAATGGTGTAGGACCTTATAGGCAACTTTGTTTTTGTTTTTTTTTTTTGAGGAAGATTAGCCCTGAGCTAACTACTGCCAATCTTCCTCTTTTTGCTGAGGAAGACTGGCCCTGAGCTAACATCCTTGCCCATCTTCCTCTACTTTATATGCGGGATGCCTACTACAGCATGGCTTTTGCCAAGTGGTGCCATGTCTGCACCCGGGATCCAAACCAGCGAACCCCGGGCTGCCGAGAAGCCGAATGTGCGCACTTAACCGCTGCACCACCAGGCCGACCCCAGGGCCTTATAGGCAAATTTTAAGGAATTTATATTCTCAGTGCCTATTTGAACTAATGGTAGTTCAAGACAACAGCTCTGTGAACTCACCAGCCTGGGGTCCACTTGGCTGTCCAGTAGACGTCTCCAGCTTAAACCGTCTAAAACTGAACTACTCATTCCGCTCCCTGAACCTGCCCCGTCTCCAGCCTTCCGCATCTCAGTTAGCCACAACCCTTTGCTCAGGCCAAGGAGACGTGGCAGCACTCTTCGCTCCTGTTTCTCTCCTGTTCCCACTGCCTCTTGTCCTTTCTCTGCTGCCAGCTGGCCCAAGCCCCCGTCATCGCTCACCTGGTCTGTTGCAGGGCCTCTCACTTGGTCATTTCGCTCCTGCTCTTATTGAAGAGCTGGGTGGTAGGTGAGGAAGCAGGAGATGAGGGGGAGACTGTCCTGTGCGCTGTCCCCGTGGGCTCCGTGGGCCAGAGGGAGGTGGTGGAGCCGTGGAGGAGCTTCAGCTTCTCCGGGGCTCCTGCCCCAGCAGCGTCCGCACGGGCATACAGGGGTGTGAACGCTAACTCCTGATGGGGCCCACGCCCCTGTCCTTTCCCATCCCACCTGCCTCATTTCTCCCTGTGCAAGTCTCCAACAGGCACTGGCCGCATTGCCCTCTTGTCCCTGGATACAGCATCCTTCCTCATCAGAAGGGGATACTGGCTCCGTTCTTTCAGCAAACGTTGCTGAGGGCTACTGTGTGCCCCTGGTGCTGGGGGAGCAGGGATGACTAAGACAGACTAGCAGCCGAGGCAGCCCAAGCACAGCCCCCACGGCCACACCATGTGGAACTCGTCCATCATGCCCAGGGCTGAGGCGAGGCTTCGTGGGGCCTCCCGGGCTATCGTCCCTCCAGGTCTCCAGGGGTGTTCTCCTCGCAGCATTCGCCCCCTGTGTAATCAGACTATCATAGCTGTGATTATTGCATTGCTCTGCATCTCGCCCACCAGGCTGTGGGCCTCACGCGGGCAGAACCGTGTCTCTGTCGCCCACTGCATCCTCCACACCCAGCCCAGCAGCTACCAAACCACAGGAGCTTCATGCACATTTGTGGGGCAATGAGTGGACGTGACACCCAGGGTGTGGAGCTCGGAGGAAGGCAGTTTGGACCAGGGGCAGCCCCTCAGGGCCGGGAGGGGACATTCCCTCTGTGGGGGCGCTCCCTCTCCCAGTGATGGTTCGGGGATTGTTTGCAGGGGTACCTGGAACTCACTGTCACGGGCACAGCCAGGCTGTTCCTTGGGAGCCTCTCTTTGGGCCTCTTATCTTGGTGGCCTTGAGGCACAGGGGAGGGACATGCCAGGCCCTCTCACGGCCAGAGCATACGGAGCACACCTCCCCTGACACTGGCCTGGCTTTCCAGGGCCATGGTCAAGCCAGATGTGGACGGTGAGACGCTGCTTCTGGGGTCTGGCGAGAAATGACGATTCTGGTGCTTTCCCTTCCAAGAGCCTAGTTGCTGGGAGGTGTTGTCATGGAAACAAGGCCCTGGGAGGCAGGTGGGGAACCCCCCTCCGCTTTCCCTGATGTTCCGCTTCCTGAGTCTGAGGAGCAGGGAGAAGTCCCAGCCCTCCCCACTGCTGCCCTCCCCCTGGGAGGCCCCTTCTCATTGCTCCAGCCGGACGTGGGGGACACGCAGGTGTTTCCAGGGTTGTGAGTGCCCTCCGTGGCCCCCGTCACGCAGGCCCCCGGGCCTTTGTCTCCACATCTCCCTTCAGACTAGCTCAGGCTGGTCCCATCCCTCTTCAGGGCTGTCACCCTGACTTCAGCAGGACAGCTGATGCTCTGGCCGGTGAAAACTGTGCCACTGTTCATGGTGAGGAATGGGGGGCGGGGGAGCTCTCGGGGCGAGGGCTGAGAAGGCTGGTTGGACTGTCAGGAATGAGTCCTGCCCCTGGAAACCGGCCGCACCGAGTGGATTTCTTTCTCCAAGCGGCACACCCTCGTTTCCTTGCTCTTCCTCATACTCTCCAAAGGCCCCCAAACCCAGGGCCCTTTCCCCTCATTTCTATGGTGAATAGCTTTTCATTTTTAAGAGGCAACTCAAATAGAACATTCTCTGCAGGCCCCCTTGACCCCACCCCACGAAAGGGTGTGACTTTTCTCTGGGTTCTAAAGCCATTTGCATTAATCAGAGCACTTTTATGTCTCGTGGTCATTTCTTTGCATGCAGGGAAGTTCATGGGGATGTTGTCTTTTGTGTCCCCAAAGCTTGCATAAAGCCAGCACAGTAGTAAGCATCTGGGACCCATTTAGTGGATGAATGGATAAAGTTCTGCCCGGAGAGTCTTCGTGGAGGAGCTGGGGTCTGGGGGAGTCTTTGAAGGAAGCCAAGGAACGAGTTTCAGGGTCTGGGAGAAACGAATTTGAAATGAGGAAAAGTGGCCAGAGGGAGCCAGGGAGGGAACGAGCCAGAGGGGATCGAGGGGACGGGGACCCCAGCGTCTTCTGGAGCAGGGCTCTGAGATGAAGGCTCCGCCACAGGGGCCCTGGCACATAGTAGGTCTTTCGTGACCTGAACAGCAGAAAGTGGTCACCTTCACTGGGTGCGGACAGGACCCTGTCTGGTGCTTGTGAACATATAGGAGCGTGGCCTTCTGCAGGTGGCATCCGGACCAGGGCGCTGAGGGCAGGGAGAAGGGGACGAAGTCTCCCGGGTGTCCCACTGTAAGGGGTTGTGAGGCTGTTTGCCAGGGTCCGGGAAGGGCAATGGCGAACAGCCTCTGGAGTCAGCTGACGGTGTGATGGACATGATGCCCAGCCCCTCTGAGGAGGCGGCGGCCAGTGAATTCAGGATGGACAAGGCCTTTAAAGCTTCTGTCCCACTCCAGTCTTTGTTGCAAGAAAGGTCCTCTGGGATTGGACAACCAAGCTGGTCTCTGTCCCACGCACCATGTGAGGATGTTTGGGCCACGCCTTGACCGGCAGACTGTCATCCTGCTGGGTAGCCTGTGCTGCCAACCCAGGGGCGAGTCTGCGAGCCCAGGGGCTGTCACATACCCGCTGTGACTGAGCTCCTCCTGCCATCTTGACGGGCAGAAGTGTCAGCTCCGTTAACAGCTGAGAGCACCGAGGCTCTCAGGTCCCACCTGGGGCACCCTGGTGTGCCAGTGGGGCACGTTGCAAACTCAGCTGTCTGTTGTTCCAGAAAACTCCACAGCCAGTGTGAGCGAGGCAGAAAGGAAGGCCCAAGTCTACTACCGTGCATGCATGAATGAAACCAGGATCGAGGAGCTCAAGGCCAAGCCCCTGATGGAGCTGATCGAGAAGGTGAGTTCCTCGGGCAGACTTTGCTGGCTCTCCTGCCCACGTCACCTGCCTGCCCCTCGGCTCCCCACCCCGCTCTCAGCTACACAGGGGCCTGGCCACCTCACACCTCCAGCCACCTCGCCCAGCCAGACTATAGACCCTGTCGGGGCTGTCAGTGTGTGTATGCACGTATCTCTGCGTGGGTGGGGATACTGTGTGTGTGTTAGTGGGGAGATGTGTGCCAGCATCTGTTGTGGATGTCTGTCACATGTATGTGTGTCTCTCTGTGCATCTGTGTGTGGGACAGGGGCCATATTTACAGGATAAATGTTTCTCTACGTTGCTGCTTCCTTTTCCTCAGAAAGCGTGTTTGTGCTTGAGGAGGGGTATGTTGTAGAAAGACTAACAGAAAGTCTTGGACCAGAAGCAGGGGCCTCCCCTTCCTCCTGCAGGGGAGGAGTCTTTCTTCCTGGGCACCTCCCACTTGGCCTTGGATGGACTCCGAGGGGGTGCCGCTCAAGGCTGGCCAGGCTGCCTGGCGCACACGGAAGGGTGGCCGTGGATGTTTTCTGACTGTCTTGTGCTCCCTCGAGGCCTTGCCTCCTAGCTTGGCTCTGGGAAGGCATCGCAGCAAGAGTGGGAGCTGTGAGCACTGGGGACCGTACAGTCCTCTCTGGCACAGGCCCCACCTGCCAGCTTATGCTGAGCCAGAGAGGACCAAGGAGATTTTAAAAATCCCAACTCTGAGAGAAACTAGAGCCCATAGCTTATCAACCTTTTGAAAAATATGGAGCCTTTTTTTTCTGTAGACATGATTGAATTTATGTTTTACTAGGAATTACATCCATGTGCTTCAGTATTCAAAAAGAGACGGGCTGGCCCCGTGGCCGAGTGGTTAAGTTCGCACGCCCCACTTCATTGGCCTGGGGTTCACAGGTTTGGATGCTGGGTGCGGACCTGGCACTGCTCGTCAAGCCATGCTGTGGTGGCATCCCGCGTAGAAGAACTAGAAGGACTTACAACTAGGATCCATCTATGTCCTGGGGCTTCGGGGAGAAAAAAACCCTCAAAACAAAAAGTGGACAATCTACGGGAAGTCTCCTTCCCATCCCCGTCCGCAGCCGTCCAGGGAGCAGCCGCCGTGTAGATTCATGGCTCACTCATCTCAGATAAGTCTTTGCTCCATCCAGTATCTCCTGCTCACTGTGCAGAAACCCCTAATGAAGACTGTCCCTTTCGTGTGCTGTTGAGGCTCAGAGAGGTCAGATGCCTGCTTCAGTATCACAGAGCAAGTCAGCCACAGAAGCAGAATTCGCACCCGGATGTCCCCACCACCTCCTCACCTCCCTGTTCCCTCTCCCCCCCCGCAGCTCGGGGGCTGGAACATCACAGGTCCCTGGGACAAGGACAACTTCCAGGACACCCTGCAGGTGGTCACCTCCCACTACCGCACCTCACCCTTCTTCTCCGTCTACGTCAGCGCCGACTCCAAGAATTCCAACAGCAATGTGATCCAGGTGAGCTGGGCTGGGACCCCAGGAAGAGGAAGGACCCTGACCTCATGGCCTCCTGAGTTTAGCACGCGCTGGGGTGGGGGAGACTTGCCCTGGGCGCGGGCTTCTGGTTTCTGAGCCTAGGTTCTTTCTGGAGGCTCCCAGCCGTGAGATTTTTAAGGACAAGAAGCTATGAAAGGGGGAGCTGCCGTCCTTGGGGACGTGGGCCCACAGCAGCGCAGATGAATCTTTGGGGTTCTGACGGTCACTGTGGGCTCCAGGACAGCTGGAGCCGCCTTCCGGTCCCTCCACCTCCACCTGCAGCCTTTGTGGCTCATCCTGGAATGGCTTTGAGTCCATCTCTTCCTGCCAGAGCCTGCCCCAGACGGAGCGTCAGCACACCCAAGGGAGCCTCTGCACTGGTCTCCCACCCTCGGACGCAGAAGTGAGAAACCCAGGCTGGGGGTCAGGAAGCCTGGGTTCCCACCCGTCTCTGCCACTCACTCACTGTGTGATCTTGGTCAAATGCCTAAACCTCTCTGAGCTGCCGTTTCCTTGTCAATCAAACGAACTGTAACAACACCTGCTCTAAGTATGTCAGGTGTGGCCTTAGGCTCTGAGTGTAGCTGTCAGGAATTGACCCTCCCTTACCTGCCCTCAGCAAGCTTTTTACTGGCACCCTCTCCTTGAGTCGTCCTTCCAGCTCTGAAGGGTAGATGTTATTTCACCTATTTTCCCGATGAAGAAGCTGCAGATCAAAAAGGTTTGGTACCTTGACCAAGGTTATACAGCATGTGAGTGGCTCTTAACCACTGCGGCATCTTGGGAAGCGTTGAACGAAATAGAGGTGGTCTGCCAAGGCTGGGAGGTGTTTAAGAGGAGGGTGGCTCTGTCCGGCCCCTCAGAAGGGCCCAGAATCCCTGGGCTGAGCACGTGTGTGGGCAAGAAGGCAGCCCCCATGTGTCTGTCGCCTCCCCAGTGGGCCCGTCCCAGAGGTGGCCTCAGGTGCCAGCTTGTGCTCCTGCTGGGACCCGAGCTGGTCCTGTGCCATGTGCCAGCCGTCCCCAGGGCAGGCAGGGCCGTGCAGCGTGCATGTGCCACCGGAGATTCCCTCTCACTCCCGCCCGTCTCTCCAGGTGGACCAGTCCGGCCTGGGCTTACCCTCAAGGGACTATTACCTGAACAAAACAGAAAATGAGAAGGTGAGTATACCTCTTCAGGGGGAGTGGCTCCTGCACCCAGCCCACCTCTCGCCACGGCTCACCAGCCTCAGTGTCCCCTCAGTGTCCCCCCTGTGCAGGTCTTTGAAGCTAGAGGAGTACAGAAGTGTCACTTACCTGAGGGGTGATAGGCAGTCCTCGCCAGGTGAGGGGGCCCCCAGGCTGGCTGTTTCACATTCTGGCATCGTGGGCACAATAGGAAGGGGACAGGTGTCATTTGTACCCATTCAAGATCAAAGCAGCGATAGCCACCACCATTTGTGGATGGTAGGCCTTTTCTGTCCATCACCTCTGGCCATCCCAGTAACCCTGCCAGTACTGAACGTCTCTGAACTTCATTCACCTCATCTGTCACCCAGGTATTATTTTTACCTTGCCTTCTCCAAAGGAGGGAATAAGGCTCAGAGATGCTGAGTGACCTGCTCAAGGTCACACAGCCAGTGAGTAGTGAGGCTGAGATTCACATCCAGATCCACTCACTCCAAAGCCTGTGACTCCCCCAGGCTGCCTCTCGTGATGTCCAGGGGAGACCTTGCCTGAGGTTCCTCATCTGTCCACTCATTTTTCCACCAACTTGTACTGAGCAAGCGTGTACGAAGTGCCTGATGCTGGGGAGGTAGCGGTGAATGGGACTGGCGTGGTCCTGCCCTGCGGGGCCGAGTCTAGGAGGGGAGGCAGATGTTAATTAACTAACCACCCATTAGGGGCGTAATGACTAATTGTGATAAGTGAGGGGTGAGAAAGGCTCAGAAAGCCTAGCACAGGACCTGATTCAGGTCTGGGGCACGGTGCAGGAGGGCGGTTCAGAAAAGGTGCGTTCCAGGAGCTGAGAGATGGCCCCGTTGCTGGCTTTCATGTGATGAGCGTTCAGGAGGGAGTGGGCTGGGACAGAGGGGCCCGTGGACTTGATCCTGAGGGCCGTGGGAGCCAGCGAAGAGGTGCAGCATTGAAATCATTCTGGAAGCTGTTTCCAGCAGGTCTCCTGGGGGAAGTGCCCAGCCCTCCCACTCCCCACGCTCGGTGCAGCTGGCCCTGCCCCACCCTGCTGCCCTTGTCCAGTGGCCAGTGAGTGACAGCCACTGACAGACTGGGGACGGTGGGTCCCACAGGTGCTGACGGGATACCTGAACTACATGGTCCAGCTGGGGAAGCTGCTGGGCGGAGGGGACGAGGACAACATCCGGCCCCAGATGCAGCAGATCCTGGACTTTGAGACGGCTCTGGCCAACATCACCATCCCCCAGGAGAAGCGCCGGGACGAGGAGCTCATCTACCACAAAGTGACGGCGGCCGAGCTGCAGGTACCTTGGACGAGGGCTGGCGCGGAGGCTGGGACAGCCTCAGGGCTTTGGGACATAGGGCACGGCGCTGGAGGTTTTCACACCCACTTCATCAGATCCTCAGAGCCACCATATGAAACAGGGATGGTTGTTATGCCCGGTTCACAGATGGAAAAACTGAGGCTCAGAGAGGCAGAGTTACCTACTGAAGGCCACACAGCTAGTGACTCCAGAGCTGATCTCTTGCCCTACCCTGGGCTGCTTTGCTGTAACAGCATTTACCTGGGGAGATTCTCTGGTCGTGATAACAATAGCTCACATTACTGGGCATTTCTAGTCTCTCAAGCACCAAACACATCAAACCTGGTGCACAGCCAACAATAAATGTGAGGCGTGGGTTCTGTTGTCACTTCTCCGTTTCCAAGCCGGGAGGTTAGGTGACGTGTTCAAGGCCTCGAGGCTCCTGAGTGGCGGGGAAGCTGGGCGCTGGACTCAGGCTTCGCTTGCTGAAGCTCTGCTCTTCATCACGTGCCCTATGACCTCCTGGAGGTGTAATGGAATTGGGATCAGAATTGCGATGCTCTCTGTAGCTGGGGGTAACCCATCTGAGAAGCCGGCGTCCCCTCTGTAGGTCAGCATCTGCCACGGGCTGCGTCCTGGTGGCTGCTTAGGACTTGAGGGTGGCGAGTTGATTGCTGGCCAGTTCCTTCTTTTCAGTTCTTGGGGTGTTGGTGTCCAGGCTTATCCCAGGCCCCCGGGATTGCTGAAGAACTAGCAGCTGGCCTCGGTTTCTCTTCCTGTTTCCTGCCATCGCCCAGGGATGCTTGCTGGGCCTTGCTCCCCCGCTGGGGAAGATGCCTGGGCCACTTGTGCTGGGGCTCTACCAAAATGTCTCCTCCCCCCGTCTCCACCCTCTGACCAGCTGAGTCCTGCCCATCCACTAGGGCTGGCTCGTTTCCTTCTCCTTTCAGGAGGAACATCTAAGCCCCCACCCCGTTCCTCCCTCTGACAAGTGTATAGGGGCTACCTTGGGGCCTTGCCGTTGATGTGTGCTTCCAGGCCATTGGGGCCACCGACGAGGGAACAGTCCCAAACTTCTTGCTGAGAGCTTTGGGCAAGAGATGCAGAGTGCTGGAGCCCCGGGTGGGCCAAGCCAGGGAAGATGAGTCTAAGGAATGAGTGAGCAGTAGCCGGGCAGACCCCGTGTCCCAAGGGAGGTGCAGCCCACGCAGAGGCTGGGGATGTGGGCACGAGAGCCTCCTTCTGGGTGCCAGCTGCCCTTCAGGTCCCCAGAGGAGCTGGCATCAGGCGGAGTGGTGCCGGGAAGGTTGTTATGGAGACCAGCAGCCTGTGCTGGGCACCATCTGGTGCTGTTTTTCCGCTCTGAGGCCGGGAGGTCACAGGAGATGCCGTTTGTGCAGCATGATTTGGTTTGCTCCAGATGCCCAGTTCTTAGCCCGAGAGGGGCCCCGGCGGTCGCTCAGCCCCCCATAGTGGTCATGATGCCACTGGCTACCACAAAAGTGGAGAAGGCACAGTAGCCCTGGGCATACTGGCCCCAGCATGGCTTCCAGACTCTACCCCGGGTGTCTGAACACCATTGCTTTGCCCTGTTCTTCCAAGAGAAGAAAGGACTTCCTCCCTCCCGGCTGCAGAGCTGCCAGCCGCCGGGAGCGTGTGAGCTCTGGGCTTGGAGTCAGAAGACTGCTCCAGCCCAGCCCCGCCCGAGCCGTGTGACCTTGGACAAGTCACATAAGCCCTCTCCTGGAGCCCTTGGCTCCCTTCCTTGTAAATGGGGCTGTTTGCTCATTCACACCAGCTCTGTTCCAGAACACAAGACACGTGAGAGGCAGCCTCTCATACGGCACAGTGGTCTGAACTTTCCGTCTTTTGAGAACAAGTTGAAAACTATGGAGTGTCCCCCAAAAGAAATGGGCATAGGTACATATAAAAAGAAATATGTCTAACATTTAAAGAGGTCCTGGCCCCCTGAAGCCTGGTGTCCTAGATAGGAGTCCTGGCTGCCCTGCCCATGGGGTTGCGACAGGGTGAGATGAGGCACAGGATGAGATTCCATTTTGTCAACTGACATGCACAATTCAAATATAGTATAGTGATCATTATCAGGGTTGTTCCATTGTTATTGTGATGCTAGCCCATGTCTCCAGCACTAAACCAATTTGATCCATTCCACCTTTGCACAGAGAATGCCTTGTTGTTTCCTGGTATCTGGAAATTTGATTTTATTCCCATATTCCAGGTGACTCGGGGGAAGATGCTGTAGCCTTCACAGTGTGGTTCTAGGCTAGCCCCGCCAGAATACAGAGTGGTTCCCGGCTAGACCCCGGCAGAGTCTGAATTCAGAGCCATCAATCAGACGTTGTTCCATTGCTTCTCTGAGGGCCTGAGGACCTTTCCATTGCTCTCTAGAACCTTCCACACCAAAAGCTGTTTGAGAGTGAGCCCCAGCCTCTGCTCTCAATTCTCCAGCTGGGATAAAGCCTGATAGCATCTTTCTTTTCTCTCCCACTTTGCAAGCCTATTGAGCTGGCTGGTTCACGACCAGCAGTACTCTGGCTGCGGGTGTGGAAAATAGAGCTCATCGCTGTGCCCCAAAGGATTTGAGTCACAAGTGGAATGTCCTTGTTGGTTAAAACAGCCGTCTCCATGGAGACGGACCTAGGCACATGTGTTTAAGTTAGGCATTCGCTGAAGCAATAAAGATTGAAAATATGAAAATTCTGGTATTCAACACGTACCTTATCTCACAGTTGTGGGAATTTAGCTGCACAGAACACCGGCTCTCCCTAAAGGAACAGGCCTGCGCGTTAAGTACAAGGATTTATCACCGCCTGATATCTGTGCCCTGATCAGAGTTCCAGTCGCCTGCAGTTTATGATGCTCTCGTTAATCTTATCAGCAATGACATTTTGTAAACTTGGCGAATTTCCCTGGGGTCTTTGCCAGCAGGTCATGCAGGCAGCTGGCTCTAAGTGTTGAGCCCTATTTGACCATCTCACCTGCACACCCCCACCTTCTGAGCCACAGAAATGTTAAGGGGAGCCCCAGAGTTACCTGCCCAAGGGGCTCCCGCCAGGAAGAGAGGGAGAGCAGATAGACTGGGGAGAAAAGAAACCCAACTTTATTAACAAGCCATCCCCTCGAAGCATGGAGCAGCCACCCCTGGGAGGGGGGATCGTTGTCCCCGTTTTAGAGAAAGACTACGAAATGGCCTGAGATCCCAGAAGTGATTCATGGTGGGAACTCCGATCCAGGTCTTCTGACTGCAAGACGGGGCTCTTCCCAGCTTATCTCGCTGCTGGGCAGGCAGGGATATGCTGGAGCCTGCTGGGCCCGGCTCTTCCCACCGCTGTGGGTAGTTTGCAACAGGCCATGGTAGGAATACAGATCAGCCCCTGCCCTTGCGAGCTGGTTGTTAAAGTTTACCAATACACCGCTGGCTGCAGGCCCTGCCTTCCTCTGTCCTTTGAGGTCCTTCTTTCCCAGCAGCTGGGTTGTCCGTTAAAACCAGAGAGACTAATGCGCCCGTGTTTTAGACCCGCACGTCACCAGTTAATTGTGTGACATCAGGAAAGTCATCTTAGCGCATCTGCAAATTCAGCATCTGTCAAGTGGGAGGTTTCTGTGGCTGCCTCTCTCCCTGAGGGCATCATAGGTATTTGCCAGCAGGTTATAGATTCCTCTGAGGTTATAGATTGATTTTAAGTTATTGATTAATCTTCCCGTATGAAGGCCATTTATAATGCATCTCTCACTTCCTTTATTTCTCTTGCATTTTGCCCTTTTTCAAGGGAACAGAGGATAGAATTTGGAATCAGACAGGCCCAGGACCTCTCTTAGGAGAGCTTGAGCAATGATTATACTAGCTAATCAGCGATTATAACAACTCACGTTGATTGAGTGCTTGGTAAATGCCAGAGGCCATTCTAAGTGATTGACAGGTACAGGCATTTTTGCTGTAACACAGTGTATGTAGTCTCGAAAAACCTTCCATTCTGTAAAATTACAGAACTAAAAATAACAGAACATATGGGAAATCGAGGACCAAAGCAGGCCATGCAAAATTTGTTCAGCTTTGCTTGAGGCCGTTATGCTAAGTGAAATAAGCCAGTCACAAAAAGACAAATACTGTATGTTCCACTTACATAAGGTTCCTAGAACAGTTGAATGCATAGAAACAGAAAGAAGGGTGGTTACCTAGGGCTGAGGCGGGGGTGGAGGCTGAGGGGGAGTAATTGCTTAATAGGTACAAAGTTTCAGTTTTACAAGATGAAATCTGTGGATGGATGGGGTGATGGTTGCACAACGATGTGAATGTGCTTAACGCCAATGAACTGTGCACTTAAAAATGGTGAGGATGGTAAATTTCATGTGTATTTTACCATAATTTTTAAAAAGTTGTGCAACTTCGTTGCCCAGCATGGCTGAAGGCTGCCTCGTGGGAAGTGGAGACCTGAGACCCTACAGACAGACGGGAGCTCTGGGCAGCCCACCCTACGGGCAGTCCCACAGCAAGGGCAAGCTGCCAGAAGCTGAGAGTTATGCAAAGCTGGCATGTGCCTCTTTGGGGAGGGAGCCCCAGTGAGGGGCTCATTTGAAATTATCTTAAAATAGAACTGACCACTTCCTGTGTGTGCGTCAGCTGAGCCGAGGGCTTTTCCTTTCTGGCTGAAGCTTCTCATCCTACTCTTGCTTTCCCAGCTCCATCCCGAGAAAATCCCCTGTGGACCAAAGCAGTTTACACACCGTACGGCTCTCGTTCTCGAATTTACCAATCGTATAGAAGACCAGTCATATAGAAGCAACTCGTGTTACAGAAACACGTGTTGAGTAGAACAGACAGGATGAGCTCGTTAATCCTCACACTAACCCTGTGAAGTGGGTTCTCTTGTCATGATGATCCCCACTTTTCAGATGAGATCCTGAGGCACGGAGGGCTTTATCAGCTTACTCAAGTTCTGCAGCTGGGAAGTAAGAGAGCTGGAACGTGAACCCAGGCAGTCTGGCTCCGGATTCTAGAGGCTTATTCATCACAGGCCCATCTGAGGCTCAGTTTCTCATCAGGAAACTGGGGATACTAGTACCTACTGCCGAGGCTCGTCGTGAAGTCTGCTTGCGTGCGGTGGCACCTGGCCCAGGAGGGCCTTGATGAACAATAGCTCCTCCAGCTCTCATTCCTCCTATTCCGTCCAGTTCTATTTCAAGTTCAGGTTCGGTGTATGGCTCCTTAGAGTTCTATCTACAGCATCTCCGACAAAAGCCAGCCGGCTCAGTTTGACATCTGCCAGTGCACGCCGGACAGCTCCCAGCTCTTTGCTCTGGCCAGTGGTGGAAGGCCCTGGAGACCTGGGCTCTGAGGAGAATCCCCGCCCAAGTCACACCGTCCTCTTCCCTTCCAGGCCTTGGCGCCCGCCATCAACTGGCTGCCCTTCCTCAACTCCATCTTCCACCCCGTGGAGATCAATGAATCCGAGCCTATCGTCGTCTACGACAAGGAGTACCTTGGGCAGGTCTCCACCCTCATCAACACCACCGACAAGTGGTAAGGGGCCCCAGGCAGCCTTTGGGGTCGCACATTGCTGCCCTCTTCTCAGGCAGGGTAGGGTCTGGTGGAGGGATGGCAGACGGACTCAGGACGTGGGCCCTGCAGCTGGCTTTTACAACAGGCGGCAGGGCCCCTCCACCTGCCAGCCTGTCGCCTCGGGCAAGTTTCTTACGTGTCTCAGACTCCTTTTCCTCACGGTACAATGGGGATCCATCAGACAGCGCCTGCTGGGTAGGGCTGCTGTGAGAATCGAGTGAAATAATCCCTGTGAGGTGTTTTAACATAATGCCTACACGGAATGGGACTCAGTAAATGTTAGCTAATATTTTTAGTTAATACTTAAGGGTTTTTTTCAAATTTCAAAGATTTGTTCTAGAAATTTTTGAGAACTATATAAAAAAATTAAAATTACCCAAAACACTACTGTTGATCTTATGGGACGTGTGTGTGTGTTGGTGAGTGTGCATATGTAGAAAGACAGCGTGTATATGAAAAAGATGAATTTTCTAATACATGGTTCCTTTTTTCCCCATTATTGTGACTGCATGTATTTTCTGCTCTCCCCTTGACCTTCATCATAGGCATTTTCCCCATGTCATCCAAATCCTCTGCATAGCTCCTTTTTCATGGCTACATAGTATTCTACTGAATATAAACATGATTGTTCACTCACTCCTTCCCCTGTTGTCGGATGTTTAGGTTGGTTCCAGTTTGAGGCTAGATGTTCACTTCAGTGAACAGCTCTTTGTGCTAAGATGACTTCTGTGCAAAGGTGACAACAGCCACAGATAGTTCTCTGTGCCCTGGGGGCGAGGGCAGTGAGGCTCTCCTTCCTGGAGACCTTGGCCTGGCTGCCAGGGCTTCCTTTCCTGCCCCTCTGATTCTTAGGGCCCCTCTCCAATCTCTGGCCATCTGGCTGGGCATCTCCAGCCCCCTCCTTGCTCAGTAGCACACACCATCCAGGGTGTGTCTCCATGCTGCTGCTTCGCAGTTTCTAGACAAAAGCAGCAAGGCAACCAGCATTTATTGAGCACTTGTGGTGTACGTGTCACTGCACTAGCCACTGAGGGGTTTTCAACAGAAGGCCCAAGCCCCACCCTTGAAGAGCTAAGGTCCCATGTGCTTAGAGAGCAGTAACCAGCCAAACTGGGGCAGGTGGGGAGGGAGTCTTGGGAGCAGAAGGCCCGGTCTGAGCACCCCCTAGAGGCCTTTTGGGGATGTCCTACGACGCTCCAGCCCCAGGGCGCCTCTGAGCCTGCCTGGTCTCCTCTTCCCCCAGCTTGCTGAACAACTACATGATCTGGAACCTGGTGCGGAAGACAAGCTCCTTCCTCGATCAGCGCTTTCAGGACGCCGACGAGAAGTTCATGGAAGTCATGTACGGGACCAAGAAGGTGAGCCTGTGATGTGCATTCCCATTCAAGTGCTGACCACCTACTGTGTGCCAGGTCCTGGGCTGGGGGCTGGTGCGACCACCGTACCCTCCAGGGCCGTGGAACTCGTGAGGGAGGTAGAAAAAGGCAGAGAATGAAGAGGGTGCCGAAAGGGTTTGCCCAGCTGTCCCTGGGCTCACAGCCAGCGGGGGGTGGACAGAAGCTTCCAGGAAGAGGTGATTACACCAAGTCTTAGAGATTAAAGAGGAGTTTTAGCGACTTAGCTGATTTATAGCAAAAGGAAGCTTCTGTTCTCTCCTTTCTGACTCCTCCTTGGTGGCGATGATGATAAATGCTTCCTTGTACAACTCGTGTGATCTTCACATACTGTGAGGTGGGTACCATCATCATTCCCTTTTACATAGGGTGCCCCCAGTACTGCTTCTTCAGACACAGAGAGATGGCTGTGTGGAGTGTGCACCTGCAGTGTTGCTCACCCACCGGGGTCCAGATAAGCAAACTGAGGCTCAGGGCGGTAAAGGGATTTCCCAAGTCACCCGGCAAGGAAACAGCCAAGCTCAAGTTCAGAGCTAGGTCTGGATGATGAGGACTCTTCAGCCCTTTCAGCTACTCACTAATGACAATGATAATAATAGAAGATATTGTTATCAGATGTTTGCCTTTTATAGGCATTATCTCACCAAGTTCCTACAATAGCTCTGTATGCTAGGAATTATTCTCGTCGTCCCATTTTACAGATGAGGAAACCGAGGCTCAGTGAGGGGAGGGGACTTGTCCAAAGTTGCACAGCTCGTCAGTGGCGAGTGGGCTCTCAAACCCAGCACCTCAGATTCCACAGCCCAGACCCCCAAGTCTGCACCACTCAGCCTCTGCTCTGAGGAACCAGAAGTCAAAACTGAGCCTCCTGGGGGTCGCCAGGGCCTGGGGGCGGTGGGGGCGGAGGGCAATGGGGAGTTGTTTAATGGATATAGAGTTTCAGATTTGTAAGATGGAAAGTTCTGGAGATTGGTTGCACAACAGTGTAAATACACTTAACGCCACTGAACTCAACACTGAAAGTGGTTAGGATGGTAAATCTTACATACATTTTACCACGATTATAAATAGGCAGATGGATCGATGGAGCTCCTCCCTGGGGCCAGGCTCCAAGTGTGGGGTGCTGCTCTGACTAATGAGATGCTGAGGGCTGGTGGGGCACAGGGCAGGGCAGCGGGGAGACCCCCGAGGCAGGACGCTCTGAGCCAGGGGTCGCTGGATGCCCCAGGGCTGAGAGGCAGATGCTGCTGCTCATCCGTTCCTTATTCTCCAGCCCTCCCCAACCCCCACCACGGCTGCCTCTGGGCCCAGGCCAGGCCCGTCCAGTTGTGTCCAGCACACCTCAAAGCCTCGTCCCCGCCGTGTGACCGTAGGTAGTCCTTGTACCTCTCTGAGCCTCAGTGTCCTCATCTGTTGTGTGGGATCATCCCTGACCTCATCTCAGAGGACCTTTGGGAATGGCCTCCATTCGGGAAAAGACTTTTAGTTTGTCAAGCTGAGCAGGGCATCCAGTTGCCCATCCTTGTAGGGAGGGAACGTAACTTAAGGAAACAGCATGGAATTTTGGGTCAGAAGATCTGAGTTTGAAATGCTTCTTCTAAGCACCCAGCCTTGGGCAAGTCACTTAATGGGAGCAGGGGACTCAGTCTTCCCGTCTGTAAAAAGGGGTAACTAATCCCTGCCCTGCTTACCGGAGGGTCATCTTGGATTACACGAGGGGACCCCGCAAAGTCTGTTCTAAGGGCTGCAGCGCGCCACGCCAGCCACTGGTCGTCAGTTACCATCCATTTACGATTTGAGAGTTCCCAGGGGAGGACGGCGCCTCCGCTGGGAAACCCCTCTCCCCCACTCTGATCTTAGAGCTCCTTGTGTGACAGTGAAGAAGAGGGAAAAATACGGCCAGTGCAGGGTGGACGAGGCTGGCCGGCCACCTACTCCTTGTCCCCGCCTTGGCTCATAGCTCAGCCCTGAGAGGAGTGCTCCCTGATGCTTGCTTCTTGCTCGGACTTTCTCGTAGTCCTGTAGCCCCTGCAGGGACTTCATGACTTGGAGGCAGCGAGGGTGGCCTTTTGGAGGGAAGACAGTGGATTCCAACTTCCTGGGTTCAGATCCCACCTCAGCCACTTACTCTCTGGGTGATCCCTTTGGGCAAGTGCTTTAACTGCTCAGTGCCTCAGTTTCTTTATCTGCAAAAAGAAGCATGAGAGTCCCTGCCTCTTAGGGTTATCAGGAGGATTCCATGGGAGAGGGCCCATCACACGCTCAATAAACATGTGCCACTATGGCTGCCATTGCTGTTACGTGTCCACCTCTCCCGCTGTGCGTTCTGGGCTTCCCCTACGGAGCCGTTTGAGAGTGAGGCCCGCGTACCGTTCGTCTCTAGATTCTGAAGCCCTCGCACAGTCAGGGTGCAGAGGAGCTGCTCAGAGCACTGGATTCATGAATTAATGAACGCATGTGTGAACGAATGGGTTTGTCCAGAGAATCTCCTGGGAAGACAATGAAGAAGGATCGGTCCATGATCCAGCCTCACAGGCTGGAGCCGCCATGGGGCCCAGGGGTTAGAATCCCCCGGTCCTGACCTTCTGCCGGGTCGGCCTCTCCAGATCCCGGTGCAGCCTGTGTCCGCAGGCTTCACAGCTGAGGAAGGGCGGGTGGGGTCGGGGGAAGGGGAGGGTATTCAAGTGGACACATGGTGGGAAGCTTAAAAGAACGTGAGCAACTAGCTAGAGAAGGCTGAGTGCCTTTCCTTCTCCCTTTCTGCCTTCTTGCCTGGAAGAAATGTTTTTAAGGTGCAGTTTACATACGATAAACGTGTACGTTAAGTACACAGTTCAGTGAGATTTGACAAATGAAATCGCCGTATAACCACGACCCCATCAAGACAGAGAACATTTCCATCCCCTATTTACCCAGCATCCTCTGAGCGGGAGGTTCCTCGTGCTGCTCTCCCACCGGGCCCCTACCCTGCCCCCCGAGGTGGGTGTGGATGGGAGTAGACAGATCATACGCCATGTGCTCGTTTGTGTCAGGCTTCTCTTGCTCAACATAATGTCTGCGAAATCCATCCATGTTGCGGATGTCAGGCTTTCTTTCCTTTTTGTTGTCAAGTGGTGTGCTGTTGTATAAAAATACCCCATTTTGGGGCCGGCCCGGTGGCGCAGCAGTTAAGTTTGCATGTTCTGCTTAAGCGGCCCGGGGTTCGCCGATTCGGATCCCAGGTGCAGACATGGCACCGCTTGGCAAGTCATGCTGTGGTAGGCATCCCACATATAAAGTAGAGGAAGATGGGCAGGGATGTTAGCTCAGGGCCAGTCTTCCTCAGCAAAAAGAGGAGGATTGGCAGCAGATGTTAGGTCAGGGCTAATCTTCCTCAAAAAAACCCCCGTTGTGTATCCGTCTGCCCATTGACGGGCATTTGGGTGTTTCCATGGAGGGCTGTTGCGAAGCGGGCTGCCCTCTGCCGCAGGGGGTTTACCACCTGTTCCGCAGGGTTAAGGGCTGGGCTTCCTCTGCAGCACGAGGCATTTCCGTGAGCAGGGCCTGCACTGGTGGTCACACGTACTGTCCACGGCGAGCTGTCTGGGGCTGAAACTAGCTGGGGTGCTTGCCTCTGGGAGGCTGCAGCCCCACGGGGCGCCTGTCTCCAGCTCGCACAGAGGCGTCCTAGGGGCTAAGGGGCTGGAGGGTGAGACCAGGGACGGACAAAGGCGGCAAAGTCCCGCAGTGTCGCCGTGGCAGTTCTTTTTCCAGGAGACTTTAAATGGGGTTGGGGTCCTGGCCCTCTGAAGGTTTTCCTGTTGCTCGGGGGTAGACAAGGCAACTTCCCAAGGTTCTTTGCCACCAGGCTTCTTAGCCTCCTCTAGGAGGCCTGACAAGGTTGGGGTGGGAGCAGAGGGTGTGGGGTCAGGCATGGCTGAGCTCTGGTCACTCTGGGCCCCTGCACCAGTGACTTCCCCGGGCTGTCCCCGTTTCCTCATCTGTCAGGGCCCGTCATCCCGGCCTCACAGGCTCATTGTGATGGCTCCATAGGATACTGTTTGTGAAGTGCTGTGCACAGAGCCTGGCATTCAGGAAATAGTTGATGGCGGTGATGAGCGATATTCCATGGCCTCTTGGTCCACTGCCTAAAATAACTTCCACTGGGTCAGGAAAGGTCTCCCTGAAGTTCTGGAAGGGAGCCCGGGCGCCAGCTGGTGCCACCTCCCAGACTGACAGGGGTCGGGAAGGACAGGGCTGAGTAACCCTCTCGCTTGTTTCCAGACCTGTCTTCCTCGCTGGAAGTTTTGCGTGAGTGACACAGAAAACAACCTGGGCTTTGCCCTGGGCCCCATGTTTGTCAAAGCCACCTTCGCTGAGGACAGCAAAAACATAGTAAGTGCCTCCCCTGTGGACATAGGCTGTGACCTTGTGCCCACGATGGCCCCTTGTGAACTTGACAGCCCACACTCTGGTCTGCGCTGGACTTTCCCTCCTCCGGGCCAGGCTCCAGCCTCAACTCAGAGGTCCGTTTTTCTAAAGCCTTGGATAACGTGAGTTACTCGGAACAGCTACTGTTGAGTGCCAGGCACTCTGTCTGTTCCCGTTTAATCCTCACCACAGCCCGGCAAGGTTATTTCAGCCATCTCCGCCTCAAGGAGGTGAAGGACCCGGCAAGACCATGTTGGCAGAGCAGCTCTGGCCTAGAGGGTGACATTTTTTCCTACCCCGTGGATGACAGGTTTATTCTGGACGGGCAGAGGAACATCATGCTAAGCCCGTGGAGACAGCCAGGCTTCAACCACTTCCCGGTTTGGTGACTTGGGACAATATTCTCACCTCCCCCATAACGTAGAGGTGGAAGCTCCATCCCGCAGCAGGAGATTAAATGAGATACTACACATAAAGAGCGCCTGGCACAAAACAAGGGCCCGATAAATGGTAGCTGTTATATTGTTACAGTGTTTATTACTAATATTCTATACGTAGTATCTGCAGTGGAAGTTAGCAAACCAAGACTCACATCTGTCGTGAGACTTGCCTGTTAGCGGCTGATGCAGAATCTGAGTTGAGTTCTGCCGGCCGCCAGCCCCTGTGCTCTTTCTGCTGCGTGATTCCACCGTCCCTGGCTCTCGAATCTTCGGCCTCCAGGTCTGCCGTGATATTACTGCCCTTGAGAGCAGCTGTTCATGTCCAGCCTGAGCAGAGCATTTCGGAGACTGCTCCTCAGAACTCCAGTTCTCTGGATTTTAAAGCCATTCCATCAAAAAGGAATTCTGTGGCTCGCTAAGTCTGGGAAAGGCTATGTATTCTAGTTCTTTTGGGAAAAAATTGTAGCACGTGTTACACATAAAGGCTCTGAAAAGGCCGCAGGGAATAGGTTTTTCCGACGTTCCCAAAGCTTGTCCTAAGTGTATTTGCCCATGAGCCCTGTTTACGGAAGTCCAGGCTTGGCCTGCAGGGCGTGAGTGGTCTGAGGACCAGGCTGGGAGAGGCTGGCTGGGACTCCCCTTCTTAGTCTGCACCTGGGGGCCTGAGGCTTTGAGCCAGGACCTGAGCTCAGCCGCTGGCCTGGCGTTATCTTTCTGCACGGGGCGCCCAGTGCATTTAGGCAGGTCCAGTGCCCCGACCTGACTGTCAGCCTCTGTCCCCTCAGGCTAGCGAGATCATCCTGGAGATCAAGAAGGCGTTTGAGGAGAGCCTGAGCACCCTGAAGTGGATGGATGAAGACACTCGGAAGTCAGCCAAGGAGAAGGTGAGGCTCGCCAGGGACTGAAGGGGGTGGCTGAGCACAGAGGCAGCAGCCACAGATGGAGGAGGGTGGATGAGGGAGAGGCTAGTTATATGTGGTGAGCACAGCAAGGATGCTGTCCTGCCTTCAGGGGGCGGACAGTCCGGCAGGATGGAGGAACGGCCTTGAACACAGGATCGTGTTAATGACTGTGTGAAAGCAAACCGTGCTAAGTGTGTGAGGGCAGGTGCAGGGAGACGTGACGAAGGATCTGGTGCAGCCCAGTGGGGTGGTGGCCAGAGAAGGCTTCCCTTGGGAAGTGACATTTAAGCAGGGAGCCAAAGGATAAGCAGTGCAAGAGAGGAATCTTTCCAGAAAGATGTGAAAGCCGTGAGGTGGGAGGAGCCTGGCCATGTTTCCCTTTGGCGCAGAGCCTGAGCCCGGCACGCACAGAGCTGGGGCCAGCCCTGCCACCCTTGCTGGGTGCTCACCGTCCTCTGTGTCTCTTTTGTCCAGGCGGATGCAATCTACAACATGATAGGCTATCCCAACTTTATCATGGACCCCAAGGAGCTTGACAAAGTGTTCAACGACGTGAGTGGCTCCCACCCTGCCCCCTTGCATTCCCCAATGCCCATGGGGGTCCCCACCTGGGAAAGGACAAAGGCAGATTGGGACCAGATGGGATGCCAGAGGCACCATAACTGTCGAGACATCTTGAGATGCTGTGGTGTGGGGTTTGGGGGTGGATCAGGCACGAGGAAGCTGTTTGCTGCTCCTTCCTCTCCCGGGCCAGCTGGAGGCCTCTGCCTCCCTGGAGCCACCGGCAGTCAGTACCAGCAACATGCCCCGTTGGAAGTGGTCAGCTCCGTTATGAGTGGGAGATGATGGAGGTAACCAATCCTAGCAGGTGCGGAGAGAACTGGCGCCCCTAAAACATCAGGGGTGCAGTAAAGAGTAGAGCCCCTCATGCCACCGCCTCCTTCCCAGCCCCCAGAGTCGCCTCCTACCCCCAGACGCCTCCCTCACCGTCCCGGAGAAACCTTCGCATTTGCACCTCGAAATGCTGATGGAAAAGAGGAGCAGGCGTGAATCCTAGATGCGAGTTTCAGCTTCATTAGGCAGCAGGGGTGCTTGGTACATCCCTGGGGGTAGGGCTCTTGGCAAATCAGTTTTAAATGGATTGTGCTTCTGCCCCCAAAGGTAAAGTTTCACATCTTCTTGTGATAGAAATTTGTGAATTCAGGCATTTTATAATAACCTCTCATTATGGTTATATTTAAAACCTAAGAATATTAAAATTACTTGAGAATATGGGACACATACTGCAGCCTTTTTCCTTGAGAATCATTTAAGATGCCCCAGGGTGTCATGATGTAGACCAGGGGCTCCTGGAGGAAGCCCAGCAGAGCCCACAGGATCAGAGTCCTGTCCCCGAGGGCCCAGCGTTCTCCCAGAGCCCTGACGAGAAGCCAGAAAGGTCTTGAGTGGATCTAAGGGAGAACCTTGCACCTGAGAAGAACCAAAGGGCTGGGCGGAGTGGGTGGTGATGTGCAATGAGGCCTGTCCCCGGATGTTTCAGAGATAGGTCCCGCCTTGATTTATGAGATCTGTGCTGTCCCGTGTGGTAGCTACAAGCCTTAGATGGCTATTTAACTAATTAATTTCTAAATTAAAATTACTTTAAACTGAGAGTCACACTATCCACATTTGAAATACTCAGTAGCCCCATGGGGCTGGTGTCTACCATAGTGGACAACACAGGCATAGCATGTCCGTCATCACAGAAGGTTCTGCTGGAGATAGTTCCTGCCTGAGGTCCGTGCAGCCCTGTGACACTGTGGGTGTTGGGCGGCGGAGGCTCTTAGCATGTCTTTGAAGGGGAGAGGGTGCCAGGCCCCCGCAGGGTGAGGACCTAGGGAGGAGCCAAACCCGCAGCCCCGAGCCCTCCATTCCAGCCTCTGACCCGCGGACCAGACCTTTAACCTGCGGGGTCTTGGTTCGCTCAGTTTTAGAAGAAGGGGTTTGCACTCGAGGATCCAAGGTGCCTCCCGCCTGCACGGGCCCTGATCCTGGACTTTGCTCTTTCTTGTCCAGTACACCGCGGTTCCGGACCTCTACTTCGAGAACGCCATGCGGTTTTTCAACTTCTCCTGGAGAGTCACTGCCGACCAGCTCCGGAAAGCTCCCAACAGAGATCAGTGAGTCCCGGGCCTCGCGAGGAAGGCACGTGGGGACGCTCAGGGCTGAGCTCGCCGGCGCCGCACCGCTGACCACGTGCCGGATGTAACTGTCAGAAGGGCCCCTGAGGAGTGGGTCCTGTTGTTATCCCACTTTTCAGATGAGGAAACCAAAGACCAAGAAAGTGTTGCCCAGCCAGGAGCTGGGATCAGCTCGAGTCTGTTTGCCCCGGCACCCAGCCCTCGGGCAGAGTGGTCTGGCCTCTAGAGTCGAGCAGACCTGGCATCAATCCAGCTCTGCCGCTTCAACCTCCGAAGCCTTTGCGTCCTTATCTGCGGATGGGATGGGAGGAGCCGGTTCGTGGGTGGCTGTGACAGTCCAGTGCGAGAACTTCTGGGAAGTGTCTGGCACGGAGGGGGCCCCCGGCTGGTTTCCCGTAATTCCGCACTGACAGGAGTGGCGGGTTCTCAGACACAGTTCCCCCACAGAGGCGAGATTCTGGGTGGGCTTCTGACAGCCGTGGTTCCCGAACCTCCCTGCACAGTAGAACTCTGCGGAATTTTTGTTTTAAATGCAGCTTCCTGGCCTGTGCCCAGACCCTCTTAAATCAAAATAATCTGGAGTGAGACCTGATACCTATTTTTTCAACAGTCTCCTCAGAAAACTCCGGAATGGTCAACCCAGTACTAGTTCTCAGACTAAGCTCCCTCCTGCTTAGAACGGTTTGGGAATAAATCTCACCAAAAGGTGAGGGCAACTTCTCTTTGCCTCTGGCGCCCCCTCGTGGACAACATGGGTTTGACCATCTCTGTTTCTTCTAAGTTTCTTGTCTTCAACCAGAGTACCCCCTAAACGCACACGAAGGCAGTATTTTATCTCCAAAATAGGGCACAGGTACTGCCACAGCTTCTGAATTTCTCTGAAGTCTTTTAGTTTTTCATTTAAATTTTGTCTCCTATTAATATATCCATGATTATTTGAATATAAATATGATGTTTTAAATTCCTCAATATCTTCCCATGGCTTCAGGCACCTTTTAACACATCTCTGTGGGGCACACCTGGAGGAGACAGAGTGACTGTCCAGGCTCTTGGAGAAAATGTCCCTTCTGTCTCGGTCCACTCCTCACTGGCCTTCCCCTCCACACCAGAAAAATAATTGAGAGGCCAAATGTTTCCTTACTATATACCATCAGGGTCCCTTCTACACTCTTAAAAAATTATTGGACCCCAAAGAGCTTTTTGTTTATGGAGGTTATATCAATTTTTATGCAAATTCTATGAAAAAGAACTATTTTTTTAAAAAGTTTAGGGGCTGGCCCCATGGCTGAGTGGTTAAGTTCACGTGTTCCGCTTCAGTGACCCAGGATTTTGCTGATTCGGATCCTGGGCATGGACATGGCACCACTCGCCAGGCCACGCTGAGGCGGCATCCCACATGCCACAACTAGAAGGACCCACAACTAAAAACAATATATACAACAATGTACTGGGGGACTTTGGGGAGAAAAAGCAGGAAAAAAAAAAAAAGAGGCAACAGTTGTTAGCTCAGGCTCCAATCTTTAAAGAAAAAAAAGTTTCGTGAGAAGAGAGGTATTGTTTTACTTTTTGCAAATCTCTTTAATGTCTGACTTAACAGAAGACAGCTGGATTCTCAGGCCTGCTTCTGCATTCCATCTGTTGCAGTGTGTTATTTTGAAATACTTAGCAAAACTATCTTTATACAGATATGCAGTTGTAACATGGAGGAATAGTTTAATAGTCTTTTCTGATACTTGTGCATTTTTCACTGATACTACACCAAAACTCAACAAGGCATAATTTCTTAAAGATTCATTGCACTGTGGAATCTGAAACCATATCCGTGAACTTTTCCTACTCTCTTAAAATCCCTCCATCTGTCTTGCCCTTTGAATGGGTCTTGTACCTGTGCGTGATTTTGTAACACCATGCCTTGGTCATTTGGAAAACAGTGGCTCACTGAGTTTTCCGTATCTTCCAAATAATGACCCTGTCATTAGACCATATCCAAAAAAAAAAATCCACATTTGTTAATATCACCGCTGACCTCCTGAGAAGAGTCTTTAAGTGTTGGAAAGTATGGTTCAGTTTGTGGTGATCGATACCAGTTTTTCAGAATTTTACTTTTTGCTTGAAACTTCAAATTTTCTTGAAACCTCGAATTTTTATCATTGGCAACCAATGGTGTCAGTTGTTTCCCTTGAGGTGATGAGCTCAATTTATTCATTTTCAAGAAAATGCCTGCCAGAGACCCCAGTCCGAAATGCCATAGTTTGTCAGTCACCCCCTCAGGGGCAAAGGATGTTTCCTGAAAAAGGCCGAAGTGCTTATGTGTCCTTCCCATTTGGTCGCACTGAATATTAAAAGACTCATACTTGAGGGCCTGGATTTAATGAAATTAATAATGATGCTACGTCATCAAGGACGTCCTTAAGTGACAATGGACACTTCACCTTTTTTTCTGGTGAAGAACACGGTGACCACAAGAATAATTGGTGCCACTGCTGATTCAGCTGAGGCTCTGCCATTTTTACCCACTGTGGCTTTTACACCATCAGTGCAGACATCAACATGGTGGGAAAGACAAATAACATGTTAACATTATTATGAAAATAGACCGTGCAGACCCCCTGATAGGGAATTGAGGACCCCCCTCCCCAGGTGTCCACAGACCCACTTTAAGAACTGCTGATTGATACATTTTGAGCCTAGACGGTGGAGACTTTTCAATATATGTGGTCCATCTTGCTCTTTGTAAGAGCCTCTGGATTCCATTGTGCGGTGTGACATCAGATTTCACCGATCCCTTCTTTATAGACATTTGAGTGTTTTCTAGTTTTCCCCTCTCAAAGACAGTGCTGCTGTGGATTTTCTTGCGTGTGGGTGCACTTGGGCCTAGAGTCAAGGGGAGTCACATTTTTAAGGCTCTTGATAGCCTCCAGCTGCGCTGCCCCACGCGCCTCCCCAAGCCATGCCTGACCTTTCACGTGTGTGTTGCTTGCAGGTGGAGCATGACCCCACCCATGGTGAACGCTTACTACTCGCCCACCAAGAACGAGATTGTGTTTCCGGCCGGGATCCTGCAGGCCCCGTTCTACACCCGCTCTTCACCCAAGTAGGATGCTCCTGGAGCTGCCGCCCCATCGCCTTTCCCCACCCTCTGCGGCCCCCCAGCCTGGCCCAGCCCTATGGCCTACAGCTGAACATGTGATCAAGCCAGTCTCACTGACTGCTCTCTGCCCCACCGGCCCAGGCGGCTTGAGACTTGCAGAGAAGCTGCAGGGGGAACCACGTCCTCACTCGCTGTGCTTCCTCTGCACACTGGGAACTTGGGGCGTGTTGTGGAGTCAAGAGCCGTCTATGGGGGGAGGCCCCTCTAACAATGTTTGAGAACAGTCACAGCTGGGGTGGTGGGGGGTGGCACACTGTCCGGGAAATGAAATCCACACGAGCCTGGATTCGAATCCCAGGTCTGCTCTTTGCTGACTGTGTGGCCCCTGGGCAGAGTGATTGAACCGGTCCAAGCCTTGGGTGGCTCACTTACAGAGTCGGTTAATAACGCCGCACTCTTCTGAGATGACCGAAGAGGACAGCGCAGGTCTGTGGGGCATCTAGCACAGTGCAGGGGGCCCAGGCTGACCCCAGCCAACTCACCCAGACTCTGACTGGCTTCAGGGGCCTGTCTGGAGGCTCAGGCTGCGGCTATGTCCCCACAGAGCCCTGAGGGACTCTGCTGTGTCTCTAGGCCCAGGAAGTGATGGTCTCTCCCCTTGAGGCATCACCTTCCCCTCTGTGTCTTCCCCTCCAGGGCCTTAAACTTTGGTGGCATCGGTGTCGTCGTGGGCCATGAGCTGACTCATGCTTTTGATGATCAAGGTACAGCATCCTCGGGATCCCCTTCAGACAGAGCCCATCAGCTTCCTGGCCCCGCTGCTTCGGCTTTTGCTCCTTTCACGTCCAAGGGTCTTAGCCTTAGAGACAGAAGGATCTGGGTTCAAATCCTGGCCCAGCCACCTGCCGATTGTGTGAACTTTAGCAAGTCCCATCATTTCTCCACGCCTCTGTTTTGTTGTCTGTACAATGGGCACAGTAGAGCACCCTGCTCCTGGAAGGTGTCCAGTACTTAGGGGTGGATATTTTTTGTAGTCAGTGGGGAGTGTACATTTCTCCACTACTCCAGAGACTTCTCTTGTCTGACCTCAGTCAGAGGAGTTGAAGTTAGTCCCCTCACCAGCTAATGTCCAGAATCCTCAGTGCCTCCTGCCTTGGAAACCCCAAGGCTGAGAAGGAGGAGGTGAGACCTTGGAGGCCGGGGCCCGTCCCCTGACCCTGGCGCTGCCAGCTCTGTATACCCCTTGCGGGACTCCAGGCAGAGGCCCTTGGCCAGCGTGCATCGCATTCCTCCATCTCCTCTGCCGCCACCTGGATTGGCTCATTCATCCAGCTCCTTCACGCTCAGACCAGCATCAGCTCCCCAGTGCCGGTCGGGAGACGGGTGGACGGCCACCTGAATCCAGTCTCCCCGGGAGGAGTCAGCAGCGGCTGGCCCTGGCCCTGCCTCTTCTTCCCCTTGACCCAACGCTTCCCTCGGACCCTGCAGGGAGGGAGTATGACAAGGATGGGAACCTCCGGCCCTGGTGGAAGAACTCGTCCGTGGAGGCCTTCAAGCAGCAGACCGAGTGCATGGTGGGGCAGTACGGCAACTACAGCGTGAACGGGGAGCCGGTGAACGGCCGGCACACGCTCGGGGAGAACATCGCCGACAACGGGGGCCTCAAGGCGGCCTATCGGGTGAGAGGCCCCCTCCCCACACGCCCCGGGCCCACGTCTGGCTCCTCAGACACGCGGCAGCCAGCTGCGGCCGCTCCGTGAGCTCTGGTTTCCTCATCCGTGAGATGGGTGGAGTGAGGACCGGGTGAGGGGGTGGCTGTGAAGGCACCTCGCACAGCTCGGTGGAGAGAAGGCATTCGACCCTCAAGTCCGGCCCGACTGAGAGCCACAGGGGAGACCTCGGGCTGGCCGCACCTAAAGACCTGCCTGTTCTTACCTTTGCAGGGGAAGCCACACCCATTCAGGCAGCAGGGGCCCGAGATGCAAGGGAGGGGTCACTGGTCATGGAGCCAGTTGTGGGTTCAAATACTGGTCTGGGGGGGACGCAGCCATTTGTTTCCAGATTGTGGCTGCTTTCACACCACAGCGTCAGGCTGAGTAGTTGCAGCAGAGCCCGTGTAACCTCTGAAAGACTTACCCTCGGGCCCTTGGCAGAGAAGTTCGCCAGCCCCTGCTTTCTAACGATGAGTGAAGCTGCTATGTCAACTCTGAGTTTGAGTCAAGGAGACTAGTTAGAAAACTACTGTGAGGTTGTCCAGGCAAGAGATGGGATGGAGCAATGGGAAGTATGAGAGAAATGGTCAGATTTGGGGTTGTTTGCTTTGACTGAAAGAGAAGAATCAAAGAAAATTTTAGGGTTCGGGCCTGAGTACCTAGGTGGGGTGGGTGATACACCCAGAAGCCAGTCCCTGCCCCGACAGAGTGGAAATTCTGAGATCTCCCACACTAGCCCCCGTCGCCACCCTGCCTGCTCTTGTGTCATGGGACCCCTGAGCTTTGCTTTCTCCCCTCCCAGGCCTACCAGAACTGGGTGAAGAAGAACGGGGCTGAGCAGACCTTGCCCACCCTGGGTCTCACCAATAACCAGCTCTTCTTCCTGGGCTTTGCGCAGGTGAGTTCATGAGGACAAAGCCAAACTCAGGCAAATTCTGCCATCTTGATGTTCCAGGAGCCCCGAGAGCCAAAAGGCAAGTTCCCCTCAAATTAGGAGCCTCCTAGCTCATTGGACCATCCACAGGGCATTTACCCTGTAAGAAAGTGAACTTCCTGTCACTTGAGAGAGTCAAGGAAGGGTGAAGAATGCTATTAAAAGGATTCCTGCATCAGGTAGATGAGAGGACAAGGTGATCGCTAATGGCCTTCTGGTTCTGGAGTTCTGGAAATTTCTCAGATTCAAGATGCTCCAGGTTGGGGCCAGCCTGGTTAAGTGCGCATGTTCCAGGTTGGGGCGTGCAGCGGTTAAGTGCGCATATTCCGCTTCAGTGGCCCAGGGTTCCCCGGTTCAGATCCGGGGTGCAGACCTGTACACTGCTTGGCAAGCCATGTTGTAGCAGGTGTCCCACATATAAAGTAGAGGAAGATGGGTATGGATGTTAGCTCAGGGCCAGTCTTCCTCAAAAAAAGAAAAGAAAAGATTTTTAGATGCCCCAGGTTGTCCTTTGAGCTGCATTCAGCTTATAGCCTTCTGTTGGCACCCAGAGCTACCAGGCCATTGGGCAGTTTGTTCTGCCCAGGATGTGAGTGATCTGGACTCAATCTGAGGTTTCCAAACTGGTTTGGGGGCTGAATCCCTCGGTCAGATGAAGTCTAACCCAGATGCCTGGGACAGACAGGGACACTGCTCTGGCTGCGGGAACGCAGTTAGAAACACTGGTAGTGGATGCTAGGATGGGGACACACCAGCCCCCTTTTCTTCCTTACCCACTTAGCAGGCCCTCCTGATACCCTAGGGTCTCAGAACCAGGTGGGGCCTCATTCCCCTGCTACTGTGGATGAGGCCTATGTGGCGGCCTCAGGACCCCACAGTGACCCTTGCCTCTCCCTTGTTGCCCTCACAAAGGTCTGGTGCTCCGTCCGCACGCCCGAGAGCTCCCATGAAGGCCTCATCACCGATCCCCACAGCCCCTCCCGCTTCCGGGTCATCGGCTCCATCTCCAACTCCAGGGAGTTCTCGGAACACTTTCAGTGCCCGCCCGGCTCCCCTATGAACCCCCATCACAAGTGTGAAGTCTGGTGAGGAGCGAAGCACCAAGAGCCAGGATGGAGGAGGGGGAGGGGCCGAGGACAAGCCCCAGGGGGCGCCCAACAAGGCTGCGCCTCCATCCGGTGTCCAGGGCATCGCCCAGCCCCCTTGGCCACCTGGGGCCCCCTTCCCGGCACTGGAGGGTTTTCAGCTGGAACTGAGCCTGCGATGTGGGTTCTCAACATAATCCGAGGTTTGATCCCCTGTGAAGACCCTGTCATCCCAGGCACACGTGCGTCACCTCTAACGGGCATTTGGGTTTCAGGCTGGTTGTTCGCCAGGCCTGGGCCCCCCGCCGACAAGGGCAGTGGGACACAGCCCCCTGCCCACATCCAGCGCCAGATACACCACAAATACCACTGTGTCAAATGCTTTAAAGATATATTTTTGGGGAAACTATTTTTTAAACATGTGGAATACACTGGAAATCTTCAGGGAAATAATGCATTTAAAACACTTTTTTTTTTTTAAGGAAAGGATTGGTATATTTATTATGTTCTGTTTTTCTAAATGACCTGTGGACAAGGGAAGCCCCACTGACTTAGCCCCTCTCGTCCTCACTTGCTGCAAGGTGGGGCTGAGGCAGGGTCCCCAGCCGCTGAGTGGGTCCCCCGAGAGCTGCCTCAGTCCTTGGGATATGCAGTTTCAGCCCGGTCACCTGGTTCTGCCGCCACCTGGAGCAGAGAGGAGAGGCGTGGAGGCCGGGCAGGGGAAGGGGCCAGCTCGAGGATGCCAAACTCATTGGCAACCCCCTCTCAGCATGCCTGCATCTGTCCCCAGAGTCCAAAGTGGGAACCTCAGCAAGGAAGGTCGATCCCCAGAGTCTCTGCTGGGGACTGATAGCTGAGGCAGAGAGGCCAGGCCAGGGTCCTCAAACCTAGTCTGGGGCTCTCAAGCACCCTGGATCCGGACCATGGGAGCCCTGCGAGGCTGAGACCCCCCCCGAAGATATACTCCGCTGTGCCGGGGGTGTCCTCTTTCCGTCCCTCTTCTTTTGGCTACCCCATGTCTATCCTGGGGGCCTGCTCCCTCTGCAGCAGTCCCCCCATCCCAGCCACGTCAGGGTCTCCCTTGCTGACCCTCTCGCCAGAGGAAAGAGAAAAGAGAAAAGAGCTGTGCTCCCCTACGCAGCTCAAATCCTCCCTGTGGGCTCCATCCTCCGCCCCCCGGCCTGGGCCTGGCTCCCGGGACCGCGACAGCTCACCCTCCGTTTTCTAGTGCCTTATGTGAAGCTGTGGCCCTGGGCTCAACCCCAAGGAGGCACTCCCCCACCCCCGGGGCTCCCTGGCCTCCTCGGTGAATCCTCCAAGGGTCCTGACTGTAACAAAGGCCATACCCCCTGCTCCCAGTGCCCACAGAGCTGCCTCTCACAGCAGCCCAGGAGCTGTGGCCTGCAGGTCAGCGGCACCCAGGTCAGGAGTCTGAGGAGCCCCTGAGCTTTCTCTGGCCTCCGTCCCACTCTCAGCCCCTTGGGTTACATTAAGACAATACTTGTAGCTAGATGGGCTCTTCTTCTTGGGGGATGTTTTCAGCCCTGGGAGGCTGTGGGGGGAAGGTTCCCCCAACCTGGTCAGTCTGATCTGTGCTGTCAGGGGACCAGCAATGTTGTCCCCTCCCTGAGGTCACAGTTCAGGGGCTCCCCCAGGTGGAGCTAATTGTAGCCCTACTCTGGTCCTCTGGGGGAAGCAGGCACCTGTGACTGAGGCAGGAGCAGCCCATGCCCGCCATGGTGCTCCCATCTCAGCAGGCCAGACCCCCGGCCAGCCCCCACTGCCACAGTGCACTTGCATCACCCAGGAAGCCAGACTCCTCCTTGCCAGAGAGGAGCAGACAGCTCAGCCACTGCCTCACCCACCTTCACATCAGCCCCAGAGCTGGGGCAGGGGCAGTGGAGGTGGGCTCCAGATAAGGCCGTGGTCCCCCAAGCAGCAGGCCTAGTGGCTCTTCAGAGGAAAGGTAGGACCAGAGCCGGAGAAGGAGCTAGGGGCAGGAGCCCGCCACACGCACCTTGCCACATAGAGGTAGCTTTCCCAGTCCTGGACCCTGCCCGGCCTGCTCTCCCCCGACCCTCCTTCCCCGTGGAGGGTCACAGCCTCCAGAGTGTCGGTCTGCACCATACTGGGACCTCCCAGCCAGAAGCAAGCGTCCTAGGGCTGAGGGTCCAGCCAGAGGGCACAGAGGCTGCACTCGCTGCTTCAGGAGGGGGAGGGGGAGGGGGAGGGGGGCGGGGAGAGGAAGGCGCAGGCCCAGCAGGGATGGAAGCAAAGGAAGCGTCCCCCGCTACTCCTACCCCTACCCTTCCAGAGCTTTGAAAAGGCTGAGGGATGGGCCGCTGCCTTCCGAGAGACCCCTCCCCTTAGAGCCAGAGGCATAGGGCTGGCTTCTCTGTGGGTCCATGAATGTGGGTTTGGAGCTGGGAATCTATTTTTTGTATTATTATGTTCTGTGCTACTGTAGTTTTGGTGTGGCACTATTGTAACTGTAATAAAGTACTTGTACCAAGGGCCGTGTGACTGAGTGTGTGGCCTCCAAGGGTGGCGTGTCTGTGGGGATCTGGGAGGGCCCTCGGCCAGCACAGAGCTGCCCACCCTAGCGTTGTCAGGGCTGGCTGCACCTCCTCCCCAGAGCAGAGGCCTTGGATCCTGACAAATGCCAGGAGGTTCCTCTGCCTGTGCCCATCTTCCCTCATCCATGTGCTCGTGTGCGCACCCCCTGCTGGTGAGAGCAGTGCACGTCACCAAGCGGCCTCTCGGTAAAAGTAATTTTTCCCTTATCTTGGAGCACAGGGTGTGGGCAGAGGGTTTCCAGGGCTCAGGGGTTTGGGGGTCAGGCAGGAGTATGGAAATTCAAAGAGGTTCTAGGAAGAGTCCCTGACATAGACTCACGCCTCCTCCTGGGTTTTGCACATGTTCTTTCCTCTGCCTAGAGTGCTCTTTCCTGACTTCTCTGCCTGAAAAACTCCTACCCATCCTTCAATGCCCAGCTCAGCATTACCTCCTCTAGGAAGCTCTTACTGACTTCCAGTCCAGATTAGGGGGCTCACACAGGCATCCCTCTCCTACGCGAGTGTGTTAGTGCCAGGGCTGTGGAACAAAGTACCACAGTCTGGGCTTGCTTACACAACAGAAGTTTATTGTGTCACAGTTCTGGGGGCTGGAAGTCTGAGATCAAGGTGTCAGCAGAGTTGGTTCCTTCTGAGGGATGTGAGGAAGAATCTGTTCCAGGCCCCTTGCCTAGCTTCTGGTGGCTTGCTGGCCATCTTCGGCGCTATTTGGCTTGTAGAAGCACTCCCGCGCTCTGCCTTCGTCTTCACTTGGTGTTCTCCCCGTGTCGTGTCTGTCTCTGTGTCCACATTCTCACCCTTTGTGTAAGAACACCAGTCCTATTAGATTAGGGCCCACATCTGCAGTGACCCTATACGGTCACATTCTGAGATAATGGGGTTACTACTTCAACATATGAATTTTGAGGGGACACAATTCAACCCATAACACAGAAGTTCCAGCTCTCTAGGCTATGGAGGTGCCTGCACCGTCCCAGCAGCCCAGTGCCTGGCACAGGACCAGGCACATTGTGGGCTCAGTGACGGCTGGGTAAGTGGATGGATGGGTGGAAGGACAGCTGGAGGGACAGATAGCCACGAGTAATATATGATCGAGGGGACCATCCCCACATACACCAATGACAGAGAGAAAGAGCCCTGTGGGCTGGGGTGACCAGACAAGATGTCCAGCTGAGCCTTAACTAACGGGGGAGTGGTGGCCTAGGTAAGCACCCACTCAAGGAGCTCTTGCCTTGCTTTAAAGGAGTAAGTCATTCCTCTTAGACTCAGTTTCTCTAGCTATAAAATGGACAGTGGGCTCTCTCTTCTCTTTGTTGTGACCCACAAATATTGGGGAGATTGTGAGGGTGCTTGAGACAATGACGCACTTTGAGCTCCTCAGAATGTTCACACTAGGTGTCTTCCTGCCCCCAGGTGTGCGTGAGCCCATGGCCCCCAGCATCTCTCACCTGCACAGCTCAGCCCCTTCCCCTCCAACTGCTGTCCTCCGAAGAGCAAGCTCTTTAAAGACTGTGTCACGCCCCGTCACCAGCTCCCCACTGCACGCACTGGACCCTGCTCAGCCTGCCCCCCACCAGAGCTCCCCTCCCCACTTGGAGCCTCCTTTCTGCACCTTGAACAGCCCAAGCCTTTTGCTGCCTGTCCTTCAGATTGGAATGTTCTCCACACACCCTTACCAATGAATGAATACAAGGATTTTTTTTTTAAAAGCTTCCACATATGCATGCCTACTGTGAGTTGGGCTGTGTGCTGTGTGCTTTATCTTTTTTTAAAGACTTTTATTATTTTTTTTCCTTTTTCTCCGCAAAGCCCCCCGGTACATAGTTGCATATTCTTCATTGTGGGTCCTTCTAGTTGTGGCATGTGGGACGCCGCCTCAGTGTGGTTTGATGAGCAGTGTCATGTCCGCACCCAGGATTCGAACCAACGAAACACTGGGCTGCCTGCAGCAGAGCACGCGAACTTAACCACTCGGCCACCGGGGCCAGCCCTTTTTTAAAGATTTTTATTATTGCTGTGTGCTTTACGCACATGCTCTCTGAATGCTCACAGCCATTTTCTGAGAGGGTATGCTATCACCCAGGGCACAGGGGGCAGTGGCAGAGCTGGGTTCTGAGCCCAGGCTGCCAGCAAGGAGCTCCTTGGGAAGACATGAGAGGCTGCTCAGGACAGCGACAGCGCCGGGGACCACAGGCGCGCACGCGCACAGGCTGAAGGTGCAGACGGGAGGCATCATTTTCGCCCCCCGCAGAGGCCTGTCTTCCCGACACTCCCCCTTTCCCAATGACCGAGTGAGCGGGCGCCTTCCTCTTCCCTGCGCTGAGCCCTGGGGCCCCTCTCTCCTCCCCCGCCTTGTTAGTAATAAATCCTCCCCACCCGAAGCATGCCCCCTCCCCAGGCGGGAATTAAAACCCCAGCCTGGCCCTCCAGGAATTTACCCTACAGCTGAGACGGAAACGCACGCAAGACGCAACTTGAGAACGACTGGAAAATGTATGCAACCTATAATAATAATACTTGTGAAAGCAAAAGGGTTCAGCAGAGGCTCTCTGGCGTTGAGGAACTGCAGAGGGAGGGGTTAGAGAAGATTCTAAACTCTCAGCGTTGGTGAGGATGAAGGGAACTGGGCACTGTCACCCACTGTGAGGACCAGTTTCAGTGTTACTGAATTTAAAATGCATTTACCAGGACATCCAGGCTTGGAGGACAATGGTGGCTCCCTAATTTCTAATCTCCCTGCTCACCTTCCCCCCAAAAGAATGTAAATCAACAAAAAGAGGAAATAAAACCACCTGTGAACCTCGAATTACCTGAAGTAGAGACATAATCCAAATTCCAACAGAGCTCCCACTGCCTGCAGCTGCAAGCCTGTGGGAGCAGAGAGTGACGGAGAGGAGGTTTGAGAGAGAGCGCGAAAAACAGGAGCAGAGCGCGGTGATCTCAGATGAGCCACAGACAAAATCACTTTCTCAATGTCCAACACCAAGTGCTGAAATACGAAAACAGTTTGGGCAGAACAGCCACTCACAGCACCACCAACAGGGAAGAGTCTGGAAAGAGTGGAAGGGGCAGCATTGCTTCTTGGGGAGAATCAGGCACACAGAGCAGGGGTGGGCCTCCTTGTAGATGTGGTAGTGAAGGAAAGGGGATTAAGAATCTTAAGAAACGAAGGAGAAGGGCCGGCCCCGTGGCCAGGTGGTTAAGTTCGCGCTCCGTTTCAGCCGCCCAGGGTTTCGCCAGTTCGGATCCTGGGTGCGGACATGACACCACTCATCAGGCCATGCTGAGGCGGCATCCCACATGCCACAACTAGAAAGACCCACACTAAAATATACAACTATGTACCGGGGGGCTTTGGGAGAAAAAAATAAATAAAATCTTTAAAAAAAAAAAAACAACAAAGGAGAAATAAGAAAAGCCAACTTCCCCCTCCAACACACATACCATTCATAAAGGATGCTGATCAGGGACAGCGTCGGGTGTGCTCGAATGAAGAATGCTGTCATTGAGTGAATGGGGTGGAAGAAGGCGGAACACACGCACTCAAAACTACTGTTACAGGGAAAAAAGAAGAGAAATGCAAATCAGAGCATTTTGACTGATCAGAATTCTCCCCCAAAACCAAGCATAGAGCTGAAGAAAACTATAACACAACACTCCAAACTGAATTAAATATCCTCAAATAAGCACTTGGAGATGTGGACAAATACCTCACATCAGAAATACAAAAACAAATAACAGAAAGAGACTGGAAAAAAGAAAGAAATTAAGTGAGAATTGATCGCAGACAAGAAATAACAAAATAGTATCATAAATAGAGATTAAACTGAAAGACACCTAAGGAAGAATAGATTCCAATGAAAACTTAATAAAGGACATTGAAGAAAAGCACAAAATAAAAAAAAATGAAAATTAGATGAAGAAGTAAAAATGGTCAGAGAGAAAGTGACTGAAATAGAAGATACACAAAGAGTTAACATTTAAAACTAAAATCCAACATGCCGGTCTGGGGCTGGTGGCATAGTGATTAAGTTTGCTTGCTCTCCTTCAGAGGCCCAGGGTTCGCTGGTTCGGATCCCGGGCATGGACCTACACACCACTCATCAAGCCATGCTGTCGCAGCATCCCACATACAAAATAGAGGAGGATTGGCACAGATGTTAGCTCAGGGCCAATCTTCCTCAAGCAAAAAGAGGAAGCTTGGCAATGGGTGTTAGTTAGCTCAGGGCCAATCTTCTGCACCAAAAAAAAAAATAATAATAATAATAAAAAAACTGGAATCCAGGAAGACTTTCTAGAAATAAAAGAAGACTTGGATCTCCACATCAAATGGCTCACTGGGTACTATGTAAATTAACACTGAGTGATCAACTCCAAGATAGATGCTAGTAAAGCTCTTGGACTTTAAAGATAGAAAATCCTCAGGGCCCCCAAGCAAAAATACCGAATAACTTATAAAGGCAACAGAATTAGACAGACATCAGACTTTTTAAAAGATAACGTACATTATATGAGGCACCTAGAATAGGCAAATTCATAGAGACAGAAAATAGAATAGAGATCACCAGGAGCTGGGGGAGGGGGAGAAGGGGTTGTTCGATAGATACAGGGTTTTTGTTGGGGATGATGAAAATGTTTTGCATATAGGAAATATTTTGGGTGGTGGTGGTTACACAACATTGTGAATGTATTTAAGGCCACTGAATTGCACTCATGAATAATTAAAATGATAAATATTCTGTATATTTTGACACAATAAAAATACACAAAGCAAGAGAAGAATGGAGCAGCATTCTCAAGAAACTACGGAAGCAATCCAAGGATGTTATATTGAACCGAACTGTCCTTCAAATAGCAAAACTACAGAACGCGGTTTGGAATGTGCAAGAGCTCAGGGAACACAGTACTCGTGTGCCCTCCCTGAGGAATCCGCTACAGAGTGAGCTTCAGCCAGCAAGAGACGACTGTTTGCAAAACGACCGTCAGCGAGCATGTCATACATATCAACTACTAGTACAGCAAAGACTAAATCAAGGGTGGGATCCTGGGCAAAAAATCATAATAACCATTACATGTTCTGAAAAAGCAGAACAAATGCAACTAAAAAATGGGAGGAAAAGAGATGGGAAGGAGACAGAGAGAGATTACTGACTGTTGGATCCACAGGAATAAAAAGATGCCATTCAGGGCCGGCCCCGTGGCCAAATGGTTAAATTCGCATGCTCTGCTTCGGTGGTCCAGGGTTCCACTGGTTCGGATCCTGGGCGCAGACATGGCACCGCTCAACAGGCCATGCTGAGGCAGCATCCCACATACCACAAGTAGAGGGACCCACAACTGAAAAAATATACAACTATGTACTGGGGGGATTTGGGGAGAAAAAGCAGGAAAAACAAAGAAGATTGCCAACAGTTGTTAGCTCAGGTGCCAATCTTTTAAAACAAACACACACACACACACACACACACAAAAAGATACCATTCAAAATGGACAGATCAGATAGTAAAAAGGTAAGCAAGAAAAGAGAGGGTTAAGGGATCTATAAAAAATATCAATAAAAAGATAATCACTAAGAACAAAAATATAGATCTTCCTAAATACCGATAAATTTAAAAAGAGAAAAGAGGACCTATCAGACAGAGAAGGAAACTGTAAATGTAATAAACACATAACTAAAGCGTAAACTAATACGACGGAAGTTAGGCCGAGCCCATCAGTCACACCAGTAAATGTGAATGGGCTCGACTCACTTATAAGAAAGTTATTTTTAAATTGGCTCGTAAAGCAAAATTCAATGCTATGGTGTATATAAGCCACAAAACCAAAACATTCAAAAAGGTGATTCAAAAAGGTGAAAAATCAAGGGATGGACACAGATTTAACAGACAAATGGAAGAAAAAAAAAAAAAGCAGGGTCTGCAACCCTGACACCAGAATTCAACCAAAATAAAACAATTTTTAAATGAGACGAAGAAGGACACGTTATAATGCTAAGCCACATTTCACAATGAAGCTGTGACAGTTCTGGATGTCTGTGCATCAGATCGATCCCCTACCTAAAGCAGACACTGCAGGAGCTGCAAAGAGAAAGGATAGAAATACCCTAATGATCAGAGCCTTTAACACCCTACTCTCAGCCAAGTTGACAAAAAATAAGAAGGGTATAAAAAAATCTAAATAACACAATCAGTAAGCTAGTTCTCTGGGATATATGTTGCTACGGATTGAACCATGTCCCTTTAAAGTTCATGTATTGAAGCCCTGACCCCCAGTATGATGGTGTTTGAATGTGGGGGGCCTTGGCCAGGTATTAGGTCGTGAGGGTGGGGCCCTCGTGATGGAACTAGTGTCCTTATAAGAAAGAAAGAAAGAAAAAGAAAGGCAGTCACCAGACAAGAAATTGCAATTGTAAAGAGCACTCTACACCTGGAAGCGCAGGGAAATATGAAAGTGTACCTCTGAGGAAGTGAACTCTGAGCTGCGACTTTGAAGAACAAGCAGGAATTTGCTAGGTGAGGGGCAGAGAAGAGTGTGCCAGGCAAAGAGAACAGCATATGTAAAGGGGAGCACGGCACATCCAGGGCAGCAGGGAGCCTGCACCTGGACCCTGTGTACCATTTCCATGTCCTTTCAGAGTATCCAGGGCAAAACCCCGTTCCAGCGAGGGAGTTTCCTAGAGTTCAAGCAACCTGTTTCTTCCTAGTTCTAAGATATGACCACCAGAGGGCGCAAAACCCTAAAGAGACGCTTGGAATCAGCCCTGGGTCCACCTCCTGGGACTCAAAGACAGCCCGAGGGGAGCCCGCCCCCCTGCCCAGTTAGATGGCTGACTTTGGGGCTGACAGGAGCCAGACTTCAGTTCCACAGGGGTTTTGTTAGAAGGTAACGAGTAAACTAAAGAACTGGGAACCTGAAATGTGAGTTCTAGTCGTTTCCCCACAGCTCCCTGACTTGGGCAAGTTATTTCACCTCTCTGAGCCTATAATATCCGCAAGAATGGAGCTAACAGTCCCTGCCACTGTTTCCTCTTTTGCTCCTCCATCTGGCCCACGCTCTGGGTCCTCATTTCAGAGAGACGCTGTGTAACGTAGAGGCTCAGAACCTGGTGTTTGAGCGACCGAGGTTAATCGCCATTCCAACCACAGAGGAGCTATGTAACCTTGCTCAAGCGACTTCACCTCTCAGAGCCCCCGTTTCCATCTCTGTTAAACAGAAATCCTAACACACCTCTTGCACGGTTTCAAATTACGAGAATGTTCCTAAGTACTTGGCACAGTTGCTGGCACAAAATAATTGCTCAATATATGTTTATTATTCGGATATAAAGTTGACTCACATTCATTAAGCGCTTAGCTAATGAATCTCTGAGACTGGGGCTCTGCTCATAACTCCTTTTGTGGCTTTCAGCAAGATTCCTTCCTTTTTCTGAGCTTCAGTATCTCCAACAGAAAATAGGGGGTTAGATTAGACTGGATACTCGGTAGGAGCCATCCAGCCCTGACATTCCAGGCTGCTTCTATCTTCCTCCCCCCTCCCTTCCTTTCTTTCTTCCATTTATCCATCATTTATTCATTCAGTCAACAATTATTTACTGAGTATCTGCTATATTCCAGGTGCAGGAAACAAAACAGACCCACATCAAAACAGGAGTACATCCGCGACAGCCAGCACATCGGAAGCCTGTTTGTTTAAAACGTTCTTTGTCCTCTCTCCCAGCAATCAATCCTTGCAGGTTATTTCGTGTTTGGAACAGGAAAAAATTGTGCCAAGAGTTTATTTCCGTGCATCTCTGTGTGGCTGTGTACACACACACATTTATATATAACATTTGCAGCAGGTTGTCATGGAAACGGTTTTTTGGTGTCTCTGGGCCTGAGGGATGCCGGTGAGTGGAGGAGCTTTCATGGAACACCCCCTGCATGCACTTTTGTGTGGTGCGAAATCCTGCTGGGAGAGTTACCCCAAGAGCCTTTGTCGGCCCTTTTGATCATCGCTGCCTAGTTTTCTCATTGATCTTGTCGGATGTGAGTGAATTTGACTGAGGGATCTGAATGTCAAGCTCAGTGATGGGCAGAGCAAGATCCTCTGGGACATTTGCCAACTAGCGGCATGGATAGGTCAGCTTGAGTTTTTTGTCTTTTTAAACCCTTGATTTGGGAATGTTTAAGGCTTTGGGGAAGACTTGGATGAAAAGACAAAAGCAGCCAGGAATGTATTTTCAGAAACGACAGGTGCAGCAGCCACTTTTGAACGTGGTAGGCAGAGCCAGAGCTGGGAGGGGGCAGAGTGCCAGCCAGAGGGAGGGAAGGGACTGTATTCAGCCAGCAGCTTCCCTGGGCCTGGCCTCATCCTGGGCGCTTTGCACACGTTACCTCCTGTAATGCTCTGATCCACCCTGTGAGATAGACACTGTGGTTCTTGGCAGGACTCTGGGGTGGGAGAGGAAAAGTAGTCCAGCTAGGAAGCGGCAAAGCTGAGATTCAAACCCAGGCTGGGCCCGACTCCAGGGCTGGGGCTTTACCCACTACATTGTGCCACTGGACAACTTTCTGCAGCCAGGTTCCCCTCATTTCCAAGCCAGGAATTGGGGCGAGAGGCGGCCAGGCATGGCGGTCCAGAGATTCAAGTCCTTATGAACCCCAAGTCACTGTGGCAGATCCAGTCATGGGCAGCTAAGAGAGGACCAAATCGAATCTGTGCAAACGTTGCATTCACTTCGAATACAAGAGCTGGCTTACGTTTGGGTTTCATGAGGGCTTACTGTGTACCAGGCACTCGTTCACTTACTTATTGCAAAGTCTTGTGAGAGCAATGCTATATTAGCATTACTATGTTCCAGATAAAGAGACTGACGTTCAGAGAGGTTAGATGTCTGCCGAAGATCACATGGCTAAGGAGCTGAGATTTGAACTCAGGCAAGCTGGTTCTGGAGCCTGAGTTCTTAACTCTTGTGCTTTTCTGGTCCATAAATTAGAGTTCTACATGTGTGCAGTCCTACAGCCAACCCACGTGGACTCTCCCTGCCCCAAAGAGCTTCGGCTGTGTGAGAGGTGAGCAGGAGTTGAAGGGCGAGGGAAGAGGACCCTCTCTTATCGATGAGTCCCTGTGTGTCCAGGACTGTGCTAGATCTTTCCACCTCATGACTTTCCTGGAACATTGGAACCACTATAATCCTCTTTGTACAGATGAGAGGAATCAGGGCCCAGAAGGGTGAAGTGACTTGACTAAGGTCTCAGAAGTGAGATTCGAGCCAAGGCCTGTGTTTTCCCACACCCAAGCCCCGCGCTGCTGAAGCAGAACCGCACTGTCCTGGGCCCTTCCTCTCCCACATTTCTCAGTTATGATGCCAAAAACAGGGGCTCAGGAGTTCTGCTAAGAGCAAGGAAGCCGCTCCAGAAACCCTTGTCCAGCAGAGGACTCCAACCTGCCCACATAGAGGGCTCCCTCAAATCTGCCGGAGTAGGGTCACTCAGTAATGCAATCAACATCCATCCCTCAACTATTTGTGGAGTGCCGCCTATGTGCCAGGCTCTGTCTGGATACTGGGCCTACAGCACTGAATGTGAAAGTCATTGTCCCTGCCATCAGCACCTTACTTCCTAGTGGAGACAGCCATGATACAAGTACAAATGTGAGAAGGGTAGGGAGCTATGGGTGTGAGTAACAGAGAGGACTGGGCCTGGGTTGAAGACTGATGTGGGTTTAAAAAGACACTTTGGGGACTGGCCCCGTGGCCGAGTGGTTAAGTTCGCGCGCTCTGCTACGGCAGCACAGGGTTCACCGGTTCGGATCCTGGGCGCGGACATGGCACCACTCGTCAGGCCAGGCTGAGGTGGCATCCCACATGGCACAACCAGAAGGACCTACAACTATAATATACAACTATGTACTGGGGGGCTTTGGGGAGAAAGAAGAAGAAGAAGAAGAAAAAAGATTGGCAAGATTGGCAAGAGATGTTAGCTCAGGTGCCAATCTTTTTTTTTTTTAAAAAAAAAAAAGATACTTTGGCTTGAGAAGGCCAAAAATATCACTTAGTGCTTTTGGCTAAAGCTGAAAGTTGACCATATTATGGCATGAAATGAAAGAGGTTTCTATTTTCTTTATGTTCAGAAAGGAGGTTGTGACACTTACCCCAAGCCATTTCCAGCTTCATGGGGAGAGATAAATAAGCTAACGTTTATTGAATACTTACTATGTGCCAGGCACTAGGCTACATAAACTCCTTATGAATACAGTGTGATAGAATCACAAGAAAATAATGTCCTGGCACAAAAGTAGCAGAAGCCAGGGGTCGATTAAATCTGTCTGGAGGAGGAGGGCAATCAAGGAAAGTTTGTCCCCTAAGCTGATACTTGAGTTGGGTTTTGAAGGATATATAGGAGCTTGCTAGGCAATCCAGGAGCAGGAGAAACTTTGGATGGAGGGAGGAGCATATGGAAAGATTTGGAGACATGAAAGTGTATGGCTGTTCAGGGTACGTATCAGTGGGGAAGTGGTGGAAACTGAGGGTGCAGAGATTGGCAAGAGCTGCATGTAACCTGGCCTTAGGTAGCTGGCTGTGGAACCTGGACTCCATCCAATCCCTGCTTAGCCTGCATATGGGGGAGAACCAAGCATCTTCTTCAACTTCTCTATTCTAGTGGAAGAAAAGGCGTGCAAGAAGGGTGGGGGGAAAAAGCATGATTGCCAAATTTGGGAAACTGAAAAATGTTCATCTGCAGAATTAATTCTAAATTGCTGCTATTTTCATTCGCATGCTGGTGGGAAAGGCAGAGCATAGCAACGCGCCTCAGCCTCTTCCCAGGTGTCTGGAGTGCCAGCAGGCCAGGCCAAGCCAAGCGAGCAGGCTGGCTCCCATGGAGATCATCAGAGCCAGCCTGGTGCTTGGCACCAGCTGTGGGCATCTGGAAATCCAGCTTCCTCTTCTAGTCATTAGATAGGGGGGAATTCAGAATCCAAGATTTTCCCAGGGAAGCAAACTTGGCAGGATGATTAAATAGCATCAGGCTTGACAAGGGCCAGGGGAAGGCTGGGCCACCCAGGGTGGAAGAATGTGGTTTCCAGATTCAAGATGGGCTATGTGGGGGATTGTGTGAAGTCCCTTGGTTTAGAGAGTGCTGGAGGCCTGCGAGGCGGGTAATAGAGACCTTTCACAGCGCCAGGCCCAGGGGCAGCGCAGGCTGATCTCAGTAACAGGGCAGCTTAGCAGATTTGGTGCGTAGGGGGTTCTGCTAATAAGGCCTGGCGTCAGCGAGGTCAAAGGCTGCCTTGCCTCCAGGCCCAGCAGCCACCTCCTGAACGTGTTGGGTGATTAGCCAGACACGGGAGGAAGGAAGCCCCTGTTACGGTTCACCTCCCATGTGCAGGCAGTATCAGTGCTCAGAGCCCCATCGGGGTGTTATGAGGACTGAATGAGTTAATACACGTCAAGAGCTTTGCCCAGGGCCTGGCACATAGTGAGTGCTCAGTGAAAGTTAGTTATTGTTGTGTTTATCAGCCACGTCTACTAATGGTTGGTTTATGCCTGCCAGCTTATTTAATCCTCACGACAGCTCTAGGAAGTAGGAATTAACAGGTTAAAAAAAAAGTTTGGGGGACTGGTCCCATGGCCTAGTGGTCAAGTTTGTGAGCCCCGTTTTGGTGGCCCAGGGTTTCGCCAGTTCGGTTCCTGCGCGTGGACATGGCCCCACTCATGAGGCCACGCTGAGGCGGCGTCCCACATAGCACAACCAGAGGCACTCACAACTAGGACATACAGCTAGGTACTGGGGGGCTTTGGGGAGA